>NC_090323.1:118039215-119422214 GCF_040869045.1 Eurosta solidaginis | reverse complement strand
CAGAGTCCTCCAAGGAAAAAACAGCATTCGCAGTTCCGGGGGGGCCTCTGTACCACTTCAAGGTAATGCCCTTTGGTCTGTGCAATGGACCGCAGACTATGAGTAGGCTGATGGACAAGGCAATCCCCTCGCGCCTGCGGGAGAATGTCTTCGTCTACCTGGACGACCTGATGGTATGTAGTACAAATTTTGAAGACCACCTGAAATTGCTGGCCGAAGTGGCAAAATGTTTGACAGACGCAAGTCTGACAATAAACGTAAAGAAAAGTAAATTTTGTCAGAAGGAAATACGATACTTAGGGTACTTGATAGGCAGCGGGTGTTTGAAATTGGATCCAGGGAAAATAGAACCGATGCAAAACTTCCCGATCCCTAAATCCCCTCGGCAGGTGCGTAGATTTGTGGGCATGGCGAATTGGTACAGGGCATTTATTACCAATTTTGCTGACTTTGCAGGTACCTTGACCGACTGTCTCTGTAAATCATCAGGCCCGTTCAAGCTTACCTCTGAAGCTATAGAGGCCTTCGAAAAACTAAAAGTAGCTTTGAGTTCCGCTCCTGTCTTGGCCCAACCTCATTTTTCCGAAGAATTCGTAGTCCAATGCGACGCTTCCAAAATAGGTGTTGGCGGAGTGTTGTTCCAGGTCGATGATGAGGGCGCTGAGCATCCAATCGCGTTCGTGTCGAAAAACCTGAATAATGCTCAACGCAATTATACAGTAACCGAGCTGGAATGTCTCGCCGCCATAATCAGCGTGAAGCGTATCCGACGCTATGTTGAAGGATTACCGTTTCGGATCATCACGGACCACTCCAGCCTCAAGTGGCTGATGACGCAAAAGGACTTGAGCGGGAGGTTGGCGAGGTGGTCACTTCTGCTGCAAAGATACGATTTTAAAATGGAACATCGTAAAGGCACGCTGAATGTAGTACCCGATGCGCTTTCGCGGTTTGATGCTGATGAGTTAACTTTCACTACCACACCCGGGGAAATAGATTTAGTCTCTCCCGAATTTAGCAGTAACGAATATTAAGATTTGATTCGGACCGTCACCGAAAACGAGGAATCACTTCCGGATTTACGAGTGGTGGACGGGGTAATTTTCAAAAGAGTTAAATTTCGTAAGGGGGTGGAAGGGGAAGAAGACTCGCTGTGGCGATTATGGTTGCCGAAAGGGTTGACGGAGGAAGCAGTGAGATTAGCACATGACGCTGACCCGAGTTACCATGGCGGGTGGCAGAAAACCATAGAACGTGTTAGGCAAAAGTACTTCTGGCCACAGCAGGCTAGGGACGTCAGGGACTACGTCCAGCGTTGTGATACCCGCAAAGCTGTAAAACCCACTAATCAACAGTCGAGACCACCTATAGGGAATACCTTTGCATCCGAGGGGCCATTTCAGCGATTATATTGCGATTTCCTAGGGCCGTATCCGAGATCTAAGCGGCGAAATCAATTTCTTCTTATAGTACTAGACCATCTTTCAAAATACGTTTGGCTAAAGCCCATGCAGAGAGCAACCACTGTTAACGTTATAAATTACTTCGCTTCAGAAATTTTTCCAGCTGTAGGGGTCCCTGAGTTTATTCATAGCGACAATGGTAAACAGTTTATCTCGAAGGAAATGAACCAATTTTTAGTAAATTACGGGGTGACGCACGTGAGGACGGGGTTATATTCTCCTCAAGCGAACGCATCCGAATGCGTTAGTAGAGAAATTGTTTCGAAGATTAGGATTTTCCTGAAAGTTAAACCTGACCATACCGATTGGGATAAGCATATACCCGAGATTTTATCAGTTTTGAGAAGTGATTTTCATACGGCGATTCAGTGCTCTCCATACTTTGCATTATATGGCCAAAATATGGTCCAACATGCCTCAGCGTACAGTATATTAGAGAAACTCGGCAGCCTTCGGGAAGACCAGGTTACGATAGTGAGCAAAACGGACAAGTTGACTAATATTCGCGAGCAGATCCGTAGAAATTTAGATCAGGTCAAGGATAGGGGGATAAACACCTATAACAAGCGCTCTAGGCAAGTCAACTACAAGGAAGGCCAAGAAGTTTTCCGGAAAAACTTTGCCTTAAGTAACTTCAAACAGGGCATTAACGCCAAATCTATGCCAAAATACATTAAGTGTCGCGTGCTCCGAAAAATTGGCAATGCACTGTATGATCTCGAGGACCTAAACGGGAAATTGATAGGTCGCTTCCATGCTTCTGATATACGTCCACAATGAACCAACAAGAACATTTTTTTTTGCTAAATTACAAATTGACTTTTTTTATATAAACCTACCAATCGGACTTTTTGGTCTGGGCGTCTTGGCGGTCGGGGACATCTCGCCCAGTATTCTCCCCGAGCAATGACCTCATAGGATGTTCACGCGCGTACTCACCGAGAACCGTGAACAGCCTGGCAGTCCAAGCTTGGGTTGGACTAGCCTTTCGGAGTTTGGACGAGCTCTCCTTATCAAAATGTCTACACCCCAAATTTTTTTTTTGCCTTTCTGTGGGGGCGATAACCACTAGAACTATACGGAGTTTTGACGAGTTTTCCATAACAAATGTCTAACGGCCGCAAAGCCTTAAAGTAAAAAACAAAATTAATTCCCTACTTGACTTAACTTTTTTTTTGATGGATCTATGTTGCCCGGCTAGTTCGCGGCAGAACGTTGAGACTCTTATCTTAGGGGTGAGTCGTGCCCCACGTTGCTTGTCATCGGAGGTTCCTGGCAGAGGCTTCCCAAAGATGATCCGGTTTCCTGTTCGCTTCATCGTCATGTCTTCAAAGCGAAGCAGGTTTGTTATGGTCCGCTTGGGATAGTCACCTTTGGAACGCACCTAGTGGCTAGTGATGGCAAGGAAAAGGACCCATGGCAATTTTAATCGAAAATGGACACTAGAGGTCGCCACGGCCGCGAAAGCGATGATCGCTAGGAAAACACGCTGTTTTCAGAAGAAGAAAAAGGTTGACAGAGCCGGCAGGGAGAGAAAAATCGCGGCAAGGAAAAATTAAACATTCCTTCCGAAAAAAAATCATATATTCTCATTTTCACATATGCTACGGATACTGAAAATATTAGATTCGTGTTTGCAGCTGTTAAGGATACAATCCTTCAATCAAATCTGAAGGAATATAATTTGGTCTGAAGTGTATTCCGATGTACGGACAATTTTTGTGATTTTATTATATTCACGATTCCCTTTTCGTATAAAAAATTAACTAATTGGGTGCTGGCAGCAGATTTTATGAGCAAATTACCGAAAACGTACAATCACTAAGTTATTAGTGAACCGGATTGGTACTGCTGTGGTTTTGGCCTTTTTACGCTAAACGACTTGTATTGCGCAGTCCCATTACGACGCAGGAAAAGTTGAGAATCAGTCATACAAAGACAACAGCAAACCGAAGTAGCCAAAAAGTAACACGACCGCCAGAAAATTAAAAATCAACCACTTTGTATATGCTTGGAATGGTGTGGAGCAAAGTTTAATCGAGGAAATCGGCAATTGGAATAAATGTTTGTCCAATCGTGTTGAGGTACCACTTTCACGATTGAGTGTATACGGATGTAGGTAATCCCTGTGAACTGCGCCCACTTTGCGCCCTCTACATGGCATACAGTATCTTTGTTAACCTATGAATACATATATGAGCACTTTTGTAGTCAGTGTATAACACCTAAACAGCGGTGGGGAAAATGATAGGTGTTCCACATTGATACCCATACCAGCAAGACGTCGTATCGAGCACGACAGAAATTGAGCATAAACAAAAAAAAGGGGCTCCTTAAGATACCCACACTGCTGCACTCACCACCCTAGAGCGCAACCACCATCATTGCGTGCAACACCGCTCGCAACCACCAGCGATAGCACTAGCAACCAAGCGCGCTACCATCAGCTATAGCGCCAACGAAAGCACCGGACGTACCACCAATGACATCTACTTTGGTAGCAACCACCAGCGGGGCCGACCCATATAGGCCGCTATAACATCGACTGTGACCACAACAACCAGCAAGGCCGTCGCATATAGGCCGGCCGTAACAGCCACTGGGGCAACAGCAACCAGCAGACCCAGCCGTGACACCAAGACCAGCACGAAAGCGTAGAGTTCGTTCCGGATACGGAAAACCAATTTTTTTTACCTACCTTTAAGTTTGATAGCTAGATTCAGTAGATAATACTATTTAAATTATGCTTAAAATTATGTATATACATGAGATGTAAAGGGGGGGATTACTTGTAGTTATACCCAGCCAGCATTTTTGAAGTTGGATCCGAAAGTTGATTGAAAGCGCTCAAATTTAAAAGTATTCCTTTTATTTGCAAATCAATGTATCGACGGGAGAAGGGTGTACCCTGGATGGGATTATTCCTGAGTAATCATTTGTAAGCCACATTTTCTTTTCCCCTTTATTCGTTTTATCATCATATTTGATATGACATTTTATTAGCTTTCACAATTTTTTTTATCGTATTTAACAACAATTATCAATCATACAAAGTAATGTTTTGGAATCATTTGTGAATATGATTACGATTCAATTTTCCTTCATATTTAGTTCGTAATTCAATATTATACTATAAACATATTTCATTGGCGGATGGAAGTATCCGGGAGCTCGAAGGTGAGCAAATTAAAACCTCAGGTAATTGCCGATAGTTAACTTGAACGAGGTTCACCCACGACTACAACATCCAACCTTATCTATGGTCATCATCTTAAATAATGGTAGTGTGATCTTTTAACGAGCGTAACCAATGTAGGATGTTGAAGCCGGAACATATCGAGTTTAAATTACCAGCGGTTCAACCACATCAGAGCTTCCGTACCACGGTTTCGTACACTGTAACCTTTTTTCTTTTTTTTTTTGGAAGACGTGTCGATATAAATGCTATCGGACCTCGTAGTCTAGGAACAGCGTCCCCATTTCTTTAGGTCTAAACATATTTTTGGTATAGCCATAAATTTTTTTTTGAGTTCATTTATTGAGAAGTGTGAGCATAGGAAGGCAATCGGATTTTCAATGAATAGTTGGTTCAATTGTTTGACAAAATCGGTATTTAGTCGCAAGGAATAATCAAAGCGTATTGATACGGAAGTAAATTCGTCATCCAGATGCTTGGTGGGTATGAACTCCATTTAAGATTTTCCATGCATAAAATTTAAAGGCGTGAACTAGGGTCATTATAGAAGCGTAAAGAATTACGGCATACCCAATTTGAAATCTCGGATTATTCAATTTTAAACTAAGGTTAACATAGTTAAAGAATTAATGTCAACAGCTGAAGCATGATAAACATATTAGTTCGTAAATACATACGAACTTTAAATGTAGATTATGAATAAAAAGAGTACTTAAAGGTTTTTGAGAAACGTAAGAAGCGGTAATAACCTTAAAATCTATAGCACTTGCGTTGTTCGCATATATACGGATATGCATACATACATGGAATTACATACATAAAAGTGCATATGTTCATAGACATGCAAACCTTATTATACATAATAGTAAAAGTAGGCAATTTAAAGACAGTTTCTGAACTTCCAGACACAGATACCACTATATATTACAATCAAAATAAATTAGTCATATATGTTCGGACACATTATTTTTAGAGGCGAATAAAATAAGATAAAATAAAATAAGAAAATAAAATAACATAAAACAAAATTAAATTAAATCAAAAGGAAATATAATGAAATTAAATTAAATAAAATTAAGATAATATAACATACCACAAAGTACACTAAAATTAAACCCAATATACCCAAAAATCACATAATCGATAGTAAATCAAAATATAAATAACAATAATAAAACCTTTATGTCTTGGCTTACCAATTATGTGTTGGTTATCTACGTATTAAACCATTTTTGAATTTTCACCTTGTTCTCTGTCACGGTTCTGACTATTAATGTAAACTACTTTTGCCAAATTGTTGTGTTAAGAAGAATTTAATAAATACAAAACACAAATACCAATCAACGGTAAATTAAACTAAAATACCATAAGACAGCTTAATATGCTTCCTAATTGATTATTGCTAGGAATTAAGTGGTACCCTAAGTTTTGTAACCTTGGATTTTTTTTTATAATGAGTTGTAAATAAAATATAGTAATATTGGGAATGCTGACTTCCTTATTTATTTAGAAGGCATAGGGTAATACAGGTAAGGGGCCACCGAAAATTAGGTGCGTCGGTGGCCATGGTTTTGAGGGTGGGATATGCACCGGCCGTCGCAACAACAACCGCGGCGCCCCAAAGTTATATTCGGCCCTTTTTGTTTTTCCTTCTTTACTTTAATTTTTCAGCTTTTTTTTTTAATTTCAGCGTTAGTAACCGGCCATGTCCGGTTCGGTAAATTTTTTTTTGCGTCATATAGTTTCTGTTTAGCTTTTTTGAATTTTTAAATTTTGGAATGTTGTAACGGTCTGTCCGTGACATCCGGTTCGACCGGATGTTGTTTTAATTTGAATTTATAAGCGTTTCATCCAACCTTATCTATGGTCATCATCTTAAATAATGGTAGTGTGATGTTTTAACGAGCGTAACCAATGTAGAATGTTGAAGCCCGAACATATCGAGTTTAAATTACCAGCGGTTCAACCACATCGGAGCTTCCGTACCACGGTTTCGTACACTGTAACCTTTTTTCTTTTTTTTTTTTGGAAGACGTGTCGACATAAATACTATCGGACCTCGTAGTCTAGGAACAGCATCCCCATTTCTTTAGGTCTAAACATATTCTTCTCCAACTCTGAATAACAAATCAGCAACTGTCAATACCAAATAAAATATAAAAAAGGAAAATTCAAAATAAAAAAAATTGTACACGATCCGTAGCGTATACTTGCTTTGCAACGTTTCAAATATCAAATGCATGTTCAAAGTTTAACTGCCTAAAAATATCACAATTCAAAGCAAGCTAGTTCTTTTCCTTAAAGTTTAAGGATAATTATTTCATTTGGCAGTTGGCTCAACTCGCTGTTCAGAGAACAAACATTTTATCACTCAACTGACGGAGACATGTTTGAAACGTATCAACAAAAATAGTGTTCGATGAAAGCGCCCAGTGCCAGTGACTGAAAAACTATCACAGTGTTAGTGGTTAAACTCCTTCGAAACGGCTCGACCGACTTGACGTCCCAAGGCAGTCGGTTCTATGTACCGGAGCGACTCGGGATTTTTCCCGACCAAGGACTGTCATTTCAGTGTAACCCCACTTAATTTGTTTCGTCCCTCCCACAAATTGTCATCCTCCCAGCAGCTCCTTGCAGCAGGACTGCTCCATATTCTCTTGCTCCGGGAAGGTATCGAATCCAATCCGGGTCCGTCTCCTGACCCCGGTCCTGAGAAATGGTTTTGCTGCATCTGCCGGAAAAGAATCTTTTTAGGACGGTCATACTCTGTTCAGTGTGTCTCGTGTAAGGGATGGTTGCATCGAACAGGTTGTTCTGGGCTTGATCCCAAAACCCGACGTCCACGTAACTTTAATAAATCTTTTGTGGCTCCTTGCTGTTCACGCCCAAGGGCGCCCCGTAGTCTACGTCTAAGCGCCCCCCATTACCTTCCAGCAGCCCCGCTGCTCAGCAAGCCACAACAAGTACCCGCTGCTTCTCGCGCCTTACGGCGCCAACAACTCAAACAGCTGCTACCACTCATAACTACAATCTTCGTAGTAGAGTCGGAAGCAATGCTGAGCAACAGCCCCTGCCCCCGTCTTCTCCCCCCTCTTTTCCGGCAGCAATCGTGTAGGTCAGGGAACCAGACTCTTAGTCCCTACCTCCGTTTGCACCGTTTGCCAGCACAGAATATATATGTTTGCGACATCCGCCCAATGCAGCTCCTGCCTTGGGTGGTGCCACTTTCCTAGATGTTCTGGTCTCCGCGACGGCAACCCCTCGATGGGTTTCATCGCGCCATGTTGCCAGGTCGCAAACCCAAATCATCCGGGTACCCCAATGCTTACCCAAGGACGTCCAGTCCCAGAGCCACAACAGCAATTGCGTCCTGGCCTTCCTCAACCCAGGCGTAGTCACCCGTCACTTACCCCCAGAGTGGCGACGTCTCCCCTCATGCACTTCAGAATTCTGCAGTTAAACTGTAATGGACTAACTGGGAAGATTACGGAGATAGTCAATTTCATGAAGCGGCACAACATCCGCATTGCTGCGATTCAAGAGACTAAACTCACAGCACGATCTGCATTGCAGACCTGCTCTGGGTATAATGTCCACAGAAAAGATCGCGAGAGCGGAAATGGAGGCGGCCTCGCGTTTATAATACACCACTCTGTGCAATATCACATATTTGATCCTGGCATCGACCGCAGGGACAACGTCTTAGAACGTCAAGGCCTATCTGTCCGGTCAGGCGATGCAATCCTAGAAATCATCAACATCTACATCCCCCCTGCCACCTGTTGCCCCGGTGGACACCGCCCTAATATCAGAGCCTTCCTCACTGGAAATAATCGCATTATTTTAGGCGACTTCAATGCCCATCATGATCTATGGCACTCAAATTTGCGGGCGGACAGTAGGGGCGAGATGTTGGCGGATCAAATAGAAGAAACGACGTTCTGCACAATAAACGGAGAC
The DNA here is from genome assembly GCF_040869045.1 of Eurosta solidaginis. Taxonomy (NCBI): domain Eukaryota; kingdom Metazoa; phylum Arthropoda; class Insecta; order Diptera; family Tephritidae; genus Eurosta; species Eurosta solidaginis. The sequence continues at coordinate 119,413,595 of NC_090323.1, read as the reverse complement.
GCCCCCACACGTATGGTAGGAAGCTGTCACAGTTCGCCAGATATCTCAATCGTGAGCGCAGAACTCGTAAACTGCGTCAACTGGCAGCCGATGGTATCATTGGCATCCGACCACCTGTCTCTACTTGTTTCGCTCGAGCGTACCGCCGACTTCATCGTCACCGAAAAACGCACTTTCATAAACTTTAAAAAAGGAAAGTGGGAAGAATATAAATCCTTTACAGACAACCTCTTTGCTGCCCTCCCTATCCCGACTGATGCCCGCCAAGGGGAGCGTGCCTTCCGCAAGGTCATTGAAACCGCCTCGGCACGTTATATTCCCGCCGGGAGAATTCCCGAAATCCGGCCCCACTTCCCGGCGGAGGCCGCAAACTTAGCGAGAGAACGTGACCTTATAAGGCAGCTTGATCCAGGCGACCCCCAAATAAGGGATATAAACCAACGCATCAGATTGCTTGTGGATGAACACAAGCGGGCGAAATGGGAGGAGCACCTAAGAGGTTGTAACCTCTCTACCGGTGTGGGTAAACTTTGGTCCACCGTAAAGTCCCTATCGAATCCGACTAAGCACAAAGACAAAGTTTCCATCGCCTTTGGCGACAAAGTGCTGTTGGATGCAAAAAATGCGCGAGCGCTTTCTGCCGACAATATATAATGCATTCTACGGTCGACAAAGTTAGACGGAGGGCCAACAGACACGCACATAAACACAAATTCAGCGCGTCACCAATCACCATCACCGCTAAAGAGGTTGAGGACGCCATTGGTCGCGCTAAACCATCCAAAGCAGTGGGCCCAGACGGCATAGCCATGCCGATGCTTAAAAGCCTAGGGAAAGAGGGTTTCAAATATTTAGCGCAGGTCTTCAACCTGTCTCTTTGCACCTTTGTCATACCCGAGAAATGGAGAATGGCCAAGGTGGTCCCGCTACTAAAGCCTGGTAAACCAGCTAACATAGGAGAGTCGTATCGTCCGATATCTCTCCTATCGCCAGTAGCAAAGACGCTCGAAGCCATTTTGCGCCCTTATTTCCAAGCAAATTTGCAACTAGCTTCCCATCAGCATGGCTTCAGAAAACTCCATAGCACTACCTCCGCGCTAAATGCCATTAGCACCCAGATAAATTGCGGTTTAAATCAAAACCCCCACCATAGAACAGTACTCGTAGCGCTAGACGTATCAAAAGCTTTTGATACGGTCAACCATGGCTCGTTACTGCAAGACCTGGAAGGGTCTACCCTTCCCCCATGTCTTAAAAGGTGGACCGCAAATTATCTGGGTGGTCGGCAGGCATCGGTGCTATTTAGAAACGAAACATCAAAGCCAAGGAGAATTAAACAAGGGGTGCCACAGGGTGGTGTCCTATCCCCACTTTTGTTTAATTTCTACATATCTAAGCTACCTTCACCACCGGAAGGAGTCACAATCGTTTCCTACGCCGATGACTGCACAGTAATGGCCACAGGCCCAGGCCCACAGATCGATGAGCTATGCAACAAAATAAACGGCTACCTCCCTGATCTCTCCAGTTTTCTCGCCTCGCGAAACCTGGCATTATCACCGACTAAATCTTCCGCGACCTTATTTACAACATGGACGTCCCAAATGTCGACCATTTTGAACATCCACGTCGATGGCTCTACGCTACCGACTGTCCTACACCCCAAAATCTTGGGTGTGACGTTTGAGCAGGATCTACATTTTGGTGAGCACGCAGCCGCAATTGTTCCGAGAATTCAGAGCCGTAACAAAATCCTCAAATCCCTTGCTGGCAGTACCTGGGGAAAAGATAAAGAAACGCTCATGACTACATACAAAGCAATTAGCCAGCCGATTACGTGCTACGCGTCACCCATATGGTCGCCAAGCCTAAAAATTACCCACTGGAAGAAGCTACAGGCCTGCCAAAATACTGCTCTCAGAATTGCCACGGGCTGTCTTCTTATGTCCCCAGAACACCATCTACATAATGAGGCGAGAATACTCCCCATCAGGGAAAGAAACGAGATGCTGACCAAACAGTTCCTGTTGAATACCCAGAAACCTGGGCATCCCAACAGATATCTGATTGACGAGCCAGCACCGCCTAGGGGCTTAAGGAGTCATCTCCGTAAGCATTTTGAGGAAATACGGCATCTGAGAACACAGCCGTATGAAGCGAAAAAACACAAGCAGGTCCTTGGTGAACTCCACAAACAGGCGTCGGACCTTTATGCCGGGAATTGCCCGGTGAACCCAGTACTCAAAGTAAAGTATCCAAAACTTGCGGAAGAGGAACGCATACTCCCCAGGGAAACGCGTGTCACTCTGGCTCAACTTCGTTCTGGATACTGTAACAGGTTAAACTCTTACCTATCCAGAATCAACCCCGACATACAAAATGTATGCCCCGCTTGCAATGTGTCCCCACATGACACCAACCATCTCTTTAATTGTAATGTGGAACCAACGCCTCTAACACCCCTTTCCCTATGGTCCACCCCTGTTGATACAGCAAGTTTCCTTGGACTCCCGTTAGAGGATATTGATGACAGTTTGTGATCGGTCGCGTCTGTTAGGTGGGGCGAAGCACTGCTAAAACAACAACAACAACTTGACGTTTTATGAGCAAATTAAGTAGGTCTGAGAATCGGATCTTATATATTTGCCATACCCCAAATTTGTAAGGGTGGTCAACCCCTTAAAATGGTTTTTAGATAAAATTTTTTGTTTTTGTTTGAAACAGCTTTATACATACAATCCAGGGTGGGAGTAGGAATATCAGTTGGAGGGGGACTCGGACCGGAACCGAGACTGGGACTGGGAATAAGAAGGAGAAGAATAAAAAAAACGAGGGAAGGAGAAAGAGACTCAGAAAGAGATACGAGTTAGACGAAGATAGAGAGATAGGGATAGATGGAGCGGGGAGAAAGGAGAGGGAGCTAGACAGAAAAGAAGGGATGGAACAGGCGCAGAGGTAGAAAGAGACGAAGAGAGAGGAGTAAATAAAAGGATAAAAAAAGTGGGGAGAGAGTCAGAGATAAAAACTTATTCAAAGTTGTGCAGCTAGACAAAAGCAAAACAACGCCCGACAGTCCTGCTAGTATTTCTATATAGGTTTTTATAAGTTTTTTGGCTGCAGCTTCACTTGTTACTGTATTGAACTGTAATTTGTTTTAAAAATATGTTTACAAATTTTGTTTCCCACAAATTGTCATCCTCACAACAGAACCTTGCAGGGTGACTGCGCATGTTCTCCTGCTCCGGGAACATATCGAACCCGATCCAGGGCCAGTACCTGATCCCTGTCCAGAGAAATGGTTTTGCTGCGTATGCCGGAAAATCTTTTTTGGACGATCACACTCTTACCAGTTTGTAAGGGATAGTTACATCACATGGGTTGTTCTGACCCAGACCCCAAAACCCGTCGGCCCCGTTAATTTTACAAATCTTTTGTGGCACCTTGCTATTCATGCCCAATGGCGTCCCATAGTCTGCGCCTCAGCGCCTTCGTTCATGCTAAACCATCTAAAGCAGTAGGGCCAGATGTAGCATTTATTCATTCACTCATTCATTCAGTCATTCATTCTTTTGTACATACACATTCCGACAAGCGCTACAACGGTCTACGTCTCGTAACTTGAGGCTTCTTCTATTGAATTTAAAGCTGACTAATTGCTCACCACAAACCTTGCCAACACACAATTTATTCCCTCCACTTGTTTACACTTAAAACTGCATTTTCCATACCCTATTCCGTTTTTGCTCATTATGCATTTCCCACAACTAATATTATTTATGCTGAGCTTGCGCTTCCCACCGAACTGAATAATTGTATCTACGCAGTTCGCTGGAAAATCGCCTAATTATATTTTGTACACTTAGTATGTAAATATGTATTAATGTAAATATGTAATGTAGGTAGCTCATAAGAATTAACTAGAATAATTTTGTATAAATACTAATGTAACTTCGCTATAATATATATAATTTTTTGACATCAAACAAGAAACAAAGTCTTTGCATTTATACTATACAGACGGCATATCCATGCCGATGCTTAAAAACTTGGCGGAGGGGTATTTAAATATCTAGCGCATGTCTTCATCGGCGGTGTTACCGCAACTTAATCCTGAGAAACCAGCTAACGTAGGAGAATCTTATCGTCCGACATATCTCCTATCGCCAGTAGCAAAGACACTTTAATCCAATTTGCTCGAACAAGGCACTATATCCACAGTTCTTGTCCAGGACCCGTGGCTGAGCAGTAATGGCGAAAAGATTTCGGGATTAAGGACAGGAAAATTCAAAACCTCTGTGCATGATGGGGCAGGTAGGCCCAGATCCTGTGTGCTTGTCAAAAACGAGATTACAGATTATACTCTCTCTAGTTTCAGCAATGATGATGTGACTACAGTCTGCCTCGAGCGAGGTAGCAAATAATTGAGATGGCGCGGGACCACCACGCGTCATACTGGCTGAAGCAAGGCGGCCAGGTGTTGGCGTAAATGTGGGTATCGATGCGAACGCTCCCCACGGTATATGGCGCAGCTCGGATACCAATACCCAACACCCACCTTCGTCATCCACGAAAAATGGAAAATGATCAGGGTGGTACCGCTACTTTATCCTGAGAAACCAGCTAACGTAGGAGAATCTTATCGTCCGATATCTCTCTTATCGCCAGTAGCCAAGACTCTTAAAGCCATTCTGCTTCCCTATATCCCTGCAAACTAGCGTCTTGCCAATCACCAGCATGGCTTTTGAAAACTACATAGCACTACCACCGCGCTAAATCTCATCAACACGCAGACAAATTTCGGATTGAATCAAAAACTCGTAGCACAAGACCTATCAAAAGCTTTTGATACAGTCAATCACGGCAGGTTAATGCAAGACTTAGAAGGGTCCTCCCTTCCTCAAAGTATCCAAAAGTGGACCGCAAATTATATATCTGGTCGGCAAGCATCGCTGCAATTCAGAAACGTAACATCTAAACCCAGAAGAATTTATCAAGGGGTACAACAGGGTGGTGTCCTATCCCCGCTTTTGTTTAACTTCTACATATCGTAGCGACCTTCGCCATCAGAAGGAGTACCACGCATCGATGAGCTATGTAATAAAATAAGCAGATAACTCCCTGATCTCTCTAGTCATTTCGCCACGCGAAACCTGACATTGTCACCGACCAAATTATCGGCGACCTTATTTACAACATGGACACGGCACATGTCGACCATATTGGACATCCACAGCGATTACATTACCCTACCGACGGTCTTACACCCAAAAATACTGGGTGTGACGTTAGATCAGGATCTACAATTTCGCAAGCACACGCCCCAATTGTACCTACAATCCAGAGCCGTAATAAAATCTCTTGCTGGTAGCACTTGCGGTAAAGACAAAGAAACACTAATTACCACTTAAAAAGCAATTGGCTACGCGTCTGCGATATGGTCGACAATCGTATAGGTTATTAACTTGGCCTGCCAAAACACGGCTCTCAGAACCTCTACGGGCTGTCTCCTTATGTCCCCAGAATACCACCTACACAATGAGCGAGAGTAATCCCAATTACGGAGAGAAATTAAATGCGTTTTTGTTTAATACCCAGAAACCTGGGCATCGCAACAGATATCCGATTGAAGAGGCCACACCTCCCAAGGGTTTAAGAAGTCATCTTCGCAAGCTTTATGAGGAAATACGGTACCGAGTCCACAGCCGTATGAAGAACACAAACAGTTCTTAAATAAAAATACCCAGACCTCGCAGAAGAAGAACGCGCTCTCCCTAGGGAGACGCGCGTCACTCTGGCTGAACTTGGATCTGGATACTGTAACAGGTTAAACTCTAACCTATCCCGAATAAACCCTGACGTACATAATGTGATGCTTCCCAAGGCAGCCGGTTCTATGTACCGGAGCGACTCGGAATTTTTCCCCACCTAGCTGTCATTTCAGTGTAACCCCATTTAATTTGTTGCTTTGCTCGCGCCCTACGGCGCCACCATCTCATACGGCCGCTCCCACTCATAACTACAATCTCCGTAGTAGAGTCGGTAGCAATGCCGAGCACCAGCCCCCGCCCCCGTCTTTTTCTCCCTTCTTTTCCGGCAGCAATGGTGTAGGTCAGGGAAACATACTCTTAGTCCCTACAACCTTTTGCAAAGTTTGCCATCACAGAATATATATGTTTGCGTCATCCGCCCAATGCAGCTCCTACCTTGGACGGTGCCATTTTCCTAGATGTTCTGGTCTCCGCGACGGAAACCTCCGAACGGATTTAATTGCCCCATGTTGCCAGGCCGCAAACCCAACTACACCGGGTACCCAAATGCTTACCCAGGGACGTCCCAGGGCCACAACAGCAATTGCGTCCTGGCCTCCCACAACTCAGGCGTAGTTACCCGTCACTTACCGCTGCCCTTCGGAACTCTGCAGTTAAACTGTAATGGATTAACTGGGAAGATCACGGAGATAGTCGATTTCATGAAGCGGCATAACATCCGCATCGCTGCGATTCAAGAGACTAAACTCACAGCAAGATCTGCTCTGCAGACCTGTTCTGGTTATATTGTCCACAGAAATGACCACGAGAGCGGAAATGGAGGCGGTCTCGCGTTTATCATACACCACTCAGTGCAATATAATATATTTTATTCCGACCGTGGCCTCAGGGACAGTGTCTTAGAACGTCACGGCTTATCTGTTCGGTCAGGCGATGTAAACCTAGAAATCAGCCCCAGTGGATACCGCCCCAATATCGGAGCACTACTCACCGGCGATAGTCGCATTATCTTAGGCGATTTCAATGCCCATCACGATCTATGGCATTCAAACCTGCAGGCGGACAGCAGGGGTGAGATGTTGGCGGATTAAATAGAAGAAACGACGTTCTGCACAACAAACGGAAACGCCCCCACTCGTATGGTAGGAAGTTGTCACAGTTCGCCAGATATGTCAATCGTGGGAGCAGGACTCGTAAACTGCGTCAACTGGCAGCCGATGGTAACATTGGCATCTCACCACCTGCCTATACTTATTTCGCTTGAGCGAACCGTCGGCTTCATCGTCACCGCAAAACGCACTTTCATAAACGTTAAAAAAGGAAAGTGGGATGAGTACAAATCCTTTACAGACAGTCGCTTTGCTGCCCTCCCTATCCCGACTGATGCTCGCCAAGGGGAACGTACTTTCCGCAAGGTCATTGAATCGCCTCGACTCGTTTTATTCCCGCCGGAAATCCGGTCTTATTTTCCGGCGGAGGCCGAAAATTTAGCGAAAGAGCGTGACCTTATAAAACAGCTCGATACCGACACCTCCAAATAAGGTATATAAACCAACGCATCAGATTGCCTGTGGATGAACACAAGCGGGCGAAATGGGAGAAGCATTTAAGTAAGCTTTGGTCGACCGTAAAGTCCCTATCGAATCCGTCTAAGCACAATGACAAAGTTTCCATCGCCTTTGGCGATAGAGTGCTGTCGGATGCGAAAAAATGCGCGAGCGCTTTTTGCTGACAATATATAATGCATTCTACGGTCGACAAAGTTAGAAGGCGGGCCAACGGACGCGCACATAAGCATAACTTCAGCGCGTCCCCAGTTACCATCACCGCCACAGAGATTGAAGATGCCATCGGTCATGCTAAACCATCTAAAGCAGTGGGCCCAGACGGCATAGCCATGCCAATGCTTAAAAGCCTAGGTAAAGATGGTTTCAAATATTTAGCACATGCCTTCAACCTGTCCCTTTCCACCTTTGTCATCCCCGAAAAACGGAAAATGGCCAAGGTGGTCCCGCTACTAAAGCCTAGGAAAGCAGCTAACATAGGAGATTCTTATCGCCCGATATCTCTCCTATCGTGAGTAGCGAAGACACTTGAAGCCATTCTGCTCCCCTACTTTAAAGCAAATTTGCAACTAGCCAATCATCAGCATGTCTTTAGAAAACTACATAGCACAACCACGTTCCAAATGTCGACCATTTTGAACATCCATGTCAATGACACTATGCTACCGACTGTCATACACCCCAAAATCTTGGGTGTGACGTTTGATGAGGATCTACATTTTGGTGAGCATGCAGCCGCAATTGTACCAAAAATCCAGAGCCGCAATAAAATCCTCAAATCTCTTGCTGGCAGTACTTGCGGTAAATATAAAGAAACGCTCATTATCTTATAAAGCAATTGGCCAGCCGATTGCATGCTACGCGTCCCCGATATGGTCACCAAGCCTAAAAACGACTCAGTGGAAGAAGCTACAGGCCTGCCAAAATACCGCCCTCAGAACCGCCACGAGTTTTCTTATTATGTCCCCAGAACACCATCCACATAATGAGGCGAGAATACTCCCCATTAGGGACAGAAATGAAATGCTATCCAAACAGTTCCTGTTGAATACCCAGAAACCTGGGCATCCCCACATACATCTGATTGATGAGGCCACACCCCCCAGGGGCTTAAGCGGTCATCTCCGTAAGTATTATGAGGAAACACGGCACCTGAGAACACAGCCGTATGAAGTAATACACACAGGTCCTCAGTGAACTCCATAAACAGGCGTCGGACCTCTATGCCAGGAATCGCCCGGTGAATCCTGTAATCAAAGAACAATATCGAAAAATAGGAATAGGAACGCACTCTCCTTAGGGAAACGCGCGTCACTCTAGCTCAACTTCGATCTGGATACTGTAACAGGTTAAACTCTTACCTATCCAGAATCCCCCCGACATACAAAACATATGTCCTGCTTGTAATGTGTCTCCACATGACAGCAACCATCTCTTTAACTGTATTGTGGAACCAACGCCTCTAACACCCCTCTCATTATTATCCCCCCTGTTGAAACAGCAAGTTTTCTTGGACTGCCGTTAGAGGATATTGATGACAACTTGTGATCGGTCGCACCTATTAATGAGGCGCAGCACTGCTACAACAACAACAACGTTCAGAATGTATGTCCTGTTTGCAACGTGTCTCCACATGACACCAACCATCTCTTTAATTGCAATGTAGAACCAACGCCTCTAACACCCCTCTCACTCTGGTGCACTCCTGTTGAAACTGCACGCTTGCTTTAACTCCCGTTAGAGAATATTTATGACAATTTGTGATCGGTCGCGGCTATTGTATGGGGCTACAACAACAACACGATTTTTTAATGAAATACTAATGTTGCATATACATATTTCCTTCTTTACAAAAATAAAGTAAATTTTTCTGGAAAGTTCGGTGACATATTTTATGGCTGTCTAAAATTTGGTGCATCCGTAATCCCTCTGTCATAGGTTGATTCATATACTGACCCCTATATTTCTGTTTAGTCTACGAACAAAGCTTATACGTTGTCAGAAAGAAGGAATTTTTGTGATTTCAGGAGTGTATAAACTGTTATTTGATTTTTAGAAAGGTTAGACAAACCTTACAAAATATATAGTAAATTTAAATTTTTGTATCTCATTTTCGTTTTGTATATGGAGTTCCTTGACCATTTTTTACGTATGTATATACACAAAAGATTACTTAAGGAAAATCTGAAATAAAATTTTTGTTGTTTCTGGTTGGGCTAACCAAACATTATAATATCCATTAAGCCTACTGCTCATGTTCCTTTTAATGCAGGTTTAATTAAATGCGTGCAAATGTCGCGTCCGTAACCCAGGACTTGCCAATATACAGACACTTATGCCCGGTTTTTCAGTGCGAGTTTAAACTCTAGTTAAAGTTGACTAGAGTTTAACCTCTCCATTTTGTTCGATAACAAAAATTTTGCAGCTCATCTCGGCTTAATCGCCCAAACTGGCAGGGTTAAACTCTGTAGTTTAAACTCGCACTGACTTACTTGACTAACAGTTAGTTAATTCTTAACTTAACTATAATATGCAACAAATTTTTTAATTTACGTTCAGTTGTATATGCAAGTAAATTTTTGTGTTATTGTTGTAGCCTCTGTAGACGATTTCCGAGAGGGATTGAAATATATTGGGAGTTTTCTAAAAAAACAAATTTGTTTTAAGACAATTTACCTCGAAACTGTAAATTTAACTAATTGAATTTAATTTAACATATAAAAGAAATCAAATTTTAAAGCACTGTGTGACAGAGTAATCGTTTATTACCATTATAGCATGCCAATCACTACTGTGTCGAAACTTCGGCAAGTCTTCTTTATTATTACGATCAATTCGATATCCGTCACTACTGACATCTATTCCATAATCCATCGGCGTATAGTCTTTTGATAAACTCTCGGCTGGTATACCATCCTTCGAAATACACAAAACATTATTTAAAATCCTGAATGCATCTATATTTTGGACTTACTATCAACTTGAAATTTTTCAATATAGGACGTAAACACTCGGGATAGTTGGTAGCTTTAGTGATAGGGTTACCAGCCAACAATAACTGGTCTGCCTTAACAGCATTTAAATCACGACATAATCGGGATGACGACGTGATCTATGGTAAATAAAGAATATATCGACACACTATATGTATAGAATACCTAGTGCTTTTGATCGAACATAAAAATGACACCAAAATAACGCCACATTGTTGTATTTTTTTCCATTTTGTTATGTACAATACTCACTTTTAAGGTCGACTGTTAAAAAAAAAGTATATCAAACACTTACTTTAACTTTTATTTAAACCCCTGCTCCTCAGCTGCTTTAAAAACCATATTAGCCACTGTTTTATTGCATGCCGTGATACAATATATATTTTATTTCAGAACCAACCCATTTGAAGGACTGGTATAGAAAGTTCTGTAAATTTAGAACTCCCTATGAGCTTTTTAGTAATGACATAGTAGGCTTTGAATGTATTATTGCAAGCCTTCAACCATTGTGGATAAAACAGCTGTCTGACAGGATGTTCAAGATGGCTACATTTTAGCGTTTAGGCCATTATGGATAAACCAAGTGTGATATCTTATCCGTCAACTGCCTGACAGGATGTTCAATATGGCTGCTTTTTAGCGTTTTGGCAGCGTTTTGACAGGGTGTTCAGCATGGAGGCGCATAGAGCCTGCTATCCTCAGCGGATGATAGAAAGAGATACAGAATATGACCACGATAGTCAATTAAAAATCAGGTGATCGGTTCTATTTGTAATTTTGACGTCTATGCAGAACGTATAACACTTCTTTTATGCACAATGCCTTCAACAACGATAGAAATACATATATATTTTTAGCATAACATAGATAACGAATGAGTGTTCATTTCTGCCTACTTGGTTAATATTCTTTTTGAAATAGACTCTACTATAGCTACGATGACTATAAGTTCATATTAAAAAAACAGAACTTTTTTATAACATATAATTTATTTAAAAAATAAATAACATTTCATTCGAGTTTATTTAAATCAACATTTACATAACTAAAGTGCATAAAATGCAAATCACTTGTATTTTTCTGAAGCATATATTTGTTTAATTATATTTTCCTCGTTTTGTAAATATTCCTTCAATTCTAAGCAACTAAGTTCATAGTTACATCTAGTTATTAAAATAGCTTTAACAGTCTCAATTTTCATTTGTTTTTTTTCATCAGTCCATATGTGACTCGGCCAATGGAAAGGTGGCTTATGACTCAAAAAAGAAATTGCGAGAAACAGCTGTTAAAGATAAACAATGCATTTCTTCAGTTTCTTAGTAGTTTTCTTTTTTTTTTGAGTCATAAGCCACTTTTACATAGGCCGGGTCACATATATTGTTTACATTATTCCACTGATTTTAATATTCAGTGCAATTAATATAAAACTGTTTAATATGATCTTTAATTTTATTTACATTTTCAGTTCCTGTGTTCTCAAACTCTGAAATTAGTTGCTTCACCATGAGTGGTAAAAAGATTGCATCCCTGCGTTCCGTGATTTTTAATTTAAGTTCTTTTATAAGTAAAGACACTTCAACCATACAAATATTCTGTGATTCAATTTGAGTAATGTAATTATGGAAAAGAGATGCTTGGCAATGTGTAAACAAAGGCCACATTTCTGAGGTAGGATTTTCAAAGAATGCTTTTAGAATGCTTGGACAGTGAGATAGTTATAAGAAATATTTTTTAGTGGCTTGAAAAGTTTTAATATTCATTCAATTGCTGTCTTCAAAGTTAACCATCTTGTTTTACTAATTAATAAATTACTAATTAACAAATTAATTTGATAAAAGGGTTGCCGCCACAAAAATACATGTTTATTATATCTGGCGAAAACGAAAAACACGTAAAACTCCTTTTCGTCACTTAATATATTTTTTATTGTATTATAAAAACAATAATACTTTCCAATACAAAATTGTTTCGGCACTCGCGTGGTGCCATCCTCAGTTGGTAGTGTTCAACTAAACATTGTCTAATACATATATCGCAGAATAAGTCCATAAATATTAAAAATATGCAAACATAATTTACTAAATACAGTAGTTACATATAACAAAAGTAATGAGAAAATGTCCAATGACAAGAACAATAACAATAGCAAGCAAATCATAAGTTTACTGTATGGCTGAAAAAAGAGTAGAGTACAGTGGGCCAATATCCCGATTCACCGCGACATTTTTGTTTACATAAATATGTAATGATTCTAAGATATTTAATCTATTGATATTAGATTCCGATTTAATCACTTTACAGTCATCCTCGCTCAATACGTGCTCGTTCAATAAAGCGTGCTCCGCAATTCCACTTTTCGGTTCAATATTTTTAATGTACTTCAAATGTTCGCTCATCCTGATACGTACAGTGCGAGTCGACTGGCCTATGTATTTTGCGCCACATACATCTCCTTCGTTATTGATTTGTGAGCATGTGACCGAATAAACCCCCGGCTTATCTAAACTGTCACACTTGTCCTTCGTCGATTTTTTACGTGTTTTTCGTTTTCGCCAGATATTTGCGTCGCTTAGCACTCAAAACAAACATATAATCATGTTTATTATAGTTCATGAAAGCAGAACAAAATACAGAACATTTACGAAAAACAGAACATTTTTTTTTATTTCCTTCCGTAAAAAAAACTACGCAGAACAAGCGCGTTAAAAACAGATATGTTCTGCCAAAAACAAAACGGATGGTCACCGTAACTATAGCTGAAAATCAGAAAACTTTTTAAATCGAGAATTACATGTTTTTGCATTCTCGTGCGCTCGCCGCTTGAGAATTATGTTCGTAAACTAGATGATGTTCTCTTATACGGTAGATAAATGGGACACGTAATTTGCATTACTTGCCCTCCCTGCCAGCAATTTTCTGATAATTTTATAGTCTTTCGCCAAGATGTAACTAATACAATACGTTTTGTAGTTACTAAGGCGATATAAATTCATTTCATAAACAAAAACATATTTTAACCAAAAGTTTTCCTCCAAGCAGATCAACGCCGTAGCGTGATGAAAACTCCAGCTGAGCTCCCAAACTTGAAAAACATATGTATATATGAAACATATTTGTTTATAAATAACATTTTATTCATATCAACCAAAGTTTTACAGACTTTCAAAATAGTTGCAAGCGTCTATTCTTATTCGTATTAAATTCTTTTAATACATCCCTTTTTCTTTTTCCGTTATAATTGTTTGCTTTCAAAGGCCAGAAAGACTTAATTGCACAGGCGATCACTACTCATAAGCTGACTTCGTAAATGCATATTGCAATGCAGTATGATAAAGCATAATGTTCGTTTTCAACACAACATTGTTTATTGATGATGGCAGTGTGTTCGTTTTTGCATGGCAACTCTTTTTCATGTGCGTCGGTTGTCATTTTTGTGCATGACAAATTTTATTCATGCATTTGTGATGGATAGCAGTGATACAAGACATTTTTGTTTTGCATAGGTTGCGCAATAAATCGCAGCTTATGCTTTGCAATATGCATTTACGAAGTCAGTCATACTCTTGCGCCCAATGGTACCAATTCCGTTGCGCGAGTTATGAGTCCGCGATGAGAAACAAATAAACTATGTATTTTAGGGCAGAGTTCTTATCTTAGTTTCGTATATTTCAGCACTGCCTTTACATTTTTATGTTTACATCTATTTAAACTATTTCTATTAGTGATGATAATCATCAGGATTCACGGATCGATGTTGAGCACCCAAATGTTTCTGTTGCCTCCATTAGGTTGTATGTATCCTGGAATACGTTCTTCATTTGATAAAGCGTATTTAAATAATTGAAATTATTTTCATAACCTTTTTTCTCTTCGTTTTCGACAAATTTTTTTGCGAAACATAATTCGCTTTGTTCAGGGATCTTAATATTGACCTTTTCTAGCGGCATTGTACTAGACCGATCGAATTCATAAAGAGTGTAGATTGTAGAAGTGAGTCATTTGGCCTTGATTGGTCACTTTCGAATAAATTGGTGTCAGTTTGACTGTAGTAACTGCTGAACGCTTCGGTGTTTGCATTTGTTTTAATTGACTTATGCTTTGATCAATAACTGAATTCCCAACTTTGTAACCAACTGTACGGGTTCGCAAAAATTTCTCTGCTGGTGAAACTACTTCCAAAATTGATTTTTGAAATCGATGTCTATATGCCATTCTCTGTGAAGTCATCATATGAATCAAATGTTCCATTTTCATTCTTTATACAATATCCGACAAACATTGGCGGATTTCTTTGAAATTACACGTGATTGCTCTTGTCGAAAGCAAATGGCCGGTCCAGCGCGTCTCAATCAGTTTTACACCCTTTGACTTTACACCACTGAAAGAACTTATATCAAACATTGAAATCATCGAAGTATTTATTCACAAGTTCAATTTCTCTGACAACATCGACAATTAAAACGTAGTAAACGATGATTAAAACAATGTTCGTTCGGTACGTCCCATCCAATTTCTTCGTTCACGCAATAACGAACTACACCTTGTTCACCCTGCATCACAAGTGCACCATCGTAGCGTTGAGCGTGTGTACATTTCAACCGATCACAGAATTGTTATCGGCCGTTGTCGTTTCTCACTGCCGATAAATTCGCTCGTGTTCTATTTTATCGTCCGATTCTGTTTGTTTAGTTGCGTGCATATACTGTGAAAAATTAATTAGTTGTGCGATGGACTGTGAAAAATTAATTAATTGAGTGAAAAACAGGCGCCCTTTATGGGATAAGCACATAAAAGCATAAAAGCAAGCGTTTTTTGCGAAAATGTTTTTGCGAATAATGTGAGAAAAAACTACCGGCCGATAATCGGTTGCAATTTTAGCACCATTTTAGCATTTTATCGACCGAATACAAATTTTCGATTTATCGGTGACTGTATAAGCGTACCATAATAGTTCCAATGTGGGTGGTCGTGAACACAGAGCTGAAAGAGATGAGCAGACGGTACATACCGGTGCTTTTCATTCTTTATTCGATCTGATTTAGACAACAAGAAGATAAAATCATTGCATGGAGCAAGATTGCGTTCTGCAACGGGGGAGGACACCCACGTAATGGGAGAAGTAGCATGTGAAGTCGCAATTGGGAACATCACGGTACTACACAATTGTATAGTGGCTGAGATTGTTGATGAAATCATAACTGGAGTGGATCTCTTAATCGACCAAGGCATCAAGATTAACATGCGAAGCCGGATCTTGCGTCATAACAACGTGATGTGCCACTAAATCTTGGCTACAAGAAAGGCTACAGCAGTAAACGAGTGCTGGTGGAGGAGAACCAGCAAATACACTGAAATCGGAGGCAGTAATCTTAGCAAAATGGCAGCAAAAACTATACACGTTATAGGATTATGTATCTACTTTGAGTTTATCTACTTTGAATTTATATACTTTCAATTTTTAAAATTATTTTATCATGTATACTTTTGTTAATGAATATTTTTGGATTCAAAATATAAAAATTTTACTTCAAATAAATCAATAAAGAACTTTAATTTTTAATGGTAATAGTCTAGTTGAGGGGTCGACTGCTAATACGCTACCAAAAATATCGAGAGAGGTGTTAATCGACGCGTCTTGACATCAGTATTAATAATCAGAAGGCGGAAAATAAAAATATTAACTCGTTCAAAAGATATTAACGAAAAACCGAAAAAAGACCAGCGGGTACCTCCGAAACCGGGGGTCGGATCCATAGTATTTTTGGCTACGCCATGCCAAGTCCGGGTGTGTGGTATAACCGTGGCTACCGCCACATGAAAATCGCCAACTTCCACTGCAAATATCTCCGGACAGAGATAAAATTTTTCTTCTTTCTTTTGTTCCCGAGATTAATACCCGTCTTTTGACACCTCTCTCGATATTTTTGGTAGCGTATTAGCAGTCGACCCCTCAACTAGACTATTACCTTTTTAATTAATTAAAAATATATTGGCGATCAATTTCATTTGTGAATTAAAATAAATGTTATACCACCATTATTTATAATAGTTGGTCGTCATCATAACTTTGTGCAACTAACCTCAACTGTGATTATTAGTGCTATTAGTAGTCATAAATTACCGCCAACCCATGAAAAAGACATTCGTAAATTCTGAAAGCAAATACATTTTTTTTTTTATTACAATTCAAAAACGCTTTAAAAAATATATACATAAAGAAATATTGTTGCAAATTCACCGAGTAATGGCGTCTTTTATTTCAAGCTATATTTAACAGAGTTACCATGTACATAACTATGCTATTCAGCATTGATGGTGCTACCATATTGTTAAGGCTACCGTATTGCTAACTATATGACTTAATTTCTTAATCTACTACAGCTCGGCCAACCTGACCTTATGATCGGCCTCGATCAGTCGAGTTGTATGTGTGAAGAGCATACTTATATCTAATGGACTGACTGGATCAGTGTCGCTTTCGCACTCACCCCCTATTTGTTTACTCTTCCAAAGTTTAATGTTACAGGCTTCAGCAATGTCATCATATGGCATTTGAGTGATTTGCTATTTTCAATGTCCCTTATTACGTAACGATCATTTGGCAGTTTCTTGTGTATGGAATAGGGCCCCTTAAATTTTGGAATGAGCTTCTTATTTACACCCTGTTAAAATGTATCCGCTTTAATACCCTTCTGCTCACTTCGACTTTGATTATATAATTGTACACTTTCGATATTTTTCTTAGCACTACTGTGCGTCGTTTCCAAGTCCCTCCCCCTCGGTCCTGAAGTGCATTCATCCAGGTATTCAGTAAGTTTGTCTATTAATTCGCCTCTTTGGTTAACACCAAACAAAACGCGGCTTGGGGTTATACCAATTGACCTATTTACTGAGTTGTTCAGGGCAAACTCAATTTTCACTAGCTGGTTTGTCCAATTTGCGTGAAGTATTGGATCGCTAAGTTTAGCTATCATCCCTCCTAGGCTGCGGTTAACTCTTTCCACTTGTCCATTTTCTTGTGGTGAGGTTACCGCTACTTTCACATGGGTAATGTTTTTATCTTTTAGATAGTCTTCAAATTGTGCAGATGTAAAGCGACTACCCCTGTCTGTTATACATCTGTGGGGTCGACTATAATATTCAAAGTATTTATTATGTGCAGCGGTTACTTCCTTAGTACTGGTTGTTAGGACTGGATATAGCTTTACGTATTTCGTGAACGCATCAATTATGACTAAAATATGTTTCCTTTTCGACTGTAATGCCGGAAGTGGGCCTAGGTGGTCTAAGTGAATTGTATGAAACGGCGCAGGTTCCTTCGGAAAGTTGTGCAATTGCCCAGCGTTTGGTCTAGTAGGTGCTGAATACATAATTCATTTTATACAATTTTGTTTAAATTTATTCATTTTATTTTTCATATCAGAAAACCAGTAATTTGCTTTGATTTTTTGATAGCATTTTTCGATGCCTTGGTGTCCTAACTGCCCGTGAGTTGTTCTAATGATCTCTTTCTCTAACTCCTTTGGGACGTATAGTAGTCGACTATCTTTTTCTATTTTAAACAGAATGCCATTTTCCATTACAAAATTGCTCAAGTTTTCATTTTCCAATTTCTTTTTTAAAGTTACGATATCTTGATTTCGGGACTGCATAATTTGCAATTCAAAATATATATTCTCGCTATCTACCGCAGCGATAATATTTTCGCTGTCTGAGTCTAACCTACTTAGTGCATTCACATGTGGCATTTTCGTACCTGGTCGGTGTATTATAGTGTAGTTATAATTTTCTAATTATAGGGCCCCACTAGCTATTCGACTATTAATAAATTTTTGTTAAGTGTTAGTGTAAAGGAATTACAGTCTGTTATAATTTTGAATTTGATTCCCTCTAAATAAACCCGAAATCGACGTAATACATTAATTACTGCTAGCGTTTCTAATTCAAAGCTGTGGTATCTACTTTCTGCATCAGAGGTTCTTTTGGAAAAATAAGCTACTGGGTATAATTTCCCATCATTCTGTTTCTGAAGCAAAACTGTTCCAAAGCGGTGAGCACTTGTGTCGCAGTGTAGCTCTGTTTCCCTCTTATGGTTATATATTGCCAGTACCGGACTTGACACTAACTTCTTTTTTAATGTGTCAAAAATCTCCCTACATTCGTTGCTGAACTCGAATCTTGTGTTTTTCCTAAGTAACATATATAGCGGGCGCGCCAGTATTGCAAATGATTCCACTAATTTTCTAAAGTAGGAGCATAATCCTATGAATGATTGCAGTTCTCGGTGGTTTTTGGGAATTGGAAATTTTGTTATAGCCTTTATATGATGTTCGGAAGGCCTTATACCAGTTGCAGATACATTGTATCCCAGGTATTCTATTTCATCATATATAAACCAGCATTTTTTGAATTTTATTTGAAGGCCGTACTCAGCTAGTTTCTCTAACACTTTTTTGAGTAGATTGTAATGGGTTCCTATTTCTTTGCTGGCGATAATAATATCATCCATGTACACCATGTGACGGCAACCGTGGTGTGATGGTAGCGTGCTCCGCCTACCACACCGTATGCCCTGGGTTCACACCCCGGGCAAGGCAACATCAAAATTTTAGAAATAAGGTTTTTCAATTAGAAGAAAATTTTTCTAAGCGGGGTCGCCCCTCGGCAGTGTTTGGCAAGCGCTCCGGGTGTATTTCTGCCATGAAAAGCTCTCAGTGAAAACTCATCTCCCTTGCAGATGCCGTTCGGAGTCGGTATAAAACATGTAGGTCCCGTCCGGCCAATTTGTAGGGAAAATCAAGAGAAGCACGACGCAAATTGGAAGAGAAGCTCGGCCTTAGATTTCTTCGGAGGTTATCGCGCCTTACATTTGAGCCGTTTATTTTGAAAGTGGCATAAGTCATTTCCAACTCATGGTCTTAAATGCATTGTTATTTTTGAACGAATGCATATATAGATGGTTCTACAATTATAAAATAATAATAAGAATTGCATCTTTTGGATATTGGACTCTAAAAAACTGGAGGCGGGGAGAGATACAAACAAATTACCACTGAACCTAAACGACATGAAATGACTTATGCCACTTTCAAAATAAACGGCTCATTTATTTTTTTTTTTTTTATGTACACCATTATCGCGTTTTTCTCTATAAACACTTAAGATTTTGGTTATAAATCTCTGAAAAATTGCTGGTCCATTTTTGAGACCAAAAGGCATTCTTAAGAATTCGTACTGGCCGTTCGGAACTAAAAATTTTTTCTGATTAATTTTTCTGATACATTTTGATCTGAAAAAACCCGAATTTTAGGTCTAAAAGAGTGAATACTGTATTTTCACTGAGGTAATCTAAGCAATCTTCAATAAGCGGAAGTGGATAGTTGTCCCTAGCGATGGATTTGTTCAAATTTCTGTAATCAATGCACATTCTAGTTTCTCCAAATTTTTTCTAGGTAAGAACTATGGGGACGCGTAGGGAGAGTGACTTTGTCTTATGATTTTTTTCTTTAACAAGTCGTCGATAATTCTATTTACTTCGATTTGACGTAAGTGTGATTTTAGCTTCATAGTTAATATCCGGAAGGTCATCGATTTGTTTCTTTACATAAATGTCTTTTATCATACGCTTAAACTTTTCTACTAAAACTGAAGGTAATTTAGGGTTTATGTCGATTATCTCTTTGTTTTCTTCAAAGATTTTCTATGTTACAGATTTCTTTAATTGCTAATTCTAAATTTGAATTATAGGGATATTCCATAATTTTATCTTGTTTTGAGTTCCGAGGTACTTCATGTGTAGCTGTCTTTATTTTACTCAAATCCATATCCAATCGGAATTAATAACTTGTGATATTGTTTGACCAAAGAGCGTTTATTGAATTCATTAATTCGCATTGATAAATTTATTTTAAATATATTAAGAAAATCTCTACCAAGGAGTAAATCAAGTGGCATTGCAGTAGTTTTTATTGTTAATAGTGCGGAATCTTTGCCCGAAGTTGGAATAACGGTAGTAGTTAGCGGAACGCTATTTTGTGTAGCGGTAGATTTGCCGTTATGCGACGGTGCACCTACTGTTGAGGTTAGCAATGCCTTTAGTTGTTGCAGGCTCGCAGTTTCGGGAAATTCAATCCCCATATTCGGCAATGCGTCCATAATTTCTTGCTTATGAGCTTAATGATTTTTTTTTCGATTTTAAGAAATTTCAACGTTTTATTAATATTGTGATGAATATTAGTGACACCAAGTGATGCTCACTAGTCTGATGCTAAGTAGTGAAGCCACAGCAACAAATAATTGTAGCAACAGGCAGTCACTTGTATCTACATAAACGAATCAATCATTATGTACACACATATACATATACATAGTCTAATAAAGACCATTTTTTGCAGTTTTCAATATTGGAGTTATTTATTCAACAGTTTAGTGATTCGAACATTAGTAGAAAGTTGCAAATAACAGGAACTGCAGTAAATTCGTTGCAATATTGTTACGAATATTAGCAAAACTAAAGGGTGCTGCTATCTCTAAGCCGATACTAAGCAGTGACGTGAATTCACATCAATAATAATAATCAATAATGTACCTACATAAACGAAACAATAATTGCGTCTACACATATGTACCATGTACGTATACGAGCAGCGGAGAGTCAATGCACAAACTCATGCATATATCTGAGATACTCCTGAAAGTATGCAATAAAATCATGCAATTGTAGTTACAGCTGAGAAGTTTGAGAGCTGATGTACTAGAAGATTCTGGAAATGGAAGCGCCTAGAAGATGCAACGTTGAAATCAGAGAGTATAAAAGGCAGCAATTGTAGAGGCGCTGGAATTCAGTTTGAGTTGAGCTATCAAGCAGAGTTATTGATTAAGCACTCGATCTAGCGGGCAATAGAAGAGTTTCATTTGAGCTATCAATCAGTTTGGTTGTTAAGCAAGCTAGTTGCAAAATATAAGTGTTATTGTGAAGTACTTCAATAAAGGCCATTTTTCCATTATTCAATATTGGAGTTATTTATTCAACAGTTTAGTGATTCGAACTTAGCAGAAGGGCAAATAAGAGGATTTTCAAGTAAATTCGTTACAATTGGTTTCAGAAGAGGAATTGTTGAATAAATTCCAGAGGACAACAAGGACATGGCAAAGTTCAGTGAATTGAAGATCCAGCAACTGAAGGAGTTGGAGAGCCGTGGATTGAATACAACCGGCATTAAACTCGAACTTCAGGCACGACTACGAGAGGCAATGGAAGCAGAAGGAATTAACGTGGAAGAGTATGTCTTTCATCTTGATGTCGACGAGACAAAAAAAATTGAAGAGAAAAACGAAACATCGCAGATCTCTGCTCAACTGGAAGAGCAAGAAGGACGTATTTCCTCGAAGTTGGGGCGCAAGATACAAAAATTTTACAGTTTGAAGAAAAAATCGAGGCCGAGGTGGATGCTTTGAGAGAACGTATCGACCAGTTGCAACTAAATCGCCCAGCAGTTTTAACGAGTAATCCAAAGGTAAAAACATCATCCTTTGACGGTTCTGTTCCTTTCCAGGTCTTTAAGCTACAATTTGAGACGACCGCAACAGTGAACAACTGGAATGCTGAAGATAAAGTTACTGCACTCTTCGCTGCATTGAAAGGACCATCTGCCGAAATCTTACAGACTATTCCAGAGTACGAACGGAACAGCTATGAAGCATTGATGGCCGCTGTCGAGAGACGTTATGGAAGCGAGCATAGAAAACAGATATTCCAAATTGAGTTGCAAAACTGCCACCAAAGAGCGAATGAGACTTTGCAGGAGTTTGCCTCGGATGTTGAAAGATTGGCACATTTGGCAAATGCGGACGCACCCGTGGAGTACACCGAGAGGGTAAAAATCCAGAGTTTTATAAATGGCATACGGGACGCCGAAACAAAGCGAGCTACATACGCAAACCCAAAGCCAACATTCGCAGAAACGGGGTCACAAGCTCTGATTCAGGAAACAGCGTCGCTTCTGTGTAAGCCAGTTTTCAAAGCACGTCGTGTGGAAGTAGAAAGACCAGAGTGGGTAGACGCAATATTGGAGGAGCTGAAAGGATCGCAAAAGCGGAGTGAAAAAGTTATCAAATGCTTCAAATGCGGGAAGTCCGGTCACATTGCACGTCATTGCGATCTTGGTCCTAATAGTTCCTACAATGTGGGTGGCCGTAAACGCAAAGCTGGAGGATATGAGCAAGAGCGAGTAAGAGGTAGAGATCGATAGCTAGATCCAGCTATTGAATGCCCTGTGATATCTGTGTTGCAAATTGGTAGCAAATCGAGCAGTCTTACCGTCAGAGGGAAGTGGATGGTAAAGAACATGTACTGACTGTAGATACGGGCGCATCTCATTCCTTGATTCGATCTGATTTGTCTACAGGAGAGTAAAGTCATTACCTGTAGCGAGGTTGCGTACGGTCACTGGCGAGTATAACAAAGTCCGGGGAGAAGTGATCTGTGAAGTCTTAATTGGGAAGGTCATGGTTTTACACAAATTCGTTGTGGCGGAGATCGTTGATGAAGTCATCTTGGGAGTGGACTTCTTGGTTGACCATGACATCAAGATCGATATGCAGAAAAGGGTGATGCGTTATAAGAACCAGGATATACCACTTAACTTCAGTTTGCAGAAAGGATTCAGTAGTAATCGAGTACTGGTGGAGAAAACTCGACAAAAACCACGGAAGTCAAAGGCAAAGGTTAATAGGTCGAATGGGCCAAATAAAGCAAAATCAAAAGTACCTGCGAGAGAAACACTGGCATTG
Organism: Eurosta solidaginis; assembly: GCF_040869045.1. Lineage (NCBI taxonomy): Eukaryota > Metazoa > Arthropoda > Insecta > Diptera > Tephritidae > Eurosta > Eurosta solidaginis. The sequence continues at coordinate 119,390,477 of NC_090323.1, read as the reverse complement.
ACAAAACCTACAAGACGCAGGAAAACGAAGCAACGAATTTCCGAGAAAGAATGCGAGGGTAGTTTCAAGCCGGAGCGCACTACTGTTGTGAAACGTGGGAACGATACTGATTATGCGAAGCCAATCCGTCAAGCGCAAGCTCTACGAAGTAGTTCATTGGCCAAGCAACAGAGTGCGAGGGAACGATCCAGGATAATTAGTAAGATGAAACACAGGTACGACAAGGAAAATAATTCGGAAGGTTTCCGGGAGGGAGATTTGGTACTGCTATACAACCCTCACCGGCGGAAAGGTGTTCCATCCAAATATCGGTGCAGTTGGGAAGGCCCGTACAGAGTTGTGAAGACGATCAGTGATGTCATCTACCGCATACAAGAAATTGGGAAATCACGAAATAGCAGAGTGGTACATTTGGCGATGCTAGCAGCGTTTAGATCGACAGATTTGTCTGATCGGGACGATCAGACTTAGGTGGAGTGCAGTGTTACGAATATTAGCAAAACTAAGGGGTGCTGCTATCTCTAAGCCGATACTAAGCAGTGACGTGAATTCACATCAATAATTAAATCATTATGTATCTACATAAACGTAACAATAATTGCGTCTACGCATATGTACCATGTACGTATACGAGCAGCGGAGAGTCAATGCACAAACACATGCATATATCTGAGATACTCCTGAAAGTATGCAATAAAATCGTGCAATTGTAGTTACAGCTGAGAAGCTTGAGAGCTGATGGACTAGAAGATTCTGGAAATGGAAGCACCTAGAAGATGCAACGTTGAAATCAGAGAGTATAAAAGGCAGCAATTGTAGAGGCGCTGGAATTCAGTTTGAGTTGAGCTATCAAGCAGAGTTATTGATTAAGCACGCGATCTGGCGGGCAATAGAAGAGTTTCATTTGAGCTATCAATCAGTTTGGTTGTTAAGCAAGCTAGTTGCAAAGTATAAGTGTTATTGTGAAGTACTTCAATAAAGGCCATTTTTCCATTATTCAATATTGGAGTTATTTATTCAACAGTTTAGTGATTCGAACTTAGCAGAGGGTTGCAAATAAGAAGATTTGCAAGTAAATTCGTTACAATATATACTAACGCTTTCGTTAGTGCGACCACACCTGACGTTGTTGCAAATTCACCGAGTAATGGCCAAATTTATAATTAAATGGATAATAAATAATTAAGCGTAATTAGAAAAGAATATTCACATTTTAAAATTGAACACGAGCAAACAGATAACGATTTTTGTACAGTGCACATGATCGACCAAGCAGGAAAGGCGTGGGTTCAAGCGCGGGCCTGTAAAGTGTCGAAGATAATGTGTAGGTCTTACAACCTTAGACCAATAAAGGTGCTTCTATAATTAAAAAGAGAGGACTGTAGACTCATGATGGGTATTCTGACTGGACACTGCCTTCTGGCGTCACCTGACTTTAAATTAGGCTTGGTCAGTGATAGCAGATGTAGGAAGTGCGGGCTGGAGGGGGAAACGATCGAGCACGTTCTGTGCTCGTGCCCTGCGCTTGCCAAGCTAAGAATCCAGCTATTAGGAGTGATACAGCTGTCAGATCTAGAAGGAAGAAGTGGCTTAAGTCCTAGGAAGCTTCTAGTATTTGCCAAGAGGACGGAGTTATTTTATAACATAACGCAAAGGCACCGAATTCCGACCACTGATCGATATCGCAAAATGAATCGCTCAAAAGATAAAATAAAAAACCTTAGAGGTTATTAGAAAATATGGTTTTCTGGTAGAAAAGGAACTTTAATTTGAAAATATATGCGTCATTATTTCTTATAAAAGCTTAAATATGTATATATTTTTTTCGATTTAATTTTTTAAGTCTGAAAATAATCTGAAAGCACCGTTTTCCGACCGACTGACTACAAATGATCCTGTATCCGACCACTAGGTACCTAGATTCCGACCAGCCAATTCCTTCCTTGTAAAATCAGCAATATGGCTTAGAATGGGAGAATAAATTAGAAAAACACAATATTTATGAATATTACTTAAATATTTATTAAAAATTTGATATAAAAACAGCAAAAATAAATTAATACATATCGTCGGTACAATGCCAAGGTCACGAATGTGCCATTTTTGTTTAAACGAAATATTATATATGTCAAATTTAGCAAAGCCAAAACAAAAAATGTGCATTTTTTTGAAAAAAAAAATTAAAAAATAATTTTTCAATTAACATTACTTAGTGGTTTACAAAAGTAAACCTTCCAATAGTGGTTGAAAAATACAAAATTAAATCTCTATTTTTAACAATGTCTTACGTGTTTTTCTCAACACATCAAATATGTTAATTCGTGTCTTTGGCATTTGACCGACGATATATATTCACTTCAATATTTATTAAAAATTTCTGTCGGAGTTGGCGTACTTCCGGACCATCATAAGTCCCACGGCCGGACCTTCAACTTTGCAAATTATGTCTGAAATATCATAGACTAGGATATCGTCTTTCACCGACCATTTCCAGTAATTTCCACTCATTGTCATTGTTTTTACTTTCAAATTGTTATCTATATTTTCGATTACAATACCGGGGAAATATTCTCCCTCATACTGCGCAACAACAAACGCACCTTCTGGGTACTCAATTTTTTCTTTTGCTTCTGCAATATCTACTTTGATGCCATTTTTTGCTTTAGCTTGCTGGCTGTTTTCACTTTTTGCCTTAATTTGCTGACTCTTTTCTTTCCTTTTCTGAGCTCTGTCTAATTTTTCTTTCTCTTTAGCTACTTTCTCTGCTTCAACTCATCGTTGATACTCCATGAATTGGTCGCTAGTTGCTACAGTGGGATACATTTTTGGTTTTTTAACAGACCCTTGTTATCTGTGGTGGTCTTTCTTTTATTTTCTACATTTCCCACCCAAAAAAGGGCGCTTTTAAAAGGTGTAGGATACCCGGTGGCATTGTCTTCTGACTGTTTTTTCTGCTCTTGTTGTTGCCTATATTGAAGGTTTAAATCTGTATTGAAAGCTGAATCTCTTGCTTAGGATTGTTTTGATGTTCCAATAAATCATTTTCCACAAAATACTGCCGTATTTTTGAAAACCAGCTCCTAATATTATTCTCCGAAACCATGTCTCTGCATATTGTGAGAGATTGTGGAACTCTTTTCGAAACTTCCGGGTGGCGAGCTAGAAACCCATTATACCATTTTTTCCCCGGTTTGTCATCTTTCAAAGGATTTTTACGGTTTAAACTCTTAATTAACTTAGTGACAGAGTCCAGCAACTGGGTCTTCTTTATCGGAAAACCCCCTATATTGCCTGGTTTATGCAAATTTTTTTCTCTTATCTCTTGTAAGGCTTTTTCCATATTCTCCTGCGAATACTTCAACTTTTTCTTTTTATCCATGACGAATAACCTGGAAAAAATACATGCGATTTCAAACAAGCACACAAAACCCAAAGGAACCGGAGTTGGACGGAAACAGGGACAGCGAAATAAATCGTATCCAGATTCCGAGCAAACCCAAATTTACCTAATAAATCCTCGAATCCGAGTTTTATTCAAATTTTTTAGCACGTTTCTACTTCCACGGACTTATAAGAATCTAACAATATAGTAATTATGCAATTATATCTAATAAACTTAAACTAAAAGACTTTAAAACCTGATTGGTTTTTTGGACTGAATTGGAAATAAAGCGAAAGAACTGCGCAAACTTTAACGTAAATTACAAAAAATCCATTAAAGTATTAATAGGTCGGATACCGGTGTATTATAAAAAAATATCTTAAAGAATACGTAAATAAGCACTAAACACTCACAAATCAACATAAAAAAATAGAAAATTAGTTTAAGTTACAAACTTGCAAATTTCTGTTACCGACCAAATGCTCAGTATTAGGAATGTTAATAATTTTTAGAGCCCCTCTTTCCGTCCACAATTAATTGACCGATTAAAATATTAAGATAATCAAACTTTTCCTGCATATTAAAATTTAAAGACCTTAAAACAATAATAAATCATATAAAATAAATAAATGTCAAACTTACCGCTGAACAGTTTAAAAAAATCTCACTTCTTATTTTATCCGCTTTATGTTTTTTTCGCATCAAATTTGATGCGAACTGTACTGCTGCGTAGATTTTATTAAACTGACAGAGTATCCGTTAACGTTTGAAACTCAAGTTTTGACAATTGACGCACGATGATTTCTCGAATTGAATGGGGTCGGTTTTACGGCTTTTTAGCTATTTTTAATATGTTTAAACCAATAAGAACTAAAATGGTCGGACAGAGGAGGCCGGTCGGTAAACGGTGCATTTACGTTAGGTCCTGGTTTTTGATAGGGTTTTTCAGTTTGGTCGTTAAAGCAAACTTCTGGTCACACTACGGACTCATTCAGTCTATGTGAAGTCCTCATGGACCGGCCAGTTCAACCTAACCTAACCTATCATCTGTAATCTTACTGTTGTTGTTGTATTAACAGTGTGTTGTATAACTGGCTGCTGGGGTAAGGCGGAGGTGGCACTTGGCATGCTGGCAAGCCCCTGCTAGCTCGTCGGGTGGGGTGAGTTTTTGCTCACCCGCCTTACCTACAGGTATACAAACAAAAGAGAGGTTCATGCCTGAAATCTATGTAAAGAAAAGGAAAGCTGGAAGAAAAGGTCTGTCCGTGTCAGGTGGAGTCATCCCTCCCCTTCTGCGTAAAACCTTGACGCAGCCTTGGGCGTTGCACTGACTCCGGCACTTTAGCAACGCCCCCTTAGCCTGACATGTGTCCGTCCGTTAATGTCCCATGTCCCTAGCCTGTCTAGTCTGTCACCGTCGCCTCACATTCACGTCGCCTTTTTTTTGTTGCACTCGTGCAACACCCACACCAATTGAGTGTCTTAGCCTGACATTTTTTTTTTTAGGGTAAGCTCAACCCATGAACTAATAAATATGATAAGTTTGGATTCCTTTGTAAAACGTTATAAAAAAACTCTTTATTAAATATATATCCTAAAATTAATGATCAAAAAACTTCAAAAAAATTCAAAAAAACTTCACTTATGTAGAATTTTCCTTAAGACTAATTAGTTGGAACTAACTCTATCTAAGATACGTATATTCGTAAGTAGAAATAATAAAGATGGGGATAGAAGTGGCTAAAAGGAAGATAATAGGGAAAAGGAAGTTTACTTTTGGGTTTATTTAATGGAAAGATTGTGGATAAAAAAACTTAACAAAAACCCACGGAAGACCCAAACGTACAAAAAAACTTTAAATTGAAAACTATTGAATAAAAATGAAAAGGATTTTACGTAAAAAGGAAAATTGGACCGTGCACCAAAAACTTAACTTGAAAATTACCGAATAAAAATGTGAAACTTTAGCGTACAAAAATAAAAATTGAAAACGACTAAGTGCTAATAATGCTGTCGTTATCGGGCCGCCACTGTATCCCAATAACTCCTTAGCCTCTGCTGGCTTCCAGCAGGTTTGTTTACAATTTGATATATATATACGTATGTTTGTATTTAAACTATTTGTGTAGGTAGTTAATAACTTATAAGTCTAGCACTTACCGATCAATCCCGCGACGGAGGCGCCTGCGTCGAAGAGAGAGCGCGGCTGTAAAGAACGTACATATACATACACCTACAAACCTATGCTGGAACGTCGATCGGTGGAAGAGGTGACAATGAAAGATAACAAATTTATTCGGGCATGCGGTTGCGGCCCGGATCAAAGAATTTATGCGCTTTAGAGTGAAGGATGATGATTCAAAACAAAGTTACAAAATAAATAAATAAATAAAAAAATATTAAATAATAAAAATAAAAACTGCAAAATTTAATAGTGCGACAGCCTAATATAAACGAAATCGGAAATTTACCAAATATGTGAAAAAAATGAAAGTGAGGGTAAACTATAAAATCTAATAGCCTTGCAAAAAATATAAGCGCAAAAAGAAAATGTAAAGCAAAAGCTCGAAGTAAAAAATAACAGAAGAATGCGCTAATTAGAATCAACAAAAGGCAACGCGTACAAAAAGGCAAAGAGATAAAAGTGTTAGGAAGGTGGAATCGAAATTGTAATATTTAAATTAAATGCAAAAAAGGTGAACGGAAAAAGTGACAAACTCATGTAGAAACAGAATGCTTAAAAATTAGGTATTTTTGAGGGATGGCGGGACATGAGAAAAAGGTTAAATGTGCGAATGTGTGGGTGTGGACAAAAAGTTAAGGAAATAATAGGTAGGTGAGTAACAAGTGGAATTTTGAAAGGATAGAGAAAAATGAGAAGAAGTAAGAAACCGGAATGAATATGAAGGTAGAAATGCTTACAATTATAAAGTTAGTAAAATTTAAAAAAAAATGAATTCATCGAAAAATAGGAAAAAACTCACACGCAAATCGAAAAACTAGAGTTGAGTTAAATTAAACCTTAACAAAAATAAACTAAAAATTCAAATTAAACAATATCGTAATAAACTAAAAATTAACCAAAAAATAATGATCCCTAATGAGTTTCCCTTTTTAGGCTCTCTCCTTGACTGCTTTTCTCCTCCACTTAGTGATCGTATCTGCAGCTCCAATAATGATCGCGGTGCCAGGACAGGAGCGCTCAGATGCCCCTTTACTCCCTTGACGTCTGGCCTGGCACCGTCTGTATGCTTCCCTTTCCTCTATACGAAATACTACCCCGCTTTTGTATGTTTCGGACTGTATTTGTGGCTGGTGTGGCAAGTTCCTTTAGCTTAAATACTACCCCGCTTTATTTTTGCGTTTGTGGCTGGTGATGGTGGACAGTCTAAATTTTTTGCACAGCAATCTAGATGTGTAGAGGGGAAGAATATTAGGGACTGGGGTCATGGCGGCAGAGGAAGACACATTAGGGTGCATGTGACCTTATTTTATTTAGTGACTTTTATCTACTTATTTCATTTTACCTATTTATGTCATTTTATTCATTCATTTGGTTTTATTAATTTTACTTGATTTTATCCAATAGATTTTTATTAAATATCTGGCTTTATTTATTTATGTATGTAATTTTAGTTATTTTAATTAGTTTTATATGTAATTTGTTTTATAATTTTATTTAATTTATTTTAATATTATTTTATTTTTAACTTTCATTATTTTATCTAATTTTTTTTTACTTAATTTTATCTTTGTATATAATTTCATTTATTTCACTAAATTTTATTGATTGTAGGTATGTAATTTTATTCAACTTAATTCTCACTTTTATCATTTTTTTATTTGAATTTATTTTCACTATTAGTCCACATGCACCATGGACTGGGAGAAAGGGGTTTCACTTGACTCACCTGGGGCTGTTGTCAAGCAGAGTATGGGATCCCGGCTCTTCCTTGGGATTCCGCTAAATTACCCGTTATCACGGTTTTATGAAAAAAAATCGCGAACTTTTTTCTTCGCAAAAAAATATATATATAATTAAAACTTGCTTCCGCACTCACTTAAGTCAACTTTTCTTTTGAGACATTCCCTGCAATCGTTTGGCGGTCGTACCCCATAAATCAAAAGCCTTTCTTTCTCACCACTTTCACTCAAGAACGAAAGACACCAATACATATAACCCTATTTTGGCGGGACATAAACTTTCACGAACTACCTTCACGCATACTAACAGATACATGTTCGAACATCTATCCAAGTGTTTGCTTTCTACCAGTTACTAACACATGTAAACGTAGCTATGCTGGTATATGCACACAGATACATACGTAAATGTTTGAACATCCTTACCATCGCATTAACCCACAGGCTGCCGCTACAGGCTCGCAACCGCCGATGTTGCATGCAACATGGAGCGTGGGCGTAAAAAAAAATTCAATGCGCAGTCTGTCCTAAAGCTACCTTCAAACGCCTAACGTGTGGCCTCGACCCACGACCTAAAGCCGGGCTATTGCCTATTCTTCCGATTATGTAGGGTTTATGTTAACTCGTATAAGGGCAGCACGCGGAATAAAAAAAGTGTTTCTACTACTAACCTAATATCACAGATATCTACTTATATTAATGACTAGAATGGCATGCGGGTTAAATCTAAAGTTATATCACTGGTAAGTATTTAAGCCTATATCACAGATATCTATCTACCTAAATCTATGTCACAGTTTTTAGTATGTTAGTAATAAAATACCACAGAATCCATAAAAATAATTATAAAAAAATAAAAAACAAATAAATAAATAATAAAAAACAATAAATAAATGAATAAATAAGGTCAACTATAAACATGGTCAAAGAAATAAATAATTGCATAAATAATTACTCTAATGGTCAAGCCAAAACTAAAGCTAGCAAACGTTGCCCACATCTACATTTAACATAGGTCACCAAGACTAACATTCAACATATGATTAAGCAACAAAAATATCCTTAGCGTGGTATACGCCGACTTTCTTGCCACTGGTATCGCCGAGTTCATACATCGAGTTGCCGATTGCTTTAAGAACGACACACTTTACTTGCTTTGGGGCAAGCTTAGCATTATAGTTGTTTATTTGTGAACTCTGTTTGAAATTTCGGCGATATACCACTTGTCCGATTCGGAATTTCACATCTTTGGATCTGGTGTTGTAAACCTTTTGGCTTCGCTCATGTGCTAACTTCAGCTCCTTCATTATCGAGTCCCTAATTCCTTGCAACCTATCTGCTCGCGCCTCTATCTGTAGATCAGTATCTTTCACGGTGCCTAATTTGCGGCATACTTCATAAGACGTGCCATGTTGCATCATCGGTAAGCCAAAAGTGGCATAATATGGCGAGCAGTTTATTGATGTGTGTATCGCGCTACGAAGGGCAAAGGCCGCATCACTGATGTACCTATCCCAACTCTTTTGATTCTCTTTAATGAAGGATCTTACTATCTGTAGTACTGAGCGATTCACCCTCTCCGCTGCATTCCCTTGTGGAGAGTAGAATGCAGTCCGGATATGTCTTGTGCCATACTTTTCTAAAAATTGCGCAAAAACATCGGATACAAACTGTTTGCCATTATCTGAGTGGATGTATTCTGGGACTCCAAAGATGTGAAAAACCTCTTTCTCTAAAAACTTAATAACATCTACAGACGTGGCTTTACGCATAGGTTTCAAAAAGACAAACTTGGAAAAATGGTCAAGACAAACAAACACATACACATTACCATCACTCGTACGTGGATAAGGGCCCATAAAGTCTATAAACAATCGTTGGAAAGGTCTCTCAGTTACGTGTCGCTTTCCCATGGGTGGTTTGTGAAAAGAGTTTTGGGTTTTATTTCCCTTACAGACTTCGCATTCCCTAACATAATTTTGAACCTCTGTTACCATCCCAGGCCAGTAGTATTTTTCGCGTATTCGGGCTAACGTTTTATGGATGCCTCCGTGCCCAGCAGAAGGTGAGCCGTGGGAGGCTTCCACCAATCCGGCCCGCAATTCCGACGGCACCCAGAGTTTCCAGGCTTGGTCCTGCTGAAGATCGTCCCCCCGGTTAAACTGAGTCCGTCTATAGACATACCCGTCTGATACGCACAACTCTGGTATTCTATCTTGATTCTCTGTCACATTTTTCTTAAGTTCGTCATACTCTTCCGTTTTAAAGTATGGTGAGTCCAAGTCAATGTCCATTATTCTGTCAGATAGTTTAATTTCGTCCATGTGTGCTCGCGACAGTGTATCTGGGACGACGTTAAGTGCTCCTTTCCTATGTTCTATTTCAAAATCGGACGTACGGCCGAAATCTCTTCACACTGATCACTGCCGCGTAGCACTCTAGCTCGGTTATGCTATAGTTTCGTTGTGCTTTGTTCAATCTTGCGGAAACGTAAGCGATCGGTCTTTCGTTGTTCTCGTCGTCCAACTGGAAGAGTACCCCGCCCACACCGTCTGTCGAAGCATCGCACTGGATATAAAATCGTCTGTCAAAGTCAGGGTGTACCAGTACGGGAGCCGAAATTAGGCTTTGTTTTAGTCGCTCAAACGACTCTCTAGACTCGTTAGTCATCGTAAACTTTTTTATTTTGTCTTTAGTGAGACAGTCGTGCAGCGGAGCTGCAATGGTTGCGTAATCTTGAATAAAACGACGGTACCAGCCTGACATCCCTAGAAACCGTCGGAGCTGCTTTGGTGTTTTCGGCTCGGGGAAATCCCTCACAGCAGCAACTTTGTTCGCATCGGTACGGATGCATCCATCGCCCACTACATAACCTAAGTACCTAACTTCTTTGAAACAAAATTTACTCTTTTCCACGTTAATGGTAAGGTTAGCCTCACGTAAACATCTAGCGACCTTTTCCAACAAACATAAATGGGACGAAAAATCTACGGAGCATACCAACAAATCATCCAAATACACAAACACGGAATCACGTAAAGAAGCGGGTATAACCTTGTCCATGAGTCTACACATTCTTTGCGCTGCGTTACACAGTCCAAACGGCATGACTGTGTATTGGTATAGGGGACGCCCTGGCACCGTAAATGCTGTCTTTTCCCTAGATTTCTTTTCGAGCGGGATCTGCCAAAAGGCATCTTTCAAATCAATGGCCGAAATGAACCTAGTGTTCTGCAGTCGGCTAATGATCCCGTCGATATTTGGCAGTGGATATGCATCTTTGATGGTGCGTTCATTAATTTTTCGTGCGTCGAGGCACAGACGCTTCTTTTCTCCCTTTATCACCAGCGACACAGGGGAGCTCCAGCTACTATTGCTCTCCTCTATCACGCCTAAACCGAGCATCCTATCGAGCTCTTCAAAAACTAGCTTTTGGATCGCTGGTGATATAGGGTAATGCCTTTGCTTGACTGGGAGGTTTTCATTTGTGACTTCTATCACGTGTTCCTCCACATTCGTTTTCCCTAAACCTAGGACCGCAAATGAGGGAAACTGCGCCTTGACCTTCTCCAACGCCACACTTTGCACTCTTGTCAGAACATGCTGTACCGCTTCAAATGATAAGTCGCCCTCGGCGGGTACAAGTTCTGCAACGCCAGTGCGAGTTGGATGCGATAGAACCCTACGACTAACAACCTGCAGATCGAAAGCCTGCCAAAAGTCTACCCCTAAATACACCTGTTGCTGGAGGCCTGGCACGATGAGAAACTCTAGGTCCTTATATATTCCATCCCAGAAGACAGACAGAGTGATAGCACCAACCACCGGCGTTTCGCCACCATTCGCCGTGCGTATGTTTTGATTGGCCAGCGGGATGATGCCATCCTCCCTGCCTTCTATCAGCTTCTCATAATTTTTACCTAGACAACTCGCGCCAGCACCTGAATCCAGCAAGGCTACGACATCCCTATCCCCGATCTTTGTCTGCGCAAAGAAACGGTTGTCGCCTTTCATGGTGACAATTGTCGCTACTATTTTATTAATAAGTCTTCTCATATTTTTTCTCTTTGATCGCATCTTCATTATCTTTTTAAAATTTCTATTTCTTTTCTTAGCGAGAAAGTCTTCGCAAAAAATTCTTTGTCTAGCTGCTTCGTATTCCAGCTTCCTTTGATGTATACTTTTTGGCTCGGCTTTCCCTACACATAACTTGACTCTACACGCATTGTCGTCCGCCCTTTCTAAAATTCTGAAGCTGGGTTGGTCTCCGGGTAGTCTGTTCCCTGGCGAGATTTCCCCGCAATCTCCGCCAGTTGGGAGTTTCCCTTACCCGCTTTGTAAACACAAAAAGACATATCACCCCCACACGCAAAACATACCATATCATGAAAGGACGATTTACAACGATTATCTCTCTTCAATTCGGACGGATTCTTGACAAAAAAATCGACAGGCATTCCACACGAAAAACATAACATGAGGTGAAAGGGGGACGCACAAAACGAATTGGTGGCGGGTTTAGAGTTGCTCAAAGGTTGGTGTTGGTTCGTAGCTCCCGGTACTGGGCGATATGGTTGTTGGTTTGGCCCTCTCGGTTTGGCCGGATTCGTGATCGCCTCCACGGGTTGCCTATTGATCCCCTCATCCCCAGGTGTCACTTCGGGATATTCTAATTCGTTGACCGGTTTGGGACGGGTTCGGTTCTCCTTTATGAGCCGCTCTGCCCTCTTACACTCAGCCTTCAGCTCCGCCAACGTGTCAATCTTTGATGCGAAGGTTAAGTTCGCAAGGTAGGGTTTCAGGTTGCCCCTAATGATCCCCACTAGCTCCTTCTCCTGGATCTTTTTCCGCAGGCGGAATGTCAGGTTATGGACCTCACCGTAGAACTCGTCGAACCCTTCTTGTGGCTGTTGTTTGCGCTCCATAATTTCTCTTATAATCTCGTAATCGGACTCCGCAGTCTTGAAGTGGGCTAGCAGCTCTGCTTTGAGCTCAAAATACCCGAACTCGGGTTCGTCGGCGTGATCTTCAAGAACTTGCCAGTACCACTTCAAGGCAGAGCCCGTTACGAGGCAATGGAAATCGGTGAAGAGCTGAAAGTGGGATATATTGTGTTGTTGCCTCAACTTTTCAATCCTAAAAATGAAGCTCTCCACCGTAATTCCTTTAGTCGTCCCGTCAAACTTCACATGCCACTTATCCAGGTCCAACTTCTTCCACCTCGGTGGGTCCTGGGTGTTCCTATCGCTACCTGAAACCCCCCCTGCTGCACCTGGACCGACACGCTGGTTGGCTGTGCCATTTCTCGCATCCCTAGGCTCGGGTGTAGACGCGCGCTCAGCCCGGTGCCCTAACGGTTGTGCCGAGTTCTCCATATCAGCGACGCGGTTGCTGAGGTTCGACACGTTATCCCGGATATGACGGACCTCGTTCATGTATTGTGCCATCACCTGGTTTTGCTGTGCCATCATCACCAGCATCTGGCTTAACTGTTCGATGCTGGCGGCTGTGGAACTAGGTCCGCTTCTCCGGGGTTCCGCTGCCCCAGCACCCGCGTTCGCTGGTGGCTCAATCCTCCTAGGGCCTTCCCCCCCAACAGCACCTGGCTCCTCCGTATCCGTCATCTCAAATAGTTGGTCTATTTTCCTGGAAAAACTCGAACTCTTTTCCTCCTCGCTGAAATAGAAACTGTCTGATCTCCTAATCGTAACCGGACGTATCACCTCCTCCCGACTAGTCGACCTAAAAACCCGCGAAGTGCACCTGTTAAAAAAGTCTGTTGGCAAAAAATCTACGGGATGGGGTACGCCCGTGTCGATCTGCGTAAAGATTGATCCGACTACCTGGTTCTGCAGCGCTCTGCTCACACTCCTTGTGACCCTCTGGTTCTTGTTGAATAACCCCAATCCACCAGCAACTCGTTCCGGTGCGTCCTCCTCCTCCATACACGACAACACTCGCACAGGAAAGGAAAACTTTTTTTTTTGTCCTATGGGGATTAAGTCGCCAAACAGATTTACCCTAGCTTTATGTATCCTCAGAACGAAAGAGGAAGGGTTGAGGTCAACCCAACCAGAACAACTACTGAAGCGGAGAAGAACAAACGTAATAGATATTTATTTAAACTGCAGGTTATTGCAAAAAAATTAAAAATTTCAAAAATTCAACAATTAGGCAGGTAAACCAAAAACGTGAATACCAAGAAAAACGTTATGACAAAAGAAATATCAAACCTAACAAAAAATAAGCCCACTGAGGGTTAGCCTAAAAATTCAACACCCAAGATATGGCGAATCTAAGGCAGTATATAAAAAAAAAAACAACACGACGGAGTATGTAAAGACCGAACTCCGTATGTCGGTAAGAAAATTTCAAACTTCCAAAAGAAGGTATAAAACTCAAAAATAAAATAAACTAATAAGAATTCAACTACGACTTCAAACTTCCAAATTAATTCGGAACGTAAACTCAAGGGAAAAATTTGTCCCAAAAAGACCGAAGGAGATAAAGTAAAAAAATAAGAAAATGAAAATAAATGATTAACTTAAAATCTAAAAAAAAAAAAAAAAATTCCAGAATTCATAAGATGATTTCAAATAATCTAAATATTCAAAAAAAAAAAAAAAAAAAAAAAAATCCTAATATCAACAAGATGAAATGATAACGTTAAAAATAGTATGTAAATATATATGCATGTATGGGTAAGTATGCAAGTAAATATATGTATGTATATAATAAAACGAACGACAAGAAATATCCAACAATTTAAATTGGTATTTCAAAAAATAAAAAGTTAAAAATTCTCACCAAGAACTAATAAAATAATAACTCAACCGCTCAGGGCTAGGTAATAAATAAAAAAATTCAGAAAAAAATCTAAACATTCAAAAGATGATTGCTTAAGAAAAAGATTAAAAATGGGTAGACATATGTGTATGTATACGCTTGGGTTTAAGGCCAACGTAACGTGGAATTAAAAGTAATACTACGTATATAAGTACATATGATTTTACTTCAATTCGATTTTCTTTGCTTATATATATATTTTTTTTTTTTTGTTGTAGTTGTAACTTGTACAAAGTTTCTATGCAATTTCAATAAAGAATGAATATATATTAAAACACATGGTGTGTGCTGGTGTTGCACCTCAGCAAGGTCATAATGGATGTGAGCTGTCCGTCTGTAATTTGTCTAAGTCCAAGTCATCTACGTCTCCCCTACAGGTCATGTCAGTCGAGTATGGCACATCAAGTCGAGAGTCCTTGGCCTTAAGCTTGGCTGCCATACTCTGTTGGATTGTCTGTGGCGCAGGCGCACTGTAAACCTCACGTGCAAACCGTGCTGGACTATTTGCACGGTAGCTTGACCAGTGGCCTGCAACCGAAAACGTCTACCTCCTATCATACTAGCTTTACCGTAGGATCCCACTTACGCAAGCGTTGCAGCTCCTATAAGGAACTTCTACGGTAAGCTGAGTATCCCCCCTCGTATTGGTTGTAGTGGCACAAATCGCATCGGACTTGTCCAAGGGATGCTGCTGCTACAACGGTCGCCTGTCCTGTCATAGAAATAAAGAAGGGTGTGAAAGAAATGATATAAGGAAGAATTACAGAAACGCTAAATGGAATAGAGGATTGAAGGATATGAAGGACGTAAAAAAAACGGGAATGGCAGGAGTTAAAAACTGAAACTAAGATTAAAAATGGGAAAAATGAAACGAAAACACACTGGGCTATAGCGTTGGGCGCCATTGTTGTATAACTGGCTGCTGGGGTAAGGCGGAGGTGGCACTTGGCATGCTGGCAAGCCCCTGCTAGCTCGTCGGGTGGGGTGAGTTTTTGCTCACCCGCCTTACCTACAGGTATACAAACAAAAGAGAGGTTCATGCCTGAAATCTATGTAAAGAAAAGGAAAGCTGGAAGAAAAGGTCTGTCCGTGTCAGGTGGAGTCATCCCTCCCCTTCTGCGTAAAACCTTGACGCAGCCTTGGGCGTTGCACTGACTCCGGCACTTTAGCAACGCCCCCTTAGCCTGACATGTGTCCGTCCGTTAATGTCCCATGTCCCTAGCCTGTCTAGTCTGTCACCGTCGCCTCACATTCACGTCGCCTTTTTTTTGTTGCACTCGTGCAACACCCACACCAATTGAGTGTCTTAGCCTGACATTTTTTTTTTTAGGGTAAGCTCAACCCATGAACTAATAAATATGATAAGTTTGGATTCCTTTGTAAAACGTTATAAAAAACTCTTTATTAAATATATATCCTAAAATTAATGATCAAAAAACTTCAAAAAAATTCAAAAAAACTTCACTTATGTAGAATTTTCCTTAAGACTAATTAGTTGGAACTAACTCTATCTAAGATACGTATATTCGTAAGTAGGAATAATAAAGATGGGGATAGAAGTGGCTAAAAGGAAGATAATAGGGAAAAGGAAGTTTACTTTTGGGTTTATTTAATGGAAAGATTGTGGATAAAAAAACTTAACAAAAACCCACGGAAGACCCAAACGTACAAAAAAACTTTAAATTGAAAACTATTGAATAAAAATGAAAAGGATTTTACGTAAAAAGGAAAATTGGACCGTGCACCAAAAACTTAACTTGAAAATTACCGAATAAAAATGTGAAACTTTAGCGTACAAAAATAAAAATTGAAAACGACTAAGTGCTAATAATGCTGTCGTTATCGGGCCGCCACTGTATCCCAATAACTCCTTAGCCTCTGCTGGCTTCCAGCAGGTTTGTTTACAATTTGATATATATATACGTATGTTTGTATTTAAACTATTTGTGTAGGTAGTTAATAACTTATAAGTCTAGCACTTACCGATCAATCCCGCGACGGAGGCGCCTGCGTCGAAGAGAGAGCGTGGCTGTAAAGAACGTACATATACATACACCTACAAACCTATGCTGGAACGTCGATCGGTGGAAGAGGTGACAATGAAAGATAACAAATTTATTCGGGCATGCGGTTGCGGCCCGGATCAAAGAATTTATGCGCTTTAGAGTGAAGGATGATGATTCAAAACAAAGTTACAAAATAAATAAATAAATAAAAAAATATTAAATAATAAAAATAAAAACTGCAAAATTTAATAGTGCGACAGCCTAATATAAACGAAATCGGAAATTTACCAAATATGTGAAAAAAATGAAAGTGAGGGTAAACTATAAAATCTAATAGCCTTGCAAAAAATATAAGCGCAAAAAGAAAATGTAAAGCAAAAGCTCGAAGTAAAAAATAACAGAAGAATGCGCTAATTAGAATCAACAAAAGGCAACGCGTACAAAAAGGCAAAGAGATAAAAGTGTTAGGAAGGTGGAATCGAAATTGTAATATTTAAATTAAATGCAAAAAAGGTGAACGGAAAAAGTGACAAACTCATGTAGAAACAGAATGCTTAAAAATTAGGTATTTTTGAGGGATGGCGGGACATGAGAAAAAGGTTAAATGTGCGAATGTGTGGGTGTGGACAAAAAGTTAAGGAAATAATAGGTAGGTGAGTAACAAGTGGAATTTTGAAAGGATAGAGAAAAATGAGAAGAAGTAAGAAACCGGAATGAATATGAAGGTAGAAATGCTTACAATTATAAAGTTAGTAAAATTTAAAAAAAAATGAATTCATCGAAAAATAGGAAAAAACTCACACGCAAATCGAAAAACTAGAGTTGAGTTAAATTAAACCTTAACAAAAATAAACTAAAAATTCAAATTAAACAATATCGTAATAAACTAAAAATTAACCAAAAAATAATGATCCCTAATGAGTTTCCCTTTTTAGGCTCTCTCCTTGACTGCTTTTCTCCTCCACTTAGTGATCGTATCTGCAGCTCCAATAATGATCGCGGTGCCAGGACAGGAGCGCTCAGATGCCCCTTTACTCCCTTGACGTCTGGCCTGGCACCGTCTGTATGCTTCCCTTTCCTCTATACGAAATACTACCCCGCTTTTGTATGTTTCGGACTGTATTTGTGGCTGGTGTGGCAAGTTCCTTTAGCTTAAATACTACCCCGCTTTATTTTTGCGTTTGTGGCTGGTGATGGTGGACAGTCTAAATTTTTTGCACAGCAATCTAGATGTGTAGAGGGGAAGAATATTAGGGACCGGGGTCATGGCGGCAGAGGAAGACACATTAGGGTGCATGTGACCTTATTTTATTTAGTGACTTTTATCTACTTATTTCATTTTACCTATTTATGTCATTTTATTCATTCATTTGGTTTTATTAATTTTACTTGATTTTATCCAATAGATTTTTATTAAATATCTGGCTTTATTTATTTATGTATGTAATTTTAGTTATTTTAATTAGTTTTATATGTAATTTGTTTTATAATTTTATTTAATTTATTTTAATATTATTTTATTTTTAACTTTCATTATTTTATCTAATTTTTTTTTTACTTAATTTTATCTTTGTATATAATTTCATTTATTTCACTAAATTTTATTGATTGTAGGTATGTAATTTTATTCAACTTAATTCTCACTTTTAACATTTTTTTATTTGAATTTATTTTCACTATTAGTCCACATGCACCATGGACTGGGAGAAAGGGGTTTCACTGGACTCACCTGGGGCTGTTGTCTAGCAGAGTATGGGATCCCGGCTCTTCCTTGGGATTCCGCTAAATTATCCGTTATCACGGTTTTATGAAAAAAAATCGCGAACTTTTTTCTTCGCAAAAAAATATATATATAATTAAAACTTGCTTCCGCACTCACTTAAGTCAACTTTTCTTTTGAGACATTCCCTGCAATCGTTTGGCGGTCGTACCCCATAAATCAAAAGCCTTTCTTTCTCACCACTTTCACTCAAGAACGAAAGACACCAATACATATAACCCTATTTTGGCGGGACATAAACTTTCACGAACTACCTTCACGCATACTAACAGATACATGTTCGAACATCTATCCAAGTGTTTGCTTTCTACCAGTTACTAACACATGTAAACGTAGCTATGCTGGTATATGCACACAGATACATACGTAAATGTTTGAACATCCTTACCATCGCATTAACCCACAGGCTGCCGCTACAAGTGCTTCGCCCCATTCAATGGGCACGATCACTCACAAATTGCCATCAAAATCCTCTAACGGGAGTCCAAGGAAAGTGGCTGTTTCAACAATGTTCACAATAATTTACACAATCGCATGAAAACTTAAAGTGTAAATTGTGTGTGCAAATGAGTTTTCAATGAGTGTACATTTTTCAGTTTTTCGCAGTTGTTAAGCAAGCTAGTTGCAAAATATAAGTGTTATTGTGAAGTACTTCAATAAAGGCCATTTTTCCATTATTCAATATTGGAGTTATTTATTCAACAGTTTAGTGATTCGAACTTAGCAGAGGGTTGCAAATAAGAAGATTTGCAAGTAAATTCGTTACAATTGGTGTCAGAAGAGGAATTGTTGAATAAATTCCAGAGGACAACAAGGACATGGCAAAGTTCAGTGAATTGAAGATCCAGCAACTGAAGGAGTTGGAGAGCCGTGGATTGAATACAACCGGCATTAAACTCGAACTTCAGGCACGACTACGAGAGGCAATGGAAGCAGAAGGAATTAACGTGGAAGAGTATGTCTTTCATCTTGATGTCGACGAGACAACAAAAATTGAAGAGAAAAACGAAACATCGCAGATCTCTGCTCAACTGGAAGAGCAAGAAGGACGTATTTCCTCGAAGTTGGAGGCGCAAGATACAAAAATTTTACAGTATGAAGAAAAAATCGAGGCCGAGGTGGATGCTTTGAGAGGACGTATCGAGCAGTTGCAACTAAATCGCCCAGCAGTTTTAACGAGTAATCCAAAGGTAAAAACAACATCCTTTGACGGTTCTGTTCCTTTCCAGGTCTTTAAGCTACAATTTGAGACGACCACAACAGTGAACAACTGGAATGCTGAAGATAAAGTTGCTGCACTCTTCGTAGCATTGAAAGGACCAGCTGCCGAAATCTTACAGACTATTCGAGAGTACGAACGGAACAGCTATGAAGCATTGATGGCCGCTGTCGAGAGACGTTATGGAAGCGAGCATAGAAAACAGATATTCCAAATTGAGTTGCAAAATCGTCACCAAAGAGCGAATGAGACTTTGCAGGAGTTTGCCTCGGATGTTGAAAGATTGGCACATTTGGCAAATGCGGAGGCACCCGTGGAGTACACCGAGAGGGTAAAAATCCAGAGTTTTATAAATGGCATACGGGACGCCGAAACAAAGCGAGCTACATACGCAAACCCAAAGCCAACATTCGCAGAAACGGTGTCACAAGCTCTGATTCAGGAAACAGCGTTGCTTCTGTGTAAGCCAGTTTTCAAAGCACGTCGCGTGGAAGTAGAAAGACCAGAGTGGGTAGACGCAATATTGGAGGCGCTGAAAGGATCGCAAAAGCGGAGTGAAAAAGTTATCAAATGCTTCAAATGCGGGAAGCCCGGTCACATTGCACGTCATTGCGTCTTGGTCCTAATAGTTCCTACAATGAAGTCTTAATTGGGAAGGTCATGGTTTTACACAAATTCGTTGTGGCGGAGATCGTTGATGAAGTCATCTTGGGAGTGGACTTCTTGGTTGACCATGACATCAAGATCGATATGCAGAAAAGGGTGATGCGTTATAAGAACCAGGATATACCACTTAACTTCAGTTTGCAGAAAGGATTCAGTAGTAATCGAGTACTGGTGGAGAAGACTCGACAAAAACCACGGAAGTCAAAGGCAAAGGTTAATAGAGCAAAATCAAAAGTACCTGCGAGAGAAACACTGGCATTGACAAAACCTACAAGACGCAGGAAAACGAAGCAACGAATTTCCGAGAAAGAATGCGAGGGTAGTTTCAAGCCGGAGCGCACTACTGTTGTGAAACGTGGGAACGATACTGATTATGCGAAGCCAATCCGTCAAGCGCAAGCTCTACGAAGTAGTTCATCGGCCAAGCAACAGAGTGCGAGGGAACGATCCAGGATAATTCGTAAGATGAAACACAGGTACGACAAAGAAAATAATTCGGAAGGTTTCCGGGAGGGAGATTTGGTTCTGCTGTACAACCCTCACCGGCGGAAAGGTGTTCCATCCAAATATCGGTGCAGTTGGGAAGGCCCGTACAGAGTTGTGAAGACGATCAGTGATGTCATCTACCGCATACAAGAAATTGGGAAATCACGAAATAGCAGAGTGGTACACTTGGCGATGCTAGCAGCGTTTAGATCGAGAGACTTGTCTGATCGGGACGATCAGACTTAGGTGGAGTGCAGTGTTACGAATATTAGCAAAACTAAGGGGTGCTGCTATCTCTAAGCCGATACTAAGCAGTGACGTGAATTCACATCAGTAATTCAATCATTATGTATCTACATAAACGAAACAATAATTGCGTCTACACATATGTACCATGTACGTATACGAGCAGCGGAGAGTCAATGCACAAACACTTGCATATATCTGAGATACTCCTGAAAGTATGCAATAAAATCGTGCAATTGTAGTTACAGCTGAGAAGTTTGAGAGCTGATGGACTAGAAGATTCTGGAAATGGAAGCACCTAGAAGATGCAACGTTGAAATCAGAGAGTATAAAAGGCAGCAATTGTAGAGGCGCTGGAATTCAGTTTGAGTTGAGTTATCAAGCAGAGTTATTGATTAAGCACGCGATCTGGCGGGCAATAGAAGAGTTTCATTTGAGCTATCAATCAGTTTGGTTGTTAAGCAAGCTAGTTGCAAAGTATAAGTGTTATTGTGAAGTACTTCAATAAAGGCCATTTTTCCATTATTCAATATTGGAGTTATTTATTCAACAGTTTAGTGATTCGAACTTAGCAGAGGGTTGCAAATAAGAAGATTTGCAAGTAAATTCGTTACAATATATACTAACGCTTTCGTTAGTGCGACCACACCTGACGTTGTTGCAAATTCACCGAGTAATGGCCAAATTTATAATTAAATGGATAATAAATAATTAAGCGTAATTAGAAAAGAATATTCACATTTTAAAATTGAACACGAGCAAACAGATAACGATTTTTGTACAGTTTCTCTGATATTATTATTTTGAGCGTATCCTACCTACAATCGCTTGTTCGTGCGTTTTATTCCACGCACATATCATCTCATCGAAGAGAAAATTATAAAAGTTAATAACATATTTTCGCTTGTAACAAACGGATTTTTGTGTGAATTTTGTGATATAAAATTGTACATAATAGATGTTAACTGAGTGTACACTACGTAAAGCGTTCAGCGAACAACATCACCATATGGTGTACTTTTTTGTTGGAATCATTTGTGACCTTTGACACCCTCTACACAAATAAAAAATAATCTTATTTCAATTTATATTAAACAACAATCAAAATTTCAACAACTTAAATTTTACGAATAACGTAAATGCCATTGCAAATAATTCCAACAATCAACACTTCAACAAATTAAATTTTACATATAACGTGAACGCCATTGCTATCAATTTCATCAATCAAAATTTCAACAAATAAAATATACATTTACATATTTATGAATATATAATAATAATTTAAATTAAACATTTATTTCATTTTTAAATTTCCATCTTTTAATAATTTAATATTATCTATCATCTGCAACCGTGTTAACTTTTATATTGACAATCAAGCAGCAATTAAGGCAATAATCTCGGATAGCACAGCATCTAAATCCGTGTTAGAGTGTAAGCAGTCCCTGGAGATAATCGGGACAGGGAGAAGCATACATCTATATTGGGTCCCAGAGCATATGGGAATAGATGGGAATGAAAAAGTGGATGAACTAGCTAAAAAGGGCGCATCCCTTGAAGCTTGCTCCGTAGACGTCCCAATTAGACTGGGCGAGATTAAGCGAAGGGTGCACATGATCGACCAAGCAGGAAAGGCGTGGGTTCAAGCGCGGGCCTGTAAAGTGTCGAAGATAATGTGTAGGTCTTACAACCTTAGACCAATAAAGTTGCTTCTATAATTAAAAAGAGAGGACTGTAGACTCATGATGGGTATTCTGACTGGACACTGCCTTCTGGCGTCACCTGACTTTAAATTAGGCTTGGTCAGTGATAGCAGATGTAGGAAGTGCGGGCTGGAGGGGGAAACGATCGAGCACGTTCTGTGCTCGTGCCCTGCGCTTGCCAAGCTAAGACTCCAGCTATTAGGAGTGATACAGCTATCAGATCTAGAAGGAAGAAGTGGCTTAAGTCCTAGGAAGCTTCTAGTATTTGCCAAGAGGACGGAGTTATTTTATAACATAACGCAAAGGCACCGAATTCCGACCACTGATCGATATCGCAAAATGAATCGCTCAAAAGATAAAATAAAAAACCTTAGAGGTTATTAGAAAATATGGTTTTCTGGTAGAAAAGGAACTTTAATTTGAAAATATATGCGTCATTATTTCTTATAAAAGCTTAAATATGTATATATTTTTTTCGATTTAATTTTTTAAGTCTGAAAATAATCTGAAAGCACCGTTTTCCGACCGACTGACTACAAATGATCCTGTATCCGACCACTAGGTACCTAGATTCCGACCAGCCAATTCCTTCCTTGTAAAATCAGCAATATGGCTTAGAATGGGAGAATAAATTCAAAAAACACAATATTTATGAATATTACTTAAATATTTATTAAAAATTTGATATAAAAACAGCAAAAATAAATTAATACATATCGTCGGTACAATGCCAAGGTCACGAATGTGCCATTTTTGTTTAAACGAAATATTATATATGTCAAATTTAGCAAAGCCAAAACGAAAAAATTAAAAAATAATTTTTCAATTAACATTACTTAGTGGTTTACAAAAGTAAACCTTCCAATAGTGGTTGAAAAATACAAAATTAAATCTCTATTTTTAACAATGTCTTACGCGTTTTTCTCAACACATCAAATATGTTAATTCGTGTCTTTGGCATTGGACCGACGATATATATTCACTTCAATATTTATTAAAAATTTCTGTCGGAGTTAGCGTACTTCCGGACCATCATAAGTCCCAGGGCTTGATATGAGAGCCGGACCTTCAATTTTGCAAATTATGTCTGAAATATCATAGACTAGGATATCGTCTTTCACCGACCATTTCCAGTAATTTCCACTCATTGTCATTGTTTTTACTTTCAAATTGTTATCTATATTTTCGATTACAATACCGGGGAAATATTCTCCCTCATACTGCGTAACAACAAACGCACCTTCTGGGTACTCAATTTTTTCTTTTGCTTCTGCAATATCTACTTTGATGCCATTTTTTGCTTTAGCTTGCTGGCTGTTTTCACTTTATGCCTTAATTTGCTGACTCTTTTCTTTCCTTTTCTGAGCTCTGTCTAATTTTTCTTTCTCTTTAGCTACTTTCTCTGCTTCAACTCATCGTTGATACTCCATGAATTGGTCGCTAGTTGCTACAGTGGAATACATTTTTGGTTTTTTTAACAGACCCTTGTTATCTGTGGTGGTATTTCTTTTATTTTCTACATTTCCCACCCAAAAAAGGGCGTTTTTAAAAGGTGTAGGATACCCGGTGGCATTGTCTTCTGACTGTTTTTTCTGCTCTTGTTGTTGCCTATATTGAAGGTTTAAATCTGTATTGAAAGCTGAATCTCTTGCTTAGGATTGTTTTGATGTTCCAATAAATCATTTTCCACAAAATACTGCCGTATTTTTGAAAACCAGCTCCTAATATTATTCTCCGAAACCATGTCTCTGCATATTGTGAGAGATTGTGGAACTCTTTTCGAAACTTCCGGGTGGCGAGCTAGAAACCCATTATACCATTTTTTCCCCGGTTTGTCATCTTTCAAAGGATTTTTCGGTTTAAACTCTTAATTAACTTAGTGACAGAGTCCAGCAACTGGGTCTTCTTTATCGGAAAACCCCCTATATTGCCTGGTTTATGCAAATTTTTTTCTCTTATCTCTTGTAAGGCTTTTTCCATATTCTCCTGCGAATACTTCAACTTTTTCTTTTTATCCATGACGAATAACCTGGAAAAAATACATGCGATTTCAAACAAGCACACAAAACCCAAAGGAACCGGAGTTGGACGGAAACAGGGACAGCGAAATAAATCGTATCCAGATTCCGAGCAAACCCAAATTTACCTAATAAATCCTCGAATCCGAGTTTTATTCAAATTTTTTAGCACGTTTCTACTTCCACGGACTTATAAGAATCTAACAATATAGTAATTATGCAATTATATCTAATAAACTTAAACTAAAAGACTTTAAAACCTGATTGGTTTTTTGGACTGAATTGGAAATAAAGCGAAAGAACTGCGCAAACTTGTAACGTAAATTACAAAAAATCCATTAAAGTATTAATAGGTCGGATACCGGTGTATTATAAAAAAATATCTTAAAGAATACGTAAATAAGCACTAAACACTCACAAATCAACATAAAAAAATAGAAAATTAGTTTAAGTTACAAACTTGCAAATTTCTGTTACCGACCAAATGCTCAGTATTAGGAATGTTAATAATTTTTAGAGCCCCTCTTTCCGTCCACAATTAATTGACCGATTAAAATATTAAGATAATCAAACTTTTCCTGCATATTAAAATTTAAAGACCTTAAAACACTAATAAATCATATAAAATAAATAAATGTCAAACTTACCGCTGAACAGTTTAAAAAAATCTCACTTCTTATTTTATCCGCTTTATGTTTTTTTCGCATCAAATTTGATGCGAACTGTACTGCTGCGTAGATTTTATTAAACTGACAGAGTATCCGTTAACGTTTGAAACTCAAGTTTTGACAATTGACGCACGATGATTTCTCGAATTGAATGGGGTCGGTTTTACGGCTTTTTAGCTATTTTTAATATGTTTAAACCAATAAGAACTAAAATGGTCGGACAGAGGAGGCCGGTCGGTAAACGGTGCATTTACGTTAGGTCCTGGTTTTTGATAGGGTTTTTCAGTTTGGTCGTTAAAGCAAACTTCTGGTAACACTACGGACTCATTCAGTCTATGTGAAGTCCCCATGGACCGGCCAGTTCAACCTAACCTAACCTATCATCTGTAATCTTACTGTTGTTGTTGTATTAACAGTGCTTCGCCCCATTCAATGGGCACGATCACTCACAAATTGCCATCAAAATCCTCTAACGGGAGTCCAAGGAAAGTGGCTGTTTCAACAATGTTCACAATAATTTACACAATCGCATGAAAACTTAAAGTGTAAATTGTGTGTGCAAATGAGTTTTCAATGAGTGTACATTTTTCAGTTTTTCGCAGTTGTTAAGCAAGCTAGTTGCAAAATATAAGTGTTATTGTGAAGTACTTCAATAAAGGCCATTTTTCCATTATTCAATATTGGAGTTATTTATTCAACAGTTTAGTGATTCGAACTTAGCAGAGGGTTGCAAATAAGAAGATTTGCAAGTAAATTCGTTACAATTGGTGTCAGAAGAGGAATTGTTGAATAAATTCCAGAGGACAACAAGGACATGGCAAAGTTCAGTGAATTGAAGATCCAGCAACTGAAGGAGTTGGGGAGCCGTGGATTGAATACAACCGGCATTAAACTCGAACTTCAGGCACGACTACGAGAGGCAATGGAAGCAGAAGGAATTAACGTGGAAGAGTATGTCTTTCATCTTGATGTCGACGAGACAACAAAAATTGAAGAGAAAAACGAAACATCGCAGATCTCTGCTCAACTGGAAGAGCAAGAAGGACGTATTTCCTCGAAGTTGGAGGCGCAAGATACAAAAATTTTACAGTATGAAGAAAAAATCGAGGCCGAGGTGGATGCTTTGAGAGGACGTATCGAGCAGTTGCAACTAAATCGCCCAGCAGTTTTAACGAGTAATCCAAAGGTAAAAACACCATCCTTTGACGGTTCTGTTCCTTTCCAGGTCTTTAAGCTACAATTTGAGACGACCGCAACAGTGAACAACTGGAATGCTGAAGATAAAGTTGCTGCACTCTTCGTAGCATTGAAAGGACCAGCTGCCGAAATCTTACAGACTATTCGAGAGTACGAACGGAACAGCTATGAAGCATTGATGGCCGCTGTCGAGAGACGTTATGGAAGCGAGCATAGAAAACAGATATTCCAAATTGAGTTGCAAAATCGTCACCAAAGAGCGAATGAGACTTTGCAGGAGTTTGCCTCGGATGTTGAAAGATTGGCACATTTGGCAAATGCGGAGGCACCCGTGGAGTACACCGAGAGGGTAAAAATCCAGAGTTTTATAAATGGCATACGGGACGCCGAAACAAAGCGAGCTACATACGCAAACCCAAAGCCAACATTCGCAGAAACGGTGTCACAAGCTCTGATTCAGGAAACAGCGTCGCTTCTGTGTAAGCCAGTTTTCAAAGCACGTCGCGTGGAAGTAGAAAGACCAGAGTGGGTAGACGCAATATTGGAGGCGCTGAAAGGATCGCAAAAGCGGAGTGAAAAAGTTATCAAATGCTTCAAATGCGGGAAGTCCGGTCACATTGCACGTCATTGCGTCTTGGTCCTAATAGTTCCTACAATGAAGTCTTAATTGGGAAGGTCATGGTTTTACACAAATTCGTTGTGGCGGAGATCGTTGATGAAGTCATCTTGGGAGTGGACTTCTTGGTTGACCATGACATTAAGATCGATATGCAGAAAAGGGTGATGCGTTATAAGAACCAGGATATACCACTTAACTTCAGTTTGCAGAAAGGATTCAGTAGTAATCGAGTACTGGTGGAGAAGACTCGACAAACGGAAGTCAAAGGCAAAGGTTAATAGAGCAAAATCAAAAGTACCTGCGAGAGAAACACTGGCATTGACAAAACCTACAAGACGCAGGAAAACGAAGCAACGAATTTCCGAGAAAGAATGCGAGGGTAGTTTCAAGCCGGAGCGCACTACTGTTGTGAAACGTGGGAACGATACTGATTATGCGAAGCCAATCCGTCAAGCGCAAGCTCTACGAAGTAGTTCATTGGCCAAGCAACAGAGTGCGAGGGAACGATCCAAGATAATTCGTAAGATGAAACACAGGTACGACAAGGAAAATAATTCGGAAGGTTTCCGGGAGGGAGATTTGGTTCTGCTGTACAACCCTCACCGGCGGAAAGGTGTTCCATCCAAATATCGGTGCAGTTGGGAAGGCCCGTACAGAGTTGTGAAGACGATCAGTGATGTCATCTACCGTATACAAGAAATTGGGAAATCACGAAATAGCAGAGTGGTACACTTGGCGATGCTAGCAGCGTTTTGATCGAGAGACTTGTCTGATCGGGACGATCAGACTTAGGTGGAGTGCAGTGTTACGAATATTAGCAAAACTAAGGGGTGCTGCTATCTCTAAGCCGATACTAAGCAGTGACGTGAATTCACATCAGTAATTCAATCATTATGTATCTACATAAACGAAACAATAATTGCGTCTACACATATGTACCATGTACGTATACGAGCAGCGGAGAGTCAATGCACAAACACTTGCATATATCTGAGATACTCCTGAAAGTATGCAATAAAATCGTGCAATTGTAGTTACAGCTGAGAAGCTTGAGAGCTGATGGACTAGAAGATTCTGGAAATGGAAGCACCTAGAAGATGCAACGTTGAAATCAGAGAGTATAAAAGGCAGCAATTGTAGAGGCGCTGGAATTCAGTTTGAGTTGAGCTATCAAGCAGAGTTATTGATTAAGCACGCGATCTGGCGGGCAATAGAAGAGTTTCATTTGAGCTATCAATCAGTTTGGTTGTTAAGCAAGCTAGTTGCAAAGTATAAGTGTTATTGTGAAGTACTTCAATAAAGGCCATTTTTCCATTATTCAATATTGGAGTTATTTATTCAACAGTTTAGTGATTCGAACTTAGCAGAGGGTTGCAAATAAGAAGATTTGCAAGTAAATTCGTTACAATATATACTAACGCTTTCGTTAGTGCGACCACACCTGACGTTGTTGCAAATTCACCGAGTAATGGCCAAATTTATAATTAAATGGATAATAAATAATTAAGCGTAATTAGAAAAGAATATTCACATTTTAAAATTGAACACGAGCAAACAGATAACGATTTTTGTACAGTTTCTCTGATATTATTATTTTGAGCGTATCCTACCTACAATCGCTTGTTCGTGCGTTTTATTCCACGCACATATCATCTCATCGAAGAGAAAATTATAAAAGTTAATAACATATTTTCGCTTGTAACAAACGGATTTTTGTGTGAATTTTGTGATATAAAATTGTACATAATAGATGTTAACTGAGTGTACACTACGTAAAGCGTTCAGCGAACAACATCAGCATATGGTGTACTTTTTTGTTGGAATCATTTGTGACCTTTGACACCCTCTACACAAATAAAAAATAATCTTATTTCAATTTATATTAAACAACAATCAAAATTTCAACAACTTAAATTTTACGAATAACGTAAACGCCATTGCAAATAATTCCAACAATCAACACTTCAACAAATTAAATTTTACATATAACGTGAACGCCATTGCTATCAATTTCATCAATCAAAATTTCAACAAATAAAATATACATTTACATATTTATGTATATATAATAATAATTTAAATTAAACATTTATTTCATTTTTAAATTTCCATCTTTTAATAATTTAATATTATCTATCATCTGCAACCGTGTTAACTTTTATATTGACAATCAAGCAGCAATTAAGGCAATAATCTCGGATAGCACAGCATCTAAATCCGTGTTAGAGTGTAAGCAGTCCCTGGAGATAATCGGGACAGGGAGAAGCATACATCTATATTGGGTCCCAGAGCATATGGGAATAGATGGGAATGAAAAAGCGGATGAACTAGCTAAAAAGGGCGCATCCCTTGAAGCTTGCTCCGTAGACGTCCCAATTAGACTGGGCGATATTAAGCGAAGGGTGCACATGATCGACCAAGCAGGAAAGGCGTGGGTTCAAGCGCGGGCCTGTAAAGTGTCGAAGATAATGTGTAGGTCTTACAACCTTAGACCAATAAAGTTGCTTCTATAATTAAAAAGAGAGGACTGTAGACTCATGATGGGTATTCTGACTGGACACTGCCTTCTGGCGTCACCTGACTTTAAATTAGGCTTGGTCAGTGATAGCAGATGTAGGAAGTGCGGGCTGGAGGGGGAAACGATCGAGCACGTTCTGTGCTCGTGCCCTGCGCTTGCCAAGCTAAGAATCCAGCTATTAGGAGTGATACAGCTGTCAGATCTAGAAGGAAGAAGTGGCTTAAGTCCTAGGAAGCTTCTAGTATTTGCCAAGAGGACGGAGTTATTTTATAACATAACGCAAAGGCACCGAATTCCGACCACTGATCGATATCGCAAAATGAATCGCTCAAAAGATAAAATAAAAAACCTTAGAGGTTATTAGAAAATATGGTTTTCTGGTAGAAAAGGAACTTTAATTTGAAAATATATGCGTCATTATTTCTTATAAAAGCTTAAATATGTATATATTTTTTTCGATTTAATTTTTTAAGTCTGAAAATAATCTGAAAGCACCGTTTTCCGACCGACTGACTACAAATGATCCTGTATCCGACCACTAGGTACCTAGATTCCGACCAGCCAATTCCTTCCTTGTAAAATCAGCAATATGGCTTAGAATGGGAGAATAAATTAGAAAAACACAATATTTATGAATATTACTTAAATATTTATTAAAAATTTGATATAAAAACAGCAAAAATAAATTAATACATATCGTCGGTACAATGCCAAGGTCACGAATGTGCCATTTTTGTTTAAACGAAATATTATATATGTCAAATTTAGCAAAGCCAAAACAAAAAAATTAAAAAATAATTTTTCAATTAACATTACTTAGTGGTTTACAAAAGTAAACCTTCCAATAGTGGTTGAAAAATACAAAATTAAATCTCTATTTTTAACAATGTCTTACGCGTTTTTCTCAACACATCAAATATGTTAATTCGTGTCTTTGGCATTGGACCGACGATATATATTCACTTCAATATTTATTAAAAATTTCTGTCGGAGTTGGCGTACTTCCGGACCATCATAAGTCCCACGGCTTGATATGAGAGCCGGACCTTCAATTTTGCAAATTATGTCTGAAATATCATAGACTAGGATATCGTCTTTCACCGACCATTTCCAGTAATTTCCACTCATTGTCATTGTTTTTACTTTCAAATTGTTATCTATATTTTCGATTACAATACCGGGAAAATATTCTCCCTCATACTGCGCAACAACAAACGCACCTTCTGGGTACTCAATTTTTTCTTTTGCTTCTGCAATATCTACTTTGATGCCATTTTTTGCTTTAGCTTGCTGGCTGTTTTCACTTTTTGCCTTAATTTGCTGACTCTTTTCTTTCCTTTTCTGAGCTCTGTCTAATTTTTCTTTCTCTTTAGCTACTTTCTCTGCTTCAACTCATCGTTGATACTCCATGAATTGGTCGCTAGTTGCTACAGTGGGATACATTTTTGGTTTTTTTAACAGACCCTTGTTATCTGTGGTGGTCTTTCTTTTATTTTCTACATTTCCCACCCAAAAAAGGGCGTTTTTAAAAGGTGTAGGATACCCGGTGGCATTGTCTTCTGACTGTTTTTTCTGCTCTTGTTGTTGCCTATATTGAAGGTTTAAATCTGTATTGAAAGCTGAATCTCTTGCTTAGGATTGTTTTGATGTTCCAATAAATCATTTTCCACAAAATACTGCCGTATTTTTGAAAACCAGCTCCTAATATTATTCTCCGAAACCATGTCTCTGCATATTGTGAGAGATTGTGGAACTCTTTTCGAAACTTCCGGGTGGCGAGCTAGAAACCCATTATACCATTTTTTCCCCGGTTTGTCATCTTTCAAAGGATTTTTACGGTTTAAACTCTTAATTAACTTAGTGACAGAGTCCAGCAACTGGGTCTTCTTTATCGGAAAACCCTCTATATTGCCTGGTTTATGCAAATTTTTTTCTCTTATCTCTTGTAAGGCTTTTTCCATATTCTCCTGCGAATACTTCAACTTTTTCTTTTTATCCATGACGAATAACCTGGAAAAAATACATGCGATTTCAAACAAGCACACAAAACCCAAAGGAACCGGAGTTGGACGGAAACAGGGACAGCGAAATAAATCGTATCCAGATTCCGAGCAAACCCAAATTTACCTAATAAATCCTCGAATCCGAGTTTTATTCAAATTTTTTAGCACGTTTCTACTTCCACGGACTTATAAGAATCTAACAATATAGTAATTATGCAATTATATCTAATAAACTTAAACTAAAAGACTTTAAAACCTGATTGGTTTTTTGGACTGAATTGGAAATAAAGCGAAAGAACTGCGCAAACTTTAACGTAAATTACAAAAAATCCATTAAAGTATTAATAGGTCGGATACCGGTGTATTATAAAAAAATATCTTAAAGAATACGTAAATAAGCACTAAACACTCACAAATCAACATAAAAAAATAGAAAATTAGTTTAAGTTACAAACTTGCAAATTTCTGTTACCGACCAAATGCTCAGTATTAGGAATGTTAATAATTTTTAGAGCCCCTCTTTCCGTCCACAATTAATTGACCGATTAAAATATTAAGATAATCAAACTTTTCCTGCATATTAAAATTTAAAGACCTTAAAACACTAATAAATCATATAAAATAAATAAATGTCAAACTTACCGCTGAACAGTTTAAAAAAATCTCACTTCTTATTTTATCCGCTTTATGTTTTTTTCGCATCAAATTTGATGCGAACTGTACTGCTGCGTAGATTTTATTAAACTGACAGAGTATCCGTTAACGTTTGAAACTCAAGTTTTGACAATTGACGCACGATGATTTCTCGAATTGAATGGGGTCGGTTTTACGGCTTTTTAGCTATTTTTAATATGTTTAAACCAATAAGAACTAAAATGGTCGGACAGAGGAGGCCGGTCGGTAAACGGTGCATTTACGTTAGGTCCTGGTTTTTGATAGGGTTTTTCAGTTTGGTCGTTAAAGCAAACTTCTGGTAACACTACGGACTCATTCAGTCTATGTGAAGTCCTCATGGACCGGCCAGTTCAACCTAACCTAACCTATCATCTGTAATCTTACTGTTGTTGTTGTATTAACAGTGCTTCGCCCCATTCAATGGGCACGATCACTCACAAATTGCCATCAAAATCTTCTAACGGGAGTCCAAGGAAACTGGCTGTTTCAACAATGTTCACAATAATTTACACAATCGCATGAAAACTTAAAGTGTAAATTGTGTGTGCAAATGAGTTTTCAATGAGTGTACATTTTTCAGTTTTTCGCAGTTAGGGAATTGACCCCCTGGCGACCAGACTGGCGAGGCGTAGCTCATTAGCGGCCGGCCAATTGCTTTGTACGTGGTTAGCAACGTTTCTTTATCTTTTGCCCATGTGCTGCCGGCAAGCGACTTGAGGATTTTGTTACGACTTTGTACTTTAGAAACAATCTCGGTGGCATGAGTCTTGAAGGTTATAGTATTATCGAACGTTACCCCTAAGATCTTTAGATGACTGACAGTCGGTAGTTTGACACCATCGACGCGTACGTCCAATATTTTCGACATCTGTTCCTTTCACGTCGTAAACAGGGTGGCCGTGAATTTTGTCGGTGATAATATCAAGTTGCGCGAAACTTTAGAAACTAATTCAACGACTGAAGGGCCAGGTCCTGTAGCCACAATCGTAAAGTCGTCAGCATAGGAAATGATTGTGGCTCCTTCTGGTGGGGAAGGGAGTTTGATATGTAAAAATTAAACAGAAGAGGAGATAGGACGCCACCCTGTGGAACTCCCTGTTTAATTTTTCTAGGTTTAAAAATTTCGTTCCTAAATTCAACGCCTGCCGACCACTCAGATAATTAGCGGTCCACATTTTTAGACAGGCGGGAAGGAGTGAGCCTTCTATGTCGTGGAGTAGCGTGCCGTGGTTGACTGTTAAAAGCTTCTGAAATGTCAAGTGCCACGAGCACCGTCCTATGATGGGGTTTTGGCTGATTTAATCCGTAATTAATCTGAGTGTTTTCGGGAATAACGAAGGATTCCAGCGACAGGTTGAAAACATGTGTGAGGTATTTTATTCCCTAATCGCCAAGGTGTTTCAGCATTGGTATGGCTATACCGTCGGGGCCGCTTTAACCTCTGTGGGGTGGGTGGGACGTTGTGTTTATGTTTATGAGCTCGTCTATTAGCACGACGTCTGGCTTTGTCTACAGAAGAATACATTATAAATTGTCGGCAAAAGCCGTTCGCGCATTTCTTCGAATCAGATAAAGTTTTATCACCGAAGGCTATAGATACTTTTTCATTGTGTTTAGTCAGACTAGACAAGGATTTGACGGTTACCCACAATTTACTTACACCCGCAGAGAGGTTGCTGTTCTTTAGATGCTCCTCCCATTTGGTACGTTTATGTTCATCTACCAGCCGCATGATATCCAAATTAAGACTACTAGGGGTCTCTAGATTTGAGGTGTCTCGCAAGGTCACATTCTCTTGCTAAATTTGCGGCTTCGGCCGGGAAATGCGGTATGATTTCAGGTATTATACCGGCCGGGATGGAGTCTGCAGAAGCTGAAGCGATGACCTTGCGAACCCACGCTCACCCTGCCGGGCGTCGGTCGGAACGGGAAGATCAGCAAAAGATTGGTTTGTAAAGTATATGTATTCTTCCCAATTGGCTTTTTTAAATTAATGAAAGTCCGCTTTTCAGAGGTGATAAAATAGGCAGGTCGCTCAATTGAAAGGAGTATGGGCAGGTGATCAGAAGCTAAAGTAAGGATCGGTTGCCATTCAACACAATTTATGGGCCCTGCACTGACGATTGAGATGTCAGGTGAGCTGTGGCAATTACCTGCAATTCTAGTGGGGGCATCGCCGTTTATCGTGCAGAAAATCGCATTGTCTATTTGCTCTGCTAGCTGCCTGCCTCTGCAGGCAAGCTGGAATGCCAGAGATCGTGGTGAGCGTTGAAATCGCCAAAGATAAGACGGCAGAGTAGAGTACTGATATCAGGGCGATAGCCACTCGGACAGCAGGTGACAGGGGGAATATAGATGTTAATAATTTCTAGGTCAACATAGCCTGACCGGATGGTTATGCCGTGACTTTCTTAGGTATTATACCTGGGGCTGATGTTAGGTTGAAATATACTATATTGCACGGTGTGATGAGTGATAAAGGCAAGGTGATCTTGACTATGAATGTTGTAGCCATACAAGTTCGGTGGTCCGATCTGGCAGTTAGCTTTGTTTCTTGAATTGCGGCAATACGGATGGTATTTTGATTCATGTAGTCAACTATCTCCGCGATCTTGCCAGTTAAACTGTTAAAACTAAGTTGCAGAATTCTGAAGTGCATAGGGGGGCAGTCGTTACTCTGGGAGTCAGAGATGGATGAAGGCACCTTGAAGGATATAGGCTTTGTCGAGTGTGCTGTCCGATTGCTGCTGGCGTACCTGGTGTGAATGGGTTGGTACTGGTGTTTTGGTACCAAGGTGCAACGAATGTGCCGGTCGGACGAGTTCTGTTTGTGAGCCCAGAGCATCTATGAAGGTGGCATAGGCCACGGCATGAACTACATTGGACCGATGCCGTGATCGTAAATACTCTGAGCTGCCATACGGAACACACGGTGTGGGGGACAAGGAGTTGATGACTCCTTCTTACGCGAGTACGAGTGTCGGAAAGGGAGGGTAAAAGCTGGTGCTCGGCATTGTTACTATCCATGCTACGTAGATTGTAGTGATGGGTTGTAGCGACCGCGTTAGGTGGAAGCGTCATTTGGCGCGAGAAACAGCGGATGGTTGATGTGGACTGCTGAGCAGCGTCACTGCTAGAAGGTGGCGGAGGTACGTTTGAGAGTGAACCGCGGGACGTCCTAGGACGTGAACAGCAGGGAGCCACAAATGTTTTATAGAAATTTCGGGGGCGACGAACGTTGGGTTCTAACCCAGCACAGCCCGAACGATGCAACCACTGACAAGAGTATGACCGTCTGAGATAAATCCTTTTCCGACATATGCAGCAGAACCACAGCCTGGGACCGGCGTTAGGTTCAATACCTTCCCGGAGCAGGAGGGTATGGAGCACGTCAGCTGCAAGAAGCTGCTCCGAGGATGACAATTTGTGGGAGGGACGCAACAAATTAAATGGGGTTACACTGAAGTGACAGCCCTTGGTCGGGAAAAAAATCCCGAGTCGCTCCGGTACGAAGAGCCGGCTGCCGTGGGAAGCGCTGCTTCTAATGCCTATAATCTTACTATTATCTTTCTGTTAACTCCCTTTCTTGAGAAGTTTTTATTTTGTTAAAGAATGCTTTCTCGTTCACCCATTCGTACACGTAATTTAACAAATTTAGAAAACCAAAACAACACAATGAATACGATTGATCAAAATATAACACAAAACTCACATCCAACAACAATAGAAGACAATTCAAACTCAAGACATAATACAGTTAATTCTATTAAACTACCTTCATTTTGGAAAGAATGTCCTGATGCTTGGTTTTTACTTGTTGAAGGACAATTTGAAATTAATAACATAAACGATGATAATTTAAAATCTCAAAATGTCCTTGTAACACTTCAACGAGATACTATTTACAAAAATGTATGACGTAATTAATCCTCCTCCTCTTTTTAACAAATATGCTAGAATAAAAAAGATTTTGTGTAAAAGATTTTCTCTTAGTGAAGAAAAAAGATTACAACAATTATTTTCAAAAAGAGAACTTGGTGATCGTTCACCATCTGAATTATTTGGATTTGTAAGATCATACATGCAACCATGTCAACTAATTAATAGAATAAGCAAAAATACATCACTGTAAAGGAAGAAAAGAGAAGATGGTGGACTTCCGGTTCATTATTGGGTTGACGACTGAAGATTAAAGTATTAAGATAATTAATCTGCTGTTTTATCAACCATCGAAGTTAGAAATTACATCTCAGGTGTGTTAACGAACCTCGCGCACTATTATAAACAACTATTTTGTAAAATGGATGCTCGAGAGAACATTGTCAAGGTTTTAACTGAAAATAATGTGGATTTCCCTCCTACTGCCAACATTATACAATTACGCAGATTACTGCAAAATATAGTTGGCGTGGGAGATAATAGCTCCGCAAATACGATGAATACCACTCCGAACACAAATATATTGGAGAACATTCCGGACGAAATGATTGAGATAAGCGCTGCCGTTTCTATTGAATCCTCTGCCGCCATTGCCGTTACCGCCGTTCATACTGCCGTCTATTCTGCTGCCGCTACCGTCTGCTCTGCCGCCACTGCAGTCACCGCCGTTCATACTGCCTCTATTACCGATGTTTTGGTTGAATTCAATTCAACACCTGCCGTTAACGATGTTTTTGCTGCCGCCCCTGCCGTCAATTATGCCGCCGCTACCGCCTGCTCTGACGCCACTGCCGTTCATACTGCCGCCACTGCCGTTCCAACTGGCTCTACTACCGATGTTTTGGTTGAATTCAATTCAACACCTGCCGTTAACGATGTTTTTGCTGCCGCCACTGCCGTCTATTCTGCCGCCGCTACCGTCTGCTCTGCTGCCACCGCCGTGACCGCCGTTCATACTGCCGCCACTTCCGTTCCAACTGCCTTTACTACTGATGTTTTCGTTGAATTCAATTCAACATCTGCCGTTCACGGTGTTTTTGCTGCCGCCACTGCCGTCTACTCTGCCGCCGCTACCGTCTGCTCTGCCGTCACTGCCGTCACCGCCGTTCATACTGCCGCTCCAACTGCCTTTACTACAGACGTTTTGGTTGAATTCAATTCAACATTTGCTGTTCACGATGTTCTTGCTGCCGCCCCATCATACTCTGCCCCAATTGACGCAAGAGCCACGACCATAAGTGTGGATAACGAACTGGTGGCGCTACAAAAACGTATGGAAATGTTGAAATTAATGAAAGAAATCGACGAGCTAAGAGCTAGTACTGGGGTACAACAGCAACGTAGACTGGATTTTGCCGATATAGAGCATGCTATGCCCAAGTTCAGTGCTGATGATATATCAGTGACGGTGGGAGATTTTCTTCAAGATTTCGAAGAAGTAATGGAGTCGTCAAGAGTAGACGAACGATTTTAATTGCTGGCTTTTCGTCGCTCCCTGGTGGTAACAGCCAAAGTTTTCCTTACCACCACCAAAGCATTAAGCTATGCCGAGTTAAAAAAGGTCCTTACGACGGAGTTTGACGTGCCGATACAGAGGAACGAAGTTTATAAGATGTTGGCAAGACGCAAGTGGGACAAAAAGAGCGAGTCATTACATTGTTACGTTCTATTGATGCAGGCAATAGGAAAACGGGCAAAAATATGCTAAACAGAAATCATCGATTTCATAATAGACGGCATAGGCAATGTAGTCCCAAATGCACATCTACTGTTACCCGCTGTTACACTTGATGAGTTGAAGGTATTAGTGAGCCGTTTTCAAAGGAAATATTTCACAGTAGAACCTGATTAAAGCGGCAATAACCCACCGACGTGTGCCGTACGTACGGACGTTTGTCGTACGAAACACGTTTGACCGAACCCTCAAGCCCGTAGGAATCAATGTGTGCGTCCGTGTACATGTACATAACATATTTGTGTGTGTATTGTTTACAGATAAGCACTGTTGCCACGACCATTTTGCATGCATGCTTATGGAAACATCAACTTTTTCCAATTTAATTTTTGATGTTGTAAAAGGCTGGAATTAATATTAAATAAATATAAATAGATTACATATTTATAATCTGCACTTTTACGTAATTATTTCTAATTATTTTCACAATTTTTCAAATTTTAATTAGGTGTTTCTGCATAAAACTGCAAACGGTCAAAAATTAGCGCACAAAAGTTTACTAGGCAAGTCTTGTCTAGTGAGACACCGATCAGCTGACACGTTCCGGGCTACGTACGTACGGGCGTTGCACGTTGGTGAGTTTTCGTTTACATTGCACACTCATAAGATAGGTCGTGTCAGCTGACACGTTTTTTGTAAGTACGTTCGTGAGTAACTGCCGCATAATATTTGTTAGAAATTAAGTTATACTGTATCGAGGTCGATTACAGTGTCAGACTGGCCGAGCGGTAACTCTGAACACAAATAGCGAGTTGTATTAGATTAGGTATTAGATTAAGAAATATATGATAGTGAAGATAGAAATTAAGTTATAATGTATCAAAGTAAATACAGTGCGAGCGGTAACTCTGAACACAAATAGCGAATTGTATTAGATTAGGTATTAGATTTAGATTAGGTATTAGATTAAGAAATGTACGATAGTGAAGATAGAAATTAAGTTATATTGTATCAAGGTCAATACAGTGCGAGCTGTAACTCGGAACACAAATAGCGAATTGTATCAGATTAAGAAATGTATGACAGTAAAAATAGAAATTAAGATAATGTATCGAGGTCGATACAGTTTCAGGCTGGCCGAGTTGTAAGATCATAAATGCAACCATGTCAACTAATAAATAGAATAAGCAAAAATACATCACTGTAAATGAAGAAAAGAGAAGATGGTGGACTTCCGGTTCATTATTGGATTGACGACTGAAGAATAAAGTATTAAGATAATTAATCCGGATGTTTCTGCTGTTTTATTAACCATCGAAGGTAGAAATTACAAATTCATGAAATCTCTTATAGGTTCTGATTCTATTGTAAGTCAAGAATTACTTTTCAAACTTTGGATTAGAAAATTACCACAAGAAATACAAATTCATTTAACCTCTCATAATAATCAAAATAAAGATGAAATAATTATTTTAGCAGACAAATTATTCGATTTGAGTAACAACCCACAATCTTGTTATGGAAACGCATCTACAGTGGAGCAGCAAGGAAGGCGGTGGGCATGATATTGTGGTGCACTGTGGCTAGTCATGTCGGCTGGGCTGGGTTCTTGCCAACCTTGCTGTCCTGCGCCATACACAGAAAAATTCCTATCATGCCTATTCAAAACAAACTATCAAAAAACGCAGATGTCATTCAAAACGACATCCGGCAGAACCAGATGCCACGGACAAACCGTTAAACATTCAAAATTTAAAATTCAAAAAATCTAACGCAAAAAAAATTTACCGAACCGGCAATGACCGGTTACTAACTTACTGGAACAAAAGAAAACTAAAACGGCTGAAAATAAAAATAAAAAGCCGAATATACATAGGGGGCGCCGCGGGTGTTGTTGCGACGCCCGGTGCTGATCCCACCCTCAAAACCATGGCCACCGACGCACCTAATTTTTCGGTGGCCCCTTACCTGTGTTACCTATGCCTTCTAAATCAAAAGAATGCCAACATTTCCATTTTAATTACAAAAGTTTATTCAAAATTCATTTCAAAATAGTTCATAGACTATGGATTCAACCATTTGCGATTGTCGTTAAACGTATACTGCATTCTTGAAAATGTGCAATACTATTATATATATATCTGTATATGTATGAATATTAGCTTATATATCTATATTTCTTTTCGTACGTTTAATTATTTCGTTTAATCCCTCACACGCCTAGTATGTATATAATATATAATTATGTAATACAAATTATCTAATGGAAAAAAACTATACGTAATAAAAACTATATCAAGATTGTATTTATGTGTGCAAATGAATAGCCCTCGTATAAGGTAGTAGTTTCTCTAAATGTTGATTTAAAACCAACATAGTTTGCTTGCAACAAATAAATAAAAAAGTGTACCTATAGGTTCCTGCAAAAGTAAACGAGCTCGCATACGACTATCGCCAGGAAAACTGGGAAAGTAACATTTGTTAATGTATTTGTATTTGGTGGTTATAAAATATAACTTCGTGTTCTATTTCCCTTTTTTTGGTTTTAAAATAACTTTTCTGTGTATTTTAAGGAAAGTTTTCAGTTGTTTTGCAAATGTTGTTACTTGTACGACGCACGAAAAATTGGATCTTAAATACAAGCGCGCAATACGGCAAGCCAACAATCTTCGGATACCCTTTATGATTATATTAGTTAAATGGTTTTCGAATTTCTTACACCATTTTTGTTTCATTTAAGTACATTAATTTTCTCTACCATGTAGGTATATAGCTTCTAGCGATTTTCAGCAATGATTTATATAGGAATATGTAGGTATCCGTAGAGTGTTTGTGTTCACGAAGTTAGCTATCATATGTCTCTGTATACCTATAATTATATCGTCTTATATGCATTTAATATATATGATTGTGTAGCCCAAAAAGGAAAAAAAAACGCAATAGAGCTAAGTTAATTATAATTTAATAAGATCGTTCCTCATCTTTTGTATTTTGTATATATGTATGTATACTAGACTAAGTGCTAAATATTTTTTTTTGTAGTAATTAATTTGTTGTGTGCTTTGCCAAAAAAAGCTTAGTGCTCATCACTTTTTATGTTGGGTGTTTTGATATCTTATATGTTCTCATAGTAGTAGTATGACGTAGTACATGTATTGGTCATATATATGGGTATAAGTTTACAGGTGTTGTATATTACTTTTTTATTTCCTATTAATTATAAGTAATGAAGACGCAAAAATATACTTAGGTATTTTAAATATTTCAAGATGCGTTATTCTTTAATCAACTCCTTTTCCTGCTTCTGCTTCATTTTCTGCTGATACCGAACTTTTCTCTTGGTTTTTTTTTTTTTATATCCTTACAGGAGGTTTAAAAGGGATATTGTACATGCATATGCATCTAGGTAGGAAGTAGGAAATTTTCGAAGTAACTTTTGTCAGGGAAAAATCAAATTCTTAAAAAAAAAATCGTCCTCGAATGAACTGGAAAACTTAATTTTTCTGATATTGGGTTTGTCGTCTTTGTTTTAGCCTAAATTGGAATATAATAAATTTGCCTTACTTGTTTTCGCTATGGACAGAACTCACCCACTGTGTAGGTAGTGTTGTGCTGTTGTTGACTAACATTACCATTTCCACTATGTGTCGGAATCTCTCTTGGCGTTGGATGCGCGTGACTAGGATGAGGTGATTTGTGCGACTGCTGATGATGATGATGATGCGTACTCATGTGGTGGGAGTTATGATGCTGTGTCTGTTGAGCTAAATTGGGAGTTGACAATACATCGACGAGACTTTCAATAGCAGCGATCTCTTGTTCCGAGGAAACGATTTCTTTCCGCACTGTACGCCGTTGAACCTTTTGAGTGCGACCGTGTCACAGTTTTGTTAACGTCGGTTGAGTCAATTGCCCTTTCCTCCCCGCCAGTTGAGGCTGTGGTCCGCTTAGGTTTATAGACAATGCAGACCTCGTGAAATATTGGTTTACACGCCTAACGCGATGGTACCAGCTAAGGCGCTTGCGAAAACACCTGGTTGAAATATTTGATATGCGCCTACGCGAAGGTAATTAGTAGCGTTGATATTTTTCCTTTTTTGTTAACTTGGAACAGTGGCCAGAGAATTAAGTGGTTCAGGAGTGCAACAAAATCAACGAGTGTTATTTTCTTTTTATATTTATGCCACATCAACACTGTTATTAATCATTTAACGTTCAGATGCTTAACCCCGCAGGCAATACCATCAATATCATCCACCCAGCTACATAGCTGTGCCCCCATATGGAATTACCTGGAAACGAAAATGTTCCTTGCCTGATGCAAATCCGAAAATGAATTATTTAATTTGGGTTATAGATCGGGTATTTCCTCAGCCTATTTCCTCTTTCAGGAAACATCCAAGTAGGTACTAGTAAATCGAAGACTTCGCCGCTGGTGGCAACCAATATTTTTTTTATTTCAGATCGGGCAAGTTCTAGCAAAATGAACCTTCCTCCTTACCCATCCAAAACGAAAAAAAGAAAAAAGCAATCAAGAAGACAACCAAGCAGCTAACTTCCGTATCTGGTTCCCACCGATAAATCGATACACCGATATTCTGTC
Source organism: Eurosta solidaginis (assembly GCF_040869045.1). NCBI lineage: Eukaryota > Metazoa > Arthropoda > Insecta > Diptera > Tephritidae > Eurosta > Eurosta solidaginis. The sequence continues at coordinate 119,348,301 of NC_090323.1, read as the reverse complement.
GAAGCGACTCGAATTATGATCGCTATATTGTTTTGTTCAACCCAATGGTTGGCAAATATCCCTGTCACATATGCCCTGTTCAGATTTCAAAATCGTCGTGTTGATGATACACGTATGGGATTCAGAGGCAACTTTTATATCGTGAGAGAATTATGCGCATTGTGTTGATTCGTTTTGCCTTTGTCATCTCCTTTTGACAATACCTATGCCAGTGAATTGGAAGAAGACCAAAGTCAGCTGATGAGATGGAATTCTTGGCGATGTCGCCCGCGCGAAATTAACACAGAAAGTGTTTAGCCACCCCAGGCGAGCATGAGTGAGGGTGAATCCCAACCTTTTCACCTATCACTACCCAACTCGTACGTTCCAAGGGTGAATCTCCCAAGTGGACCATAAAAATCTTCAAAATCTTCTCCAATATTAGCATTAAAAATATAATTTTAGAACAATGTATTAGAAATTTTACTGAATTAACCACAGCTATATACCAACATTTAAATAAAATTACTAGATCTAGAAGTTCAAATCATCAAACAATTTGTTGGTATCATAGTAAATTTAAAAATAATGCTATTAAATGTATTAAACCATGCAATTTTAATTTAAACAATAACTCAAATACAAATTATTTAAACTAAAACGATCCATTATGTCGGTGGCTAGTAATGGATATGAAAATAAACCGCCTATTTATTTATGATAAATTTAATAAATTGTCATTTTTAATTGATACTGGCGCAATAGTTTCTGTTATTCCATCTTCAAAATCCCAATCTTACAAACGTAATTCTGATCTCAATTTGACGGCTGCTAATGGATCTAATATACAAACATTTGGAACGAAACTTTAAAAATTGACTTAGGCTTAAGACGTGATTTCGAATTTCCTTTTATTTTAGCTGACATTGATATTCCTATTAACAAGAGTCGTTGAATCGTTTGGACGTGTTTTGTCTTCTCTCCTAATTTTTTTTTTATAAACTGTATAATTCTAATAAGAAAGTGACTTCTTATAATTGCATTTTGCAACAGTTTGATGCTACCTAGCATTGTGAGATAGAGACTCTTTATATTGTTATAAAACAACTAGCAGACCCGGCAGACGTTGTTCTGCCCTAAATTTGGTCTATCTGCATACATTTTAATAAGCTATTTCCATCTAACTCTGCCCTCGCCCCTCTACACTTTTTCCTAATCATTATATTCACTCCTCGCACCGCATTTTTCGCTTCATCTATCTCCATCTTCGTCTCATTTTATCTCTTTGTTAGTCTCCTTCTCTCTTTTCTCTTCTCTCAAGTACTTCTCATTCTTCTTCATACCATATTGCCAGTCCCAGAGTGTGGTATGTATTTTGTTCCAGTCCCATTCCGAGTCAGTCCCAGTCCCACTCCTAGTCTCAGTCTCAGACCCAGTCCTAGTCCTAATCCCAGTCCCAGTCCGCCTCTGGTCTACTTGCCGGAAAACAGCAACGTAAATACTAATAATAAACAAATTTATATACTAAATTTCAGGCAAATCGAATAGGACGTATGTAAATATGTTTCGGCTTCGCATGCATATTTATCGGTTTTGCAGGTTGATGCGACTTAGTCGAATATCACAATGAAAATTACTTTAAAGCTCTCAGCAACAGCTTCCATTTGATATCCATAATACACAAACATTCTAGGGGTATCCTGGTCCACGTTTTGGCCTATATCTCGAGGCCCTAGTCACACAGCGGTACAAAAATTACTTTGTACTAAAGCACACATCAACAGCTTCAATTTGATACCCATAATGTAAAAACACATTGCAGGTGTATCGGGGTCCATGTTTTGGCCTATATCTCGAGATCCTGTCACCCAGCGGTGTAAAACTTACTCTGTTCTAAATCATACAGCAACAATTTGATACCCATAATGTAAAAACACATTCTAGGTGTATCCGGGTCCACGTTTTGGCCTATATTCGAGATCCTAGTCACCCAGCGGCATAAATCTTACTCTGTAGTAAAGCACACATCAACTGTTCAATTTGATATCCATAATGTAAAAACACATCCTAGTGTTACCCTGATCCACGTTTTGGCCTATATCTCGAGACCCTAGTCACCAATAGGTATGAAAACTACCCTGTACTAAAGCACTCATCAACATCTTCAATTTGATACCCATAATGTAAAAACACTATCTAGGCTTGCACGGGCCAAATTTTGGCCTATATCTCGAGACCCTAGTCACCCAGGGGTATGAAAATTACCCTCTACTAAAGCACTCATCAACAGCTTCAAGTTCATACCCATAATATAAAAATACTATCTAGGCGCCCACGGGCCCACGTTTTGGCCTCTATCTCGAGACCCTAGTCACCCAGGGGTATGAAAATTACCCTCTACTAAAGCACTCATCAAAAGCTTCAATTTGATATCCATAATGTAAAAACACATCCTAGTGTTACCCCGATCCACGTTTTGGCCTATATCTGGAGAACCTAGTCACCAAAAGGTATGAGAACTACCCTGTACTAAAGCACTCATCAATATCTTCAATTTGATACCCATAATGTAAAATAACTATCTAGGCGTGCACGGGCCCACGTTTTGGCCTATATCTCGAGACCCTAGTCACCAAGGGGTATACAAATTACCCTCTACTAAAGCACTCATCAACAGCTTCAATTTAATACCCATAATGTAAAAACACTATCTAGGCGTTGACGGGACACGTTTTGGCCTATACACTCATCAACAGCTTTAATTTGTTATCCATATTCTATAAACACATTCTAGGGGTACCCGGGTCCACGTTTTGGCCTATATCTCGAGACCCTGTGCGTCGATCCTGAATTTTCTTTGCTATAAACCTCACGGAACCCGATACCTTTCCATCGAATGCAAAACCGTGGAAATCGGTTCGTGCGTTCTGGATTTATAGCGTCAGGAAAGAAAACCCGACTTATTTTTATATTATAGATTAATTAATTCTATTCTATATTATAAAACAATAAATAATTTCTATTGTAAACAACAATAATGCCCTGTGTTTGCGGCCATAGGGTTGATAGAAATCAACCGAAAATGCAGAAAGTGTAGTGAACTCTTTAACGCGAGTTGTGTTGGTATTCGTCCGGCCGATGTCGAATTTCTGCAAAGCTCTGAGAAATGTTTTTCTGCAAAACTTGTGCTGCGCAGCGTCGGAATTCCCTCCGTTCACCTACTCCACCTATCGCAAAGGAGAAATCATCTACTGCCAATAGTGCTGATATCGGTAATTCTTCTGTATCCAATGCTAAGAGTTCCCTGACACCGAAGTCCGATGAATCTACGAAGCATAATAACATTTCTCTTAGAAATGTAGATAACCAACAAGTGTCTTTAAAATCTTTGTTTAAGTTGATGGCATTTCTTCAAGCCGACAATGTTCGTGTGTATAATTTGGTGGCTGATCTTAAAGCAGTTAATAACAAATTGGTGTTGGAATCTGCAAATATGAATTCGGCTCTTTAAAACATACATATCAACCTACTCGTAAAAGATAATATGATTACTTCTCTCACTGCTGAAGTAAAGATACTGCGAGACTCTTTGAATGCCGCTCTTGATAGTTTCAAGCAAAGAGCTAACAACAAAGCTAACTACTCTTTGTTGCCCGTTAATAATTCGTCAACTTATGCTCCAACTACAATATCTTTCGTTGGTACACATTCATACGCTCATATTGTCAATCCGAATAAGAGTTTCCGCACACCCAACCTGCCGTCTACCATTGCCAAATATAATGATGTTACTCATGCAAAAACAACGGCTAGCTTAATTCAGTCAACGGTGTCATGCGCTGTAACGTCGACATTAACAGATGTTATTTCGTCGCTTGCTTTATATCCTGTTCCTAATACATGTCAGGGATGCACCTTAACGTTAAGCTAATCGTTTATCAAAAAATTTCCACCGTTTCCGTTGAAACACTTCGAAATATTATCGATAAAGAAATTATCAAGATAAATTGTATCTCGTTTTTAACCGAAACAAAAGCCTTCGTTAACGTTAAAAACGGTAACAAAAACGTGATAATTTATGTTTGAATTGTGCTGGCAATGCTATAGCCATGGTGAAGTCGTAAGGTGGTAACAGCGTGCGGACATACCAACAAACTCCATGTAATTTGTTTGTGTAATTCGTTGGTGGTAATGTCAAAAATACTCTGAGAAATAAAATTTATCAATAACAGGCTTTTCTGATCTAAGTCCAGCGTGCAAATAAAACTAGATTATTCCACTATTTTCCCAACGTTTCGCTAATCTTTGTTAGCATCTTCAGGGGGGTATTTATTTTAAAAATCGCTGCCACAAACAAAAGTTAAAATTACAAGATAGTTAAATGAGTAAAAATTTCTTAACAAGAAACACTTTCACTATTGGATTTCGTATCGAAAACATGAACATAAAACAACAAAAACATTAGTCACTTAAACATATACATGAATAAACTATAATCAGTACCATCTAACCATCATGGTAGTCTTGTCAGTACTAAATGTTCTTATTTTTATATTTGTAAACATGCTATGTAAATATAAAAATAAGAATATTTAGTATTGACAAGACTACCATGATGGTTAGATGGTACTGATTATAGTTTATTCATGTATATGTTTAAGTGACTAATGTTTTTGTTGTTTTGTGTTCATGTTTTCGATACGAAATCCAATAGTGTGTTTCTTGTTAAGAAATTTTTACTCATTTAACTATCTTGTAATTTTAACTTTTGTTTGTGGCAGCGATTTTTAAAATAAATACCCCCCTGAAGATGCTAACAAAGATTAGCGAAACGTTGGGAAAATAGTGGAATAATCTAGTTTTATTTGCACGCTGGACTTAGATCAGAAAAGCCTGTTATTGATAAATTTTATTTAAAAAGAAAACTGATCGGAATACACAATTAACTCTGAGAAATGTTCGTACTGTCAAAATGTCAAAATTCATAAGAAAAGTTGCAATCAGCTTGGCTAATGCTTTCACCTTTAATGACTCCGTCATCAATCAGCTTTGCCAGCATAGTTTGAAATTAATAATCAACATAAACGATTTGATTTCGTTTTGATATGGCAGAAAACGAAACAAAATCATTTCGTTAATTTGACGTTCTTAACGAAAGGACTTCGTTCCGTTTGTTAACGTTAATTATCGTAGCGAAATGATATCGGTTCGTTGGTTAAGCATGCCTGATACATGTACACTTATAAAAAATGCCAATGCTTGCGCTACCTCTACGGCTGCAGTGACTGCGGTACCAGCAACAGGTGCTTCTGTTTCTTCTCATTTGCTCTCCGCTGAGACGAATAATTTGGGTAATAATGCGCAGTGGGAGAAGGTGACGTACAAACGGACTAACAACAATAATAAAACTCCCGCTGTTACACATTACATTATCCGATGCTGCTGGTTCTGAAATAATTACCGTGGATGATAGTGCACAAAGGGAGAAGGTGTCGCATAAACCCACAAATAATAGTAAAGGGCCCATTACTGATACTTAGCATAGACTTAACTTGACTTGAGAACTGTCACTTACAGTTCTGTTAAATGAACACTGCATGTTACTGATTACTCAAAACTTATACTAGGTTCAAACACACACCAAATTGGCAGTTTATACTATTTGGGCAATTTATTACGCAATTTGTCATATAATAAATTGTAATAATAAATTGCCAATTTAAAAAAAATTGCGTAATAAATTGTTTCAAACTGCAAATGCAACATTGTAAAGTGTGTTTATTGAGTATACTTAAACGTCAGTTACGCATGGCTGAACTATATGGTTGGCTCATCTAATCAGCTGATTTTATGTCTTTCATTTCACTGGAGTACGGATTTCAAAAGAAGATGGCAAAATCAAAATGAAACCAAAACATTGAACACATTTTCTTACAACACACAAAAATTTCAAAGTTTTATGTTTTCATTCCATTTCATTCGCCTAATAATGTGCGTGTTCATTTTGACAGTCTGAACAAAGGTATGTTCTTGCTGTAGAGATGAGCCAACCAGCTATCAAATTACTATTGTGTAAGCTAAATCGAGTTGTATGAACAGCACTCAATTCAAATCGAAATTTCCTCAATTTATTTTTCTGTTTGAACATAGTATTAGCAACACTTAACTTGATTTAGAAGTCTGTTGAATTTTGATATTCTATGTAAGTTCTAAGTGAAGTTTACATTTTGAGATGACATTTGTTTGTTTCCATTTCATTTTGACATTTTGTCATACAAATTGACATTTATTGATTATGATGCCAGATTGTATGCGCTAAGTGGAGTATAATTGTGGCTAAGTTGCCAAGTTTACGCCAAGTCAAGTCAAGTCTATGCTAAGTATCAGTAATGGGCCCTTAATAATAATAACAATAATGTCCACGTTCGGATTAGAGGCTCTAATGCAAGCACGGATCTGATTGCTGCTGACCGCTACAAATGGCTTCATCTGTCCTCCTTTTCGCCATCCGTCTCTGAAGATGATATCAAAGATTACGTGGCTAAGCAAATCGTTGTGGATAAAACTTCATTATCATGCACTAAGCTGGTAATAAAAGATGCCGTACTCTCATGTTGTTGTTGTTGTTGTAGCGATTAGGTTACTCCCCGAAGGCTTTGGGGAGTGTTATCGATGTGATGGTCCTTTGTCGGATACAGATCCGATACGCTCCGGTAACACAGCTCCATTAAGGTGCTGGCCCGACCATCTCGGGAACGATTTATATGGCCACATTAAACCTTCAGGCCATCCCTCCCTCCCCACCCCCAAGTTCCATGAGGAGCTTGGGGTCGCCAGAGCCTCGTCTGTTAGTGAAACGGGATTCGCCGCTCGAAGGTGAGGTTGACAATTGGGTTTGAGAAGCTATATATTGCGCTACACAACCCCTTGAATCCCGCCGTACTTTCATCGTTGCATAGGGTTAATTTCAAGTTGGGAGCCCTTGAGTCCTCCTTTGAAAAATTATTACGCCCGAAAATCTGGCCAACAAATGTTACAGTGAAGCCTTTTCAGAATTTTCGAAAGTCTCTGCGAAAACTATCGCGGACGTAGCTAGTACCAACCACACGCTCATTAATAATGATAATAGCACTAGCGCTATAAATAATAAGTTGTTAAGTATTTATTTTCAAAACAGCTCGGGAATGCATACAAAAGCTAGTGACGTATTTTTAGCTTCGTCTCGCTGTGAGTTTGATGTTTATATTATTGTGGAAACATGGTTGAACAGCAACTTCGCGAATGTTGAATTCTTCGATCCTAATATCTATAATATATATCGAAAAGATAGAGACGCAAATAAAACAAATTGCTTAAGAGGTGGAGGCATTTTAATTGCGGTGAATCGGATGTTCCGTTCTTTTTCAGTCCATTTAGAAAATGATGATTCTCTCCTCGAGCAGTTGTGTGTATGCATCTTTGGAAGTCTCGGTAAATTATTCATTTGTTCTTCTTACATTCCACCTTCCAGCCCCGATATGCTGTCTGTATGCTGCTCATATAAACAATATTGTGAATCTTTATGAGAACAACGAAGATTCTCATTTTTGTATTTTGGGTGATTTTAAGCTCAATAAAATTGTTTAGTCAAATTTACTTGATAATGGTATCTTAACACCAACAAGGGTGAATAGCTCGCACGAAATACATTTTATAGATAGTCTTTTCAGTATTAACTTAACCCAAATTAATTCATTTTACAATGAGCTTAATAATCAGCCTTATTGTAAACTTCATGTGAATAAATCAATCCCATGAATTTTTTATTTCCCATGAACAAAAAATTCGTATCGTTAATTTCATGTGAATCAATCCTTATATTCGAATTTCGAATATGCTATTGTGAACATCACTCATGTTTTGTTTACAAATTTTTGCAGAAAAAATTGCTGTTGTGTAGTCAAACATTTTTATTTTTGCGTTATATATTAAAATTGTAATGATTAGTGCTTACTTGCGCCTTTGTTTAATTGAAGAAGAAACTAATACCAGTCAGCAATTGGCTGAACGAGTGTCCAGGAGGATATTACGCGACAAGTGTAATTCCCTTGAATTACCCCATGCAAGGTAAACATGCAAATAATTATACTCGTAAACCAAATAAATAATCGCGTTTTAACTATTTACACATAGCTTTCACCAATTGTATAGAATAAATAAGCCGGCGTTCAAATATTTGTTGGATGTATTGCACAGTGGTCTGCCAGTGGCACGTAAACGTTTTGCAATAGACACAGTCGTAAAGCTTTCAGCAGCTCTAAGATTTTTTGGTGAAGGAGCATACCAAAAAGGGTAGGGAGGCAAGTGGATGTTGGCTTATCGCAGTCAAGTTTTAGCCACGTCTTGTCTGAAGTATTGAATGTTTTTGAGGAGTGCATTTGCAATCAGTGGATAAAATGGCCTACTAAAGACGAAATGCGTGAAATTGCTTTGGATTTTCATCAACAATTTAATATCCCAGGCATTATTGGCTGCATAGATGGCACACACGTTAGAATTATAGGCCCTAGGAATAATAAACACTTATATTATAACAGAAAGGGTTCCTGGTAGATTGGTAAAATTTGTGTATGCTTTTACGCATGTTAATAATTTTATCTGCAGGTATGTGATAACAAAATGGCAATAAGATACGTCGATGCTACACACGCTGGAGCCTGCCATGACTCATTAATTTGGAATACAAGTGAATTGAGGGTTTCAATGGAGCAGGATTACTTGCTAGGCACTAGAAATGTTTGGCTGCTAGGTAAAATTTTAATGAAATCTGTAAGTCCCAAAATCAAATTTTGTTCATAGGCGACGCTGGATATCCACTGAAGCCTTGGTTGTTAACACCCCACAGATCAGCGGAAGAGGGCTCCACAGAAAGCAAATTTAATGAGGTTCATGCACGTGGACTTAACATTGTGGAAAGGACCAATGGCGTCTTAAAAAATAGATGGAGGTGTGTACTAGGAGCCAGGGAACTACATTACTCGCCTAAGAAAGCAGCTCAAATTACTAATTTCTGTTGCGCGTTGCACAATATATGCTTAAAGTAGCGGTGCGATGACACACCTTTTATTTCAAATAGAGCTTCTCAACCGGAAATTTCTGAAGACGTGCAGTTTGAAGAATCTGAATCGTATTCATCATACCTCAATGAGGCTAAGCGTATAAGAGCAAATATAGGCAATTGCCTTATGTAAATTTATGACAAAATGTTTTTATAATTGAATGACACTCTTGACACTCTTCCAAGAAATGTCAGATTTGTATTAGCTCAAAAGCGGCTTTATTGTTAATCTTGCTTTACCAATTTGAAAAAATAAAGTACATAAAATTCATTTTTTTTACAAAAACTTTCGAAACATTCTAATTAATGCCTAAGCTTTTCTTTGCAGCTAGTATTTTCAAATTTTTAACCTCGATTTGGCTGTTTATAAGTATGAGTTTACGGTCAACTTCAATTTTTCTGAGCCGTTCAATTTCCGAATTGTGGCGTTTTGTTTCCTTAAGTAAACTGTTTTGAATATTTTGAAAGTTTTCGAGGTCTTGGTTTAATTCCTTTAAGTGGCCTTCTATTTCAGTATAGTGATGACTCTGGATTTCCAAGCCCTTTCTGACGTTGTCATTCATTTCTTTTTGAGCATCTAGTTCAATGTTTAATAGCTCCGAAGGGTTAATTTTTTTGCGATTTTGCTGGCTGGTTTTTTGTGCAGGCAAAGCACTTTCCCTTTGCGTGTCACCGGCAGTTTCGGTGCTATTTTCGTCCAAGCTATTGTCCATGCAACTAAGTTCCACTTCAGAGTGCTCACTAGAGCTGTTGTCTTCATCACTACTGTTATTTTCACCTTGCTTACCAGTTGATTTTGTTGCATTCAAACCAAAAGGCTTGCCATCTTCGACACCTTCCGCAGCTGCTACTGACGCAGTTATATCCAAAATTGACTGTTCTAATACAGAAAAAAACATGTTGCTTGCAAGGTCCTCCACCGGTCTTTTTCCTATTTTTGGTATTTTCGACAGGGTTGTTTCATACGTATCGTTTTTGATCAATCCAAACCTGTAAGCAATGGCTATATAAATTATGGTACATTCCATAGCCACATTGCCACATTTTTCCATTCGGAGATTGATTTTGATGGTGGGCCATGCTATTCAGCGAATTGTTCAATTTCTTCCAAAAAGCCAGCACTTTATCTTTATTTTTTTTTTTTTTTGGAAGCCTTTTCCTATATCAGGATTTTCGGCCATAGTGCTTACCAAGAAAGTAAACAAAGTTTTGTTTATAGACCTAATGTGATAAAAAATAATTCTTAACTAAGTTTAATAAGCAATAAACAATCCTTACATTTTATCGAGTGTTGTTCCCCACTTTCAGTTTTGCGAACAAATTCTATACCTTCACGTGGAAAAAAATTTGTTGACGGTTAGGGTAATTTTTCGAAAATGAGAAATTTTTCACATGTGAAGTTCACAGAACAAATGTGAGAATTTTTCCATTGGGAATTGCATTCACGCGAAGTTACAATAAGGCTGAATATTTTAGATCTTAGCTTTGTAGATGAAAACTTGATTTTTAATGTTTCGGAGGCCACTTTCCCTATATGCAGGTGCGATATGCACCATGTCCCACTCTCCTTAACTCTGGAATTTTTTAATTTAGTTTCAGGCCCGAGTATAATCTCCAATGCAAAGTTTGATTTTCGTGCCACCGATTTTAATGCTTTAAATGAAATTTTGGAATTAAATTGGAATTCAATTTTCACCTCTAAAAGCGTAGCGGAATGTCACGATGCCTTTCTTCTTAATATACTCGAAATTTTCTCTGATAATCTACCCTTACTACCTGCGAGAATTCATAAACTTCCGTGGTATACGAAAAATCTAAAAAAGCTTAAGAATCTTAGAAATAAACATTTTAAACTCCATAAAGCTTCGAAGGATGTCTTTCCTAAAGAAAAATATATTTATTATAGTAAAAGCTTTAATGCCCTTGACAAATTTTTTTACAAGCAATATATTTCTCGGTATGAAGTAGAGATGAAAGAAACCCCTAAGGCGTTCTGGAGATATATACGATCTAAAAAAGGTTTCTCTAATTGTATGTCGTACGGCGGTATAGCTTCTGAGAGCTTATTGGATACTGTTAATCTTTTCGCAGATTTCTTTAAATCAAACTTCGTAACTAGCAACTCTGCTAGTAACTTTTCCGCCGATGTCGAACAAATGGTTTACTTCGGATCCATGTTAGTCTCAGAGGAAGACGTTATTGTGACGAATATTAGTGACACTAAGTGATACTCATATCACTAATCTGATACTAAGTAAATAAAGCCACAACAACAATAAAACAAGCAGTCACTTGTATCTACATAAACGAATCAATCACTATGTCTACACATATGTACGTAGACGCAGCGGAGAGAGACGCACAAACATATGCATATATCTTATCTGCGATGCTCCAAAAAGTAGGCAATTATCTGTGGAAGTATCACTCACATATACACGTGCATATGAGAAGCTATAACGTGCATCTTTAGTTATGTTATAGATGGTAATTTTACAGCTGGTAGCAAATTATAGAAATAGAAACGCCTAGAAATATGTCAACGGGGAAACCAAAAAGCATAAAAGCAGCAGCAGCTGAGGCAGGAGGAATGAGTTTGATTTAAGCACGCTATCTGTCGAGCAGTAGAAGTGTTATTGTGAAGTACTTTAATAAAGGCCATTTTGCATTATTGAATAGTGGAGTTATTTATTCAACATTTTAGTGATTCGAACGTTAGTAGAAGGTTGCCAATAAGAATAATTGTACTAAATTCGTTACAATTGGTGTCAGAAGAGGAACTGTTGAATAAATTCCGAAGATTTTGAATACAACTTGGACATGGCAAAGCTGAGTGAATTAAAGATCTAGCAACTGAAAAAGGAGTTGGAGAACCGTGGATTGAATACAACCGGAAATAAGATCGAACTTGAAGCACGGCTACGAGAGGTAATGGAGTCGCAAGGAATTGATGTGGACGAGTATGTCTTTCATCCTGATGGGGACGAGACATTAACAAAATTGGAAGAGAAGAACGGAAGTCCGAGTCCAGTCGCAAGCGGCGAGAATAATGCGATATTGGATTTGTTATCACAGATATCGATAAAAATGGAAACCCAGGAATCACGTATAACAGGAAGTATAACATTCAAGATGGAAGCACAGGAGGCACGCATTTCAGAAATGTCGACACAGATTACATCCAAGATGGAAACCAAACTGAAATTACGGGAGACACTTCGGGTATACGTCACAAAATAACATCCAGGATTTAAAACAGGAGGCAAGTATATCCCAAATGTCTTCACAAATAGCATCCAGGATTGAAGCACAGGAGGCACGTATATCCGAAATGTTGGGACAAATTTCAGCACAGGTATTATCGCAGATCTCTGCACAACTGGAAGCCCGTATGGGCGAGAAGATAATGCAGTTTGAGGAAAAAGTCGAGGCCGAGGTGGATGCTTTGAGAGGACGTATCCAGGAGTTGCAACTTAATCGTCCGGCTGCTTCAGCAAGCAATACGAAAGTAAATCCATCTTTTGACGGCTCTGTTCCTTTCCAGGTGTTTAAGATTCAGTTTGAAAAGACCGCAGCAGTGAACAACTGGAGTGCTGAAGATAACGTTGCTGCACTATTCGTGGCATTGAAAGGATCTGCTGCAGAAATCCGACAGACTATTCCCGAGGGAGAGCGGAACAACTACGAAGCATTGATGAGCGCTCTAGAAAAGCGATACGGAAGCGAACACAAGAAGCAAATATACCAAATAGAGTTGCAAAACCGCTACCAAAAAGCGAATGAGACTTTGCAAGAGTCTGCGTCAGATGTCGAAAGGCTTGCACATTTGGCGAATGCCGACGCACCCGTGGAATACACCGAAAGGGTAAAAATTCAGAGCTTTATAAATGTCATACGGGACGTCGAAACGAAGGGAGCCACATACGCAAACCCAAAGCCAACATTTGCAGAAACGGTATCACATGCATTAACTCAGGAAACTGCCTCACTATTGAGTAAACCAGTATACAAAGCTCATCGTGTGGAAGTGGAAAGACCAGATTGGGTAGACACAATTTTGGAAGCACTGAAGGGATCACAACAGAAAAATGCCGGAGATATGAAATGTTTCAAGTGCGGCAACCCAGGTCACATTGCACGACATTGCAGCACCGGTCCCAACAGTTCCAACAATGTGGGTGGCCGTAAACGCAGAGTTGAAGGAGATGAGCAAATCTCCAAGTCCACTCAATCGTTAAACTAAAGCGAGTCAGCCGCAAGGGGCGACAGCTGGCTCCCTCAATTGAATGCCCCATAATCTCTATCTCGCGAATTGGAAGAAGGTCAAACAATCTTACTATCGGAGGACACATGGATGGAAAGGAACGTTTACTGACTGTAGATACGGGTGCATCTCATTCCATCATTCGATCAGATTTAGTCAACAAGAAGATAAGACCATTGCTTGGAGCAAGATTACGTACAGCCACGGGGGAGGACACCCAGGTAATTGGAGAAGTAGCATGTGAAGTAGCAATTGGGAACGTCATGGTACTACACAATTTTATAGTCGCAGAGATTGTTGATGAAATCATAATTGGAGTGGACTTCTTAATCGACCAAGGCATCAAGATCGATATGCAAAGCAAGACGATGCGATATAAGAACATGGATATGTCACTTAATTTCGGCTACAGGAGAGGCTACAGTAGTAAACGAGTGCTGGTGGAAGAGAGTCAGCAAATACTACCAAAATCAGAGGCAGTCATCTGGGCAAAGGTTAATGAAGATTTTGGGACAAACAAATTGTGGGTTGCAGCAAACAAATCAGCACCGAACATAAAAAAAAAACCTGGCTATGAAAACACAAGATGGACGTATTCCGGTAGGAGAACTCAATGAGTTCAAGTCACCACTCAAACTGACCAAAGGAGCTATTTTGGGAAGATGCTGTGAACAGCTCCAGGAACACGTTCGATCTAGTAATACTGATCTTTCAAATGACATCACGGCATGGACGGAGGGACTAGAGGAAGCCTATCAGAGTAAGGCAAAACAACTGTTCCTAAAGTACGCCAACATATTTGACCCAGATTGCTCCAAACCAGGCCGCATCAATGTTGTGAAACATCAAATTGACACGTAGTGTTCCACTAGCGAAGCGGGAAGTTGTGAGTCAAATCGTACAAGAAATGAGCAACAGCGGCGTCATCGAACCATCAGCTAATCCATGGAGCTCACCGGTGGTACTTGTGAAGAAGAAGGATGGGAAAATGAGGTTTTGCGTGGACTACCGCAAGTTGAACGACGTCACGAAAAAGGATAGCTACCCATTGCCGAGAATTGACGACACTCTGGACTCGCTCTCTGGTTCGAAATGGTTTTCCACACTGGACTTGAAAAACGGCTACTAGCAAGTGGAGGAGGAAGACAAAGAGAAAACAGCCTTCAGCATCGGAGATGGTCTTTGGCAATTTACAGTAATGCCTTTTGGACTTTGTAATGCACCAGCTACTGTTGAAAGACTCATGGATCAGGTATTGAACGGACTACATTGGAAAACATGCTTGGTATACCTGGACGACATCATCGTATTTGGCAAGAACTTTGATGAACATCTTAAAAACTTGGAGGAAGTTTTCCAGATAATAGTTGGCGCTGGTCTGAAACTAAGTCCCAAAAAGTTTGCGCTGTTTAAAAAGGAAGTAAATTATTTGGGTCACAAGGTAACGACAGAGGGTATCTGCACTGCGAACGAAAAGATAGAGGCTGTAAAAGATTGGCCAAGACCACAGAACCTGCATGAATTGAGAAGTTTCCTTGGGCTGTGCACATATTACCGCCGATTTGTACCAAACGTTTCCAGCGTAGCCCATAGCCTCCATGAGCTTACAAGAAAAAATAAAGCTTTCGAATGGCAGAAGGAGCAAGAAGTGGCTTTCCAAACATTGAAGGATCGTTTGTGCACTGCCCCAATGTTGTTGGTCCGATCCCAGGAGCAACATTTATTCTAGATATAGATGCGAGTGGATATGCTATAGGAGGTGTTTTATCACAACTGGTCGATGGACAGGAGAAGGTAGTTGCATATTACAGCCCTTCAATTGGAAAACCGGAGAGGAACTATTGCGTTACACGAAGGGAGCATTGGTAGAGTGCATTAAACATTTTCACAAGTACCTCTACGACCAGCGATTCCGCGTTAGGACAGATCACGCAGCGTTGAAATGGCTTCTGCAGTTCCGTAATCCGGAAGGACAATTGTCACGGTGGATCGAGCGACTACAAAGCTATGATTTTTCCATTGAGCATCGAAAAGGTAGTACCCATGGAAATGCTGATGCAATGTCACGAAGACCAGTTTGGAATGCCAGCACTGTTCAAAGGCCGAGGCTAGAGAAGACATTATAGACGTCCGGCTAATGACTATAACATGCACGGATGAATGGGACAAGGAACAACTAAGGAAGTGTCAGCTAGAAGATACTGTCACATGTTATGCAAGGGCTCGAACGAAACGAAAGACCAAATAGAGAGGAGATGTCAGCAGAGTCCCATTGCGAAGTCATATTGGGTAAAGTGGAACAGTTTAGAATTGATATCCGGTTGCTTGCATCGAGTAAGGGAGAGTGACGATGGTCAATGCAAGAAGAAAGTGATAGTTGTTCCCAGGAAGAGGATTCCTGACGTGCTCAGCGAGCGGCATAATGGTCCAAGCCGAGGTCATCTTGAAATCACGAAGACGCTCGAGAAGATTAAACAGAGATTCTATTGGGTTGGTTGCCGTCAGTCGGTCAGTGAGTGGATTGCGAACTGCGAGGTTTTCAGCAGAGTGAAAGGGCTCAAAACCCGAAGTAATGGCCTAATGAAGCAATATAACTCAGGTGCGCCATTTGAAAGGATCGCTATGGATGTCGCAGGTCCATTTCCTACTAGCAACTGCGAAAACAAATATGTACTGGTGGTTATGGATTATTTCAGCAAACGGCCAGAGGTATACCCAATCCCAAATCAAGAAGCGGAAACAGTAGCAGAAGTGTTTATGAACAATTTGGTTGCAAGGCATGGTGTACCAATGGAGTTACATTCTGACCAAGACAGGAATTTCGAATCAGCTGTGTTCCAGGAAATGTGTAAATCATTGGGCATTCGGAAAACACGGCCAACTGCATTGCATCCTCAGTCCGATGGTATGGTGGAACGATTCAATAGAACATTGGAGGAGCACTTAAGGAAAGTAGTGGACAAGTTCGATAGAGAGTGGGATACCCGCATACCATTATTCTTGATGGCCTACTGATCAGCAGTGCATGAGACAACGGGCCAAACCCTGCAAAAGTAATTTTTGACAATGACCTTCGACTGCCAGCTGATTTGAAGTTTGGGATAGATGCCGATGCGGAGAGAAATGTCAAGAAATCCACTGGTGTTTTGAAGAAGAGCTGAGAGAAATACACGATCTGATAAGGCAACGAACAAAGATTATGAGTGATAAGATGAAAGCCAGATACGATAAAGCAATTAATTCGGAATGTTTTCAGGAAGGAGATTTGGTGCTGTTATACAACCCACAACGGAAAACGGGTTTGTCCCCGAAATTGCAGTGTAACTGGGAAGGCCCATAAAAAGTTGTAAAACGGATCAACGATGTAGTTTACCGCATACAAACCATTGGTAAACTACGAACCAAAATGAAAGTGGTTCATCTGGAAAGGCTGGCGGCGTTTAGATCGGGAAATTTATCTGATCGGGATGATCAGACTTAGGTGGAGGGCAGTGTGACGAATATTAGCAACACTAAGTGATACTCACATCACATTGATATCCGGTTGCTTGCATCGAGTATGAGAGAGTGACGATGGTCAATGCAAGAAGAAAGTGATAGTTGTTCCCAGGAAGAGGATTCCTGGCGTGCTCAGCGAGCGGCATAATGGTCCAAGCGGAGGTCATCTTGGAATCACGAAGACGCTCGAGAAGATTAAACAGATATTCTATTGGGTTGGTTGTCGTCAGTCGGTCAGTGAGTGGATTGCGAACTGCGAGGTTTTCAGCAGAGTGAAAGGGCCCAAAACCCGAAGTAATGGCCAGATGAAGCAATATAACTCAGGTGAGCCATTTGAAAGGATCGCTATGGATGTCGCAGGTCCATTTCCTACTAGCAACTGCGGAAACAATATGTACTGGTGGTTATGGATTATTTCAGCAAACGGTCAGAGGTATACCCAATCCCAAATCAAGAAGCCACAACAACAATAAAACAAGCAGTCACTTGTATCTATATAAACGAATCAATCATTATGTCTACACATATGTACGTACACGCAGCGGAGAGAGACGCACAAACACATGCATATATCTTATCTCAGATGCTCCCAAAAGTAGGCAATTATCTGTGGAAGTATCACTCACATATACACGCGCATAAGAGAAGCTATAACGTGCATCTGTAGTTATGTTATAGCTGGTAGCGAATTCTGGAAATAGAAACGCCTAGAAATATGTCAACGAGGAAACCAAAAAGTATAAAAGCAGCAGCAGCTGAGGCACGAGGAATGAGTTTGATTTAAGCACGCTATCTGTTGAGCAGTAGAAGTGTTATTGTGAAGTACTTTAATAAAGGCCATTTTGCATTATTGAATAGGGGAGTTATTTATTCAGCAGTTTAGTGATTCGAAAATCTGTGCAGCTATCGAAATTGCCATCTGTAGGACGCATTATGTTCACAAACCCCCCTGAGTACAAGCTCCAAATTCTCAATTGTTCCGTTGCTCAAATGTTTCATCTCTACATATGTATATATTTGTACACGCCAAACAGTGAGAGAACTATTGCTTCGCTCATTTTTTGTTGAAATAAAATATTGTTTCCCATTGTTTCCAATTACCTATATTGGTTTGTACCAAAATCTTTAAAAAATTGCTCTAAAATAATTGTTAGCGCACAAAAAAACTTTAAAGAGAAGTAATAACTTAACCGGCCTATTTTTTTGGACAAATTTTACTTACACGTAAAAGCATAGGTCTTTATTTAACAGATTCTTTGTTTTTCATTTTAGGTGCTTTAAAAAAAATAAATCAGAAATAATGAGTCAACTTTTCTTCAAACTCACTATATTTATTTATTTATAACAATTAACTGCAAATTTGACCCAAATGTTTTTTGCATTTCCAGATTTTATGCTCTTTTTTGATTTAGCACGTCTTATAGTGAACAAAAAATAAATAAATTTGCTACAAAGATATTACATTAAAATTTGTATATTGTCTTTTATGCTAATATATTTTGATATTTCTTATTTTATTTTATTGTATTATCTTTTATCACGTTGTATATTAAATTTGCTACAAAGATATTACATTAAAATTTGTATATTGTCTTTTATGCTAATTTATTTTAATATTTCTTATTTTATTTTATTATATTATCTTTTATTTCAACTTAGTTTATTATTATTTAAATGCAACTTGATTGAATCGGAAAATTTCACGTTGTATATTAAACGAAAAAAAACGACCCAAAAAAGTTTTCGAACTTTAAAGAGAAGTAATAACTTAACCGGCCTATTTTTTTGGACAAATTTTACTTACACGTAAAAGCATAGGTCTTTATTTAACAGATTCTTTGTTTTTCATTTTAGGTGCTTTAAAAAAAATAAATCAGAAATAATGAGTCAACTTTTCTTCAAACTCACTAAATTTATTTATTTATAACAATTAATTGCAAATTTGACCCAAATGTTTTTTGCATTTCCAGATTTTATGCTCTTTTTAGATATAGCACGTCTTATAGTGAACAAAAAATAAATAAATTTGCTACAAAGGTATTACATTAAAATTTGTATATTGTCTTTTATGCTAATTTATTTTGATATTTCTTATTTTATTTTATTGTATTATCTTTTATCACGTTGTATATTAAATTTGCTACAAAGATATTACATTAAAATTTGTATATTGTCTTTTATGCTAATTTATTTTAATATTTCTTATTTTATTTTATTATATTATCTTTTATTTCAACTTAGTTTATTATTATTTAAATGCAACTTGATTGAATCGGAAAATTTCACGTTGTATATTAAACGAAAAAAAACGACCCAAAAACGTTTTCGATTTTAGGTCGAAATATTGCATAGGCCGTATATTACTCTACTATCTATATATTAATACGCTAACAAAATTTCCATACAATCAATTGACAGGCTGTTTCGCATACTTAGCATACGTAAAATCATATAAAAGTTATATGAATCGATTCGTATTGATCAGCCGCAGTGCTTAGGCCTATTTTTGTTAACAAATATTACTCTATTTGTTTATAATTAATAGAAAAAGTTTTTTGTAAATTCGAAAATCTGTGCAACTACCGAAATTGCCATCTGTAGGACGCATTATGTTCACAAACCCCCCTGAGTACAAGCTCCAAATTCTCAATTGTTCCGTTGCTCAAATGTTTCATCTCTACATATGTATATATTTGTACACGCCAAACAGTGAGAGAACTATTGCTTCGTTCATTTTCTGTTGAAATAAAATATTGTTTCCCATTGTTTCCAATTACCTATATTGGTTTGTACCGAAATCTTTAAAAAATTGTTCTAAAATAATTGTTAGCGCACAAAAAACTTTAAAAAGTAATAACTTAACCGGCCTATTTTTTGAACAAATTTTACTTACACGTAAAAGCATAGGTCTTTATTTAACAGATTCTTTGTTTTTCATTTTAGGTGCTTTAAAAAAAATAAATCAAAAATAATGAGTCAACTTTTCTTCAAACTCACTAAATTTATTTATTTATAACAATTAATTGCAAATTTGACCCAAATGTTTTTTGCATTTCCAGATTTTATGCTCTTTTTAGATGTAGCACGTCTTATAGTGAACAAAAAATAAATAAATTTGCTACAAAGATATTACATTAAAATTTATATATTGTCTTTTATGCTAATTTATTTTGATATTTCTTATTTTATTTCATTGTATTATCTTTTATCACGTTGTATATTAAATTTGCTACAAAGATATTACATTAAAATTTGTATATTGTCTTTTATGCTAATTTATTTTAATATTTCTTATTTTATTTTATTATATTATCTTTTATTTCAACTTAGTTTAT
Organism: Eurosta solidaginis; assembly: GCF_040869045.1. Classification (NCBI taxonomy): domain Eukaryota; kingdom Metazoa; phylum Arthropoda; class Insecta; order Diptera; family Tephritidae; genus Eurosta; species Eurosta solidaginis. Next base: position 119,328,128 of record NC_090323.1, on the reverse strand, counting down.
TATTATTTAAATGAAACTTGATTGAATCGGAAAATTTCACGTTGTATATTAAACGAAAAAAAACGACCCAAAAAAGTTTTCGATTTTAGGTCGAAATATTGCATATGCAGTATATTACCCACTATCTATATATTAATACGCTAACAAAATTTCCATACAATCAATTGACAGGCTGTTTCGCATACTTAGCATACGTAAAATCATATAAAAGTTATATGAATCGATTCGTATTGATCAGCCGCAGTGCTTAGGCCTATTTTTGTACAAATATTACTCTGTTTGTTTATAATTAATAGCAAAAGTTTTTTGTAAATTCGAAAATCTGTGCAACTATCGAAATTGCCATCTGTAGGACGCATTATGTTCACAAACCCCCCTGAGTACAAGCTCCAAATTCTCAATTGTTCCGTTGCTCAAATGTTTCATCTCTACATATGTATATATTTGTACACGCCAAACAGTGAGAGAACTATTGCTTCGCTCATTTTCTGTTGAAATAAAATATTGTTTCCCATTGTTTCCAATTACCTATATTGGTTTGTACCAAAATCTTTAAAAAATTGTTCTAAAATAATTGTTAGCGCACAAAAAACTTTAAAAAGTAATAACTTAACCGGCCTATTTTTTTGAACAAATTTTACTTACACGTAAAAGCATAGGTCTTTATTTAACAGATTCTTTGTTTTTCATTTTAGGTGCTTTAAAAAAAAATAAATCAAAAATAATGAGCCAACTTTTCTTCAAACTCACTAAATTTATTTATTTATAACAATTAATTGCAAATTTGACCCAAATGTTTTTTGCATTTCCAGATTTTATGCTCTTTTTAGATATAGCACGTCTTATAGTGAACAAAAAATAAATAAATTTGCTACAAAGATATTACATTAAAATTTGTATATTGTCTTTTATGCTAATTTATTTTGATATTTCTTATTTTATTTTATTGTATTATCTTTTATCACGTTGTATATTAAATTTGCTACAAAGATATTACATTAAAATTTGTATATTGTCTTTTATGCTAATTTATTTTAATATTTCTTATTTTATTTTATTATATTATCTTTTATTTCAACTTAGTTTATTATTATTTAAATGCAACTTGATTGAATCGGAAAATTTCACGTTGTATATTAAACGAAAAAAAACGACCCAAAAACGTTTTCGATTTTAGGTCGAAATATTGCATAGGCCGTATATTACTTTACTATATTTATTATTAGGTTAACTTTGTTCGATTATAATATGCCCATTACATTGATTCGAAAATGTAAAATTTTTGGCTGAAAAAATTCACAAAAGTTGAAACTGTATACGTGGCCCCACTTTATAAATTTTTAATTCGAAAAAAAACGGAATTTAAAACTACAGTGGAGACATTGGAGGTTTAAATAGGAGATTTATTTAATCTTCTCAGTTAAAGCTCTAGGTGGAGATGTGCTATTAGACCTAAAAATTCCGCGTTCTTTTATGACCCCCAAAAGTATCAAATATTCTACGAAATCTTAAGGGGTGGCAACACGAATGTTGGGTTTTTACTTATTTAAAAGTACTCAACTATATCGTTACTGAGTTTTAAGTGATAAAGAGAGAGTTACACTCAAAATATGAAATAAACGGCTAAATTATGGCCTTCGTCATCCGCTGCCTCACTTCGAAAAAGTTCGTGCCAGGAGAAGGAGTAAAAAGAAAGTAAAATATTGAAAAATTTCAAATGAAATTTAAAATTTAAAATTTTTATATTTTCAGGATAAGCAAAAAAAAGCACATCACACACGCATACATTATTCTATATCATTTATATTATCATCAACATCAGGTAAGTTTCTATTTTTTCCCACCCGTTCAAACAACTTACATTGGAAACGACCCCAACTCCCACTCTTATCATCACTCCATACTCCTATTCCCACTACCACTCCTTTTAGCACTCCTACTTCCACCCCTCCCACTCCGATTCCTACTCCCACTCCTGTTACTCCTACTCCCACTCCTTTCCCTTGATACTCCTACTCTCAATGCCACCCACTCCTGTTCCTCTCCCAATCCCACTCCCATTCCTATCCCCACTCCCACTCTTACTACCACTTCTACTCCCACTCCCAATACCACTACCAATTATATATATGGGGTATTCCATCCCATTTCGACCAATTTTGAACCCGACCCCTTTAGAATTGACTGAAAGTTTTTCTTCTTTTTCTAGCTTATGAAAGACGTTTTTCAGAAGTTTTTAAAATTTTTTCAGCCAACTCAAAAAAAGTTATGAATTTTTAAAAAAACACCGTTTTTGTTTTCAAAATGCTATAACTTTTTCAAAAATTGACCGTTTGGGATCTTTTTTTTTTTTTAAATTTGTTTTTATATGTACTTTTCGGAAAAAATTCCAAAAAATTTTAAAAGTTTTTTTTTTTGTAATTTTTCAGTTTTTCGAGATTTTTCGAATTAAAATTCATAACTTTTTTTGATTTGGATGAAAAAATTTTAAAAACTTCTGAAAAACGTCTTTCATAAGCTAGAAAAAGAAGAAAAACTTTCAGTCAATTCTAAAGGGGTCGCGTTCAAAATTGCATTTTTTAAATTTGTTTTTATTTAAAATATTTGTATATATACGGGCGCCCACACTACTGCCCCACCCCTTTTTTATCGCAACTTATACTCCTACTCAAACTCCCACTCCCACCGCCACTCCCACTGCAACTCCTGCTACTCTCGCTACCATGCCCATCCCCTGCTACTCCTACTCCCAATCCCACTCCCATCCCTACTACCACTCCTGCTACTCCTATTCATATTCCTACTCCCACTCCTACCCACACTACTGATACTACTACCCCTACTCCTACCTCCTCAATCACACTCCCAGTCCAACTCCAACTTCTGCTACTTCTATTTCGACTCCCAATCCCACCCCACTCCCACTCTTTTTCCCACTCCAACTCCTGCTGCTCCTACTCCCAATCCCCATACCACCCCCACTCCAACTCCTTTTTCCCCTCTCACACCCACTCGCTGTCCACTCCCAATTTATGAACGGTCAAACTGTTTAGGATGCAACCCGATTTATACCTACACACATAAGTTGAATTTTAATTATATTTATATGCACATGCATTTTTTTAATTTGTACATATATGGGCGCTAACACTACTGCCCCACTTATACTCCTACTCTAACTCCCACCGCCACTCCCAGTGCAACTCCTGCTGCTCTCACTACCATGCCCACCCCACGCTACTCCTACTCCCAATCCCACTCCCACTTCTTCTACCACTATTGCTACTCCTATCCCCACTCCCACTCCTACCCCCACTCCTATTCTCCTCCCACTTCTGCTACTCCAACTCCCAATTCCACCCCCTCCTACTTCTACTCCTACAACTACTACTACTTCTATTGCTACTTCCTCTCCTACCCCCACTGCTAATCCCATGATACTCCTACTTTGCCCCTGACAACACCCACTCCTGCCCACACTACTCCTAATCCTATTCCCACTCCCACTCTTTTTCACCCCTACTCTCACCCTCACCACCACTCCCACTCTTACTACACCTATTCTGCTCCCACTCCTATCCCCAATCCAATTTCCCTACCACTTCATGTACTCCTACTCCCACTTACAATCCCACTCCTACTACCACTCCTGCTACTCCTACTCCCACTCCACTCCTACTCCTGTTCCTCTCCCAATCCCACTCCTATTCCCACGCCCACTCCCACTCCTGATACTCCTATTCCCACTCTTACTACCACTTCTACTCCCATTCGCAATAGCACTACCAATTATATCTATATGCACATGCATTTTTTAAATTTGTGTGTTTTTTTTTAATATTTGTACATATACGGGCGCTCCCACTACTGCCCCACCCCTCCTTTATCACCACTTATACTCCTACTCGAACTCCCACCGTCACTCCAACTGCAACTCCTGCTACTCTCACTACCATGTCCACCCCCTGCTACTCCTACTCGCAATCCAACTCCCACTCATACTAACATTTCTACTACCAATCCTGCTACTCCAACTCCTATTCCTATTCCTACCCCTACTCCTATTTCCCTTCCATACCTGCTACTCCTACTCCCAATCCCACTCCCACTCCTGCTACTGCTACTACTACTACCCCCATCCCCACACCAACCGCCCACTCCCACTCCTACTACTATTCGAACTCCTACTCCTGCTACTCCCACTCCCAATTCCAATCCTACCCCACTCTATCAGCCCCCTAGCCACTGCCACCCCCACTTTTACTCCTTTTCACACTCCCACTTTATAATCGGTTAAAACGTTTATATGGGCGCTCCAACTACTGCCGCCACCCCTTTCTTTATCCCCACTTCCATTCCTACTTCTACTCTAACTACCGGTAAAACCGTTAGGATGCAACCCGGTTTATACCTACATATACAAGTTGAATTTTCATTATATCTATATACACATGCATTTTTTAAATTTGTTTTTATTTAAAATATTTGTACATATGTGGCCGCTCCCACTACTGCCCCACCCCTCCTTTATGACTACTATTCCTTCTTATACTGCTAACTCCCACCCCCACTTCTACAATTATTCCCACTCACTATCACCCCCACTCCCACCTCCAGTGGGCTAATACCAGAGGGTGCAAGTACTAGAGTGTACCGTATTCGTATTCGAAAAAGACCTGCCCATATCTGCTCCCACTCCCAGTGGGCTAATACCAGAGAAGACCTGCCCATATCCGTAAAACTCTCCTAAACCTTCGCGGAGGATCAAGGGGTAAAAATTCGTTCCCGCCTGGCTAATACCAGAAGGAGCAAGTACCGTATACGTAAAACTCCCGTAAAATGTCGGGAGTAAGTTTTGTTGTTACAACAACAACCCTGGCCGAAGATACCAGGTTCGTCCCCCTGAGGGCTATGGGGCTCAGAAAATTTCCGCGGCAGGCATGCCTGTCGTAAGAGGCTACTAAAATCCACAGACCCGTAGGTTCAAGGGGCCAAAATTCGTTCCCGCCTGCCTAATTCCAGAAGGTGCAAGTATCGGATCGTACCAGATTCGTATTCGGTAAAGGCCTACCTTCGGGGAATAATTTTTGTTGTTACAGGAACAACATCCCAGGTTCGTATCCTAGGGCAAGTAAAAAGGCTTTAGAAAATGTTTATTATTATGTTTTCAAATAACTTGAATGCATTACCAAGAAAGGAATTTTTCATAAATGCATTACTAAAAACTGAAGCATGTAAAAATTTTCACTACCTTTGCAGATTAGGCTCCATTATAGAACTGTGTTTTTCGACAATTATTACCGGATTATTTGAAATTATTTTCATGATCATTTCTGAAATATTTTCATGGGCATTTTGAAATTAATTTTGTTTCTTAATTTATTTTCAGTCATATATAATGCCACGACTTACAAGAAGAAGAGACAGGGATAGTAATAGGGAGAGACGTCCTAATGTTAACACATCTCTCGCATTGGTTGATAGTTTTAAGGGTGCTTTGAACGATGTACCTCCTAATTTTATTAGCTTTGATATTGGAAATATGGATTTACGTTGTGAGCATTGTAATGCAATGCATTTCGAGAAAGAAATTACTGCAAGAAGCAGAAACTCCTTTTCGTTGTGTTGTCAAAAGGGAAAAGTAACTTTGGCACCGTTAACACAAAATCAGTTTTTCAATAATTTATATGAGGGTTTACGCTCCAATAACCTGGTTTTAAAGCGGAGATCAACAAATTACTTTGAAAATATACGTAGTTTCAATTCATCTTTTGCGATGGTTAGTTCTGAAGCAGAAATAGCAGAGAATGTTACGCAAGGTGCTTATTATTTTAAAATTCACAAATATCTTTTATCATAGAGCTGGCCCTTTAACGCATGAGCAAAATGCTAGGTCGAATCCCTGCTATGCTCAGTTATATTTCTATGATGTTGATACCGCAAATACTTTTAGACTGAGAGAACCATCAAATGCATTGATGTTTTGTATAACATAACAGATTATCTGATCACAAATCCTCATAGTAATGGACATGAAAATATTGGAAGAAGAATTATTCTGCCATCTTCATTCACCGGCTCTCCCAGAAACATGTACCAAAACTATTTGGACGCTATGAATATAGTCCGCCATTTTGGTAAACCATCTCTGTTTATTACAATGACATGCAATCCAAATTGGCCAGAAATTACCAGGAGTGTTGATTTCAATGAAACACCAAATTATCGCCCAGAAATTATAGTGCGCGTGTTCAGTGCGAAACTAAATGATTTAATAAGCACAATAACTACAAAAAAAGTTTTCGGTACTGTTGCTGCTTATATTTATACAATAGAATTTCAAAAGAGAGGTTTGCCTCATGCGCACATATTGCTAACATTAGATGAAAGGGATAAACTTGAAGGTGTTAGTGATATAGACAAAGCCGTATGTGCGGAAATTCCTGACGTTGAAATAAACCCAAAATTGCATGAATACGTTTCGAAACATATGATGCATGGGCCATGTGGTGCTTTGAATGTTAACGCAGTTTGCATGAGAAATGGTAATTGTTCCAAGAGTTTTCCCAAAAATTTTAGCGAGTCCACACGAGCAGAGGTGAATAGGTTTCCAATGTATAGAAGACGTGGTAATGGTGTTAGTGTTGATATTCGTGGTGCGTCTCTTGATAACCGTTATGTTGTACCATATAATCCATATTTGCTTGCCAAATTTAATTGCCACATTAATGTTGAGGTTTGCTCAACGGTTAAAAGTGTGAAATACATTTATAAATATGTATATAAAGGATATGACAGTGCAACTGTCAGGTTAGCTACTGAACACATTAATGCTGGTGAAGTAGACAATTGTGACGAGATTCAAAACTTTTTGAATGGACGTTACGTTGGTTCCACTGAAGCGGCTTGGCGAATTTTCCAATTCCCTATGCACTGTCAGTCCCATTCAATAACGCGACTTGACGTTCACTTACCGCAAAGACAAAACGTTGTGTTTACTAATGGTCAGGCACAACGAGCTGTTCAGAATTTGAGAAAAACCAGGTTGTTGGCATTTTTTCATTTGAATATTGAAGATCCTTCGGCAAATTCATATAAATATTTAGAAATTCCATTGCATTATACTTGGGAAGATAAAACCAAGAAATGGAAAAAAAGACAGCGAGGCGGTGATAAAACTATTGCTCGCATGTATGTAGTGTCGCCGAAGGATATTGAACTCTTCCATTTACGTTTGCTCCTTTTACATGTAACTGGGCCAAAATCATTTATGGACGTTGGAACATATAATGGGGTTATATATAATACATTTTTGGAAGCGTGTCGTGCTAGGGGAATCGCCTCAAATGATAACGAATGGCGCGAGTGCTTAGAAGAAGCGCGACAATTTCATTCTCCTAAACAAATGCGTCACTTATTTGCTGTGATATGTGCGCTAAATGTTCCAGCAAATGCTTTGGCGCTGTGGAATGAGTTTAAAAATTCACTTTCTGAAGATTTCCTGAGAGAAAGCGATGAAACATTTTCATTTAATCGTGCACTATTAGAAATCGAAGATGTGCTACTTAGTCATAACGTGACATGTCACAGCCTTGGATTACCAGTGCCCACAGCAAATCCGGCTGTAACAAGTGCAGATATTCCTCAACCTGAAAATGAGCTAATTTTATTTGAAGACTATTACTCACGAGCAAACAACGAGCAACGTACAATAATAGACCGCGTTATCCAGGAAATACACTCTCATGATACTGGTTCTAATGTGTTCTGCGTTACTGCTCATGCAGGTTGCGGTAAAACTTTTATGCAAACTGCTTTAATTCACAGGTTGAATTCACTTAATCTTCCATGCATTGCGACTGCTTTTAGTGGCATAGCATCAACTCTTTTGATTGGTGGAAGAACAGTGCACAATGTGTTTAAATTACCCATTCCTGTTGTCGAAAATTCTGTACCGAATATCACCCCAAACAGTGCTCAAGGAAGATATATAAATTCAGCTGCGCTGATAATAATTGACGAAATTTCCATGTGCCCACTTTTAATTTTGAAAGCTATAGATAGACTACTGCGTGATTTGTGTTCCGATGAAAATGATAAATGCAAGCTGTTTGCTGGGAAAACAATACTTTTTTGTGGCGATTTTAGACAAATTCTACCCGTTGTTCCTCATGGATCACGTGCTGTTTTGGTTGAAAACTGTATTATTAGTTGGAATGAATTTGCTTCTTTTCATCATGAAACATTAAACCAAAACATGAGAGCATTACCACACGAGCTGCAGTTTGTAGAATTTTTAAAGCAAATTGGTGATGGTCAAACACCTTTATATCCACAGTTTGGAGATAATGTCATTGAAATACCACAGCAATTAATGGGAAATGAAGATAACCTAATTGCTGACGTATTTGGAAATATTGAAGAAAATTTATTGTCAGATCAAGTTGTGAGTTCTGTAATTTTAGCAGCAACCAATGAGGACTGCTCCCTGGTTAATAATGACATACTTAATCGCATACCTGGTTCATTCAAAACATATAATAGTTTTGATAAAATTATTTGCGACGATGAAAGAGAAGTCAATAATTATCCCACTGAGTTTCTGAATTCCCTCAATGTGAGCGGACTTCCACCGCATAAGCTTTCACTGAAGCTTAATTGCGTCGTTCTGCTCATTCGAAACCTTAATACAAAGGATGCCTTAGTGAACGGGACACGAATGAGGGTTAAGTGCAATAAATAAATAATTTTTAAACAAATAAATTGATAATCATGCTGACGAAAAGAGACCAGTAATGTTAAATATGTATATATTTGTTGTTGTGTTAAGTTTTTAATTTATTTATATTTACTTATTTTATTATTTGTGAGTTACCTGTTACACTTTATTTTACCTGGAATATTTTATTTAAAATTTTTGTCATATATATATATATATATATATATATTATATTTATATGTAGTTTATATGGGTGATATAGGCCTACTGGGGAACCGAGCACCCAAAACTAACTTCGGTAACGCGCCAACTGCGTACCTCCCGGGTGGTGTGGAAAAAGCAAATTTTCAATTTAATTTCAAGGCATTTCACCATAATTCAATGTCAATTTCATTTGATTTTACATATTTTTTAATTGTTTAAGGAGTTCCATACCAAAACGTAATTATTACATTTGTATTTACTTATTTTATTATTTGTGAGTTACCTGTTACACTTTATTTTACCTGGAATATTTTATTTAAAATTTTTGTCATATATATATATATATATATATATATATTATATTTATATGTAGTTTATATGGGTGATATAGGCCTACTGGGGAACCGAGCACCCAAAACTAACTTCGGTAACGCGCCAACTGCGTACCTCCCGGGTGGTGTGGAAAAAGCAAATTTTCAATTTAATTTCAAGGCATTTCACCATAATTCAATGCCAATTTCATTTGATTTTACATATTTTTTAATTGTTTAAGGAGTTCCATACCAAAACGTAATTATTACATTTGAAATGTAATTTAAGGAAATACAATCAAAAAGTATAACGTCTTAGGTCAAAACCAAATTTTTAATGGAAACTTTAAGTAGGTTAGACATCTCAATATTACTATCTGCAAATTAGACATCCCCACATTGGAATTCTCACATTAAATATCCGAGCATTAGAATCTTCATATTCCCACAATGATAACATTAAATCGCGGAAAAAATTTAAGTGCATTTATTGCGTTTTGATATGGAACTGCTTATTCCTTCATTTAATTTTTTTGCACTTTAAGTACTTTATTTTTTTGCTTTTATTTTAAATTTGTTTAGAAAACTCTGCTTTTGTTTTCCATTACATACTTTTTTTATATTTTTATTTTATTTTTTATGAAGGTATCCTCTATTCTATTCGAAATTTTCGTTTTCGTTTACATATTAAATATGTATTTATAATTAATTTAATTAATTATAATTTTATTTAATTAATTATAAATACGGCGGCCACCGTGGTGTGATGGTAGCGTGCTCCGCCTATCACACCGTATGCCCTGGGTTCAACTCCCGGGCAAAGCAACATCAAAATTTTAGAAATAAGATTTTTCAATTAGAAGAAAATTTTTCTAAGCGGGGTCGCCCCTCGGCAGTGTCTGGCAAGCGCTCCGATTGTATTTCTGCCATGAAAAGCTCTCAGTGAAAACTCATCTGCCTTGCAGATGCCGTTCGGAGTCGGCATAAAAACATGTAGGTCCCGTCCGGCCAATTTGTAGGGAAAAATCAAGAGGAGCACGACGCAAATTGGAAGAGAAGCTCGGCCTTAGATCTCTTCGGAGGTTATCGCGCCTTACATTTATTTTTATTTTTTTAATTATAAATACATATGTAAAAGTAAAGCGCCGATTGCATACCTAACCGGTGGTGTGAAATAGGTAAAATTCCTTTAGCACATTTCTTCGTTCTTAACTAAAAATTCGTGTTTTTTGAAGTAAATGGGCGATATATGTATATGTAGTTTATATTGGTGATATAGACCTACTGGGGAACCGAGCACCCAAAACTAACTTCGGTAGGGCGCCAACGGCGTATCTCCCGGGTGGTGTGGAAAAAGCAAATTTTCAATTCAATTTCAAGTAATTTCACCACAATTCTATGTAAATTTCATTTGATTTTACATATTTGTTATATTTTTTTAAGGAGCTCCATACCAAAACTTATAATTACATTTGAAAAGTTTGTAGAAAATTTAAGAAAATACAATCAAAGATTATAACGTCTTAGGTCAAATTCAAAATTTTAATGAGAACTTTAAGTAAGATAGATCAGTTTTCTATATTTCCACTCACTGCTCAACTATTACCGCATTATTGCACTACCCCAACACAGTTGAAAAAAATACAAGTTGGTCGAATTTCGACCACGGGCGATACTAGTATTAATTAATATAAAAACAAAGAAATCACAGATTTAAAAACTAAATTAAAATTTTCAGGTTCTTCTGGTTTTTGTTAAATATATTCGATGAAAATATCTTTTTCAGAAAATAAATTTACCAACATTTTAAATCAATTTCTTTCAATAACTTGTGAACCAGATTACACTATGCACGTGCAACATCAAACGGTTCATCGCATTGAAACAAAAGGTGTTTTACCTTTTTCTAAGCCTCGTCGCCTTGACCCAATTAAATTAAAAATGCCTAAAACAGAGTTTGAATTTTTAATTAAAACAGGTATTTGTAGACCTTCTAGTTCTCATATTGCTTTTCTTCTACATTTAGTTCCAAAAAAAAAGAATTTAATGACTGAAAACCTTGTGGAGATTATAGGCGTATTTCAAAGACTCGAAAAATATAATTTAAATATTAAACCGAATAAATGTATCTTTGAAGTAACTAAATTAGATTTTCTCAGTTACGAAATTTCTTCTCAAGGTATTAGACCTTCTTTAGAACGCATTGTAGTCATTAATAACTTTGAGAAACGAATTTCTATTAATAAATTACAAAAATTTCTTGACATGGTAAATTATTATCATCATAGATATGTTAAAATGTTAGCAGTAGAACTTTGTCCTCTACACGAAATGTTAACATTTACAATTAAAAACAAACTAAACAATTAAATTGGACTGAGAAGACTTCAACAGCTTTTGAAAATGTTAAAAACCTTTTTACTCAAAAAACTTTACTTACACACTTCGACAAACATGGTCAACTTTCACTTGCAGTAGATGCATCAAACATAGCAATTGGAGCAGTTTTGCAACAAGTTAAAAACAATTTAGAACCACTTGCTTACTTTTGTCATAAATTAACACCAACTGAAATGAATTACTCAACATTTGACAGAGAACTTTTAGCGATACTATTCTATAAAACATTTTAAACATTTTTTGAAGGTAGAATTTTTACTGTTTATACTGACCATAAACCATTAACTCATATTCTAAATTCAGAAACAGATAGATCACCTGTCAGATTCGACATCTTGAATACATAGCTCAATTCACTAGTGATATTCAATTTGTTTCGGGAAAAGAAAATATTGTTGCCGACATACTATCTAGAATTCCTGATATTTATGATATTTCAACTAAAGATATTAATTTTCAAATTTTATATGAAGAGCAACAAAAAGATAAAATCTTTCTGATATATTATCTGATAAAAATTTTATTAGTGATTTGAAACAAATTAACATACCAGTTCTTAATCTAAATATTTGGTGGGATACTTCTCAACAACCATTTGGACCATTTGTTCCAAATTCTATGCGAATTATTTTCCATAAAATTCATTCTTTATCACATCCTAGTGCTCGAACAACTAGACGTCTAATGCAATCAAAATATTTTTGGCCAAATATGCGAAAAGAAATTAATAATTGGACAACAATATGTATTAATTGCCAAAAATCTAAAATATTAAAGTATACAAAAACTCCAGTTACAAAATTGATATACCGTCTGGTCGTTTTCAACATATTCATATGGATATTGTTGGACCATTACCTATTTCAAAAGAAAATCGATATATTTTAACTATTATTGATAGACATACACGTTGGCCTGAAGCATATCCACTTAAAGATATTTCAACAAACACTATTGCAACTACATTTGTACAAATTATATTCCTCGTTTTGGCATTCCACTTAATATAAGAATTGATAAAGGTTCACAATTTACTTCAAAATTATTCTCTGAATTAACAAAATTATTAGGTTCACATAAAATACATACTTCTCCATATCATCCACAATGAAATGCAATGATAGAAAAGTTCCATGGAACATTAAAAACCTCAATTACAGCGCCTGATGATTCAGTACATTGGTCAGATATTTTACCTTGGATTTTTTTAGGTTTACGAACTGCAATTAAGGAAGACCTTAAATGTTCCTCTGCTGAACTTGTTTACGGACAAACGTTGACTGCCTGGTGAACTGATTGTTTCTAATAACAATGATAATCTAAACTAAGAGAATATTTTTCAATTAAAAAAATAAATAAATGTAAGGCGCGATAACCTCCGACGAGATATAAGGCCGAGCTTCTCTTCCAATTTGCTTCGTGCTCCTCTTGATTTTCCCTACAAATTGGCCGGACGGGACCTACATGTTTTATGCCGACTCCGAACGGCATCTGCAAGACAGATGAGTTTTCACTGAGAGCTTTTCATGGCAGAAATACACCCGGAGCGCTTGCCAAACACTGCCGAGGGGCGACTCCGCTTAGAAAAATTTTCTTCTAATTGAAAAATCTTATTTCTAAAATTTTGATGTTGCTTTGCCCGGGGTTTGAACCCAGGGCATACGGTGTGGAAGGCGGAGCACGCTACCATCACACCACGGTGGTCAACCAATTCAATTGTTCAACCAAAAATGTTTCATCACAATAAAGAATATAGTTTTTTACCAAAATCTTCAAACTTTGGTGCTTGTAACCATTTGAAGTTATTTCCAAATTTGAAAAAACTTTTAAGATTCAATATGGAAATAAAATTAAAACAGTTTCAATAGATTTACTTAAACCTGCACATATAAATAAAACCACACAAAACACATGTATTGTTACAATAGAACAACCAAAAAAGAAAATTACTTTTAATATTAATTATTATGTATGTAATTTATATACTTACAGTTTTTATAATTAATTTATCACGTATACTTTTGTTAACGGTGGTAGTGACTTGCGATATTTATTATTTTTTTTTGATATCCTACTTAAGTCAACCAAAAAAAGGTATTCTCAACCCAAAAAAAAATTGAGTTAGCATCCATTCACCGGTCTATCCGCCAACCTATTTTTCCGTTGGGTCATCATTTAGAGAAATGTATTGTAATGCATTTTAACACACTACTTCTTTTGACCGCGACTAATACTACTGTAAAAATAAATGTATTTCAAAATGAAATATAATTATGTGATAATTCAATACTTAACAGAATATTTCCGTAATTTATAAAGCTACAATGCATTGAAAGGTTCACTTAAAAACTGTATTTAACTTTCTTAAAAAAAGCGCGTGGCCTACTAAGGCTGCTGAAAATCTTTGCATCGACTTCAACCACGGTTGAAGATGTTGTGAGTTTATTTATAACCATATTTCCTTTTCAAAATCGATTGTTTACCGCGCCCGCTTTCTATATAAAAATGAAAAATACAAATTCGAGATCTGTAGTATCTACCGCTTTTTCCCATGTATTTGGCGATGAAAAAAGTACGTATTTTGTTCATAAAAATACATTTACAGAGCAATTTCAGATATTAATTAAGACGATCGACTGCACTGTTTCCCGAAATGTTTTCATATCCAGCTCAAAGTTTAAACATTAAAAGATATATAAAGCTAGATCACTGTCACCCGATCGAAAAATACGGCACAGAGTATGAAACATTTTTAATGTTACCCAAAATTCGTCGAAAGACGGAAGGTTTCAAGCCCGGGTCAAATTTCTATCAGAACGAAAAGGGCGACCTGGTAACCAATGTTCAGAGAGAGCTTAGATTCTAAAGGGAAGTCGTTAACGTTATCTTAAACAGAAGCAGCTATAAAGCATGCAGCGAAGGTGATAAAGCTCCACCCGCTTTTCACAATAATTCTTACTGGAGCCTTCCACGGCCACCTCGGGAAGTATTGATGGCCTTACCACAGTAAGGGGCACTGCTGTGAAAGATGGTTCTTTCCCCGTATATAATACTGGACCGCTGAGCCCGCTTTGACAACCAAGATGAACGACTCATTACCTAATTGTAATAAGGACGAAGATAAGAGGACTAGGTCGCAAGCCAAGGACGACAAAGGGGGACAAACAGCCCAATGGTCCTGCGAGTCCTACAGATAAACCTCCAACACAGTAAAGTGGCGTCGAGCGAACTCCTCCTAACCCTTGAGGGGGGTTCGTTTGACGTGGCGCTGATCCAGGAGTAGTGGCTCTTATCGGGCAGAAAGGTTTCTGGACTTAGCGCGCGGATTTGTCGTTTCCTACGCCCAAACGGAAGGACGGGTGCGGTGCAATGAGCTGAGTCTTCTAAGAAGACAGGTAAAAGAAATGTTTAAGCTAGCAAAGACCGTGGAAAGCGAAGCGTGTCGGGACGAGTACAGGGATCTACAGAGGATCTACAAGCTTGAAATTTCCACGGCGAAGAGAATCACATGGGAAAGTTTCTGTACGGACATAGTGTAGTAGTGTGTGTTTATAGGAATACAAGATATTTGTTGTTATCTACAAGCTTGAAATTTCCACGGCGAAGAGAATCACATGGGAAAGTTTCTGTACGGACATAGTGTAGTAGTGTGTGTTTATAGGAATACAAGATATTTGTTGTTATATTAGTTGTACGTTTATATACTTTATTTAGAATATAAGTATGCATAGAAATATTTTGTTGAATTGTCAGTTTTGTGAAAAAAGAGATTATTAAATAAATACGGTGAAGAAAACAACACAAGTTTGCCTACAATTATTCGGAAGTAGGATTCAAAAAAAAATGTTTTTAATCTTTTCTGACCAGAATTGAAAAGCAATGAAAATAATTTTTTTGAAATGAAAGATGATTCAAATGGTGATATGTGTAAATTGCATAATGAGCTTTTAACTAGTTTTGACGTAAACGACGGAAACGAAAATCCGTTATTAGTAATTGATTTGGAATTCGACGATCAGTTAAATTTAAAAGTTGGAAAAGAAATATATTTAACTCAAAAAAACCGGTTGAATGTAATTTTTCGCGACTACTATTTGAATGTTGAACGTCCTTCTGAACCAAAAGTTGCGTCTGAAATGAAGGTCGTAATTGAATGTCAGAAACCGTTTAGCTGTTCTCCTAGGCGTTTGTCTTATTCAGAAAAAAATTAATTCCAACTATTGTTGGATGAGTATTTACGTTTGGGTTATATTGTGCCGAGTGAATCCGAGTATGTATCGCCGATAGTGTTAAGAAGAAGACTGGCGACTTAAGAATGTGTGTGGACTATCGCAGATTAAAAAAGGTAACAGCAAAAGATAATAACCCAATTCCCCTTATTGATGATTTACTGTATAGATTAGCGAAAAAACAAAATTTATGAGTGATGTGAATCAGTCAAATTTACGTCTTTTATTACACCATTAGGGCAGTTGGAATTCCTTCCTATGCCTTTTGGTATTAAGAATGCTCCATCGACATTCCAGAGGTTCGTTAACAAAGTTGTTGCTAGCATGGTCAGGGAAGATAAAGTTTTTATTTACTTAGACAATATAATGATTGCAACTCAAACTATAGAAGAACATTTTATAATTTTACAGAAGTACTTAAAAAGTAAACTGAAAATAATTTGGAATTGCGATTGGATAAATGCGAGTTTTTACAGTCAAAAGATGGAATAAAAGCTGATGAGAAAGGTTTATCTAGCATAAGAGATTTTCCCGTACCAGAAAAATAAAGCGCTGTTCAAAGTTTTCTGGACCTATGTTCTTATTTCAGGAGATTTGTAAAGGATTTTTCGAGTATAGCGAAACCCTTATCGGATTTGACTAGGAAAGGCTCGAAGTTTAAATTTGGAGAATTGGAATTTAAGGCGTCTGAAACTCTTAAGAAATAACTAATAGAATCATCGGTACTTGCGTTGTATTACCCAAAAGATGAAACAGAATGACATTGTGATGCAAGTACTATAGGGTTTGGAGCAATTTGGTTACAAAAAAAGATGATGGAAAATTGCATCCAGTGTTTTATTTTTCTAAAAAGACAACTGAGCCAGAATCGAAGTACCACAGTTTTGAGTTAGAAACGCTAGCAATAATATATGTATGCTTTAAAGCGATTTCGGGTATATTTACAGGGAAAACACTTTAAGATTATTACGGATTGTAACTTTTTGACTGCAACATTAAATAAGAAAGATCATAATCCTCGTATTGCAAGATGGGCATTGGGTGCCCCCCATAAATTCATACACCAAAAATTCAGAAACACATTTCTTCAGAAAACATTAGTCAGAACCATTTTTTCAGAAAGACAAAATTCAGAGGTCAAAACTCAGATTTCAAATCTCAGAAGTCAAATTTCAGAAGGCGAAATTCAGAAAGTAATCAGACGACAGAAAAACATAAAATTTTTCTCAAAATCCAAAAACGTTTATTTATTTGGAAGGAATTATGTATAAAGAATAGGTAGTACAATCTAAAATTTTGAATTGTGTGCAATAGCAAGCATTTAATTAATTAATTTTTTCGAGTTTATCTTTTTCAAATGAATTTACAATTTTTGTTGTTATATCGGCCTACTCATTTGTAAGAGGCAATGATGCCATAGTGTCATATTTATTGACACTTTTTCCCGTGTTCTGCGAGCGTGTATTCATAATTTTTGTTGTTTCAACTAAGAAAAAATGTATCATAACAATCATAATGATAAAATAATTATGGTTAGGCCTTGAGCTCGATTCGAACCCGCAAACTTTTGAATTTACTTACTTACTTACTTAATTGGCGCTCCAACAAGGCGTGCCAGTCGCTCCTTCGCTCCGCCAACCGGCGCCAATTTTTCACACCAAGGGAGTTTAAATCGTTTTCCACCTGGTCTTTCCAACGGAGTGGGGACCGCCCTCTACCTCTGCTTCCATAGGCGGGTTCCGATAGAAACACTTTCTTGGCCGGAGCATCATCTTTCGTTCGCATAACATGGCCTAGCCAGCGCAGCCGCTGCGTTTTAATTCGCTGGACTATGTTGATGTCTGCGTATAGATCGCACAGCTCATCACTAAATCTTCTCCGGTACTCGCCATCGCCAACGCGTAGAGGTCCATAAAATCTTTCGAAGAACTTTTCTCTCGAACACTCCCAAAGCCGTTTCATCTGCTGTTGTCATGGTCCATGCTTTTGCCCCATATAGCAGGACGGGTACGATAAGTGACTTGTAGAGAGTGACTTGTAGAGAGGACTTTACTTTTCAACTGCCTACCTAGTCCAAAGTAGCATTTATTGGCAATATTGATTCTTCGATGGATTTCAGAGCTGATGTTGTTGCAAGTGTTGATGCTGGTTCCCAAATAAACGAAGTCTTTTACTATTTCGAAATTATGGCTGCCAACAGTAGCGTGGTTGCCAAGGCGCGTATGCGCTGACTCTTTGCTCGATGACAGCAGGTACTTCGTTTTGTCCTCATTCACCATCTTTACCGCTTCTTTATCCAGTTTGGAGTAAGCAGAACTAACAGCGCGGGTATTTAGGACGATGATATCAATGTCATCACCATATGTCAGTAAATGCACGCTTTTATAGAATATTGTTCCAGTGCGGTTAAGTTCTGCAGCTAGTATAATTTTCTCCAGCATCAAATTAAAGAAATCGCACGATTGGGGGTCACCCTGTCCGAAACCTCGTTTAGTTTCGAGCGGCTCGGATAGGTCCTTGCCAATTCTGACTGAGCTGATGGTGTTGCTCAACGTAATTTTGCACAGCCGTATAAGTTTTGCGGGGAAACCAAATTCAGACATAGCGGCATATAGGTAGCTCCTTTTCGTGCTGTCGAAGGCGGCTTTAAAGTCGACGAAGAGGTGATGTGTGTCGATTCTCTTTTCACGGGTTTTTTCCAAGATTTGGCGCATTGTGAAAATCTGGTCGAAGGTAGATTTGCCAGGTCTGAAACCGCACTGATAAGATCCAATCAGCCGGTTCACGGTGGGCTTCAATCTGCTTCAATCTTTCGCACAATACACTTGAAAGGACCTTATATGCGATATTAAGAAGGCTGATTCCACGATAGCTGGTGCATTTTGCAGTATCGTCGGGCATGCACTCGTCCGCACATATTTTACTAAGAAGCTGCTGCATGCGCCTTACCAACTCCTCGCCACCGTACTTGAATAGCTCCGCAGACAATCCACCAGCGCCCACGGCCTTGTTGTTTTTCAATCTGGTTATTGCTATTCTAACTTCATCATAATAGGGCGGGGGACATATATTCGTCATCTCTGCGCGGTGAATCGCTTCCTCTATTTAGGAGAGCAGAGAAGTGTTCCCTCCATAATCTAAGCACTCTCTGGACATCAGTTACAAGGTCGCCGTTTTCGTTCCTGCAGGAGTTTGCCCTGGTCTTAAAACCTTCCGTCTGTCGTCGTATTTTTTGGTAAAATTTTCGGGCGTTATTCCTGGTGGCTAGCAGCTCAAGCTCCTCCCACTCACGCCTTTCTGCTTCTGCTTTTTTCTTCCTGAAAAGGCGTATCGCTTCCCTTTTCAACTCACGATAGCGTTCACACACTCCTCTTGTTGCGCTCGCTTTTAACGTAGCCCTGTAGGCAGCGTCTTTTCTTTCGGTTGCAACGCGGCATTCTTCATCGTACCAGTTGTTTTTTCGTGGCCGCCGGTAACGAATTTTTTCCTCGGCGGCAGTACGAAGTGCTTTGGAGATATGCTCCCACTGCTCCTGTATTCCTTCAGGATGAGTTGTGCTCTCAGAGAGCAGATGTGAGAGACGAGTTGCAAAATGATTGGCAGTCTGTTGTGATTGCAGCTTTTCGACGTCTAGCTTCCCTTGTGTTTTTTGTTCCTTGGTTTCAGCCGCGCTGAGGCGGGTGCGTATTTTGGCTGCAACGAGATAATAGTCCGAGTCGATGTTAGGTCCTCGGATCGTACGCACATCTAAAACACTGGAGGCATGCCGTCCGTCTATCACAACGTGATCGATATGATTGCGAGTATTTCGATCAGGAGACAGCCATGTAGCTTGATGTATCTTTTTATGCATGAACCTCGTGCTGGATATGACCATGTTTCGAGCACCGGTAAAGTCAATCAGCCTCAGTCCGTTAGGAGAAGTTCCATTGTGTAGGCTGAACTTTCCGACTGTAGGGTCAAAAACACCTTCTTTGCCCACCCTGGCGTTAAAGTCGCCAAGCACGACTTTTATATCATGACGGGGGCAGCGCTCGTACGTGCGTTCTAATTGTTCATAAAAAGTGTCTTTCACCTCATCGTCTTTCTCCTCTGTCGGCGCATGAGCGCAGATGAATGATATATTAAAAAATTTTGCTTTTATTCGGATAGCGGCGAGACGCTCGTAGGCGTAAACGCCAGAACTTGGCGACAAAGTCTCTCTCCCACCACGAATCCGACGCCGAAACTGCGCTTAATCCTATGGCCACTCACAATTTTTGATCTTCTTTCTTCCTTGCTTCGTCCAACGCATTTCTTGGATGGCGGTGATGTCAGATTTTGCTTTGACGAAGACATAAACCAGCCGGGCATCTGCACCAATCCCATTCAGGAAGCGGACGTTCCAGGTGCATACCCTCAATTCATTGTCTTCAAACGTTTTCCATGGTCGTCATCAATAGAGAGTGTATTTATCCGAGGATTGTTGGTATATTTGATTGGAGTATGGCTTTACGTGGCGGATCCCAAGACCAGCGCGCAACCCGCTCAGCGGGGGTGAAAATATTACTTGCACGTTTATATAGCGAGCCGCTTGCTCTAAGACAGACGCCCGCTTGCAGCCGCACCTAGAGGTGTACAGACGCTGGCGATGAGATCTCCCCGGCTAGCCCTTAAACCGATTATGTCAGAGTGCTGAATGCGTTTGTAACCATTTTCAACTATCGTAGGAGTGCGGGTTCGACTCCCACTCCCGGGAGAAAAGGCTTTGAAGAGATTTACAAGGTATAATCGAAACAGCTGTCGCCTTGTCCGTCCTGATGTCATGTTGTTTAAATTTTTCCCAAATTATTAAATAAATTATAAAATTAAAAAATTGCTTCAAATAAATGTTTTCATACATTTAAAAAAGCAATACGGGCAATCCCCGATTAAACCATACAAACAGACAAAATTGGTTAATTCGTTGTAGTTCTATAAATAGAACAAAAACAGCAACAATACCAAAGTTTCTTTGAAAACCGCCGTACCAAGCATAGCTTTAACAATAATTGCATACGAAGTATGCAATGTGGAAAAGATTAAAATATGCAAAAAAGGCAATTGGGAAAAACTTTACAACAACTAAGGCATGACGTAGCTGAATGCGTTTGTAACCATTTCAACTATCGTAGGAGTGCGCGTTCGACTCCCACTCCCGGGAGAAAAGGCCTTGAAGAGATTTACAAGGTATAATCGAAACAGCTGTCGCCTTGTCCGTCCTGATGTCGCGTTGTTTAAATTTTTCCCAAATTATTAAATAAATTATAAAATTAAAAAATTGCTTCAAATAAATGTATTCATACATTTAAAAAAGCAATACGGGCAATCCCCGATTAAATCATATAAAGAGACAAAATTGGTTAATTCGTTGTAGTTCTATAAATAGAACAAAAACAGCAACAATATCAAAGTTTCTTTGAAAACCGCCGTACCAAGCATAGCTTTAACACATAATTGCATACGAAGTATGCAATGTGGAAAAGATTAAAATATGCAAAAAAGGCAATTGGGAAAAACTTTACAACAACTAAGGCATGACGTAGCTGAATGCGTTTCTAACCATTTCAACTATCGTAGGAGTGCGCGTTCGACTCCCACTCCCGGGAGAAAAGGCCTTGAAGAGATTTACAAGGTATAATCGAAACAGCTGTCGCCTTGTCCGTCCTGATGTCATGTTGTTTAAATTTTTCCCAAATTATTAAATAAATTATAAAATTAAAAAATTGCTTCAAATAAATGTTTTCATACATTTAAAAAAGCAATACGGGCAATCCCCGATTAAACCATACAAACAGACAAAATTGGTTAATTCGTTGTAGTTCTATAAATAGAACAAAAACAGCAACAATACCAAAGTTTCTTTGAAAACCGCCGTACCAAGCATAGCTTTAACAATAATTGCATACGAAGTATGCAATGTGTAAAAGATTAAAATATGCAAAAAGAAGGCAATTGGGAAAAACTTTACAACAACTAAGGCATGCCGTAGCTGAATGCGTTTGTAACCATTTCAACTATCGTAGGAGTGCGGGTTCGACTCCCACTCCCGGGAGAAAAGGCTTTGAAGAGATTTACAAGGTATAATCGAAACAGCTGTCGCCTTGTCCGTCCTGATGTCACGTTGTTTAAATTTTTCCCAAATTATTAAATAAATTATAAAATTAAAAAATTGCTTCAAATAAATGTTTTCATACATTTAAAAAAGCAATACGGGCAATCCCCGATTAAATCATACAAACAGACAAAATTGGTTAATTCGTTGTAGTTCTATAAATAGAACAAAAACAGCAACAATACCAAAGTTTCTTTGACAACCGCCGTACCAAGCATAGCTTTAACACATAATTGCATACGAAGTATGCAATGTGGAAAAGATTAAAATATGCAAAAAAGGCAATTGGGAAAAACTTTACAACAACTAAGGCATGACGTAGCTGAATGCGTTTGTAACCATTTCAACTATCGTAGGAGTGCGCGTTCGACTTCCACTCTCGGGAGAAAAGGCTTTGAAGAGATTTACAAGCTATAATCGAAACAGCTGTCGCCTTGTCCGTCCTGATGTCACGTTGTTTAAAAATTGTATTTATGTATTTTGTAAATTTTGCTGATTTAACCGTATTTTTGTGTGATTGTGTAATTTTGACTTTTTTTTTTTTGAAGATTTTAATATTTATTTTGATTTAGCCATATTTTTGTAATTTTGAACTTTTTGAGTTCAATTAAAGCTCTTTTTATGACTGTGCGTCATTACTTCGGAGCACTAAAACACCCCAAAACTTCCAATTTTTCCCTTTGCGAAACTTCATTTTTCCCATATTAACGCAGCAATCTCTCACCCACCACCTTCACTTTTATTCGGTTGTTGTTGTAGCGATTAGGTTACTCCCCGAAGGCTTTGGGGAGTGTTATCGATGTGATGGTCCTTTGTCGGATACAGATCCGATACGCTCCGGTAACAGCACCATTAAGGTGCTGGCCCGAACATCTCGGGAACGATTTATATGGTCACATTAAACCTTCAGGCCATCCCTCCCTCCCACCCCCAAGTTCCCTGAGGAGCTTGGGGTCGCCAGAGCCTCGTCTGTTAGTGAAACGGGATTCGCCGCTCGAAGGTGAGGTTGACAATTGGGTTGGAGAAGCTATATATTGCGCTACACAACCCCTTGAATCCCACTTTTATTCGGTGAAAACCCATTGCTTTAAAAATTTGAAATTGTTCCACGTATTTTTATCGAAAAGTTTTACATTTGGAAAACTTTTGTTTTCTTCTATGATTCGCAATCAATTTGCGTTTTTCCACGACTATTTCAACGCCATATGAGACTGTACTGCGTTAGGCACAATATTTTGTTTCACTCCTTGCTGCTACTGCTGCTGCCTTGTTGTTGTTGTAGCAGTGCTTCGCCCCTTCCAATAAGTGTGACCGGTCCTAAATTGTCATCAATATCCTCTAACGGCAGTCCAAGGAAACTTGCTGTTTCAACAGGGGTGGGCCATATTGAGAGGGGTGTTAGAGGCGTGGGTTCCATATTACAATTGAAGAGATGGTTGGTGTCATGATGGATACATTGCAAGCAGGGTATACATTTTGTATATCGGGGTTGATTCTGGATAGGTAAGAGTTTAACCTGTTACAGTATCCAGATCGAAGTTGAGCTAGAGTGACTCGCGTTTCCCTGGGGAGTGTGCGTTCCTCTTCTGCAACTTTTGGGTATTGTTCTTTGAGTACTGGATTCATGGGCCATTCCTGGCATAAAGGTCCGACGCCTGTTTATGGAGTTCACTGAGGACATGCTTGTGTTTTTTGGCTTCATACGGCTGAGTTCTCAGGTGCCGTATTTCCTCATAATGCTGTTTGGTTAGCATCTCATTTCTCCCAATGATGGGGAGTATTCTCGCCTCATTATGTAGATGGTGTTCTGGGGATATGGCGGTTTTGACAGCAGTATTTTGGCTGGCCTGTAGTTTCTTCCAGTGAGTAGGGTTTTAGGCTTGACGACCATATAGGGGACGCGTAGCATGAAATCGGCTGACCAATTGTTTTGTAAGTGGTAATGAGCGTTTCTTTGTCTTTTTCCCCAAGTACTGCCAGCAAGAGATTTGAGGATTTTATTACGGCTCTGGATTTTTGGTACAATTGCGGCTGCATGCTCACCAAAATGTAGATCCTGATGAAACGTCATACCCAATATTTTGGGGTGTAGGACAGTAGGTAGCGTAGTGCCATCGACGTGGATGTTCAAAATGGTCAACATTTGGGGCGTCCATGTTGTAAATAAGGTGGCGGAAGGATCAGGAAGGTAGCCGTTTATTCTGTTGCAAAGCTCTTCGATCTGTGGGCCTGGGCCTGTGGCCATTATTGTGCAGACATGGGCGTAGGAAACGATAGTAACTCCTTCTGGTGGCGGAGGTAGCTTTGATATGTAGAAGTTAAACAGAAGTGGGGATAGGACACCACCCTGTGGCACGCTTGTTTAATTCTTCTTGGCTTTGATGTTGCGTTTCTTAATTGCACCGATGCCTGCCAACCACCCAGATAATTTGTGGTCCACCTTTTAAGACTTGGTGGAAGGGTCGACGCAACGAGCGCAACGAGCGCAACGAGCACTGTTCTGTGGTGGGGGTTTTGATTTAAACCGCAATTCATCTGGGTGCTAATGGCATTTAGCGCGGTGGTTGTGCTATGAAGTTTTCTGAAGCCATGCTGATAACAGGCTAGTTGCAAATTTGCTTTGAAATAGGAGAGCAAAATGGCTTCAAGCGTCTTGGCTACTGGCGATAGGAGAGATATCGGGCGATATGAATCTCCTATGTTAGCTGGTTTCCCAGGCTTTAGTAGCGGGACCACCTTGGCCATTTTCCATTTTTGAGGACTGACAAAGTTGGAAAGAGACAGATTGAAGTGCTAAATATTTGAAACACTCTTTCCCTAGGCTTTTAAGCATCGGCATGGCTATACATGGCGGCCACCGTGGTGTGACGGTAGCGTGCTCCGCCTACCACACCGTATGCCCTGGGTTCGCATCACGGGCAAAGCAACATCAAAATTTTAGAAATAAGGTTTTTCAATTAGAAGAAAATTTTTCTAAGCGGGGTCACCCCGCGACAGTGTTTGACAAGCGCTCCGAGTGTATTTATGCCATGAAAAGCTCTCAGTGAAAATTCATCTGCATTGCAGATGCCGTTCGGAGTCTGCATAAAACATGTAGGTCCCGGCCAATTTGTAGGGAAAATCAAGAGGAGCACGACGCAAATTTGAAGAGGATCTCTTTGGAGGTTATCGTGCCTTGCATTTATTTTTTTTATGGCTATACCGTCTGGGCCCACTGCTTTTGATGGTTTAGCATGACCGATGGCATCCTCAACCTCTTTGGCGGTGATGGTAATTGGAGACGCGCTGAATTCATGCTTATGTGTGAGTCTGTTGGCCCTCCGTCTATCTTTGTCGACCGTAGAAAGAATCATATATTGTCGCCAGAAAGCGTTCGCGCATTTTTTCGCATCCGACAGCACTTTGTCGCCAAAGGCGATGGAAAATTTATCATTGTGCCTAGACGGATTCGATAGGGACTTTACGGTGGACCAAAGCTTACCTACATCGGCAGTGAGGCTACAACCGCTTAGATGCTCCTCCCATTTCGCCCGCTTGTGTTCACCCACAAGCAAACTGATGCGTTTATATCCCTTATTTGGGGGTCGCCGGGATCTAGCTGTCTTATAAGGTCACCTTCTCTCGCTAAATCCGTTTACAGTTGCTTAACCCATAAACGTCACACTCACTAGCTCACGTGTTGATCAACATGACTGATCGACCGCGTCGGTTTGTCGGTGCGACTGACCAAACATTATTACATAGTACGCTTCCCAAGGCCGTCGGTTCTATGTACCGGAGCGACTCGGGATTTTTCCCGACCAAGGACTGCCATTTCAGTGTAACCCCATTTAATTTGTTGCGTCCCTTCCACAAATTGTCATCCTCCCAGCAGCTCCTTGCAGCGGGACTGCTCCATATTATCTTGCTCCGGGAAGGTATCGAACCCAATCCGGGTCCGTCTCCTGACCCCGGTCCTGAGAAATGGTTTTGCTACATCTGTCGGAAAAGAATATTTTTAGGACGGTTATACTCTTGTCAGTGTGTATCGTGTAAGGGATGGTTGCATCGGACAAGTTGTTCTGGGCTAGACCCCAAAACCAGACGTCCACGTAACTTTTATAAATCTTTTGTGGCTCCTTGCTGTTCACGTCCTAGGACGACCTGTAGTCTGCGCCTTAGCGGCCCCCCGCTACCTTCCAGCAGCCCGCTGCTCAGCAAGCCACAACAAGTACCCGCTGTTGCTCGCGCCCCACGGCGCCACCAACTCACACGGCTGCTCCCACTCATTCCTACAATCTCCGTAGTAGAGTCGGGAGCAATGCCGAGCATCAGCACCTGCCCCCGTCTTCTTTCGCCCTCTTTTCCGGCAGTAATTGTGTAGGTCATGGAAACAGACTCTTAGTCCCTACCTCCCTTTGCACCGTTTGCCACCACAGAATATATACGTTTGCGACATCCGCCCAATGCAGCTCCTGCCATGGACGGTGCCACTTTCCTAGATGTTCTGGTCTCAACGACGGCAACCCCCCGACGGGTTTCATTGCGCCATGTTGCCAGGCCGCATACCCAAATACACCGGGTACCCCAATGCTTACCCAAGGACGTCTAGTCTCAGGGCCTCAACAGCAATCGCGTTCTGGCCTTCCACAACCCAGGCGTAGTCACCCGTCACTTACTCCTAGAGTGACGACGCCTCCCCCCATGCACTTCAGAACTCTGCAGTTAAACTGTAATGGATTAACCGGGAAGATCACGGAGATTGTCGACTTCATGAAGCGGCACAACATCCGCATTGCTGCGATTCAAGAGACTAAACTCACAGCAAGATCTGCGTTGCAGACCTGTTCTGGGTATAATGTCCACAGAAAAGATCGCGAGAGCGGAAATGGAGGCGGCCTCGCGTTTATCATACACCACACTGTGCAATATCATCAGACCAATTCTAAATATTCTCGCGGAATTTTGCTCTCGCGGATTTTTTTATTCCCGTGGAAAACTTCATCCAATTCTTTTCTCCTAGGTAGAAGAATAATTGGGGAATAGGAATTTCGAATTTTCGAAATAAGCTGTTTTGTCAATTTCGTTGCGTACCTCTTTTTTTGTTTAAAAAATTGAAAAGTTTAATTATTGTTGCGAATTTGTTTGAAATTAAGAAATAAGGTATAAACAATGCACATTATTGCATTTCATGTGGTATTCACTGAAATGAGTAATGAATTGGTGCCACAGCAACATCAACAGAGGAGCATAAGAAGAAGACCGGCGGGATACCACAAATCCGCCGGAGTTGCCTGCATTCATTCTGCAAAGCAAATTCATATGCCAAAATCTATTTAAGCCTTCTTAAAAAATCCTTGCGCAATTTCTGGATGGCTGCATCAAATATACGAAGAGGTCTTCCGTTGCTTATGATATACTTTTCGACTTAAAATAAAGAATATTGTGGTTGTTGTTGTTGTATTAACAGTGAGAATACTGTGGTAGAATGTAAATACATATTTTAGCATAAATTTGTACAAATAAGTGTTTTTTTTTAAACAACCAATTTCCTTCAACTATTTTAATGTATTCCCTTTAATTTAACAAGTGAAAAAACTCCTATGAAATGGCAAAGAAGTCTCACTCTCCCTCACATTCATAATACCTACTTTTCTCCCATAACCGGTTTCCACTTTTCGAAAATTGTTCAGAATAGGAGGAAAGGGAGATGTGAAAAAAATCACAAAGAATTTTTATTTAGAATACGAGGAATGGGAGAAGGGAAAAAACTCGCACGGAATTTTCGTTTAGAATTGGGCTGCATATTTTGATCCCGACATCGACCGCAGGGACAGTGTCTTAGAAGATCAAGGATTATCTGTCCGGTCGGGCGATGCAAATCTAGAAATCATCAACATCTATATCCCTCCTGTCACCTGGTGCCCCAGTGAATACCGCCCTGATATCAGCGGCGTACTCACTGGAAACAATCGCATTATCTTAGGCGATTTCAATGCCCATCACGATCTATGGCATTCAAACTTGCGGGTGTACAGTAGGGGTGAGATGTTAGCGGATCAAATAGAAGAAACGACGTTCTGCACTATAAACGGAGACGCCCCCACCCGTATGGTAGGAAGCTGTCACAGTTCGCCGGATATTTCAATCGTGATCGCAGAACTCGTAAACTGCGTCAACTGGCAGCCAATGGTAACATTGGCATCCGACCACCTGCCTATACTTATTTCGCCCGAGCGTCCCGCCGACTTCATCGTCGCAGAAAAACGCACTTTCATTAACTTTAAACGTTTCATTCCCACCGGTAGAATTCCCGAAATTCGGCCCCACTTCCCGGCAGAGGCCGCAAGTTTAGCGAGAGAACGTGACCTTATAAGACAGCTCGATCCCGGCGACCCCCAAATAAGGGACATAAACCAACGCATCAGATTGCTTGTGGATGAACACAAGCGGGCGAAATGGGAGGAGCACCTAAGCGGTTGTAACCTCTCTGCCGGTGTAGGTAAATTTTTGTCCACTGTAAAGAACCTATCGAATCCGTTTAGGCACAATGACAAAGTTTCCATCGCCTTTGGCGACAAAGTGCTGTCGGATGCGAAAAAATGCGCGAGCGCTTTCTGCCGGCAATACATAATGCACTCTACGGCAGACAAAAATAGACGGAGGGCCAACAGAAGCGCACGTAAACATAAGTTCAGCGCGTCACCAATTACCATCACCGCCAAAGAGGTTGAGGATGCCATCGGTCATGCTAAACCATCCAAAGCAGTGGGCCCAGACGGCATAGCCATGCCGTTGCTTGAAAGCCTAGGGAAAGAGGGTTTCAAATATTTAGCACATGTCTTCAACCTGCCTCTTTCCACCTTTGTCATACCCTAAAAATGGAAAATGGCCAAGGTGGTCCCGCTACTAAAGCCTGGGAAACCAGCTAACATAGGAGAGTCATATCGCCCGATATCTTTCCTATCGCCAGTAGCCAAAACGCTTGAAGCCATGTTGCTCCCCCACTGCAAAGCAAATTTGCAGCTAGCCTGTCATCAGCATGGCTTTAGAAAACCCCATAGCACCACCACCGCACTAAATGCCATTAGCACCCACCGATCTCTATGATTTTTTGACACAACAATACATACTATATACGTAAGCAATCGGTGAAATTTGAAGCTTATAGCTGTTAAAATGGGGTAGAAATTGCGAAAAGTTTCTTATCTGAACAATCGGTTGTATGAGATATATACAACCGATCTCTATGATTTTTTCAGACAACAATATATGCTATATACGTAAGCAATCGGTGAAATTTGAAGCTTATAGCTGTTAAAATGGGGTAGAAATTGCGAAAAGTTTCTTATCTGAACAATCGGTTGTATGAGATATATACTATATATACAACCGATCTCTATGATTTTTTCAGACAACAATATATGCTATATACGTAAGCAATCGGTGAAATTTGAAGCTTATAGCTGTTAAAATGGGGTAGAAATTGCGAAAAGTTTCTTATCTGAACAATCGGTTGTATGAGATATATACTATATATACAACCGATCTCTATGATTTTTTCAGACAACAATATATGCTATATACGTAAGTATTCTGTGAAATTTGAAGCTTCTAGCTGTTAAAATGGGGCTAAAATTTGCGAAAATATATATATATATAATATATATATACTCTATATATATACTATATATACCACCGATCTTTATGATTTGTTCAGACAACAATATATGCTATATACGTAAGCATTCATTGAAATTTGAAGCCTCTAGCTCTTAAAATAGGGCAGTAATTACGAAAAGTTCCTTATCTGAACAATCGGTTGTGGGGATATATACTATATATACGACCGATCTCATCAATT
Organism: Eurosta solidaginis; assembly: GCF_040869045.1. Classification (NCBI taxonomy): domain Eukaryota; kingdom Metazoa; phylum Arthropoda; class Insecta; order Diptera; family Tephritidae; genus Eurosta; species Eurosta solidaginis. Next base: position 119,298,289 of record NC_090323.1, on the reverse strand, counting down.
TTTTCAGGCAACAATACGTGCAATATACGAAAGTATATGGTGAAGTTTGAAGCTTCAATCTGTTAAATTGGGTAAGATATTACAACAATCCTCTTTTTCTGAAAATCGTTTGTATGGAGGATATATGCTATAGTGGTCCGATCCGGTCGGTTCCGACAAATGTCTAATCGGACACCCAAATACACCCGCTCACCAAATTTTATCAAGATATCTCAAAAATTGAGGGACTAGTTTGCATACAAACAGACAGACGGACAGACGGACATGGCTAAATCAACTCAGCACTTCAACCTGATTATTTCGGTATACTTAATGGTGGGTCTATCTATTTTCCTTTAAGGACTTACAATTTTCGGTTTCGTGACGAAATTAATATACCATTTCATTTTCATGAAAGGTATAAAAATAGGTAGGTAATCTGTGTGAGGATGCAAAGCTTCGCGTTTTTTGTGGTCTGCATGTAAAAACTATGACTACGAATCACGTCTTTCAAAAATATATGACGTAAACGTAACTATTTGATGAAATTTGATGAATTTTGAAGCTTCTAGCCGTAAAAAAGGGCAAAAATTACAGTTTATATGAAGTATATAATATATATACCACCGATCTCTATGATTTTTTCAGACAACAATATATGCTATATACGTAAGGATTTTGTGAAATTTGAAGCTTCTAGCTGTTAAAACGGGCCAGAAATTGCGCAAAGTTTCTTATCTGAACAATCGGTTGTATGAGAATATACTATGTATACCACCGATCTCAATGATTTTTTCAGACATCAATATATGCTATAAACGTAAGCATTTGGTGAAATTTGAAGCTTATAGCTGTTAAAATGAGGCCGAAATCGCAAAAAAAATATATATATACTACATATATATACTATATATACCATCATATATATATTATATATATCACCGATCTCTATGATTTTTTGACACAACAATACATACTATATACGTAAGCAATCGGTGAAATTTGAAGCTTATAGCTGTTAAAATGGGGTAGAAATTGCGAAAAGTTTCTTATCTGAACAATCGGTTGTATGAGATATATACTATATATACAACCGATCTCTATGATTTTTTCAGACAACAATATATGCTATATACGTAAGCAATCGGTGAAATTTGAGGTTTATAGCTGTTAAAATGGGGTAGAAATTGCGAAAAGTTTCTTATCTGAACAATCGGTTGTATGAGATATATACTATATATACAACCGATCTCTATGATTTTTTCAGACAACAATATATGCTATATACGTAAGCAATCGGTGAAATTTGAAGCTTATAGCTGTTAAAATGGGGTAGAAATTGGGAAAAGTTTCTTATCTGAACAATCGGTTGTATGAGATATATACTATATATACAACCGATCTCTATGATTTTTTCAGACAACAATATATGCTATATAAGTAAGTATTCTGTGAAATTTGAAGCTTCTAGCTGTTAAAATGGGGCTAAAATTTGCGAAAATATATATATATATATATACTATATATATATATAATATATACCACCATATATATACTATATATACCACCGATCTTTATGATTTTTTCAGACAACAATATATGCTATATACGTAAGCAATCGGTGAAATTTGAAGCTTATAGCTGTTAAAATGGGGTAGAAATTGCGAAAAGTTTCTTATCTGAACCATCGGTTGTATGAGATATATACTATATATACAACCGATCTCTATGATTTTTTCAGACAACAATATATGCTATATACGTAAGCAATCGGTGAAATTTGAAGCTTATATCTGTTAAAATGGGGTAGAAATTGCGAAAAGTTTCTTATCTGAACAATCGGTTGTATGAGATATATACTATATATACAACCGATCTCTATGATTTTTTCAGACAACAATATATGCTATATACGTAAGTATTCTGTGAAATTCGAAGCTTCTAGCTGTTAAAATGGGGCTAAAATTTGCGAAAATATATATATATATATATATACTATATATATATATAATATATACCACCATATATATACTATATATACCACCGATCTTTATGATTTTTTCAGACAACAATATATGCTATATACGTAAGCATTCGTTGAAATTTGGAGCCTCTAGCTCTTAAAATAGGGCAGTAATTACGAAAAGTTCCTTATCTGAACAATCGGTTGTGGGGGATATATACTATATATACGACCGATCTCATCAATTTTTTCAGGCAACAATACGTGCAATATACGAAAGTATATGGTGAAGTTTGGAGCTTCAATCTGTTAAATTGGGTAAGATATTACAAAAATCCTCTTTTTCTGAAAAATCGGTTGTATGGAAGATATATGCTATAGTGGTCCGATCCGGTCGGTTCCGACAAATGTCTAATCGGACACCCAAATACACCCGCTCACCAAATTTTATCAAGATATCTCAAAAATTGAGGGATTAGTTTGCATACAAACAGACAGACGGACAGACGGACATGGCTAAATCAACTCAGCTCTTCAACCTGATTATTTCGGTATACTTAATGGTGGGTCTATCTATTTTCCTTTAAGGACTTACAATTTTCGGTTTCGTGACGAAATTAATATACCATTTCATTTTCATGAAAGGTATAAAAAATAGGTAGGTAATCTGTGTGAGGATGCAAAGCTTCACGTTTTTTGTGGTCTGCATGTAAAAACTATGACTACGAATCACGTCTTTCAAAAATATATGACGTAAACGTAACTATTTGATGAAATTTGATGAATTTTGAAGCTTCTAGCCGTAAAAAAGGGGCAAAAATTACAGTTTATATGAAGTATATAATATATATACCACCGATCTCTATGATTTTTTCAGACAACAATATATGCTATATACGTAAGCGGTTTGTGAAATTTGAAGCTTCTAGCTGTTAAAACGGGGCAGAAATTGCGCAAAGTTTCTTATCTGAACAATCGGTTGTATGAGATATATACTATGTATACCACCGATCTCAATGATTTTTTCAGACATCAATATATGCTATACACGTAAGCATTTGGTGAAATTTGAAGCTTATAGCTGTTTAAATGAGGCCGAAATCGCAAAAAAAAATATATATTATATATACTATATATACCATCATATATATATTATATATATCACCGATCTCTATGATTTTTTGACACAACAATACATACTATATACGTAAGCAATCGGTGAAATTTGAAGCTTATAGCTGTTAAAATGGGGTAGAAATTGCGAAAAGTTTCTTATCTGAACAATCGGTTGTATGAGATATATACTATATATACAACCGATCTCTGTGATTTTTTCAGACAACAATATATGCTATATACGTAAGTATTCTGTGAAATTTGAAGCTTCTAGCTGTTAAAATGGGGCTAAAATTTGCGAATATATATATATATATATATATACTATATATATACTATATATATATACTATATATACCACCATATATATACTATATATACCACCATATATATACTATATATACCACCGATCTTTATGATTTTTTCAGACAACAATATATGCTATATACGTAAGCATTCATTGAAATTTGAAGCCTCTAGCTCTTAAAATAGGGCAGTAATTACGAAAAGTTCCTTATCTGAACAATCGGTTGTGGGGGATATATACTATATATACGACCGATCTCATCAATTTTTTCAGGCAACAATACGTGCATATACGAAAGTATATGGTGAAGTTTGAAGCTTCAATCTGTTAAATTGGGTAAGATATTACAAAAATCCTCTTTTTCTGAAAAATCGGTTGTATGGAGGATATATGCTATAGTGGTCCGATCCGGTCGGTTCGGACAAATGTCTAATCGGGCACCCAAATACACCCGCTCACCAAATTTTATCAAGATATCTCAAAAATTGAGGGACTAGTTTGCATACAAACAGACAGACGGACATGGCTAAATCAACTCAGCACTTCAACCTGATTATTTCGGTATACTTAATGGTGGGTCTATCTATTTTCCTTTAAGGACTTACAATTTTCGGTTTCGTGACGAAATTAATATACCATTTCATTTTCATGAAAGGTATAAAAATAGGTAGGTAATCTGTGTGAGGATGCAAAGCTTCGCGTTTTTTGTGGTCTGCATGTAAAAACTATGACTACGAATCACGTCTTTCAAAAATATATGACGTAAACGTAACTATTTGATGAAATTTGATGAATTTTGAAGCTTCTAGCCGTAAAAAAGGGGCAAAAATTACAGTTTATATGAAGTATATAATATATATACCACCGATCTCTATGATGTTTTCAGACAACAATATATGCTATATACGTAAGCATTTTGTGAAATTTGAAGCTTCTAGCTGTTAAAACGGGGCAGAAATTGCGCAAAGTTTCTTATCTGAACAATCGGTTGTATGAGAATATACTATGTATACCACCGATCTCAATGATTTTTTCAGACATCAATATATGCTATACACGTAAGCATTTGGTGAAATTTGAAGATTATAGCTGTTAAAATGAGGCCGAAATCGCAAAAAAAAAATATATATACTATATATACGATCATATATATATTATATATATCTCCGATCTCTATGATTTTTTGACACAACAATACATACTATATACGTAAGCAATCGGTGAAATTATAAGCTTATAGCTGTTAAAATGGGGTAGAAATTGCGAAAAGTTTCTTATCTGAACAATCGGTTGTATGAGATATATACTATATATACAACCGATCTCTATGATTTTTTCAGACAACAATATATGCTATATACGTAAGCAATCGGTGAAATTTGAAGCTTATAGCTGTTAAAATGGGGTAGAAATTGCGAAAAGTTTCTTATCTGAACAATCGGTTGTATGAGATATATACTATATATACAACCGATCTCTATGATTTTTTCAGACAACAATATATGCTATATACGTAAGCAATCGGTGAAATTTGAAGCTTATAGCTGTTAAAATGGGGTAGAAATTGCGAAAAGTTTCTTATCTGAACAATCGGTTGTATGAGATATATACTATATATACAACCGATCTCTATGATTTTTTCAGACAACAATATATGCTATATACGTAAGCAATCGGTGAAATTTGAAGCTTATAACTGTTAAAATGGGGTAGAAATTGCGAAAAGTTTCTTATCTGAACAATCGGTTGTATGAGATATATACTATATATACAACCGATCTCTATGATTTTTTCAGACAACAATATATGCTATATACGTAAGTATTCTGTGAAATTTGAAGCTTCTAGCTGTTAAAATGGGACTAAAATTTGCGAAAATATATATATATATATAATATATATATACTATATATATATACTATATATACCACCGATCTTTATGATTTGTTCAGACAACAATATATGCTATATACGTAAGCATTCATTGAAATTTGAAGCCTCTAGCTCTTAAAATAGGGCAGTAATTACGAAAAGTTCCTTATCTGAACAATCGGTTGTGGGGATATATACTATATATACGACCGATCTCATCAATTTTTTCAGGCAACAATACGTGCAATATACGAAAGTATATGGTGAAGTTTGAAGCTTCAATCTGTTAAATTGGGTAAGATATTACAACAATCCTCCTTTTCTGAAAATCGTTTGTATGGAGGATATATGCTATAGTGGTCCGATCCGGTCGGTTCCGACAAATGTCTAATCGGACACCCAAATACACCCGCTCACCAAATTTTATCAAGATATCTCAAAAATTGAGGGACTAGTTTGCATACAAACAGACAGACGGACATGGCTAAATCAACTCAGCACTTCAACCTGATTATTTCGGTATACTTAATGGTGGGTCTATCTATTTTCCTTTAAGGACTTACAATTTTCGGTTTCGTGACGAAATTAATATACCATTTCATTTTCATGAAAGGTATAAAAATAGGTAGGTAATCTGTGTGAGGATGCAAAGCTTCGCGTTTTTTGTGGTCTGCATGTAAAAACTATGACTACGAATCACGTCTTTCAAAAATATATGACGTAAACGTAACTATTTGATGAAATTTGATGAATTTTGAAGCTTCTAGCCGTAAAAAAGGGGCAAAAATTACAGTTTATATGAAGTATATAATATATATACCACCGATCTCTATGATTTTTTCAGACAACAATATATGCTATATACGTAAGGATTTTGTGAAATTTGAAGCTTCTAGCTGTTAAAACGGGCCAGAAATTGCGCAAAGTTTCTTATCTGAACAATCGGTTGTATGAGAATATACTATGTATACCACCGATCTCAATGATTTTTTCAGACATCAATATATGCTATACACGTAAGCATTTGGTGAAATTTGAAGCTTATAGCTGTTAAAATGAGGCCGAAATCGCAACAAAAAAATATATATACTATATATATACTATATATACGATCATATATATATTATATATATCTCCGATCTCTATGATTTTTTGACACAACAATACATACTATATACGTAAGCAATCGGTGAAATTTGAAGCTTATAGCTGTTAAAATGGGGTAGAAATTGCGAAAAGTTTCTTATCTGAACAATCGGTTGTATGAGATATATACTATATATACAACCGATCTCTATGATTTTTTCAGACAACAATATATGCTATATACGTAAGCAATCGGTGAAATTTGAAGCTTATAGCTGTTAAAATGGGGTAGAAATTGCGAAAAGTTTCTTATCTGAACAATCGGTTGTATGAGATATATACTATATATACAACCGATCTCTATGATTTTTTCAGACAACAATATATGCTATATACGTAAGCAATCGGTGAAATTTGAAGCTTATAGCTGTTAAAATGGGGTAGAAATTGCGAAAAGTTTCTTATCTGAACAATCGGTTGTATGAGATATATACTATATATACAACCGATCTCTATGATTTTTTCAGACAACAATATATGCTATATACGTAAGCAATCGGTGAAATTTGAAGCTTATAGCTGTTAAAATGGGGTAGAAATTGCGAAAAGTTTCTTATCTGAACAATCGGTTGTATGAGATATATACTATATATACAACCGATCTCTATGATTTTTTCAGACAACAATATATGCTATATACGTAAGTATTCTGTGAAATTTGAAGCTTCTAGCTGTTAAAATGGGACTAAAATTTGCGAAAATATATATATTTATAATATATATATACTATATATATATACTATATATACCACCGATCTTTATGATTTGTTCAGACAACAATATATGCTATATACGTAAGCATTCATTGAAATTTGAAGCCTCTAGCTCTTAAAATAGGGCAGTAATTACGAAAAGTTCCTTATCTGAACAATCGGTTGTGGGGATATATACTATATATACGACCGATCTCATCAATTTTTTCAGGCAACAATACGTGCAATATACGAAAGTATATGGTGAAGTTTGAAGCTTCAATCTGTTAAATTGGGTAAGATATTACAACAATCCTCTTTTTCTGAAAATCGTTTGTATGGAGGATATATGCTATAGTGGTCCGATCCGGTCGGTTCCGACAAATGTCTAATCGGACACCCAAATACACCCGCTCACCAAATTTTATCAAGATATCTCAAAAATTGAGGGACTAGTTTGCATACAAACAGACAGACGGACATGGCTAAATCAACTCAGCACTTCAACCTGATTATTTCGGTATACTTAATGGTGGGTCTATCTATTTTCCTTTAAGGACTTACAATTTTCGGTTTCGTGACGAAATTAATATACCATTTCATTTTCATGAAAGGTATAAAAATAGGTAGGTAATCTGTGTGAGGATGCAAAGCTTCGCGTTTTTTGTGGTCTGCATGTAAAAACTATGACAACGAATCACGTCTTTCAAAAATATATGACGTAAACGTAACTATTTGATGAAATTTGATGAATTTTGAAGCTTCTAGTCGTAAAAAAGGGGCAAAAATTACAGTTTATATGAAGTATATAATATATATACCACCGATCTCTATGATTTTTTCAGACAACAATATATGCTATATACGTAAGGATTTTGTGAAATTTGAAGCTTCTAGCTGTTAAAACGGGCCAGAAATTGCGCAAAGTTTCTTATCTGAACAATCGGTTGTATGAGAATATACTATGTATACCACCGATCTCAATGATTTTTTCAGACATCAATATATGCTATACACGTAAGCATTTGGTGAAATTTGAAGCTTATAGCTGTTAAAATGAGGCCGAAATCGCAAAAAAATATATATATACTACATATATATACTATATATACCATCATATATATATTATATATATCACCGATCTCTATGATTTTTTGACACAACAATACATACTATATACGTAAGCAATCGGTGAAATTTGAAGCTTATAGCTGTTAAAATGGGGTAGAAATTGCGAAAAGTTTCTTATCTGAACAATCGGTTGTATGAGATATATACTATATATACAACCGATCTCTATGATTTTTTCAGACAACAATATATGCTATATACGTAAGCAATCGGTGAAATTTGAAGTTTATAGCTGTTAAAATGGGGTAGAAATTGCGAAAAGTTTCTTATCTGAACAATCGGTTGTATGAGATATATACTATATATACAACCGATCTCTATGATTTTTTCAGACAACAATATATGCTATATACGTAAGCAATCGGTGAAATTTGAAGCTTATAGCTGTTAAAATGGGGTAGAAATTGCGAAAAGTTTCTTATCTGAACAATCGGTTGTATGAGATATATACTATATATACAACCGATCTCTATGATTTTTTCAGACAACAATATATGCTATATACGTAAGTATTCTGTGAAATTTGAAGCTTCTAGCTGTTAAAATGGGGCTAAAATTTGCGAATATATATATATATATACTATATATATATATAATATATACCACCATATATATACTATATATACCACCGATCTTTATGATTTTTTTAGACAACAATATATGCTATATGCGTAAGCAATCGGTGAAATTTGAAGCTTATAGCTGTTAAAATGGGGTAGAAATTGCGAAAAGTTTCTTATCTGAACCATCGGTTGTATGAGATATATACTATATATACAACCGATCTCTATGATTTTTTCAGACAACAATATATGCTATATACGTAAGCAATCGGTGAAATTTGAAGCTTATATCTGTTAAAATGGGGTAGAAATTGCGAAAAGTTTCTTATCTGAACAATCGGTTGTATGAGATATATACTATATATACAACCGATCTCTATGATTTTTTCAGACAACAATATATGCTATATACGTAAGTATTCTGTGAAATTCGAAGCTTCTAGCTGTTAAAATGGGGCTAAAATTTGCGAAAATATATATATCTATATATACTATATATATATATAATATATACCACCATATATATACTATATATACCACCGATCTTTATGATTTTTTCAGACAACAATATATGCTATATACGTAAGCATTCGTTGAAATTTGGAGCCTCTAGCTCTTAAAATAGGGCAGTAATTACGAAAAGTTCCTTATCTGAACAATCGGTTGTGGGGGATATATACTATATATACGACCGATCTCATCAATTTTTTCAGGCAACAATACGTGCAATATACGAAAGTATATGGTGAAGTTTGAAGCTTCAATCTGTTAAATTGGGTAAGATATTACAAAAATCCTCTTTTTCTGAAAAATCGGTTGTATGGAAGATATATGCTATAGTGGTCCGATCCGGTCGGTTCCGACAAATGTCTAATCGGACACCCAAATACACCCGCTCACCAAATTTTATCAAGATATCTCAAAAATTGAGGGATTAGTTTGAATACAAACAGACAGACGGACAGACGGACATGGCTAAATCAACTCAGCTCTTCAACCTGATTATTTCGGTATACTTAATGGTGGGTCTATCTATTTTCCTTTAAGGACTTACAATTTTCGGTTTCGTGACGAAATTAATATACCATTTCATTTTCATGAAAGGTATAAAAAATAGGTAGGTAATCTGTGTGAGGATGCAAAGCTTCGCGTTTTTTGTGGTCTGCATGTAAAAACTATGACTACGAATCACGTCTTTCAAAAATATATGACGTAAACGTAACTATTTGATGAAATTTGATGAATTCTGAAGCTTCTAGCCGTAAAAAAGGGGCAAAAATTACAGTTTATATGAAGTATATAATATATATACCACCGATCTCTATGATTTTTTCAGACAACAATATATGCTATATACGTAAGCATTTTGTGAAATTTGAAGCTTCTAGCTGTTAAAACGGGGCAGAAATTGCGCAAAGTTTCTTATCTGAACAATCGGTTGTATGAGATATATACTATGTATACCACCGATCTCAATGATTTTTTCAGACATCAATATATGCTATACACGTAAGCATTTGGTGAAATTTGAAGCTTATAGCTGTTAAAATGAGGCCGAAATCGCAAAAAAAAATATATATACTATATATATATACTATATATACCATCATATATATATTATATATATCACCGATCTCTATGATTTTTTGACACAACAATACATACTATATACGTAAGCAATCGGTGAAATTTGAAGCTTATAGCTGTTAAAATGGGGTAGAAATTGCGAAAAGTTTCTTATCTGAACAATCGGTTGTATGAGATATATACTATATATACAACCGATCTCTGTGATTTTTTCAGACAACAATATATGCTATATACGTAAGTATTCTGTGAAATTTGAAGCTTCTAGCTGTTAAAATGGGGCTAAAATTTGCGAAAATATATATATATATATACTATATATATACTATATATATATACTATATATACCACCATATATATACTATATATACCACCGATCTTTATGATTTTTTCAGACAACAATATATGCTATATACGTAAGCATTCGTTGAAATTTGAAGCCTCTAGCTCTTAAAATAGGGCAGTAATTACGAAAAGTTCCTTATCTGAACAATCGGTTGTGGGGGATATATACTATATATACGACCGATCTCATCAATTTTTTCAGGCAACAATACGTGCATATACGAAAATATATGGTGAAGTTTGAAGCTTCAATCTGTTAAATTGGGTAAGATATTACAAAAATCCTCTTTTTCTGAAAAATCGGTTGTATGGAGGATATATGCTATAGTGGTCCGATCCGGTCGGTTCCGACAAATGTCTAATCGGGCACCCAAATACACCCGCTCACCAAATTTTATCAAGATATCTCAAAAATTGAGGGACTAGTTTGCATACAAACAGACAGACGGACAGACGGACATGGCTAAATCAACTGAGCTCTTCAACCTGATTATTTCGGTATACTTAATGGTGGGTCTATCTATTTTCCTTTAAGGACTTACAATTTTCGGTTTCGTGACGAAATTAATATACCATTTCATTTTCATGAAAGGTATAAAAATAGGTAGGTAATCTGTGTGAGGATGCAAAGCTTCGCGTTTTTTGTGGTCTGCATGTAAAAACTATGACTACGAATCACGTCTTTCAAAAATATATGACGTAAACGTAACTATTTGATGAAATTTTATGAATTTTGAAGCTTCTAGCCGTAAAAAAGGGGCAAAAATTACAGTTTATATGAAGTATATAATATATATACCACCGATCTCTATGATGTTTTCAGACAACAATATATGTTATATACGTAAGCATTTTGTGAAATTTGAAGCTTCTAGCTGTTAAAACGGGGCAGAAATTGCGCAAAGTTTCTTATCTGAACAATCGGTTGTATGAGAATATACTATGTATACCACCGATCTCAATGATTTTTTCAGACATCAATATATGCTATACACGTAAGCATTTGGTGAAATTTGAAGCTTATAGCTGTTAAAATGAGGCCGAAATCGCAAAAAAAAAATATATATACTATATATATACTATATATACGATCATATATATATTATATATATCTCCGATCTCTATGATTTTTTGACACAACAATACATACTATATACGTAAGCAATCGTTGAAATTTGAAGCTTATAGCTGTTAAAATGGGGTAGAAATTGCGAAAAGTTTCTTATCTGAACAATCGGTTGTATGAGATATATACTATATATACAACCGATCTCTATGATTTTTTCAGACAACAATATATGGTATATGTTGAAATAATAACTTGGAGTTTTAAGTTCAATATTTCCTATTGAGAACATATTTCTAATAATTAGAATGAATAAGACATATTACATATATTGATGAGTTAACTATATGTACACATGAATTTTATCTTTTAGTCCTCATTAAATCGTTGAACTAAGAAGTGCTTTTCTTTTATTGTACCGGACATTCACGCAAGTATACAAATCCCCTTCCAAATTCCTACCAACAAAGGTTATGGGCCCAGATCGCGTGTGAAGTTATTTAAAATTTAATAATTAATCGGGTTTTACAAAATAAAATTTTAAAAATGAATTCGAGTTTGCAAATCGAAAAACTGAGCGATAATAACTATGATGTGTGGTGCATGCAAATGCGCAGCATATTGGTTAATATGGACCAATGGCGCATCGTTAATGAAGATTGTAAGCGCAGTGATGAAAATGCAGAAAAGTGGGATCAAGATGATCAAAAAGCGCTAGCTAATATTATTTTATGCGTAAAACCGACGCAACTCAGCAATATTAAGGCTTGTAAAACTTCAGTGGAAGCATGGAAGAGGCTTCGAGATGTGCATGTGCCGAGGGGACCTTTACAAAAAGTCTCGCTTTATAAAAAGTTGCTTGGTTGCAGTATGTCTGCTGGTCAAAGCATGTCAACTTATCTAAATTCGTTTGTCGAAGTCGTAGATAAATTAGCCGAAGTGAACATCGAGTTAAACGAAGAGCTAAAAGTCATAATACTATTATCTAGTTTGCCGTCCGAGTACGAAAACTTCGTGGTAGCTATCGAGACTCGTGATGAATTGCCGAGTTTCAGTACTTTAAAAGTAAAGCTGTTAGAAGAGGGTGCTAGAAGGGAATAACAAGCAGATCAAAAAGCTCCTGCGCAAGCTGTTTATACAAGTGTAAGAGAATCAGTGCATAATGGTAATAAAATAAATACAAAAGCAAAAAGTCATGTAAAGTCAAATGAGTTCAAGGGTAAATGCTTTAGTTGTGGCATGCGTGGCCATACGGCTTCACAATGCAAAAGAAAGGGCAAACAACAATATGATCGTGAAGATAAACAAAGTTCTAAAATTAACGAGCTTTCTTACGCTGTATATGCTGCTGCTGTGGGGGATGAACGAAGTAAATACAATTGGTGTGTCGACAGTGGTGCAACGACACATATGTGTTGCGACAAGAATATGTTCGTGTCATTCATCGAAAAACGAGAAAAAGTTATGTTAGCAGCAGATAATTTCACTTACTCACAAGGTATAGGTACGGTCAAAATAAAAACAAATGAATGTGAAATAGAGCTACGTGATGTATTGTTTGTGCCTTCACTGAAAATGAACTTTTATTCTGTTAACAAAGCTCTGCAGCATAAACATACAGTGGTATTCAAAAACTATGTTGTGGAAGTAAAAAATTCTATAGGGTTAACATTGCTTAGAGCTAGATTACAAAATGATTTGTTTATATTCAATGCACAAGTACAAGGTTCAAAAATTTATTTAAATAATTTAAAGTGGCATAATCGATATGGTCATATAAACTTCGAAAGTTTAAAGAAAATTGCCGACAAAGGTTTAGTGCGAGGTATGGACACAAAAGATGTGAAAACAAAAACAAATTGTGACACATGCAACAAAGCAAAATTAAGTGCAATACCTTTTCCAAAAAAATTTGAAATTGAGTCAAAAGAAATATTAGAGCTTGTGCATACAGATGTATGTGGACCCATAAACGTAAAATCAGTAGGTGGTGCACGATACTTTCTCACATTTATTGATGATTTCTCGAGAATGATTTTTGTTTATTGTATTAAAGAAAAGAGCGAAGTATTTGAAAAGTTTCAATTATTCAAAAATATGGTCGAATGTCAAACTCAGAAGAAAATTAAAAAGCTCCGAAGTGACAATGGTACGGAGTACATAAACAATAAATTTACCGATTTTTTAAATGAGTGCGGAATTAAAAGGCAGTTAACTGTGCCATATACTCCCCAGCAAAATGGAGTGGCAGAGAGAGTTAACCGCACAATTGTAGAAATGGCTAGAAGTTTGCTGGTGCATGCAAATATAGAACAAGAATTGTGGGGTGAAGCTATACACACAGCTGTATATTTACGTAATCGCGCACCTACAAAACTACTTAGAGATTGCACTCCTTATGAGATTTGGTACAACAAAAAGCCGTCGGTAAAACATTTCAGGGTTTTTGGTTCGCGCGCATTCGCGTTAAATAAAACGCAGCGTGGTAAATTCAGCGCAAAGGGCAAAGAGTATTTGTTCGTCGGATATTCTGAGGTTGCAAAAGCTTATCGCTTGTATGATAAGGAAACGAGGCAAATTTGTGTAAGACGTGACGTAAAATTTTTAGAAGATGAAGTCAACTTAGCTGTGCCCGAAGGTGACACCAAAAACAGAGATGAAAATGACATTGCTACAATTTTTGTAAAAATCGACGATCGTAAACATGTTGAAGAAGAGCGGAAAGAAGATGAAGACTTTGAAAGTTGCACCGAAGACGAAACAGAGGTAGAAGAGGCAAATGTAGGCAATGTTGCAGAGAATGGAATCGTTTCGGATGAAATACAAATAATTGGTGAGTCTCATAGAAATGGAAACGAATCACGTCGCGGTCGAGGTAGGCCAAAAATTATTCACACTGGTCAAGTAGGGCGTCCCAAAAAAGAGTATCAGATGCTAAATTATCTACAATATGGTGAAGATGTAGACACGCCTCGATCGGTCAAAGAAGCATTGTCAAGCGAATACTCCTTTGAGTGGAAGAAATCAATGGAAGAAGAATATTCGGCGCTTCTTGCTAACAACACTTGGTCAGCAGTAGATCTGCCTGATGGTCAAAAAGCGATTGGATCGAAGTGGGTTTTTCGAATAAAACGTGATTCAGATGGCAATATTCAAAAGTTCAAGTGGAGACTAGTAGCAAAAGGCTGCAGTCAGCAGCTGGGTTTAAATTACTGGGAAACTTTTTCGCCTGTAATACGATATGAAACAATTCGTATGCTACTTGCTATTGCTGTTGAGAAAGAGCTTCACTTACATCAGATCGATATTTCCAATGCATATCTCAATAGTAAGCTTACGGAAGAAATTTACCTTAAACAACCAGAAGAATTTGTAGACAATAAAAATCCTAATAAAGTTTTAAAGCTAAATAAAGCCATTTACGGCTTAAAGCAGTCTGGGCGACACTGGAATAGTACTCTTGATGTAGCATTGAAAGATATGGGTTTCAGCCCATGCAAAAGCGAACCGTGTTTGTATGTCAAACAATACAATGGCAGTTATAGTTACATCGCCGTTTATGTCGACGATCTTATCTTAGCATGTCCAAGCGAGAAAGAGATTGCGAGCATTAAAAAATCATTATCGTCTAAATTTCAACTACACGATAGCGGGGCAATGACATTTTTTCTTGGCTTCGAAATAGAACGTCAGGGTAAGACAGGTGCGATTTCTGTGTGTCAGAAGAACTATATAAACGAGTTATTGAGTATGTATGGTGTGACATCATGTCGTCCGGTAAGCACACCTCTAGATCCTGGTTTTCAAGTAAGCTGCAGAAATGACAAGTGCACTAAAATAGACGCAACAAGCTATCAATCGTTAATTGGATCTTTAATGTACTTGGCCATTTCAACGCGGCCAGACATTATGCACGCAGTAAGTTTATTAGCACAAAGAAACCAAGAACCCCACACCGAACATGAGGCTGGTGCAAAACATGTCCTACGATACTTATCAAAAACCATCAATTTAAAGTTACACTACTGCAAAAATGGTAAACCGGTAGAAGGCTATGCGGATGCGGATTGGGCGAGTAACAATTTAGATAGGAAGTCATACACCGGTTATTCGTTCTTTTTGGCAGGTAGCGCTTTTTCCTGGCAAGCAAAGAAGCAAGATGTAGTCGCATTGAGCAGCACAGAGGCTGAGTACATCGCTTTAAGTACGGCAGCAAAAGAGGCTGTATATCTGCGGCGCTTACTTAAAGAAGTTGGTTTTATTCACGACATCGGTCCTGTTAAGTTAAAAGGCGACAACATGAGCGCAATTCAAATTTCAAAGAACCCTGTGTTCCACAAGCGAACCAAGCACATAGATTTGAAATATCATTATATCCGAGAAGTTGTCGAACAAAAAGTAATAGAATTAGAGTACGTCTCCACAAATGAAAATGTTTCTGATATTTTTACAAAAAAATCTGCAAAAACAGAAACATGTAAAATTTGTTCAAATGCTTGGTCTTAAAAATTAACTGAAGAAATATTTAACTTAAGAAAGAGTGTTGAAATAATAACTTGGAGTTTTAAGTTCAATATTTCCTATTGAGAACATATTTCTAATAATTAGAATGAATAAGACATATTACATATATTGATGAGTTAACTATATGTACACATGAATTTTATCTTTTAGTCCTCATTAAATCGTTGAACTAAGAAGTGCTTTTCTTTTATTGTACCGGACATTCACGCAAGTATACAAATCCCCTTCCAAATTCCTACCAACAGTATATACGTAAGCAATCGGTGAAATTTGAAGCTTATAGCTGTTAAAATGGGGTAGAAATTGCGAAAAGTTTCTTATCTGAACAATCGGTTGTATGAGATATATACTATATATACAACCGATCTCTATGATTTTTTCAGACAACAATATATGCTATATACGCAAGCAATCGGTGAAATTTGAAGCTTATAGCTGTTAAAATGGGGTAGAAATTGCGAAAAGTTTCTTATCTGAACAATCGGTTGTATGAGATATATACTATATATACAACCGATCTCTATGATTTTTTCAGACAACAATATATGCTATATACGTAAGTATTCTGTGAAATTTGAAGCATCTAGCTGTTAAAATGGGGCTAAAATTTGCGAAAATATATATATATATAATATATATATACTATATATATATACTATATATACCACCATATATATACTATATATACCACCGATCTTTATGATTTTTTCAGACAACAATATATGCTATATACGTAAGCATTCGTTGAAATTTGAAGTCTTTAGCTCTTAAAATAGGGCAGTAATTACGAAAAGTTCCTTAACTGAACAATCGGTTGTGGGGGATATATACTATATATACGACCGATCTCATCAATTTTTTCAGGCAACAATACGTGCATATACGAAAGTATATGGTGAAGTTTGAATCTTCAATCTGTTAAATTGAGTAAGATATTACAAAAATCCTCTTTTTCTTAAAAATCGGTTGTATGGAGGATATATGCTATAGTGGTCCGATCCGGTCGGTTCCGACAAATGTCGATACGGACACCCAAATACACCCGCTCACCAAATTTTATCAAGATATCTCAAAAATTGAGGGACTAGTTTGCATACAAACAGACAGACGGGCATGGCTAAATCAACTCAGCTCTTCAACCTGATTATTTCGGTATACTTAATGGTGGGTCTATCTATTTTCCTTTAAAGACTTAAAATTTTCGGTTTCGTGACGAAATTAATATACCATTTCATTTTCATGAAAGGTATAAAAATAGGTAGGTAATCTGTGTGAGGATGCAAAGCTTCACGTTTTTTGTGGTCTGCATGTAAAAACTATGACTACGAATCACGTCTTTCAAAAATATATGACGTAAACGTAACTATTTGATGAAATGTGATGAATTTTTAAGCTTCTAGCCGTAAAAAAGGGGCAAAAATTACAGTTTATATGAAGTATATAATATATATACCACCCATCTCTATGATTTTTTCAGACAACAATATATGCTATATACGTAAGCATTTTGTGAAATTTGAAGCTTCTAGCTGTTAAAACGGGGCAGAAATTGCGCAAAGTTTCTTATCTGAACAATCAGTTGTATGAGATATATACTATGTATACCACCGATCTCAATGATTTTTTCAGACAACAATATATGCTATATACGTAAGCAATCGGTGAAATTTGAAGCTTCTAGCTGTTAAAATGGGGCTAAAATTTGCGAAAATATATATATATATACTATATATATTATAACGAATTTTCTTGCAAATCCTCTTATTTGCAATCCTCTGCTAAGTTCGAATCACTAAACTGTTGAATAAATAACTCCAATATTGAATGATGGAAAAATGGCCTTTATTAAAGTACTTCACAATAACACTTATACTTTGCTACTCGCTGGCTTAATAACCAAACTGATTGATTGCTCAACTCAAGCTGAATTACTTTTTACTCGCTTGTGCCGCTTTTATAGTTTACGCTGCATACATCTAGGCTCTTCTATTTCCAGAACTTACCAACTATTTCGAGTGTTTATAGTTCTCATGTAGTTTCTACTTGTTTACAATTTTCTACTTTTCAGCGTCTCTCAGATGTATGTGAGTTTGTAGTTTACAGTCTCTCGCACACACATAGGCGTATAAGTAAATGCATCTGTGTGTGACATCTCTTTCGGCTGCCTTATATATGTGTATACATGATTTGATTATTGACGTGAACATCGCTTAGCATCGCCTTAGTGATGGTATAGCTTAGGGATGCTAATATCCGTGACACTGCCCTCCACCTAAGTCTGATCGTCCCGATCAGACAAATCTCTCGATCTAAACGCTGCTAGCATCGCCAAATGTACCACTCTTCTACTCCGTGGTTTCTCAATGCTATGTATGCGGTAGATGGTATCACTGATCTTCTTCACAACCTTGTACGGGCCTTCCCAACTGCACCGAAATTTGGATGGAACAACTTTCCGCCGGTGAGGGTTGTATAACAGTACCAAATCTCCCGCCAAGAAACCTTTCGAATTATTTTCCTTGTCGTACCTGTGTTTCATCTTACTACTCATTATCCTGGATCGTTCCCTCGCACTCTGTTGCTTGACCAATGAAGAACTACTTCGCAGAGCTTGCGCTGGACGGATTTCCTTTGCATAATCAGTATCGTTCCGACGCTTCACAACAGTAGTGTGCCTTGGCTTGAAACCACCCTTGCATTCTTTCTTCGTTTCAGCACGTCCGTTAGGGCTTTTCAATGCCAGTGTTTCTCTCACAGGTACCTTCGGTTTTGATTTGTTTGGCCCATTTGTTCCATCAACCTTTACCTTTGAATTTCGTGGCCTTCGTCGAGTCTTCTCCACCAGTACCCGATTACTGCTGAACCCTTTTTCCAAACTAAAGTTAAGTGGCACATCTTGGTTCTCATAACACATCACCCTTCTCTGCATATCGATCTTGATGTCATGGTCAACCAAGAAATCCACTCCCAATATAACTTCATCAACAATCTCCGCCACAACAAATTTGTGTAGAACCATGACCTTCCCAATCAATACTTCACATATCACTTCTCCCTGAACTTGGTTATACTCGCCAGTGACCGTACGCAACTTTGCTCCAGGTAACGGTTTTACTCTCCTGTTGACCAAGTCAGATCGGATCAAGGAATGAGTTGCGCCCGTATCTACAGTCAGTACTCGTTCTTTGCCATCCACATTCCCTCTGACGGTAAGACTGCTCGATTTTCTACCAATTTGCGAAACAGATATCACAGGGCACTCAATAGCTGGATCTAGCTCTCTACCTCTTACTCGCTCTTGCTCAACTCCTCCAGCTTTGCGTTTACGGCCACCCACATTGTTGGAACTATTAAGACCAAGATCGCAATGACGTGCTATGTGACCGGACTTCCCGTATTTGAAGCATTTGATAACTTTTTCACTTCGCTTTTGCGATCCTTTCAGTGCCTCCAATATTGCGTCTACCCACTCTGGCCTTTCTACTTCCACACGGCGTGCTTTGAAAACTGGCTTACACAGAAGCGACGCCGTTTCCTGAATCAGAGCTTGTGACACCGTTTCTGCGAATGTTGGCTTTGGGTTCGCGTATGTTGCTCGCTTCGTTTCGACGTCCCTTATGCCATTTATAAAGCTCTGAATCTTCACTCTTTCCGTGTATTCCACGCGTGCATCCGCATTTGCAAGATGAGCCAATCTTTCAATGTCCGAAGCAAACTCCTGCAAAGTCTCGTTAGCTTTTTGGTAGCGGTTTTGCAATTCTATTTGAAATATCTGTTTCCTGTGTTCGCTTCCGTATCGCCGTTCTACAGCAGCCATCAATGCGTCATAACTGTTCCGTTCGTACTCTGGAATAGTCTGTAAGATTTCGGCAGCTGGTCCTTTCAATGCTACGAAGAGTGCGGCAACTTTATCTTCCACATTCCAGTTGTTCACTGCTGAGGTCTTCTCAAACTGTAGCTTAAAGACCTGGAAAGGAACAGAACCGTCAAAGGATGGTGCTAAAATGTTTCTGATATTTTTACAAAAAAATCTGCAAAAACAGAAACATGTAAAATTTGTTCAAATGCTTGGTCTTAAAAATTAACTGAAGAAATATTTAACTTAAGAAAGAGTGTTGAAATAATAACTTGGAGTTTTAAGTTCAATATTTCCTATTGAGAACATATTTCTAATAATTAGAATGAATAAGACATATTACATATATTGATGAGTTAACTATATGTACACATGAATTTTATCTTTTAGTCCTCATTAAATCGTTGAACTAAGAAGTGCTTTTCTTTTATTGTACCGGACATTCACGCAAGTATACAAATCCCCTTCCAAATTCCTACCAACAGTATATACGTAAGCAATCGGTGAAATTTGAAGCTTATAGCTGTTAAAATGGGGTAGAAATTGCGAAAAGTTTCTTATCTGAACAATCGGTTGTATGAGATATATACTATATATACAACCGATCTCTATGATTTTTTCAGACAACAATATATGCTATATACGTAAGTATTCTGTGAAATTTGAAGCATCTAGCTGTTAAAATGGGGCTAAAATTTGCGAAAATATATATATATATATAATATATATATACTATATATATATACTATATATACCACCATATATATACTATATATACCACCGATCTTTATGATTTTTTCAGACAACAATATATGCTATATACGTAAGCATTCGTTGAAATTTGAAGTCTTTAGCTCTTAAAATAGGGCAGTAATTACGAAAAGTTCCTTAACTGAACAATCGGTTGTGGGGGATATATACTATATATACGACCGATCTCATCAATTTTTTCAGGCAACAATACGTGCATATACGAAAGTATATGGTGAAGTTTGAATCTTCAATCTGTTAAATTGAGTAAGATATTACAAAAATCCTCTTTTTCTTAAAAATCGGTTGTATGGAGGATATATGCTATAGTGGTCCGATCCGGTCGGTTCCGACAAATGTCTATACGGACACCCAAATACACCCGCTCACCAAATTTTATCAAGATATCTCAAAAATTGAGGGACTAGTTTGCATACAAACAGACAGACGGGCATGGCTAAATCAACTCAGCTCTTCAACCTGATTATTTCGGTATACTTAATGGTGGGTCTATCTATTTTCCTTTAAAGACTTAAAATTTTCGGTTTCGTGACGAAATTAATATACCATTTCATTTTCATGAAAGGTATAAAAATAGGTAGGTAATCTGTGTGAGGATGCAAAGCGTCACGTTTTTTGTGGTCTGCATGTAAAAACTATGACTACGAATCACGTCTTTCAAAAATATATGACGTAAACGTAACTATTTGATGAAATTTGATGAATTTTTAAGCTTCTAGCCGTAAAAAAGGGGCAAAAATTACAGTTTATATGAAGTATATAATATATATACCACCCATCTCTATGATTTTTTCAGACAACAATATATGCTATATACGTAAGCATTTTGTGAAATTTGAAGCTTCTAGCTGTTAAAACGGGGCAGAAATTGCGCAAAGTTTCTTATCTGAACAATCAGTTGTATGAGATATATACTATGTATACCACCGATCTCAATGATTTTTTCAGACAACAATATATGCTATACACGTAAGCAATCGGTGAAATTTGAAGCTTCTAGCTGTTAAAATGGGGCTAAAATTTGCGAAAATATATATATATATACTATATATATTGTAACGAATTTTCTTGCAAATCCTCTTATTTGCAATCCTCTGCTAAGTTCGAATCACTAAACTGTTGAATAAATAACTCCAATATTGAATGATGGAAAAATGGCCTTTATTAAAGTACTTCACAATAACACTTATACTTTGCTACTCGCTGGCTTAATAACCAAACTGATTGATTGCTCAACTCAAGCTGAATTACTTTTTACTCGCTTGTGCCGCTTTTATAGTTTACGCTGCATACATCTAGGCTCTTCTATTTCCAGAACTTATTTCGAGTGTTTATAGTTCTCATGTAGTTTCTACTTGTTTACAATTTTCTACTTTTCAGCGTCTCTCAGATGTATGTGAGTTTGTAGTTTACAGTCTCTCGCGCACACATAGGCGTATAAGTAAATGCATCTGTGTGTGACATCTCTTTCGGCTGCCTTATATATGTGTATACATGATTTGATTATTGACGTGAACATCGCTTAGCATCGCCTTAGTGATGGTATAGCTTAGGGATGCTAATATCCGTGACACTGCCCTCCACCTAAGTCTGATCGTCCCGATCAGACAAATCTCTCGATCTAAACGCTGCTAGCATCGCCAAATGTACCACTCTTCTACTCCGTGGTTTCTCAATGCTTTGTATGCGGTAGATGGTATCACTGATCTTCTTCACAACCTTGTATGGGCCTTCCCAACTGCACCGAAATTTGGATGGAACAACTTTCCGCCGGTGAGGGTTGTATAACAGTACCAAATCTCCCGCCAAGAAACCTTTCGAATTATTTTCCTTGTCGTACCTGTGTTTCATCTTACTACTCATTATCCTGGATCGTTCCCTCGCACTCTGTTGCTTGACCAATGAAGAACTACTTCGCAGAGCTTGCGCTGGACGGATTTCCTTTGCATAATCAGTATCGTTCCGACGCTTCACAACAGTAGTGTGCCTTGGCTTGAAACCACCCTTGCATTCTTTCTTCGTTTCAGCACGTCCGTTAGGGCTTTTCAATGCCAGTGTTTCTCTCACAGGTACCTTCGGTTTTGATTTGTTTGGCCCATTTGTTCCATCAACCTTTACCTTTGAATTTCGTGGCCTTCGTCGAGTCTTCTCCACCAGTACCCGATTACTGCTGAACCCTTTTTCCAAACTAAAGTTAAGTGG
Organism: Eurosta solidaginis; assembly: GCF_040869045.1. Taxonomy (NCBI): domain Eukaryota; kingdom Metazoa; phylum Arthropoda; class Insecta; order Diptera; family Tephritidae; genus Eurosta; species Eurosta solidaginis. Next base: position 119,275,169 of record NC_090323.1, on the reverse strand, counting down.
CACATCTTGGTTCTCATAACACATCACCCTTCTCTGCATATCGATCTTGATGTCATGGTCAACCAAGAAATCCACTCCCAATATAACTTCATCAACAATCACCGCCACAACAAATTTGTGTAGAACCATGACCTTCCCAATCAATACTTCACATATCACTTCTCCCTGAACTTGGTTATACTCGCCAGTGACCGTACGCAACTTTGCTCCAGGTAACGGTTTTACTCTCCTGTTGACCAAGTCAGATCGGATCAAGGAATGAGTTGCGCCCGTATCTACAGTCAGTACTCGTTCTTTGCCATCCACATTCCCTCTGACGGTAAGACTGCTCGATTTTCTACCAATTTGCGAAACAGATATCACAGGGCATTCAATAGCTGGATCTAGCTCTCTACCTCTTACTCGCTCTTGCTCAACTCCTCCAGCTTTGCGTTTACGGCCACCCACATTGTTGGAACTATTAAGACCAAGATCGCAATGACGTGCTATGTGACCGGACTTCCCGCATTTGAAGCATTTGATAACTTTTTCACTTCGCTTTTGCGATCCTTTCAGTGCCTCCAATATTGCGTCTACCCACTCTGGCCTTTCTACTTCCACACGGCGTGCTTTGAAAACTGGCTTACACAGAAGCGACGCCGTTTCCTGAATCAGAGCTTGTGACACCGTTTCTGCGAATGTTGGCTTTGGGTTCGCGTATGTGGCTCGCTTCGTTTCGACGTCCCTTATGCCATTTATAAAGCTCTGAATCTTCACTCTTTCCGTGTATTCCACGCGTGCATCCGCATTTGCAAGATGAGCCAATCTTTCAATGTCCGAAGCAAACTCCTGCAAAGTCTCGTTAGCTTTTTGGTAGCGGTTTTGCAATTCTATTTGAAATATCTGTTTCCTGTGTTCGCTTCCGTATCGCCGTTCTACAGCAGCCATCAATGCGTCATAACTGTTCCGTTCGTACTCTGGAATAGTCTGTAAGATTTCGGCAGCTGGTCCTTTCAATGCTACGAAGAGTGCGGCAACTTTATCTTCCACATTCCAGTTGTTCACTGCTGAGGTCTTCTCAAACTGTAGCTTAAAGACCTGGAAAGGAACAGAACCGTCAAAGGATGGTGTTTTTACCTTTGGATTACTCGCTGAAACTGCTGGACGATTTAGTTGTAACTGCTCGATACGTCCTCTCAAAGCATCCACCTCGGCCTCGATTTTATCCTGTCGACCACTGAAGGCCTCATGAAACTGGGTTAGTTTTTCTTCCATATGCGCTTCCAGTTTAGATGATATACGGGTTTCCTGCTCTTCTAGTTGTGTGGATATCTGTGCTGAAATTTGTGCTGACATTTCCGAAATACGCGTTTCTTGTGCTTCAATCTTTGATGTTATACGTGTCTCTTGGGCTTCAATCTTGGATGTTATATCTGTCTTTTGCGATTCTAGTTGTGATGCCATATATGTCTTCTGCTCTTCCAGTTGAGATGACACTGTCGATGTTTGAGCAGATATTGCAGCTAAAATCATGTTCAAGTCTGTGCTGGTAACCGTCTGCGATGTTTCGTTTTTCTCTTCAATTTTTGTTGTCTCCTCGCTGTCAAGATGAAAGACATACTCTTCCACATCAATTCCTTCTGCTTCCATTGCCTCTCGTAGCCGTGCCTGAAGTTCAAGTTTAACGCCGCTTGTATTCAATCCACGGCTCTCCAACTCCTTCTTTAGTTGCTGGATCTTCAATTCACTGAACTTTGCCATGTCCTTGTTGTCCTTTGGAATGTATTCAACAATTCCTCTTCTGACACCAATTGTAACGAATTTTCTTGCAAATCCTCTTATTTGCAATCCTCTGCTAAGTTCGAATCACTAAACTGTTGAATAAATAACTCCAATATTGAATGATGGAAAAATGGCCTTTATTAAAGTACTTCACAATAACACTTATACTTTGCTACTCGCTGGCTTAATAACCAAACTGATTGATTGCTCAACTCAAACTGAATTACTTTTTACTCGCTTGTGCCGCTTTTATAGTTTACGCTGCATACATCTAGGCTCTTCTATTTCCAGAACTTACCAACTATTTCGAGTGTTTATAGTTCTCATGTAGTTTCTACTTGTTTACAATTTTCTACTTTTCAGCGTCTCTCGCGCACACATAGGCGTATAAGTAAATGCATTTGTGTGTGACATCTCTTTCGGTTGCCTTATATATGTGTATACATGATTTGATTATTGACGTGAACATCGCTTAGCATCGCCTTAGTGATGGTATAGCTTAGGGATGCTAATATCCGTGACAATATATACTATATATACCACCATATATATACTATATATACCACCGATCTTTATGATTTTTCAGACAACAATATATGCTATATACGTAAGCATTCGTTGAAATTTGAAGCCTCTAGCTCTTAAAATAGGGCAGTAATTACGAAAAGCTCCTTATCTGAACAATCGGTTGTGGGGATATATACCATATATACGACCGATCTCATCAATTTTTTCAGGCAACAATACGTGCAATATACGAAAGTATATGGTGAAGTTTGAAGCTTCAATCTGTTAAATTGGGTAAGATATTACAAAAATCCTCTTTTTCTGAAAAATCGGCTGTATGGAGGATATATGCTATAGTGGTCCGATCCGGTCGGTTCCGACAAATGTCTAATCGGACACCCAAATACACCCGCTCGCCAAATTTTATCAAGATATCTCAAAAATTGAGGGACTAGTTTGCACACAAACAGACAGACGGACAGACGGACATGGCTAAATCAACTCAGCTCTTCAACCTGATTATTTCGGTATACTTAATGGTGGGTCTATCTATTTTCCTTTAAGGACTTACAATTTTCGGTTTCGTGACGAAATTAATATACCATTTCATTTTCATGAAAGGTATAAAAATAGGTAGGTAATCTGTGTGAGGATGCAAAGCTTCGCGTTTTTTGTGGTCTGCATGTAAAAACTATGACTACGAATCACGTCTTTCAAAAATATATGACGTAAACGTAACTATTTGATGAAATTTGATGAATTTTGAAGCTTCTGGCCGTAAAAAAGGGGCAAAAATTACAGTTTATATGAAGTATATAATATATATACCACCGATCTCTATGATTTTTTCAGACAACAATATATGCTATATACGTAAGCATTTTGTGAAATTTGAAGCTTCTAGCTGTTAAAACGGGGCAGAAATTGCGCAAAGTTTCTTATCTGAACAATCGGTTGTATGAGATATATACTATATATACAACCGATCTCTATGATTTTTTCAGACAACAATATATGCTATATACGTAAGCAATCGGTGAAATTTGAAGCTTATAGCTGTTAAAATGGGGTAGAAATTGCGAAAAGTTTCTTATCTGAACAATCGGTTGTATGAGATATATACTATATATACAACCGATCTCTATGATTTTTTCAGACAACAATATATGCTATATACGTAAGTATTCTGTGAAATTTGAAGCTTCTAGCTGTTAAAATGGGACTAAAATTTGCGAAAATATATATATATATAATATATATATACTATATATATATACTATATATACCACCGATCTTTATGATTTGTTCAGACAACAATATATGCTATATACGTAAGCATTCATTGAAATTTGAAGCCTCTAGCTCTTAAAATAGGGCAGTAATTACGAAAAGTTCCTTATCTGAACAATCGGTTGTGGGGATATATACTATATATACGACCGATCTCATCAATTTTTTCAGGCAACAATACGTGCAATATACGAAAGTATATGGTGAAGTTTGAAGCTTCAATCTGTTAAATTGGGTAAGATATTACAACAATCCTCTTTTTCTGAAAATCGTTTGTATGGAGGATATATGCTATAGTGGTCCGATCCGGTCGGTTCCGACAAATGTCTAATCGGACACCCAAATACACCCGCTCACCAAATTTTATCAAGATATCTCAAAAATTGAGGGACTAGTTTGCATACAAACAGACAGACGGACATGGCTAAATCAACTCAGCACTTCAACCTGATTATTTCGGTATACTTAATGGTGGGTCTATCTATTTTCCTTTAAGGACTTACAATTTTCGGTTTCGTGACGAAATTAATATACCATTTCATTTTCATGAAAGGTATAAAAATAGGTAGGTAATCTGTGTGAGGATGAAAAGCTTCGCGTTTTTTGTGGTCTGCATGTAAAAACTATGACTACGAATCACGTCTTTCAAAAATATATGACGTAAACGTAACTATTTGATGAAATTTGATGAATTTTGAAGCTTCTAGTCGTAAAAAAGGGGCAAAAATTACAGTTTATATGAAGTATATAATATATATACCACCGATCTCTATGATTTTTTCAGACAACAATATATGCTATATACGTAAGGATTTTGTGAAATTTGAAGCTTCTAGCTGTTAAAACGGGCCAGAAATTGCGCAAAGTTTCTTATCTGAACAATCGGTTGTATGAGAATATACTATGTATACCACCGATCTCAATGATTTTTTCAGACATCAATATATGCTATACACGTAAGCATTTGGTGAAATTTGAAGCTTATAGCTGTTAAAATGAGGCCGAAATCGCAAAAAAAAATATATATACTACATATATATACTATATATACCATCATATATATATTATATATATCACCGATCTCTATGATTTTTTGACACAACAATACATACTATATACGCAAGCAATCGGTGAAATTTGAAGCTTATAGCTGTTAAAATGGGGTAGAAATTGCGAAAAGTTTCTTATCTGAACAATCGGTTGTATGAGATATATACTATATATACAACCGATCTCTATGATTTTTTCAGACAACAATATATGCTATATACGTAAGCAATCGGTGAAATTTGAAGTTTATAGCTGTTAAAATGGGGTAGAAATTGCGAAAAGTTTCTTATCTGAACAATCGGTTGTATGAGATATATACTATATATACAACCGATCTCTATGATTTTTTCAGACAACAATATATGCTATATACGTAAGCAATCGGCGAAATTTGAAGCTTATAGCTGTTAAAATGGGGTAGAAATTGCGAAAAGTTTCTTATCTGAACAATCGGTTGTATGAGATATATACTATATATACAACCGATCTCTATGATTTTTTCAGACAACAATATATGCTATATACGTAAGTATTCTGTGAAATTTGAAGCTTCTAGCTGTTAAAATGGGGCTAAAATTTGCGAATATATATATATATATATACTATATATATATATAATATATACCACCATATATATACTATATATACCACGGATCTTTATGATTTTTTTAGACAACAATATATGCTATATGCGTAAGCAATCGGTGAAATTTGAAGCTTATAGCTGTTAAAATGGGGTAGAAATTGCGAAAAGTTTCTTATCTGAACCATCGGTTGTATGAGATATATACTATATATACAACCGATCTCTATGATTTTTTCAGACAACAATATATGCTATATACGTAAGCAATCGGTGAAATTTGAAGCTTATATCTGTTAAAATGGGGTAGAAATTGCGAAAAGTTTCTTATCTGAACAATCGGTTGTATGAGATATATACTATATATACAACCGATCTCTATGATTTTTTCAGACAACAATATATGCTATATACGTAAGTATTCTGTGAAATTCGAAGCTTCTAGCTGTTAAAATGGGGCTAAAATTTGCGAAAATATATATATATATATATACTATATATATATATAATATATACCACCATATATATACTATATATACCACCGATCTTTATGATTTTTTCAGACAACAATATATGCTATATACGTAAGCATTCGTTGAAATTTGGAGCCTCTAGCTCTTAAAATAGGGCAGTAATTACGAAAAGTTCCTTATCTGAACAATCGGTTGTGGGGGATATATACTATATATACGACCGATCTCATCAATTTTTTCAGGCAACAATACGTGCAATATACGAAAGTATATGGTGAAGTTTGAAGCTTCAATCTGTTAAATTGGGTAAGTAATTACAAAAATCCTCTTTTTCTGAAAAATCGGTTGTATGGAAGATATATGCTATAGTGGTCCGATCCGGTCGGTTCCGACAAATGTCTAATCGGACACCCAAATACACCCGCTCACCAAATTTTATCAAGATATCTCAAAAATTGAGGGATTAGTTTGCATACAAACAGACAGACGGACAGACGGACATGGCTAAATCAACTCAGCTCTTCAACCTGATTATTTCGGTATACTTAATGGTGGGTCTATCTATTTTCCTTTAAGGACTTACAATTTTCGGTTTCGTGACGAAATTAATATACCATTTCATTTTCATGAAAGGTATAAAAAATAGGTAGGTAATCTGTGTGAGGATGCAAAGCTTCGCGTTTTTTGTGGTCTGCATGTAAAAACTATGACTACGAATCACGTCTTTCAAAAATATATGACGTAAACGTAACTATTTGATGAAATTTGATGAATTTTGAAGCTTCTGGCCGTAAAAAAGGGGCAAAAATTACAGTTTATATGAAGTATATAATATATATACCACCGATCTCTATGATTTTTTCAGACAACAATATATGCTATATACGTAAGCATTTTGTGAAATTTGAAGCTTCTAGCTGTTAAAACGGGGCAGAAATTGCGCAAAGTTTCTTATCTGAACAATCGGTTGTATGAGAATATACTATGTATACCACCGATCTCAATGATTTTTTCAGACATCAATATATGCTATACACGTAAGCATTTGGTGAAATTTGAAGCTTATAGCTTTTAAAATGAGGCCGAAATCGCAAAAAAAAAAATATATATACTATATATATACTATATATATACTATATATATACTATATATACGATCATATATATATTATATATATCTCCGATCTCTATGATTTTTTGACACAACAATACATACTATATACGTAAGCAATCGTTGAAATTTGAAGCTTATAGCTGTTAAAATGGGGTAGAAATTGCGAAAAGTTTCTTATCTGAACAATCGGTTGTATGAGATATATACTATATATACAACCGATCTCTATGATTTTTTCAGACAACAATATATGGGATATGTTGAAATAATAACTTGGAGTTTTAAGTTCAATATTTCCTATTGAGAACATATTTCTAATAATTAGAATGAATAAGACATATTACATATATTGATGAGTTAACTATATGTACACATGAATTTTATCTTTTAGTCCTCATTAAATCGTTGAACTAAGAAGTGCTTTTCTTTTATTGTACCGGACATTCACGCAAGTATACAAATCCCCTTCCAAATTCCTACCAACAAAGGTTATGGGCCCAGATCGCGTGTGAAGTTATTTAAAATTTAATAATTAATCGGGTTTTACAAAATAAAATTTTAAAAATGAATTCGAGTTTGCAAATCGAAAAACTGAGCGATAATAACTATGATGTGTGGTGCATGCAAATGCGCAGCATATTGGTTAATATGGACCAATGGCGCATCGTTAATGAAGATTGTAAGCGCAGTGATGAAAATGCAGAAAAGTGGGATCAAGATGATCAAAAAGCGCTAGCTAATATTATTTTATGCGTAAAACCGACGCAACTCAGCAATATTAAGGCTTGTAAAACTTCAGTGGAAGCATGGAAGAGGCTTCGAGATGTTCATGTGCCGAGGGGACCTTTACAAAAAGTCTCGCTTTATAAAAAGTTGCTTGGTTGCAGTATGTCTGCTGGTCAAAGCATGTCAACTTATCTAAATTCGTTTGTCGAAGTCGTAGATAAATTAGCCGAAGTGAACATCGAGTTAAACGAAGAGCTAAAAGTCATAATACTATTATCTAGTTTGCCGTCCGAGTACGAAAACTTCGTGGTAGCTATCGAGACTCGTGATGAATTGCCGAGTTTCAGTACTTTAAAAGTAAAGCTGTTAGAAGAGGGTGCTAGAAGGGAATAACAAGCAGATCAAAAAGCTCCTGCGCAAGCTGTTTATACAAGTGTAAGAGAATCAGCGCATAATGGTAATAAAATAAATACAAAAGCAAAAAGTCATGTAAAGTCAAATGAGTTCAAGGGTAAATGCTTTAGTTGTGGCATGCGTGGCCATACGGCTTCACAATGCAAAAGAAAGGGCAAACAACAATATGATCGTGAAGATAAACAAAGTTCTAAAATTAACGAGCTTTCTTACGCTGTATATGCTGCTGCTGTGGGGGATGAACGAAGTAAATACAATTGGTGTGTCGACAGTGGTGCAACGACACATATGTGTTGCGAAAAGAATATGTTCGTGTCATTCATCGAAAAACGAGAAAAAGTTATGTTAGCAGCAGATAATTTCACTTACTCACAAGGTATAGGTACGGTCAAAATAAAAACAAATGAATGTGAAATAGAGCTACGTGATGTATTGTTTGTGCCTTCACTGAAAATGAACTTTTATTCTGTTAACAAAGCTCTGCAGCATAAACATACAGTGGTATTCAAAAACTATGTTGTGGAAGTAAAAAATTCTATAGGTTTAACATTGCTTAGAGCTAGATTACAAAATGATTTGTTTATATTCAATGCACAAGTACAAGGTTCAAAAATTTATTTAAATAATTTAAAGTGGCATAATCGATATGGTCATATAAACTTCGAAAGTTTAAAGAAAATTGCCGACAAAGGTTTAGTGCGAGGTATGGACACAAAAGATGTGAAAACAAAAACAAATTGTGACACATGCAACAAAGCAAAATTAAGTGCAATACCTTTTCCAAAAAAATTTGAAATTGAGTCAAAAGAAATATTAGAGCTTGTGCATACAGATGTATGTGGACCCATAAACGTAAAATCAGTAGGTGGTGCACGATACTTTCTCACATTTATTGATGATTTCTCGAGAATGATTTTTGTTTATTGTATTAAAGAAAAGAGCGAAGTATTTGAAAAGTTTCAATTATTCAAAAATATGGTCGACGGTCAAACTCAGAAGAAAATTAAAAAGCTCCGAAGTGACAATGGTACGGAGTACATAAACAATAAATTTACCGATTTTTTAAATGAGTGCGGAATTAAAAGGCAGTTAACTGTGCCATATACTCCCCAGCAAAATGGAGTGGCAGAGAGAGTTAACCGCACAATTGTAGAAATGGCTAGAAGTTTGCTGGTGCATGCAAATATAGAACAAGAATTGTGGGGTGAAGCTATACACACAGCTGTATATTTACGTAATCGCGCACCTACAAAACTACTTAGAGATTGCACTCCTTATGAGATTTGGTACAACAAAAAGCCGTCGGTAAAACATTTCAGGGTTTTTGGTTCGCGCGCATTCGCGTTAAATAAAACGCAGCGTGGTAAATTCAGCGCAAAGGGCAAAGAGTATTTGTTCGTCGGATATTCTGAGGTTGCAAAAGCTTATCGCTTGTATGATAAGGAAACGAGGCAAATTTGTGTAAGACGTGACGTAAAATTTTTAGAAGATGAAGTCAACTTAGCTGTGCCCGAAGGTGACACCAAAAACAGAGATGAAAATGACATTGCTACAATTTTTGTAAAAATCGACGATCGTAAACATGTTGAAGAAGAGCGGAAAGAAGATGAAGACTTTGAAAGTTGCACCGAAGACGAAACAGAGGTAGAAGAGGCAAATGTAGGCAATGTTGCAGAGAATGGAATCGTTTCGGATGAAATACAAATAATTGGTGAGTCTCATAGAAATGGAAACGAATCACGTCGCGGTCGAGGTAGGCCAAAAATTATTCACACTGGTCAAGTAGGGCGTCCCAAAAAAGAGTATCAGATGCTAAATTATCTACAATATGGTGAAGATGTAGACACGCCTCGATCGGTCAAAGAAGCATTGTCAAGCGAATACTCCTTTGAGTGGAAGAAATCAATGGAAGAAGAATATTCGGCGCTTCTTGCTAACAACACTTGGTCAGCAGTAGATCTGCCTGATGGTCAAAAAGCGATTGGATCGAAGTGGGTTTTTCGAATAAAACGTGATTCAGATGGCAATATTCAAAATTTCAAGTCGAGACTAGTAGCAAAAGGCTGCAGTCAGCAGCTGGGTTTAAATTACTGGGAAACTTTTTCCCCTGTAATACGATATGAAACAATTCGTATGCTACTTGCTATTGCTGTTGAGAAAGAGCTTCACTTACATCAGATCGATATTTCCAATGCATATCTCAATAGTAAGCTTACGGAAGAAATTTACCTTAAACAACCAGAAGAATTTGTAGACAATAAAAATCCTAATAAAGTTTTAAAGCTAAATAAAGCCATTGAAAGATACCGTGTTTGTATGTCAAACAATACAATGGCAGTTATAGTTACATCGCCGTTTATGTCGACGATCTTATCTTAGCATGTCCAAGCGAGAAAGAGATTGCGAGCATTAAAAAATCATTAGGGGGACTCATGATAGCATATAAACTTATAAGGTGTAAAATTATATCCATTTACACACGCTGTTATATGAACGCACCTAGTAATACTCTTGATAAACTTGATTGTTTAACAGCTGTATTATTGCCGAACAACATTTTTTGATTGTTATACAAATTAAAAAATGCCAAGACTAAGTGAAAAATCAAAACTAAAACGCCCTTACTTGCTGATGTTGGAGATTTTTGATGAAAATGCCGTCTGTAATGTCTGCAAGGTTGCATTCCTTTGAGTTTACCGCGTTTACACAATGAAATGTGCGCGTAAATTTATACAAATTGTGTAAATGATTTTTCATACAAAATTTGACAGCTCGTGCGTAAACTAGATAAATTTATACATTTACACACTTTATAAGGCATTTATACGGTTACATGAGTCCCCCTATTATCGTCTAAATTTCAACTACACGATAGCGGGGCAATGACATTTTTTCTTGGCTTCGAAATAGAACGTCAGGGTAAGACAGGTGCGATTTCTGTGTGTCAGAAGAACTATATAAACGAGTTATTGAGTATGTATGGTGTGACATCATGTCGTCCGGTAAGCACACCTCTAGATCCTGGTTTTCAAGTAAGCTGCAGAAATGACAAGTGCACTAAAATAGACGCAACAAGCTATCAATCGTTAATTGGATCTTTAATGTACTTGGCCATTTCAACGCGGCCAGACATTATGCACGCAGTAAGTTTATTAGCACAAAGAAACCAAGAACCCCACACCGAACATGAGGCTGGTGCAAAACATGTCCTACGATACTTATCAAAAACCATCAATTTAAAGTTACACTACTGCAAAAATGGTAAACCGGTAGAAGGCTATGCGGATGCGGATTGGGCGAGTAACAATTTAGATAGGAAGTCATACACCGGTTATTCGTTCTTTTTGGCAGGTAGCGCTTTTTCCTGGCAAGCAAAGAAGCAAGATGTAGTCGCATTGAGCAGCACAGAGGCTGAGTACATCGCTTTAAGTACGGCAGCAAAAGAGGCTGTATATCTGCGGCGCTTACTTAAAGAAGTTGGTTTTATTCACGACATCGGTCCTGTTAAGTTAAAAGGCGACAACATGAGCGCAATTCAAATTTCAAAGAACCCTGTGTTCCACAAGCGAACCAAGCACATAGATTTGAAATATCATTATATCCGAGAAGTTGTCGAACAAAAAGTAATAGAATTAGAGTACGTCTCCACAAATGAAAATGTTTCTGATATTTTTACAAAAAAATCTGCAAAAACAGAAACATGTAAAATTTGTTCAAATGCTTGGTCTTAAAAATTAACTGAAGAAATATTTAACTTAAGAAAGAGTGTTGAAATAATAACTTGGAGTTTTAAGTTCAATATTTCCTATTGAGAACATATTTCTAATAATTAGAATGAATAAGACATATTACATATATTGATGAGTTAACTATATGTACACATGAATTTTATCTTTTAGTCCTCATTAAATCGTTGAACTAAGAAGTGCTTTTCTTTTATTGTACCGGACATTCACGCAAGTATACAAATCCCCTTCCAAATTCCTACCAACAGTATATACGTAAGCAATCGGTGAAATTTGAAGCTTATAGCTGTTAAAATGGGGTAGAAATTGCGAAAAGTTTCTTATCTGAACAATCGGTTGTATGAGATATATACTATATATACAACCGATCTCTATGATTTTTTCAGACAACAATATATGCTATATACGCAAGCAATTGGTGAAATTTGAAGCTTATAGCTGTTAAAATGGGGTAGAAATTGCGAAAAGTTTCTTATCTGAACAATCGGTTGTATGAGATATATACTATATATACAACCGATCTCTATGATTTTTTCAGACAACAATATATGCTATATACGTAAGTATTCTGTGAAATTTGAAGCATCTAGCTGTTAAAATGGGGCTAAAATTTGCGAAAATATATATATATATATAATATATATATACTATATATATATACTATATATACCACCATATATATACTATATATACCACCGATCTTTATGATTTTTTCAGACAACAATATATGCTATATACGTAAGCATTCGTTGAAATTTGAAGCCTTTAGCTCTTAAAATAGGGCAGTAATTACGAAAAGTTCCTTAACTGAACAATCGGTTGTGGGGGATATATACTATATATACGACCGATCTCATCAATTTTTTCAGGCAACAATACGTGCATATACGAAAGTATATGGTGAAGTTTGAATCTTCAATCTGTTAAATTGAGTAAGATATTACAAAAATCCTCTTTTTCTTAAAAATCGGTTGTATGGAGGATATATGCTATAGTGGTCCGATCCGGTCGGTTCCGACAAATGTCTATACGGACACCCAAATACACCCGCTCACCAAATTTTATCAAGATATCTCAAAAATTGAGGGACTAGTTTGCATACAAACAGACAGACGGGCATGGCTAAATCAACTCAGCTCTTCAACCTGATTATTTCGGTATACTTAATGGTGGGTCTATCTATTTTCCTTTAAAGACTTAAAATTTTCGGTTTCGTGACGAAATTAATATACCATTTCATTTTCATGAAAGGTATAAAAATAGGTAGGTAATCTGTGTGAGGATGCAAAGCTTCACGTTTTTTGTGGTCTGCATGTAAAAACTATGACAACGAATCACGTCTTTCAAAAATATATGACGTAAACGTAACTATTTGATGAAATTTGATGAATTTTTAAGCTTCTAGCCGTAAAAAAGGGGCAAAAATTACAGTTTATATGAAGTATATAATATATATACCACCCATCTCTATGATTTTTTCAGACAACAATATATGCTATATACGTAAGCATTTTGTGAAATTTGAAGCTTCTAGCTGTTAAAACGGGGCAGAAATTGCGCAAAGTTTCTTATCTGAACAATCAGTTGTATGAGATATATACTATGTATACCACCGATCTCAATGATTTTTTCAGACAACAATATATGCTATATACGTAAGCAATCGGTGAAATTTGAAGCTTCTAGCTGTTAAAATGGGGCTAAAATTTGCGAAAATATATATATATATACTATATATATTGTAACGAATTTTCTTGCAAATCCTCTTATTTGCAATCTTCTGCTAAGTTCGAATCACTAAACTGTTGAATAAATAACTCCAATATTGAATGATGGAAAAATGGCCTTTATTAAAGTACTTCACAATAACACTTATACTTTGCTACTCGCTGGCTTAATAACCAAACTGATTGATTGCTCAACTCAAGCTGAATTACTTTTTACTCGCTTGTGCCGCTTTTATAGTTTACGCTGCATACATCTAGGCTCTTCTATTTCCAGAACTTACCAACTATTTCGAGTGTTTATAGTTCTCATGTAGTTTCTACTTGTTTACAATTTTCTACTTTTCAGCGTCTCTCAGATGTATGTGAGTTTGTAGTTTACAGTCTCTCGCGACACATAGGCGTATAAGTAAATGCATCTGTGTGTGACATCTCTTTCGGCTGCCTTATATATGTGTATACATGATTTGATTATTGACGTGAACATCGCTTAGCATCGCCTTAGTGATGGTATAGCTTAGGGATGCTAATATCCGTGACACTGCCCTCCACCTAAGTCTGATCGTCCCGATCAGACAAATCTCTCGATCTAAACGCTGCTAGCATCGCCAAATGTACCACTCTTCTACTCCGTGGTTTCTCAATGCTTTGTATGCGGTAGATGGTATCACTGATCTTCTTCACAACCTTGTACGGGCCTTCCCAACTGCACCGAAATTTGGATGGAACACCTTTCCGCCGGTGAGGGTTGTATAACAGTACCAAATCTCCCGCCAAGAAACCTTTCGAATTATTTTCCTTGTCGTACCTGTGTTTCATCTTACTACTCATTATCCTGGATCGTTCCCTCGCACTCTGTTGCTTGACCAATGAAGAACTACTTCGCAGAGCTTGCGCTGGACGGATTTCCTTTGCATAATCAGTATCGTTCCGACGCTTCACAACAGTAGTGTGCCTTGGCTTGAAACCACCCTTGCATTCTTTCTTCGTTTCAGTACGTCCGTTAGGGCTTTTCAATGCCAGTGTTTCTCTCACAGGTACCTTCGGTTTTGATTTGTTTGGCCCATTTGTTCCATCAACCTTTACCTTTGAATTTCGTGGCCTTCGTCGAGTCTTCTCCACCAGTACCCGATTACTGCTGAACCCTTTTTCCAAACTAAAGTTAAGTGGCACATCTTGGTTCTCATAACACATCACCCTTCTCTGCATATCGATCTTGATGTCATGGTCAACCAAGAAATCCACTCCCAATATAACTTCATCAACAATCTCCGCCACGACAAATTTGTGTAGAACCATGACCTTCCCAATCAATACTTCACATATCACTTCTCTCTGAACTTGGTTATACTCGCCAGTGACCGTACGCAACTTTGCTCCAGGTAACGGTTTTACTCTCCTGTTGACCAAGTCAGATCGGATCAAGGAATGAGTTGCGCCCGTATCTACAGTCAGTACTCGTTCTTTGCCATCCACATTCCCTCTGACGGTAAGACTGCTCGATTTTCCACCAATTTGCGAAACAGATATCACAGGGCATTCAATAGCTGGATCTAGCTCTCTACCTCTTACTCGCTCTTGCTCAACTCCTCCAGCTTTGCGTTTACGGCCACCCACATTGTTGGAACTATTAAGACCAAGATCGCAATGACGTGCTATGTGACCGGACTTCCCGCATTTGAAGCATTTGATAACTTTTTCACTTCGCTTTTGCGATCCTTTCAGTGCCTCCAATATTGCGTCTACCCACTCTGGCCTTTCTACTTCCACACGGCGTGCTTTGAAAACTGGCTTACACAGAAGCGACGCCGTTTCCTGAATCAGAGCTTGTGACACCGTTTCTGCGAATGTTGGCTTTGGGTTCGCGTATGTGGCTCGCTTCGTTTCGACGTCCCTTATGCCATTTATAAAGCTCTGAATCTTCACTCTTTCCGTGTATTCCACGGGTGCATCCGCATTTGCAAGATGAGCCAATCTTTCAATGTCCGAAGCAAACTCCTGCAAAGTCTCGTTAGCTTTTTGGTAGCGGTTTTGCAATTCTATTTGAAATATCTGTTTCCTGTGTTCGCTTCCGTATCGCCGTTCTACAGCAGCCATCAATGCGTCATAACTGTTCCGTTCGTACTCTGGAATAGTCTGTAAGATTTCGGCAGCTGGTCCTTTCAATGCTACGAAGAGTGCGGCAACTTTATCTTCCACATTCCAGTTGTTCACTGCTGAGGTCTTCTCAAACTGTAGCTTAAAGACCTGGAAAGGAACAGAACCGTCAAAGGATGGTGTTTTTACCTTTGGATTACTCGCTGAAACTGCTGGACGATTTAGTTGTAACTGCTCGATACGTCCTCTCAAAGCATCCACCTCGGCCTCGATTTTATCCTGTCGACCACTGAAGGCCTCATGAAACTGGGTTAGTTTTTCTTCCATATGCGCTTCCAGTTTAGATGATATACGGGTTTCCTGCTCTTCTAGTTGTGTGGATATCTGTGCTGAAATTTGTGCTGACATTTCCGAAATACGCGTTTCTTGTGCTTCAATCTTTGATGTTATACGTGTCTCTTGGGCTTCAATCTTGGATGTTATATCTGTCTTTTGCGATTCTAGTTGTGATGCCATATATGTCTTCTGCTCTTCCAGTTGAGATGACACTGTCGATGTTTGAGCAGATATTGCAGCTAAAATCATGTTCAAGTCTGTGCTGGTAACCGTCTGCGATGTTTCGTTTTTCTCTTCAATTTTTGTTGTCTCCTCGCTGTCAAGATGAAAGACATACTCTTCCACATCAATTCCTTCTGCTTCCATTGCCTCTCGTAGCCGTGCCTGAAGTTCAAGTTTAACGCCGCTTGTATTCAATCCACGGCTCTCCAACTCCTTCTTTAGTTGCTGGATCTTCAATTCACTGAACTTTGCCATGTCCTTGTTGTCCTTTGGAATGTATTCAACAATTCCTCTTCTGACACCAATTGTAACGAATTTTCTTGCAAATCCTCTTATTTGCAATCCTCTGCTAAGTTCGAATCACTAAACTGTTGAATAAATAACTCCAATATTGAATGATGGAAAAATGGCCTTTATTAAAGTACTTCACAATAACACTTATACTTTGCTACTCGCTGGCTTAATAACCAAACTGATTGATTGCTCAACTCAAACTGAATTACTTTTTACTCGCTTGTGCCGCTTTTATAGTTTACGCTGCATACATCTAGGCTCTTCTATTTCCAGAACTTACCAACTATTTCGAGTGTTTATAGTTCTCATGTAGTTTCTACTTGTTTACAATTTTCTACTTTTCAGCGTCTCTCGCGCACACATAGGCGTATAAGTAAATGCATTTGTGTGTGACATCTCTTTCGGTTGCCTTATATATGTGTATACATGATTTGATTATTGACGTGAACATCGCTTAGCATCGCCTTAGTGATGGTATAGCTTAGGGATGCTAATATCCGTGACAATATATACTATATATACCACCATATATATACTATATATACCACCGATCTTTATGATTTTTTCAGACAACAATATATGCTATATACGTAAGCATTCGTTGAAATTTGAAGCCTCTAGCTCTTAAAATAGGGCAGTAATTACGAAAAGTTCCTTATCTGAACAATCGGTTGTGGGGATATATACCATATATACGACCGATCTCATCAATTTTTTCAGGCAACAATACGTGCAATATACGAAAGTATATGGTGAAGTTTGAAGCTTCAATCTGTTAAATTGGGTAAGATATTACAAAAATCCTCTTTTTCTGAAAAATCGGCTGTATGGAGGATATATGCTATAGTGGTCCGATCCGGTCGGTTCCGACAAATGTCTAATCGGACACCCAAATACACCCGCTCGCCAAATTTTATCAAGATATCTCAAAAATTGAGGGACTAGTTTGCACACAAACAGACAGACGGACAGACGGACATGGCTAAATCAACTCAGCTCTTCAACCTGATTATTTCGGTATACTTAATGGTGGGTCTATCTATTTTCCTTTAAGGACTTACAATTTTCGGTTTCGTGACGAAATTAATATACCATTTCATTTTCATGAAAGGTATAAAAATAGGTAGGTAATCTGTGTGAGGATGCAAAGCTTCGCGTTTTTTGTGGTCTGCATGTAAAAACTATGACTACGAATCACGTCTTTCAAAAATATATGACGTAAACGTAACTATTTGATGAAATTTGATGAATTTTGAAGCTTCTGGCCGTAAAAAAGGGGCAAAAATTACAGTTTATATGAAGTATATAATATATATACCACCGATCTCTATGATTTTTTCAGACAACAATATATGCTATATACGTAAGCATTTTGTGAAATTTGAAGCTTCTAGCTGTTAAAACGGGGCAGAAATTGCGCAAAGTTTCTTATCTGAACAATCGGTTGTATGAGATATATACTATGTATACCACCGATCTCAATGATTTTTTCAGACATCAATATATGCTATACACGTAAGCATTTGGTGAAATTTGAAGCTTATAGCTGTTAAAATGAGGCCGAAATCGCAAAAAAAAATATATATACTATATATATATACTATATATACCATCATATATATATTATATATATCACCGATCTCTATGATTTTTTGACACAACAATACATACTATATACGTAAGCAATCGGTGAAATTTGAAGCTTATAGCTGTTAAAATGGGGTATAAATTGCGAAAAGTTTCTTATCTGAACAATCGGTTGTATGAGATATATACTATATATAAAATAATAATTTTATTAAAAAAATTTTATGGAGATCTTTTGTTGTTCAGTAACAATTTTATTCTGCCAGGAAATTTCAAAAATTTTCATTTTACATTTTCAAACTCATCAAAAATCTCAAAGAAAACTCTTTCACACCAAAGCCATACAGTAGAATACCTTAACTACTCCCCCTTTTTAATATGAAACGTCCTCGTTTTAATTAATAGGATTAATTCTACTATATGACTACAGCGTTTGAAATATCATAAGACATAATAACTTAAAATTCACAATTTAACAGCAAACATCCATTAAACAACATAATTAAATACATGTAAATATTCAAAATTGATATTACAATCAAAAATAATATAAAGATTTAATAAAAAAAAAAAAAAAAAATTTAATATGTTTTTTCTCATCTTAGATTGCTTTTATGAATCTTTTTTCCTTCGATTAAAACTGATGTACCAAGGTCCCTTTCAATTACTTTTTCCACAAATATTTTATCAAATTTATTTCCTAGTCGCCTATTTCTCCTTACGAAAACTTTTTCCCCAGGTTCATATGATTTCATTGTTTTATCTTTATTGCATCTTTCTAAAGTCTCTTCCTGAGCCTTAAATAATCTCTCCCGAACTTTACTTAATTCACTAGCCGAACTATTTTGAAAAATTTCAATTGGTTTAGAGTTTATTGTTGAATGAATGCTATTATTATATTTATTTGTTGCCAACAAAACAAGGTCCACTGTCTCATTTAACTGCTGTTGCTCTTTAATACAGCGAGATATTTCCATTAATGTTGAGTGAAACCTCTCCACCTGACCATTGGTTTCACTGTGTAGTGTGGGAATGAAAAATTGCTCTATTGAAAAATTATCCCTTAACAAAGTTTTTATAACATTTGACTGAAAAGCCCTTTCATTGTCTGAAACAATTATTTTCGTGTTTTTGAAAACTAATAAAATTTCAAGTAAAGCATCTTTTATATCCAAAGTAGATCGAGACGCAATTGGTTTAACAACAGCAAATTTTGAAAATTTATCTACGCAAGTTAAGAAAAACTGTTTATCTGTTATGAAAATATCAAGATGTAGGATTTCGCCAGGGTAATTTGGTATTGGAGTCCTCCCAATAACTAGGTTAGAGGGCTTTCGCTGATATTTATTCTCCAAACATATTTTACAGTTTGTAATAATTGATTTTAAAGTTTTTTTAATATCAGGAAAATAATACTCACTAATAATTTGCTTAAAATTCTCAAGTAAACAACGATGGGCTCGATTATGTTCAGCAGTTATAACTTCAAGCTGATCATTTTTATTTGTCAAATCTATTACAAGCAATTCAGTATGTCTAAATTTTATACCTGGAAATGAAGAAACTATACGATTTTGAACTTCCGCCAAAGTCTGTAGATCGCAGTGAATAGCATTAGTCCTACTAGGATTAACGACTTCTTTTAAACACAATAACAAATTTTCAATAGAATCAAAAACAATAGTATGGCGTATAAATTTGTTAAAAACAACCTTAGAAGT
Organism: Eurosta solidaginis; assembly: GCF_040869045.1. Classification (NCBI taxonomy): domain Eukaryota; kingdom Metazoa; phylum Arthropoda; class Insecta; order Diptera; family Tephritidae; genus Eurosta; species Eurosta solidaginis. Next base: position 119,255,525 of record NC_090323.1, on the reverse strand, counting down.
TTTAATAAAAGATGGTCCTTTTGTTAAGACAATTTGATTTCTAAATTGGTTAACAGGGCACTTAACAGTTTCAATTACATCTGTTGAAGATTCTTCACTATGCACTGTTTCCAAAGTAATAGTATGGTTATTAATATACTGTCTTGAAAGAGCATCAGCTACTTTGTTCTCTTTTCCAGGCTTATAATGAAATGTTGGAGAAAATTCTTCGATAAATGCACGCCATCTTTTCATTTTTGTATTTGGCTTTTTTTCCGAAATAGAGAATATAAGTGGCTGATGGTCAGTAAATATCCTTACATTTTTTGTACCATACAAATAATGTCTCAACGCTTTCAATGCCCAAATAATAGCTAACATCTCACGTTCGTTTGTTGCATAGTTTTGCTCAGTGGAAGAAAGCGTTCGAGAAATCATTGTGATTGGTTTACTATTTTGAGATAATACCGCTCCTAATGCATTTGACGAAGCATCAGTTGTTAGCTCAAATGGACAATTAAAATCTGGATACTGTAAAAGTACATCTTCCGAAGCAAGTATGTTCTTAATTTTTGTAAATGCCAACTCTGCTTCACGATCAAAATTAATTTTCACATGTTTCGATTTATTTGCGTCAATATGGCCATTCTCATCACGCAAAAATTTTGTTAATGGTTTCACTATTGAAGCATAATTTTTAACAAACCTGCGATAATAGTCAGCTAGCCCAAGAAAAGATCGCAACCCCCGTAATGTCTCCGGCATTTTATAGTTAATTATATCCCGAACTTTATCAGGACAGGTTCGAATACCATTTTGTGAAACCATGAATCCTAAAAACTCAACATATGTCTTAAAAAATTTCGACTTATCTAACGATACCCTCATTCCTGATTGTTCCAACATTTTTAAAATTTTATCTACATCTCTTATGTGTGTATCTTCGTCGCGTGAAAAAATAGTAATGTCATCGATGTAAACGTGACATGTCTTACCTATTTCGTCGCGTAGAACATCATCAATTGCACGCTGAAAAATGCTTGGGGCATTTTTCAATCCAAACGGCAAACGACAAAACTCGTATTTTCCATTATTAATGCTGAAAGCAGTTTTTTTGCCTGTCCTTTTCGTATAAATTTATCTGGTGGAAACCAGATTTCAAATCAAGAGTAGTGAAAAACCGTGATTTTCCTAAATTTGACAAAATTACAGAAATATCGGGTATTGGATATTTATCTGATATAGTTTTTTCATTGATTTTTCGGAAATCAATTACCATTCGCAACTTTTGCTTTCCATTTTCATCCAACCCCTTTTTTGTTACAACGTGTATTGGAGAATTATATGGAGAACACGATTTTCTAATTATGCCATCTTTCAGAAGACTAAGTATTTCATTATTAATGAAATCTGCAGCAGACATAGGATAAGGATAACCTCTACTATAAATAGGATCATCTGTTACTGTACGTATTTTAGCTACTACATTTGTATTAAAAGGCAAGGCTCGGTTTGGATTCGCGAACGCATTAATATTATTATTTATCATTTCTCTGAAATGATCACGTACATGTTCCGGAACTGAATCTTCTGTTATCGTAATCAGGTTAACTTGATTACAATTAAGCTGTTCAATTGCAACTCTACCATTTCGATAACACAAATATCCACTTTCTGTATAAATTTTCGCATCAATTTCTCTTAAAAAGTCATATCCTATAATACCGTCAAACGTGTTTAATGTTTCAAGCAAGTAAAACGTTGAAGTATGATCAAGTAAATTAACTAGACACTTTTGATTTATTAAATTGACTCCATTTATTGATTTTAATCTAAACGGATGTTTTATTAATTTAACTCCACGAAGAAATGAAAAATTTTTAATATAGTTTTTCGATGTACCAGTATCAATTAAGAAACGAAGCTCCTGTCCATTCACCATTTTTTTAGTAATGTATGGCAGGAGCGAATTTAATTTAAAAAATTTATCTCATCACTAAAATCTGAAACTTGAATTTGGGACTCATTATCATCTAATTCAATCCCACCAATATTATTTTCATTATAATTAAGTTCTTCACAAAACTGATCAGTTTTGTCAGGCATATAATTTATACGTTGAGTTTTTTCCAAAGGCCTCTCAAAAGAGCCAGATAGTTCCCTAGGGCGTTTAAATGGTACTAATCGATTCGGCAATTGCTCAGGATGAGCGGTATTTGACGGGTGAGCAGAATTAACATTCCGACTTCCTGGTGTCCTTTGCTTATAAAATGATGACCCTGGGTCCACTTCCATTTGCTGCGGTTGATTTTTAAAATTTGAGCCTGATAACGGACTACGTTTACTCAGAGTTACAGATGGACGGAAATTGTTAGGTTTTATCATATTACCTATAGCAAAAGTGTTTGCAAAGTCATACCGTTTATGATTCGATTCTAATTCCTTAGCAATGGCTAATGCAGTAGGGAGGTCCTTTGGCCTTGATGAAAAAAGGATATCACATAAAGGACGACGGAGCCCAGAGATGAAAACACGTAGAGCATTTTCTCTGGCTTTCTCATTTAGCGCATCTATTACTTCATTATTGTTACTGTAAGTCATTATATGCTTGTTAATTATCAAAATTAAATGCTCCTCAACCTTACCATAATACTCTGCAATAGATAGACTACCCTGCCTAAGGATACTCAGCTCATTTTCAAGAACATATATGGGTCTTTTATCTGCGTACGTCTGATCCAGCCTTTCAATGATCGCTTCAAAATTTAAAACAGTATTGAAAGATGACAACGTCATGTTGGCGGAACCGGTAATTTTATTTCTAAGTATACCTAGAGCTACGTAATATTTATCTGATCCCTTAGGGTAATATTTGATTGCGAAATTCGCAGCAGAACGCCATGCTGGATAACATGAAGCATCACCAGCAAACTCCGGTAAAGATTTAACTAAATCTAAACTACAGTTCCCTGAATCAATTGTAGAAATTATTTCCACTGGCTTGTAAGCCTCTACATTTGGTACCTCTAATCGCCCAAGAGCCAAAGTAAGCGAATCTAGTTTAGCCGCTAATTCTCGCCTAGCATTTTCACTTGCCTCTATTTTATTATCTAACTCCTGTCTAGTATTATCACTTGCTACCTTAATTATTTCCAATACCTGTTCCCGTGTTATACTCATTTTATTAACCCAAACTATCCTAAATTATTACACAAATAATTTAAATTACAAATTGTATGTAATTTAAGTATTCTATTTTTTTTATAAGTAAAGTCGAAAAGGATCCTTTGTAAAAAAAAAAAAAATTTATAAAAACAATCCTAATATTTGCGCAGTACCCTAGAATGGTTTTCACAAAAAAAAAGCATTCAAAATCGCATATAAATCAAATGATAATATTTTCTTTTAACAATAGGACTTTTTATGCCCTCATAATAAATTTAAATATTTAAACCAAATAGCCACATCAATTTTGATATCTACTTACAGTTTATATTTTATTTTTAGATATAGGTACTTGATCGATTAAAAGATTATTTGATTGAAGAATATAAATTGATTAAATGATGTTAGTTGATTGTATTATTTTCTTATCCTTCCGTTAAAGACTAACCCGTCTGGAATATATTTTCCTTTGCCTATAAGAATCGGCAATTGTTTTTCAGGATTCGAGCGCTGCCTTACTTTTTTTCTCCGTTAAAAATTGCTTGTTCTTTAGGGATTATGAATGATGCGGCGTATAGGATTTTATGAACCTTTTTTTGCACGTTCAAAATTTATGGAGTTACTTTATTTCACTTTTTAAAAAAAGTTTCAATAGAAATATTTAGGATTTTATGATCCTTTTAATAGTCACTATTTTATTTTTCACAAAGCGAATTCAACGGAGCTTCATATCTAGGATTTTATAATCCTTTGAAAAGAAAACTTTAAGACAGTCCCCCGTTGGGCGCCAAATAATAATTTTATTAAAAAAATTTTATGGAGATCTTTTGTTGTTCAGTAACAATTTTATTCTGCCAGGAAATTTCAAAAATTTTCATTTTACATTTTCAAACTCATCAAAAATCTCAAAGAAAACTCTTTCACACCAAAGCCATACAGTAGAATACCTTAACTTATACAACCGATCTCTGTGATTTTTTCAGACAACAATATATGCTATATACGTAAGTATTCTGTGAAATTTGAAGCTTCTAGCTGTTAAAATGGGGCTAAAATTTGCGAAAATATATATATATATACTATATATATATACTATATATACAACCATATATATACTATATATACCACCGATCTTTATGATTTTTTCAGACAACAATATATGCTATATACGTAAGCATTCGTTGAAATTTGAAGCCTCTAGCTCTTAAAATAGGGCGTAATTACGAAAAGTTCCTTATCTGAACAATCGGTTGTGGGGGATATATACTATATATACGACCGATCTCATCAATTTTTTCAGGCAACAATGCGTGCATATACGAAAGTATATGGTAAAGTTTAAAGCTTCAATCTGTTAAATTGGGTAAGATATTACAAAAATCCTCTTTTTCTGAAAAATCGGTTGTATAGAGGATATATGCTATAGTGGTCCGATCCGGTCGGTTCCGACAAATGTCTAATCGGACACCCAAATACACCCGCTCACCAAATTTTATCAGATATCTCAAAAATTGAGGGACTAGTTTGCATACAAACAGACAGACGGACAGACGGACATGGCTAAATCAACTGAGCTCTTCAACCTGATTATTTCGGTATACTTAATGGTGGGTCTATCTATTTTCCTTTAAGGACTTACAATTTTCGGTTTCGTGACGAAATTAATATACCATTTCATTTTCATGAAAGGTATAAAAATAGGTAGGTAATCTGTGTGAGGATGCAAAGCTTCGCGTTTTTTGTGGTCTGCATGTAAAAACTATGACTACGAATCACGTCTTTCAAAAATATATGACGTAAACGTAACTATTTGATGAAATTTGATGAATTTTGAAGCTTCTAGCCGTAAAAAAGGGGCAAAAATTACAGTTTATATGAAGTATATAATATATATACCACCGATCTCTATGATGTTTTCAGACAACAATATATGCTATATACGGAAGCATTTTGTGAAATTTGAAGCTTCTAGCTGTTAAAACGGGGCAGAAATTGCGCAAAGTTTCTTATCTGAACAATCGGTTGTATGAGAATATACTATGTATACCACCGATCTCAATGATTTTTTCAGACATCAATATATGCTATACACGTAAGCATTTGGTGAAATTTGAAGCTTATAGCTGTTAAAATGAGGCCGAAATCGCAAAAAAAAAATGTATATACTATATATATATACTATATATACCATTATATATATATTATATATATCTCCGATCTCTATGATTTTTTGACACAACAATACATACTATATACGTAAGCAATCGGTGAAATTTGAAGCTTATAGCTGTTAAAATGAGGCCGAAATCGCAAAAAAAATATACATATATATACTACATATATATACTATATATATACCATCATATATATATTATATATATCACCGATCTCTATGATTTTTTGACACAACAATACATACTATATACGTAAGCAATCGGTGAAATTTGAAGCTTATAGCTGTTAAAATGGGGTAGAAATTGCGAAAAGTTTCTTATCTGAACAATCGGTTGTATGAGATATATACTATATATACAACCGATCTCTATGATTTTTTCAGACAACAATATATGCTATATACGTAAGTATTCTGTGAAATTTGAAGCTTCTAGCTGTTAAAATGGGGCTAAAATTTGCGAAAATATATATATATATATATACTATATATATATATAATATATACCACCATATATATACTATATATACCACCGATCTTTATGATTTTTTCAGACAACAATATATGCTATATACGTAAGCATTTGTTGAAATTTGGAGCCTCTAGCTCTTAAAATAGGGCAGTAATTACGAAAAGTTCCTTATCTGAACAATCGGTTGTGGGGGATATATACTATATATACGACCGATCTCATCAATTTTTTCAGGCAACAATACGTGCAATATACGAAAGTATATGGTGAAGTTTGAAGCTTCAATCTGTTAAATTGAGTAAGATATTACAAAAATCCTCTTTTTCTGAAAAATCGGTTGTATGGAGGATATATGCTATAGTGGTCCGATCCGGTCGGTTCCGACAAATGTCTAATCGGACACCCAAATACACCCGCTCACCAAATTTTATCAAGATATCTCAAAAATTGAGGGACTAGTTTGCATACAAACAGACAGACGGACAGACGGACATGGCTAAATCAACTCAGCTCTTCAACCTGATTATTTCGGTATACTTAATGGTGGGTCTATCTATTTTCCTTTAAGGACTTACAATTTTCGGTTTCGTGACGAAATTAATATACCATTTCATTTTCATGAAAGGTATAAAAATAGGTAGGAAATCTGTGTGAGGATGCAAAGCTTCGCGTTTTTTGTGGTCTGCATGTAAAAACTATGACTACGAATCACGTATTTCAAAAATATATGACGTAAACGTAACTATTTGATGAAATTTGATGAATTTTGAAGCTTCTGGCCGTAAAAAGGGGCAAAAATTACAGTTTATATGAAGTATATAATATATATACCACCGATCTCTAGGATTTTTTCAGACAACAATATATGCTATATACGTAAGCATTTTGTGAAATTTGAAGCTTCTAGCTGTTAAAACGGGGCAGAAATTGCGCAAAGTTTCTTATCTGAACAATCGGTTGTATGAGATATATACTATGTATACAACCGATCTCAATGATTTTTTCAGACATCAATATATGCTATACACGTAAGCATTTGGTGAAATTTGAAGCTTATAGCTGTTAAAATGAGACCGAAATCGCAAAAAAAAAATATATACTATATATATATACTATATATACCATCATATATATATCACCGATCTCTATGATTTTTTGACACAACAATACATACTATATACGTAAGCAATCGGTGAAATTTGAAGCTTATAGCTGTTAAAATGGGGTAGAAATTGCGAAAAGTTTCTTATCTGAACAATCGGTTGTATGAGATATATACTATATATACAACCGATCTCTGTGATTTTTTCAGACAACAATATATGCTATATACGTAAGTATTCTGTGAAATTTGAAGCTTCTAGCTGTTAAAATGGGGCTAAAATTTGCGAAAATATATATATATATACTATATATATATACTATATATACCACCATATATATACTATATATAACACCGATCTTTATGATTTTTTCAGACAACAATATATGCTATATACGTAAGCATTCGTTGAAATTTGAAGCCGTTAGCTCTTAAAATAGGGCAGTAATTACGAAAAGTTCCTTAACTGAACAATCGGTTGTGGGGGATATATACTATATATACGACCGATCTCATCAATTTTTTCAGGCAACAATACGTGCATATACGAAAGTATATGGTGAAGTTTGAATCTTCAATCTGTTAAATTGAGTAAGATATTACAAAAATCCTCTTTTTCTTAAAAATCGGTTGTATGGAGGATATATGCTATAGTGGTCCGATCCGGTCGGTTCCGACAAATGTCTAATCGGACACCCAAATACACCCGCTCACCAAATTTTATCAAGATATCTCAAAAATTGAGGGACTAGTTTGCATACAAACAGACAGACGGACAGACGGACAGACGGACATGGCTAAATCAACTCAGCTCTTCAAACTGATTATTTCGGTATACTTAATGGTGGGTCTATCTATTTTCCTTTAAGGACTTACAATTTTCGGTTTCGTGACGAAATTAATATACCATTTCATTTTCATGAAAGGTATAAAAATAGGTAGGTAATCTGTGTGAGGATGCAAAGCTTCGCGTTTTTTGTGGTCTGCATCTAAAAACTATGACTACGAATCACGTCTTTCAAAAATATATGACGTAAACGTAACTATTTGATGAAATTTGATGAATTTTGAAGCTTCTAGCCGTAAAAAAGGGGCAAAAATTACAGTTTATATGAAGTATATAATATATACCACCGATCTCTATGATGTTTTCAGACAACAATATATGCAATATACGTAAGCATTTTGTGAAATTTGAAGCTTCTAGCTGTTAAAACGGGGCAGAAATTGCGCAAAGTTTCTTATCTGAACAATCAGTTGTATGAGATATATACTATGTATACCACCGATCTCAATGATTTTTTCAGACATCAATATATGCTATACACGTAAGCATTTGGTGAAATTTGAAGCTTATAGCTGTTAAAATGAGGCCGAAATCGCAAAAAAAATATATATATACTATATATATATATATATTATATATATCACCGATCTCTATGATTTTTTGACACAACAATACATACTATATATATACAACCGATCTCTATGATTTTTTCAGACAATATATGCTATATACATAAGCAATCGGTGAAATTTGAAGCTTATAGCTGTTAAAATGGGGTAGAAATTGCGAAAAGTTTCTTATCTGAACAATCGGTTGTATGAGATATATACTATATATACAACCGATCTCTATGATTTTTTCAGACAACAACATATACTATATACGTAAGTATTCTGTGAAATTTGAAGCTTAAAATGGGGCTAAAATTTGCGAATATATATATATATATACTATATATATATACTATATATATATACTATATATACCACCATATATATACTATATATACCACCATATATATACTATATATACCACCGATCTTTATGATTTTTTCAGACAACAATATATGCTATATACGTAAGCATTCGTTGAAATTTGAAGCCTCTAGCTCTTAAAATAGGGCAGTAATTACGAAAAGTTCCTTATCTGAACAATCGGTTGTGGGGATATATACTATATATACGACCGATCTCATCAATTTTTTCAGGCAACAATACGTGCAATATACGAAAGTATATGGTGAAGTTTGAAGCTTCAATCTGTTAAATTGGGTAAGATATTACAAAAATCCTCTTTTTCTGAAAAATCGGTTGTATGGAGGATATATGCTATAGTGGTCCGATCCGGTCGGTTCCGACAAATGTCTAATCGGACACCCAAATACACCCGCTCACCAAATTTTATCAAGATATCTCAAAAATTGAGGGACTAGTTTGCATACAAACAGACAGACGGACATGGCTAAATCAACTCAGCTCTTCAACCTGATTATTTCGGTATACTTAATGGTGGGTCTATCTATTTTCCTTTAAGGACTTACAATTTTCGGTTTCGTGACGAAAATAATATACCATTTCATTTTCATGAAAGGTATAAAAATAGGTAGGTAATCTGTGTGAGGATGCAAAGCTTCGCGTTTTTTGTGGTTTGCATGTAAAAACTATGATGATTTGATGAATTTTGAAGCTTCTAGCCGTAAAAAAGGGGCAAAAATTACAGTTTATATGAAGTATATAATATATATACCACCGATCTCTATGATTTTTTCAGACAACAATATATGCTATATACGTAAGCATTTTGTGAAATTTGAAGCTTCTAGCTGTTAAAACGGGGCAGAAATTGCGCAAAGTTTCTTATCTGAACAATCGGTTGTATGAGAATATACTGTGTATACCACCGATCTCAATGATTTTTTCAGACATCAATATATGCTATACACGTAAGCATTTGGTGAAATTTGAAGCTTATAGCTGTTAAAATGAGGCCGAAATCGCAAAAAAAAAATATATATACTATATATATATACTATATACCATCATATATATATTATATATATACTATATATATATACTATATATACCATCATATATATATTATATATATACTATATATATATACTATATATACCATCATATATATATTATATATATCACCGATCTCTATGATTTTTTGACACAACAATACATACTATTGTAAAGTGGCATTTTAATTGCCACTCACTTTTGGGTGCACATATGCCGCGAGCTCACCTCTTTAATTTCTTTTAATAAACAAAATTATTATTTTTAGTTGTATGAAAAGTCCTTTATTCGTCAGCTATTTATAAGTTCTTACACTTTTAGTTTCTCATGTATATTTGCACTTTTACACTTTAGATTTAGTATTATGCATCTCTAATTTAGTATTAACACATCAGTTTTTTTAGTCTCAGTATTAACAACTATAGTTTTGTATTTAGCACATTACATTATTTAGTTTTACGTATTTACTATTATCGTGTGTTATACCAGCCGCCGTCTCAATTCAAACCCCAAACTGTAGAAAAATGCTGAAGCTTCCAAGCGGCCCTGCCGCTATGCCAAAAGTGCATAGCGGTAAAATCGCATGATGCAGTGGCGTGATAGAGTCGAGTAACGGAAGATTCAGCCAATCAGAATTCTCTCCGACATTCGACTCTCTCACCCAGTAACACCAAGTGCATACATGCATGGTTGCATGTGGGGGTGATGCCAGCTATTTTAGTTTTTAGTTTTATTTTTAGTTTTTAGTTGGCTGGCACTACATGACGCTACATCATCCCCCTTTGGAAAAGAAGAATTTGGCAAGGTGATCAGTCTTGCCACATTCTTCTTTAGGCTTTACTAGGGTTAAAATATAAATTTATAAGAAAATGAAATATGTAAAAAAATAATGTTTTTAGTTTGAAGTGAACCGTTACTATTTATATGCTTATTATTTGTTTAGTTTAGCCTTCATTGGCGTGTTCTTAAAGTAGGTTTATATTTAAAGATTATTTTCGGCTATCAATTTAATTAATTTTTTGTATACGATTTTTGTGTACAATTTTTTCAATTTTATTAATTTCATCAAAAATTTTTACATTTGGTTCATCGATATTCTTTATTATGTAGGGACCTTGATATATATTTCTATGTTTATTTCTCGGTTCTGTTTCCACTAAAACCCTATCATTAATTTTAATTTCTAAAGGCTTAGCCGTTTTATCGTATAATTCTTTATTTCTAATTTTATGTTTATTAATCAAATTTCTTGCCATTTTATGAGATTTTTGCATTCTATATTTTAGTTCTTTTGTATAATTTTCTACATTATAGATCGGATCGATTTGTTCCTTTTGTAATTCATGTGGCATTGTAGATTTTCTGCCAAATATTAATTCGAAAGGAGTAAATTTATTATCAAAAACCGAACTGCTTGTAGTATTATGTAAAAATGTAAAGTATTTCAAATACGTATCCCAATCTGAATACGTTTCATCTAGATATGCACGTAAATATTCGTTAAAGACTCTATGGTTTCTTTCAACAGTACCAACAGTTTCGTGGTGATAAGCTGTTGAGAAATCATGATTAATTTTTAAAAGTTTTGTTAATTCCGAGAATAATTCATTTTTGTATTCCGTCCCTAAATCGGATCTAATGGCTTTCATTGTACCATATGTTAGTATAAAGGTTTCAAAAATAGCACATGCGATAGTTTTTGCTGATTTATCTGGTACAGCTACTGTTACCAGGTATTTAGAAAAGTCACAAATCATAGTAACAGCGAACTTGTTACCATAGTTTGATTCTGGAAGTGGACCTATTGTGTCGATAATCACTATGTCAAATGGTTTGCAGGGTGTTGGAGTAAGGACAAGATTTTCTTTTGTTTTTGGTCTCACTTTATTTAAAAGACATTTATTGCAATTTTTCACGAATTTGGCTATATCACGTGTCATGTTTTTCCAGTAATATTTAGTTCTTAATTTGGCATATAACCTTTTTGTTCCGCAATGACCTCCTAACAGTGGATCTTCGTGATAAATTGTCATAAGTTGTTGCTTCTGTTCAATGTCTATTACGGTCCCTACAGGGTCCGTCAATATTATTTGTAATGATTTTAAAATTTCATTTCCGCGGATTTTAAAATTCGTAATTGAAAAATTATTGAAAAAGATATCATTTTTTGGCCATTCTAATTGTTTAATATTGTGATTGTCGGCTGCTTTTTCCAGCGTCGAAAGTAACTCATCTAAATTCGTTATTTCGTTAGCAGTCACGATATTAAGTAAATTATATTTTTTATGTTTTAAATGCGCATAAATTTGTAAATTGGAGATCTCCTTATGTTTATTATATTGTATTGTTGATTTTACTCGCGGTATCTTTTTTGAAAAATCGTATGAAAATTTATCATAAACTTGTACTTTATTATCGTTAGAGGTCGTATCATTTAAACTTATTTTTTCATTTTGTAATTCTTTTTGTTTAGTTTGTAATCGCGTTTTAACGGCTAAAACGTGTTTTGTCGAATCTTTAATCTCGTCTATACTTATACGCGAAAGAGCATCAGCCACAACATTCGATTTTCCTTTAATATATTCAATTGTAAAATTGTATTCTGATAAATCTAATCTGATTCTCGAGAGTTTCGAGGAAGGATCTTTCATATTGAATAGATAAACTAATGGTCTATGGTCTGATTTTACCGTGAAATGTGTACCGTAGACATACGGCCGAAAATGTTTTATAGCAAAATGTATTGCTAAAAGTTCTAATTCTATGATTGCCTTTTTCTGTTCGGCTTTATTGAAAGATTTTGATGCAAAGCAAATCGGTAAGTCATTATCTCCATGCTTTTGGCTTAATATAGCGCCACAACCACTCTTAGATGCATCTACAGTGATAATAAATTCTTTTGAAAAATCAGGGTATTGTAATAATTGAGGAGACATTAATGATAATCTTAATTTTTCGAAAGCATTCTCGCAAGCATCATCCCAAACAAATTCAACTTTTTTCCGATTTAGACGATTTAAAGGGGCTGCCAGTGACGCAAAGTTAGGTATAAAACGCCTATAATAATTTGCAAATGCAACGAACCGCCTAACAGCGTCCTTGTCTTTAGGCTTAGTGTATTTTTTAATTGCGTCTATTTTTGAGTCATCTGGCAGCAGGCCTTTGGAGGTGCATTTATGGCCTAAAAAAGTTACTTCAGAACGAAGGAAATTGCATTTGTTGGGATTTAACTTTAAATTGAATTTTCTACAAGTTTCGAAAACTTTTTCTAAATTTTTGAGGTGATGTGTCTCGCTACATCCGATGACGATAACATCGTCAATGTACATAAAAGCTTGATTTGGCGAAATGCCTGAAAATGCTAATGACATCATACGTGAAAAAGAGTTTGGTGCTATATTTAAACCGAAAGGTAAAACTTTCCAACGAAAAGCTCCTCGATCTGTACTGAAAGATGTAACGTCTCTAGAATTAACATGAAGTGGTATTTGGTGAAAACCAGAAAAAAGATCTAAAGTCGAAAAATATTTGGCTCTGCCAAGATTGTCGAGTATGTCGTCTACGCGTGCCAACGGAAATTTGTCTGCGATAAGCTTTTTGTTGACTGCTCTGAAATCAACGCACATACGGTAAGACTTTTGGCCTGTAGGATCCTTTTTCGGCACCAAGATTAAAGGGCTGTTATAATTAGAAAAGCTGGGTTCTATTAAATCATTTCGCATTAAATTTTCGACTTGTTTATTAATTTCTTCACGTTGTGTATATGGTAAACGATAATTTTTTATATAGACTGGATTTTTATCAGTTAAACGTAGCTTTTGTTCGTAAAAGTTATTTAAAGTCATACGATCAGTTTTTAAAGCGAATACATCGGCATATTTTAAGCATAAATCTAGTAATTGTTTTTGAGCATAACCCGGCATTTGATTTTTCAAAATTTTCGTTAATTCCTCTAAGCGTTTTTGATCTTTTGAAGTTTCATTGATTTTGTAGACATTGTAGTTGGTGATATCTTCCGTTACGATATTGCAATTGTTGACATGTTTTACTTCGTCAGTAATATTTAAAATTTTTAGAACTGGATTATTTGTGTCAACAATGCACTTTGCCGTAAAAACACCATTACAGATTTCTTGCGAGTCTACAAAAACAGGATTATCGCATTTTGGTAATTTAAATAACCGATAAACTTCACATCTCGGAGGAATAACTAAAGAATCGGTACTTGTGCCGTGTAAAATTGGTATATTTGCGTTGTCTAATCCGGTATTAATAGTTATGCTATCGCTCGCGTAATTAATAATGCATTTATTTAATTTTAAAAAGTCTTTGCCGAGTATTCCGTCTGAAGGTATATTGAAATCGTCGTTAACTACATGTAAAGTATGCGGTATTAAAAATTTATATGCAATTAAGTTGGTTTTTAAGGTTCCTAAAGTTGAAATTGTTTCAGGCGTTACGCCTGTTATGTTTGTTATTTCGTTAGTATTAAAGTTACAATTTTGAGATAAACTTGAAATTTTGATTAAAGAAATATCTGCTTGAGAATCTACTAGAAAAGTACATGGTTTGTAGGAATCGCTACTTGAAGTTCAATAAAATCTGAATAATTAAGGTTCAAGCAGTAGATGGATTTTAATATTTTTGAAGAAGATTCGTTTAATTGTCTAAATCGTGATCCCGATCCCCCAGTGTTCGCTCCTGAGGGTCGTTCACGTTTAAAGCGCGTACATTGGCATTACTTCGCGAATTTGAACGTCTATTATTATTAGCATTATTGTTACTACTACTAGGCTGATTGTTTCTATTAGTGCTATATCTGTCATTATTACCTCTATTAGAATTAGTGTACCCGTAATTATTATTGTTGTAATTATTTCTATTGTTATTGTTGAATCTTGCATTTGGATTGTTGTACCTATTATTGAAATTATTACCTCTATAATTTCCTCGAAAACTATTTTGCCAATTACCACGAGTACGGAATGCTAGTACTTGTCTTTCTTTTACCTCATTATTACGTTCGACTATCATTTTTTGCAACTACGTCTTTTGAATCACTGAAGGTAGTTGAAGCCAGGATGGATTTGACCAATTCTGAACGAGTGTTCAACCTGCACACACTCACTGTTTGCTCTACGGCCATTTCATGTGCCTTGGCTTGTGTCATACCTTCAATAATCAAAGAACGTTCCAATGCGTCGGATAGTTCTTCAACGCGCTTAGCAAAGTCTGAGTAGTTATTATTGATGACATGTAAAGACGCGATTTTACCAGAAACAACTTTCGAGTTGTCCGGTTTTATTCTATTTCTCAAGGCAGTCTTTATGTCCTCAACTGAGTTTATCACGGTTGGCAATGCTTCGCGTGCTTTTCCCTCAAGTTTGGATTTCAAAAATGCAATAAAAGTACTATTTAAATTTTCATCTGAGAAGACTTCAATTAATTTTATTTTGGCGATAAAAGATTCTAATGCCAGTGGATCGCCGCTGTAGTTGTCCCTAATAATTGAGGCGCAACTGGTAATGAACACCTTTTTCTGTTCTGAGGTTGCCATGATTGAAATATTGTTATTCGATTGTAAATCTGAAGAATTATTTGTGGAAGGCAAAGTAGAAGAATTTAAAGTAGAGTGAAAATTGGAAAAGTCAGCTCCTGACTGAAAATTGGAAGTGCTAGTTAGTAGGTTGTCTGAATTATTAGACGAATTTGCTGAAGGCTGAGTGTTTATAATATTAGTTACTGACTGAAAATTTGAATTATAATTTTCTGCGATATCTGAGTCATTAAATCCTAAAAAATCTTCTTGACGAGCTAATGAACACCTTCCTTTAGAGCTTGATTTATCGCTGGAATTGCCCTCAGAATCGGACATGTGTTTGAAACAGGGTAATTTTATTGAAAATTATTTTAAAAAAAATTTTTGTAAATCAGGTAAGAATTTTGTAAGTCCGAGTATTATTTGAAAATCCTGTTAATATTTGTCGCGTTTGGTATAAATTTTATAAAATGGTAAGTCTGGTTAAGAAAATTATATAATTTGTTTTTTTTTTTGAAAACAAAGGAACATCCGGTCTGCGGATTTTCTCTAAATTATAGGCTAGAGAAATGCCTACCCTCCTTCAGTGCCGAACTTAGTCGGACTTACCGACTGTCCCCCACTAGGTTAGCCCCGCTAGCTAACCAATGGACAGGCTGTCCTAAAAAGGACACTTGGTCTGTGGTTTCTCGCCCCCCAGAATGGGCTTTGCAAAAGGAAATAGGCAAGCGTGTTCCGGTTTTTCGAAATTTATTTAGTGAAAACCGAAACAGGCTGGTATATTTTTTTTCTCATATTTTGTTTTCACAAGCCTAACCAAAATTTTTCCGAATATACGGCGATGTTTACGACCACATCGCTTTATATTGAAGGTATGAAAAGTATGACGTTTATTATGTCACGAACGCACCGCTTCTAATAAAATTTCCAAAATGTTTCTATAATTCCCATAGCAGTCGAACAAAGTGAATGAAAATATTTTATTGTTTCCAAGTTAAAATCAGTTTTTGTATATGAAGGCAAAAATTTCATTTCCTAGCATGTCAGAGGACGATTTTATTATAAAATAATAAATTTTTGATTTAAAGAGGCTTAGAAACGGATTTGCTGCGATAAATTCAATATTATTTTAATTTTTCTCAAAACCATTTCGTAGGCGTTTCTAAATGATTTATAAACAAAAATTCACGGTTTTATAAGCTTAATGCAATTTCCATATTATTATAACCACTAAATTTCAAATATTTCCGAAAAGTAATTCATATATATTGCCAAAACACTAAAGTTTCAAGTAAATTTGCAACGCAAATCAATAGCTGAATATTTGTATCTTTAGGGCATTTGAAATTTATTAGTAGGCACCTTAAACTATATAGTTGTTTATTGCTATGAACGGCCTTATGGCAAAACGCAAAACTCGAAATTTAAAATTTAGTTTACTTTGAATTATTATTCAAATTTTAATCAATGTTGGTAGAAATATATGTAATAATAATTAGAAATAGAAATAAATGGTTACATACATACATTTACGGCAGTTACCCCTTTCTGCTGCCGTTCTGGTACTGCTTTTTCATGGTGCTGCACTGCTGCCAATATACCCTCCGCTGCTGCTTTTTTTGTTGGAGATGCCTCTGTCGGCGTTTGCTATCCCGGATTTTTTCTTTCTCTGCTGATAAAGTTGATTTCACGGCTTTAGCGCCGTTATTTATTCGCCGTTATATTAAATGGTTTCTGGCGTGATTATGTGCCGTTAACCATGCGATTGGCTTTAGCGCTTTTGTTAGCTGTACACACCAGCATATATGTATATGTATATAAGCCAAAACTGCCGTGGCTTTATTATATTTAAAAGTTTTACGAAAATTTGTTTGTAGATAATTTTTTAAGTAGTTTGTATAAATTTCGTGATATTTATGACATATTTGCATTTTTTTTTTGCGTAGGGTTAAGTTTCCATGTATTTAGCTGAAAATGTCGAAATTTGTTAGGATTTAATATTAAGTAATGTAGTAAATTTTCGTAGTTTGAGTAGAAATTTTGATTTGTTTTCGCCAGTATTTCGAACTTGAACAATTTTTGTAATTTATTGATTTTATGCTTTTGTAGTAATTTTTTGAATTAGTTGAAAAAAATGTTTGAATTTAATGTGTGTATTTCGTAAAGATTTGTTTTGCAAATACTTAGCTTAAAATTGTTTGTGGTATTTTTTTTGTTCAGAATTAATGGTGTTTACTAAATTTGTCCATACAGTTATGGTTCTTCACTTTGAAAAAATTTGTGTTTAAAGAATTTTAGACTTTGAATTTTTATGTAATTTTTTCATTTTGTACTTTTTGTAGTTTTTTCTTCGTTTTAACATTTTTATATTTTTCCTTTATTTAAAACGACCCATGCACTATAGACTTTTGCCTTTTCACACTTATGCTGCTTCTTCCAGAATTTTGTCAAAATGGTCCAATAAAGGAGTCCAATTATGAGGCATATACCCACACATTTTGGGTTTCACTCTACGGCACTTCATAGTGTTTTTTTTTTTTAGCACATTTATTACAATCTTCACGCATTTTACATATGTAAAATTTTAGACTGTCCAGTTTTTCCACTATATTACAATCTGCAGATTGTGTCACGGTCGCCATGTAAAGTGGCATTTTAATTGCCACTCACTTTTGGGTGCACATATGCCGCGAGCTCACTTCTTTAATTTCTTTTAATAAACAAAATTATTATTTTTAGTTGTATGAAAAGTCCTTTATTCGTCAGCTATTTATAAGTTCTTACACTTTTAGTTTCTCATGTATATTTGCACTTTTACACTTTAGATTTAGTATTATGCATCTCTAATTTAGTATTAACACATCAGTTTTTTTAGTCTCAGTATTAACAACTATAGTTTTGTATTTAGCACATTACATTATTTAGTTTTACGTATTTACTATTATCGCGTGTTATACCAGCCGCCGTCTCAATTCAAACCCCAAACTGTAGAAAAATGCTGAAGCTTCCAAGCGGCCCTGCCGCTATGCCAAAAGTGCATAGCGGTAAAATCGCATGATGCAGTGGCGTGATAGAGTCGAGTAACGGAAGATTCAGCCAATCAGAATTCTCTCCGTCATTCGACTCTCTCACCCAGTAACACCAAGTGCATACATGCATGGTTGCATGTGAGGGTGATGCCAGCTATTTTAGTTTTTAGTTTTATTTTTAGTTTTTAGTTGGCTGGCACTACATGACGCTACACTATATACGTAAGCAATCGGTGAAATTTGAAGCTTATAGCTGTTAAAATGGGGTAGAAATTGCGAAAAGTTTCTTATCTGAACAATCGGTTGTATGAGATATATACTATATATACAACCGATCTCTATGATTTTTTCAGACAACAATATATGCTATATACGTAAGCAATCGGTGAAATTTGAAGCTTATAGCTGTTAAAATGGGGTAGAAATTGCGAAAAGTTTCTTATCTGAACAATCGGTTGTATGAGATATATACTATATATACAACCGATCTCTATGATTTTTTCAGACAACAATATATGCTATATACGTAAGCAATCGGTGAAATTTGAAGCTTATAGCTGTTAAAATGGGGTAGAAATTGCGAAAAGTTTCTTATCTGAACAATCGGTTGTATGAGATATATACTATATATACAACCGATCTCTATGATTTTTTCAGACAACAATATATGCTATATACGTAAGTATTCTGTGAAATTTGAAGCTTCTAGCTGTTAAAATGGGGCTAAAATTTGCGAAAATATATATATATACATACTATATATATATACTATATATACCACCATATATATACTATATATACCACCGATCTTTATGATTTTTTCAGACAACAATATATGCTATATACGTAAGCATTCGTTGAAATTTGAAGCCTCTAGCTCTTAAAATAGGGCAGTAATTACGAAAAGTTCCTTATCTGAACAATTGGTTGTGGGGGATATATACTATATATATGACCGATCTCATCAATTTTTTCAGGCAACAATACGTGCAATATACGAAAGTATATGGTGAAGTTTGAAGCTTCAATCTGTTAAATTGGGTAAGATATTACAAAAATCCTCTTTTTCTGAAAAATCGGTTGTATGGAGGATATATGCTATAGTGGTCCGATCCGGTCGGTTCCGACTAATGTGTAATCGGACACCCAAATACACCCGCTCACCAAATTTTATCAAGATATCTCAAAAATTGAGGGACTAGTTTGCATACAAACAGACAGACGGACAGACGGACATGGCTAAATCAACTCAGCTCTTCAACCTGATTATTTCGGTATACTTAATGGTGGGTCTATCTATTTTCCTTTAAGGACTTACAATTTTCGGTTTCGTGACGAAATTAATATACCATTTAATTTTCATGAAAGGTATAAAAATAGGTAAGTAATCTGTGTGAGGATGCAAAGCTTCACGTTTTTTGTGGTCTGCATGTAAAAACTATGACTACGAATCACGTCTTTCAAAAATATATGACGTAAACGTAACTATTTGATGAAATTTGATGAATTTTGAAGCTTATAGCCGTAAAAAAGGGGCAAAAATGACAGTTTATATGAAGTATATAATATATATACTACCGATCTCTATGATTTTTTCAGACAACAATATATGCTATATACGTAAGCATTTTGTGAAATTTGAAGCTTCTAGCTGTTAAAACGGGGCAGAAATTGCGCAAAGTTTCTTATGTGAACAATCGGTTGTATGAGATATATACTATGTATACCACCGATCTCAATGATTTTTTCAGACATCAATATATGCTATACCCGTAAGCATTTGGTGAAATTTGAAGCTTATAGCTGTTAAAATGGGGTAGAAATTGCGAAAAGTTTCTTATCTGAACAATCGGTTGTATGAGATATATACTATATATATAACCGATCTCTATGATTTTTTCAGACAACAATATATGCTATATACGTAAGTATTCTGTGAAATTTGAAACTTCTAGCTGTTAAAATGGGGATAAAATGTGCGAAAAAATATATATATATATACTATATATATATACTATATATACCACCGATCTTTATGATTTTTTCAGACAATATATGCTATATACGTAAGCATTCGTTGAAATTTGAAGCCTCTAGCTTTAAAAATAGGGCAGTAATTACGAAAAGTTCCTTATCTGAACAATCGGTTGTGGGGGATATATACTATATATATGACCGATCTCATCAATTTTTTCAGGCAACAATACGTGCAATATACGAAAGTATATGGTGAAGTTTGAAGCTTCAATCTGTTAAATTGGGTAAGATATTACAAAAATCCTCTTTTTCTGAAAAATCGGTTGTATGGAGGATATATGCTATAGTGGTCCGATCCGGTCGGTTCCGACAAATGTCTAATCGGACACCCAAATACACCCGCTCACCAAATTTTATCAAGATATCTCAAAAATTGAGGGACTAGTTTGCATACAAACAGACAGACGGACAGACGGACATGGCTAAATCAACTCAGCTCTTAAACCTGATTATTTCGGTATACTTAATTGTGGGTCTATCTATTTTCCTTTAAGGACTTACAATTTTCGGTTTCGTGACGAAATTAATATACCATTTCATTTTCATGAAAGGTATAAAAATAGGTAGGTAATCTGTGTGAGGATGCAAAGCTTCGCGTTTTTTGTGGTCTGCATGTAAAAACTATGACTACGAATCACGTCTTTCAAAAATATATGACGTAAACGTAACTATTTGATGAAATTTGATGAATTTTGAAGCTTCTAGCCGTAAAAAAGGGGCAAAAATACAGTTTATATGAAGTATATAATATATATACCACCGGTCTCTATGATTTTTTCAGACAACAATATATGCTATATATTGGAAACCTGGCAATCTTATGAAATGCATCCCTGTAAAATGCATATATGTACAACAACTATGTTTTTCAAATTTTCAACGTTGAGTTCAGTTCTAAAATAAACTTCGTACTAGTAACAACGTGTTTTATATTTATTCCGAGCTTCGCTGTAAGTATACGCGCAACAGGTTATGGGCCCAGAGCCTTGTCGGGATAATATTTAAAACGTTTGGAAGTTATCGCGTGTGTCGCAAAAGAGACTTGAATAGAACTGTGTGAAAAATAAAAAATAAAATGAGTTCGCTGTATCAAATAGAAAAGTTGGACGACGCCAACTATGATACGTGGTGTATACAGATGCAGTGCATCCTCGTGCATTCGGACATTTGGAGTGTAGTGAGTGGCGAATTTGTGAAGCCAGACGATGCCACGTTAGAAGCCAAATGGAAGAGCGAAAATGAAAAGGCATTAGCTATGATTATATTGTGTTTGAAGCCATCGCAGTTGGGCTATGTGAAGAATTGTACCAATGCTTTAGATGCTTGGCAAAAATTAAAAAGTGTATACAAGCCAAGCGGTCCAATTCGCAAAGTTACATTGTATAAAAAGTTATGAAGCCTGAATATGTGTGAAAATATAACAATGGCAAAGCATATTCAAGAGTTTGTGTGCATTTCTGATAAATGGGCAGAATTGGATATTAAATTAAACGAAGAACTTTTAGTGATAATTTTGTTGTCCAGTTTGCCACGAAGTTTCGAGAACTTCGTGATCGCAATGGAGACGCATGACAGTTTCCCCACCTTCGAAGTTCTAAAAATTAAATTGCTAGAAGAGTACGATCGTCAAGTACAGTCAGAGGGGCAGCATACAAGTGTGACAAGCCAACAAGTGTTTCTAGCGACTTCGAAAGGGGAAGGTAAAAATCAAAATAGACAATTCAACGGAAAATGCTTTAATTGTGGTAAGCGTGGACATATAGCGTCAAAATGTAAAGCACCGAAAAAAGACAAGCAGAGTGAGAAGAGTGAGCAGTGTTCGTTCGCGACGCTGGCAGCAGCCGATGTCTCAAGCATCAAACGTTCGTCGTGGTGTCTTGATAGTGGTGCGTCGACTCACATATGCAGTGAGAAAAGTATGTTTATATCTCTTAAAGGGAGCAAAGAGAAAGTGATGTTGGCATCAGAAAAGTACTTAGAAGCTACAGGTGTAGGAAGTGTTTTGATTAAAGCAAGTTGTAACATTGTTTTAAGAGACGTATTATTTGTACCAACAATGGTAGGCAATTTCATTTCAATCGGCAAAGCCATAAGCAATGGTGTGCGTGTAAATTTTGATAAACAATGCCCGATTATAAGAAATGAAAAAGGAAATATTGTGCTAAGAGCAGAGAAGAGAAATAACTTGTATATATTTAAAAGCGAAATGTGTGTACAAAAGTGTTTCAGTGCAGTAGAAGAAAATGCAATGATGTGGCATAAACGATATGGCCATCTAAATTTTCAGAGTCTGCAAGAGCTGTGTAGCAAGAGAATTGTTAATGGTTTAGAGCTAAAAACACTACCTAAAGACATAAATTGTGACGTATGTATGAGAGCAAAAATATATGTAAAGTCGTTTCCGAAGGTTAGCGATAATAAATCGCAGAATTTGTTAGATGTGGTACACTCAGATGTGTGTGGGCCTATGCCAAAATTGTCACTTGGTGGAGCGCGTTACTTCGCGACGTTTATAGATGACAAATCTAGGCGAATGTATGTGTATTTTCTCAAAACGAAAGACGAAGTGTTTGAGAAATTTAAATTATTTAAAAGCTTAGCAGAATGCCAAACAGAGAGAAAAATAAAAGTGCTAAGAACTGATAATGGCAAAGAGTATGTGAATCGCGAATTTGATAATTTTCTAAATGAGTGCGGCATCCAGAGGCAATTGACGGTTCCTTATACGCCTCAGCAAAACGGTGTCGCAGAGCGAGCTAATAGGACAATAGTAGAGATGGCTCGTAGTATGTTAGTAGAAGCAGGTCTCAATGAAAATTTGTGGGCAGAAGCTGTTGCTACTGCAGTGTATTTGCGAAATCGATCGGTAACCAAACAATTAGTAAACAAAACTCCATACGAGGTGTGGACAGGCAACAAGCCGAATGTTAGTCATTTAAGGGTGTTTGGTTCAAAAGCAATTGGGTTAGACAAGAGTCAACACAATAAATTTAGAGAGCGAGGAAAATAGTATATTTTTGTAGGCTACTCTTTAACATCAAAAGCGTATAGACTGTATGACTGCGAAGAAAGAAGAATAGTTGAGAAACGCGATGTGATGTTCGATGAAAAGGTATTAGGTAGAATGAAAGCGAAAGAGACAGAAATGGTAACAATTGACACAAATGAAATAAGAAGCAAATTACAACAACCATCAAATGAAATCGACAACAAAGTTCGTATTGAGGAGGAGCAATACGAAACAGCATCGGAAGCAGAGAGCGAAGTTAGCAACGAAGAAGCAGGAGTGCAATGCGACGAAGGCCGCGTAAATGAATGTTTGACTGAACGAAGAGGAAGGGGAAGACCGAAACGTATACATACTGGTAATGTTGGTCGTCCGCGTAAAGAGTACCATGTTGTTAATTTTGCAAACGATAATCGTGTTAAAATACCGCTGAGCGTAAGAGAAGCATTGTCTAGCGAAAGTAGTGAACGCTGGCAAGAAGCAATGAAAAAAGAGTATGACTCTTTAATGAAAAACAACACATGGGTGCTAGTTGATTTACCTAGTGGTAAGAAAAAAATTGGTTGCAAATGGGTATTCAATTTAAAAAGAGATCAGGCAGGAAATATAGAACGATACAAATCGCGGTTAGTTGCTAAAGGGTGTAGTCAGCAATATGGTATAAACTACAATGAAACGTTTTCGCCTGTGGTTCGTCATGCTACTGTACGTATGTTGTTCGCGTTGGCGACAGAGCTTGAGCTGCATATGCATCAGCTTGACGTCTCAACAGCATATCTAAATAGTGATTTAGATGAGGAAATTTTTATGGAGCAACCAGAAGGGTTTGTAAGCACAAAATACCCAAAACGCGTATTAAAGCTTAAAAAGGCGATATGCGGCCTTAAGCAATCAGGTCGCCAGTGGAATCACACGTTAGATGAAATATTGAAAAATATTGGGTTCGAAGCTTGCGTTAATGAACCATGCTTATATAAGAGAAAATACGGCGATAATTACAATTTGATTGCGGTATATGTAGACGACATTATCGTGGCTTGTTCCAGCGAAAACGAACTTATAAAAATAAAGCGACAAATTGCAAACAATTTTGAGGTTGTAGACAAAGGCAAAATAAGACACTTTCTCGGTATGGAAATAGAACGCATTGGAAGTGTAGGCGCTATTTCACTTGGTCATACTCAATACGTTCAAAACATGCTGCGTCAGTATGGTATGGAGAAGTGTCGTAGTGCATCTACGCCATTAGATCCTGGGTTTAAAGTGCATTGTGATAAAACAGAGTGCGAGAAAGTAGATACTACTGACTATCAGTCACTTATCGGCGCATTAATGTACCTGGCGAAAACAACAAGACCTGACATTTTGCATTCGGTCAGCAAGTTGGCACAACGAAACCAAAATCCCCACATTGAGCATGAGACAGCAACAAAGCATATATTAAGGTATCTTTCTTCAACCAAAGATTTGAAGCTTGTTTACAAAAAGACTGGTAAGCAAGCCGAAGGTTATGTAGACGCAGATTGGGGTGGCAACACAGAAGACAGAAGATCATTCACCGGTTATGTATTTACAATGGCAGGCTGTGTATTTTCATGGGAAAGTAAGAAACAATCAACAGTTGCACTAAGCAGTACCGAAGCTGAGTATATGGCGTTAACAGCAGTGGCAAAAGAAGCAGTATATTTAAAGAAATTGCTTAGCGAGATTGAATATTGCAAGAATGAAGGACCAATGACTATATACGGCGATAATTTAAGTTCACATAATTTGGCGAAGAATCCGGTTTACCATAACCGGAGTAAACATATCGATATCCGATTTCATTATATACGAGATGTTGTAAAAAATAATGTAATCAATCTGAATTATATTAGCACAGATAATATGCCAGCAGATATTTTGACAAAGAATTTATGTAAAGTAAAGCATGTTAAACTAGTAAATTTGCTTGGATTGAAATAGTATTTGCTTTTGAGATTATATAAAAACTATAATTGTTGAGGAGGAGTATTGGAAACCTGGCAATCTTATGAAATGCATCCCTGTAAAATGCATATATGTACAACAACTATGTTTTTCAAATTTTCAACGTTGAGTTCAGTTCTAAAATAAACTTCGTACTAGTAACAACGTGTTTTATATTTATTCCGAGCTTCGCTGTAAGTATATGCGCAACACTATATACGTAAGCATTTTGTGAAATTTGAAGCTTCTTGCTGTTAAAACGGGGCAGAAATTGCGCAAAGTTTCTTATCGGTTGTATGAGAATATACTATGTATACCACCGATCTCAATGATTTTTTCAGACATCAATATATGCTATACACGTAAGCATTTGGTGAAATTTGAAGCTTATAGCTGTTAAAATGAGGCCGAAACCGCAAAAAAAATATGCCGATGCTAAGCACTGACGTGAATTCACATCAATAATTCAATCATTATGTATCTACATAAACGAAACAATAATTGCGTCTACACATATGTACCATATACGTATACGAGCAGCGGAGAGTCAATGCACAAACACATGCATATATCTGAGATACTCCTGAAAGTATGCAATGAGAAGCTATAAAATCGTGCAATTGTAGTTACACTGAGAAGTTTGAGAGCTGATGGACTAGAAGATTCTGGAAATGGAAGCGCCTAGAAGATGCAACGTTGAAATCAGAGAGTATAAAAGGCAGCAAATGTAGAGGCGCTGGAATTCAGTTTGAGTTGAGCTATCAAGCAGTTATTGATTAAGCACGCAGTCTGGCGGGCAATAGTAGAGTTTCATTTGAACTATCAATCAGTTTGGTTGTTAAGCAAGCTAGTTACAAAGTATAAGTGTTATTGTGAAGTACTTTAATAAAGGTCATTTTTCCATTATTCAATATTGGAGTTATTTATTCAACAGTTTAGTGATTCGAACTTAGCAGAAGGGCAAATAAGAGGATTTTCAAGTAAATTCGTTACAATTGGTTATTGTATTGTAATTGGCAATAAATTCCAGAGGACAACAAGGACATGGAAAAGTTCAGTGAATTGAAGATCCGGCAACTGAAGAAGGAGTTGGAGAGCCGTGGATTGAATACAAGCGGCGTTAAACTTGAACTTCAGGCACGGCTACGAGAGGCAATGGAAGCAGAAGGAATTGATGTGGAAGAGTATGACTTTCATCTTGATGGCGAGGAAATAACAAAAATGGAAGAAACACCGCAGACAATGGCGAACGCAGACCTGAACATGATATTGGCTGCAATATCGGCACAAATGTCCGAAATGTCATCACAAATCTCTACCAACATGTCATCACAATTGGAATCGCAGGAGACACGCATAACATCGAAGATTGAAGCACAGGAAACACAAATTTCTACACAGCTCGAAGAACAGAAGACATATATGGCATCCCAACTGGAAGAGCAGAAGACATATATGGCATCCCAACTGGAATCACAGGAGGCACGTATTTCAGAAATGACGTCGCAAGTGTCATCTCAACTGGAAGACCAAAAGACATATATGGCATCTCAATTGGAAGCGCAAGAGGCACGTATATCTGAAATGTCGGCAGAAATTTTGGAACAGGTATCATCAAAACTGGAAGCGGAGGATGCAAAAATGGCTCAATTTCAGGCAGAATTAGATGATTTAAAAGGTCGTATGGAGCAGTTACAACTAAATCGGCCAGCTGTTTCAGCAAGCAATCCAAAGGTAAAAACACCATCCTTTGACGGGTCTGTTCCTTTCCAGGTCTTTAAGCTACAGTTTGAGAAGACCGCAACAGTGAACAACTGGAATGCTAAAGATAAAGTTACTGCACTCTTCGCTGCATTGAAAGGACCATCTGCCGAAATCTTACAGACTATTCCAGAGTACGAACGGAACAGCTATGAAGCATTGATGGCCGCTGTCGAGAGACGTTATGGAAGCGAGCATAGAAAATAGATATTCCAAATTGAGTTGCAAAACCGCCACCAAAGAGCGAATGAGACTTTGCAGGAGTTTGCCTCGGATGTTGAAAGGTTGGCACATTTGACAAATGCGGACGCACCCGTGGAGTACACCGAGGGTAAAAATCCAGAGTTTTATAAATGGCATACGGGACGTAGAAACGAAGCGAGCAACATATGCAAACCCAAAACCTACATTCGCAGAAACGGTATCCCATGCACTGACTCAAGAAACAGCGTCACTTTTGAGTAAGCCAGCGTACAAAGCTCATCGCTTGGAAGTGGAAAGGCCAGACTGGGTAGACGCAATTTTGGAGGGTACGCAGCAGAAGAATAATGATAATGCTTAAAGTGTGGAAAGCCAGGGCATATTGCGCGTTATTGCAACACCAACCCTAACAGTTCCAATAATGTGGGTGGTCGTAAACGCAGAGCAGAAGGAGATGAGCAAATCTCCAAGACCACTCAATCGTTAAACTAAATCGAGTCAGCCGCAAGGGGCGGCGGCTGGCTCCCGCAATTGAATGCCCCATAATCTCTATCTCGCAGATGGGAAGAAGATCGAGCAATCTTACTGTTGGAGGACATGTGGATGGAAAGGAACATTTACTAACTGTAGATACCGGTGCATCCCATTCCATCATTCGATCAGATTTAGTCAACAAAAAGATAAGACCATTGCTTGGAGCAAGATTACGTACAGCCACGGGAGAGGACACCCAGGTAATTGGAGAAGTAGAATGTGAAGTAGCAATTGGGAACGTCACGGTATTACACAATTTTATAGTGGCAGGTATTGTTGATGAAATCATAATTGGAGTGGACTTCTTAATCAACCAAGGCATCAAAATCGATATGCAAAGCAAGACGATGCGATATAAGAACATGGATGTGCCACTTAATTTCGGCTACGAGAGAGGCTACAGCAGTAAACGAGTGCTGGTGGAAGAGAGTCAGCAAATACCACCAAAATGAGAAGCAGGCATCTGGGCAAATGCTGATGGAGATTGTGGGGCAAACGAATTGTGGGTTGTCGAAGCAGCAAACAAATCAGCACCGAACATACTTGTAGGAAAAACCCTGGCTATGACAAAACAAGATGGACGTATTCCGGTAAGAGTACTCAATGAGTTCAAGTCACCACTCATACTGACCAAAAGAGCTATTTTGGGAAGATGCCAAGAGGCTGAAGTAATTATTAACTGTGAACAGCTCCAGGAACACGTTTCATCTAGTAATACTGATCTTTCAAATGACATCACGGCATGGACGGAGGGGCTAGAGGAAGATTATCAGAGTAAGGCAAAGCAACTGCTCCTAAAGTACGCAAACATATTTGACCAGGAGACGCGAGGCCGATACGTCAAGCTCCACGTAGTGTTCCACTGGCGAAGCGGGAAGTTGTAAGTCAAATTATACAACAAATGAGCGACAGGGGCGTCATCGAACCATCGGCTAGTCCCTGGAGCTCACCGGTAGTACTTGTAAAGAAGAAGGATGGAAAAATGAGGTTTTGCGTGGACTACCGGAAGTTGAATGACGTTACGAAAAAGGATAGCTACCCATTGCCAAGAATTGACGACACTCTGGACTCGCTATCTGGTACGGAATGATTTCCACACTGGACTTGAAAAGCGGCTACTGGCAAGTGGATGTGAAGGAGGAAGACAAAGAGAAAACAGCCTTCAGCGTCGGAGTTGGTCTTTGGCAATTTACAGTAATGCCCTTTGGACTATGTAATGCACCAGCTACTTTCGAGAGACTCATGGATCAGGTATTTAAAGGACTACATTGGAAAACATACTTGGTGTACCTGGACGACATCATCGTATTGGGTAAGAACTTTTATGAACATCTTAAAAACTTAGATGAAGTTTTCCAGAGAATAGCTGGCGCTGGTCTGAAGTTAAGTCCCAAAAAGTGTGCGCTGTTTAAAAAGGAAGTAAATTATTTGGGTCACAAGGTAACGACAGAAGGTATCCGTACAGCGAATGAAAAGATAGAGGCAGTAAAGGATTGGCCAAGACCACAGAATCTGCATGAATTGAGAAGTTTCCTTGGGCTGTGCACATATTACCGCCGATTTGTACCAAATTTTTCCAGCGTAGCCCATAGCCTCCATGAGCTTACAAGAAAAAACAAAGCTTTTGAATGGAAGAAGGAGCTAGAAGTGGCTTTCCAAACATTGAAGGAGCGTTTGTGCACTGCCCCACCGTGGTGTGATGGTAGCGTGCTCCGCCTATCACACCGTATGCCCTGGGTTCAACTCCCGGGCAAAGCAACATCAAAATTTTAGAAATAAGGTTTTTCAATTAGGTGTATTTCTGCCATGAAAAGCTCTCAGTGAAAACTCATCTGCCTTGCAGATGCCGTTCGGAGTCGGCATAAAGCATGTAGGTCCCGTCCGGCCAATTTGTACGGAAAATCAAGAGGAGCACGACGCAAATTGGAAGAGAAGCTCGGCCTTAGATCTCTTCGGAGGTTATCGCGCCTTACATTTATTTTTTTTTTTTTATTTAAATTATTTGGGTCACAAGGTAACGACAGAAGGTATCCGTACAGCGAATGAAAAGATAGAGGCAGTAAAGGATTGGCCAAGACCGCAGAATCTGCATGACTTGAGAAGTTTCCTTGGGCTGTGCACATATTACCGCCGATTTGTACCAAATTTTTCCAGCGTAGCCCATAGCCTCCATGAGCTTACAAGAAAAAACAAAGCTTTTGAATGGAAGAAGGAGCAAGAAGTGGCTTTCCAAACATTGAAGGAGCGTTTGTGCACTGCCCCAATGTTAGCATATCCGATTCCAGGAGCAACATTTATTCTAGATACAGATGCGAGTGGATATGCTATAGCAGGCGTTTTATCACAACTGGTCGATGGACAGGAGAAGGTAGTTGCATATTACAGCCGTTCGATTGGAAAACCAGAGAGGAACTACTGTGTTACGCGGAGAGAGCTGTTGGCATTGGTAGAGTACATTAAACATTTTCACAAATACCTCTACGGCCAGCGATTCCGTGTCAGGACAGATCACGCAGCGTTGAACTGGCTTCTGCAGTTCCGTAATCCGGAAGGACAATTGGCACGGTGGATCGAGCGACTACAAAGCTATGACTTTTCCATTGAGCATCGAAAAGGTAGTACCCATGGAAATGCCGATGCAATGTCACGAAGACCATGTAGTTTGGAATGCAAGCACTGTTCAAAGGCCGAGGCTAAAGAAGACATTATAGATGGCCGGCTAATGACTATAACGTGTACGGATGAATGGGACAAGGAACAACTAAGAAAGTGTCAGCTAGAAGATACAGATCTGTCACATGTTATGCAAGGGCTCGAATGAAACGAAAGACCAAGCAGAGAGGAGATGTCAGCAGAGAGTCCCATTGCGAAGTCATATTGGGCATAGTGGTACAGTTTAGAATTGACATCCGGTTGCTTGCATCGAGTATGGGAGAGTGAGGATGGTCAATGCAAGAAGAAACTGATAGTTGCTCCCAGAAAGAGGATTCCTGACGTGCTCAGCGAGCTGCACAATGGTCCAAGTGGAGGTCATCTTGGAATCACAAAGACACTCGAGAAAATTAAGCAGAGATTCTATTGGGTTGGTTGCCGTCAGTCGGTCACCGAGTGGATTGCCAACTGCGAGATATGCAACAGAGCGAAAGGGCCCAAAACACGAAGTCATGGCCAGATGAAGCAGTATATTTCAGGTGCACCATTTGAAAGGATCGCCATGGATGTCGCAGGTCCATTTCCTACTAGCAACCGCGGAAACAAATACGTATTGGTGGTTATGGATTATTTTAGTAAATGGCCAGAGGTATACCTAATCCCAAACCAAGAAGCAGAAACAGTAGCAGAAGTCGTTAAAAAACGAATGGGTTGCGAGGTATGGTGTACCAATGGAGTTACATTCTGACCAAGGCAGGAATTTTGAATCAGCTGTGTTCCAAGAAATGTGCAAGAAGTTGGGCATTCGAAAAACACGGACAGCTGCATCGCATCCTCAGTCCGATGGTATGATGGAACGTTTCAATAGAACATTGGAGGAGCATTTAAGGAAAGTAGTAGACTAAGGACTGGGATACACACATATCATTATTCTTGATGGCCTACCGATCGGCAGTACATGACACAACGGGCCAAACTCCCGCAAAGGTAATTTTTGGCAATGACCTCCGACTGCCAGCTGATTTGAAGTATGGGATAGATGCCGATGCGAAGAGGAATGTCAAGAAATCCACTGGTGTCTTGGAAGAGCTGAGAGAGATACACGATCTGGTAAGGCAACGAGCAAAGATTATGAGTGACAAGATGAAAGCGAGGACGATAAAGCAATTAAATCGGAAGGGTTTCAGGAAGGAGATTTGGTCAACGATGTAGTGTACCGCATACAAACCATTACCAAACCACAAACCAAAATGAAAGTGGTTCATTTGGAGAGGCTAGCAGCGTTTAGATCGAGAGATTTGTCTGATCGGGACGATCAGACTTAGGTGGAGGGCAGTGTTACGAATATTAGCAAAACTAAGGGGTGCTGCTATCTCTAAGCCGATGCTAAGCAGTGACGTGAATTCACATCAATAATTCAATCATTGTGTATCTACATAAACGAAACAATAATTGCGTCTACACATATGTACCATGTAGGTATACGAGCAGCGGAGAGTCAATGCACAAACACATGCATATATCTGAGATACTCCTGAAAGTATGCAATGAGAAGCTATAAAATCGTGCAATTGTAGTTACACTGAGAAGTTTGAGAGCTGATGGACTAGAAGATTCTGGAAATGGAAGCGCCTAGAAGATGCAAGGTTGAAATCAGAGAGTATAAAACGCAGCAAATGTAGAGGCGCTGGAATTCAGTTTGAGTTGAGCTATCAATCAGTTATTGATTAAGCACGCAATCTGGCGGGCAATAGTAGAGTTTCATTTGAACTATCAATCAGTTTGGTTGTTAAGCAAACTAGTTACAAAGTATAAGTGTTATTGTGAAATACTTTAATAAAGGCCATTTTTCCATTATTCAATATTGGAGTTATTTATTCAACAGTTTAGTGATTCGAACTTAGCAGAAGGGCAAATAAGAGGATTTGCAAGTAAATTCGTTACAATACATACGTACTATATACCAATATTACTTGTGCTCAGAAGCGCTGAGATAAGTACATATAACAAAAAACCCAGCATACATTAGGCGGGTCTCAAAAAAAAAACCCAGTGAACACCCACCCATTTATATACTCACATTACTTGTACTCAGAAGCGCTGAGACAAGCCCGTATTAAAAAACCAAGCGTACATTAGGCTGGTTTCAAAAAAAAATTTTTTTTGCCCTTTTGACAAATTTTGTTTCTATTTTCACAGCTTAACAAAAGCTCCCATTTTCTTGGTAAATTATATTAAACTATAATGCCAAAAACAAACGAAACCCAAAAATTGACCACTGCAGACCAATGCCTGCAGGAATTTATATATGACGGTAACCAATTAGAGGTTTACTGCTCAATATGGTCACCCTCCCAAGCTACCGATTTATCAGAGTGTATGCTTAAGGTCAAATTAGAAGACCTAGATAAAATATGGGCAAAGGTGCTAGAGTCCCATCGAGGAGTAAGTTTTTCAGACAATTACACAGATGTCAGCGGCTCGGTTGAGCAAAAATTCGCGAAATGCATGGAAACGTATCAAGTATGCAAATCAGAAATTTTAGAAGCCTTACAGCTTTTCAACACTCCTAGCACCAACCAACAACAAATACCCGCCCACCCAATAAATTATTCAACTTCAAATGGTTTTTATTTGAAAGTACCAGCATGTGACACCGACGTCTTTCATGGTGGATACGAAGACTGGCCATCCTTCAGAGATATGTTCACGGCAGTCTATAAAAACCACCCTAAATTATCACCCGCTCAAAAATTATACCACCTACGCCTGAAAACGAAAATTCAAGCAGGACTTATTGTAAAATAATACCCACTGAGCGATGATAATTTCGAGCTTGCCTGGGAAGCGCTAAGATATAGGTACGAGAACAAGAGGATACTCGTCGACCACCAATTGAAGACGCTGTTCAACCTGCCCACAATATTCTAGGAAAACGGAGAACAAATACAGAAGATGCAGATGACAATCAACAACTGCATGTCAACCCTTAACACCCAAGGAATCCCGACAACGGACTGGGACCCAATCCTCGTTTACCTCTGCTCATCCAAGCTGCCAAGTGAAAGCCTTTCACTATGGGAACAATCCCTCAGCTCCCGAAAAGAACTCCCACTTTGGGATGATATGAATAAATTTTTGACCAGCAGATACGAGGTAATAGAGAGAATAAGTACCTATAGACCAGGCAAGGCGAAACCCCAATTTTCGAGTTTTACACCACGAACGCTGAATCAAAACTCATCCCAATCTAACAATAATAGAACCCATGCATATCACACGAGGTTCAATAAAACGGCTTCGTGTAGATTATGCAATCAATACCACGCAGTCAAATCTTGCGTTAGGTTTAGAAATTTATCGGTATCAGACCGAATCAAATTTGTGAGAGAAAATAGTTACTGCGAAAACTGTTTGTCAACGTCACGCCCCAAGAACGAATGTAAAAGTAGTTTCACGTGCGTTTATTGCCAAAAGCGTCATCACTAATGCATTTGCAGCCCAAACCTCAACAATCACAACCAAACCCCAGAGCTCATAATGCCCAAGTCGGCACCCCTAGGAGAATGGACGACGAGCGAGCCTCAACATCGAAAGCCGCCGCAAGAGCCATCTCCTCCCAACAGTCTCAGGACAAAAACCCGGTTTCTACACTTTTTTCGAGTATTCATGGAACCACCCTACTACCAACAGCAGTAGATAGTATCAGTATACTTTGCTGGCGAATTTCATAAAATTCGTGCCCTAATAGACCAAGGTTCACAAAAAACTTTTGTATCATCTCGTATACAAAAGCTTCTTGGTCTACCCACAAAAGAGTCTCTCCACCAGATATCTGGAATGGATGGAGCGGTTGTGAAGAATGCTAATAAAGTCTGCCAGATAACATTCTGTTCGGCAGACTTAACCCAAATGATAGACCCACAAGCAATCATTTTGCCGAAACTAACGAAGTTCTTGCCCACAGTCAGAGTTTCAAGCATCGATCTCGAAGAACTGTCCCATTTACCGTTAGCCGATCCACAGTATTCGATACCATCGAAAATCGATGTGGTAATCGGCAGCGATATCACCCCGCAAATCCTCACCGAAGGGCTCCTACGAAATGTGAGTGGAACATTACTTGCCCAAAACAAAATATTCGGATGGATATTAAGCGGCCCTGTAGCTGAAAAGGTGTCAACCTTCAGCACTCATGTCACGGAATGCACCGATGACCCCATCAATCAACTTTTGAGACAATTTTGGCAACAGGAAGAAGTTCACCAAACCCAACAACGATCAGCAGATGATAAATACTGCGAAGCACTCTACCGGACAACCACAATTCGTGAGGAAGATGGACGCTACAGAGTCAAACTACCATTCAGATCGGAATTTCCAGCCAACCTGGCACTCGATCATTCACGACCCGCAGCACAACAGCAGTACATCAGGATCGAACGCACCATCGAAAGAAAACCCGAATTAAGACACAAATATTTTGAAGTCCTTAATGAATATTTATCCATGGATCACATGGAACCCGCCTCCCAACAAGAGATAATTAGAGATTGTAAATATCTATCGTTTTATCTACCCCATCATGCTGTCATAAAACCCGACAGCAAAACCACAAAAGTGCGAGTCGTCTTCAACGCATCAACGACGTCCTCCATACAGGCCCCATACCACAAAATGACTTAATGCTCGTCATACTTAAATGGCGACTTTATAAGTTTGTTTTTAACGGCGGTATTGAGAAAATGTATCGCCAAATACTCATCCATGAAGAAGATAAAGATTTTCAGCGAATCGTTTATCGAAAACACCCAACTCTGCCGATAGAAGATTTTCGACTAAAAACAGTGACCTTTGGTGTAAATTGCGCGCCATATTTGGCGATTCGAACCCTACACCTCTCTCGCCCACGACTGTCAAGGCGAATATCCGCTCGCTAAAAACATTTTATTAAACGAAACATATGTTGACGATATTTTGTCAGGCGGTCATAATATACAGTCCACTTTGAACTCAATGACTCAAGTTATTGAAGCTTTAAAATCGGCAGGGTTCCCTTTGAGAAAGATGTCGGCAAATCACCCTGAAATTTTAAAATCCGTTCCCGACCCTGATTTGCTAGGCGTCGACTTTCTTAAATTGCACGATTCGAGATCCACAAAAACCCTTGGAATTCAGTGGAACGCGCTAACCGACACCTTCACCTATACGTACGATCCACCATCAGCAGAAAACACGACTACGAAAAGGCAGATTTTATCAGCAGTTGCGAAACTGTTTGACCCCGTAGGATGGCTATCGCCAATAATGATTCTTGCAAAAATGTTGCTGCACCAACTCTGGATGGAGGGAACGGATTGGGACGAAGACGTGAAGCTCGGGTCTCTCCAAAAATGGACCTCAATTTATGAAAATTTACCCCACATCAGAGAAATTAAAATCCCTAGGTGGGTACAGTATTCCCCCTATAAACTCATCCAGCTGCATGGATTTTCAGATGCTTCGGAAAAAGCATTTTGTGCCTGTGTATATTTACGCGTACAAACCCATGAAAATAGTTTTTCATCCCATTTGCTAGCTGCTAAAAGGAAAGTAGCACCCCTTTAAACCGTGAGTCTTCCACGGTTAGAACTCTGTGGAGTAGTCTTACTCTCCAAATTAGTGAAACAGCTCCGAAGTGAGCTGAACCTACCCCAACACGAACTCATTCTCTGGTGCGATTCTGCCATCGTACTGGCATGGTTAGAAAAACCACCCCATACCTGGAAAACATATGTCGCCAACGGACTTCCGAAATTCTTAAGAACGTCGACAACGCCACTTGGAGGCACGTTTCCAGTAAGGATAACCCAGATGATTTGGGCACTCGAGGCTGCAAGCTTCAGGATTTAGTCCAATGTCCATTATGGTGGGAAGGACCTGATTGGCTAATCAATCCATCAACTTAGTGGCCAAAGGATACATCTCACCACCCAACTCCACCCGAACAACGACATGTGGAAGTATTCCACACCCTGCAGGAAGAAAATATAGATATACTCGAGCGGTTTTCGTCGTTTTCTCGAGCGCTTAGAGTCGTGGCCTATATGTTGCGGTTTATCAAGAAAGCAAGGAAACTGAAAGTTCCAGCCACGCTCAACCTCACCCACGCCGAAGTGAATGAAGCCAAAATCAAAATCATCATTCAAACTCAACGGAATCATTACGGGGACACGTACGAGACACGCGACCTTTCCTCATAGCACTAGACCCCATTACATTTTATTTCAGAGTCCCTGTTTATTTATCACAAGAAAATTTATTTGGTGCACTGGTTTCTCTAACTAACAAAAAACGGTGCTAAGGGAAAAAGGGGCATAACTAAGGCCAGAACTCCTCCTTCTCCAAGTTATGAGCTGCCCAGGTGACATGGCGCTCGTGCTTCTTATATCCCTCCCTGCCTTGACATCTAATTTAGCACTGATAGTTGTGGATGTCCCTACGTAAACACCACTTACCACCTCACTTCGTTACCACCATTAATAAATTTACTCACTCATCATTTTTTTTTTTTTTTTTCAAATCATTCACATTATACATTTTTTATTTAATTAGAAATTACGCTTGAATTGCAAATAAGAACTAAGCTCTAGATTTTACATATCGTATACATACACAAGTACGTATTTAATTAACCAATATAAAAATAGAAATTTTTAAAGCCTATTCGCCTATGTATAATATCAATGTTCTATTATTTAAGATTGGAGAAGAGTTGTTTTTTTTTTAATTTATACCAAAGTTATCGCAAGAGAGGCTTGGTCTTCTATCCGGCCATAACCGTTTAGACGGTTAAGCGCAAATTAAGTAAGTAAGTATCGCAAAAGAAGTTTACCTTTGTGGTACGAACGTTACTTTTTTACCTTTTTCTTACTTTGCATATATAAGATTATATATATGGAAAGTTTCAACTTGCAACGTTGAACGTGCACAATTTAATATATGTATGTAAGTGTTTATGTTATTCAAAATCAACGCAACACCACTTTTATAACTATTCTTAAAAGGTCAGTTTGCATACGCTATCGATGTAAACCTTCTTTAAGCTGCAGACATTGGTACTTTATCGGTAACCGTATCGGTAACCTTATGACAGCTGATTCGACCAACTTTATGAGAATCAATGCAATTGATTATTGGTGCCGCTAAGGTCGTAACCGTATCGTAGCCAACCAATTGGTTTTTGGTTTAAGCCGGAGTCATTGGTGCCGTATGTCGTATCGCTGTATCCGTATCCCTAACGTAATCAGCTGTTTATCGTTACGACGGTAAAGCAAAACCCAATTGGTTGGCTATGATACGGTTACGACCTTAGCGGCACCAATAATCGATTGCATTGATTCTCATAAGGTTGGTCGAATCAGCTGTTATAAGGTTACCGATACGGTTACAGATAAAGCACCAATGATCCGTGCTAACTTGATTTCCCATTGGTGGTCGCAATATAACATTTGGAGCTTTGGTCGATTTGCATACTTCACAATTGCCTACGTAGGTTTTAACATCTCGAACTAATACTGGCCAATAGAACTTGCGGCGTATAAGATCCAGCGTGTTACGAATCCCGCCGTGAGAAGAAATAATATGGTCGTGAGCACGCGACATGACATCTTTACGAAGTTCACTAGGGATCCACAGTTTCCAAGCGTATTCTTCGGTGACAGGCGTATCATCTGAGTTCTATGTACGTATGTACATTCTTCACTAGAAAAGTAAACAGAATCCAGATCGATTTCTGATTCAATCTCTAACGAAAACAGCTCTTCACAATGCATCCTAGACAGTGCATCGGGAACTATATTATCCTTTCCTTTTCTATGGCTAACGGAAAATGTATAGCTCTGCAGCTTAAGCGCCCATCTTGCCAAGCGGCCACTTAACTTTGGTTGCCTCATAAGCCACACGAGACTAGAGTGGTCTGTAATAATTTCAAATTCTTGCATTTCTATGTACCACCTAAAACGTTCTATTGCTTCTATTGCTGCCAAACACTCACGTTCCGTAACGCTATAGTTCCTTTGGGCAGAGTTTAATTTCTTTGACATAAAGGCTATTGGACGTTCGTTTCCTTCACTATCTAGCTGTATTAAAACGGCACCTATCCCGTAATCGCTGGCGTCGCAATGAACATAGAATTTTTTTGAAAAATCCGGGTTCTGTAAAACCGGAGCATTCATTAAACGTTCTTTGATTTTCTCAAAGGCTGATTGGGCAGCTTCGGTCGACTCAAACTTGCGTTTGGTAGACAAAACCTCAGTTATTGGATAAGCTATGTCCGAAAAGTTGTCTATGAATCTTCTATACCATCCCGCTAAACCTAGAAAACCTCTAACTTGTTTAATATTTTTCGGTGTTGGCCAGTCCTTAATTGACTCGATTTTCTCTGGGTCTGTCGCAATGCCACCGTTACCAATAACATATCCTAAATATTTTACTTTTGTTACACAAAATTGGCTCTTATTGATGTTAATTGTCAAATTCGCTTTTCTAAACTGCTCAGCTATCCTAACAAGAATAGATAAATGGGATTCAAAGGTGTCTGATACGATACAAAGATCGTCTAAATATCCAAATACACATGTTCATAGGTCAGCTGGAACAATTTCGTCCATTAAACGAGACATAGTTTGCGCAGCGTTACATAAACCAAAAGGCATCACAACAAATTGATACAAAGGACGTCCAGGCACAGTAAAAGCTGTAATTTCTTTGGCTTCCTCTGCCAAAGGAATCTGCCAAAAGGCATCCTTTAGATCGATTTTAGTTATATTTGCCTCTGGCAATCTAGAGAATATACCCTCTATTGACGGAAGTGGGTATGCATCTTTCTTTGTTACTTCGTTTATTTTTCTTGCATCTAGACACAGTCGAATTTTATTGGGTTTTATAACCATATGCATTGGCGAGCTCCAAGGACTTTCGAGACTTTTCAATAACTCCTAACTTCAGCATTCTATCTACCTCTTGATACATTAATTTCTCTACTGCTGGGGAAACTGGATAAAAGCGTTGCTTTATTGCCTTTGCTTCTCCTACATCAATCTCGTGTCTGCCGAGTCCTTGTTTTTCCAAATTAGGAAAAAGTAACTTAACTACTTCTAGCTGTTGACGTTGACCCTCGGTCAGCGGATACAAAATAGATTTATAGTTTTCATTTATGTGTGGGTTATCCCTATCTGAACTACTTTCACATTTGTCGTTGGAAGAAATACTACTAATTATGCTTGGAGCCAACTCAAACAATTTCCAAAAATCAATTCCTAAAAATAGGTTTTGGCTTATAGATGGAATTATATAAAGCTTTATCCTTTTAATTTTTGCCTTGTATTCTATATTTATATCAAGATAATCAGTTATTGTTTGAGATTTCCCATCTGCTGTCTTGACATTAGATTTAAATTTTCGGAACTCGGATAAGTTTAACAAATCTTCTTTGGCTAAACTAGAACCTATATAACTGATATTCGCACCTGTATCTAGCAATCCGAATATCTCGCGGTCAAGAAGCTTCACTTTTGCATAATACCTAGCATCTTCTTCATTTAAAATGGACGATATTAACATCTTTTTCCTGTCTATAACTGCTTTCCAAAAGCGCCTAAGACGCAAGGTTGATCTTTTGGTTTTT
Organism: Eurosta solidaginis; assembly: GCF_040869045.1. NCBI lineage: Eukaryota > Metazoa > Arthropoda > Insecta > Diptera > Tephritidae > Eurosta > Eurosta solidaginis. Next base: position 119,215,428 of record NC_090323.1, on the reverse strand, counting down.
ATTGCAGATTTATGGGGTTCAGGATGATCCTGGAAAATTCTGTTTCTTGCCTCAATGTAGTTACGTATTCGCTTATGTAATGGTTTACGTGCGTATATGAGTTTATCGACTACTTTCGAATCGATAACTCGTTTTAAAATTTTATGGTGGGAGTTTTCTACACCTAACGTTTGGTCGAATCCTAAATCACTATCGGAATTAATTTGAATTTTTCTACCGCTTAACTCTAATTTTTCAGGTTGCTGGACGTTCGCTTGTGATCGAACGTCTTCATCGAGTGATTTTTTGGCCTGGATATGCAAGTTTCGCATTGGGGTTTGTATACATTTTTAGCACCACATCCGTAACAAAAAATGTTACGTACTTTAGTGCACATATCCCATGTGTGACCTTCTTCATCACAGTTCCAACAGATTAGTTGCCGGATGTGACCGGATGGTAACTCCACTGCCGATACTTGTGCTTCCTCAAAATCAGAGCTGATTTCTTCCATTTCACCTGCCTCTAACGATGCAACATTACGTCTCGGAGCATGTGTTGGCGGATTGGTTCGGGATATGGGTGTTCGTTGATATGTGGCTTCATTTAACAGATTTACCCTCATTTGCACTAACTTTCGTAGATGTGCTACTGAAAGTACAGGAACATATAGAAGCTCATGTCGGATATCGGCACGCAAATTCCTAGTTAGCAACTCTACTAATTCGTGCTCTTCCATTCGCATGGGGAGTCGATCTATCATGGACATTATTGAGTCATAAAAAGTTACAAAAGTTTCATTTGGAAGTTGCTTTCTGTTCCTTATTTCCTCACATAGGTCGTATGTCGAACGGTAATCTTTGAATTCATACCTTAACGCAGTACAGAAAGAATTCCAGTCAATGGCCGGTACTTGTTTGTGATACCGCCAATACCAGGTTTTGGCTTTACCAGCAAGCAAAATGTGTAAATTTTTACAAACTGCATTAAAATTGTTATTTAAATTTTCCGCTGTCAGCGCATGAACACGATATATAAACTCATTGCAAGTTAGTCCGTCAAACTTTACATGCCAGTTTTGTATAATGGTCGTTATTTTATCCTGGCGAATGGATGGAACGTTAGCTGGCTGAAAACCTTGCTGATCCTGTCGTATTTGGTTATTGTCCGGGTACTGGGTTGTATTCGGAGTATTGGGCTGAAGATTTAGGCTGGCTCTCAATCGTTCAATAGCTGCATCGACGATTTGAGATATTTGGCTACTATGAACTAAGTTTGAATTAACGTTTTGCCGGGTATTATCGTTTACTCGAAAACGATTATTTCGATTTTCAGAATTAATATTTATCAAAGGTAAAGAGCGATTTTGATCATCGTTATTAGTTGGTTGTGATACGTTATTACTATTACTCTCGTTATATAGTCAGCGCTTAGAATTGTATCGAAAATTGTATCTGGGTACCGCTCCTCCTCGTCCTTGTGAAGTTTGAGTCGGATTGGAAAATGTCGGATTATTACTTTTACCGATTGTAATCTTTTGCAATTCGCGAAAATTACAAGCCCTTCTACAATATGGACATTCTTGTGAAGTGGATAACCAACTTCCGATACACTCTGTGTGATATATATGGTTACATAAAGCTTTACGCACTTCCTGATCTGATTTAAGGTCTTGTTGATAGATGGTACAAATATTACATTCTGCCTCTGAGCCTTCTGGCACCAGTTAAAGATTTTCATTACTGTGTACTACTGCCATGGTGCTTTGTTTTTAAAAATTTCAAAAAAAATATAACTTTTACTGTGGTAACTTTGTGACGGGTAAGTGAACATCGAACGAGATGGAGTTCTAGCTGGCGTTTACTTGGACTATTTCTGACAGATATTTTTCAGTGGTCCATTGTTTTAAGTAGGGGTTGATTTTGGACTAAGTAATGAACTAAACTAACTTAGTATTTCCAAAAATCACTTCTACTTGGTACAATGTTGCTTTATAGATTTTTTGGAATTGTATACTGAAGGTGATTAAACAAGAAAAGAAAACAGTTAAGAAGAGCCAGGCGGTCGATTCTACTGGGTCTTAAACACGCCCCATAGTCGATAATCCTGCGAGGATTCAAAACTTATTTCTAATATAAACAAAAAAAAATTGTTTCGAAGTAAACAAGATATTTATTTAAGGATATATATAAATAAAGATACATGAGAAAGAGCATGTAGGAACGATGGAAAATGAAAAACGTATTACTAAAAAGAAACCGGTGCACTGTGGAGCAAAATGATGGTTGCAGATGTTAAAGTTGCAAATTATTATGTATGTGTATACACATACAATGTATACATATATATTTTTCTTGGCTCTACCTAGCTTTTCTTGCCCCACGTTGGGCGCCATTTTGTAATGTTTTATTTGAGTTGGAATTGGAAAATATTCAAAAAGGACTTAAGGTCTTCTTACCTGCTCATGCTGTGAGGAGTAGGTCCATCGGGACCCGTCTATTGGCTAGCAAAACAGTGGTGGGGGGTTCGCGACCTTTCCTCATAGCACTAGACCCCATTACATTTTATTTCAGAGTCCCTGTTTATTTATCACAAAAAAATTTATTTGGTGCACTGGTCTCTCTAACGAACAAAAAAAAACCTGCTAAGGGATAAAAGGGGCATAACTAAGGCCAGAACTCCTCCTTCTCCAAGTTATGAGCTGCCCAGGTGACATGGCGCTCGTGCTTCTTATATCCCTCCCTGCCTTGACATCTAATTTAGCACTGATAGTTGTGGATGTCCCTACGTAAACACCACTTACCACCTCACTTCGTTACCACCATTAATAAATTTACTCACTCATCATTTTTGTTTTGTTTCAAATCATTCACATTATAAATTTTTTATTTAATTAGAAATTACGCTTGAATTGCAAATAAGAACTAAGCTCTAGATTCTACATATCGTATACATACACAAGTACCTATTTAATTAACCAATATAAAAATAGAAATTTTTAAAGCCTATTCGCCTATGTATAATATCAATGTTCCATTATTTAAGATTGGAGAAGAGTTGTTTTTTTTTTTTTTAATTTATACCAAAGTTATCAACATGATCATATGTATTTAATTAGCGATCTTTGCTCATATTGCTTTATACAATGGTTTTTGTAATTGATATTAGAGAAAAATTGTAAGTTTACAAACGGCGATGGTTACTAGGACATGTTTCTGAATTTCACTTCATCAGCTAGCTTTTCGGGAGCTGAGCGTTGAACTCGAATCTCCAACATTCATATCAGTGCAAGCCTTTAGCTGCTACGCCATATGAATGTTCCGTTGTTCGCTGTACAATTGGTCTCTAAGAGTTGCCTTTTTGTTTATATTCCTTTTGATCACCATGCAGGCACATACACTCTGTATGTAGTTTATTCCTAATGGTGTGGATATGATTTTTAGGCGCGCTTTTGAAAGCTTAGTAACATTTGTTCGGATTTTTACAGTATTTGTTTTTTTAATACTTCCGCTGTTACTATTATATCAACATGATCATATGTATTTAATTAGCGAGCTTTGCTCATATTGCTTTATACAATGGTTTTTGTAAATGATATTAGAGAAAAATTGTAAGTTTACAAACGGCGATGGTTACTAGGACATGTTTCTGAATTTCACTTCTTCATCAGCTAGCTTTTCGGGAGCTGAGCGTTGAACTCGAATCTCCAACATTCATATCATCGCCGTTTGTAAACTTACAAGTTTTCTCTAATATCAATTACAAAAACCATTGTATAAAGCAATATGAGCAAAGCTCGCTAATTAAATACATATCATAATTTTTTAATTTTGGTCGATATTTCGACTACAATCTGAAGTCATCATCAGGGAGATATGGACATGTGTGTCCGACGTCAAACTTTCTGAAAAGCACAACTCATATGTATAAGCAAAAAAAAAAGGAGTATGTTGCCGATGTGTGTTCAAATACGAACCCTGTACGTATGAACGGATAAAACCACAAAGGGGTCGTGAAGGGTCGTTACGTTAAACTCGTTAGCTGATCTATAGATATTAGACTTTTCATCTCTCAATGCCTTATTCTTCTTTCCTTTAAACTAATAGTGCACACATCAGAGCACCAGAAGAAGTTACTATTGCGGAAACCCCATATCTCTAATACTCATTCAAGTATTTTTACCTTTTCAACAAATACAACACAACAAAGCTACATTATCAGTTTTTGGTGTGATTTTTATACAACCTATAGTTCGGTCAAAAGCTACGTCAATAATAAATATAGGAAATGTATAACTAATGGAATTTAACATACCTTATTATTTCGTAAGTCCAAAATACTAAAATCAACCCCGGAAAACACTGTCAGTGGTGCTACCGTCGTAATGCTATTATCGCTTAGAATGAGACCATTGACAGAGCGAAATTTTTCATCATTGCGATAAATTAGCTTACACACTCCTTCAAACACAGCACGATTACCAAGATTTACTATCAAATCGAAAAATTCGGGTTGGTCATTAAATCGAGCCATATTTAATATGCCATTGATGCCATTAACACGTTCCATACACGTGTAAAGGCGATTTAGTGCATCGGTAAGTTTAGCATAAGGTGAGATTTGGCCATGTCTAAAGGCACCAACATTAAATTTTACTTGAAGTTGAACGAAAGAAGCATCTGAAAGCTGAATTCGAAGGTTCTGGTCGAATAGTTTGTTTATAGCCGCTTTACATTTCCGTACTAAAAAGCGATCTTCTTTTGCACCATGCTATAATAAGAAAAAGAATAAATACAGATATGATGGAAAATAAAAAAATACAAATATACTTGTATAAATTGTAATATGATTAAAAATATGGTTAGCTTCCCTGCAGCGAAAATGGGAGGCAGTTGCTGTTGTTGTAGCAGTGCTTCGCCCTACCCAACAGCCGCGACCGATCACAAATTGTCATCAATATCCTCTAACGGGAGTCCAAGGAAACTTGCTGTTTCAACAGGGGTGGACCATAAGGAAAGGGGTGTTAGAGGCGTTGGTTCCACATTACAATTAAAGAGATGGTTGGTGTCATGTGGGGACACATTGCAGGCGGGGCATACATTTTGTATGTCGGGGTTGATTCTGGATAGGTAAGAGTTTATCCTGTTACAGTATCCAGAACGAAGTTGAGCAAGAGTGACACGCGTTTCCCTGGGGAGTATGCGTTTCTCTTCCGCGAGTTTTGGATACTTTTCTTTGAGTACTGGATTCACCGGGCAATTCCCGGCATAAAAGTCCGACGCCTGTTTGTGGAGTTCACCAAGGACCTGCTTGTGTTTTTTCGCTTCATACGGCTGGGTTCTCAGGTGCCGTATTTCCTCAAAATGCTTACGGAGATGACTCCTTAAGCCCCTAGGCGGTGCTGGCTCATCAATCAGATGTCTGTTGGGATGCTCAGGTTTCTGGGTATTCAACAGGAAATGTTTGGTCAGCATCTCATTTCTCTCCCTGATGGGGAGTATTCTCGCCTCATTATGCAGATGGTGTTCTGGGGACATAAGAACACAGCACGTGGCGATTCTGAGAGCAGTATTTTGGCAGGCCTGTAGCTTCTTCCCGTGGGTAATTTTTAGGCTTGGCGACCATATGGGTGACGCGTAGCACGTAATCGGCTGGCTAATTGCTTTGTATGTAGTCATGAGCGTTTCTTTATCTTTTCCCCAGGTACTGCCAGCGAGGGATTTGAGGATTTTGTTACGGCTCTGAATTCTCGGAACAATTGCGGCTGCGTGCTCACCAAAATGTAGATCCTGATCAAACGTCACACCCAAAATTTTGGGGTGTAGGACAGTCGGTAGCGTAGTGCCATCGACGTGGATGTTCAAAATGGTCGACATTTGGGACGCCCATGTTGTAAATAAGGTCGCGGAAGATTTAGTCGGTGATAATGCTAGGTTTCGCGAGGCGAAAAAACTGGAGAGATCAGGGAGGTAGCCGTTTATTCTATTGGAAAGCTCATCGATCTGTGGGCCTGGGCCTGTGGCCATTATTGTGCAGTCATCGGCGTAGGAAACGATTGACTCCTTCCGGTGGTGAAGGTAGCTTAAATATGTAGAAATTAAACAAAAGTGGGGACAGGACACCCCACTGTGGCACCCCTTGTTTAATTCTTCTTGGTTTTGATGATTCGTTTCTAAATTGCACCGATGCCTGCCGACCACCCAGATAATTTGCGGTCCACCTTGTAAGGCATGGGGGAAGGGTAGACCCTTCCAGGTCTAGCAGTAATGAGCCATGGTTGACCGTATCAAAAGCTTTTGATAGGTCTAGCGCTACTAGTACTGTTCTCTGGTGGGGTTTTTGATTCAAACCGCAATTTATCTGGGTGCTAATGGCATTTAGCGCGGTGGTAGTGCTATGGAGTTTTCTGAAGCCATGCTGATGACAGGCTAGTTGCAAATTTGCTTGGAAATGCTTCAAGCGTCTTTGCTACTGGCGATAGGAGAGATATCGGACGATACGACTCTCCTATGTTAGCTGGTTTCCCAGGCTTTAGTAGCGGGACCACCTTGGTCATTTTCCATTTTTCGTGTATGACAAAGGTGGAAAGAGACAGGTTGAAGACATGCGCTAAATATTTGAAACCCTCTTTCCCTAGGCTTTTAAGCATTGGCATGGCTATGCCGTCTGGGCCGACTGCTTTGGATGGTTTAGCGTGACCAATGACGTCCTCAACCTCTTTAGCGGTGATGGTGATTGGTGACGCGCTGAATTTGTGTTTATGAGCGTGTCTGTTGGCCCTCCGTCTATCTTTGTCGACCGTAGAATGCATTATATATTGTCGGCAGAAAGCGCTCGCGCATTTTTTCGCATCCGACAGCACTTTATCGCCAAAGGCGATGGAAACTTTGTCTTTGTGCTTAGACGGATTCGATAGGGACTTTACGATGGACCAAAGTTTACCCACACCGGTAGAGAGGTTACAACCACTTAGGTGCTCCTCCCATTTCGCCCGCTTCTGTTCATCCACAAGCAATCTGATGCGTTGGTTTATATCCCTTATTGGGGGGTCGCCTGGATCAAGCTGTCTTATAAGGTCACGTTCTCTCGCTAAGTTTGCGGCCTCCGCCGGGACGTGGGGCCGAATTTCGGGAATTCTCCCGGCGGGAATGAAACGTGCCGAGGCGGATTCAATGACCTTGCGGAAGGCACGCTCCCCTTGGCGGGCATCAGTCGGGATAGGGAGTGCAGCAAAGAGGTTGTCTGTAAAAGGTTTATATTGGTCCCACTTTCCTTTTTTGAAGTTTATGAAAGTGCGTTTTTCTGTGACGATGAAGTCGGCAGTGCGCTCGAGCGAAATAAGTATAGGCAGGTGGTCGGATGCCAATGTTACCATCGGCTGCCAGTTGACGCAGTTTACGAGTTCTGCGCTCACGATTGAGATATCTGGCGAACTGTGACTGCTTCCTACCATACGTGTGGGGGCGTCCCCGTTTATTGTTCAGAACGTCGTTTCTTCTATTTGATCCGCCAACATCTCACCCCTACTGTCCGCCCGCAAATTTGAATGCCATAGATCGTGATGGGCGTTGAAATCGCCTAAGATAATGCGATTGTTGCCAGTGAGTAAGGCGCTGATATTAGGGCGGTATCCACTGGGGCAACAGGTGGCAGGAGGGATGTAGATGTTGATGATTTCTAGGTTTGCATCGCCTGATCGGACAGATAGACCTTGACGTTCTAAGACATTGTCCCTGCGGTCGATGCCAGGATCAAATATATAATATTGCACAGAGTGGTGTATGATAAACGCGAGTCCGCCTCCATTTCCGCTCTCGCGATCTTTTCTGTGAACATTATACCCAGAGCAGGTCTGCAATGCAGATCTTGCTGTGAGTTTAGTCTCTTGAATCGCAGCAATGCGGATGTTGTGCCGCTTCATGAAATCGACTATCTCCGTAATCTTCCCAGTTAGTCCATTACAGTTTAACTGCAGAATTCTGAAGTGCATGAGGGGAGACGTCGCCACTCTGGGGGTAAGTGACGGGTGACTGCGCCTGGGTTGAGGAAGGCTAGGACGCAATTGTTGTTGTGGCCCTGGGACTGGGCGTCCTTGGGCAAGCATTGGGGTACCCGAATGATTTGGGTTTGCGACCTGGCAACATGGCGCGATGAAACCCGTCGGGGGGTTGCCGTCGCGGAGACCAGAACATCTAGGAAAGTGGCACCACCCAAGGCAGGAGCTGCATTGGGCGGATGTAGCAAACATATATATTCTGTGCTGGCTAACGGTGCAAACGGAGGTAGGGACTAAGAGTCTATTTCCCTGACCTACACGATTGCTGCCGGAAAAGAGGGGGAAGACGGGGGCAGGGGCTGATGCTCAACATTGCTACCGACTCTACTAACAAGATAGTAGTTATGAGTGGTAGCAGCTATTTGAGTTGTTGGCGCCGTGGGGCGCGAGCAGCAGCGGGTACTTGTTGTGGCTTGCTGAGCAGCGGGGCTGCTGGCAGGTAGTGGGGGACGCTTAGGCGTAGACTACGGGACGCCCTTGGGCGTGAGCAGCAAGGAGCCACAAAAGGTTTATAAAAGTTACGTGGACGTCGGGTTTTGGGACCAAGCCCAGAACAACCTGTCTGATGCAACCATCCCTTACACGAAACACACTAACAAGAGTATGACCGTCCTAAAAAGATTCTTTTCCGGCAGATGCAGCAAAACCATTTCTCAGGACCGGGGTCAGGAGTCGGGCCCGGATTGGATTCGATACCTTCCGGGAGCAAGAGAATATGGAGCAGTCCCGCTGCAAGGAGCTGCTGGGAGGATGACAATTTGTGGGAGGGACGCAACAAATTAAATGGGGTTACACTTAAATGACAGTTCTTGGTCGGGAAAAATCCCGAGTCGCTCCGGTACATAGAACCGACTGCCTTGGGAGGCAGTCACGCAAAGTACCGTTTTCAAACTACAGCTTTAATGACTACCTTCGAACTGTTGCTAGCCGATGCAGAGCGGGACAGTTGGTAGCCACACTTGTACGAACAATTTGAGCTAAGTGAATTTAAATTAATTACGAGACTATACAGAACCACCTAGGAATTAACGCTTCCCAAGGCAGTCGGTTCTATGTACCGGAACGACTCGGGATTTTTCCCGACCAAGGACTGTCTATTCAGTGTAACCTCATACTCGTTTTGTCTCGTGTAAGGGATGATTGCACCGGGCAGGTTGTTCTGGGCTAGATCCTAAAACCAGACGTCCACGTAGCTTCTATAATTTTTATTTATTTATTTATTAGAAGAAAAGAAGCGCAACGTGCCTTCTTTACTGGAAAAGGAGCACTAGTAAGAACACCTTCGGCTCGCTTGTTTTTTAAGTTACAGTTTTTGCTTAGATTAACTCAAGGCTTATAGATAATTAACTCTAGATTAATTTCTTAGGATCTGTTAACCTAAGGAATTCATTTATTTTGTCTATAGATACAGCGTTATGATTTCTTAATAAACTAGAAGGGTTTGTGTTTCCAAATAGGCTTGCTCTGGTTATTGCGAAATGATGACATCTGTCGAGGAGATGAATCACAGAGTTAGTTTCGGCATTACAGTAGGGGAACTGTGACACGCTCGATCCTTTAAGAACCGCCTCGTGTGTAATAATCGTGTGTCCTATTCGTAGTCGGATAAACGCTTTCAAATTGTTGCAGGTGACTTTAATCGGGAATATAGGACTCTTTCCGCTGGTGTTTATATTCGAGTAGTGGTGGATATAATTCTTCCAATCTTCGAGTTTTGCTTTAAGTATGTGTATTTGAGCCAGTTTGGAGATATCCTTTTTAGAGATAAAGTTTTGAACTATAAGTGGTTCTTGGGCTGCTAACTTAGCTCTTTCATCAGCAGCTTCATTTCCAGCTATTGAAAGATGACTTGGGACCCACATGATTTTTATTCGACTGTTGGTTTGTAAAAGTGTTTTGCGTATTTCTATTGTCAGGCTATCTGTACTGGACATATTTGTGATGGATTGTATGGTCGATAAGCTATTTGAACATACTATGTATTTTTCTTTGGTGCCGAGAGCAAATTGAGTTGCGCGTAGTACCGCGCTAGCTTCTGCAGTGTATACAGAACAAAATGGTAGTAGGTGGCCGACCGTGATTGTATTTTGATTGGAATCTACCACCGCGAAAGCTGTTGTGGAATGAATTTTTGTACCGTCGGTGTATGCGAATTTCCAATCTTGCTGTTCAAATTTTGTTGTGATATCTTTAAACATTTGTCTATAAACTGCTGCCGGTGTGGTACTCTTGTTGCTTCTGCTTATATCGGTTATAACAAACGATTGCATGTTAGTCCAGGGTGGAGGAGTGTTACAGTTCTTTTTTACTGGCTTAATAGGAATGCCTGCTTCCTTCGCTGTGTTGATGCACCTTGTAATGGCTGAAATACGGCGTAATACTTTTGCTATTTCTTGCAACTGAATTCACTGCCTCACAGAGAATCGCGTTTTTGCAGTGTAGGAGCTTATGGGTCAACTTCAAGCTGTTTTGTCTAGTTCTTTCTTCCACAGTCGGAAGCCCTGCTTCTGTCAGTATGCACCGTGTTGGAGATGTCGGGAATGCTCGCAAGCTCCTTCTAGCTGCAGCGTGGTATGGTGGTGATAAGCGTTTCATGATGCTGCGCGCACAGTGCCCGTATATCGTTAAGCCGTAGTCGATTTTGGCAAAATCAAGGCTTTTGTTATGCGTATTAAAGTTGTTTGATGCAGCAGACAATGTTTCGATGATAAATACTTTATTACATTTAATCGTTTATCTAAGCTTGTTCTTAAATGTTCGACATGGAGTTTATATGTAAGCTTTTTGTCAAATACAATACCCAGAAACTTAAGACTACTGCTATTGACAAAGTCGACATTATTAAAATTTAGACTTATTGATGGACATAGCTTTTTATTAGAAATGTGGAAAGTTGTACATTTGTTGTAGCTCCCGAGATGTTTGGCCAGCTGGTTATTTTTGAAATTATTTGAGAAAAATCGCTTTGGACCACCGATAAGTCCTTACATTTGGAAAACAATAACAAATCGTCTGCATACATAATCCTATGGACTCTTTTGTATTGAGACAGGATTTTATTAATTTCATCGAAAGCTACTATAAATAATACTACCGACAATGGTGAACCCTGAGGTATGCCATTAAATAGTTTATGATTTTTAGAATACTTATTACATGTTTTGACACTAAAAGAGCGATTGGATAGAAAATCTTTTACGTAGTTATATATGTTATTTCCTATCTTCTATTCGGCTAGTTGCCGAAAAACGATATGAGCACCGATTCTATCGTAAGCTTTCTCAAAATCAAGGCTTAGGATGGAAACATGGTTTTTTGAAGCTAGAGCTGTTGTGGCAAAGTGTTCAAATATCAGGAGTGCGTCTATTGTCCCTTGACCTTCTCTGAAGGCAACCTGGTGTGGATCGACGAGACCGTTTGACGAGGCAAACCACATGATGCGCTTTGCTATGATTTTTTCCATAACTTTACTTGAACAAGGAATTAGGGATATTGGTCTATAGCCGGAAGCACGTGATGTGCATTGTTTCGACTTTGGAAGCGGAAGGACGGTGGAGTTTTTCCAAGTGTGTGGTAATGAACCTTGTTCTAAAATATTGTTGTAGAGCGCAATTAATCTTTGTTTTACTTTCTGCGGTAGATTTTTAAGCATCGGGTACGAAATTCGATCTCTGCCTGGAGTTTTTCCAGACATGTTTTTTACCGTCAAATCGTATTCGAATTCTGTTATGGGCAAGTCAATTAGTTTCGCTTGCGTTGAAGGTGTATCATTATGGTAACCGCTTTCTAAAGTCATATTTTTATGTGAAACAAAAGCTTCATCAAAACTAGTCTTTAGAGTAGTTAGACCAAAACTCGCCCAGATGGTTTGCTATTTCTGTCGCGGAGCATATTGTTCCTTCATCTGTGACTAAAGCTTTGATTGAGTTAGGGGTATATGTGCCCGTCAGCATTTTAATATTTGCCCAAATTTTCTTTGGATCTGAGGAAGGTGTTATCCCCTCCGTTAGCTTTTCTAAACTCTCTCTTTTAGCTACATTTACCTCCCTTTTAAAAATTGCGTTCGCTTTCTTGTATTCAACAAGATTTTCAGGAGATCTATGTTTCTTATATATATGCCAAAGCTTCTGTTTCTTTTCTCTTAACGCCTGAAGGATTGATGACCAATATGGTACTACAGTCTTGCGTTTTCTCTTGTGGGTCTGGGGTACCGATAAATGTGCTGCTGTAAGTACTATTTTTTTCAATGCATTGGCTTCTTTGTTTACATTAGAGGACAATGGGTATTTGCTCATGGTTTCATTGGCCGAGAGTTGAAAGTTCTCCCAATTTGCTTTTTCTATAATGAATTTTGGTTTTGGTGTCCCCGGGTTTGACCGAGCTAACCTCCCTTTGCACCGTTTGCCAGCACAGAATATATACGTTTGCGACATCCGCCCAATGCAGCTCCTGCCATGGACGGTGTCACTTTCCTAGATCTTCTGGCCTCTGCGACGGCAACCCTTCGACGGGTTTCATTGCACCATGCTGCCAGGCCGCATACCCAAATACATCGGGTACCCCAATGCTTACCCAAGGACGTCCAGTCCCAGGGCCACAACAGCAATTGCGTCCCAGCCTTCCACAACCCAGGCGTAGTTACCCGTCGCTTACTCCCAGAGTGACGACGTCTCCCCCCCATGCACTTCAGAATTCTGCAGTTAAACTGTAATGGATTAACTGGGAAGACCACGGAGATAGTCGATTCCATGCAGCGGCATAACATCCGCATTGCTGCGATTCAATAGACTAAACCCACAGCAAGATCTGCTCTGCAGACCTGTTCTGGGTATAATGTCCACAGAAAAGATCGCGAGAGCGGAAATGGAGGCGGCCTCGCGTTTATCGTACATCACTCTGTGCAATATCATACATTTGATCCTGACATCGGCCGCAGGAACAGTGTCTTAGAACGTCAAGGTTTATCTGTCCGGTCAGGCGATGCAAACCTAGAAATTTTCAACCACCCCTATTCTGCATTTCGATTACGTTCCCGTTCTACGCTCCGCTTCAATCGAAGTTTGGTATTCTGCATTACGACGGAATCGTAAAGAGAGGAGTAAGAGCAAATGATTTTTCGAAATCAGCTGTTGGTACGGAATGTGTGAACATTGGAACAAAATAAATTAAAGAAAATTTGTAAAAAACACTGAAAAACGTTTATATTTTATTATCCACGCCATTTTGTACAAAAAAAAAGGATTAGAATATATTGCCGCAGTGTTATATTTTTTTGAGTGAAGTGCTTTCATAATTGTAAGTGTGTTTTTGTCGTTCTTTTGGCCAATTCCCTGCCGTGGCCACCAAGTTTTGTTAAAACGGATTCCTGCACGAATATAGTTGACATTTTCTGAATTTTAAGGATGCTGATTTCATTGCACTGGCCTAAAATACTTTATAAAGGTTTATTTATTCTTTCCGCAAGGATTGTTTACGTTTTCGCTTCACCCTCCTCTACGCCTGCAGCTTGCTTTGGCATATAACTGGACCCAACGAACTGACACAAATTATAGCTGTCTATTATAATGGAATCAATAGCCGCGGCATTATTTATGGAGTTGAAAAGCAACGCATACGAAAATTGCCAGGCGAGAATGGAGAGGCAAATATTGCGAGATTTGTCTAATCCATTTGAGATGCGTGACGAATTGTAAGAAATTGAACTTAAAAGTGGTGAAGTTTAATGACTTTTATCTTATTTAGGTTCAAAAAAAACTTTCAACTTAACAAGGATGCAAATACGTCCAAGGACTTCGACATCGACATGTTGTTTTTGACCTGGAAACATATAAAAAACAATCATCATCAAGCCTTCTACGTTTCTTAACAAGTTTTACTTACATTTTTGTTAAAATTCTGTTATAAATTAATAAAAAAAATAAAAAGAAAAGTTCTGCACAATAAACGGAGACGCCCCCACACGTATGGTAGGAAGCTGTCACAGTTCGGCGGATATATCGTGAGCGCAGACAACCGCCAAGGGGAGCGTGCTTTCCGCAAGGTCATTGAATCCGCCTCGGCTCGCTTCATTCCCGCAGGTAGAATTCCCGAAATTCGGTCCACTTTCCGGCGGAGGCCGCAAATTTAGCGAAAGAACGTGACCTTATAAGACAGCTCGATCCCGGCGACACCCAAATAAGGGATATAAACCAACGCATCAGATTGCTTGTGGATGACCACAAGCGGGCGAAATGGGAGGAGCATCCAAGCGGTTGTAACCTCTCTGCCGGTGTAGGTAAACTTTGGTCCACCGTAAAGTCCCTATCGAATTCGTCTAGGCACAATGACAAAGTTTCCATCGCCTTTGGCGATAAGGTGCTATCGAATGCGAAAAAATGCGCGAACGCTTTCTGCCGACAATTGATAATGCATTCTACGGTCGACAAAGATAGACTGAGGGCCAACAGACACGCACATAAACATAAATTCAGCGCGTCACCACTTGCCATCACCGCCAGAGGTTGAGGATGCCATCGGTAATGCTAAACCATCCAAAGCAGTGGGCCCAGACGGCATAGCCATGCCGATGCTTAAAAGCCTAGGGAAAGGGGGTTTCAAATATTTAGCGCATGTCTTCAACCTGTCTCTTTCCACCTTTGTCATTCCGGAAAAATGGAAATGACCAAGGTGGTCCCGCTACTAAAGCCTGGGAAACCATCTAACATCGGAGAGTCATATCGCCCGATATCTCTCCTCTCGCCAGTAGCCAAGACGCTTGAAGCCATTTTTCCCCCCTACTTCAAAGCAAATTTGCAGCTAGCCTGTCATCAACATGGCTTCAGGAAACTCCATAGCACCACCACCGCGCTAAATGCCATTGGCACCCAGATAGTTTGCGGTTTAAATCAAAACCCCCGCCATAGAAGAGTACCCGTTACGCTAGACCTATCAAAAGCTTTTGATACGGTCAACCATGGCACGGTACTGCAAGACCTGGAAGGGTCTACCCGTCCCCCATGTCTTAAAAGGTGGATCGAAAATTATCTGGGTGCCCGGCAGGCATCGGTGCAATTTAGAAACGAATCATCTAAACCAAGAAGAATTAAACAAGGGGTGCCACAGGGTGGTGTCCTATCCCCACTATTGTTTAACTTCTGCTACCTTCGCCACCAGAAGGTGCAATAATGGCCACAGGCCCAGGCCAACAGATCGATGAGCTTTGCAACAGAATAAACGGCTACCTCCCTGATCTCTCCAGTTTTTTCCCTTCGCGAAACCTGGCATTATCACCGACTAAATCCTCCGCGGCCTTAATTACAACATGGACGTCCCAAATTTCGACCATTTTGAACATCCACGTCGATGGCACTACGCTACCGACTATCCTACACCCCAAAATCTTGGGTGCGGCGTTTCATCAGGATCTACATTTTAGTGAGCACGCAGCCGCAATTGTTCCGAAAATCCAGAGCCGTAATAAAATCCTCAAATCCCTTGCTGGCAGTACTTGGGGAAAATACAAAGAAACGCTCATTACCACATACAAAGCATTTGACCAGCCTATGGCGTGCTACGCGTCCCCTATATGGTCGCCAAGCCTAAAAACTACCCACTGGAAGAAGCTACAGGCCTGCCAAAATACTGCTCTCAGAATCGCCACGGGTCTTTTTATGTCCCCAGAACACCATCTACATAATGAGGCGAGAATACTCCCCATCAAGGAGAGAAATGAGATGCTAACCAAACAGTTCCTGTTGATACCCAGAAAACTGGGCATCCCAACAGACATCTGATTGATGAGCCAACACCGCCTAGGGCTTAAGGAGTCATCTCCGTAAGCATTTCGAGGAAACACGGCACCTGAGACCTCAGCCGTATGAAGCAAGAAAACACAAGGAGGCCCTTGAAAGAACAGTACCCAAAACTTGCGGAAGAGGAACGCATACTCCCCAGGGAAACGACAGTCACTCTAGCTCAACTTCATTCTGGATACTGTAACAGGTTAAACTCTTAGCTATCCAGAATCAACACCGACATACAAAATGTATGCCCCGCTTGCAATGTGTCCCCACATGACCCAACCATCTCTTTAATTGTAATGTGGAACCAACGCCTCTAACACCACTTTCATTATGGTCCACCATTGTTGAAACAGCAAGTTTCCTTGGACTCCCGTTAGAGGATATTGATGACAATTTGTGATGTTGTTGTTGTTGTTGTTGTAGCAATGCTCGCCCCACCTAATAGCCGCGACCGATCACAAATTGTCATCAATATCCTCTAACGGGAGTCCAAGGAAACTTGCCGTTTCAACAGGGGTGGACCATAAGGAAAGGGGTGTTAGAGGCGTTGGTTCCACATTGGTGAGCCAACACCGCCTAGGGGCTTAAGGAGTCATCTCCGTAAGCATTATGAGGAGATACGGCACCTGAGAACTGAGCCGTATGAAGCAAACCAACACAAGCAGGTCTTCAGTGAACCCCACAAACAGGCGTCGGACTTTTATGCCAGGAATAGCCCGGTGAATCCAGTACTCAAAGAACAGTACCCAACACTTGCGGAAGATGAACGCGTACTCCCCAGGGAAACGCGAGTCACTCTAGCTCAACTTCGTTCTGGATACTGTAACAAGCTAAACTCTTACCTATCCAGAATCAACCCCGACATGCAAAATGTATGCCCGCTTGCAATGTGTCCCCACATGATACCTACCATCTCTTTAATTGTAATGTGAAACCAACGCCTCTAACACCACTTTCATTATGGTCCACCATTGTTGAAACACCAAGTTTCCTTGGATCCCGTTAGAGGATATTGATGACAATTGGTGATCGGTCCCACCTATTAGGTGGGGCGAAGCCCTGCCACAACAAAAACAACAACATACGAATGAACCAGTTACGAACGCTTCCCAAGGCAGCCGGTTTTATGTACCGAGCGACTGGGGATTTTTCCCGACCAAAAATTGTTATTTCAGTGTAACCCCATTTAATTTTGCGTCCCTCCCACAAATTGTCATCCTCCCAGCAGATCCTTGCAGAGGGACTGCTCTACATTCTCATGCTCCGGGAAGGTATTGAACCCAACCCAGGGCCAGAACCTGATCCCGGTCCAGGGAAACAGTTTTGCTGCATGTGCCGGAAACGAATATTTTTTGGACAGTCACAATCTTACCAGTGTCTCGTGCAAAGGATTGTTGCATCGCACGGGGTGTTCTGGGATAGATCCCAACATCCGTCGACACCGTAATTTTT
This sequence comes from Eurosta solidaginis, assembly GCF_040869045.1. NCBI lineage: Eukaryota > Metazoa > Arthropoda > Insecta > Diptera > Tephritidae > Eurosta > Eurosta solidaginis. Next base: position 119,198,160 of record NC_090323.1, on the reverse strand, counting down.
ACAAATCCACTGCGGATGTTGTGCAGCTCCATAAAATCAACAATCGTCGCAATCTTCGCAATCTTCCCAGTTACCCATTACAGTTTAACTGCAGGGTAATTGTTTAATTTAGCTCACAACTGCTAAAACTCGTCCTAAAATATCAGGTGTTAAAAGACGCGCTTTTCACCCAGGATCACTCAGGGGGGCGGAAATTCAAAATTTTATTTCGTTTCGGAGATATTTGCAAACAAAATTGAAAATTTTCATGTCGTTGTTGTTGTTTTTATGATTTTGTTGTGCCCACAAGAAAACTGTGGGTAAAAGTGTTTTGCGCGGATATAGTTTTGGTCTCCAAACCGGCGTTGGTCCCACCCAGGGTAATTTTTTATAAGCGTGGCCGAAGGCCGCCAATGCAGAGAAGTGTTCTGCGCAAAAATACTATGGATCCCACACCCGGTTTCGGAGCGCTCCGGGGCCATTTTCGGTTTTTTGGAAATAACTTTTGACAGAAATAAAATTTTAAATTCCCACTGTCGGATTCGTGGTCCTTTCGTCTTTTGACACCTATTCCGATATTTTTGGTCTGGTTTTAGCAGTTGTGAGCTAAATTAAACAATTACCAACTGCAGTATTCTGAAGTGCAACAGGGAAGACGTTGTCACTCTGAAGGTAAGTAACGTGTACCTGCCGCGGGTATATTCTAACCCGCTGGGATACACCGCAGCTGTTCTACACTTTTACCAGAAAAAGTGGGGGTAGTAGTGCAGTTTACGGTACCCACCCTAAAGTTGGGCCAAGATTTTCGAGTGAGGTATCAAAAGACGCATATTAATCTCGAGAACAATAATCCGAAGGCGGAAAACAAAAATTTTATCTCCGTCCGGAGATATTTGCAGTTGAAGTTGGCGATTTTCATGTGGTTGTTGTGTTCGCACCCACAAAAAAAATTGTGCATCACCGTGGCGGTAGCCACGGTTATACCACACACCCGGACTTGGCAAGGCGTAGCTCAGGGTTAGTTTTTATAAGCGCGGCCGAAGGCCGCCAACGCAGAAAGGGTAGTAGTGCAGTTTAGGGGCCCACCCTAAAGTTGGGCCAAGATTTTCGAGTGAGGTATCAAAAGACGCGTATTAATCTCGAGAACAATAATCCGAAGTCGGAAAAGAAAAATTTTATCTCTGTCCGGAGATATTTGCAGTTGAAGTTGGCGTTTTTAATGTGGTTGTTGTTGTGGGTACCCACAAAAAAATTGTGCATCACCGTGGTGGTAGCCACGGTTATACCACACACCCGGACTTGGCATGGCGTAGCCCAGGGTTAGTTTTTATAAGCGCGGCCGAAGGCCGCCAACGCAGAAAGGGTAGTAGTGCAGTTTAGGGGCCCACCCTAAAGTTGGGCCAAGATTTTAGAGTGAGGTATCAAAAGACGCGTATTAATCTCGAGAACAATAATCCGAAGGCGGAAAAGAAAAATTTTATCTCTGTCCGGAGATATTTGCAGTTGAAGTTGGCGATTTTCATGTGGTTGTTGTGTTCGTACCCACAAAAAAAATTGTGCATCACCGTGGCGGTAGCCACGGTTATACCACACACCCGGACTTGGCAAGGCGTAGCTCAGGGTTATTTTTTATAAGCGCGGCCGAAAGCCGCTAACGCAGAAAGGTGTTCTGCGCAAAAATACTATGGCTCCCACCCCCGGTTTCGGAAGTACCCACGGGTCTTTTTTCGGTTTTTCGTTAATATCTTTTGAACGGGTAAAAAAAGTTAACTTCCGCTTTCGGATTCTTGATCTAGACGTGAATATGCGTCTTTTGATACCTCACTCAAAAAAAAGCCCCAATTTTAAGGTGGGGCCCCTAAACTGCACAATTACCGCAGAAAGGTGCTCTGCGCAAAAATACTATGGATCCCACCCCCAGTTTCGGAGGGACCCGCTGGTCTTTTTCCGGGTTTTCGTTAATATCTTTTGAACGGGTAAAAAAAGTCAACTTCCGCTTCCGGATTCTTGATCTAGACGTGAATACGCGTCTTTTGATACCTCACTCCAAAATTTTGGCCCAAATTTCGGTAGGTACCGTAAACTGCACTATTACCAAAGTTGGGCGAGAGTGACTCGTGACACCCTGGTTGGTCTGATTTCCTTTTCTGCAAGAATTAAATAACGTATACATAATGGAAACTATAAAAGGGTTTAGCATACACATAATATATCAACAGCTTGTGAAAACTTGCGCAATATCTACCCGGTAAGCTATAGGAAACAGTTCTTCTCCTTCTACAACATGAAATAAAGCTTCCAAAACTTCTTGAACGCCGTCTCGACCACTAATTTTACCATTGTGCTGCACTATTATTTGATGCCAAACAAATCCCTGTGCCATGACCTTAGGATCATAACTGGTACATTTGGAGTATGTTTGTGTATTCTTATAACATAATTCAATAGGTAAATCGTTTGGGAAATGATACACATCATCTGTAATGAAAAAATCATTAGAATACGTATTAAATATTTAACTTAACGCACCAGGCCGCGAAATTGACATATTTTCCACTGAAATTCAAAAATCACTTATCAGTGTCAAAATCTATTGATTTGAAGTGATGCCACATCTTTTGTTGAGTAAGCTTTATGCTATGCTTAAGATGCATGCACATTAAGTGACGCGAAATATAGCGAAATCCGCACACAACTTCATACATTTTTTTTCCGTGGACTGCTAATTATCTGAGTGGTCGGCAGGCGTCGGTTGAATTTAGGAACGAAATTTCTAAACTTAGAAAAATTAAACGTGGGGTTCCACGGGGTGGTGTCATATCCCCGCTTCTGTTTTATTTTTACATATCAAAACTCCCTTCACCCCCAGAAGGAGTCACAATCATTTCCTATTCTGACGATGGCACGATTATGGCTACAGGACATGGCCCTTCAGTAGATGAATTAGTTTCTAAATTAAACAGATGTCGCAAATATTGGCCGTACGCGTCGATGGTGTCACCTACCGACTGTCCATCACCCAAATATCTTAGGGGTGACGTTCGATAATACTCTAACCTTCAAGGCTCATGCCATTGAGATTGTTTCTAAAGTACAAAGTCGCAACAAAATTCTCAAGTCGCTTGCCGGCAGCACATGGGGAAAAGATAAAGAAACGTTGCTAACCACGTACAAGGTAATCGCTCCCCAAGGCCGTCCGTTCTATGTACCGGAGAGTCTCGGGTTTTTTCCCGACCAAGGACTGCCATTTCAGTGTAACCCCATTTAATTTGTTGCGTCTCTCCTACAAATTGTCATCCTCCCAGCAGCTCCTTGCAGCGGGACTGCCCCATATTCTCTTGCTCCGGGAAGGTATCGAATCCAATCTGGGCCCGACTCCTGATCCCGGTCCTAAGAAACGGTTTTGCTGCATCTGCCGGAAAAGAATCTTTTAGGACGGTCATACTCTTGTCAGTGTGTTTCGTGTAAGGGATGGTTGCATCGGACAGGTTGTTCTGGGCTAGATCCCAAAACCAGACGTCCACGTAACTTCTATGAATCGTTTGTGGCTCCTTGCTGTTCACACCCTAGGACGTCCCGTAGTCTGCGCCTTAGCGCCTCCCCAGCCACCATCCAGCAGCACCGATGCTCAGCAAACCACAACAATTAGCCGCTGCTGCTCGCGCCCACGACGCCACCAACTCACCCGGCTGCTCCCACTCATAACTACAATCTCCGTAGTAGAGTCGGGAGAAATGCCGAACATCATCCCCTGCCCCCATCTTCAGACTCTTAGTCCCTACCTCCCTTTGTACCGAACAGCATTCGCGTCCTAGCCTTCCACAACCCAATAGTAATCACCATTCACTTACTCCCAGAGTGACGACGTCTCCCCCTATGCACTTCAGAATTCTGCAGTTAAACTATAATGGATTAACTGGGAAGATCACGGAGATAATCGATTTCATGAAGCGGCACAACATCCGCATTGCTGCGATTCAAGAGACTAAACTCACAGCAAGATCTGCATTGCAGACCTGTTCTGGATATAATGTCCACAGAAAAGATCGCGAGAGCGGAAATGGAGGCGGCCTCGCGTTTATCATACACCACTCTGTGCAATATCATATATTTGATCCCGACATCGACCGAAGGGACAGTGTCTTAGAACGTTAAGGCTTATCTGTGCGGTCAACATGTACATCCCTCCTGCCACCTGTTGCCCCAGTGGATACCGCTCTGACATCTGCGGCGTACTCACTGGAAACAATCGCATTATCTTAGGCAATTTCAATGCCCATCACGATGTATGGCATTCAAACTTGCGGGTGGACAGTAGGGGTGAGATGTTAGCGGATCAAATAGAAGAAACGACGTTCTGCGCTATAAATGGAGACGCCCCCACACGTATGGTAGGAAGCTGTCACAGTTCGCCGGATATTTCAATCGTGAGCGCAGAACTCGTAAATTGCGTCAACTGGCAGCCGATGGTAACATTGGCATCCGACCACCTGCCTATACTTATTACGTTCGAGCGTCCCGCCGACTTCATCGTCGCACAAAAACGCACTTTCATTAACTTTAAAAAAGGAAAGTGGGACGAATACAAATCCTTTACAGATAACCGCTTTGCTGCCCTCCCTATCCCTACTGATGCCCGCCAAGGGGAGCGTGCTTTCCGCAAGGTCATTGAATCCGCCTCGGCTCGTTCCATTCCCGCCGGTAGAATTCCCGAAATTCGGCCCCATTTACTGGCGAAGGCCGCAGGTTGAGCGAGAGAACGTGACCTTATAAAACAGCTCGATCCCGGCGACCCCCAAATAAGGAATATCAACCAACGCAACAGATTGCTTGTGGATGAACATAAGCGGGCGAAATGGGAGGAGCACCTAAGCGGTTGTAACCTCTCTGCCGGTGTAGGTAAACTTTGGTCCACCGTAAAGTCCCTATCGAATCCGTCTAGGCACAATGACAAAGTTTCCATCGCGTTTGGCGATAAAGTGCTGTCGGATGCGAAAAAATACGGGAGCGCTTTCTGCCTACAATATATAATGCCATTCTACGGTCGACAAAGATAGACGGAGGGCCGACAGACACGCACATAAACATAAATTCAGCGCGTCACCAATTACCATCACAGCCAAAGAGGTTGAGGATGCCATCGGTCATGCTAAACCATCCATAGCAGTGGGCCCTAGATAATCTAATCTAATCTAATCTAATCCTATCGCCAGTAGCCAAGACACTTGAAGCCGTTTTGCTCCCCGACTTCAAAGCAAATTTGCAGCTAGCCTGCCATCAGCATGGCTTCAGAAAACTCCGTAGCACCACCACAGCGCTAAATGTCATAAGAATCCAAATAAATTGCGGTTTAAATGAAAACCCCCACCATAGAACAGTACTCGTTGCGCTAGACCTATCAAAATCTTTTGATACGGTCAACCATGGCACATTACTGCAAGACCTGGAAGGGTCTACCCTTCCCCCATGTCTTAAAAAGTAGACCGCAAATTATCTGGGTGGTCGTCAGGCATCGGTGCAATTTACAAATGAAACATCAAAACCAAGAAAAATTAAACAGGGGGTGCCACAGGGGGTGCCACAGGGTGGTGTCCTATCCCCACTTTTCTTTAATTTCTACACATCTAAGCTACCTTCGCCACCAGAAGGAGTTACTATCGTTTCCTACGCCGATGACTCCACAATAATGGCCAAAGGCCCAGGCCCAAAGATCGATAAGCTTTGCAACAGAATAAACGGCTACCTCCCTGATCTCTCCAGTTTATTCGCCTAGCGAAACCCGGCATTATCACCGACTAAATCCTCCGCGACCTTCTTTACAACATGGACGTCCCAAATGTCGACCATTTTAAACATTCACGTCGATGGCACTACGCTACCGACTGTCCTACACCCCAAAATCTTGGGTGTGAGGTTTGATCAGGATCTACATTTTGATGAGCATGCATCCGCAATCGTACCGAAAATCCAGAGCCGTAATAAAATTCTCAAATCCCTTGCTGACAGTACTTGGGAAAAAATCAAAGAAACGCTTATTACCACATATAAAGCAATTGGCCAGCCGATTGCATGCTACGCGTCCCCTATATGGTCGCCAAGCCTAAAAATTACCCACTGGAATAAGCTACAGGCCTGCCAAAATACTGCTCTCAGAACCGCCACGGGCTGTCTTCTTATGTCCCCAGAACATCATCCACATAATGAGGCGAGAATACTCCCCATCAGGGAGAGAAATAAGATGCTATCCAAACAGTTCCTGTTGAATACCCAGAAACCTCAGCATCCAAACAGACATCTGATTGATGAGCCAATACCGCCTAGGGATTTAAGGAGTCATCTCCGTAAGCATTTTGAGGAAATACGGCACCTGAGAACTCAGCCGTATGAAGCAAAAAACACAAGCAGGTCTTTGGTGAACTCCACAAACAGGCGTCGGACCTTTATGCCAGAAATTGCCCGGTGAATCCAATACTCAAAAAACAGTACCCAAAACTTGCGGAAGAGGAACGCATACTCCCTAGGGAAACGCGAGTCACTCTGGCTCAACTTCGTCCTGGATACTGTAACAGGTTAAACTCTTGCATATCCAGAATCAACCCCGACATACAAAATGTATGCCCCGCTTGCAATGTGTCCCCACATGACACCAATCATCTCTTTAACTGTAATGTGGAACCAACGCCTCTAACACGCCTTTCATTATGGTACTCCCCTGTTGAAACAGCAAGTTTCCTTGGACTCCCGTTTGAGGATATTGATGACAATTTGTGATCGGTCGCGGCTAGGTGGAGCGAAGCATTGCTAGAACAACAACAACTACGTACAAGGTAATTGGCCGGCCGCTCATGAGCTACACGTCTCAATAGACCTATTAGCTGTTCAAAACCTTTGAAATGCTGATAAATGTGTACATAAAGTCCAACATGGATTAAAAGCTGCTCTCCACAACCCAACATGCGTACACCTAAGGCAAGTCGGTAGACATCGCATTGCATTGAGTGGTAGTAAGCATAGAGAAAGCTCTGGAATATAAGGTATATGCTCTAGGAGTCTTCTTACACATTGCCGGGGCTTTCAATAATGTTTATAAATGGGCGATTATGGATGGTCTTAGTTAAATTAAAGTACATCCCGCCTTAACCAGATGGATGGGCTGCATGTTAAATTGCAGGAAGATTACAAAACAATGGGGATTGTACGAGGCTACGAAAGCAGTGGACAGGGGCACGCCGCAGGGAGGGGTGCTATCACCGCCGCTGTGGATGCTGGTCATCAACCAACTGCTCAGACGATTCGATGAGGGACCCGTAAAACTTACGGCTTACGCAGACGACGTTGCAATTGTCATAAGTGGAAAGTGCCTTCCAACGATTAGCTCCTTGATAGATCGGGCGCTTTGGGATATTCATACCTGGGCATCTAATGCCGGTTTGAAATCCAACGCGGAGAAGACGGATATGGTCTTGTTTACAAATAGGTACAAGGTCCCAAATTGGACCAGGCCCAAGTTAGGAGGGATGGCCCCACAGGAGAAACCTTGCACAAAATATCTAGGAATAATCCTAGACAGTAAGCTGTCATGGAACCTCAACGTGGAGGAGAGGGTGAAGAAGGCCTCAACGGCACTTTATGCATGTAAAAGAATACTGGGGTGTACGTGGGGCTTATCGCCCTCTTTTTCTCATTGAGTTTTTACAGCGATTTTAAGCCCTATTCTATACTATGGAGTTCTTGTTTGGTGGAAAGCCACACAAAAAACAACCTACCTCAAAAAATTAGAGGGGTATGCAGACTATCAGTACTTAGCTTTACGGAAGCCCTGAAAACAACCCCGACGGCTGCACTGTATGCCATTATGCACATTCCACCTGTATGCCTCGTAGCAAAGAACATAGCATTAACAACTGAAACCAGGCTGGGTGCCTCGGGGCAGCTTGAGCGCCGACCATACGGCTATAGTAGTATAGCGTCATCAATAACAAGACGAAAAGACCAGCTGATTCCCCATCTGCGCTTCGAGGGAGATCTTAAGGGCGCAATAGAGGTGGACGGTTGGCGCAAGGGTGCTCGAATGGCGGGCGAGGCTATACATGTTTACACAGATGGTTCCAAAGTAGCGGAAGGAGTATGGTGTGCGATATACTGTGCTGATCCAGAAATAAACAGATCCTACAGGCTGCCGAATTACCGTAGCGTTTTCCAAGCGGAAATAGTAGCCGTATCCAAAGCAGTAGAAACACTGGATGAGAATAGCTTAAGCTGCAACCGCGTTAACTTTTATATTGACAGTCAAGCAGCAGTTAAGGCAATAATCGCGCATAGCACAGCATCTAAATGCGTGGTAGAGTGTAAGCAGTCTCTGGAGAGAATCGGGCAGGGAGAAACATACATCTATACTGGGTCCCAGGGCATATGGGAATAGATGGGAATGAAAAAGTAGATGGACTAGCTAAAAAGGTCGCATCCCTTGAAGCTTGCTCCGTAGACGTCCCAATTAAACTGGGCGAGATTAAGCGAACGCTAGAGATGCACATGATCGACCGAGCGGGAATGTCGTGGGTTCAAGCTCGGGGATGTAAAGTGTCGAAGATTATGTGTAGGTCATTAAAATCATATCATTAAAAAGAGGACTGTAGGCTCATGACGGGTATTCTGACTGGACACTGCCTTCTGGCGTCACATGCCTTTAAATTAGGCTTGGTCAATGATAGAAGATGTATAGTCTACCCATTTTTTCTATTATTTTTTGGTTTTTTATTTATTTATTTACGGGGTAATTCTATATGAAAGCATGATATTCTTAATACATGTGCATAAATATCGAGAGGGGTATCAGAAGACGCTTTGGATGCAGACAAAAATTTTGCGTCTCTCAAAGATATTAACGAAAAACCGAAAAATTACCCCGGACTGCTCCGAAACCGAGGGTGGGATCCATAGCTTTTACGCAGAACGCCTTTCTGCATTGGCGGCCTTTGACAGCGCTGTAGTGTCAAATTGGGTCACTGCATTTAAATCTGGCAACACCCCCTCTAATAAATAAAAAGATGCAACACTCATATTAACACTTGGCATCAATTAAAATGTTAGAGTGGAATGACGCATCGCATCATACGATTTTCCCGTTATGCACTTTTGCATACCGGCAATGCTGCTTTTGAAGCGTCAGCAGTTTTTCAGTTTAGTTTTTGGATTGAGCCGGCACGACATGAACACGCGAAAAATGAAACGTAAAAGAAATTTGTGAACATAAATTAAAAGACTAAAAGTTAAGCTAACATGTACAAGTTTAAAAAATATAGTTATATAAATAAACAAACGAAAACTACACATATATTGGAAATTAAAAACGAAATAAAACAAACATAAACCAAATAAAATACAAATTAAATTAAGCAAAGAAAAGAGTATTTTTATTGTTGTGTGTGTGTGTGCGTGTGGCTGCGAGCCCAAAAATAAGTGGCGTCGAAATGCCACTTTACATGGCGACCGAGACGATTCGTTCCTATGTGGAAAAAATGGTTAAATCAACAAAATCTACAGAAATACATATATATAAAATTTAAAAATTACAAAAATTTAAAAACTGTAAAATTACAAAAAAAGTTGTGTGGAAAATGTGGAGAAATTAAACAAAACACATTACTCACAAAAATTACGTACATGAAAATCAAAAATGTGACGAAGTGGCGCGCAGATAAAGTACAGTCATGTACACATGTATATATGTGAAGTGGTCAACGAAGAAGCAGTCGTTGCTTGACCGCCGTGGAGATTGAACGTCAACCGTGGACGCTGTTAATACGCTAACCGTGGACGCTGTTGATACGTGCTTTCATAACATATATTCGCTTTTCATATACTTGTACATTTAACTACTTGCCATATATTACCTAAAATATATATGTACTTCACTCTCTAATTAAATAAAATCCTACATTTGGGGGCTCGTCCGGGATTTGCGCAAGCTAAAAACAAAAAAAAAAACATTACGCTTGTTATTGTAAAGCGAACGTATGTGGGAGTATATGAAAGCAAAAGAAGGCAACAACTACCAACAAGAAGAGTTGTTACTGAGACAATCGGATGATGTTAACGTGTGAAGGTGGAACCGTGAGGAAAATAAAATAACAAGTATCAGGTGACGAAAAAAAAAAAAAAACTCTGATGATATAACTGCATGGTTGTGACCTGATTTGTATGCCAAATATAATTGTTATTGTTGTTGGCATAGCTGCAGAAATATCGTGCGTGGTGGACAGTAATTTCATGCAATAGAAAAAATTAACTTTATGATATAGCAGTAAGTTCAGTAATTTCAGTGTTTTCAGGTCGCATAATGACAAAGAATCGGCGTTCGCAACGAAGTGACAGTGCGGTGGAGGTAGATTTTAGTACTGATTATGGTACAGTACGCTTCTCTGTGAACGATGTTGAGAATATTATTAAAAAATATTCTGGCGAAGACCCGGTTCTATTATCTGCATGGATTGACGAATTTGAGTCTTATGCAGACGCGTTTAGATGAAATCCTTTACAAAAATTTGTGTTCGCTAGAAGATCTCTTACGGGTGCAGCAAAATTATACATTGAATGCGAGGCAAAACCAATTTCATATGAACAACTGAAAACAGCGCTCACTCAAGAATTTCGTTCAAAACTAACAAGTTGTGACGTACATAACAAGTTGAGGGAGTCGAAAAAGAGTAAAAGCAAATCTTATCGTGAATTTTTGTACCGTATTCTTGATATGGGTAGTCAGGCAAACGTAGATAAATTGTCTGTATTTCAGTACATAATCAATGGCATTACCGAACAGTAGTAAACAAAACGATTCTGTTCGGAGCAAAAACCGTGGCGGAATTCAAAGAAAAGTTAGAAGCATATGAAAAGATGAAAACAATTGGTGGGGAAAACAAGTTTGTGAAAACTAACTCCGGTGAACGACCTCATAGCGATACAAAGAATGTAAAAAAGGGTAATACGACTAAAACGCGGTATTGCTTTAATTGTGGTTCGTCAGAACATGAATGTTTCGCTTGTCCTGAAAAGTCGAAGGGTCCAAAATGTTTCGGATGCAATAACTATGGACATAAACGAGTCGATTGTCCAACAGCAAAGAAGGTATCGGCTAATATTCTACAAAAGCCAAACATGATTCGTCCAGTCACAATAAACGGTGTAGTTTTGTCTGGCTTAATAGACACAGGTAGTGATGTTTGTATTTTAAAAAAGTGCCACTTGCGTACAATTTGCCCTCAGGTGACATTCAAAGGTACAAAGATGTCGCTAAACGGTGTAGGTGCAAATATCACAGCTAATGAGTCTTGTCGGGTCAATTTTAATTTGGATGGTGTTGCCTTTGATAATATAGAATTTTGGGCAGTTGAAAATAGTTTTATTCCTGCTGATGTAATAATAGGAATGAGCCTACTCGATAAAGCCGTAGTGAGCATCGATCGAGGACAAGTGACTATAAAGAAGCATGAGAATAATACAGCAACGAAGACAGAATCCAAAGCGGAGGTAAGCTGTTTTCTGGCGAAAGTGGACACTGATATATTTAGTGCAAGCGAACATGACATCATGGCCAGTAATTTGCCCACAAAGGCTATCCAAAAAACAGTTTTCGACTTGATTGCCGGCTACACCCCAGCCAAACAAGTGAGTACTTCAGTGGCAATGAAGATAATACCGATAGATGATGAGCCAGTTTACCGACCTCCACGACGATTTCCACCTGTAGAACGAGACGCCATTGACAAGCAGGTCACTGAATGGCTTAAAGCCGGAGTTGTTACAGAGAGTGTGTCTGATTATGCGAGCCAAGTAGTATTGGTCAATAAGAAAGACGGCACACTACGTCTTTGCATCGATTACAGGGCTGTCAACAAGAAGATCCATAAAGATAGGTACCCACTGCCAGTAATTGAAGACCAAATTGATCGATTACAAGATGCACATTATTTTACCACGTTGGACCTTGAGAATGAGTTTTTCCACGTGAACATGGAAGAAAAAAGTCGTAAGTACACATCCTTCGTAACGCAAAGCGGCCAATTCGAGTTTACTAAAGCACCGTTTGGCTTGTGTAATTCTCCAAGCGTTTTTCAAAATTTATCAACTACGTATTTCGAGATTTGATACGTGATGGAATAACGATCGTATACGTTAACATCGTAGTACCATCCCGAAACATTGAAGATGGCGTCACTAACTTGAAGAAAACTCTCGATGTGGCTGCCGCGAATGGCCTAAATATAAAGTGGAAAAAGTCTCAATTTTTAAAGCCAGAAATCGAGTTTCTTGGTCACCGTATATCTAATGGAACTGTATCTCCCTCGTCATCAAAAACGAAAGCTGTGCTGAATTTCCCGGTTCCGACTACAGTGAAGCAGCTTCAGAGCTTTTTGGGGCTTGCCGGGTATTTCAGAAAGTATATCGCTAACTTCGCTATACGAGCGAAACCACTCACGGAGTTAACTAAAAACGACGGACGTATCAATTTAGGTCAGCTGGAACTAGCTGCACTCGACGATCTGAAGAATGCATTATCGTCTAATCCTGTTTTGCGAATCTTCAAGTATGGTGCTACGACAGAGCTGCATACCGATGCCAGTAGGCTAGGATATGGTGCAGTGCTTCTCCAAGTTTGCGATGATGACAACGCACTTCATCCCGTATTTTATATGAGCAGGTGTACAACCGATGCTGAAAAAAATTATTCAAGTTATGAGCTGGAGGTTCTGGCAGTTATAAACGCTGTGAAGAAGTTCCGTATATACTTACTTGGCCAGAGGTTTAAAATTGTATCTGATTGCAAGGCATTCGAGTGTACGTTGAAAAAGAAGGATTTAACTACACGGGTTGCAAGATGGGCCCTTTTGCTAGAAGAGTTCAACTACTGGGTAGAGCACCGAGCCGGGACAAGTATGCGACGCGTAGATGCTTTAAGCCGCAACCCAGCTGTAAATGTGCTGCAGGAGGAGAACAGCTTTCTAGCTAAATTGTTAGATGCTCAACGTCGAGATGATAGTCTGAATGCAATTTTCGAGATGTTAAAGAGTGGACTTTACAAGGATTTCACCACCCAAAACGGTATATTATGTAAAGTTGTTAATAATAACATGTTGTTTGTTGTTCCAGAGGCAATGAGAGCTTCGGTTATACGCGGAGCACATGAACGTGGTCATTTTGGTTCCCGAAAAATGAAGGAAGTTTTGGAAAAGGAATTTTACATACCCGATTTAGGCCGACGCATCGACAGATGTGTAGCTAACTGTATCAAATGCATACTTTCTGATCGCAAGCGGGGAAAATCAGAAGGTTTGTTACACCCTATTCCTAAGGGAGAAATTCCTCTTGCGACTGTACATGTTGACCATTTGGGGCCGAAGCAAGACACTAAAAAGGGCTATCGGTACATTTTAGCATTAATCGACGGTTTTACGAAGTTCTGTTGGCTATTTCAAACAAAAACCCTAGGTACTGAAGAAGTTATACAAAAAATGGAGATTATTGTAGAAACGTTTGGCTATCCGCATTTTATCGTATCTGACAGGGGTGGCGCATTCATATCAACGGATTTCAAAAGTTACTGCACAAACCATGGTATTCAACAGCACGTCACAACAACTGGAGTGCCCAGGGGTAACGGGCAGGTGGAACGCCTACACGCAGTCGTTATTTCAGCGCTAACCAAAGCTTCATTAGACAACCCAGATAAATGATATCAAAATGTAAAATCAATTCAAAGAATTATCAACTCAACTTATCAACGATCCATAAAGACAACGCCATTTCATTTGCTGGTTGGTACATAAATGCGTTTTAAAAATTATACGAATTTGATAGAATTGATTGAAACTGAAATGCAACAGCAGTATGAGAACGCAGGGCTGGAATTGCGCAAAGAGGCAAAGCAAGCTGAAAATGAGAAACAGTTTAACCGAAGACGTCGACAAGCAAGGAAATACCAAGTAGGGGACCTGGTAGTTATTGAGCGAGTACAATACGGGACTGGTCTTAAAATACGCCCAAAATTCTTTGGCCCCTATCGAGTAACGTCAGTAAAGGGATTTGACCGCTACGAAATGCAAAAGGTAGGCGAGCACGAAGGACCAAAAACCACCAACAGCAGCATAGACAAAATGAAGCCTTGGATTGAAGACCTAGTTTCGGATTACGAAGATGACGATGAAACCTGCAATGAAAATGAAGGCGATAGTCACTCGCCTGAGGCAGGCGAGTAATATGGATGACCGAGTGTGGAATTTAGCTAAATAATGTTTTAAATAATTTCATATTAAAACTAAAAATTCTAAACTTCTGTGTTTCCAAGTCAAAAAGTTGCAATAGTTTTTCGTATTTTTCGTAATTTCACAGTTAAGAGATTCATAAACAGTTCCCTCAACGCTTATAAAATTGTTTGTTTGGAAAAATTAAAATATATGAAACATTATTATATATAAAATTAACGCTATTATATATTATCACAGCAAATCTGTTTCTAAGCTTCTTTAAATAAAAAAAAAAAATTATTTTTATAATAAAATTGTTCTCTGACATGCCAGGAAATGAAGTTTTTGCCTTTATATACAAAAACTGAATTTAACTTGAAAACAATAAAAAAAAAAATTCATTCATTTCGTTCGATTTATATAGGAATTATAGAAATGTTTTGGAAATTTTATTAAAAGCGGTGCGTCCGTGATATAATATACGTCATACTTTTCATACCTTCAATATAAAGCGATGTGGTCGTACCCATTGCCGTATATTCGGAAAAATTTTGTTTAGGCTTTTGAAAATAAGTGCGGTTTTTTCAAAAAAAAAAACCCAATTTATATAATTATCTTAACCAGACTTACCATTTTATAACATTTATACCAAACGCGACAATTATTTACCGGATTTTCAAAACATACTCGGATTTACAAAATATTTAACTGCTTTACAAAATTTTTTCTTTTAAAATAATAATTTTCAAAGAAATTGCTCGGTTTCAAACACATGTCCGATTCTGAGGGCCATTCCAGCGATAAATCAAGCTCTAAAAATATGTGTTCACTAGCTCGTCAAGAAGATTTTTTTTGGATTTAATGACTCAGATATCGCAGAAAATAATAATTCAAATTTTCAATCAGTAACTAATATTGTAAACACTCAGCCTTCAGCAAATTCGTCTAATAATTCAGAGAACTTACTAACTAGCACTTCCAATTTTCAGTCAGGAGCTGACTTTTCCAATTCTCACTCTACTTCAAATTCTTCTACTTTGCCTTCAACAAATAATTTTTCAGATTTACAATCGAATAACAATATTCCTATCATGGCAACCTCAGAACAGAAAAAGGTGTTCATTACCAGTTGCGCCTCAATTATTAGGGACAACTACAGCGGCGATCCTCTGGCACTAGAATCTTTTATCGACAAAATAAAATTAATTGAAGTCTTCTCAGACGAAAATTTAAATAGTACTTTTATTGCATTTCTGAAATCCAAAGTTGAGGGAAAAGCTCGCGAAGCATTGCCAACCGTGATAAACTCAGTTGAGGACATAAAGACTGCCTTGAGAAATAGAATAAAACCGGACAACTCGAAAGTTGTTTCTGGTAAAATCGCGTCCTTACATGTCATCAATAATAACTACTCGGACTTTGCTAAGCGCGTTGAAGAACTATCCGACGCATTGGAACGTTCTTTGATTATTGAAGGTATGACACAAGTCAAGGCACATGAAATTGCCGTAGAGAAAACAGTGAATGTGTGCAGGTTGAACACTCGTTCAGAATTGGTCAAATCCATCCTGACTTCAACTACCTTCAGTGATTCAAAAGACGTAGTTGCAAAAATGATAGTCGAACGTAATAATGAGGTAAAAGAAAGACAAGTACTAGCATTCCGTACTCGTGGTAATTGGCAAATTAGTTTTCGAGGAAATTATGGGGGTAATAATTTCAATAATAGGTACAACAATCCAAATGCAAGATTCAACAATAACAATAGGAATAACTACAACAACGGGTACAATAATTCTAATAGAGGTAATAATGACAGATATAGCACTAATAGAAACAATCAGCCTAGTAGTAGTAACAATAATGCTAATAATAATAATAGACGTTCAAATTCGCGAAGTAATGCCAATGTACGCGCTTTAAACGTGAACGACCCTCAGGAGCGAACACTGGGGGATCGAAATCACGATTTAGACAATTAAACGAATCTTCTCCAAAAATATTAAAATCCATCTACTGCTTGAACCTTAATTATTCGGATTTTATTGAACTTCAATGTAGCGATTCCTACAAACCATGTACTTTTCTAGTAGATTCTCAAGCAGATATTTCTTTAATCAAAATTTCAAGTTTATCTCAAAATTGTAACTTTAATAGTAACGAAATAATCAACATAACAGGCGTAACACCTGAAACAATTTCAACTTTAGGAACCTTAAAAACCAACTTAATTGCATATAAATTTTTAATACCGCATACTTTACATGTAGTTAACGACAATTTCAATATACCTTCAGACGGAATACTCGGCAAAGACTTTTTAAAATTAAATAAATGCATTATTAATTATGCAAGCGATAGCATAACTATTAATACCGGCTTAAAAACACTAAATATTCCAATTTTGCACGGCACAAGTACCGATTCTTTAGTTATTCCTTCGAGATGTGAAGTTTATCGGTTATTTAAATTACCAAAATGCGATAATCCTGTTTTTGTAGACTCATAAGAAATCTGTAGTGGTGTTTTTACGGCAAAGTGCATTGTTGACACAAATAATCCAGTTCTAAAAATTTTAAATATTACTGACGAAGTAAAACATGTCAACAATTGCAATATCGTAACGGAAGATATCACCAACTACAATGTCTACAAAATCAATGAAACTTCAAAATATCAAAAACGCTTAGAGGAATTAACGATAATTTTGAAAAATCAAATGCCGGGTAATGCTCAAAAACAATTACTAGATTTATGCTTAAAATATGCCGATGTATTCGCTTTAAAAACTGATCGTATGACTTTAAATAATTTTTGCGAACAAAAGCTACTGATAAAAATCCAGTCTATATAAAAAATTATCGTTTACCATATACACAACGTGAAGAAATTAATAAACAAGTCGAAAATTTATTGCGAAATGATTTAATAGAACCCAGCAGTCCTTTAATTTTGGTGCCGAAAAAAGATCCTTCAGGCCAAAAGTCTTATCGTATGTGCGTTGATTTCAGAGCAGTCAACAAAAAGCTTATCGCAGACAAATTTCCGTTGACACGCGTAGACGAAATATTTTTCGACTTTAGATCTTTTTTCGGGTTTTCACCAAATACCACTTCATGTTAATTCTAGAGACGTTACATCTTTCAGTACAGATCGAGGAGCTTTTCGTTGGAAAGTTTAAACTTTCGGTTTAAATATAGCACCAAACTCTTTTTCATGTATGATGTCATTAGCATTTTCAGGCATTTCGCCAAATCAAGCTTTTATGTACATTGACGATGTTATCGTCATCGGTTGTAGCGAGACACATCACCACAAAAATTTAGAAAAAGTTTTCGAAACTTGTAGAAAATTCAATTTAAAGTTAAATCCCAACAAATGCAATTTTCTTCGTTCTGAAGTAACTTTTTTAGGCCATAAATGCACCTCAAAAGGCCTGCTGCCAGATGACTCAAAAATAGATGCAATTAAAAAATACACTAAGCCTAAAGACAAGGACGCTGTTAGGCGATTCGTTGCATTTGCAAATTATTATAGGCGCTTTATACCTAACTTTGCGTCACTGGCAGCCCCTTTAAATCGTCTAAATCAAAAAAAAGTTAAATTTGTTTGGGATGATGCTTGCGAAAATGCTTTCGAAAAATTAAGATTATCATTAATGTCTCCTCAACTATTACAATACCCTGATTTTTCAAAAGAATTTATTATCACTGTAGATGCATCTAAGAGTGGTTGTGGCGCTATATTAAACCAAAAGCATGGAGATAATGATTTACCGATTTGCTTTGCATCAAAATCTTTCAATAAAGCCGATCAAAAAAGGCAATCATAGAATTAGAACTTTTAGCAATACATTTTGCTATAAAACATTTTCGGCCGTATGTTTACGGTACACATTTCACTGTAACATCAGACCACAGACCATTAGTTTATCTATCTAATATGAAAGATCCTTCGTCGAAACTCTCTAGAATCAGATTAGATTTATCAGAATACAATTTTAGAATTGAATATATTAAAGGAAAATCGATTGTCGTGGCTGATGCTCTTTCGCGTATAAGTATAGACGAGATTAAAGATTCGACAAAACACGTTTTAGCCGTTAAAACGCGATCACAAACTAAACAACAAGAATTACAAAATGAAAAAATAAGTTTAAAGGATACGACTTCTAACGATAATAAAGTACAAGTTTATGATAAATTTTCATACGATTTTTCAAAAAAGATACAGCGAGTAAAATCAACAATACAATATAATAAATATAAGGAGATCTCCAATTTACAAATTTATGCGCATTTAAAACATAAAGAATATAATTTACTTAATCTCGTGACTGTTAACGAAATAGCGAATTTAGATGAGTTACTTTCGAGGCTGGAAAAAGCAGCCCACAATCACAATATTAAACAATTAGAATGGCCAAAAAATGATATCTTTTTCAATAATTTTTCAATTACGAATTTTAAAATCCGCGGAAATGAAATTTTAAAATCATTACAAATAATATTCACGGACCCTGTAGAGACCGTAACAGACAATGAACAGAAACAAAAACTTATGACAATTTATCACGAAGATCCAGTGTTAGGAGGTCATTGCGGAACAAAAAGGTTATATGCCAAATTAAGAACTAAATATTACTGGAAAAACATGACACGTGATATAACGAAATTTGTGAAAAATTGCAATACATGTCTTTTAAATAAAGTGAGACCAAAAACAAAAGAAAATCTTGTCCTTACTCCAACACCCTGTAAACCATTTGACATAGTAATTATCGATACAATAGGTCCACTTCCAGAATCAAACTATGGTAACAAGTTCGCTGTTACTATGATTTGTGACTTTTCTAAATATCTGGTAACAGTAGCTGTACCAGATAAATCAGCAAAAACTATCGCATGTGCTATTTTTGAAACCTTTATATTAACATATGGTACAATGAAAGCCATTAGATCCGATTTAGGGACGTAATACAAAAATGAATTATTCTCGGAATTAACAAAACTTTTAAAAGTTAATCATGATTTCTCAACAGCTTATCACCACGAAACTGTTGGTACCGTTGAAAGAAACCATAGAGTTTTTAACGAATATTTACGTGCATATCTAGATGAAACGTATTCAGATTGGGATACGTATTTGAAATATTTTACATTTTTACATAATACTACAAGTAGTTCGGTTTTCGATAATAAATTTACTCCTTTCGAATTAATATTTGGCAGGAAATCTACAATACCACATGAATTACATAAGGAAAAAATCGATCCGATCTATAATGTAGAAAATTATACAAAAGAGCTAAAATATAGAATGCAAAAATCTCATAAAATGCCAACAAAATTGATTAATAAACATAAAATTAGAAATAAAGAATTATATGATAAAACGGCTAAGCCTTTAGAAATTAAAATTAATGATAGCGTTTTAGTAGAAACAGAACCAAGAAATAAACATAGAAATATATATCAAGGTCCCTACATAATAAAGAATATCGATGGACCAATTGTAAACATTTTTGATGAAATTAATAAAATTGAAAAAACTGTACACAAAAATCGTATACAAAAAATCAATTAAATTGATAGCCGAAAATAATCTTTTAATATAAACCTACTTTAAGAACATACCAATGAAGGCCAAACTAAACAAACTGTTAATGTTAATTTTTAATACGGCCTAATGTACAATATTAATATGTTAAATTGAAATACTTAATAAAATATATTTACTCAATTTAACAATAAGCATACATTTTTTAAAAAATAGTAATAGCTCACTTCAAACTAAAAACATTATTTTTTACATATTTCATTTTCTTATAAATTTAAATCTTAATCCTAATAAAGCCTAAAGAAGAATGTAGCAAGACCTTGCCAAATTCTTCTTTTCTAAAGGGGGATGATGTAGTGTCAAATTGGGTCACTGCATTTAAATCTGGCAACACCCCCTCTAATAAATAAAAAGATGCAACACTCATATTAACACTTGGCATCACTTAAAATGTTAGAGTGGAATGACGCGGAGATTCAACCCCATTGGTTAATCTCCCGTTACTAGAATCTATCACGCCATCGCATCATATGATTTTCCCGTTATGCACTTTTGCATACCGTCAAAGCTGCTTTTGAAGCGTCAGCAGTTTTTCAGTTTAGTTTTTGGATTGAGCCGGCACGACACGAACACGCGAAAAATGAATTAATAGACTAAAGGTTAAGCTAACATGTACAAGTTTAAAAATATAGTTATATAAATAAACAAAGGAAAACTACACATATATTGGAAATTAAAAACTAAATAAAACAAACATAAACCAAATAAAATACAAATTAAATTAAGCAAAGAAAATAGTATTTTTATTGTTGTGTGTATGTGTGCGTGTGGCTGCGAGCCCAAAAATAAGTGGCGTCGAAATGCCACTTTACAGCGCTTATAAAAAATTGAAGGAGGTAATCTAAGACCAGGGTCCATAGGAAAGGGAGGAGCACATGTGGGCATTTTTTTGTGGCCGCTATTGATTCAGTATCCCCTTCAGTTTCAAATGGATTTTTACTCTTTAACATGGACAGCAACCATTGAATAGTCATAAGGCTTATGTCCTGGTCAATCTAAGCTTGTTCGGTAAGTTGAGGTGTTGTGTTACTGATAGCCCCTGATATGTGAACAAAAGCGCAGAGGGCTATATTTTTTGATTCTAAGGCCTTTTAAATTTTTACCGTGAGGCTATGAATAGCCGCCTCCGTGGATATCCCTAACTGGTAGGCGAACTGATTCCTACACAGAGGGGTTTAATTTAGATTTATCTCCCTAATATGCTGATCTAAGATTTTCTCCATACAGTGGTGAGCTTTATTGCTAGGCTTTTTTACTTTACCGGCAAATCTACTATTATAGGTGGTGATTGAAAGCCTAGCAGTCTGAAAAGTGAGTTTTAAATAAAAGTGTACAAGTCTCTTCCGGATGCCTGATGTAGCTTCAATCTGTTTTTTTTTAAGTGCCAGTTACATTTATGTGATGTGATCTCTAGAAAGGGCTTTTTGTAATCTTCTCAGTGTTCTCTACATTCTTCACTGTATGATGTTACAGGGACTCTGTATGAGTCCCAGTGGCCCGTAGCTCTCGCTCTATTAAACAGCTTCCTTGCTTGGCATCTTAACTGCCCAAGCCTTTTTTTCCACCAAGGAAAATCTCGTTGTGTACCTACGTATCTTTCCTTGGGGCAACTCTCATTTAAAGCTGTTTTAATGTCTGAATAGAGCTATTCAGCTTCCTTCTCAAGCTCCTGCACAGTGGTTGTGGGTCACTGTAAGCTGTTTCTAGCTACCTCAATGGTAACACGAAAAAGTTCCCAGTTCGTTTTCTTATACGGTAGAATCGCGAAAAAAATTAGCTCTCGAGAAAGTTAAATGCTCTGCTAAGTTGACCGTAGCGCTCTAAAAAGTTAACTATTGGCTATAGGTTAACTTTTCTGAGCTTTTTTCAAATTCAACCGGTTGTTTGGCAACAAAAACAAGTGCGGGTAATCCCCTATTTCTGTGTTATTGTCAAAGGTGGTGGTGTTGACGTCAGGGGGTCAATTCACGTTCTATGAAGTGATGAAGTGGAAAAAAAATTCATGCTCGCTGAGAAATTAATTTTTTCATTTTATCACATCACTTTTTCATATTAGGCGATTCGTGTTCTTTGCAATACTCGTTGTGAAAATCTAATAACGAGCACAGTGGTGAGTAAAAAAATGATATTTTCTGTCAAAAAAAAACAAAATGTATTAATGAAAGCAGTAAATATTTTCAACTTTTCAATAAGAAAAGAAGAAAATGCCCAATATTCGCCGTTTGATTTCTTTGAATTCACATCTCCCTCTCGCGACTGCATCGCATTCTATCAGGATGTATTCTGCAGCCGCATCTTCGCAATCACAGAATCGACAGAGGCTACTAGATGATATACCTAGTTTATTCAGGTGGCTCTTTAACCTGCAGTGACCTGTGGGTATGCCTGTTAAAGTTCTAAGGCTGCTTTTTGGCTTTATATCGCTTATCCTCCTATCCTGAACTTTTGCGCCAGTGCTGTTTTCTGAGGCACGCTTCTTTTTGCATGAACTCTTCCCTTATTGTGCGTGACACTATCGGTATTATGGGCTCGGGCCCTATTGGCTTTTCCGCGACCGCCAACCTGGCAAGCTCATTACCATCAACTACTCTGTGTCCAGTTACCCAGGCTAAACGGATGGTGTTATTGGCCCCTAGACTGCTTAGCCTCTCTACGCACTCAAGGAGTGTTGATGATTTAATCTCAACTGAAGATAGTGCCTAGAGCGCAACCTGACTGTCGCTGATTCGATTGCGATTCCCTCGTTTGTATATCCCCGCTGTAAAGTTATCTCTGCACACCGGCTCGTGGCGAAGACTTCAGCTAGGAAGATGCTCGGACACTTTCCGTTTGGTAGGGAAATTTTTTGTCTCATTACTGGGAAGTTCGATGAGTGGAATCTGCTCCTTCAGCTCCTCCATGTTCCGCGACTGTGTCACTTTGCCTCTTCCGCATCCCTCTTTAGCTATGTTTACTAAAGTACTTCTGGCTGACTGCTCAATTATTATGTGTAGAGTAGTTAACGTAAGCAGCACCTCTATTTCCGCCATCGGCCATGTTCGCATAGCTTCCGTAATGCAGACACATGCCAAGCGTTGAAGCTTCGTAAGTGTCTTTTGTATGGTCACCATTGTTGTCCTTGATGCCCACGCAACTGCTTCATATACTGTGATAAATCTCACTATAGTGGTGTACATCCATCTTAGGACCTTTGGGCTGCATCCCCGGGATCTTCCTGCAATACGTTTGCACATCAATGGCTGTCTTGTTAGGGTTGATATTTAGCTCCACCTCAGTACACCATTCTTTCGTTACCTTCAATGTCCTTTGAATTATGTCGCAAAGGGTGCTTTCAAATCTGCCTCTTACAATTATAACAATATCATCCGCTTAAACCTGACTCCGGATTCCGTTCTCTGAGAGCCTCTGTTGAAGTTCATCTACTACCAGGCTTCACAGCAGGGGTAACAGGACGCCCTCTTGTGAACATCCCTTCGTTGTCTTGATATCTAGTGTACCGTCCCCACTCGATGGTTCGGCAAACCTCGTATGTAGTAGGGCGTTTATCCACATACGGATTGGACGTTGTATCCCTCTTCTCTCGAGTGCCCGATTCACACTCTCGTGGGCTGTGTTGTCGAATGCCCCGTCTATGTCCGAAAATGCGCATAGCGCAACCTCTCCACATTCAAACGCACTTTGGATTTCTGACAGCTGATACAATGCAGGTTCTGTCGACCTGTCTGTCCTATATGCATGCTGATCTCGATGTAGTGGTATTCTATCGAGAGCCTTTGATCTAATCTCGTGGTCTACAACCTTCTCCATTGCTTTCAGAGCAAAGGAGGTCAGATGCTGTAGTGACCAGCCAACTTAAATTTGCGGCTTACATTTAGCTCTTGACAAAAGTTCCAACCAACCTTTCCGTCCATATTCGACCCAACCGTGAACAAGTAAACCGGTCCCCTTCCCCGGATGAGTCCTCTTCCCCATTCCTCTCCCGGGGAATGACTGGGGTGAAGGTTGCACAGGATAGTTATCGGCATACAATAGTCCGTCCTGTCAGGGATAAAGTCGAAGGCTAGAGGGTCCAAAGTCAGAAAGCCCATAGCCCATATCAGTTGATTCCCTAGTAAATAATAAACAACTTTTTAAAGAATTTTGGCAATTAGTGCGTCTAATTTATTATTTGTTTTTTTTTTTGGGTCTCATTCCTATGGCTCTTCCCCTTCTCCATCTTTTTATATCCCTCCCTCTCATTCTCCTTCCCCTCGGTCTCCCCCTCTCCCTCCGCCATTCCTCTCTACTCCCTTTCTTTTCCCTCTACCTTCCCCTTTTCCTTTTCCGTTCCGCTTTTCTTCTCTTTCCTTCCCCTTTTCCTTCTCTCTTTCCTTCCCCTCTTCCTTTTCGTTCTCCTTTTCTTCCCCTTCTCCTTTTCCATTTCTTCCCCTTTACATCTCCGTCCCCCTCTCCTTCTCTTCCATCTTTTTATCCCTCTCATTCTCAGCCTCTCCCGTTCGCCATCCTGATCTCTTACCCTTCTCCATTTCATTTTCCCTATACTTTTTAATTTTCTTTTCCGTTCCCTTTTCCTTCTCCTATCCTTTCTTCCTCTCCCTATTCCTATGCTTTTTCTACACTTATCTGTATTCTTGTATCTATTCTTATTCGTCGGATAGGGACCATTCCCAAGAAGTGGGTGCAGGGTTCTTATTATTTTTATTTAACTTTTTATTTTATTTACTTTGAACTTTGTAATTTTAAAATGTTTTATCAATATTTTAATTTTCAATATCGCGAGTTAATATCGGCTCAAGGCCTAACAATAATTATTTTATCATTATTATTGTTATAATATATTTTTTCTTAATTGAAAAAATTTTAAATTAGAATAGAAGAAAGAAAAAATTTAGACAACTGCCAAAGCTCGTTGTATAGATCCATTTCGGGAACTACTAAATTCCTTCATCGGCAACGTTTAGGCGCCACTGCTATAACCATTCAGCCATCACAGCGGTTTTTTGTTTGTATTCATTATTCCTACTTCAATTCTGGTTCTTGCCAATTGATATTCACAGCACTGCGACATCTGTTACAGAATAGTTGTGAAAATTGGACTTTGTTTATGGCGATGATGCCATAGTGTCATATTTTATTGACACTTTTTCCCCGTGCTCTGGGATGTATTAACAATTTTTGTTGTTATATCGGCCTATTGATTTGTAATATCGCGAGTTAATATCGAGCTCAAGGCCTAACAATAATTATTTTATCATTATTATTGTTATAATATATTTTTTCTTAATTGAAAAAATTTTAAATTAGAATAGAAGAAAGAAAAAATTTAGACAACTGCCAAAGCTCGTTGTATAGATCCATTTCGGGAACTGCTAAATTCCTTCATCGGCAACGTTTAGGCGCCGCTGCTATAACCATTCAGCCATCACAGCGGTTTTTTGTTTGTCTTCATTATTCCTACTTCAATTCTGGTTCTTGCCAATTGATATTCACAGCACTGCGACATCTGTTACAGAATAGTTGTGAAAATTGGACTTTGTTTATGGCGATGATGCCATAGTGTCATATTTTATTGACACTTTTTCTCCGTGCTCTGGGATGTATTAACAATTCTTGTTGTTATATCGGCTTTCTTTCTTCTGTTCTAATTTAAAATTTTTTCAATTAAGAAAAAATATATTATAACAATAATAATGATAAAATAATTATTGTTAGGCCTTGAGCTCGATATTAACTCGCGATATTACAAATCAGTAGGCCGATATAACAACAAAAAATGTTATGCTGTGAATATCAATTGGCAAGAACCAGAATTGAAGTAGGAATAATGAAGACAAACAAAAAACCGCTGTGATGGCTGAATGGTTATAGCAGCGGCGCCTAAACGTTGCCGATGGAGGAATTTAGCAGTTCCCGAAATGGATCTATACAACGAGCTTTGGCAGTTGTCTAAATTTTTTCTTTCTTCTATTCTAATTTAAAATTTTTTCAATTAAGAAAAAATATATTATAACAATAATAATGATAAAATAATTATTGTTAGGCCTTGAGCTCGATATTAACTCGCGATATTACAAATCAGTAGGCCGATATAACAACAAAAATTATTTTAATTTTCAATATTGATTTTTCAATTTTCAAAAATTTTCATGATGGTGAAAAATTTTAAAAGATATTGACGCATATATTTAGGCGTATTCTTATAAACGTTTCTTTATATATAAAATTAAAAGTGGTTTAAATCGCCACACTGGCGATTTGCCTAATTATATATTTGACGGTTTAAGTCGCTCAAAAGAAAATTCAATTATGTATATTCAACAGAAAATATTTAATCAACAAAATATGGACATTTTGGTGAAACACTCGGACACGTACAACTGAACAATTACGCCATTATCTGCCATTGCATCACAGTTTTGCTTGTATTTACAAAATACAAGCTATTAAAACTGCAATTAAAAAATTAAAAAAAAAAACTTCAAGAAGCAAATTCCTAAAAAATGTGCGACGATGTTGAGGAAATCGACGAGTTTATTTGCGAAATCAGTGTTATAAAGCAAAAAAAATATGTATAATAGAGTACTATCGCAACCAACTGAAGACTTATCAATGTAAACAATAAATTATATATAATTTATAAAAATAAAAATACAAGATATTACAAATCAGTAGGCCGATATAACAACAAAAATTATTTTAATTTTCAATATTGATTTTTCAATTTTCAAAAATTTTCATGATGGTGAAAAATTTTAAAAGATATTGACGCATATATTTAGGCGTATTCTTATAAACGTTTCTTTATATATAAAATTAAAAGTGGTTTAAATCGCCACACTGGCGATTTGCCTAATTATATATTTGACGGTTTAAGTCGCTCAAAAGAAAATTCAATTATGTATATTCAACAGAAAATATTTAATCAACAAAATATGGACATTTTGGTGAAACACTCGGACACGTACAACTGAACAATTACGCCATTATCTGCCATTGCATCACAGTTTTGCTTGTGTTTACAAAATACAAGCTATTAAAACTGCAATTAAAAAATTAAAAAAAAAAACTTCAAGAAGCAAATTCCTAAAAAATGTGCGACGATGTTGAGGAAATCGACGAGTTTATTTGCGAAATCAGTGTTATAAAGCAAAAAAAATATGTATAATAGAGTACTATCGCAACCAACTGAAGACTTATCAATGTAAACAATAAATTATATATAATTTATAAAAATAAAAATACAAGATACATACAAAAAATACACGATATAGCCACAGCATCCAAGAAAATATTGCAATCAATATTAAACGAATTTCTTATATCGTTACCCGAACGTTTACCTCATATAGAACCAATATTTAATGCAGAAAGTCAGATTCGTAAAGAAATTTCATTAATTTCAACTCAGTACAAAGATTTGTTACATCGTACGGACTCTCTTCAAGACCGTATATCCGGATTGAACGTGTGTTAAGAAAAAGAATTTGTAGAATAATGTGCAGTTTTTCAAGCTGATCCGAACCACTACTTCTGTTGCTCTTAGATGTGTATAATTGTACCATTTATCATTAAATGCGATGTTAAGTAACAACAACAACAAAAGTTAACAACGTAACTCATCAATATTGTATTATTCAACTATATTGAGGATACGCAATCTCAACAAAGCCATTGCATAAACAGATTATGAGTTCCCTGATTGAACAGCTAAAACATCAAAAGCCATTGCATTAACAGCAACAAACTGAATATTCCCAGCAAGTATTTTGGTGAACAGTTATATTTATATTATATGTGTTTATGTATGCATACAAATATATATATATATTATTATTATTATTGTAAACTCTCTCTTTATAGAATTACTAGTTTATTTTACTGTTTTGTTAGTGAACTCTCTTTTCATTTAATTCAATATGATTCGTTCACCGCAACATAATACACAAACGTCTACATTTACTAACAATTTAAACGACACCCTGATAAATTTACCAAATGACACTTCTCAACAATAAATTACAAATCCATATGCAAATGTTACTCGAAATGAAATTTTGTCAGTTTCAGTAAAACTTCCACAATTTTGGACTAATTGGAAGCATGGCTTATTCATGCCGAAACAAAATTTAGTACTAAAAACATTACACAAGAAAAAACTAAATACGAACACATCATTACAGCACTTCCGCAGGAAGTGATAATAACTATTTTAGATTTTATTCAAAATCCCCCTATTAATGACAAATTTACTGAACTTAAAAAAGTGTTGATAGAAAGACACTCACTTAGCGAGAATTCGAAACTTGACAAAATTTTAAACGATTCTGAGATGAGTGATCGTAAGCCCTCAGAATTTTATCGTTCATTAATTATATTAGCCGTGTATATTAGTCTTGATAAAGCCACCTCCTTGATGTGTGAGAATTTTCAGAAACTTTCTTTGAAGTTAGCTGAAATTAAAATAGAAATGTATCGGAATCAATCTAGGTCGTGTTCTAATTCTAGGAACAATTTTAGAAATTCTTTTAGGCGTCGTTTTAACTCGCGTAATAATCCAAATTGGTTGTGTAGATTTCACTACAAATTTGGAAATAATGCCAGGAAGTGTGAACAACCTTGTGCGTATAACAAAAACAAAGATTCAACAAACTAAATTCTTCCGTTGTTGCAGCGACGAACAACGGAAATTTAGAATTTTCGACGCGTCGCTTATTTATTTTTGATAGAGAAAACAAACACAATTTTTTAATTGATAGTGGAGCAGAAATTTCGGTATTACCTGCGCCTAAATTTCCTCATACGAAACGTTCAGACATAGTTCTCACTGCAGCTAATGGCTCAACAATTGCCACTTACGGAAAAAGGCTTTTAAACGTAAATTTAGGTTTAAGACGTGAATTTTCCTTTACATTTTTGATTGCGGATATAGCCAAGCCAATAATTGGCGCTGATTTTCTTTGTAAATATGGTCTTCTTATAGACATTAAACATAAATGTTTAGTAGATCCATTAACCAATCTCTCAGTTAATACAGTATCCTACTTTTGTGATATTCCATTACCTAAATTATTTATGGTTGACAATAAATTTACAAAATTATTAAAAGAGTTTCCGTCACTTATTTCAAAGCCAGATTACTAAACCTGTTAAACATACAACAGTACATCGACTTGTAACAGAAGGTAATCTTCCATTTTCTAAGCCCAGGCACTTAGATCCGGTAAAATACAAAGTCGCGAAAACGGAGTTTGATTTCTTATTTAAAACAGGCATTTCTCAGCCTTCAAATTCTTCAGTAGCATCATCATTTCATCTTGTACCTAAAAAAGAGTTGAATGATTGGCGTCCATGTGGTGATTTAAGAAGATTGAATATTGTAACTGTCCCCGATCGTTATCCCTTACCTCACATTCAGGATTTTAATATGAACCTTCATAATAAAAATATATTTTAAAAATTAGATTTAGTTAGGCACGAAATTCCTATGGCTGAAGAAGATATTTATAAAACTGCTTTTACAACTTCTTTCGGTATGTTTGAATTCATGAGAATGCCTTTCGGACCTACATGCCAACCTAATAAAACCGCACCGCGTTTTTTTAGCGCACGCAAACAACCGGCGTTTTTTGCCTTAACCCAAATAAGCATGCGTTGCGACAATGTAAAGCATGTGTGCAAACGTCAAATCTAAATGTCACGCAGAACAAAAATTGGAAATTGAGTTAGGTTTTCACGCAGCAAATTCAATTTGGGTTACTCTCATACAAGTTGTATGGGCATGAGACAGTTTTGACAGAAATAGACTTACTTACTTACTTAATTGGCGCTTAACCGTCTAAACGGTTATGGCCGTCCAACAAGGCGCGCCAGTCGCTCCTTCGCTCCGCCAACCGGCGCCAATTGGTCGCACCAAGGGAGTTTAAATCGTTTTCCACCTGGTCCTTCTAACGGAGTGGGGGCCGCCCTCTACCTCTGCTTCCATAGGCGGGTTCCGATAGAAACACTTTCTGGGCCGGAGCATTATCTTTCATTCGCATAACATGGCCTAGCCAGCGCAGCCGCTGCATTTTAATTCGCTGGACTAGGTTGATATTTGCGTATAGCTCGTACAGCTCATCATTAAATCTTCTTCGGTATTCGCCATCGCCAACGCGTAGAGGTCCATAAATCTTCCGAAGAACTTTTCTCTCGAACACTCCCAAAGCCGCTTCATCTGCTGTTTTCATGGTCCATACTTCTGGCCCATATAGCAGGACGGGTACGATAAGTGACTTGTAGAGTATGATTTTCGTTCGCCGAGAGAGAACTTTATTTTTCAATTGCCTAACTAGTCCAAAGTAGCATTTATTGGCAAGATTGATTCTTCGCTGGATTTTAGTGCTGATGTTGTTGCTAGTGTCGATGCTGGTTCCCAAATAAACGAAGTCTTTTACTATTTCGAAATTATGGCTGCCAACAGTAGTGTGGTTGCCAAGGTGCGTATGCGCTGATTCTTTGCTCGATGACAGCAGGTACTTCGTTTTGTCCTCATTCACCATCAAACCCATCCTTACCGCTTCTTTTTCCAGTTTGGAGTAAGCAGGACTAACAGCGCGGGTGTTTAAGCCGATGATATAAATGTCATCAGCATATGCAATTGCACGCTTTTATAGAATTTTGTTCCAGAGCGGTTAAGTTCTGCAGCTAGTATAATTTTCTCCAGCATGAAATTAAAGAAATCGCACGATAGGGGGTCACATTGTCTGAAACCTCGTTTAGTTTCGAACGGCTCTGAGAGGTCCTTCCCAATTCTGACTGAGGTGATGGTGTTGCTCAACGTCATTTTGCACAGCCGTATAAGTTTTGCGGGGAAACCAAATTCAGACATAGCGGCATATAGGCAGCTCCTTTCGTGCTGTCGAAGGCGGCTTTAAAGTCGACGAAGAGGTGATGTGTGTCGATTCTCTTTTCACGGGTTTTTTCCAAGATTTGGCGCATTGTGAAAATCTGGTCGATGGTAGATTTACCAGGTCTGAAGCCGCACTGATAAGGTCCAATCAGCCGGTTCACGGTGGGCTTCAATCTTTCGCACAATACACTTGAAAGGACCTTATATGCGATATTAAGAAGGCTGATTCCACGGTAGTTGGTGCATTTTGCAGTATCCCCCTTCCTGTGGACTGGGCAAAGAACACCTATATTCCAACCGTCGGCATGCACACGTCCGCCATATTTTGCTAAGAAGCTGCTGCATGCGCCTTACCAACTCTTCGCCGCCGTATTTGAATAGCTCCGCAGGCAATCCACGCTATAAGTTCTCAATCCCCATTAAGAATTTCGATAAGCACTAATTTCTCTCTCCTCAAAACCTCTACAGTCCAACAAATCGAAGCTAAATAAGACTCCTCTAAGTCACACCGAAAACACAAAAAAATTTTAAGATAATCTCATACGAACTAATTTCCCGTATCAAAATTATAATAATTTACCCCAAGACACTTGTTGTATAAAATCAGCACTAACACAGCACTGTGCACTTTCTTAAAATGAAAAAAGGGAGGGCACGTATTTAAAATATAATAGGTAAGTATTTATTTACACTTTGAAAAACAATATAAAGGGGATAATTACAAAGTGATAAACGAAATATTTGCGCGACGGCGGGCGGGCGATAAATATAAAAACGATGCGATCGATGCGTAGCGAACGGCTGGTAGTTTTAGATAAACTAAACTCAATTGAGAGTGAGCGCGGTGGTGGTTGGCAAGCCACGGCTGAGCTGCACTGCTTGCGCTTGGCCGCACTGGCCGGGTGTTGCCAGACGGAGGGGGCGAACTTAGTCCGAAAATTGGATCATGTCTTCAACATGCCCCCCCCCCCCCCCCCGCCCGACGCGTTGATGGGTTAAGGGCGGCGTCAACTCTGTCCAAGGCTGCTCGTGCCTCGGCTACTAATTGTCGTATTTTTTTTCTTTTTGGCTTTGTACCGCGCTCTGGCGGTTTTCCGTGCGGGCTCGTGGGGTTGCCCTGTCTCTTCGGCGGCTGTCGTTGTCCGCATGGTTGTTCGGTCGAGCCCGGTGGAGCAAAGTGTGGTGGCCGAGTGAGCATTTTCGGCAGCTGCTTGGGGAGTCGCACGCCCCGGTGGAGTGTGAGATTGCGAGGCAGTTGAGGCAGTGCCGGTGGGTTTTGGCACATTGGTATCTCTCCTCGGGTTGCATCGCTAAAAAGGCCCGGCACTGTCTCAACACATGCCGTTGACCACAGAGGCGACACTTTGGTCCCTCGGTTGTTCTGCGGGTCCTGTAAAGACAAGAAAAGAGAAAAAAATATTCGTATTTTTTAGGCATGGGTGAGGGTAGCTTATATATCTTTTTCAGATTGCTAGGGTCATGAAACAGAGGGTACCAGAGGTAGGGTTGGCATTAATAGGCAGTTGGTAGCACGCACAGTTTGGCAATATTACGGGTTATTAGTCCATTTTGGGTTTTGAGTTCCACAACTCGAACATTGTTATCCGATCCAGGGTGTAAAGTGATTACCCGTCCCAAACGCCATTCGTTCGGGGGTAGTAAATCATCCTTTACCACGACTAAATCTCCAACTTGAATATTGCGTTGAGGGCATTTCCATTTATACCGCTTGTGCAATTCCTTGAGGTACTCGTTCTTCCATCGTGTGCTGAACTGGTGGTGAAGCGTTTTTAGTTTCTGCCATTTGTTGACCAGGGTGAGATGCTCTGCAGTTATAAGAGTGGCGCGCCTCGTAGGAAATGCCCTGGGGTTAGGACTAGGGGATCCATTGGATCTTCGGACATAGGAGAGAGCGGTCGGGAGTTGAGGACCGCGTCTATGCGTACTAAGAGGGTGGTGAGCTCTTCGAAGGAAAACTTCTGGTTTCCTGCTACCTTCGTGAAGTGTATCTTGAAACTTTTCACGGCCGCTTCCCATAGACCACCCATGTGGGGAGCGTATGGTGGGATGAATTTCCACGAGAATCCGTGAGTTGCATACTTTTCGGCGACGTCTGTAGCGACTTCCTTGAGGAATGTGGTGAATTCTCTTTGTAATCCGCGTTGTGCGCCGACGAACGTCTTTCCGTTGTCAGAATATATCTGGTGGGGTAGGCCACGGCGGCCAGTAAATGGGGCAAAGGCTGCGTTGAAGGCGTTCGTGGTGAGATCAGAGCACACTTCTAAATGAACAGCCTTTGTGGAAAAACAGACGAACACACAAACGTAAGCTTTGACATACGAAGCTCGGCGAAGGGGAGAAGTTTTTACCATAAATGGTCCAGCAAAGTCGACTCCTGTTGTATGAAAGGGTAGGGAATACGTTGACCTCTCGGGTGGCAAGGCTGCCATTATCTGCGTTTTCATCTGCTGTTTATAGATGGTGCAGGTTTTGCAGTGGAAGACGAGCTTTTTGACCTTTTGCTTCAAACGTGGAATGTAGTACTGTTGCTGTACCATTCGGATCATCAGCTGTTTGTCGGCGTGCAGCAGGTGCGAATGGAGGAAGTCTAACAGAAGAGAACAAAATCGAGAGTTTTCGGGTATGATAATTGGGTGCCGCTCATTAAAGCTATAGGTGGCATATGCTAATCTTCCAGAAACTCGCATGATTCCTGAGTCATCTAGCATGGGGTTTAATGTCAGAAGGGTGTTCTTTTTGGGTAAGGGTCCTGACGTTTGAAGCAGCTCTATCGTGTCTCCGTAATGATTCCGTTGAGTTTGAATGATGATTTTGATTTTGGCATCATTCACTTCAGCGTGGGTGAGGTTGAGCGTGGCTGGAACTTTCAGTTTCCTTGCTTTCTTGATAAACCGCAACATATAGGCCACGACTCTAAGCGCTCGAGAAAACGACGAAAACCGGTCGATCAAGTCTATATTTTCTTCCTGCAGGGTGTGGAATACGTCCACATGTCGTTGTTCGGGTGAAGTTGGGTGGTGAGGTGTATCCTTTGGCCACGAAGTTGATGGATTGATTAGCCAATTAGGTCCTTCCCACCATAGCGGACATTGGACTAAATCCTGAGGCTTGCAGCCTCGAGTGCCCAAATCCGCTGGGTTATCCTTACTGGAAACGTGCCTCCAAGTGGCGTTGTCGACGTTCTTAAGAATTTCAGAGGTTCTGTTCGCGACATACGTTTTCCAGGTATGGGGTGGTTTTTCTAACCAGGCCAGTACGATGGCAGAATCGCACCAGAGAATGAGTTCGTGTTGGGGTAGATTCAGCTCACTTCGCAGCTGTTTCACTAACTTGGAGAGTAAAACTGCTCCACAGAGTTCCAACCGTGGAAGACTCACGGTTTGAAGGGGTGCTACTTTGCTTTTAGCAGCTAGCAAATGGGATGAAAAACTATTTCCATGGGTTTGTACTCGTAAATATATACAGGCACAAAATGCTTTTTCTGAAGCATCTGAGAATCCATGCAGCTGGATTAGTTTATCGGGGGAATACTGTACCCACCTAGGGATTTTAATGTCTCTGATATGAGGTAAATTTTCATAAATTGAGGTCCATTTTTCGAGAGCTCCGGGCTTCACGTCCTCGTCCCAATCCGTTCCTTCCATCCAGAGTTGTTGCAGCAACATTTTGGCAAGAATCATTATTGGTGAAAGCCATCCTGCGGGGTCAAACAGTTTTTCGACTGCTGATAGAATCTGCCTTTTTGTGGTCGTGTTTTCTGCTGATGGTGGATCATACGTGTAGGTGAAGGTGTCGGTTAGCGCGTTCCACTGAATTCCAAGGGTTTTTGTGGAACTCGAATCATGGAATTTAAGGAAGTCGACGTCTAGCAAATCAGGGTCGGGAACGGGTTTTAAAATTTCAGGGTGATTTGCTGACATCTTCCTCAAAGGGAATCCTGCCGATTTTAAGGCTTCGATAACTTGAGTCATAGAGTTCAAAGTGGACTGTATATTATGACCGCCTGACAAAATATCGTCAACATATGTTTCGTTTAATAAAATGTTTTTAGCGAGCGGATATTCGTCTTGACAATCGTGGGCGAGTTGGTGTAGGGTTCGAATCGCCAAATACGGCGCGCAATTTACACCAAAGGTAACTGTTTTTAGTCGAAAATCTTCTCTCGGCAGAGTTGGGTGTTTTCGAAAAACGATTCGGTGAAAATCTTTATCTTCTTCGTGGATGAGTATTTGGCGATACATTTTCTCAATATCGCCGTTGAAAACAAACTTATAAAGTCGTCATTTGAGTATGACGAGCATTAAGTCGTTTTGTAGAATGGGGCCTGTATGAAGCACGTCGTTCAACGAGTTGCCAGAATGCGACATTTTTGATGCGTTGAAGACGACTCGCACTTTTGTGGTTTTGCTGTCGGGTTTTATGACAGCATGATGGGGTAGATAAAGTGATAGATATTTACCATCTCTAATTATCTCTTGTTGGGAGGCGGGTTCCATGTGATCCATGGTTAAATATTCATTAAGGACTTCAAAATATTTGTCTCTTAATTCGGGTTTTCTTTCGAGGGTTCGTTCGATGCTGATATACTGCTGTTGTGCCGCGGGTCGTGAATGACCGAGTGCCAGATTGGCTGGAAGATCCGATTTGAAGGGTAGTTTGACTCTGTAGCGTCCATCTTCCTCACGAATTGTGGTTGTCCGGTAGAGTGCTTCGCAGTATTCATCATCTGCTGATCGTTGTTGGGTTTGGTGAACTTCTTCCTGTTCGCAAAATTGTCTCAAAAGTTGATTGATGGGGTCATCGGTGCATTCCGTGACATGAGTGCTGAAGGTTGATACCTTTTCAGCTACAGGGCCGCTTAATATCCATCCGAATATTGTGTTTTGGGCAAGTAATGTTCCACTCACATTTCGTAGGAGCCCTTCGGTGAGGATTTGCGGGGTGATATCGCTGCCGATTACCACATCGATTTTTGATGGTATCGAATACTGCGGATCGGCTAACGGTAAATGGGACAGTTCTTCGAGATCGATGCTTGAAACTCTGACTGTGGGCAAGAACTTCGTTAGTTTTGGCAAAATTATTGCTTGTGCGTCTATCATTTGGGTTAAGTCTGCTGAACAGAATGTTATCTGGCAGACTTTATTGGCATTTTTCACAACCGTTCCACCCATTCCAGATATCTGGTGGAGCGACTCTTTTGTGGGTAGACCAAGAACCTTTTGTATACGGGATGATACAAAGGTTTTTTGTGAACCTTGGTCTATTAGGGCACGAATTTTATGAAATTCGCCAGCAAAGTATACTGATACTATTGCTGTGGGTAGTAGGGTGGTTCCATGATTACTCGAGAAGAGTGAAGAAACCGGGTTTTTGTCTTGAGACTGTAGGGAGGAGGTGGCTCTTGCGGCGGCTTTCGATGTTGAGGCTCGCTCGTCGTCCGTTCTCCTAGGGGTGCCGGCTTGGGCAGGGGTGCCGGCTTGGGCAGGGGTGCCGGCTTGAGATCTGGGGTTTGGTTGTGATTGTTGGGGTTTGGGCTGCAAATGCAGTAGCAAATGATGACGCTTTTGGCAATAAACGCACGTGAAACTACTTTTACATTCGTTCTTGGGGTGTGACGTAGACAAACAGTTTTCGCAATAACTATTTTCTCTCACAAATTTGATTCGGTCTGATACCGATAAATTTCTAAACCTAACGCAAGATTTGACTGCGTGGTATTGATTGCATAATCTACACGAAGCCGTTTTATTGAACTCCGTGTGATATGCATGGGTTCTATTATTGTTAGATTGGGTCGAGTTTTGATTCACCGTTCGTGGCATAAAACTCGAAAATTGGGGTTTCGTCTTGCCTGGTCGATAGGTACTTATTCTCTCTACTACCTCGTATCTGCTGGTCAAAAATTTATTCATATCCTCCCAAAGTGGGAGTTCTTTTCGGGAGCTGAGGGATTGTTCCCATAGTGAAAGGCTTTCACTTGGCAGCTTGGATGAGCAGAGGTAAACGAGGATTGGGTCCCAGTCTGTTGTCGGGATTCCTTGGGTGTTAAGGGTTGACATGCAGTTGTTGATTGTTGTCTGCATCTTTTGTATTTGTTCTCCGCTTTCTGCGAATATTGTGGGTAGGTTGAACAGCGTCTTCAGTTGGTTGTCGACGAGTATCCTTTTGTTCTCGTACCTAGATCTGAGCGCTTCCCAGGCAAGCTCGAAATTATTATCGCTCAGTGGGTATTGTTTTACAATAAGCCCAGCTTGTCCTTTTGTTTTCAGGCGTAGATGGTATAATTTTTGAGCGGGTGATAATTTAGGGTGGTTTTTATAGACTGCCGTGAACATATCTCTAAAGGATGGCCAGTCTTCGTATCCACCATGAAATACTTCGGTTGTTGTTGTTGTAGCGATAAGGTTGCTCCCCGAAGGCTTTGGGGAGTGTTATCGATGTGATGGTCCTTTGCCGGATACAAATCCGGTACGCTCCGGTAACATAGCACCATTAAGGTGCTAGCCCGACCATCTCGGGAACGATTTATGTGGCCACATTAAACCTTCAGGCCATTCCCTTCCTCCCTACCCCCAAGTTCCATGAGGAGCTTGGGGTCGCCAGAGCCTCGTCTGTTAGTGAAACAGGATTCGCCGCGGATAGGTGAGGTTGACAATTGGGTTTGGAGAAGCTATATATTGCGCTGGCAACCTGAAAGATTGCGCTACACAGCCCCTTGAATCTAGTATTTTAGTCGCCTCTTACGACAGGCATACCTACCGCGGGTATATTCTGATCCCCTAACCCGCTGGGGATACTTCGGTGTCGCATGGTGGTACTTTTAAATAAAAACCGTTTGCGTCTGAATTGTTTATTGGGTGGGCGGGTATTTGTTGTCGGTTGGTGCTAGCAGTATTAAACAGCTGTAAGGCTTCTAAAATTCCTGATTTGCATGTTTGGTAAGTTTCCAAGCATTTAGCGAATTTTTGCTCAACCGAGCCGCTAACATCTGTGTAATTATCTGAGAAACTTTCTTCTCGATGGGACTCTAGCACCTTTGCCCATATTTTATCAAGGTCTTCTAATTTGACCTTAAGCATACACTCTGATAAATCGGTAGCTTGGGAGGGTGACCATCTTGAGCAGTAAACCTCTACTTGGTTACCGTCATATATGAATTTCTGCAGGCATTTATATGCAGGGGTCAATTTTTGGGTTTCGTCCGACGATTTCGGCATTATAAATTAGTTTGGTTTCTTAATAGAAATGGGAGCTTTTATTAAGCTGTGAAAATCGAAAAAAAAATTTTGTCAAAAGTGCAAAAAAAAAATTTTTTTTTTTTGAAACCAGCCTAATGTACGCTTGGTTCTTTATACGGGCTTGTCTCAGCGCTTCTGAGTACAAGTAATGTGGGTATATAATAATATAAATATTATAATATTTGTGTTCACTGGGATTTTATTTTTTTATTTTTTGAGACCGGCCTAATGTGTACCGGCTTTTTGCTTTGTTATATGTACTTGTCTCAGCGCGTCTGAGCACAAGTAATATGGGTATATGGTACGTATGTATGTATTTATATATATGGCCGACAAACTGTGGTGTACCAACAACCTTTTGTTTGCCGCGCCAATGCACTTGATCTGTATTGACAAAGTAAATGTATGCAAAATATGTAACCGATGATCTTCTTTGTTGATTCCTTCTATTATGTTGTTACATATGCTCATGCAATTACTTTGTTGAGGGTGGGTTTTTGGCTTATGCAAAAAGATATACAAGTGCGTGTGGGTATTATGGGTGCATATAATTGTAGGTTTGTATGCAAAATTAATATTGGGTGCACCGGTAAAATAAACTTTGAGAAAAGTGATAAAAATTTCGCAAAGTTCGTTGCTATGGGTTTTTTATAAAATATACT
Source organism: Eurosta solidaginis (assembly GCF_040869045.1). Taxonomy (NCBI): domain Eukaryota; kingdom Metazoa; phylum Arthropoda; class Insecta; order Diptera; family Tephritidae; genus Eurosta; species Eurosta solidaginis. Next base: position 119,159,510 of record NC_090323.1, on the reverse strand, counting down.
TTATGTAATATATGTATATATGGGTAAATTGGGCAGCGGTGAATTTCACGCTGGAAAAATATATATAGCTCGTGGATGATTACCGAACTAAGTGGGTATATACATATATTACATATATACGTATATACTTTTATAATTAAGTAGGTATTTAGCGCAACGAACTTATTGGGTATATAGAACCGGGCAATAGATTTTCCGTTGTTACGGGAATGCAAATTTATTTGTTGAAAAATTTATGTGTTTTTTGAAGGGACTGTACCTGTTGGTAACAGTGAGTAAGCAAATGAAAATATTTTACCGTTTAGGCTTTTTGATGTGGGTTATATACCCAGGGTCCGGATCTTTAGATCGGAGGGGTATATAAATTTTGGGATTTTTAGAATTTGGGGTCCGTACGTTAGACGGAGGGAATATATATGGGAATATATTAGGTAACGAGTACTTACTCAGACATTATTTTCGCTTTTATTTTTGTTACTTGTGCCTTTGTTGTATTGCTGTTGTTGATGTTTTGTTCCTCCTTGTTGGTGTAGTTAGTTAATGTTGTTTCTATTGTAGCGTTGATGTTGTGTTTTTTTTCGTTTTTAAAGGAATTCTTTTCTTACATATATTTTTTCTCTTTTCTAAAAAATTTTTGTTTACACAAACTTTTCCTGTATCTTTTCTTTTGCCTTTTTTTTGAAAATTTTCCTTTTCTCAAAATTTTTCTCACAAACCCCTTTTTCCTTTTTCACTTCACCCTAATATGTTTTTTGGTGTTTTCAACAATTTTTGGTAGACCAAATTTTTTCTTTCAAATCGTTCTTCACTTCTTTTCTTAGAATTGTATTTTTTTTCCAATATTTTTTGATTTCTTAATTTTTTCTTAAAAAATTTTCCTTCATGTATGTTTATTTATATGTATTTCTTGTAAACCTTTCTTTTTTTTTTTTTGATTTCTCGGCACAAACTTTACTCTTATTACGTTTTGTTTTGTAATATTAATTTCTTCCGTTTTTGTCACACCTTGATGTGTTTTAGTTATTTTATGTATATATGTATGTGCACTCCTTTTTGTTAAATTTTTAAACCAATTTTGTTTATTTACTTAAGCACTTTTTTGGTCTTTTTTGTGTCCGTACCGATCGCGTTTTGTTTGTTATGTATTTATATAAAATAGTTTTTAGTTTTTTCCAAATATTTGTGTTTTTATTTTTACTTTGTTTTTTGCCGCTGGTTGCCTTTTTGGCACAAAAGGACCATGTATAAAATCAGCACTAACACAGCACTGTGCACTTTCTTAAAATGAAAAAAGGGAGGGCACGTATTTAAAATATAATAGGTAAGTATTTATTTACACTTTGAAAAACAATATAAAGGGGATAATGAGTGATAAACGAAATATTTGCGCGACGGCGGGCGGGCGATAAATATAAAAACGATGCGATCGATGCGTAGCGAACGGCTGGTAGTTTTAGATAAACTAAACTCAATTTAGAGTGAGCGCGATGGTGGTTGGCAAGCCACGGCTGAGCTGCACTGCTTGCGCTTGGCCGCACTGGCCGGGTGTTGCCAGACGGAGGGGGCGGACTTAGTCCGAAAATTGGATCATGTCTTCAACACTTGTTAATACGTATATATATATATATCTTAGTATTTTCCCACGTATATTTAAACCACCCTCATATACATATTAAATATAGTGCAAACGCAGCACAGTGGTCAAATTTGCTCAGTCTCACCCTCAAATAAATTTAACTTAAAAACTTTTTTTGGTTTTGAAAATTATTCTCTCTTGCTATTTAAAGTGAATATTTAAACGTAACTCCCTCACATAGTTAAAAGCAAATACTCGCTATTCAAAAAAAAAGTTTTTTCTCTCTGAAGTTAAATTTTTGTTAATTCTCATTTGTAAGCGTCATAAAATAAGCTCAAAAATGAGTGACGATGAAACCAAACAAAGTGGCTCCAAAACTCAAGGAGTAAAAAGATGTAAACTCTCGTCTGCCCCCAAAAAATTTATATCTGAAACGGACAATTTTATGGAATATTGTGCTCGGTTTAGGTCGACGCCGCGCCAAGACAATACTGAGTCCTCACTTAACATAAAAACTCAAACATTGAAAAATTCTGGAATAGAGTCCAACACGTCTTCGATAAGATTGTCGAAATCCCAGATCAGGACCTGCCCAAAGATTTTCCAACATCTAAATAAATAAAAAAATATAAGGCGCGATAACCTCCGAAGAGATCTAAGGCCGAGCTTCTCTTCCAATTTGCGTCGTGCTCCTCTTGATTTTCCCTACAAATTGGCCGGACGGGACCTACATGTTTTATGCCGACTCCGAACGGCATCTGCAAGGCAGATGAGTTTTCACTGAGAGCTTTTCATGGCAGAAATACACCCGGAGCGCTTGCCAAACACTGCCGAGGTGCGACCCCGCTTAGAAAAATTTTCTTCTAATTGAAAAACCTTATTTCTAAAATTTTGATGTTGCTTTGCCCGGGAGTTGAACCCAGGGCATACGGTGTGATAGGCGGAGCACGCTACCATAACACCACGGTGGCCGTGGTTGCTAATAGCAAATACAGGTCCTGTCTCATAGCGTATGAAGACACAAAAGCCCAGATAGAAGACCAGCTTCAGTTGCTTAAACAACAAATGCCCCCGCTCCCCCTACCGTCACACCAGCTCCATCTGACAACTCCGATATTTCGCTAAATACCTGCCTGCGATACCGAAATATGGCATATGCGATACCGCCATCGTACTCCATTATACCATCACCCTCACCATATCACCACCATATCATCGCCATCACCGCCGCCTCCGCAGCAGCCAAATCCAACAAAAAGGAAGGTAAATTTTGTATTGCCAGCTCCCCTTAACACCGGTCTTAAAATCTTCCGTCTGTCGCTGAATTGTTTGGTACAATTTTCGGGCGTTATTCCTTTTGGCTACCAGCTCAAGCTCCTCGAACTCACGCCTTTCTGCCTCTGCTTTTTTCTTCCTGAAGAGGCGTCTCGCTTTGCTTTTTAACTCGCGATAGCGTTCACACACTCCTCTTATTGCGCTCGCTTTTAACGTAGCCCTGTAGGCAGCGTCTTTTCTTTCGGTTGCAACACAGCATTTTTCATCGTACCATTTATTTTTCCGTGGCCGGCGGTAACAAATTTTTTCCTCAGCGGCAGTGCGAACTGCTTTGGAGATATGCTCTCACTTCTCCTCCATTCCTTCAGGCTGAGTTGAACTCTCAGAGAGCAGGTGTGAGGGTCGAGTTGCGAAATTATTGGCTGTCTCTTGCGATTGCAGCCTTTCAACGTCTAGCTTTCCTTGTGTTTTTGTACCTTGGTTTTAGCCGCATAGAGGCGGGTGCGTATTTTGGTTGCGACAAGAAAATGGTCCGAATCGATGTTAGGTCCTCGGATCGTTAGCGCATCTAAAATACTGGAGGCATGCCGTCCGTCTATCACAACGTGATCGATCTGATTGCGAGTATTTCAATCGGGGGACAGGCAAGTAGCCTGATATATCTTCTTATGCATGAATCTCGTGCTGGAAATGACCATGTTTCGAGCACCAGCAAAGTCAAACAGCCTCAGTCCATTAGAAGAAGTTTCATTGTGTAAGCTGAACTTTCCGACTGTAGGTCCAAAAACACCTTCTTTGCCCACTCTGGCGTTAAAGTCGCCAAGCACGACTTTTAAATCATGGTGGGGGCAGCGCTCGTATGTGCGTTCTAATTGTTCATAAAAAGCGTCTTTAACCTCATCGTCTTTCTCCTCTGTCGGTACATGGCCGCAATGAATGATATATTAAAAAATTTTGCTTTTATTATAATAGCGGCGAGACGTTGTTCACAGGCGTGAACGCCAGTACTTGGCGACAAAGTCTCTCTCCCACCACGAATCCGACACCGAAACTGCGCTTATTTGTATGGCCACTCCAATAGATGTCACAATTTTTAATCTTCTTCCTTGCTTGCTTCGTCCAACGCATTTCTTGGATGGCGGTGATGTCAGATTTTGCTTTGACGAGGATATTAACCAGCCGCGCATCTGCACTAATCCCATTCAGGGAGCGGACGTTCCAAGTGCATGCCCTCAATTCATTGTTCCTCAAACTTTGTCTTTTTATCCGAGGCTTGTTGTTGCTTTTCATTGGAGTGTGGTTTGACGTGGCGGGTCCCAAGCCCAGCGCATAACCCGCTCAGCGATGGTGAAAATATTACTTGCACGTTTATATAGCGATCCTCTTGAACCAAGACAGACGCCCGCTTGCAGCCGCACCTCGTTGTGGACAGACTCTGCTGATGAAAGATCCCCTGGCTAGCCCTTAAACCGATTATGTTAGGGTGGCCTAGCCAGGTTGTCGCCTTCTCACATAAGCTCACCACTAAACGGATGTTTAGTGGCTACCCAGAGGATACTTGGCCGCAAGCGGTCGAAAGTAGTGAGCTGCTTGAACCGCACGCAAAATAATCGCTCTGGCCGTTCCCAGGTGAATGGCGATCAGAAGCTTTCCCCACTTTCCTGGAATTCTACACACGCCTCCACTACCCATACTTTTAGTATGACATCGATATTTCCAATGTGAATAAATTAATATTGTGACGAATACTAGCAACACTAAGGGGTACTATCATCTCTAAGCCGATACTGAGCAGTGACTTGTATGCACATAACCATTATTTCTACACATATGTCCATACAAGCAGCGATGAGCAACCCACAAGCACATGCATATATCTGAGATACTCCCAAAAGTGTGCATTCATTTGTGCAAGTATCACTCACATATACACGCGCATAGGCTATGAGAGAAGCTATAAAATCGTGCATCTGTAGTTATAGCTAAGAAATTTAAAGCTGATAACTAACTAGTAAATTCTGGAAATAGAAGCGCCTAGAAATATGTCGGCGAGGAAACCGGACAGTATAAAAGCGGCAACAGTTGAGGCACGAAAAATCAGTTTGATTTAAGCAAGCTATCAGTTGCGAAGTATAAGTGTTATTGTGGAGTACTTTAATAAAGGCCATTTTGCATTATTGAATAGTGGAGTTATTTATTAAACAGGTTGCAAATAAGCGGAATTTCAGTAAATTCGTTACAATTGGTGCCAGAAGAGGAATTGTTGAATATATTCCGAACATTGCGAATACAACTTGGACATGGCAAAGTTGAGTGAATTAAAGATCCAGCAACTGAAAAAGGAGTTGGCGTACCGTTGATTGAATACAACCGCCAATAAGATCGAACTTCAAGCACGGCTACGAGTAGTAATGGAGTCGCAAGGAATTGATGTGGACGAGTACGTCTTTTATCCTGATGTGGAAGAATCAACAACAAAAATTGAAGAGAAAAACGAAACATCGCAGAGAGTTACCAGCACAGACTTGAACATGATATTGGCTGCAATATCTGCAAAAACATCGACAGTAACATCAATGTCGTCGCAAATAGCATCCCAACTGGAATCACAGGAGACACGTATAACATCGAAGGTTGAAGCACAGAAACGCGTATGTCAGAAATGTCGACACAGGTTACATCCAAGATGGAAACTCAACTGGAAGAACAGAAGACATATAGGGCATCCCAACTGGAATCGCAGGAGATACGCATAACATCCAAGATGGAAGAACAAGAGAAGCGCTTATCATTGGAGGTGGCACAAATGCCTTCGCATTTAGAAGCACAGGAAGCAAGGGTAACATCAAAGCTGGAAGCGCAGGATGCAAAAGTCGCTCAATTTCAGGCAGAAGTCGACGATTTAAAAGGTCGTATGGAGCAGTTTCAACTAAAGCACGCAGCAGTTTCAGCGAGTAATCCAATGGTAAAAACTCCATCTTTTGACGGTTCTGTTTCTTTCCAGGTCTTTAAGCTACAATTTGAGAAGACCGCAACAGTGAACAACTAGAATGCTGAAGATAAAGTTGCTGCACTCTTCGTAGCATTGAAAAAACCAGGTGCCGAAATCTTACAGATTATTCCAGAGTACAAACGGAACATTTATGACGCATTGATGGCTGCTGTAGAACAAAGGTACGGAAGCGAACACAGGAAACAGCTATATCAAATAGAATTACAAAACCGTTACCAAAAAGCTAATGAGACTTTGCAAAAGTTTGCTTCGGATGTTGAAAGATTGGCTCATCTCGCAAATGCAGACGCACACGTGGAATACACCGAGAGGGTTAAAATTCATTTATAAATGGAATACGGGATGTCGAAACGAAAAGAGCTACATATGCGAACCCAAAGCCAACATTTGCTGAAACGGTATCCCATGCACTGACTCAGGCAACAGCTTCACTTCTGAGTAAGCCCGCATACAAAGCTCATCGCGTGGAAGTGGAAAGGCCAGATTGGGTAGACACAGTTTTGGAAGCACTGAAGGGATTGCAACAGGAAAATGCCGGAGTTATGAAGTGTTTCAAGTGCGGTAACCCAAGTTACATTGCACGTCATTGCAGCACCGGTCATGGTAGTTCCAACTTGGCAGGTCGTAAACGCAAAGCTGGAGGAGATAAGAAAGAGCGAGTCAGATGTAAAGATTGAGAACTTGCCCCAGCTATTGAATGTCGCGTGATACCTATCTCGCAAACTGTAAGGAAATCGAGCAGTCTTACCCTCAAAGGAAATGTGGATGGCAAGGAGCATGTACTGACTGTAGATACGGGCGCATCTCATTCTCTAATCCGATCTGATTTAGTCAACAGGAGAGTAAAGCCATTACCTGGAGCAAGATAGCGTACGATTACTGGCGAGTATAACCAAGTTCAGGGAGATGTGGTATGTGAAGTCTTAATTGGGGAGCTCATGGTTCTACACAAGTTCGTTGTGGCAGAGATCTTTGATGAAGTCATATTGGGAGTGGATTTCTTAGTTGACTATGACATCAGAATCGATACGCAGAGAAGGATTATGCAGTATAAGAACAAGGACGTGCCACTTAACTTCAGTTTTGCGCAAGGGTTCAGCAGTAAGCGAGTGCTGGTGAAGCTGGCAGGTTTGACTAGAAGGACAATTTGGAAGGTTATTTGGAGGGGGATTTGGTACTGTTATATAACCCTCACTGGCGGAAAGGTGTTGCATCCAAATTTCAGTGCAGTTGGGAAGGCCCGTACAAAGTTGTGAGCAACGGTGAGCAACGCACAAACACACGCATATATCTGAAATACTCCCAAAAGTATGCATTCATTTGTGCAAGTATCACTCACATATACACGCGCATAGTCTATGAGAGAAGCTATAAAATCTTGCATCTGTAGTTATAGCTAAGAAATTTATAGCTGATAACTAACTAGTAAATTCTGGAAATAGAAGAGCCTATAAATATGTCGGCGAGGAAACCGGATAGTATAAAAGCGGCAACAGTTGAGGTACGAAAAATCATTTTGATTTAAGCAAGCTGTCAGTTCCGAAGTATAGGTGTTATTGTGAAGTACTTTAATAAAGGCCATTGTGCATTATTGAATAGTGGAGTTATTTATTTAACAGTTTAGTGATTCGAACGTTAGTAGAAGGTTGCAAATAAGCGGAATTTCAGTAAATTCGTTACAATATGTACATATGTTCTGATCACTTGAAATCAGCCAGTACAAATTAAATCTAAGTTTATGCTACGTAATTATTAAAACTAAGTCATTTAAGTAAATTCAATGTGTTATATCCCAAAATTTGAAAACCGCTTGGAAAAGTTTATATTTCGGAACAGTAAACTACCCTTTGGAACATTTCGGTTAACTTTTTCGCGATTCTACCGTACAATGTGTTTCTGGTTCGACATTGCCTCCTCTCCTGGAACACGACAGTTAGTGACAGTGTTGGCCATATTATGGCTGCACAGAGGAAGTTGTAAAACTTACCCTCTATTAGCATTTACAAAGGTGGGTTCATTGCCCGGATGATAACGCTTATTTCTTAATACTAATAAACTCAAGGATGTATTCACCCCTCTTGTTGATGTTCGTCCTTCCCACATCGTGTGATGAGAATTTGCGTCACAGAAGAGGAGGTATACGAATCTGCCAGTGGCGTAACAATAGGGTAGCAGGGCTAGGAAAATGCCACGGGCCCCCTACCCAAGAGGGCCCTGGGACAAAAGGCCGCGAGCGTAAACATTTTTTTTATATTGTACCGGAGTATTTTATTTTATTTGAAAAGTATATTTTTATAAGTTCATAAGTTCTGATTAAAACCCAAAGTGTGAGAACTAAAGACCATAATAAAATTTTAAGTTAATAAAATGCCTTACAACGTTTGAAAATTTAAAATGAAAGCAAATAGTGTAGCAGAAGTGTTTTTTAAAACTCGTCAGAAGGTAATTATGGCCTGAAGTATGCTCTGCATTCCTTTTATTTCTTACCATTCCTGTGACTACAGCCAGTGCTGAACGATTATTTTTAAAACTAAAATTGATAAAAACATATTTAAGAAATTCTATGAGACAAGACAGGTTATGTAACTTGGCTATGGCAAAGGTTTCATGGAAACTGTTGTGATGACCAGATTCCAGAATATGATATGAAATTATTTAAGATTAATCGTAAGATCGTATACTTATGTCAAGGGTGTGCTAACTTGCCTGAGCGCTTTATTACTTCTTTAGACTCTATAGCCGCTTCGCAAAAGCTTGGCATAGTTTCTTTAAAAGATCTGTTCAGCTCTAAACTCGAGGATTTGATGAAGGAAGTTGAGGGGTTGTAATCGCTTATCAAATCAGATAAGCAACCCCAAATTTTCAACAATAACAACAATATCAACAATGGTAATGGCCTAAAATTCTTACATAGTGCTGTCAGTCCATCTTGTGTTAGAATGATGGAAAACACAAACAACAATAACGACTGTTCTACTACAGCTGCGCTTGCGTCATATTCTGTTCTATACTACAATCTTATCATCTATTCTTTGCAGTGCCAACGGCACTTCGCCATCCGTACCATCAAATGGTGTGAATGTGCATAATACATGTTCTTTAACATATGTTACTAAGGATTATCCAATGCCTGATAATAATGCTATCGTAAGCAACGTATCTTCTGCCGATGGGACTGTTATTGCTTCGACTGGAGATCAATCGTTTGCCTCTGTTGTCGATAACAGTGTGAATGCATCGGTTTCTTCAGCTGGCGATGTTTTCGTGTCATGCTGCTACTACTTCTACGAATGCTGGAAATTCATATTGTAACGAATTTACTGCAAATCCTCTTATTTGCAATCTTCTGCTAAGTTCGAATCACTAAACTGTTGAATAAATAACTCCAATATTTAATAATGCAAAATAGCCTTTATTAAAGTACTTTCAAAAATAACACTGCTACCACTCGACAGATGGAACGCTTAAATCAAACTGATTCTCGCGCCTCTACTGTTGGTGCTTTTATACTCTGTGATTTCCTCGTTGCATCTTCTAGGCGCTTCCAGAATTCACTTAGTTACTGCCATAACTACAGATGCGCGTGTACAGCTTCCCATATGCGCGTGTATTTGTGAGCGACACTTCCACAATTACAATTTCATACTTTTGGGAGCATCTCAGATAAGATATCTGCATGTGTTTGTGCGTTGCTTCTCCCCTGCGTGTATGTGCATAAGTGTAGACATAATGATTGATTCGTTTAAGTAGATACATAATGATTGATTTCTGGATGTGCATACAAGTCACTCTTAGCATCGGCTTAGAGATGACAGTACCCCTTAGTGTTGCTAATATTCGTAACACTGCCCTCCACCTAAGTCTGATCGTCCCGATCAGACAAATCTCTCGATCTAAACGCTGCCAGCCTTTACAAATGAACCACTTTCATTTTTGTTCGTGGTTTGCCAATGGTTTGTATATCGTTGATCCGTTTTTTTCGTTGTGGGTTGAATAACAGCACCAAATCTCCTTCCTGAAACCCTTCCGAATTAATTGCTTTATCGTACCTCGCTTTCATCTTGTCAGTCATAATCTTTGATCGTTGCCTTACAAGATCGTATATCTCTCTCAGCTCTTCTTCCAAGACACCAGTGGATTTCTTGACATTTCTCTCTGCATCGGCATCTACCCCAAACTTCAAATCAGCTGGCAGTCGAAGGTCGTTGCCAAGAATTACCTTTGCGGAAGTTTGGCCCGTTGTCTGATGCACTGCCGATCGGTATGCCATCAAGAATAATGATATATGTGTATCCCACTCCTTATGATACTTGTCTACTACTTTCCTTAAATGCTCCTCCAATGTTCTATTGAATCGTTCCACCATACCATCAGACTGAGGATGCAATGCAGTTGTCCGTATTTTCCGAATTCCCAATGATTTACACATTTCCCGGAATACAGCTGATTCGAAATTCCTTCCTTGGTTAGAATGTAACTCCATTGGTACACCGTACCTTGCAACCCAATTGTTTACAAACACTTCTGCTACTGTTTGCGCTTCTTGATTTGGGATTGGATATACCTCTGGCCATTTGCTGAAATAATCCATAACCACCAGTACATACTTGTTTCCGCAGTTGCTAGTAGGAAATGGACCTGCGACATCCATAGCGATCCTTTCAAATGGCCCACCTGAGTCATATTGCTTCATCTGGCCATGACTTCGGGTTTTGGGCCCTTTCGCTCTGCTGCAACCCTCGCAGTTCGCAATCCACTCTGTGACCGACTGACGGCAACCAATCCAATAGAATATCTGTTTAATCTTCTCGAGCGTCTTCGTGATTCCAAGATGACCTCCGCTTGGACCATTATTCAGCTCGCTGAGCACGTCAGGAATCCTCTTTCTGGGAACAAATATCAGCTTCTTCTTGCATTGACCATCCTCACTCTACCATATTCGATGCAAGCAACTGGATATCAATTCTAAACTGTTCCACTGTGCCCAATATGACTTCGCAGTGGGACTCTCTGCTGACATCTCTTCTCTGTTTGGTCTTTCGTTTCGTTCGAGCCCTTGCTGTATTATAGATCTGTATGTTCTAGCTGACACTTTCTTAGTTGTTCCTTGTCCCATTCATCCGTATACGTTATAGCCATTAGCTGGACATCTATAACGTCTTCTTTAGCCTCGGCCTTTGAACAGTGCTTGCATTCCAAACTACATGGTCTTCGTGACATTGCATCGGCATTCCCATGGGTACTACCTTTCCGATGCTCAATGGAAAAGTCATAGCTTTGTAGCCGCTCGATCCACCGTGCTAATTGTCCTTCTGGATTACGGAACTGCAGAAGCCATTTCAACGCTGCGTGATCTGTCCTGACGCGGAATCGCTGGCCGTAGAGGTATTTGTGAAAATGTTTAATGCACTCTACCAATGCCAACAGCTAGCTCTCTCCGTGTAACGCAATAGTTCCTCTCTGGTTTTCCAATCGAACGGCTGTAGTATGCAACTACCTTCTCCTGTCCATCGACCAGTTGTGATAAAACGCCTCCTATAGCATATCCATTCGCATCTGTATCTAGAATAAAGGTTGCTCCTGGAATTGGATATGCCAACAATGGGGCAGCGCAGGAACGCTCTTTCAATGCTTGAAAAGCCACTTCTTGCTCCTTCTTCCATTCAAAAGCTTTATTTTTTCTTGTAAGCTCATGGAGGCTATGGGCTACGCTGGAAAAGTTTGGTATAAATCGGCGGTAATATGTGCACAGCCCAAGGAAACTTCTTAATTCATGCAAGTTCTGTGGTCTTGGCCAATCCTTTACTGCCTCTATCTTTTCATTCGCTGTACGGATACCTTCTGTCGTTACCTTGTGACCCAAATAATTTACTTCCTTTTTAAACAGCGCACACTTTTTGGGACTTAGCTTCAGACCAGCGCCAGCTATTCTCTGGAAAACTTCCTCCAAGTTTTTAAGATGTTCATCGAATTTCTTGCCCAATACGAAGATGTCGTCCAGGTATACCAAGCATGTTTTCCAATGCAGTCCTTTCAATACCTGATCCATGAGTCTCTCAAAAGTAGCTGGTGCATTACAAAGTCCAAAAGACATTACTGTAAATTGCCAAAGACCACCTCCGACGCTAAAGGCTGTTTTTTCTTTGTCTTCCTCCTTCACCTCCACTTGCCAGTAGCCACTTTTGAAGTCCAGTGTGGAAAACCATTTCGTACCAGAGAGCGAGTCCAGAGTGTCGTCAATTCTTGGCAATGGGTAGCTATCCTTTTTCGTGACGTCGTTCAACTTGCGGTAGTCCACGCAAAACCTCATTTTCCCATCCTTCTTCTTCACAAGTACCACAGGTGAGCTCCATGGGCTAGCTGATGGTTCGATGACGCCGCTGTCGCACATTTCTTGTATGATTTGACTCACAACTTCCCGCTTCGCCAGTGGAACACTACGTGGAGCTTGACGGATCGGCCTCGCATCTCCAGTGTCAATTTGATGTTTCACAACGTTAGTGCGGCCTGGTTTGGAGCCATCTTGGTCAAATATGTTCCCGTAATTTAGGAGCAGTTGCTTTGCCTTACTCTGATAGTCTTCCTCTTGTCCCTCTGTCCATGCCATGATGTCATCTGAAAGATCAATATTGCTAGTTGAAACATCTTCCTGAAGCTGTTCACAATTGATTATTACTTCAGCCTCTTGGGATCTTCCCAAAATAGCTCCTCTGATCAGTTTGAGTGCTGACTTGAACTCATTAAGTACTCTTACCGGGATACGTTCATCCTGTTTTGTTATAGCCAAGATTTTTCCTACAAGTATGTTCGGTGTTGATTTGTTTGCTGCCTCGACAACCCACAATTTGTTTGTCCCACAATCTTCATCAACCTTTGCCCAGATGACTGCTTCGGATTTTGGTGGTATTTGCTGACTCTCTTCAATCAGCACTCGCTTACTGCTGTAGCCTCACTCGTAGCCGAAATTAAGTGGCATATCCATATTCTTATATCGCATCGTCTTGCTTTGCATATCGATCTTGATGCCTTGGTCGATTAAGAAGTCCACTCCAATTATGATTTCATCAACAATCTCTGCCACTATAAAATTGTGTACTACCATGACGTTACCAATTGCGGTTTCACATGCTACTTCACCCAGAACCGTGGTGTCTTCTCCAGTGGCTGTACGCAATCTTGTTCCATGCAATGGCCTTATCTTCTTGTTGACTAAATCCGCTCGAATGATGGAAGGAGATGCACCCGTATCTACAGTCAGTAAACGTTCCTTTCCATCCACATGCCCTCCGACAGTAAGATTGCTTGACCTTCTTCCAATTTGCGAGATAGAGATTATGGGGCATTCAATTGAGGGAGCCATCTGTCGCCCCTTGTGGCTGACTCGCTTTAGTTTAACGATTGGGTGGATTTGGAGATTTGCTCATCTCCTTCAACTCTGCGTTTACGGCCACCCACATTGCTGGAACTATTAGGATTGGTACTGCAATAATGTGCAATGTGCCCTGGCTTTCCACATTTAAAGCATTTGACGCCACCATCGTTTTTCTGCTGCGTTCCTTTTAATGCTTCCAAAATTGTATCTACCCAATCTGGCCTTTCCACTTCCACGCGATGAGCTTTGTATGCGGTCTTACTCAAAAGTGATGCTGTTTCCTGAGTCTGTGCATAGGATACCGTTTCAGCAAATGTTTGATTGGGCTTGCGTATGTAGCTCGCTTTGTTTCGACGTCCCGTGTGCCATTTATAAAACTCTGAATCTTTACCCTTTCAGTGTATTCCACAGGTGCTTCCGCATTTGCAAGATGAGCCAATCTTTCAATGTCTGAAGCAAACTCCCGCAAAGTCTCGTTAGATTTTTGGTAGCGGTTTTGCAATTCTATTTGGTAGATTTTTTTCCTGTGTTCGCTTCCGTAACGTCGTTGAACAGCAGCCATCAATGCGTCATAACTGTTCCGTTCGTACTCTGGAATAGTCTGTAAGATTTCGGCAACTGGCCCTTTCAATGCTACGAAGAGTGCAGCGACTTTATCCTCAGCATTCCAGTTGTTCACTGTTGCGTTCTTCTCAAATTGTAGCTTAAAGACCTGGAAAGAACAGAATCGTCAAAAGATGGAGTGTTTATCTTCGGATTGCTTGCTGAAACAGCTGGGCGATATAGTTTCAACTTCTGTATACGACCTCTCAAAGCATCCATCTCGGCCTCGATTTTTTCCTCAAACTGCGTTATTTTCTCGTCCATACGCGCTTCGAGTTTTGATGATATACGCGCCTCTTGCGCTTCGAGTTGTACTGTTATGCGTGTCTCTTGTTCATTCAGTTGTGCTTCCATCTTTGATGTAATCTGTGTCGACATTTCTGAAATACGCGTTTCTTGTGCTTCAATCTTCGATGTTATGCGTGTCTCCTGCGATTCCAGTTGAGATGCCATATATGTTTTCTATTCTGCCAGTTGAGATGTTATATCTGTCTTTTGGGATTCCAATTGGGATGACACTGTTGATGTTTGAGCATATATTGCAGCCAAAATCGTGTTCAAGTCTGCCCTCGTAACTGTCTGCGATGTTTCGTTTTTCTCTTCAATTTTTGTTGTTGTCTCGTCGACATCAAAATGAAAGACATACTCTTCCACGTTAATTCCTTCTGCTTCCATTGCCTCTCGTAGTCGTGCCTGAAGTTCGAGTTTAATGCCGCTTTTATTCAATCCACGGCTCTCCAACTCCTTCTTCATTTGCTGGATCTTCAATTCACTGAACTTTGTCATGTCCAAGTTGTATTCAAAATCTTCGGAATTTATTCAACAATTCCTCTTCTGACACCAATTGTAACAAATTTACTGCAAATACTCTTATTTGCAACCTTCTGCTAAGTTCGAATCACTAAACTGTTGAATAAATAACTCCAATATTTAATAATGCAAAGTAGACTTTATTAAAGTACTTTCAAAAATAACACTGCTACCACTCAACAGATGGAACGCTTAAATCAATCTCGCGCCTCTACTGATGGTGCTTTTATACTCTGTGATTTCCTCGTTGCATCTTCTAGGCGATTCCAGAATTTACTTAGTTACTGCCATATAATTATAACTACAGATCCACGTGTATAGCTTCTCATATGCGCGTGTATTTGTGAGCGAGACTTCCACAATTACAATTGCATACTTTTGGGAGCATCTCAGATAAGATATCTGCATGTGTTTGTGCGCTGCTTCTCCGCTGCGTGTACGTACATAAGTGTAGACATAATGATTGATTCGTTTACGTAGATACATAATGATTGATTTATGGATGTGCATACAAGTCACTCTTAGCATCGGCTTAGATATGACAGTACCCCTTAGTGTTGCTAATATTCGTAACAATATGCTGCCGATACTACTAATGCCAAAGCGTCAAAAAACGCACTCCTGCGGTTGCTGTTAACCCTCATAACTAAAATGTTACTGCTAGTGGTGGGAATCCTAATGTGCAGTCAAGTTCATCGTCGGGATCGGACATTCACCCTAGCTCGCTTAATGACAATAATAATAACAATAACAATATCAAGAATGTTAAAAACAACAATAATGTTAACAGAATCATAGGCGTTTACAGAGGCGCGTGATAGGCTCTTGTGTGTCTAATGAACTTGGGGTAGGTGCTCGTTTCAGATGGTTTCATCTTTCATCTTTTTTACCCTCGGTCACACCTGAGGATATTATAGAGTATGTGGTTAAACATACTAATCTAAATAAGCATCAACTGCAGTATTTCAAGCTTACTAAGGAGTCGGAGTCGATTAACCGCAAATATGTAAATTTTAAGCTTGGTATAGATGAACTGCCCTTTGATAAAGTTCTGAAGCCTGAGTTGTGGCCAGTCAATGCGACGATCTGCCACTTCCGTTTTTTTCAAAAGGACGCAAAACTACAACAGCGGACTTAGTACATAGTCTCAATCACATGCCATGCAAATATATCAACATCTTTTTTCAAAATGCTTCTGGCCTTAGAAGTAAGACCGAAAATGTGCGCCTATATAGTTTTTGTTGGAGTATGATGTATTTGTCATCATCGAGACTTGGCTAAATAGTAATTTCTTAGATGCTAAATTTTTTGATCCTAAGCTTTATTATGTTTTCCGTAAGAGGTGCAACAAAGACCGACTTAAATAGAGGAGGTGATGTGCTGATTGCCGCCCGGGTCGATCCTCAGGCCTCGCTTATTTCTTTAACTGATAGTAACACGCTTCTTGTGTCCGGATTAATGGCTCTTTGGGTCAACTGCTCATTTGTGATTCATACTTTCCACCGTTCAGCCCGGAAAGTATTTATAAGGCCCATGTAAATAATATCTTAAATATTAAGCGAAGTATGGGAGAAACGCAGCTATGTGTACTTGGGGATTTTAATTTAAGTAATGTTAGCTGGATCTCTCTTGAAAACAATCTATATCTAACTCCTATTAACATTAATAGCTCTTATGAATCGTATCTTATTGATAGTTTTTGAGGGGTGGGTTTATCTCAAATGAATAGTTTCCATAATTCTTTACATCGCACTCTTGATTTAATTTTTGTAACTAACAATATTAGTTTTGTTATCTCTGAACCTGCGTCTTCAATTTCGCCACCAAACTTGCATCACCTGCCCTTAAAGGTTGAAATTGAGTTCGTGGCGTATTTCTGTATTCCTACATCAAATATGAAAACATCGTTCAATTTTCGAAGCTGTGATTTTAATCGTTTAAATTTTGCTTTAGTTGGGATTAATTGGGATGCAATGTTTGTGTGTTTGTGAAGTTGGAAATTCTTTCAATTTATTTAAATTTGAAATTCATAAGATTTGTGAAAAAATCGTGCCGGAATATAAAAAGAAAATTTATAAATCTCCCTGGCACAATAGTGAGCTCAAGCATCTAAAAAATTTGAGAAACAAGTTCTTTAAAAACATAAAATTACTAATCAGCGCCTATTTTATGATTTGTATACTCTTTATAGGAAAAATTTTAACAATCTTAATAGGTATTTATATGCTAAGTACGTTAAAAGTTTTAAGGTAAACATTAAGAACAATCCGAGGAACTGGAATTACATAAACTCTATGAAGAGCGTATCTAGCATACTGAAATCAGTATGCTACAATAATGTTATTGCCAACTCTGTTAATGAGGCTGCTAATTTCTTTACAGATTTCTTCTCGGCTAACTTTATCACATAATAGGAGGGGGACTCATGAAAGCATATAAACTTATAAGGTGTAAAATTATATCCATTTACACACGCGGTTATATGAACGCACCTAGCAATACTCTTGATAAACTTGATTATTTATCAGCTGTATTATTGCCAAACAAAATTTTTTTGATTGTTATACCAATTAAAAAATACCAAGATTAAGTGAAAAATCAAAACTAAAACGCCTTTATCTGCTGATGTTGGAGATTTCTGATGAAAATGCCTGCTGTAATGTCTGCAAGGTTGGATTCCTTCGAGTTTATCGCGTTTACACAATGTAATGTGCGCGTAAATTTATACAAATTGTGTAAATGATTTTTCATAAAAAATTTGACAGCTCGTTTACGCACTAGATAAATTTATACGTTTACACACTTTATAAGGCATTTATACGGTTACATGAGTCCCCCTAATGATTTAACTGTGGAAGACACAGATAACATACACATGTTAATTAATTCTCCCTCCCTTCGAGGGAGATCTTAAGGCCACAATAGAGGTGGACGGTTGGCGCAAGGGTGCGCAAATGGCGGACGAGGAGATACATGTGTACACCGATGGTTCCAAAGTAGTTGAAGGAGTAGGGTCTGCGGTATACTGCGCTGATCCGGAAATAAGCAGATCCTACAGGCTGCCGGATTACTGTAGCGTTTTCCAAGCGGAAATATTAGCCGTAACCAAAGCAGTAGAAACCCTGGAAGAGAATAGCTTAAGCTGCAACCGTGTTAACTTTTATATTGAAGGTCAAGCAGCAATTAAGGCAATAATATCGCATAGCACAGCATCTAAATGCGTGTTAGAGTGTAAGCAGCCTCTGGAGAGAATCGGGACAGGGAGAAGCATACATCTATATTGGGTCCCAGGGCATTTGGGAATAGATGGGAATGAAAAAGCGGACGAACTAGCTAAAAAGGGCGCATCCCTCGAAGCTTGCTCCGTAGATGTCCCAATTAGATTGGGCGAGATTAAGCGAATGCGAGAGGTGCACATGATCGACCAAGCGGGAAAGGCGTGGGTTCAAGCGCGGGGCTGTAAAGTGTCGAAGATTATGTGTAGGTCTTACAACCTTAGACAAACACAGTTGCTTCTATCATTAAAAAGAGAGGACTGTATAATCATGACGGGTATTCTGACTGGACACTGCCTTCTGTCGTCACATGCCTTTAAATTAGGCTTGGTCAGTGATAGCAGATGTAGGAAGTGCGGGTTGGAGGAGGAAACGATCGAGCACATTCTGTGCTCGTGCCCTGCACTTGCCAGGCTAAGACTCCAGCTATTAGGAGTGATACAGCTGTCAGATCTAGAAGCAGCAAGTGGCTTAAGTCCTAGGAAGCTTCTAGTATTTGCCAAGAGGACGGAGTTATTTTATAACATAGGTCCTGGTTTTTGATAGGGTTTTTCAGCTTGGCCGTTAAAACAAATTTCTGGTAACACTACGGACTCAATCAGTCTATATGAGGTCCTCATGGACCGGCCAGTTCAACCTACCTACCTCCCTCCGCTAATAATTTTGGGTCACTTTCTCTCACAGAGGCAGACATAGTTGAGGGGATTATAAAACTTAAAAATTTCTCCAGACTTGATGTTGACAATCTTTCAGTTATTCTATTAAAAAATTGTTCTTAGCCGTTAGTGATTATATTCAAGAAATCATTGGCATCGGGTATTTTTATTGATGACTGAAAGCAAGCATCCGTCACTCCCATATTTAAGTCTGGCAACAAAAGTAACTGTTCTAATTGCAGACCCATTTCCAAACTGTGTACAACTTTGAAGCTTTTTGAATGTGTTGTCAAAGACAAGCTTTATTTTCGTATTAAACACCTGCGCCAATCAACATGGGTTTGTCCCAGCTAGATCCACCATAACGAACCTCGCTTTCTTTCCTGACGATTGTTACATGTTAGGCGGGGTTTTCAGGTTGTTTTCTCACAGGCATTCGATAAAATTTCTCATAAAATTTTAATTGCGAATTTAGCTTGGTGGACCCCATACCCTATGTTTCTGCAGTGGATTAAATTTTACTTCTACAACAGAAGTATTGTTGTAAATATTGACGGTGCTTACTCGAAACCATTTTGGGCCACCTTTTAAGTGCCCCAGGGTAGTATGCTCGGGTCTTTACTATTTGTCTTGTTCATTAATGACATCTTGCAATTCATCTACCTAATTTCTGCTTTATGCTGCTGATCTAAAGATCTATTCAGTTGTTATAATGATGTCGTTGTTCTTCAATCTGAGATTAATGAGCTTTATAGCTGGTGCTTTAAGAACCGTCTCATCCTTAATATAAGTTAGTGTCTCACTGTGACGTATGGTAAACTGCTGAGGCCACTTCACACCTCCTATCATATTGCAGATACTTTTTTTCGTACGCCTCTTGAAGTAAAAGGCTTGGGTATATACTTCGACTCAGTTTAATTTTAACACTCACATCAGTTTCACAATTTCTAATGCGTTTTCAATGCCTGCATATGTTAGACGCCATTCGATCGAACCGATCCCGTCTTATGAGTCTCGTTGCCAACTATTATCCTTACTATCTTTAAATAACCGCAGAATTCTTTTGGCCTCGTTGTTCATATTCGATATTTTCAAGGGCAAAATTGACTGCGCGTTGCTTCTTTAAAGACTATGCTTAAATACTCCCAGTAGCAACCTCCGCCGCTCTGAAATCTTTCTCGTTGGGCTGAGTAGAACTGTTTATAATTCAAAAGCGCCTATTAACAGAGCCGTATCAGAAATCAATTGTTTCTCAAATGTTTTGGAAATTGATTTCTCGGACTCAAAATACGCTTTTCAACTTAAACTAAAAAACTACTTAAGCTGTAATTATATAAATTCTCTTTGCTAATGTTTTCCATAGCTTAATTTAAGCTGGTTTTTGTAATTTAGTCATAAGTGTCTGTGCTAAACATTTTGTTACTAGACTAAATAAATATATAGTAATTAATATATAATCTAATTCAAGTTAATTATATGAATTAAGTTGAGTGATGCGTTACAGTATGATTTTCGGCTACTTTTTGCATACTTTTTGCAACGAAAAGCTAGCGAATAGATGATTAATGCATTGAGATATTATGTTCTATGGATGAACGTGAAGTCTTCAATACTCACTGGGCTAGTGTGGACTACAGACCATTCTCTCTTGAATAAGAAAGGAGGCATATGGCCATTAGTGGGACATATACAACGTGTAATTGAATACGATGAAAATTTATTAAAATTCAACTGATAGGGTCCCATCAAAAAAAATTTGCCACGGGCCCACTGCACTCTGCTGCCTGTGCCTGATGACGGCTTTTGCTTCATTTGCTGGGACCGTTTCTTCTTTAGGCGAAAAGTACGCAGATACCAAAATTACCTCTTGTTCGCCTCTTGGGGTTGATGAGGGCTTAAGTCATCTCAATGTCTCCCTTTGCTGGCTCCCTCGGCACAGCGGCTTTGAAGGGAATGAACTCGCGGATGAGATAGCTAGGAAAGGTTCAGACTTAGACATAAGTGAGGTGGACAGCTCCGTCCGACCGCCGGTGAGTTATCTCCTAGGGAGAATCGACGAATATGAGAACAGGGCAACGGACTTGCTATGGACGAATAGGGTTGACTGCGAAGTCTCAAGTTCCTTATGGCCATGCTTGGATAGGAAAGACACCAGCTTCCTTCTCAAACTGAACAAATCTGCGTTGGGTCTACTTACGGGTGTCATCACAGGTCATTGAGCTATCGCACCAGTGCTCCGACGGTAGCGAATACCAACAAGCTCCCTCTGCAGAAGCTATCAGGATGAGGATGAAGGGGAGTCGATCTATCACTTTCTCTGCCGATGTCCAGCGTATCAAAGAAGAAGGCTCAGATTTCAGGGCTCACGCTTCTTCGACAGCCTGGCAGAGGCTGGGAAGGTGGACGTCTCGCTCCTTCTTGGGTTCATCAGGGAAAGCAAGTGGTTCCACTAGGATGTAATGGGGCTAAAAGAATTTGCCGCTATTTACTGAGGGCACTCGCAATGGACAAAAATACCTCTGAGTGGAAATGTGGGTAACACTCAAGCACGCCCTAACTTAACCTACTGCAAAATGTCGTCGTTTGAGGTGCATTCCTGTTCACTAAATAACCCCACGGGAATGATGCATCGGATACCACATTTAGCATACACCCTGCCATGGAGAGAGCTTTGGGGCGATAGCCCTTAGCCACTCCTTGTGGGTTGCATCTCTGCAAATGAATGAAAGCCAGCCTGGATGAGGTGTACAACCGCTAAAAGTGGATGTTTCTGCACTAGTCTGCGCGGACTGTATTCAAAAAAAAATTGCCGAAAGAATCAAGC
Source organism: Eurosta solidaginis (assembly GCF_040869045.1). NCBI lineage: Eukaryota > Metazoa > Arthropoda > Insecta > Diptera > Tephritidae > Eurosta > Eurosta solidaginis. The sequence goes on along the minus strand of NC_090323.1, from coordinate 119,138,106 downwards.
GTTTTCTGCATGGGCTGTTCAACAACTGAATTCATTTATTTGATTTCAAAGGCTTACAAGCTAACCAGTGAGAGCATGTACATATGTATATGTGCAATATGAGTTGCATAAATGTGCATGTATATATTTATATATTGCGAATTCACTGCATAAATAAAGTACATATAATTCAATAGGGCTTGCCACATTGACGACGGCGGTGTAGCCGCCACATCTGTCATATTATTTTTACTCATGTTCTTATGGCGATGGTTTTTTTAACGACAACATGGCAACACGCCAATCAACCACGAATGCCGCTGTCGCCAGATTAAATCTATTTCTATTTTGACAAGCGGCAAAGCATAAATGCTTCTTCTTAACTTTTCTGACAAGTAATTTCGCGCGTGTTTATTGAAAGTTTTTCTTGGGTAAAATTGGTAAAATAATAAAATTAGTTATAATCTCACGGTTTTATAATAATAATAACTTATTTGACATTATATTAAGCGATACAGAAACAGTTTAAATTATTGGTAAGAAAAATCTTCGACTGAAAAAAGGTAATTGTTTACTTTAGGGTACAACTACTAAAACTCGTCCAAAAATATCGGGAGGGGTGTCAAAAGATGCGTCTTGATCCCTGGACTACGAATCCGAAAGTGGAAATCAGACATTTTATTTCTTTTCGGACATTTGCAAACAAAACCGAAAATTTTCATGTCGTTTTTGTGATTTTGTGGTACCGACAAGAAAAACTGGGTAAAAGTGTTTTGCGCGGATATAGTTTTGGTATCCAAACCGGTGTTGGACCCACCCAGGGTAATTTTTTATAAGCGTGGCCGAAGGCCGCCAGTGCAGAAAGGCGTTCTGCGCAAAAATACTATGGATCCCACCCCCGGTTTCGGAGTGCTGCGGAGCCGGGTTTTTGGCAATATCTTTTCACAGAAATAAAATTTTTAATTTCCGCTTTCGGATTCGTGATCCTGGGTCATAAGTGCGTCTTTTGACACCTCTCCCGATATTTTTGGACGAGTTTTAGCAGTTGTAACCTAAAGCAAACAATTACCTGAAAAAATATGAAAAAATTGTTTTTTCATAAACCTGAATTACATACATAGATTGCTACAATTTCAACAAATTAAATATGGATATAGATGAAAAATTAATTGAAGAGGTGCGGAAAATGCCCATTATATATAATCTGGGCTTGGAGGACTATAAAAACATAAAGAAAAAGGAATTGGCATGGAGGCAGGTCTCCTCTGCTATGCAAAGTGAAGGTTAGTATACATATTTGAGATTTATTTCTTCATGTGGTGTAAATTTCAATTTAAAATGTAGAGGAACAATGCAAAAAGCGGTGGAAGGATTTGCGAGACTCCTACGAACGAATTAAAAGGTATACACGAATATGTGGACCTCGTACTGCAGTCCAAGCTGTGGAATTTAAATTAAGTAAGTCATCCGCATTACACAAAATATTTAACATAAACTGCACAAAAGTTATATGTTTCGCATATTCAAGTACGCCGCAAACAAGATTTGGAAGATGCCAGCCTTGTATTTCATCCCATGATGGCACATCAAATATTTGGTGAATCTGAAAGCATATTCGGATATAAAGGTTTATGTGTGCGTATTTTATACACTGCTGGTCCTCTACATATTTATATTGGCATTGAATATGACAGTCGAGTTGATGAACTATCAGGCGGAGATATAAAGGCTGATGTAGTTGTGCGACCGATAGCGGAAAAATTACCTGATGGCTGTTTTTTTTGTTAATATGAATGCGTTTTTGAAAACACTAGATAAAGCAGATAAGTTTCAACCATTTGGTGAAAAAATAACCGAACACAGTGTTACTGATGAAGACGGACAGGAGCACTTATTCGAACTATATCATTGTGACTATAAGGTGCCAGCATTCTTAAAATTCTTCAGTCGTTTGTAGACATTTAAATTATGGTTCGTTGATGCAGTATCCTATATTGATGTTGATGATCCGCAATGGAGCTTCTTTGTATGGTATGTTGACTAAATATGATACTTTCAATAAGTAACTTATATCAATTTTTATATTCCTACAGCTATGAAAAGTATAAAAATGATAATGGTGATTATCAGTCTGCAACCACTAGCTACACCACTGTAAATGAATACTACGCATATCCTCGACACATACGACCGCGCATTAGTCAATTTGGCACAAAATTCATTGAAACTGTCTATAAACATTACTTACCAATCATTAATGTCATTGATATGGCAGTGGAAGATCCATCGGGTGATTTTCAGCGTTTACGCAACTATATTGATGCTCGTCTGTGTATGGGCCTAAAAAGTTTTGGAAGTGATGTCATCAAAAAAGGATTTAACAAAGGAATGGTTCATGAGGCACGCGAAACGTACAAGGTAAACTAATTTAACTAGTAACTATTAAAAACCACCTGTTAAACTGATGCTCATCTCTTTCCAGCTAAATCCACGTCAGTGTCGCCGGGTTTATGAAATACTTCGACTATATTATACAAACATTTATGATAAGGACGATTATCATGCTTATCGTTTAGATGTAAAGCGTCGGTTAAACGCAATTTATTATAAACATACACATAAATGATATTAAGAAAATGGAAAAAGCTAAAGTGGATACGGAATGGTTGAGAGCGCGTTTACCTACACCAAGTCAACGTATGGAGCAATTGCATGAGGGATATGAAAAAGAAGAGAATGCATACAAACAAATTGTTGAAAAGTTACGTGATTAAGCTTATGAACCTAGCAAAGTTTTTGTATGTGTTACAGTAAATGATATAGATTTTAAGTGTCATTTAGCTTGTATTCTTCTACATCTGATTATTATTTTTTATGTAATAAAACCTAATTATTAATTGTACAATAAGAGTTCCGAATTTATTCGTGTATGACGTCTTTTACCTCCTCCGTCTGCTGCGTAGTTTTATATACAGAGAACATGAAAATATAGATACGAAGAAGTTACGATGGTCAATTTGAATCGGTTACGGGAATGTCATGATACTGCCTGGGCTTAGTTGATTAATATCCCGCAAGAGACGGAGGATGGTTGATTTTTCGCTATAACAAAAACTTTTCTGGGTATATCTTTGACAGGATGTTTTGTGTAGACGTCAGCAAGTGAGTGAACTTGCAGATAATATGACTTTTAGCACGCTGAATGGGGACGCCCCAAACGCGAGTCAGTGCAGGACTTATAAACTACGTCATCGCGAACCAATGCTTTTGTATCACCCTCTTGCAATCATTTTGAACACCTCACTTTCTTGGCTTTATGAATTTATGGCCAGGAAAGAAAGATAGCAGTCGTGGTGCATAATTTGTCAAAAGCCTTTGACACGGTTATCCAGAACGAAAAAGAGGAACGCACACTCCCTAGGGAAACGCGAGTCACTCTAGCTCAACTTCGCTCTGGATACTGTAACAGGTTAAACTCTTAAAAAACATATGTCCTGCTTGCAATATGTCCCCACATGACACCAACCATCTCTTTAACTGTATTGTGGAACCATTGCCTCTAATACCCCTCTCATTATGGTCCACCCCTGTTGAAAAAGCAAATTTCCTTGGACTCCCGTTAGAGGATATTGATGACAATTTGATGGGGCGAAGCACTGCTACAAGAACAACAATAACAACATGCCCAGGTTTCTGGGTATTCAACAGGAACTGATTGGTTAGCATTTCATTTCTCTCCCTAATGGGGGATATTCTCGCCTCATTATGTAGGTGTTGTTCTGGGGACATAAGAAGACAGCCAGTAGCGGTTCTGAGGGCAGAGCTTTGACAGGCCTGTTGTTGTTGTTGTAGCGATAAGGTTACTCCCCGAAGGCTTTGGGGAGTGTTATCGATGTGATGGTCCTTTGCCGGATACAGATCCGGTACGCTCCGGTAAAACAGCACCATTAAGGTGCTAGCGCGACCATCTCGGGAACGATTTATATGGCCACATTAATCCTTCAGGCCATCCCTCCCTCCCCACCCCCAAGGTCTGGTGACCATATCGGGGACGCGCATGCAATCGGCTAGCCAATTGCTTTGCAAGTGGTAATGAGCGTTTCTTTATCTTTTCCCCAAGTACTGCCAGCAAGAGATTTGAGGAGTTTATTACGGCTCTGATAATGCTCGGTATTACTTGTAAAGATAGAGACCATCACCATTGCCTCCTTCCTGGTTCATTCGGTGAGCGTAATTGATGCCATAAAGCGGTTAGCTGCAAAGACCTCCCCCCCCCCCCCCCCCCCCCCCCACCAGATTATATTACGATCACTAAAAGAAAAAACTGATATATCGCACACCTTTACCTAAAGAGTGAATAACTCAAAAACTCACAATGTTTAAAAAACTCGATAAGATGTCTGACTCCATCATATAGATTAAATAAAAGTCAGGTTTTATCAAGCCTTTGGGGGTGAGTGATGGATTCTAATTTAATTGAAGATATAGATCAGTCTGTATAGAATTAGAGAACACGGTAGTGTGTATAAAGTCTTAGGTATTTGACTTAACACTCTTTAAGCGTAGGTGTGCGTTATAGTGTTACTTAAGTTTGTCAAAACAATATTTTTAATTAGAAATATTTAAAGTAAAGACAAAATAATCAATTCAATATTTGGTTTTTGTCAAGGCATGAAAACTTGGATTGTTCGTCGCCCACTTGCCAGGAGCATGAATGAACATAAAACAAAATGTCCGGGAATCAAAGTTAGCTATTTTCAGAAAATCTAGAATTTTTTTCATATTCGCTTTACTAAAGACCAAAAAAATTTAGTTTCCTATAGTATAAGCTTTCGGGATTTTAATATAGAACATTCACTGATGAAACCAGTGAAATTGAAAAAACACTCATTTATACTTCTGACAAGAGAACGACGATATAATTTTGAAAAGCTTGTTGCCTATAATTCCCTTTGCTGCACTTCTTTTTTAGAAAGTTGTATTTAAAAATTCTTTAAGGCTGTTTCGTAATTCAAAAGCATGAGAGGAAGAACGGTTTACAACTCTCTGTTGGAACGACTCCAATGGATTTATTTCGCCTCTCCATTGTTCAGATTCCAGGGTATTGTCCAGTGAAAATGGTATTTAATTACAATTCCAAGAACGTCGAGCTCCACCAGTTCCCAATGGTAATACCAGAGGCCAGAACCATGTGTAGCAGCTTGCTATTAAGAGTATAATGAATTTGTTGATTGTAGAATGATCGTAGAAATATATCAGATTTATACAGTATACAGAACGAGTTATTTTATTTCCATTAATTCATGTAGCTGACTTTTTAATTTTATTTGCAGAATTTCAATCAACTTGGCGGGACGCTCCTTTTGCCAATGAAATGTTAAAATACATCAGCTGTTCGAAACAGCGCTGCCACTGTAGCTGTGGTTGCCATTGTAACTAAGTAGCCAATGCATGGCTACGATTGTGGTCAAGTTTTGCATTGCTGTAGCTGTGGTCTGTATCCGCCGTGTTGAATGTGGCCAGCCCTAATGAGTATTAAATTTTAAATTGATATGAGAATAAATGTATAAGTGTTTGTAACTACATAAGGGTGCATTCATATAAAATATAAAGTGTAATAATTAAGGCATTGCAGAGTGCAAACAATTATTGATACTAATAACTTTGAATTCAGTGATTACATGCGAGATTACATGTTAGTTATAAATTGAAATATAATAGAGAACATGATATATATACATATGAAATATATAATGATTAAATGTATGAAATATAATAGAGAAAGTGATACTTATAAGTATGAAAGATGTTCTCCAACATTCCGGCCCCGTTGATCGACCTGCGGTCTTCAAAATACATTTGTTGGAAGTATCACCAATTTTTGGATTGCACGGCGGCATATACCAGTTGCCGTTTTTACGTCTGCCACACGTATTTTACCGTCGTATGTAGTCCCGTTGGAAAACGGACCAGAACTGTGCCTTCCGGTACGAGAGCCGCTGCCAGCCATCTAAGTAGTGCAGTTTCTCTGTTGGTTCGTGAGCTTCGGCATTGATGTGAGCATATGTGCCGAAGTTATTGCTTCGCCATCGTTCGGATCGTGGGATACGCCTGCGATTGGACACGAATTGAGAACTGCCTCTACCTCTATCAAAACGGTGCCCAGCTCCTCGAACGTTAGTGCGGTGTCGCTGATTACGCGCACTAATAGGTGCTTGGCGCTCTTCATGGCTGCCTCCCATAGCCCTCCGAAATGTGGTGCTCGTGGGGGTATACAAACGAATTGCATGCCTTTCTCTGCTGCTGATTTCTTTGCGTTTGGTGTCGTCTTCGAGGAGTTTGGAGAGTTCTTTGAGGCGTGCGTTGGCGCCGGCGAAATTCGTTGCGTTGTCGCAATAGCGCTTCTCTGGGACTCCGCGACGTCCGACAAACCTTTTAAGTACAGATAAAAAACATTAGTTGAAAGATCAGACACGGGTTCTATATGTACAGCCTTTGAACTGAAACAAACAAAAATAGCAATATAAGATTTATAAGGTGGTCGCCCTCTCAGTTTGTGAGTGTTGTAAATAGGCCCACAAAAATCTACTCCGCAAATAAGAAACGGTCTGACGGATCGCAATCTATCTCGTGGTAAATCACCCATTATTTGACTCATTAGTTTCGGCCTGTATTTAAAACAGCGAACGCAATCATGAACTACCTTTCTAGCAACATCTCTCACAATTTTTGTCGCATTAACCCCATTAAAATTTTTGGACCTGCATGACAATTGGACTTGTGTAAATGTTCAATATATTTGTGCACAAAGGTTGATGATTTTGGCAACAACAATAGAAATTTTACATCTGCCAGAAATTCTGAGTTTTTGAGACGACCTCCAACGCGAATCAGTGACAAACTCCGATTTTCTTCCTGTTGCTCTTGTATGAAGGGGTTAAGCTTTTGAATATTTGCTTTTGGATAATCGCCCTTTTTTAATTGCTCTATTACTTCTGCCAATTCCAAATTTTGAACCGTTTCTACCATTTTTTGAAATGCTCAATTATATTCAATTGCGGTTATTCTATATTTTTGGGTGCTGTAAGGGGCTTTATAAATCTATAAATATATGCAACAATTCGTACAATTTTGTTAAAGGATGATATAGAGTCAATGATATTCAAAATTATATTTTCCTTTACCCCTAGATTCAGTATGGTTTTAACATGTTTAATCTCTGACGGTGCATCGCTTTCTACTAGTTAGAATTTTTTGTTTTTTGGCCAGTTTGTCGAATCTGTTACTAGAAAATTTGGACCTTCAAGCCACAGAGGCTGTATTAATTGATCAATATCACACCCGCGTGAGGCTAGGTCAGCGGGGTTTTGTTTACTTTGCACATGTCTCCATTCAATATTGGTTGTTTTTTCTTGGATCTCAGCTACTCTATTCGTGACGAATGTTGATAGAGTTGATGAATGCTTTTTCAGCCAATATAGCACTATTTCTGAATCAGACCAAAAATATATATTTTCAATTAGTAGAGTTTTGAAAAGTGGCTCAATTGCTTTATAGAGTTCTGCGGTGCAAAGTTCTAGCCGCGGGAGGCTTTTGGTTTTTAAAGGCGCTACTTTAGATTTGGCCGTTTATAGTCGTGATGTTACATTGTTTTGTGAGCTTCGAATATATACACAACAACCATATGCGAGTTGCGAAGCATCACAAAAGCCATGGATTTGTATACTTTCATTGGGCGATATATGAACAAACCGAGATACCTCCATCTTTTTTACTTGAACCAAATCTGCAGATAACTTTTGCCATGATGTCTCAATACTTTGGGGAATTGATTCATCCCAAGCCAACTTTAATAGCCATAATTCTTGCAATAATATTTTTACTTGGACAATAATTGGACAAAGCAAGCCTAATGGGTCAAATATTCGTGACGACAATAGAATATTTCTTTTTGTGGCCTTTATTTTAACCCATTAACGTCGGGGTACATAACCCGTGGACCGATTTTTATGATTTTTATGCACAAGTTACTTTCGTCCCCTGTATGCAAAAAATGATTTAAAAAAATTTTTTTTATCACCACGCCCATTTCCCAGGCTGTACTTTTTAAAGTACAACCGGCATTAGTATATACTATTTTTCATGAAATCACATATTTGTTTATACAAAGCAAATGATTTTAGTTTTATTGAAATATAAGTTCATAAGATAAAAGTACACTTTCGACTTCAACATAGATTACAAAAAACTCATAAACACAAAAAATAAGAGTAATATCAGAAAATTAGGTATGATATTGCGCGAAACATTCTCGTATTATGCAAAGCGTTTTTTTGCACATGTCACATGACCAAATACTCCGTTGATGGCACACGACGCAACGCAATTGTCCTGCATTTTTTGTGGAATGTGTCCATTAGTACTCCTTTGCACATATGAAGATGGTGCACGTCTTTTTCTTGGGACTCGTGCCTTTCCTCCTATCAAATATTTCCGAACTATTTCACGCCTGAATTGCAGTTTCGTGTTGAATTTATCGCATTTGCGATTAACTGACACATACAATTCCCAAGCATTTGTCATGGCCAAATCAATAAGATAGTAAAAATCATCCACCACCATTTCTTTCCTCTTATTTCTATACGATAGGCACTTACATTTTGGTCAATGTTGTCAGCTCCACCCATATGCTTATTATATGTAGCGTATACATTTGGTTGTGGAACGTTTATTTTACTTTGACTCTCGCGAGACCAGCGTTTAACATAATGCATAGGTGTAATTTTATCAAAATTTGTTAGAATTGAACAAACGTTATTGTCCACCCACTTAACTGCAAGAATATCGTTGAGAGTAGCATACCTACAATCATAACTTCCACAGGAAAGCCTTTAAAAATTTTATTATTATCAAGCTTGCAATTAGAAATTCGGGTTCTTCGAACTGTGCAACTTGCTTTTAACTTCATGTCTGCTAGCTGTCTCATAAGAGAATGCGTAGTGAAATAATTGTCGAAAAAAATTGCATGTCTCTCGTTGTTGGGAATCTTTTCGACAAAGTTCAGCACAACGCTTGCGCCTAATGGAATATTTCGAGCTTCGACGCTATTTTTTCCACAATACACATCCAAATCATAACAATAGCCGCAAGAGCTATCAAGCATGCACGCCTTATAACCAAAACGTATTGGTTTACCTCTAATGAATTGTTTCGCAGAATGCCTGCCGAAGTATTTAATCATTGATTCATGAATTGACAAATTGGAATTAAAATAACTTATTTGTTGAAAAAGTCCAATCAACTTATTCATCAGTGGCCTTACTTTATACACTTTGTCTGAGGAATTTTTGATCTTGGTGTTGTCTGCAAGATGAAGGTATATTTTTATTTCGATATAACGATCTCTAGTCATGGCTTCTGAGACTAAGGGCACACAAAGATCCTCGTCGAGCGACCAGTATGCACGTTCTGTTGGTAACTTATGGTACCCAGTAAAAAACAAAAAGCTATAAATACTCTCATCTCCTCAATGTCAATTCTAAACTTTGGATTATTTTTATCGGCGTGTGCATATAACATGGTTTGATCACACATGTATTGAACTATTTCGTCCATTAAAAATTCTTTGAAAACCATGGTTGGTGTATACTCAGCAAAACTCTCTTTAGTTAGTTGTATCAAATGTTTCAATATATATATTGTCATTGTATTCGGTGGAGTATCTTGGATCTTTTTTAGCCATTTACAATATCGTGTATTTATAAAAGAGAAGTAAGCAAGCAGTAAATGATTAGGGTACAAAATATTCCATAACTAGCAAAAAGCATAGGTAACCAATTACCGATTGCTAGGTATTTCTCTGAAATGGAGTTCGATGAAGATGTTAAAGGTTGATCCTGCTTTTCTAACGGGGAGTTTATTACTGATGCTGAGACCGTTGATTGATCACACTCAATCATATCCTTATCGATGTCGAGCTCAGCACGTCCTGGCAAATCTGTTGGCATCATATTATCATCTAAATTGTCCTCATCAAATTCTTCGGAGTCGGTTAGTGGGTCTAGCTCGGGAGGAATGATGATCAAGTCGGGGTTTGCCACATCATTATTCTCACTACCATCACACAATAGTGCATTAACAGCTTCTTCAAGCCCTCTGAAATCATTTTTTGCGTGAAAAGTATTTTTCTTTTTGTTGCTGACATTTCTAAATTCGGGGTAGAAAGAAGAAAATATGAAACCGTCTATGCCGGCTGTACTTTATAAAGTCACCAAATTTTCACACGTGAAAAGTTAAATATAATTCCACTTCACAAAAAACCTTCAATATAGGATGTCTACTCTTACCTTATGGAACACTTTTATAATTACAGTAGTATGTAAATGGGGGTTCTAACTCAAATGGTGCAAGGAAAAATGTGCAAGGAAAAGTATATGCACACCGACACACATATATATACAGCAAAACAATTCCGCTAGGTAGCGCAAGAAAAAGCTTAGAGCTTTTTGCTTTTAGCAGAGCTTTGCCATTCAGGAGAGGATCGCTAAATGGGGGGCCCTACATTTTTAAAGGGCCGCAAATTTTTAAATGTCCCCTCATATTTCTAATGAGTCCTAGACTTCACCCGAGCCATTTTAAAGATTTCTAATCGACGGCCACCGTGGTGTGATGGTAGCGTGCTCCGCCTATCACACCGTATGCCCTGGGTTCAACTCCCGGGCAAAGCAACATCAAAATTTTAGAAATAAGGTTTTGCAATTAGAAGAAAATTTTTCTAAGCGGGGTCGCCCCTCGGCAGTGTTTGGCAAGCGCTCCGGGTGTATTTCTGCCATGAAAAGCACTCAGTGAAAACTCATCTGCCTTGCAGATGCCGTTCGGAGTCGGCATAAAACATGTAGGTCCCGTCCGGCCAATTTGTAGGGAAAATCAAGAGGAGCACGACGCAAATTGGAAGAGAAGCTCGGCCTTAGATCTCTTCGGAGGTTATCGCGCCTTACATTTATTTTATTTTATTTAATCGAGTGACTGATCCCCAATCCCCCACCCCCTCTTTTTTCTCGTCTACAAAAAGTAGCAGTTGGCCACCTGTAGTACCCCCCAACCCCAACCCCCCAACCCCCAACCACCTTTTTTCTCGTCTACAAAAAGGAGTCGATGAGCACTTGTAGTACCGCCCCCCTTTTTTTCTCGTCTTCAAAACCGGTCTGTCGGATCACACCCGTACAACACATAAATATTTTTAAGATTTTTAACTAAAGAACGTCTTAATATTGAACTTATGATTTTCCATTTGGGCTCTTTAAAAATGAGAGCATATACATAAATTATATTTTTTTAATATGAATATTGAACATTTGTGTGTACATGCCGTCACATATGTTTGTTTGATTGCAAGTTTGTATGCACATGCTGATGCTGATGCATATATATATGCATGTGAGGATTTCATAATTAACTAAAGGGCATCTTAATATTGAACTTATGATTTTCCATTATTGAACATTTTGTTTGGCATTTTATAGATTGTAAGTTTGTGTGTACATGCCGTCACATATGTTTATTTGATTGTAAGTTTGTGTGTGTGCACATGCTGATGCTGGTCCATATATATGCATGTGAGAATTTCATAACACCGCAAATAAATTTGAAGACTAAACATTTTGTTTATCTTCTTATTAGTTTGTACGTTTGTATGCGTACATTTAGGTGCATACGTTCTAGCTGATCTATATGAAAAAGCTTCGAATTGTTTGTTTTGTGTTCTGACTGCAAGAAAAAAAGAGCTTAGAAGTTCATCGGTGCAGGAGAATATCGAGCCCAGATTTTAAATAGGGGCTCCAAATTTTTAAAGGGTCCATATTTCTAAAGTATATAAGTGTGGGGGAATGATAAAATTTCTTTTTTATACCAAACTATGCTTCACCTGTCTGTGCTTAACGTATAAAAAGCCTACCATTACAAAGATATTTCTTTATTAATTTTCATAATGTTTGCGACAGTAGACGTTCAAGGCTTTAAAGCATACGATAATAGATTTATTATAAAGGAAATAGCTGTGGTCCTCAACAATGAAGAATTCCATTGTTTCCACTTAAAAGCTCCATTTGAATTTTCGGATCTGAGTAAGGATAATCAACGCCAAGCTAATTGGTTAATGTTACACCACCATAATTTATTATGGTCCCATGGAAGCGATAGTTTTAAATCTATAAAAAAAACTATTTGATGTCAACATTGAAGAACATAAAAGTTTATGTTAAGGGGCAAGAAAAAAGTGTATGGATAGCAGAGTTCCTCCAAAAGTCGGTGTTTAACATTGAAGAGGAGAGTACAGGATGTGATGGAATGAATCTCTCTAGATTATAAAGTTTACACCCAGATGTTGTGCGTTGTCAATATCATTTTCATACTGATTGTAATGTGAAAATCAACCAACGACAAATTCATTGTGCTTTAAGATCAGCATATATTTTGTTCAAATACATATCGGCTAGTAATTTAAATTTATAATGAAATAAAATAGAATTAGAAATCTTAGCTTTAGTGTTTTTTATTTTAAAAGGGTGAGAATAAGAAGAAGAAAAGTAAGTATATAAATATCTTGTTTTCTAATATCAACCTCATTTTAAATTAACGTGAACAAAGGGATATATCACAATGAATTTAAAATTTTATATCTCATTATTATTATTATTATTGGTTTTCAAAACTACCTACGGAGCACCAATTTGGGAAAACCTAGATAGTAATGCGCTTGCGATAAACCAAAACTCGAAAAGTATTCAATTTAGTTTGACATTACCGAATAGTAATGATATTTTATCAATGAATATTTCATTATTATTACTAAAACAAAGTGAGCCTCTTTTAATGAATGACGAAGAAGAAATTGAAGTGTTGTCAACGATACCATTTTCACAATCCACAACAATCGCACCATCGTCTAAAGATGATTTTTCAACGGAAGGGAAGCTTATGAAAACTTTTGCTATAGATGAAGCTATAGAGGCATTTCGAAGAGAGCTCATTGAAAAGGAATCTGATATTGGAGGAACCATTGAGGCAAAACTAGCATTTTATCGACATTTTAAAGTGGAATATGATAATTTTGATCTACCAATTCGTTGTACTTATGATTGTAGATACGTGGAAAAAATGTTGAGCATCAAGTGCTTTGAATATCGTGAAACTGAAACAGAACGATTTCTTAGTAATGGCGATGTTGAAAAGATTATAGCACAGGATACCTAATTTAAAAGACCACATATAGAAATAATTGATGTGAAAACTATAGAAAAACATATAATATGATCATTGTATAATATGACTCATACGTGTATAAATATAAAACAACCGATATGAAATTAGCTAATTTAATAAAAATTTTACTTATTTACCTGTTTCAATTAAGTTATGGAACAAGTTATCCCTATAATCAATTTATGAATCAAGAACAAAATATAAACAGCTTTAGAAATTTTGAAAATAGTAAACAGCCTAGTTTTGAATACAACATTCCAACCACTTCATTACGTTTAAAAATAAATGTAACAATTCATTTGTTAGATCAGAGTTTTCCTGAGCTTAACCCCTCACTATTAAAAACAACATCAACAACAACAACAACGCAGAGCCCTAGGGGATCTTTTAGACCAACTATCCGCGATCAAAGGAGTGAGTCACATGGTGTGAAAAAAAGTGAATATACCATTCTAGAGGCTATTGACAATTTTAAAGAATTACTAGCTGAAAAGGAAAATAGAATAGGAGGCATTCTTGAAAGCCCAGAGGTTTTTTAGACATTTCAATTTAGTTTACGCTAATTGTGAAATACGAATTAAATGCTCTTATTACAGCAATTATATACAGCGTTTTTTAAATATCTATTGCTTTGAATTTCCGGAAGACAGTACCGAGACATTACATAAACGAGAAGCACTATATGAGCACACTTCGTACGATATAAATCCAACAATAATTCATGTTGATCGTTATTATCAAACATTGCATATGAAAATTCAGTAATCACAAATATGTCATCGTCGTCGTCAGCAGCAGTAGACATATTCAATTTTCTGAAACACTTTAAACATATTTTACCTGAAGAGCATAGGAAAAGACTTTTCGAAATTCATTCAAAAATTGAGTATAGAGATAAATTAATTAAAATAAAAAATCATATCGGTGAACACTATGAAAACTGTGTTTGGTCGAATTCTAATAGCAGAGATGGCCCAGACACTTGCAATTGGTAACACCTAGAGTGTTTGGATGAGGAAGCCTACAAAATTATGAACTCGTACACAAAATATTTATAAAGTAGCTCTAAGCAATATGGATGATAAGCGAATTGTATGAGAAAATCATATTGATACTTATGCTTATGGTCATTTCGAAACCTTATAGTAGTACTTTACTGTAATACATTTAAGAAAAAAATAATAAACAATTTATATTTTATATAATCTATTTTTATTAAATAAAAATTTTAAACATAATTGATCACATATCACTGTGTTGTATTTTTCTTTCTGCTCATAACTGTAATGTATTGGTGTAAATTTGCAAAACTATTAAAATATTCTTTTTAGTTTTTCTTAATACTTTCATGATTTTAAACGAGCGATCGAAAAAAATCTGTTATCTATCAGCTGTGTATCTGATAAGAATCTGCTAAATCTGTTACCTATCAGTTGTGTATCTGATAAGAATCTGGTCTGATATCAATTTTACTTATTTTGAACTGTTATATATTAAACTTGACTCGGGGTTTGCTAACAAGGTCATTGTAATCTTTAATAATGTTACCGGTAATTTCCATGTACATATTTGTTGTGAAGATCTCTTCTAATTATGAATCGATTTTGTTTTTGCCGATGGTAGGTTTTTATGTGTATATTAATAAACAAGTTTATTAAGTATATACACACCGACACACATATATACAGCAAAACAATTTAGTTCCTACATTTAGGCGCATCCGTTCAAAACCGCAAATGTGTGCTTCTTATCAGATACACAACTGATAGGTAACAGATTTTGCAGATTCTTATCAGATACACAGCTGATAGATAACAAATTTTTTCAATCACTCGTTTAAAATCATGTCAAATAATCATATGACTGTATTAGCAAATCTTGCTAAGATCATGAAAGTATTAAGAAAAACTAAAAAGAATATTTTGATAGATTTGGAAATTTACAGCCACGGATTGAGCTGATTAATTACCTGAAGTCACCAATACATTACAATTATGAGCAGAAAGAAAAATACAACACAGTGATATGTGATCAATTATGTTTAAAATTTTTATTTAATAAAAATAGATTATATAAAATATAAATTGTTTATTATTTTTTTCTTAAATGTATTACAGTAAAGTACTACTATAAGGTTTCGAAATGACCATAAGCATAAGTATCAGTATGATTTTCTCGTACAATTCGCTTATCATCCATATTGCTTAGAGCTACTTTATAAGTATTTTGTGTAAGTGTTCATAATTTTGTAGGCTTCCTCATCCAAACACTCTAGGTGTGAGCAATTGCAAGTGTCTGGGCCATCAGTGCTATTAGAATTCCACCAAACACAGTTTTCATAGTGTTCACGAAATGATTTTTTATTTTACTTAATTTATCTCTATACTCAATTTTTGAATGAATTTCGAAAAGTCTTTTCTTCTGCTCTTCAGGTAAAATATGTTTAAATTGTTTCAGAAAATTAAATATGTATACTGCTGCTGACGACGACGACGATGACATGTTTGTGATTACTGAACCTTCATATACAATGTTTGATAATAACGACCAACATGAATTATTGTTGGATTTATATCGTACGAAGTGCGCTCATATAATGCTTCTCGTTTATGTATTGTCTCCGTATTGTCTTGCAGAAATTCAAAGCAATAGATATTTAAAGTACGCTGTATATAAATGCGGTAATAAGAGCCTTTAATTCAAAGTAATAGATATTTAAAGTACGCTGTATATAATTGCTGTAATAAGAGCATTTAATTCGTATTTCACAATTATCGTAAACTAAATTGAAATGTGTATAAAAAAACCTCTGAGCTTTCAAGAATGCCTCCTATTCTCTTTTCCTTTTCAACTAGTAATTTTTTAAATTGTCAATAGCCTCTAAAATGGTGTATTCACTTTTTTTCACACCATGTAACTCACTCCTTTGATCGCGGATAGTTGGTCTAAAAGATTCCCCAGGGCTCTGCGTTGTTGTTGTTGTTGATGTTGTTTTTAATAATGAGGTGTTAAGCTAAGGAAAACTCTGATCTAACAATTGAATTGTTACATTTATTTTTAAACGTAATGAAGTGTTTGGAATATTGTATTCAAAACTAGTCTGTTTACTATTTTCAAAATTTCTAAAGCTGTTTCTTTTTGTTCTTGATTCATAAATTGATTATAGGGATAACTTGTTCCATAACTTAATTGAAACAGTTAAATAAGTAAAACTCTTATTAAATTAGCTAATTCCATATCGGTTTTTTTATTTTTATCTATACACGTGTGAGTCACATTATTGCTATATGTGGTCTTTTAAATGAAGTATCCTGGGCTATAACCTTTTCAATATCACCATTACTAAGAATTCGTTCAGTTTCAATTTCACGATATTCAAAGCACTTGATGCTCAACATTTTTTCCACGTATCTACTATCATAAGTACAACGAATTGGTAGATCAAAATTATCATATTCCAATTTAAAATGTCGATAAAATGCTTGTTTTGCCTCAATGATTCCTCCAATATCAGATTCCTTTTCAATGAGCTCTCTTCGAAATGCCTCTATAGCTTCATCTATAGTAAAAGTTCTCATAGGCTTCCCTTCCGTTGAAAAACATCTTTAGACGATGGTGCGATTGTTGTGGATGGTGAAAATAATGGTATCGTTGACAACGCTTCAATTTCTTCTTCGTCATTCGTTAAAAGAGGCTCACTTTGTTTTAGTAATAATTGTCATTGCACGATACGAAACAAGGTGGCATCACTGCAACTTAACGAAAAACCAGGAAAAACTGTATGCCATATAAGCAGACGTTTTCAGTACAATATCGTCAGTGCAGCGGGCAAGGCACCAATTTTGAAACACCCCGCCAAGCCACACAGCCATACAAACACAACGTTAACCGCAACGTCAAGCAACAACACAATAACAAGTGAATTGTCAAATCAATAATTGTATTTTTAATACCTGTACTCAATCTCTAATAAATACATGTTTTAATGTTAAATTTAAATCGTTCGTTCGCCGCCAACATAAAAGTTTTCAAAATTGCTTTGCAGCCCGCTGTCATTTTGTGATTTCGTCTTGTCTTTTTCGTCATCGTCTTGTTCACATACTTGTGATTGCGCGCTTGCAAATTTAATTTTTTCATTTACAAATACATCATAAATAAATAACAAATGTAAATATCTTTCCTACATATTGCTGTTTAATTATTTGTGTGGTTAACAAATATATTGTATTGCAAAAAGTATATATATGGAATTTGCCAGAAACCCACTACCATTTGTGAGTGTGTGTTTCTAGGTATACATACATAGTGTGCCGCTATTTGGAAGTCTGAACTTTGTCGAAAATTTGATTGGAAGATCACCGTACGGACGGTAAAATCAGAAGATATTACGGACAGTTACATATGTACATAAAATATTGGCAATTATTGCATTTTTTGGTTGTCGAAAAATTTACAAGTGCCCAAGCATATGTAAGGCAGAGTAAGCGAAAAAACAATCAGCAAGTTCAAGTCAGAGTAAGCGAACAAACAATCAGTGCACGGAAGCTTATGCAGAGTATGCAAAGCGCATCCATTACATACAAATTATTTTAATATTTCATCAAATACTTTGCATCATATTTTAAACTATTTCTGTGGTCTTTTATTCTGAAAATCGTGTACGTTTTGCCATACAACGATGAACACCAGATATAGAAAAAGAAATACTAGTGCAAGTGAGCATGAGAAAGCCATTCTGACTCTGATGCAGATGCCACCACCGTAAATGTTGGAGCGCATAGCTCTGCAACACAACCGCAAGCAACCATTGGTAGTGACTCGATAGCATATTTGGTAGCCAATATCGCAGTCCTAAATGCCAGTTTACAAGGGTTACGGAGCGAAATAAATAATAGCCAATCTGTGGTCCAACAGTTACGGGCGCGAATGGAATTAAATATCGCTAATGCAGTAACGTCTGAGGTGCAGCAAACAGCCGCACAATCGCCACACTCAGTACCAGATTTGCCTCTGCCAATAGCACCGCCACCAACGGCGTTGCCAAGAAGCGCATTTCAATTTGTAGAGGGTTCAGCAGCCAGGATTTATCCGTTGCCAACATTTGACGGTAATCCGAAGGATTGGCCGTTATTTCTGGCAAATTTTAATGGTACTACGCCAGAGTTTGGGTACATTAACAGGCAAAACCTCATGCGGTTACAAAAGGCTCTGCAAGGTTATGCCAAACGCTCAATTACATCGATGCTCATTTACCCTCACGAGGTGCTCAAAGTAATTAAGGAGTTGGAATTTAATTTCGGCCGCCAGGATTTGTTAATACGTGCACAGCTACAAAAAGTGCAACAGTTTCCGGCCATTCATGATAACCGCCTAGATCATTTATTGGCATTTTTGAATCGATTGCGCAACATATCAGCGTTTTTTAAATCAGCAAAGTGTGAACACCATTTGATGAATCAAACTCTTTTGGATCAACTTATATCGAAGCTGCCATCGTCGAAGCAGTTCGAATGGAGCAAACACGCCGCCAACATTTCTCCATTTCCAACTGTGGAAACATTTGCCAATTGGTTGAGCGATCTAGCCAAGGTCGTGTCAATCATGCCTGGTGTAGCCGATAATTCGCTTCGCAATAGTCAGCCGCTTTCGTCATCATGGCGCCAAAATACAAGCGCCAATCGTCAACCTACCTCGGTCGGAGGTGGAATGCGTCGTGTCTTGCACAGTAGTGAGGGGCAGCATAAGTGTCCATGCTGCAGCCAGGCCCATGTTATCACGAGTTGCCGTAAATTTAATTCACTAGACTGTGCAGTTAAGTGGTCTTTTGTAAAACAACAACGTATGTGTTTTGGTTATCTTCAAAAGGGCCATGGTTTGTCTGATTGTCGCCGTCGCAAAGTGTGTGCCATAAAGGGTTGTGCTCGTATGCACTATCAGCTATTACATCAAGATGACCAAACGCCACCAAGGCCCACTTCTGATCGAGAGCACATTCTGAACTGTTGAAGCATTTACGAGTCTAGTCTTTTTAAAATATTGCCAGTCATTCTGTCAGGCCCGCATGGTAGTATGGAGGTCTACGCCATGTGCGACGAGGGATCCTCTGTGACACTCATTGAAGATGAGGTCGCCACGAAATTGGGGTTAAGAGGTCGAGCCAATTCCTTAACCTTGGAATGGTATTGTGACAGCCAAACAACCGAGCCTTCAAGAACTGTATATTGCGATATCAGAGGGTAAGCAGTCGACAGAGCTATCAGCTCAAAAACTTACATACGATCAAACGTCTGAATTTGCCTACACAGTCGTTCGACAAATCGATGCATCCAAATATACAAACGCTGCCAGTGCATAACTAAACCGACGTGCAACCAGTCTTGCTACTTGGACAGGAAAATTGCTACCTAAGCGTACCTAGCCAAACAGTCGCCGGCAAATACGACCAACCAGTTGCCGTCAATACAAAGTTAGGTTGGGTCGTGTACGGACCACTTCGCGAGGAGATGACAACCACTCCAAATGTGTTGCACATCCGTCAGCCAGACGCTATGGGCCAGCTCAATAAATTAGTGGAGGAGTACTTTTCTGTTGAAAATGTTGGGGTCAATTGTAAGATCGCCTTAGATTCCGACGAAAATCAGCGTGCCAGAAAGGTTTTAGTAGAAACAACGAGAGATCTCGGTCAGAGGTATGAAGTTGGCTTGCTTTGGCGTGAAGAGAGGGTCAATCTTCCGTCAAGCTATGCAATGGTCAAGCAACGTTTGCTCAATATTGAGTCACGCATGTTAAGATATCCAGATTATGGCAGTCGGTACAAAATGGAAATGGAAAAATATTTCGGAAAGGGCTACGCAAAACTACTAACACCAGATGAAGTCACCAGGGAAGGACCAACGACTTGGTATCTCCCGCATTTTGGTGTAATTAACCCGCAATGGCCACAAAAACTACGTATTGTTTTCGACGCAGCCGCAATTACGAACGCCGTCTCTTTGAATTCAGTCTTACTAAAAGGTCCGGAGCAAGCTCAACCACTACAGGCTATAATCCACAAATTTCACCAAGGAATAGTTGCTGTCGCTGGTGACATCCAGGAGATGTTTTCTCAAGTGCGAATCAGAGACGCCGATCAGGATGCACAGCGATTTCTATGGCGAGATGGAGATCAGAACGAGCCGATCCGTACATATAGAATGCAAACAATGATTTTCGGAGCAATTGGCTCACCATGTTGTGCTGAGCATATTAAGAATACTAAGGCCGTCAAGTTCCAGTCAACGATGCCTAGAGGTGTGCGGGCAGTCGTTGAAAGCACGTATATCGACGATCTGGTTATAAGTTACAACAGCATCGAAGAAGCCGTCCATGCTACTAAACAAACCATTGAAATTAACGCCGCCGCTGGCTTTAAACAACGCAATTTCGTTTCCAACAACAAATATGTCGAGCAAAATTTAAACAATGGTATTGCTGCCAGCAACGAGGTAATAAAGATGGAGCGTCACGCAACAATGGAGAAAGTACTAGGTATGTTTTGGAACACCGCTAACGACAGTCTAGAATTTAATTTCAGATTCCATAAAATTACCCACGATGTTCTCGATGGTACACGATCGCCCGCTAAGCGCAAGTTATTGGCCGTTTCCATATCAATGTTCGATCCGTTTGGTCTTTTGGCGAACATAACAATAAGCCTTAAGTTACTTGTGCAGTCGTTGTGGAAGTTGTGTGTACAATGGGATGAACCAATACCAAATCAGTTAGCAGAACAGTGGTCCAAATGGTGGAAAAACATACAGTGCGTGAAGTGTCCCTCAGTGCCACGACGTTACTCCATTATGTTGCCAGCAGCAGAAAACATACAGATGCATACTTTTTTGTTGACGCCAGTTCCTGCGCGTATGCCGCTGTTGCATATCTACGCGTATACAAAGGCCATAAAGTTGATGTTACGTTGGTATGTGCAAAGTCAAGGTGTGCACCACTGAAGGGCATGACAATCCCGCGATTGGAGTTGCAAGCCGATGTTTTGGGTTGCCGTCTCAAGGAGTCGCTCGAACGCTGAAATGATTTTCGAGCGCATAGTACAACATTTTAGAGCGATTCCAAAACCGCCATACTCTGGATTCGCTCTACAGAACGAAACTACAAACAGTTCGTCGCGTTTAGTGTTACCGAAATTTTGAGTGTTACAACTGCAAATCAGTGGCGCTGGATTCCAACCGCCTTCAACGTAGCAGATGAAGCAACACGATCACGTACGTCGTTCGAGTGTGAACTAAAATCAAGATGGTTCATGGGTCCTGAATTTCTATATCAAGATGAGTCACATTGGCCTAAAAAGATCACAGAGTTGTCGTCTGATCATTGTACCTTGGAAGAGTCGGCAAAACGAGTCATGATGCTGTCAAATTTAGAGAAGTATCCCATATTTTTTACTAATTTGTTGTCTTTTTAAAGATTGTCAGAACAGTCGCCTGGGTTTTTCGATTTCGCTATAATGCCAGAGTTGATACTCGTCGAAGAGGGGAGCTTACTGCCTTAGAGCTTTCCGACGCTGAAAATGTAATCCTTCGAAGAGTTCAGCCCGAGCCTTTCGCTGAAGAGATCAACGACATTGAAAAAAATAAATGTCTGTCCAAATCCAGTGCGATATATCAACTCAGGTCATTTTTAGATGTCGATGGTCTGCTCAAAGTCAATGGCAGAATCGACGCCGCATATTGCCTACCAGTCACAGCTAGACGCCCAGTTATTCTACCACATTATCATCATGTTACACGACTTACAATGAAACGGTCGGAGGAGGAATGCGTCGTGTCTTGCACAGTAGTGAGGGGCAGCATAAGTGTCCATGCTGCAGCCAGGCCCATGTTATCACGAGTTGCCGTAAATTTAATTCACTAGACTGTGCAGTTAAGTGGTCTTTTGTAAAACAACAACGTATGTGTTTTGGTTATCTTCAAAAGGGCCATGGTTTGTCTGATTGTCGCCGTCGCAAAGTGTGTGCCATAAATGGTTGTGCTCGTATGCACTATCAGCTATTACATCAAGATGACCAAACGCCACCAAGGCCCACTTCTGATCGAGAGCACATTCTGAACTGTTGAAGCATTTACGAGTCTAGTCTTTTTAAAATATTGCCAGTCATTCTGTCAGGCCCGCATGGTAATATGGAGGTCTACGCCATGTGCGACGAGGGATCCTCTGTGACACTCATTGAAGATGAGGTCGCCACGAAATTGGGGTTAAGAGGTCGACCCAATTCCTTAACCTTGGAATGGTATTGTGACAGCCAAACAACCGAGCCTTCAAGAACTGTATATTGCGATATCAGAGGGTAAGCAGTCGACAGAGCTATCAGCTCAAAAACTTACATACGATCAAACGTCTGAATTTGCCTACACAGTCGTTCGACAAATCGATGCATCCAAATATACAAACGCTGCCAGTGCATAACTAAACCGACGTGCAACCAGTCTTGCTACTTGGACAGGAAAATTGCTACTTAAGCGTACCTAGCCAAACAGTCGCCGGCAAATACGACCAACCAGTTGCCGTCAATACAAAGTTAGGTTGGGTCGTGTACGGACCACTTCGCGAGGAGATGACAACCACTCCAAATGTGTTGCACATCCGTCAGCCAGACGCTATGGGCCAGCTCAATAAATTAGTGGAGGAGTACTTTTCTGTTGAAAATGTTGGGGTCAATTGTAAGATCGCCTTAGATTCCGACGAAAATCAGCGTGCCAGAAAGGTTTTAGTAGAAACAACGAGAGATCTCGGTCAGAGGTATGAAGTTGGCTTGCTTTGGCGTGAAGAGAGGGTCAATCTTCCGTCAAGCTATGCAATGGTCAAGCAACGTTTGCTCAATATTGAGTCACGCATGTTAAGATATCCAGATTATGGCAGTCGGTACAAAATGGAAATGGAAAAATATTTCGGAAAGGGCTACGCAAAACTACTAACACCAGATGAAGTCACCAGGGAAGGACCAACGAATTGGTATCTCCCGCATTTTGGTGTAATTAACCCGCAATGGCCACAAAAACTACGTATTGTTTTCGACGCAGCCGCAATTACGAACGCCGTCCCTTTGAATTCAGTCTTACTAAAAGGTCCGGAGCAAGCTCAACCACTACAGGCTATAATCCACAAATTTCACCAAGGAATAGTTGCTGTCGCTGGTGACATCCAGGAGATGTTTTCTCAAGTGCGAATCAGAGACGCCGATCAGGATGCACAGTGATTTCTATGGCGAGATGGAGATCAGAACGAGCCGATCCGTACATATAGAATGCAAACAATGATTTTCGGAGCAATTGGCTCACCATGTTGTGCTGAGCATACTAAGAATACTAAGGCCGTCAAGTTCCAGTCAACGATGCCTAGAGGTGTGCGGGCAGTCGTTGAAAGCACGTATATCGACGATCTGGTTATAAGTTACAACAGCATCGAAGAAGCCGTCCATGCTACTAAACAAACCATTGAAATTAACGCCGCCGCTGGCTTTAAACAACGCAATTTCGTTTCCAACAACAAATATGTCGAGCAAAATTTAAACAATGGTATTGCTGCCAGCAACGAGGTAATAAAGATGGAGCGTCACGCAACAATGGAGAAAGTACTAGGTATGTTTTGGAACACCGCTAACGACAGTCTAGAATTTAATTTCAGATTCCATAAAATTGCCCACGATGTTCTCGATGGTACACGATCGCCCGCTAAGCGCAAGTTATTGGCCGTTTCCATATCAATGTTCGATCCGTTTGGTCTTTTGGCGAACATAACAATAAGCCTTAAGTTACTTGTGCAGTCGTTGTGGAAGTTGTGTGTACAATGCGATGAACCAATACCAAATCAGTTAGCAGAACAGTGGTCCAAATGGTGGAAAAACATACAGTGCGTGAAGTGTCTCTCAGTGCCACGACGTTACTCCATTATGTTGCCAGCAGCAGAAAACATACAGTTGCATATTTTTTTGTTGACGCCAGTTCCTGCGCGTATGCCGCTGTTGCATATCTACGCGTATACAAAGGCCATAAAGTTGATGTTACGTTGGTATGTGCAAAGTCAAGGTGTGCACCACTGAAGGGCATGACAATCCCGCGATTGGAGTTGCAAGCCGAAGTTTTTGGTTGCCGTCTCAAGGAGTCGCTCGAACGCTGAAATGATTTTCGAGCGCATAGTACAACATTTTAGAGCGATTCCAAAACCGCCATACTCTGGATTCGCTCTACAGAACGAAACTACAAACAGTTCGTCGCGTTTAGTGTTACCGAAATTTTGAGTGTTACAACTGCAAATCAGTGGCGCTGGATTCCAACCGCCTTCAACGTAGCAGATGAAGCAACACGATCACGTGCGTCGTTCGAGTGTGAACTAAAATCAAGATGGTTCATGGGTCCTGAATTTCTATATCAAGATGAGTCACATTGGCCTAAAAAGATCACAGAGTTGTCGTCTGATCATTGTACCTTGGAAGAGTCGGCAAAACGAGTCATGATGCTGTCAAATTTAGAGAAGTATCCCATATTTTTTACTAATTTGTTGTCTTTTTAAAGATTGTCAGAACAGTCGCCTGGGTTTTTCGATTTCGCTATAATGCCAGAGTTGATACTCGTCGAAGAGGGGAGCTTACTGCCTTAGAGCTTTCCGACGCTGAAAATGTAATCCTTCGAAGAGTTCAGCCCGAGCCTTTCGCTGAAGAGATCAACGACATTGAAAAAAATAAATGTCTGTCCAAATCGAGTGCGATATATCAACTCAGGCCATTTTTAGATGTCGATGGTCTGCTCAAAGTCAATGGCAGAATCGACGCCGCATATTGCCTACCAGTCACAGCTAGACGCCCAGTTATTCTACCACATTATCATCATGTTACACGACTTACAATGAAACAATATCACTGCCGTGTACATCATCAAAACGATTCGCTTACCATAAATGAAATGAGACAAAAGTTTTGGGTAACTCGTGCGCGCGTATTACTCAAGTCGATCAAGAAGGAGTGTCCGAAGTGCATGTTTAACAACGCCAAACCCGCTACACCACTAATGGGTCAGTTGTCGAGTGATCGACTTACGCCATATGTCCGCCCTTTTTCCTATTCTGGGGTTGATTACTGCGGTCCCTTTTTTGTAACAATAGGGCGAAGAAAAGAAAAACGATGGGTGGCACTATTCACCTGCTTAACTACGAGGGCAGTGCATTTAGAGGTAGCAGACGAGCTATCAACTAACGCATTTATTTTGTGCCTGCGAAATTTTATAAACAGACGAGGGGTGCCAATTAAAATTCGGAGTGATAATGGCACAAATTTTGTTGGAGCGCAAAGGGAGTTGAAGCAAGAAGAACGTTTATTTGATTTCAATCGAATTGAGAGCGAGATGGCACAACGTAATATACAATGGGTTTTTAATTGTCCTGCGAATCCGTCTGCAGGCGGTCGCTGGGAGCGCCTTGTCCAGTGTGTCAAGCGTTTATTACAGCGTGTGTTACTACAAGAAGCACCACGACTTGAAACCTTTCGGAGCGTTCTAATAGAGGCGGAGAATATCGTTAATAGTCGTCCATTGACTGAGTTGCCAATTACGCCACATGAAGACGAGCCGTTAACCCCGAAACACTTCTTGTTAGGATGCCTGAATTCCACTCAAACGCCCAGTCAAGCCGAAGGAAGAGAAAATGTGGCTACGAAAGCAGTGGCGCATGGCGCAAAACTTAAAGGATCGCCTTTGGAAGAGGTGGACCGTCGACTATTTGCCACAGTTACTTCGCCGTTCTAAATGGAGAGCGGAAGTACCACCACTTAAACCGGGGCAATTAGTAATTGTTTGCGATTCTGGCCGACCAAGAAGCCAATCGGAACGAGGTAGGATAACTGAGGTGTTCGTAGCTAAAGATGGGCAAGTTAGAACTGCCGCAGTTCGTACAAGCTCCGGGGTAATTCGTCTCCCAGCAAGCAAGCTAGCCGCTTTAGAGGTAGTGTAAGGTTCCATTTTGGAACCTCCGAAAATGTTGTACTTACGTACACACCCTACTGCACACTCCGCAAGCAATACCAAAAAAAACGTACTTTTAGTTTAGTTTCTTTATTTAGGTTAACTTTAGTTACTGTATTATATTTAATATACTAATTTATTTAGTAATATCCTTAGTTTGTAGTTTTAGTTGATTTTATTTAATAATAATTGTTCCGCAAAGACTTGCTGGCTTAGTTCAACATTTATAATTGTGTGTATACCATTTTTTATGTCAGTGATGTCGGCCACAGTTGTATTTGACATGCGCGTTGCCACCTGTGCGCGCCTGTCAAATACAACTTAAGGGCCAACCACATAGAGTACCTTATTATATTCTGGTGTAAGGCTTATGTTCCTTATATCACCCTTCCTTTTCAAAAGAAGAATTTGGCAAATTAAACACGTGTGCCATATTCTTCTTTTGTATTCTATTAATTGGTTCGGATGAACGAAAATATTAGGGTGTACCTTCCTTTTTGAAATTCGTTCATCCGGAGCAATTTTATGACTATTTAAAATATGTTAATTACAATTTTGATATTTTTGAATTTTTGTTTGTACAATATTTACATTTTAAGATCGCGGGTTCGAATCGAGCTCAAGGCCTAACAATAATTTTGTATCATTATTATTGTTATGATAAATTTTTTCTTAGTTGAAAAAATTTTTAAATTAGAATAGAAGAAAGAAAAAATTTTAGACAACTGCCAAAGCTCGTTGTATAGATCCATTTCGGGAACTGCTAAATTCCTTCATCGGCAACGTTTAGGCGCCGCTGCTATAACCATTCAGCCACCACAGCGGTTTTTTGTTTGTCTTCATTAATCCTACTTCTATTCTGGTTCGTGCCAATTGATATTCACACCACTGCGACATCTGTTGCAGAATAGCTGTGAAAATTGGACTTGTTTGTTGGCAATGCTGACATAGTGTCATATTTTATTGACACTTTTTTTCCCCGTGCTCTGGGATGTATTAACAATTTTTTGTTGTTATATCGGCCTACTGATTTTAAGATCGCGGGTTCGAATCGAGCTCAAGGCCTAACAATAATTTTTTATCATAATTATTGTTATGATAAATTTTTTCTTAGTTGAAAAAATGTTTAAATTAGAATAGAAGAAAGAAAAAATTTTAGACAACTGCCAAAGCTCGTTGTATAGATCCATTTCGGGAACTGCTAAATTCCTTCATCGGCAACGTTTAGGCGCCGCTGCTATAACCATTCAGCCACCACAACGGTTTTTTGTTTGTCTTCATTAATCCTACTTCTATTCTGGTTCGTGCCAATTGATATTCACACCACTGCGACATCTGTTGCAGAATAGCTGTGAAAATTGGACTTGTTTGTTGGCAATGCTGCCATAGTGTCATATTTTATTGACACTTTTTTCCCCCGTGCTCTGGGATGTATTAACAATTTTTTGTTGTTATATCGGCCTACTGATTTTAAGATCGCGGGTTCGAATCAAGCTCAAGGCCTAACAATAATTTTTTATCATTATTATTGTTATGATAAATTTTTTCTTAGTTGAAAAAATTTTTAAATTAGAATAGAAGAAAGAAAAAATTTTAGACAACTGCCAAAGCTCGTTGTATAGATCCATTTCGGGAACTGCTAAATTCCTTCATCGGCAACGTTTAGGCGCCGCTGCTATAACCATTCAGCCACCACAGCGGTTTTTTGTTTGTCTTCATTAATCCTACTTCTATTCTGGTTCGCGCCAATTGATATTCACACCACTGCGACATCTGTTGCAGAATAGCTGTGAAAATTGGACTTGTTTGTTGGCAATGCTGCCATAGTGTCATATTTTATTGACACTTTTTTTCCCCGTGCCTATTGTTAGGCCTTGAGCTCGATTCGAACCCGCGATCTTAAAATCAGTAGGCTGATATAACAACAAAAAATTGTTAATACATCCCAGAGCACGGGGAAAAAAAGTGTCAATAAAATATGACACTATGGCAGCATTGCCAACAAACAAGTCCAATTTTCACAGCTATTCTGCAACAGCTGTCGCAGTGGTGTGAATATCAATTGGCACGAACCAGAATAGAAGTAGGATTAATGAAGACAAACAAAAAACCGCTGTGGTGGCTGAATGGTTATAGCAGCGGCGCCTAAACGTTGCCGATGAAGGAATTTAGCAGTTCCCGAAATGGATCTATACAACGAGCTTTGGCAGTTGTCTAAAATTTTTTCTTTCTTCTATTCTAATTTAAAAATTTTTTCAACTAAGAAAAAATTTATCATAACAATAATAATGATAAAAATTATTGTTAGGCCTTGAGCTCGATTCGAACCCGCGATCTTAAAATCAGTAGGTCGATATAACAACAAAAAATTGTTAATACATCCCAGAGCACGGGGAAAAAAAGTGTCAATAAAATATGACACTATGGCAGCATTGCCAACAAACAAGTCCAGTTTTCACAGCTATTCTGCAACAGATGTCGCAGTGGTGTGAATATCAATTATCACGAACCAGAATAGAAGTAGGATTAATGAAGACAAACAAAAAACCGCTGTGGTGGCTGAATGGTTATAGCAGCGGCGCCTAAACGTTGCCGATGAAGGAATTTAGCAGTTCCCGAAATGGATCTATACAACGAGCTTTGGCAGTTGTCTAAAATTTTTTCTTTCTTCTATTCTAATTTAAAAAATTTTTCAACTAAGAAAAAATTTATCATAACAATAATAATGATAAAAAATTATTGTTAGGCCTTGAGCTCGATTCGAACCCGCGATCTTAACATCAGTAGGCCGATATAACAACAAAAAATTGTTAATACATCCCAGAGCACGGGGAAAAAAAGTGTCAATAAAATATGACACTATGGCAGCATTGCCAACAAACAAGTCCAATTTTCACAGCTATTCTGAAACAGATGTCACAGTGGTGTGAATATCAATTGGCACGAACCAGAATAGAAGTAGGATTAATGAAGACAAACAAAAAACCGCTGTGGTGGCTGAATGGTTATAGCAGCGGCGCCTAAACGTTGCCGATGAAGGAATTTAGCAGTTCCCGAAATGGATCTATACAACGAGCTTTGGCAGTTGTCTAAAAATTTTTTCTTTCTTCTATTCTAATTTAAAAATTTTTTCAACTAAGAAAAAATTTATCATAACAATAATAATGATAAAAAATTATTGTTAGGCCTTGAGCTCGATTCGAACCCGCGATCTTAAAATCAGTAGGCCGATATAACAACAAAAAATTGTATTTACATTTTATATATTCAACTTAAGGGTTGTTGTTTTTTTTTTTTTTTTTTTTTATAAAATATTAATTTGTTTTGTGTTTTTTTTTGCTTGTACTATACTCTGAATAATTTTAAATTACATTTTTTCGTTTTGATATACAAAATTTTGTGTTCTATATATATTCTTGTTTTGTTTTTAAATATTTTTGTTACCTTCGTGGCTATTTAAAAATGACGAGTATGAAATTACTTCTAAAAATTTTGGATTTTGTTCAATTAAGGTATTACGGTAATGTTAATTTACTTTACTAAGGCGTTTTTTATGTACCACTTTTTCTTTGCTTTTAACTTAATCGAAAATAGTTACATTGGGTTCGTTAATTTTGGTTATTGTAAACGGACCTTGATAAATATTTTCGTGTTTATGATGTGGTTCTTTCTGTAAAAGTACTTTATCTCCGATTTTTACAACTAAAGGACGTGCCGTTTTATCATAAAGGTTTTTATTTTGTAATTTATTTTTATTAATTAGATTTTGTGCTATTTTGTGCGTTTTCTGCATCCTAAACTTAACTTCTTTGGCATAGTTTTCGACATTATAGATCGGGTCAATTTTTTTTTTTTTTTTTTGTTAATTCATTAGGCAAAGTTGCCTTTTTCCCAAAGACCAACTCGTAAGGCGAAAATTGGTTGTCGAAAACTGTGCTACTCGTAGTATTGTGTAGGAAAGTAAAGTATTTTAAATAAACATCCCAATCAGAAAAAGTTTCTTTTAGATATGCACGTAAGTATTCATTAAAAACTCTATGATTACGTTCAATCGTGCCAACAGTTTCATGATGGTATGCAGTTGAAAAATTATGTTGAATATTTAAAAGCTTTCTTAATTCTTTGAATAATTCATTTTTAAATTCAGTACCTAAATCTGATTTTATGGCATTCATTGCGCCGAAAGTTAAAATGAATCCTTCAAAAATTGCTGAAGCGATTGCTTTTGCCGATTTGTCTGACACAACGACTGTTACCAGGTATTTAGTCATGCCGCAAATCATGGTAAGTGCGAACTTGTTACCATATTTGGACTCAGGTAGGGGTCATATCGTGTCGATTACTAATATATCGAATGGTTTACAAGGAGTTGGTGTTAAAACAAGTTTTTCTATTGCTTTAGGCTTAACCTTGTTTAAAAGACAATCTTTACAATTTTTGATATATTTCGATATATCAAGAGTCATGTTCTTCCAATAAAATTTTGTTCGCAATTTTGCGTAAAGTCTTTTCATTCCGCAATATCCACCAGAAATGGGATCATTATGGTAAATTTTCATAAGTTTTAATTTTGTATCTTCATCTGTTACTGTCTCCACTGGATCTGTTAATATAATTTCTAATGATTTTAAAATTTTATTCCCAATATTTTTGAAATTTGTAATAGTATAATGTTCGAACATAATATCGTTTTTAGGCCATTCAATCTGCTTAATTTTGCGTTTGCCGGCTTCTGATTCAAGCCTCGAAAGTAATTTCTCTAAAGTCACTATTTCGTTCACAAGCTCAAAACTAAGTAACCCGAGTTTCTCATGTTTAATATGCGCAAAAATTCTTAAATTTGTTGTTTTATTATTTTTATCGTACGTAATTGCGGATCTTATTCGTGGGACTTTTTTCGAAAAATTAAATGAAAATTTGTCGTAGACATGCAAAGTAAGTTGTTTTTCATCGTTTTTGTCTGTTTTCCTATGTAAATTTTTGTCGTTTGCCTTTTTTGTCATGGCTCTTGTCTGTACTGCCAAAATTTGTTGGTTAGCTTTCTTAATCTCATCGATTGTTATACGTGATAGTGCATCAGCACAAACGTTTGATTTACCTTTTATATATACAATAGTAAAGTTATATTCAGATAGTTCCAGTCTTATTCTTGAAAGTTTTGAAGATGGGTCTTTCATGTTGAATAAGTATACTAGAGGTCTATGATCTGATTTTACAATGAAATGGGTACCATAAACGTATGGTCGAAATTGCTTGATTGCAAAGTAAATAGCTAAAAGCTCTAATTCTATAATGGGTTTTTTCTGTTCGGCTTTATTAAATGCTTTAGAAGCGAAACAAATTGGTAAATCACTATCACTATAATAATGAATTGTTTAGTAAAATCTGGATATTGAAGTAATTTTGGTGAAAGTAACGCTGCTTTCAAAGATAAAAATGCTCTTTAACACTCAACATCCCATACAAATTCAACTCTTTTTCTGCTTAGTCGATTCAGAGGCGCTGCCAGAGACGCAAAATTTGGTATAAACCTTCTGTAATAGTTTGCAAACGCGACGAATCGTCGTACCGCGTCTTTGTCAGTCGGTTTTGTATACTTTTTAATTGCGTTTATTTTAGAGTCATCTGGCAACAAACCTTTGGCTGAACATTTCTGACCTAAAAATCTAACTTCTGGTCGTAAAAAGTTGCATTTATTTGGGTTAAGTTTGAGATTAAAAGACCTGCAAGTATCGAAAACTTTTTAAAGATTTTTAATATGGTGTGCTTCCCTACAACCTATGACGATAATATCGTCGACGTATAAAAATGCGACGTTGGGTGGTATACCCGAAAAAGCTATTGTCATCATTCGCGAGAATGAATTAGGTGCTATATTTAAGCCGAATGGAAGCACTTTCCATCTAAATGCGCCACGGTCAGTTCTGAAAGACGTAATGTCACGAGAGTCAGGATGCAAGGGGATTTGATGAAATCCTGAAAAAATATCTAATGTGGAAAAATACTTTGCTCTACCGAGATTATCTAAAATATCGTCAACTCTAGCTTGTGGAAATTTATCAGCAATGAGTTTTTTGTTTACTGCGCGCAAATCTACGCACATACGATAAGCCTTTTGACCATTTGTATCATTCTTTGGGACTTCAATCAAAGGACTATTGTAATTCGAATAACTGGGTTCAATCAAATCATTGCCTAACAATTTATTTACTTGGCGATTTATTTCTTCGCGTTGAGAGTATGGCAATCTATAGTTTTTAACATATACCGGTTCGTTGTCTGTCAGTCTTAATTTTTGCTCGTAAAAGTTATTTAAAGTCATTTTGTCCGTGTCAAGAGCGAAAATGTCGGCATAATCTATGCAAAGTTCAAGTAATTTACTTGGAGCATGTTGAGGTATTTAATTTTTTAAAATTGAAGTCACTTTTTTCGTACGTTTGTCTTCTGTTTCTGTCTTGTTAATTGTATAAACATTGTAGTTTGAAAGTTTTTCTGTCCGAATACTTTTTCTTTTCACATACTTTATATCATCCGTGGTATTTATAACTCTAATTATTGGGTTACTGGAATTAACAATACACCTAACTGTGAAAACACCTTTTTCAATTTCCTGCGAGTCCACGAAAAGTGGTTCGGGTGAATCTCCTAAATCAAAAACTCTGAATATTTCGCATCTTGGAGGAATGATACAACTGTCGCTTTCTGTTCCGTGCAGGATTGGTATCGCGACTTTTTCATTACCTACCCAAAAGGAAATACTATTTCTTTCATAATTAATAATGCATTTGTTAATTTTCAGAAAATCTTTACCCAGTATGACATCGGATGGAATATTAAAGTCTTCATTTACTACATGTAAAGTATGTTTAATAGAAAAGTTTGAAAAATTTAAATTTGCGGTAATTTTACCTAAAGTCGAAACTGAATTAGAAGTGACACCGGTAATGTTAATAATGTCGTTCGTATGTAAGGAAATATTTCTGTCTAAACATGATATCTTTATTAAAGAAATGTCCGCTTGAGTGTCTACTAGGAAAGAACAAAATTTTTGTGACTCGTTAAGTTGTAATTCTATGAAATCAGAGTAATTTAAATTTAAACAATAGATGCCTATTGGTGAGGGAAGTTCGCTTACTGGCTTATTTCGTCCTCCCCCAGTGTTCGCTCCTGAGGGGCGCTGGCGTTTAAAGCGCGAACGTTTGCGTTTCGACCTCTACCGTTTGAAGATCTTGAATTGTTGCTTCTATTGTTACTATTATTTGTATTTGAATTGGAATTTGTATTTGGACGCGTATTATTACTGTTGTTATTCTGGTATCTATTTCCGTTATAATTCCTATATCTTTGATTATTATTGCCGTTATAGTTGCTGTTGTATGCAAATGAATTATTGTTTCTATAACCAGTATAGCCGCGGTTTGGGTAAAACCTCGATAACTACCACGTGGATTTCTGAATGTACTGTTACCACGTGATCAAAAAGCTAGAACCTGACGTTCAGTTATGTCGTTGTTTTGTTCTACAATTAATTTTGCTACTACGTCTTTCGGATCAGTAAATGCTGTTGAGGCTAAAATGGTTTTTACTAAATTTGATTTTGCATTTAAACGACACTTTTCGTGAGCTTTCGCTTGAGTGATCACTTCAATAATAAGAGACCGCTCAAGTGAGTCAGCTAAATCTTCAACTTTTTTGGCAAAATCTGTATAATTGTTACCGTTAACATGCAACGCTGCAATTCTTTCGAGTTGTCTGGTTTGATCCTATTACGTAGAGCTGTTTTAATATCATTGACTGAAGTTACTTGTGTTGGTATTGCTTCACGGGCTTTACCCTCTAATTTTGATTTTAAGAACGCTATAAAAGTATCATTTAAATCTGCAGTAGCGAATTGTTCAAGTAATGCAATTTTGTCTATACAAGAATCAAGTGCTAGAGGATCACCACTGTAGTTTTCTCTAATAGAATTAGCACATGTGTTAATAAAAATTTTCTGTTCCTCAAGTGTTGCCATGATTTGATCGTTAAAATCTGGAGCTGAATTAGCAGGTGAGGCCACGTTTTTACTATTTGGATCGTTAAGATCTGATTTTGAAGTAAAAGAAGTTGAAATTAGTTTTGCGCTATTTGAA
Source organism: Eurosta solidaginis (assembly GCF_040869045.1). Lineage (NCBI taxonomy): Eukaryota > Metazoa > Arthropoda > Insecta > Diptera > Tephritidae > Eurosta > Eurosta solidaginis. The sequence goes on along the minus strand of NC_090323.1, from coordinate 119,103,731 downwards.
TCGTTAAGATTTGAATCTAAATTAGAAGTTGAATTTTTAATGGAAGAATTTTCGAAGCCTGGAAAATCTGTTGATAAAGAAAATCTATTTTCCTGGTTTGTGACTGCTTCTGTCGAGGATGAAGCTAAACTTTCGTAGCTTGAGGCTGAAATATCGGAATCGGATTCTGAGTCTGAATTTTTTTGCACTTGCTTACCACTTCTAAGATACATATGTAGTTATCAGAATAGCACCAATAATTCAGTTCAAACTATGAAATTAATGAAGCACTTGTTTGAATGTTGAATTTATATTTGAAGTTGAATTGTTAAGAAAAAAGAGAGATGAAAAAAAAATAAAAAATTGTATAAAAGGGAACTGATTTGCAGGTGAATAGTCACTAAATTAAAACTGCAGTAAACTTGTATGAAAAATCTATAAAAGTAATTGATTTTAAAATGGCTCAAAAGTATGTGTATTAATTGGTAAATGTCTCAAAATGTAATCACGGACGCACCGCTTTGTTCAAAAAATCAAAATTTGGTTTTTCACGGAACCACCGCATATATTAAAAATTGAATTGGTTTTTCATGGAACCACCGCATGTAATAAAAAAATTAATTGGTTTTTAACGGAGCCACCGCATATATCAGAAAAAAACATTTTTTTTTTTTTGTTTTTAACAGAACCACCGCATATATCAAAAAAAATTAGTTGGTTTTTTTCGAAAACCACCGTATGTATCAAAAAAAAATTAATTGGTTTTTTTCGAAAATCACCGTAATATCAAAAAAATTAATTGGTTTTTTCGAAAACCACCGTCTGTATCAAAAATTAACTGGTTTTTTCGAAAACCACCGTATGTATCAAAAAACTTAATTGGTTTTTTCGAAAACCACCGTATGTATCAAAAATTAATTGGTTTTTTTCGAAAACCACCGTAATATCAAAAATCCAAAATTTATATTATATGCTAATGCAACAAGTATATTATATGAAAAGCGAATGCATTGCATTTAATGGGAATTAAATGTTTTATATACGTACATATATGTCTAAAGAAAAAAAAAAAACTGTAAGCAAAAGAATTTTAAATACATACATATATATATTTTTAATTGTCGCTGCTGCTATAAGATGGTTGCCGCAGATGTCATCAATATTACTGCTGCCGGAGTTGTTCCTGCCGCCGATGTTGTTGCTTTACGTGTTAAAGTTGGTGGTAGTGGAAAATTACGTTGAATTGTGTATGTATGTTTTTGGGTGCCGTTATGCGTGGCGTGGTGCGAGTGCCGTTATGTACAGGCCCGTTGGTTTTTCAGATTTGTTAAATTTTGAGTAATTTTGTTGAATTTTTATTTAAGAAAATATGTCGTAATTGGCGGCCACCGTGGTGTGATGGTAGCGTGGGGTCGCCCCTCGGCAGTGTTTGGCAAGCGCTCCGGGTGTATTTCTGCCATGAAAAGCTCTCAGTGAAAACTCGTCTGCCTTGCAGATGCCGTTCGGAGTCGGCATAAAACATGTAGGTCCCGTCCGGCCAATTTGTAGGGAAAATCAAGAGGAGCACGACGCAAATTGGAAGAGAAGCTCGGCCTTAGATCTCTTCGGAGGTTATCGCGCCTTACATTTATTTTTTTATTTATTTATGTCGTAATTTGTTATATTTTAATTAGAAAGAAATATGTCGTAATTTGTTTAATTTTAATGTAGGAAATTATATCGTAGTTTCGTAGAATTTTATTTAGAAAATTATGTATTGTACTTTTATTGTTAAATTTTAATTAGAAAATTATTAAATTTGTTGTAGGAATCGTAGATTTAGAAATTTTTATTAAATTTATTTATTTTATTGATTTTATTAAATTTTAAGTAGAACACCACGCACTTTACTTCACACACCAGTAAAAAAATTTTCCACTCACTACTCTGCCAAGCAAAAACGTCCGATCCAGCACGATGCCAAAATGAAAAGAGACCGGGCTCCAGCCTCACGGTCGCCATGTAAGGTTCCATTTTGGAACCTCCGAAAATGTTGTACTTACGTACACACCCTACTGCACACTCCGCAAGCAATACCAAAAAACACGTACTTTTAGTTTAGTTTATTTATTTAGGTTAACTTTAGTTACTGTATTATATTTAATATACTAATTTATTTAGTAATATCCTTAGTTTGTAGTTTTAGTTGATTTTATTTAATAATAATTGTTCCGCACACACTTGCTGGCTTAGCTCAACATTTATAATTGTGTGTATATCATTCTTTATGTCAGTGACGCCGGCGACAGTTGTATTTGACATGCGCGTTGCCACCTGTACGCGCCTGTCAAATACAACTTAAGGGCCAACCACATAAGATACCTTATTATATTCTGGTGTAAGGCTTATGTTCATTATAGTAGTGAATCCCCCAGAGGATTCACCGAGGAATGGGATGTCATTGCACGATACGACTTGCAACTTAACGAAAGCTGTTTCTTTTTGTTCTTGATTCATAAATTGATTATAGGGATAACTTGTTCCATAACTTAATTGAAACAGTTAAATAAGTAAAACTTTTATTAAATTAGCTAATTTCATATCGGTTTTTTTATTTTTATCTATACACGTGTGAGTCACATTATTGCTATATGTGGTCTTTTAAATGAAGTATCCTGAGCTATAATCTTTTCAATATCACCATTACTAAGAATTCGTTCAGTTTCAATTTCACGATATTCAAAGCACTTGATGCTCAACATTTTTTCCAAGTATCTACTATCATAAGTACAACGAATTGGTAGATCAAAATTATCATATTCCAATTTAAAATGTCGATAAAATGCTTGTTTTGCCTCAATGATTCCTCCAATATCAGATTCCTTTTCAATGAGCTCTCTACGAAATGCCTCTATAGCTTCATCTATAGTAAAAGTTCTCATAGGCTTCCCTTCCGTTGAAAAACATCTTTAGACGATGGTGCGATTGTTGTGGATGGTGAAAATAATGGTATCGTTGACAAGGCTTCAATTTCTTCTTCGTCATTCGTTAAAAGAGGCTCACTTTGTTTTAGTAATAATTGTCATTGCACGATACGAAACAAGATGACATCACTGCAACTTAACGAAAAACCAGGAAAACTGTATGCCATATAAGCAGACGTTTTCAGTACAATATCGTCAGTGCAGCGGGCAAGGCACCAATTTTGAAACACCCCGCCAAGCCACACAGCCATACAAACACAACGTTAACCGCAACGTCAAGCAACAACACAATAACAAGTGAATTGTGAAATCAATAATTGTATTTTTAATACCTGTACCCAATCTCTAATAAATACATGTTTTAATGTTAAATTTAAATCGTTCGTTCGCCGCCAACATAAAAGTTTTCAAAATTGCCTTGCAGCACGCTGTCATTTTGTGATTTCGTCTTGTCTTTTTCGTCATCGTCTTGTTCACATACTTGTGATTGCGCGCTTGCAAATTTAATTTTTTCATTTACAAATACATCATAAATAAATAACAAATGTAAATATCTTTCCTACATATTGCTGTTTAATTATTTGTGTGGTTAACAAATATATTGTATTGCAAAAATTATATATATGGAATTTGCCAGAAACCCACTACCATTTGTGAGTGTGTGTTTCTAGGTATACATACATAGTGTGCCGCTATTTGGAAGTCTGAACTTTGTCGAAAATTTGATTGGAAGATCACCGTACGGACGGTAAAATCAGAAGATATTACGGACAGTTACATATGTACATAAAATATTGGCAATTATTGCATTTTTTGGTTATCGAAAAATTTACAAGTGCCCAAGCATATGTAAGGCAGAGTAAGCGAAAAAACAATCAGCAAGTTCAAGTCAGAGTAAGCGAACAAACAATCAGTGCACGGAAGCTTATGCAGAGTATGCAAAGCGCATCCATTACATACAAATTATTTTAATATTTCATCGAATACTTGGCATCATATTTTAAACTATTTCTGTGGTCTTTTATTCTGAAAATCGTGTACGTTTTGCCATACAACGATGAACACCAGATATAGAAATAGAAATACTAGTGCAAGTGAGCATGAGAAAGCCATTCCGACTCTGATGAAGATGCCACCACCGTAAATGTTGGAGCGCATAGCTCTGCAACACAACCGCAAGCAACCATTGGTAGTGACTCGATAGCATCTTTGGTAGCCAGTATCGCAGCCCTAAATGCCAGTGTACAAGGGTTACGGAGCGAAATAAATAATAGCCAATCTGTGGTCCAACAGTTACGGGCGCGAATGGAATTAAATATCGCTAATGCAGTAACGTCTGAGGTGCAGCAGCCAGTCGCACAGTCGCCACACTCAGTACCAGATTTGCCTCTGCCAATAGCACCGCCACCAACGGCGTTGCCAAGAAGCGCATTTCAATTTGTAGAGGGTTCAGCAGCCAGGATTTATCCGTTGCCAACATTTGACGGTAATCCCAAGTATTGGCCGTTATTTCTGGCAAATTTTAATGGTACTACGCCAGAGTTTGGGTACATTAACAGGCAAAACCTCATGCGGTTACAAAAGGCTCTGCAAGGTAATGCCAAACGCTCAATTACATCGATGCTCATTTACACTCACGAGGTGCTCAAAGTAATTAAGGAGTTGGAATTTAATTTCGGCCGCCAGGATTTGTTAATACGTGCACAGCTACAAAAAGTGCAACAGTTTCCGGCCATTCATGATAACCGCCTAGATCATTTATTGGAATTTTTGAATCGATTGCGCAACATATCAGCGTTTTTTAAATCAGCAAAGTGTGAACACCATTTGATGAATCAAACTCTTTTGGATCAACTTATATCGAAGCTGCCATCGTCGAAGCAGTTCGAATGGAGCAAACACGCCGCCAACATTTCTCCATTTCCAACTGTGGAAACATTTGCCAATTGGTTGAGCGATCTAGCCAAGGTCGTGTCAATCATGCCTGGTGTAGCCGATAATTCGCTTCGCAATAGTCAGCCGCTTTCGTCATCATGGCGCCAAAATACAAGCGCCAATCGTCAACCTACCTCGGTCGGAGGAGGAATGCGTCGTGTCTTGCACAGTAGTGAGGGGCAGCATAAGTGTCCATGCTGCAGCCAGGCCCATGTTATCACGAGTTGCCGTAAATTTAATTCACTAGACTGTGCAGTTAAGTGGTCTTTTGTAAAACAACAACGTATGTGTTTTGGTTATCTTCAAAAGGGCCATGGTTTGTCTGATTGTCGCCGTCGCAAAGTGTGTGCCATAAATGGTTGTGCTCGTATGCACTATCAGCTATTACATCAAGATGACCAAACGCCACCAAGGCCCACTTCTGATCGAGAGCACATTCTGAACTGTCGAAGCATTTACGAGTCTAGTCTTTTTAAAATATTGCCAGTCATTCTGTCAGGCCCGCATGGTAGTATGGAGGTCTACGCCATGTGCGACGAGGGGTCCACTGTGACACTCATTGAAAATGAGGTCGCCACGAAATTGGGGTTAAGAGGTCGAGCCAATTCCTTAACCTTGCAATGGTATGGTGACAGCCAAACAACCGAGCCTTCAAGAACTGTATATTGCGATATCAGAGGGTAAGCAGTCGACAGAGCTATCAGCTCAAAAACTTACATACGATCAAACGTCTGAATTTGCCTACACATTCGTTCGACAAATCGATGCATCCAAATATACAAACGCTGCCAGTGCATAACTAAACCGACGTGCAACCAGTCTTGCTACTTGGACAGGAAAATTGCTACTTAAGCGTACCTAGCCAAACAGTCGCCGGCAAATACGACAAACCAGTTGCCGTCAATACAAAGTTAGGTTGGGTCGTGTACGGACCACTTCGCGAGGAGATGACAACCACTCCAAATGTGTTGCACATCCGCCAGCCAGACGCTATGGGCCAGCTCAATTAATTAGTGGAGGAGTACTTTTCTGTTGAAAATGTTGGGGTCAATTGTAAGATCGCCTTAGATTCCGACGAAAATCAGCGTGCCAGAAAGGTTTTAGTAGAAACAACGAGAGATCTCGGTCAGAGGTATGAAGTTGGCTTGCTTTGGCGTGAAGAGAGGGTCAATCTTCCGTCAAGCTATGCCATGGCCAAGCAACGTTTGCTCAATATTGAGTCACGCATGTTAAGAGATCCAGATTATGGCAGTCGGTACAAAATGGAAATGGAAAAATATTTCGGAAAGGGCTACGCAAAACTACTAACACCAGATGAAGTCACCAGGGAAGGACCAACGACTTGGTATCTCCCGCATTTTGGTGTAATTAACCCGCAATGGCCACAAAAACTACGTATTGTTTTCGACGCAGCCGCAATTACGAACGCCGTCTCTTTGAATTCAGTCTTACTAAAAGGTCCGGAGCAAGCTCAACCACTACAGGCTATAATCCACAAATTTCACCAAGGAATATTTGCTGTCGCTGGTGACATCCAGGAGATGTTTTCTCAAGTGCGAATCAGAGACGCCGATCAGGATGCACAGCGATTTCTATGGCGAGATGGAGATCAGAACGAGCCGATCCGTACATATAGAATGCAAAAAATGATTTTCGGAGCAATTGGCTCACCATGTTGTGCTGAGCATATTAAGAATACTAAGGCCGTCAAGTTCCAGTCAACGATGCCTAGAGGTGTGTGGGCAGTCGTTGAAAGCACGTATATCGACGATCTGGTTATAAGTTACAACAGCATCGAAGAAGCCGTCCATGCTACTAAACAAGCCATTGAAATTAACGCCGCCGCTGGCTTTAAACTACGCAATTTCGTTTCCAACAACAAATATGTCACGCAACAATGGAGAAAGTACTAGGTATGTTTTGGAACACCGCTAACGACAGCCTAGAATTTAATTTCAGATTCCATAAAATTGCCCACGATGTTCTCGATGGTACACGATCGCCCGCTAAGCGCAAGTAATTGGCCGTTTCCATATCAATGTTCGATCCGTTTGGTCTTTTGGCGAACATAACAATAAGCCTTAAGTTACTTGCGCAGTCGTTGTGGAAGTTGTGTGTACAATGGGACGAACCAATACCAAATCAGTTAGCAGAACAGTGGTCCAAATGGTGGAAAAACATACAGTGCGTGAAGTGTCTTTCAGTGCCACGACGTTACTCGCGTATGCCGCTGTTGCATATCTACGCGTATACAAAGGCCATAAAGTTGATGTTACGTTGGTGTGTGCAAAGTCAAGGTGTGCACCACTGAAGGGCATGACAATCCCGCGATTGGAGTTGCAAGCCGAAGTTTTGGGTTGCCGTCTCAAGGAGTCGCTCGAACGCTGAAATGATTTTCGAGCGCATAGTACAACATTTTAGAGCGATTCCAAAACCGCCATACTCTGGATTCGCTCCACAGAACGAAACTACAAACAGTTCGTCGCGTTTAGTGTTACCGAAATCTTGAGTGTTACAACTGCAAATCAGTGGCGCTGGATTCCAACCGCCTTCAACGTAGCAGATGAAGCAACACGATCACGTACGTCGTTCGAGTGTGAACTAAAATCAAGATGGTTCATGGGTCCTGAATTTCTATATCAAGATGAGTCACATTGGCCTAAAAAGATCACAGAGTTGTCGTCTGATCATTGTACCTTGGAAGAGTCGGCAAAACGAGTCATGATGCTGTCAAATTTAGAGAAGTATCCCATATTTTTTTACTAATTTGTTGTCTTTTTAAAGATTGTCAGAACAGTCGCCTGGGTTTTTCGATTTCGCTATAATGCCAGAGTTGATACTCGTCGAAGAGGGGAGCTTACTGCCTTAGAGCTTTCCGACGCTGAAAATGTAATCCTTCGAAGAGTTCAGCCCGAGCCTTTCGCTGAAGAGATCAACGACATTGAAAAAAATAAATGTCTGTCCAAATCCAGTGCGATATATCAACTCAGGCCATTTTTAGATGTCGATGGTCTGCTCAAAGTCAATGGCAGAATCGACGCCGCATATTGCCTACCAGTCACAGCTAGACGCCCAGTTATTCTACCACATTATCATCATGTTACACGACTTACAATGAAACAATATCACTGCCGTGTACACCATCAAAACGATTCGCTTACCATAAATGAAATGAGACAAAAGTTTTGGGTAACTCGTGCGCGCGCATTACTCAAGTCGATCAAGAAGGAGTGTCCGAAGTGCATGTTTAACAACGCCAAACCCGCTACACCACTAATGGGTCAGTTGTCGAGTGATCGACTTACGCCATATGTCCGCCCTTTTTCCTATTCTGGGGTTGATTACTGCGGTCCCTTTTTTGTAACAATAGGGCGAAGAAAAGAAAAACGATGGGTGGCACTATTCACCTGCTTAACTACGAGGGCATTGCATTTAGAGGTAGCAGACGACCTATCAACTAACGCATTTATTTTGTGCCTGCGAAATTTTATAAACAGACGAGGGGTGCCAATTAAAATTCGGAGTGATAATGGCACAAATTTTGTTGGAGCGCAAAGGGAGTTGAAGCAAGAAGAACGTTTATTTGATTTCAATCGAATTGAGAGCGAGATGGCACAACGTAATATACAATGGCTTTTTAATTGTCCTGCGAATCCGTCTGCAGGCGGTCGCTGGGAGCGCCTTGTCCAGTGTGTCAAGCGTTTATTACAGCGTGTGTTACTACAAGAAGCACCGCGACTTGAAACCTTTCGGAGCGTTCTAATAGAAGCGGAGAATATCGTTAATAGTCGTCCATTGACTGAGTTGCCAATTACGCCACATGAAGACGAGCCGTTAACCCCGAAACACTTCTTGTTAGGATGCCTGAATTCCACTCAAACGCCCAGTCAAGCCGAAGGAAGAGAAAATGTGGCTACGAAAGCAGTGGCGCATGGCGCAAAACTTAAAGGATCGTCTTTGGAAGAGGTGGACCGTCGACTATTTGCCACAGTTACTTCGCCGTTCTAAATGGAGAGCGGAAGTACCACCACTTAAACCGGGGCAATTAGTAATTGTTTGCGATTCTGGCCGACCAAGAAGCCAATGGGAACGAGGTAGGATAACTGAGGTATTCGTAGCTAAAGATGGGCAAGTCAGAACTGCCGCAGTTCGTACAAGCTCCGGGGTAATTCGTCTCCCAGCAAGCAAGCTAGCCGCTTTAGAGGTAGTGTAAGGTTCCATTTTGGAACCTCCGAAAATGTTGTACTTACGTACACACCCTACTGCACACTCCGCAAGCAATACCAAAAAAAACGTACATTTAGTTTAGTTTCTTTATTTAGGTTAACTTTAGTTACTGTATTATATTTAATATACTAATTTATTTAGTAATATCCTTAGTTTGTAGTTTTAGTTGATTTTATTTAATAATAATTCTTCCGTAAACACTTGCTGGCTTAGTTCAACATTTATAATTGTGCGTATACCATTTTTTATGTCAGTGATGTCGGCCACAGTTGTATTTGACATGCGCGTTGCCACCTGTGCGCGCCTGTCAAATACAACTTAAGGGCCAACCACATAGAGTACCTTATTATATTCTGGTGTAAGGCTTATGTTCCTTATATCACCCTTCCTTTTCAAAAGAAGAATTTGGCAAATTAAACACGTGTGCCATATTCTTCTTTTGTATTCTATTAATTGGTTCGGATGAACGAAAATATTAGGGTGTACCTTCCTTTTTGAAATTCGTTCATCCGGGGCAATTTTATGACTATTTAAAATATGTTAATTACAATTTTGATATTTTTGAATTTTTGTTTGTACAATATTTACATTTTATATATTCAACTTCAGGGTTGTTTTCTGTTTTTTTTTTTTTTATAAAATATTAGTTTGTTTTGTGTTTTTTTTTGCTTGTACTATACTCTGAATAATTTTAAATTACATTTTTTCGTTTTGATATACAAAATTTTGTGTTCTATATATATTCTTGTTTTGTTTTTAAATATATTTTTTGTTGCCTTCGTGGCTATTTAAAAATGACGAGTATGAAATTACTTCTAAAAATTTTGGATTTTGTTCAATTAAGGTATTACGGTAATGTTAATTTACTTTACTAAGGCGTTTTTTAGGTACCACTTTTTCTTTGCTTTTAACTTCATCGAAAATAGTTACATTGGGTTCGTTAATTTTGGTTATTGTAAACGGACCTTGATAAATATTTTCGTGTTTATGATGTGGTTCTTTCTGTAAAAGTACTTTATCTCCGATTTTTACAACTAAAGGACGTGCCGTTTTATCATACAGGTTTTTAGTTTGTAATTTATTTTTATTAATTAGATTTTGTGCTATTTTGTGCGTTTTCTGCATCCTAAACTTAACTTCTTTGGCATAGTTTTCGACATTATAGATCGGGTCAATTTTTTTTTTTTTGTTAATTCATTAGGCAAAGTTGCCTTTTTCCCAAAGACCAACTCGTAAGGCGAAAATTGGTTGTCGAAAACTGTGCTACTCGTACTATTGTGTAGGAAAGTAAAGTATTTTAAATAAACATCCCAATCAGAAAAAGTTTCTTTTAGATATGCACGTAAGTATTCATTAAAAACTCTATGATTTCGTTCAATCGTGCCAACAGTTTCATGATGGTATGCAGTTGAAAAATTATGTTGAATATTTAAAAGCTTTGTTAATTCTTTGAATAATTCATTTTTAAATTCAGTACCTAAATCTGATTTTATGGCATTCATTGTGCCGTAAGTTAAAATGAATCGTTCAAAAATTGCTCAAGCGATTGCTTTTGCCGATTTGTCTGACACAACGACTGTTACCAGGTATTTATTCATGCCGCAAATCATGGTAAGTGCGAACTTGTTACCATATTTGGACTCAGGTAGGGGTCATATCGTGTCAATTACTAATATATCGAATGGTTTACAAGGAGTTGGTGTTAAAACAAGTTTTTCTATTGCTTTAGGCTTAACCTTGTTTAAAAGACAATCTTTACAATTTTTGATATATTTCGATATATCAAGAGTCATGTTCTTCCAATAAAATTTTGTTCGCAATTTTGCGTAAAGTCTTTTCATTCCGCAATGTCCACCAGAAATGGGATCATTATGGTAAATTTTCATAAGTTTTAATTTTGTATCTTCATCTGTTACTGTCTCCACTGGATCTGTTAATATAATTTCTAATGATTTTAAAATTGTATTCCCAATATTTTTGAAATTTGTAATAGTATAATGTTCGAACATAATATCGTTTTTAGGCCATTCAATCTGCTTAATTTTGCGTTTGCCGGCTTCTGATTCAAGCCTCGAAAGTAATTTCTCTAAAGTCACTATTTCGTTCACAAGCTCAAAACAAAGTAACCCGAGTTTCTCATGTTTAATATGCGCAAAAATTCTTAAATTTGTTGTTTTATTATTTTTATCGTACGTAATTGCGGATCTTATTCGTGGGACTTTTTTCGAAAAATTAAATGAAAATTTGTCGTAGACATGCAAAGTAAGTTGTTTTTCATCGTTTTTGTCTGTTTTCCTATGTAAATTTTTGTCGTTTGCCTTTTTTGTCATGGCTCTTGTCTGTACTGCCAAAATTTGTTGGTTAGCTTTCTTAATCTCATCGATTGTTATACGTGATAGTGCATCAGCACAAACGTTTGATTTACCTTTTATATATACAATAGTAAAGTTATATTCAGATAGTTCCAGTCTTATTCTTGAAAGTTTTGAAGATGGGTCTTTCATGTTGAATAAGTATACTAGAGGTCTATGATCTGATTTTACAATGAAATGGGTACCATAAACGTATGGTCGAAATTGCTTGATTGCAAAGTAAATAGCTAAAAGCTCTAATTCTATAATGGGTTTTTTCTGTTCGGCTTTATTAACTGCTTTAGAAGCGAAACAAATTGGTAAATCACTATCACTGTAATAATGAATTGTTTAGTAAAATCTGGATATTGAAGTAATTTTGGTGAAAGTAACGCTGCTTTCAAAGATAAAATGCTCTTTAACACTCAACATCCCATACAAATTCAACTCTTTTTCTGCTTAATCGATTCAGAGGCGCTGCCAGAGACGCAAAATTTGGTATACACCTTCTGTAATAGTTTGCAAACGCGACGAATCGTCGTACCGCGTCTTTGTCAGTCGGTTTTGTATACTTTTTAATTGCGTTTATTTTAGAGTCATCTGGCAACAAACCTTTGGCTGAACATTTCTGACCTAAAAATCTAACTTCTGGTCGTAAAAAGTTGCATTTATTTGGGTTAAGTTTGAGATTAAAAGACCTACAAGTATCGAAAACTTTTGAAAGATTCTTAATATGGTGTGCTAACCTATGACGATAATATCGTCGACGTATAAAAATGCGACGTTGGGTGGTATACCCGAAAAAGCTATTGTCATCATTCGCGAGAATGAATTAGGTGCTATATTTAAGCCGAATGGAAGCACTTTCCATCTAAATGCGCCACGGTCAGTTCTGAAAGACGTAATGTCACGAGAGTCAGGATGCAAGGGGATTTGATGAAATCCTGAAAAAATATCTAATGTGGAAAAATACTTTGCTCTACCGAGATTATCTAAAATATCGTCAACTCTAGCTTGTGGAAATTTATCAGCAATGAGTTTTTTGTTTACTGCGCGAAAATCTACGCACATACGATAAGCCTTTTGACCATTTGTATCATTCTTTGGGACTACAATCAAAGGACTATTGTAATTCGAATAACTGGGTTCAATCAAATCATTGTCTAACAATTTATTTACTTGGCGATTTATTTCTTCGCGTTGAGAGTATGGCAATCTATAGTTTTTAACATATACCGGTTCGTTGTCTGTCAGTCTTAATTTTTGCTCGTAAAAGTTATTTAAAGTCATTTTGTCCGTGTCAAGAGCGAAAATGTCGGCATAATCTATGCAAGGTTCAAGTAATTTACTTGGAGCATGTTGAGGTATTTAATTTTTTAAAATTGAAGTCACTTTTTTCGTACGTTTGTCTTCTGTTTCTGTCTTGTTAATTGTATAAACATTGTAGTTTGAAAGTTTTTCTGTCCGAATACTTTTTCTTTTCACATACTTTATATCATCCGTGGTATTTATAACTCTAATTATTGGGTTACTGGAATTAACAATACACCTAACTGTGAAAACACCTTTTTCAATTTCCTGCGAGTCCACGAAAAGTGGTTCGGGTGAATCTCCTAAATCAAAAAGTCTGAATATTTCGCATCTTGGAGGAATGATACAACTGTCGCTTTCTGTTCCGTGTAGGATTGGTATCGCGACTTTTTCATTACCTACCCAAAAGGAAATACTATTTCTTTCATAATTAATAATGCATTTGTTAATTTTCAGAAAATCTTTACCCAGCATGACATCGGATGGAATATAAAGTCTTCATTTACTACATGTAAAGTATGTTTAATAGAAAAGTTTGAAAAATTTAAATTTGCGGTAATTTTACCTAAAGTCGAAACTGAATTAGAAGTGACACCGGTAATGTTAATAATGTCGTTCGTATGTAAGGAAATATTTCTGTCTAAACATGATATCTTTATTAAAGAAATGTCCGCTTGGGTGTCTACTAGGAAAGAACAAAATGTTTGTGACTCGTTAAGTTGTAATTCTATGAAATCAGAGTAATTTAAATTTAAACAATAGATGCCTATTGGTGAGGGAAGTTCGCTTACTGGCTTATTTCGTCCTCCCCTAGTGTTCGCTCCTGAGGGGCGCTGGCGTTTAAAGCGCGAACGTTTGCGTTTCGACCTCTACCGTTTGAAGATCTTGAATTGTTGCTTCTATTGTTACTATTATTTGTATTTGAATTGGAATTTGTATTTGGACGCGTATTATTACTGTTGTTATTCTGGTATCTATTTCCGTTATAATTCCTATATCTTTGATTATTATTGCCGTTATAGTTGCTGTTGTATGCAAATGAATTATTGTTTCTATAACCAGTATAGCCGCGGTTTGGGTAAAACCTCGATAACTACCACGTGGATTTCTGAATGTACTGTTACCACGTGATCAAAAAGCTAGAACCTGACGTTCAGTTATGTCGTTGTTTTGTTCTACAATTAATTTTGCTACTACGTCTTTCGGATCAGTAAATGCTGTTGAGGCTAAAATGGTTTTTACTAAATTTGATTTTGCATTTAAACGACACTTTTCGTGAGCTTTCGCTTGAGTGATCCCTTCAATAATAAGAGACCGCTCAAGTGAGTCAGCTAAATCTTCAACTTTTTTGGCAAAATCTGTATAATTGTTACCGTTAACATGCAACGCTGCAATTCTTTCGAGTTGTCTGGTTTGATCCTATTACGTAGAGCTGTTTTAATATCATTGACTGAAGTTACTTGTGTTGGTATTGCTTCACGGGCTTTACCCTCTAATTTTGATTTTAAGAACGCTATAAAAGTATCATTTAAATCTGCAGTAGCGAATTGTTCAAGTAATGCAATTTTGTCTATACAAGAATCAAGTGCTAGAGGATCACCACTGTAGTTTTCTCTAATAGAATTAGGACATGTGTTAATAAAAATTTTCTTTTCCTGAAGTGTTGCCATGATTTGATCGTTAAAATCTGGAGCTGAATTAGCAGAAGGTGAGGCCACGTTTGTACTATTTGGATCGTTAGTTGAAATTAGTTTTGCGCTATTTGAATCGTTAAGATTTGAATCTAAATTAGAAGTTGAATTTTTAATGGAAGAATTTTCGAAGCCTGGAAAATCTGTTGATAAAGAAAATCTATTTTCCTGGTTTGTGACTGCTTCTGTCGAGGATGAAGCTAAACTTTCGTAGCTTGAGGCTGAAATATCGGAATCGGATTCTGAGTCTGAATTTTTTTGCACTTGCTTACCACTTCTAAGGTACATATGTAGTTATCAGAATAGCACCAATAATTCAGTTCAAACTATGAAATTAATGAAGCACTTGTTTGAATGTTGAATTTATATTTGAAGTTGAATTGTTAAGAAAAAAGAGAGATGAAAAAAAAATAAAAAATTGTATAAAAGGGAACTGATTTGCAGGTGAATAGTCACTAAATTAAAACTGCAGTAAACTTGTATGAAAAATCTATAAAAGTAATTGATTTTAAAATGGCTCAAAAGTATGTGTATTAATTGGTAAATGTCTCAAAATGTAATCACGGACGCACCGCTTTGTTCAAAAAATCTAAATTTGGTTTTTCACGGAACCACCGCATATATTAAAAATTGAATTGGTTTTTCATGGAACCACCGCATGTAATAAAAAAATTAATTGGTTTTTAACGGAGCCACCGCATATATCAGAAAAAAACATTTTTTTTTTTGGTTTTTAACAGAACCACCGCATATATCAAAAAAAATTAGTTGGTTTTTTTCGAAAACCACCGTATGTATCAAAAAAAATTAATTAGTTTTTTTCGAAAATCACCGTAATATCAAAAAAATTAATTGGTTTTTTCGAAAACCACCGTATGTATCAAAAATTAATTGGTTTTTTCGAAAACCACCGTATGTATCAAAAAAATTAATTGGTTTTTTCGAAAACCACCGTATGTATCAAAAATTAATTGGTTTTTTTCGAAAACCACCGTAATATCAAAAATCCAAAATTTATATTATATGCTATTGCAACAAGTATATTACATGAAAAGCGAATGCATTGCATTTAATGGGAATTAAATGTTTTATATACGAACATATATGTCTAAAGAAAAAAAAAAAAACTGTAAGCAAAAGAATTTTAAATACATACATATATATATTTTTAATTGTCGCTGCTGCTATAAGATGGTTGCCGCTGATGTCATCAATATTACTGCTGCCGGAGTTGTTCCTGCCGCCGATGTTGTTGCTTTACGTGTTAAAGTTGGTGGTAGTGGAAAATTACGTTGAATTGTGTATGTATGTTTTTGGGTGCCGTTATGCGTGGCGTGGTGCGAGTGCCGTTATGTACAGGCCCGTTGGTTTTTCAGATTTGTTAAATTTTGAGTAATTTTGTTGAATTTAAGAAAATATGTCGTAATTTGTTATATTTTAATTAGAAAGAAATATGTCGTAATTTGTTTAATTTTAATGTAGGAAATTATATCGTAGTTTAGTAGAATTTTATTTAGAAAATTATGTATTGTACTTTTATTGTTAAATTTTAATTAGAAAATTATTAAATTTGTTGTAGGAATCGTAGATTTAGAAATTTTTATTAAATTTATTTATTTTATTAATTTTATTAAATTTTAAGTAGAACACCACGCACTTTACTTCACACACCAGTAAAAAAATTTTCCACTCACCACTCTGCCAAGCAAAAACGTCCGATCCAGCACGATGCCAAAATGAAAAGAGACCGGGCTCCAGCCTCACGGTCGCCATGTAAGGTTCCATTTTGGAACCTCCGAAAATGTTGTACTTACGTACACACCCTACTGCACACTCCACAAGCAATACCAAAAAACACGTACTTTTAGTTTAGTTTATTTATTTAGGTTAACTTTAGTTACTGTATTATATTTAATATACTAATTTATTTAGTAATATCCTTAGTTTGTAGTTTTAGTTGATTTTATTTAATAATAATTGTTCCGCACACACTTGCTGGCTTAGCTCATTCTTTATGTCAGTGACGCCGGCGACAGTTGTATTTGACATGCGCGTTGCCACCTGTACGCGCCTGTCAAATACAACTTAAGGACCAACCACATAGGATACCTTATTATATTCTGGTGTAAGGCTTATGTTCCTTATAGTAGTGAATCCCCCAGAGGATTCACCGAGGAATGGGATGTCATTGCACGGTACGACTTGCAACTTAACGAAAGACCAGGCAAAACTGTATGCCATATAAGCCGAAATTTTCAGTACAATATCGTCAGTGCAGCGGGCAAGGCACCAATTTTGAAACACCCCACCAAGCCACACAGCCACACAGCCATACAAAGACAACATTAACCACAACGTCAAGCAACAACACTGAATATTCAAAAGCCTTTTTTTGATTTTGCAGCTTAATTTCTTGTTGCTGCAATGATATGTATTGGAGCTTGTGTTCTAATACCTTTTAACAGTTCACTTGCACTCACTTAGCACCCTTTTCACCGAACATAAATAAGAACGCGACCGCTCGATTGATATACAAGTACTAACTTTTATTGAATTCATGAAATGCAGAATAGGATATGTGTTTATAAGGAGAGTAAAAATGTATGGTTTACAGTAATTCGTTTTTGTACATAAAAAATAGTCATGATAAGTGCATAGAAGAGAATAATGTATGTATACTACGTATGTATATTAGGGTGACCCAACATCCCGCCCCCGTTGAAAGAAGTTTCAAGCAGGAAGCAATGCCATTTTGTGGATGGGACGCCTTATTATGCCCTTAGATGTCTGCACATCAACTACTCGAACGCGCTTGTCCTTGCCGGGAATGGCAGCTACGATTCTGCCTGTTATCCAACGCTGCGGAGGCACATTATCTTAGTGAATGATCACTAGGGAATCGACGTGAACGTTTGGTTGATCACGAACCCATTTATTGCGTTAATATTCGCGCTACCACTGTCGCCAAAAGTGATGCTTAACTGCGCTAATGCGCTTCCATCGGTCTATGTTGTGTAGCTCTTTATTTGTTTCCTCATTTCGCTCCGAGATTGCCCTTAATGAGCTGCCAATTATGAAGTGAGCAGGCGTTAGAGCCTCGTAATCATTTGGGTCGCTGGAAAGTGGCGTGAGTGGCCTATAATTGAGAATGGCTTCAATCTCTATAACTGCCGTTGTCAGTTCCTCATATGTGAGACGCGCATTACCCAGCGTTCGGTTTAGGTGCCCTTTCGCTGATTTTACTGCAGCTTCCCATAGGCCACCGAAGTGTGGTGCTCTGGGAGGAATGAAGTTGAAGTTTATAAATTCGTTTGAGCAAAAATGTGTAATTTGTTTTTTGTGTTAGGATCGAATAAAATTGCTTCAGCTCACTCAGTTTACGATCAGCGCCAACGAAGTTTGTGGCATTGTCACAAAATATGTCGGTTGGCAAACCTCTTCTGCCTATCATTCGTTTAAGCGCTGCAATGAATGCGTCCGTTGACAAGTCTGAGACGACTGCGATATGTACTGCCTTTGACCAAAGACAGACAAATATAGATATGTACGTTTTGTATGGAGTTTTCCCTCTAATTCGTAGATACGTGCTAACAGGGCCGCAAAAGTCAACAGCAATCGAGAGAAGGGTCGGCAGGGCGTGAGCCTTTCGACGGGGAGGTTTCCCATCATTTGTTGCAGCAGCTTTCGACGATATCTCACACAGTGCATGCACGACCGAACAACCCGACGAGCAGCATCTCTAGCATTGATGACCCAAAACCTGAGGCGAATGAGAGCAACTAGAGCTTTGGGTCCGGCATGAAAATTTGTATACGCATATTGTCACTTGCGAAGCGAATGAAAATTTTGTCGAATTTCGCGGTCTCGAATTGCGAGATGCGAATCGCTAGCGAATTCGCCAAAAAAAAGTCGAATGAGTCACGAAGATGAATTTGTCGAATTGCCACAAGCGAAAAAATCATATTCGTTTCACCAAATCTGTCAAAATTTGTCGAATGCTTATTTTGTTCGCGCTTGAAAATAGAAAAGGACGCATTGGCAGTTATTTGAATGTTTTCAATAGAAAAAAGTAAATAAATTGAATAAATAAATAAAAGTGAGTAATTCTTTTAATTAAATTGAGTTATTGGTTTGAATAAATGAAGTTTTCAGAATGAGAAGAACAACGCCGCAGCAATTCTGGAGAGACCAGGAGGAGCAGGGCAGAATTGTGGGACCATTTCGCCACGGATCTTAACTCCATAGGTCCTCCAATCCGTAACGGGCGCGAGTGGAACAACGTAAGAAGAATAGACCTGCACGAATAATACAAAGTTATACATCGCAGAATCGTGGCATCGTAGCATCGTACGGTTGCTGACTGGAGTTATTTTTGATAATTAAGGCTGTTTTACACGAGTCGAATTACTGATGGGTTTTTGACTCCCAACTCAATTCAAACATCATATACAAGTAGGCACTTTGTTTGAGAAAATTTACCAGGAAATCGACTCGAGTAAAGCAGCTTTACCTGCTAACGTATCTACTCGGGTATGTTACTGGCCTAGGTTAGATCCTAGCTCCGCGCCACCGCCTACTATTTTTCTGATAATACCCGATAAGACTTAACCAGTTAGTTTCAAAAGTAACCGTACGATATCAGGAAGAAAGTTTCCAAAGTAACCGACAACGTGATAATCGTCAGAAGCGTTACTTAGTTATATACCCGAACCATCGTATCCGTGCAGGCCTCTAGTAGTAACTGAATTGAATTCTGCGTGTCAGTTTATACTTACCAATATATTTGTCCTAGGTTTGGTTAGATTATAAGTTGAAGCTTAAAAAAAGGTTTCTACAAACCGCAGCGAGACCGTAGCCACTGGAGGAGGACCGTACGACCAGCGTAGTTTATCTGCGCAAGAGAGATCCGTGGATGAGCTGCTGAACCTCCAAGAAGCCGCCAACCCGACAGGACAGTCCTTTGAAACCAATAATCCGGGTGATAACGGGCATGGAACCAATAATCCGGTTAATAACGGGGGCGAGAGTGACAACACGAGTGAGAGCGAAACCGAGGGTGAAGAAGATCCTCGAGACTTAAATATCACTCCAAGTTCATCGACTGCCCGTCCGAGGTTGACACTGCAGGATCGCGAAAATATGCGCCTGAAGGCACTTGAAAAGCAGGGAGAAATGCAAAAAACCCTTTGCGAGGGAATTACAAAAATGACGGAAAAATTAGGCAAGATATGCTAGAAAAACGTACGAACTCAAAAAAGACCAAATAAAACTATTGAAAAAGAAAGAACAGAGAAAAAGGAAGAAAGTGTTGAAAGAAAAAGACAACACAAAGGAAAAATGGAGATGAAAATGAAGGAGTTCGAACTGAAAACCTTGAAATATAACCTAAGGAAATAATAAAATCATCCAACTACTTTCAGTTTCATTTCTATTTTTTCTTTACGTGACTGAATTTGTGTTTATTTTTATTTATTTTATTTTCTAATGAAGTACTGAATTAATATCTGATTTATTTTAAACTAGTTTTTAAGTGTAATATACCCCAGTTCATAATTATAAGATCACCCATATTGACATGTTCTAATTTTTTTTAACATTTGGTATTAGTTTTTATTTTTTGCTAATGGATTCCAAATTAACGCCCTTTAAATCGACACTCCAAACTTTGTGAACATATTGTAAAAGTTAAAAAAGGTTTTGAAATATCTTGAAATTTTTTTCAAATATTTCAAACATCTGAACCGAAGTTATATTTCTGTATCCCATTAAATTGTAACATTTTGTAAAAGTTAAAAAAGGTTTTGAAATATCTTGAAATTTTTTTCAAATATTTCAAACATCTGAACCGAAGTTATATTTCTGCATCCCATTAAATTGTAACTCTTAAGGCCGACTCGCCGAACGGAGGCATCATATACTTTCATATGAAGGAAAGTTTAATGGGCTACAAAAAGATATTTTCAGTTCTAAGGTTTGAATTATTAAAAAGAAATTTCAACATTTCTAAAAACGTCTTTTAACCTTTAAAAACATCCACAAAGTTTAGAGCATATATTTGTTCACCACTCCTATTTTGGTATTCTATTAGCAAAAAAAAATTAACTAAACGAAATAATACAAAAAAATAGAACATGTTAATATGAGTGGCCTTATACTTATGAAATAAGCAGCAATAACCTAATACGCATATCGTCAACTAAAAAGTCTGAAATAAATATTTGATTTTTATTTATTTACTTCTAGTAATAATATATATGTACCTTCACCATTTTATAAGTCTGAATTGAATTGTTGATTTTTATTAAATAAATGAAATAAAAATTAGGCAAACGTCCATTTTATGATTTCAATTTAACCTTATTTCAATTTAATTCATAGGAATTTCAATAAAATCTTCATATTTTAATATTTGTATTTTTTTGCTTTTAGCTTGGGAATAAAATACAGCTAATAAAACTTTAAGTTCATTACGGACAATAAAAGTAATTTCAGTACATTCCTTAGCTCACTAGCATTACTGTATTCAAATACAAAATATAGGCACAAATTAATACTGTTGTCCATTTCCCCTAGTGGTGCATTGACCTCGATAACTCTTCTAAACCTAACTATTTCAAATACAAAATATAGGTACTTTTGAAACTAACTGGTCAAAAGTTCAATAGGTGACACGAGGGTAAACTTTTTTCTACAAAAGAAAACGCCATTAAAACGGCCCTACTCGTTTTACAGTAAAGCATCAGCTATTTGTCTTCTGCGACGCTCTCCTGGTGTACCGTTGCCATCTTCATTACTTGGCTCCGACGATACAATGGCGTCAGTAAAAATGTCTGCTTCGTCTGGATCACTGATTCGAAATTTCTTACAAATATTGTGCAAAGCGCAACATATGTTTATAATCGATTTAACTTTGTCAGGATTGTAGTGCATTTTTACGAGGAGGCATCTGAAACGGCATTTCAGAACTCCGATCGTACGTTGTATGATGTTTCTACCTTTTGCGTGCTTCTTATTAAAAATGTATTCCCTAGTTCCGGACTCTGCAAGACGGAAGGGTGTTAGTAAGTAGGAACTCAGCGGGTACCCGGAATCACCTACAAATAAGTATATATTTTTTTTAATATTACGTCATAAAAAGTAAGGGTATTCGGACTTGATTCGTTACTCCGTTAGTCGATAGTTTTGAGTAACGAGCTAAGTCTTAATACCCCGATTATATTTGCGTTGATGTACCTAGCAAAATTACCTAAATAAATAGAGTTATCGCCGCTAAGATGCATATTTTCCTAATGACTTTTTAATGAACTATTATTCCACACAAACGAATGATGTGTTGAACCAGCATATCTAGCATCCACAAACCGGATATTCATGTCATGATCGCAAGCCTGAAATATACAATTTACTAACAACAATATTTTATGTATCCTTGTCTTGAAAACTAACAATCATCGCATTTATGCTAAAAAACCATTTTCTATTCAGATAGAGGTGTCTATTTGCGCTGAGAGCATAAATCGCAATATGCGTACCATCAACACAGCCAATCACGTTGAGTATTCCTGACCTGATGAAAAATTTGCTCTTTGCCTGTTGCTTTTCCTCTTCTATCATTTCGGTTTTTATCGCCGCCCTGCAAATTTCTCTCTGCAAAATTGGTAGTATCTCCTTTAAAATGAGGGAAACTGTGGGTTGCGCAAGTCCCAAATGAAACTCATTCCCTACAGCTTGCTGATAACTGCCATGGGCAAAAAAACGGAGTGCGCAACACAATTTTAGCATTGGCGTTACAGATGATGACAAGCAGCAGTGAAAACTGTCCTTGATTTTGTCCAGCACATACATAAATGCATCTTTGCTTAGCCGGAAATTTGCTATGAATCTTAAAAACACACAAAAAATACACAAAAACTTTACATCTTTTGAATAACCAATATGCACTGCACTTACACTGTGGACGGAAGCTCCATGGGATTGGAGTAATCTCTTATAAAACGCCGCTGACGAAGAAGATCAACTCACGGCTCACCATTGTAATTGTCTTCGAAAGAAAGATCAAGGTTATAAAAGATTTTTAACTTTATTTATTACTATTTAATAAACTTGTTTTTTACAATTCTCTTTGTGCACAAATAAATAATAAAACAGATGACAGAAACGTCAAATTCGGATGAACTAATTAAATTTGTTTGAATGGCAATGACACATGGCAGTCGAATAAGTTCATTCGCCACTCACAATGCAAATTTGATGTGAATTCGCCAATCTGTTCGACTCGCCAAATATATTCGCTTCGCAAGTGACAATATGCGTAGTAATGTGTAAATGGCGCACTAAGCATTCAACAAAATAACATTTGCTTGGTAAAAGTACAGGATGTCGCTGTGTGTGTGGCGGAGCTGTCAATTCGAGTCGGCCGCCCACTTTAAAGCCACAAGTGTCGCTCATGAACGGATTTAGAAATTTGACCGAATTTTCAGCTGGTTTGCCTTTCTTAGCGCGACATATACCTTCTGAAAATTATTGTTTTTGAATATTCCAAATTATGCACCAAAGCGCGGTTTCAATTTCTTGCGGTGATATATTTGGAGTGTCGATGAAATTTTTGCTTGCTTTATTGGTTTTTCTATAAAACCGGAACATCCATGCAATGATACGTACACCAGTCATATGCATGCTATATTTTGCGATACTTTCAATGATGTAATTCGACTTCTCAGCGACGAAAAATATAGCTTTACGTTTTTCTTTGATGATTTCATCCATGTCAGGGCAGGATTGCGAGTTTTCAGGCCAAAATTCTGAGCAACGTTTTAAAAATGGTGGTCCAGAGTACCATATAGATTTTTGGAGCTCTGATACTGTGCAGCCCCTGGACACAATGTCTGCAGGATTATGTTGCGTCGGGACGTGTCTCCAATGGCAATTACTAGTTAACTCTTGTATCTCAGATACACGGTTGCCAACGAAGGTTGATAAAGTGGAGAAATTCATACGTAGCCAATGTAAGACAATTTGCGAATCAGTCCATAAGTAAACTACCAAATCTTGAGTAACGAATATATGTCTGACCTTTGAAATTAGTTGTGCGAGCAATTTCGCTCCACAGAGTTCAAGCTTTGGTAGCGATTTTTTCTTTGTTGGAGCGATACGAGATTTGGCTGTTATCAATCTTGTTGTGGCATTACCATTTTTATCCTCGGTACGAACATAGACACAGCATCCATATGCGCGAATGGAAGAATCGCAAAAACCGTGAAGCTGAGTTGACAAAACAGTAGTTTGTAAATAGTAGCGCGGGACCTGCAATAATGACAACGAAGAGAATTCTTTGAGCAAGTTTTGCCAAGCACAATGGAGATTTTGGGGCACCGATTCGTCCCAATTCAGCTTGAGTAACCATAACTCTTGTAAGATGATTTTCGCTGTAACAAGCAGCGGATCAAGGAGACCGAGAGGATCGAAAAGCGACGATGCTAGTGACAATATATTGCGTTTTGTCGACTTGTCCGACTTTAGAACCCTGGGCAAAAACGAAAATAAAAAAATATCATTATTTTGGTCCCAAGTAATGCCGAGTGCGTTGGTTATTTGAGCGTCGTTGATGTTGAGCTCTTTCATTGGTTGGTCATCTACGAATGACTCAACATTCGAGTGCCATTTAGTGAGCTTCATGCCGCCCTCTTCTAAAATAGTAGTAACTTCAAATTTTATTTGTGATAGTTCTTCTAAAGTATTGTCTCCACGAAAGAAGTCGTCGACGTAGAAAGACGATTTGATTCTTTCTGCACACAAGGGAAATTGACTAGTGTAGATGTCTGCTAAGTAGTTCAAACTTCTTACCGCAAGATATGGAGCAGCTGCTGTGCCATATGTCACAGTACTAAGTTGCTATGTGGCCACATTTTCGTGCTCTGAGTAATGCCATAAGATATATTGAAAGCGCCGGTCTTGTTCGTCGACGCTGATCTGCCTGTATATCTTAATGATGTCGGCAGTAATAACGTAGCGATATATGCGAAATTTTAGTAACAGCGTGAACAGATCCTGTTGTATAGTTGGGCCTACCATTAAAATTTCGTTGAGTGACTTCTGTGTAGACGTTCTACAGGAGGCATCAAACACCACCCGCAACTTTGTTGATGTGTTATTCGGTTTCAGCACACAGTGGTGAGGGATATAAAAATGCGGTGCAGTAATATTATAGTTTTTACAGCGGTCATATGGCCGAGCTCCTCGTACTCACGCATAAAGTTAACGTACTGTGCATTTGTTTCTGGTGAACGTGCCAATCGACGTTCCAGCGCGATGAACTTACGCACAGCTATTTCTCTTGATGCTCCAAGAGACTGTGGACTTTCTTTAAAAGGCAAACGAACAATTACTCGGCTTGTGATGCTGCGTGAAACGGTTTGTATGTAAAATGATTCACAACTAGCCTGCTCATCAGATAGCGTAGAAGGTGACGGTATTTCATCCAATTTCCAAAGCTTCTCAAGATGTAGATTTATTGACTCTTCGCAGGAAAGCAAACATGTCCGCGAGGATGAAGATATTTGTGAGCCATTGGACTTCCCCGACACTACCCAACCCAGCAACGTTTTTTGGAGTGTTGGTAAATTAACGCCTAGTTTTATTTGACCTACAGATAACACATCAAAAAAGGTCTCCGTACCAAGCAACAAATCTATGCGATTAGATTTAAAGGAATTTTCATCAGCTAGCGTGGTAATTTCTGGCAAATTCCAAGGTGAAATGTCTATCTCAGTCTCTGGCTGGTACGGTATGTGTGAAGTCACACAAAAGGTTAAGGGCAGCTGGTAGTTAGTGATGCGAGATTTAATGATAGTTGAAGTTTTGTGTTTAATTTTTGTGCTTGATTACCCAATGCTTAAAATATGAACATTGTGCTTCTTACGTGGAAAGTGAAGTTTTTGTGCGAAACCATCGGTGATAAGATTGACTTGCGAACAAGAATCGAGCAGTGCTCTACCCATTTGGTACCCCCCACTTGCGTCCAGAACGAGAACAACAGCCGTAGCGAGAATCACCGAGTCTTGAGATGGTGTTTCAAGGTGGGTGTGAATCGCAGCCGATGTAGAATTCTGAGATGATGCCGAGAGTGGTTGAGTTGATGATACTGGCGAAGCCAAAGATGATGATGAAATTGGAGTAGGCGATACCTTTGAGCGATGAAGGTGGTGAGCCCGGCCACAAACCTTGCATTTGAATGCCGATGAGCAATGGGTAACTTTGTGGTTTTTCGAGAGGCAGTTTATACAAAGAGAAAGTCTTTTCGCATTGCTGAAACGGTCAGCAATGCTCATATCGTTGAATCGTTGACAGCCACTTCCGAGAATATGTTCAGTGCTTGCACAGAGAACACATGCGCGATTGGTACAGGTAAAGGAAGAGTTTTGTTTTGTCGACTGCTGCTTACTACCCCTTTTAACAGGATTATTGTCAAGCTTACCTGCTGTTTCTACAGTAGAATTCGAAGGCTCGATGCACTCAAGAAACGACTCTTTCCACTTTTTTCAGTGCCATCATCCACCTTTTGCATAACAATATATATCACCATGGCATTAAAAATATCTGCGTCCGTGCCTAGAGATTGCAAGGAATCACGGAGTGCAGAGACGTTGTCAATAAGACTGCGAAGTTGAATGCAATTTTGTTTCTTTGTGTGCGGCAGTTCGAAAAGAGTTTCTATATTTTCCATGAAAATGAGCGTTTTATTGTCATAGCGCGATTTCAACCTATCGAGTGCCTTTTTGTAATTTTCGTTACTTACCTGGAATGCCTTGACCGTTACCAATGCTTGCCCTTGCAAGCAATTCAGAAGGTGATTGAATTTTTCGATGTTGGAAAGGCCAAGCTCACGATCAATTATTTGATTAAACAAAGTGATGAAATTTTTATACTCTGATTACTTTCCAGTAAATGTAGGCAATTTTAACACCGGCAACTTGGAGTTATAAGTAGGAATCACAACCTGATTTTCTCCCAATATGTTGCTATTCAAATCCTCACCCAATTGTTCTTGAATAGCAATTTTAACGCCTACATATAAATCTTCCAACTCACCTCTCATGTTATCATCGGGCTCTAGCTTTTCTATTTGTGTTTGGTAACTCATGAGTTGAGTGAAAGCCTTTCCCTTCTCCTTTCCCATTTGTCTCGATAATTGTTTTAATACGCGAAATATTCTTTTTTGTGTTTGCTCCTTGCTGCTTGAGTGTGTCCGTCATTCCAATGATGTTTGAGCGAGACTTTGCGAAAAATACAACTAGAATGGTGGTGCGATACCTCCAACAAAAGAAACGTAGGCTGAGAGTCGTACGGAGAAAGAATATTAAGATGCAGCAAAAACTACAATGCACTCCTATTGAAACGCTAGCAAAGACGCAGCAGAAGAGTTGGCGTAAGGTGCGATGACCTCACTTGCGACAGATGTATGACTTTAGTTATTTGCAAGAGCAAATTAGCAAATATAATTTACCGGTAACGGTTCGAGAATAGAACTAAGTTCACGTGAAGGTGAAAAGGGTCGCGACTGTATTTAACCGAGCCACTGTGATAAATAACGCATATATATATGAGCGTGCACTTTATGCGTGTATGTATGATTAAATCAATTATTTATTGTTTATTTTAAAGAACACTAGCCCCACGTTGAGCGCCAAAATGAATTGTCAAAAGCCTTTTTTGATTTTGCAGCTTAATTTGTTGTTGCTGCAATGATATGTATTGGAGCTTGTGTTCTAATACCTTTTAACAGTTCACTTGCACTCACTTAGCACCCTTTTCACCGAACATAAATAAGAACGCGACCGCTCGATTGCTATACAAGCATTAACTTTTATTGAATTCATGAAATGCAGAATAGGATATGTGTTTATAAGGAGAGTAAAAATGTATGGTTTACAGTAATTCGTTTTTGTACATAAAAAATAGTCATGATAAGTGCATAGAAGAGAATAATGTATGTATACTGCGTATGTATATTAGGGTGAACCAACAAACACAATAACAAGTGAATTGTCAAATCAATAATTGTATTTTTAATACTTGTGTACCTAATCTCTAATAAATACATGTTTTAATGTTAAATTTAAATCGTTCGTTCGCCGCCGACAATAATAATGAAATAATCATTGATAAAATATCATTATCTACTATTCGGTAATGTCAAATTAAATTGAATACTTTTCGAGTTTTGGTTTATCGCAAGCGCATTACTATCTATGTTTTCCCAAAATGGTGCTCCGTAGGTAGTTTTGAAAACCAATAATAATAATAATAATGAGATATAAAATTTAAAATTCATTGTGATATATCCCTTTGTTCACGTCAATTTAAAATGAGGTTGATATTAGAAAACAATATATTTATATACTTACTTTTCTTCTTCTTCTTATTCTCACCCTTTTAAAATAAAAAAACCCTAAAGTTAAGATTTCTAATTCTATTTTATTTCAAATTCAATTTTATTTAATTTTTAGCACAACGAATTTTTCGTTGGTTGATTTTCACAATACAATCAATATGAAAATGATATTGACAACGCACAACATCTGGGTGTAAACTATATAATCTAGAGAGATTCATTCCATCATATCCTATACTCTCCTCTTCAATGTTAAACACCGACTTTTGGAGGAACTAAACTTTTATGTTCTTCAATGTTGACATCAAATAGTTTTTTTATAGATTTAAAACTATCGCTTCCATGGGACCATAATAAATTATGGTGGTGTAACATTAACCAATTAGCTTGTCGTTGATTATCCTTACTTAGATCCGAAAATTCAAATGGAGCTTTTATGTGGAAACAATGGAATTCTTCACTGTTGAGGACCACAGCTATTTCCTTTACAATAAATCTATTATCGTATGCTTTAAAGCCTTGAACATCTACTGTCGCAAACATTATGAAAATTAATAAAGAAATATCTTTGTAATGGTAGGCTTTTTATACGTTAAGCACAGACAGGTGAAGCATAGTTGGGTATAAAAAAGAAATTTTATCATTCCCCACACTTATATACTTTAGAAATATGGACCCTTTAAAAATTTGGAGCCCCCCATTTAAAATCTGAGCTCGATACTCTCCTGCACTGATGAACTTCTAAGCTCTTTTTTCTTTCAGTCAGAACACTAAACAAACAACTCGAAGCTTTTTCTTATAGATCAGCTAGAACGTATGCACCTAAATGTAGGCACACAAACGTACAAACTAATAAGAAGATGAACAAAATGGTTAGTCCTCATATTTATTTGCGGTGTTATGAAATTCTCACATGCATGTATATGGACCAGCATCAGCATGTACACACACACAAACTTACAATCAAATTAACATATGTAACGGCATGTACACACAAACTTACAATCCATAAAATGCCAAACAAAATGTTCAATAATGGAAAATCACAAGTTCAATATTAAGATGCCCTTTAGTTAATTATGAAATTCTCACATGCATATATATATGGACCAGCATCAGCATGTGCACATAAACTTGCAATCAAACAAACATATGTGGCGGCATGTACACACAAATGTTCAATATTCATATTAAAAAAATATAATTTATGTATATGCTCTCAGTTTTAAGGCCCCAAATGGAAAATCATAAGTTCAATATTAAGACGTTCTTTAGTTAAAAATCTAAAAAATATTTATGTGTTGTAAGGGTGTGATCCGACAGACCCGTTTTGTAGACGAGAAAAAAAGGGGGGCGGTACTACAAGTGCCCATCGACTCCTTTTTGTAGACGAGAAAAAAGGGGGTTGGAGTTGGGGGATACTACAGTACTTTCAGTAAACGAGAAAAAAAAGGGGGGATTGGGGAGCAGTCGCTCGATTAGAAATCTATGGGACTCTTTAAAATGGCTCGGGTGAAGTCTAGGACTCATTAGAAATATGAGGGGACATTTAAAAATTTGCGGCCCTTTAAAAATTTAGGGCCCACATTTAACGATCCTCTCCTGAACGGCAAAGTTCTGCTAAAAGCAAAAAGCTCTAAGCTGTTTCTTATAAATCAGCCAGAACACGCCACCTATCGGAAGATCAGCCAGAACACAAACCGAAAAAAATGTATGCGCCACTTAGAGGAAGATCAGCCAGAACATAAACCGAAAAACGTATGCGCCACCTATCGGAATTGTTTTGCTATATATATATGTGTGTCGGTGTGTATATACTATTCCTTGCACCATTTGAGTTAGGACCCCCATTTACATACTACTAATTACCAAATTTATTCAAACAAAACAATACACTTTTATATCACTTTATAGACGCACACCTCTTGAAACACGGAATTTTTTTGTAACTGATTAGTTTTGACCCTTCATAAATGTCAAAATGTAAATCCTGTGGCTTTCAAAAAATTATAAGGTGTACGTTAGACTGTCAACTAGCTTTACAAGTTATAACTTTATAAAAATCGATAACTGTTTGTGCATGAAAATTTTCGGAAAGTACCCCAATTTTCTGTACTTTGTAAAGTACAGCCGGCGTTAATGGGTTAAGTGACTGTCGGTCGATTTTAAAATTTATTACGTCCTTTTTCGGAGACCAAGTAACTCCGAGGGCCTTGATTGTGCCGGTATCATCCACTTCCAACGACTTTTCCTCATTGTCGTTTTTAAAGAAATTTGGATGATTGGAGTGCCACTTTGCAAGGCAAATTAAAATCGTAACAACCTCTTTTTGAATTTGTTGCAATTCATCTATGTTGCCAGTGCCCGATAGCATGTCGTCCACGTAAAACTCCTCACGGATTACCCAACAACCCAGTGGATATTGTTCGGAGTACATATCGCTTAACTCCTTCAAGCATCGAATGGCTAAATACGGTGCGGGCGCTGTACGATATGTTACAGTGTTTAGGCAAAATTTTTGGATTAGGTCTAGTGGGCTTTCTCTATACAAAATGAGTTGGAACGTTTTATCATCGTCATTGATGACTACTTGGCGGTACATTTTTGTAATATCAGCGGTAATTGCGTATTTGTGACAACGAAAGCGTATTAATGCGCTAAACAACTCTGGTTGAATGTTAGGACCAACCATTAATGTATCTTTTAATGAAACTGGAGGGGAGCTTTTGCATGACGCATCGAAAACAACTCTTAGCTTGGTGGTTGTGGCGTCTGGTCTTAAGACGCATTAATTCTGAATAATATAATGTGGTGAATTTATATCAACATTTGTGATTTTAGACATATGACCTAGTTTGATGTATTCATTCATAAACTCTTTATACATGCTATAAAGTTTAAGGGGTTTTTGTAATCGTCTTTCTAACGAAAGGAATCCTTTTTGAGCAATTTCGTATGTAAGCCCGAGACTTGATGGGTCTTTTTTGAAGGGTAGTTTGACCTCAAATTGTCCGCTCGGCAAAATGTTTAAATTTTCCTTAAAATGGGCTTCACATTCTATGTGTTCTGGCGTTAACTTTGCAACCTCCTCAAATTCCCAAAATTTTTTAAGTGTCTCATTTATTCCGTTATTTCTTTCACCCAGGCCTTCAGCAGTGGCAACTGTTAAATCACAAATAGCTTTTTTCATTTTTGGGTTAACTTTAAATTTTCCTGAAACAATCCATTCCAATTGGGTCTTTTGTAAAGTTAGTAACTCAGCGTTAAGTTTTATTTGACCCCTTTCTCTGCTGGACTACAGGTTGATTGCATTTACACTGACTTTTCCAAAGCTTTTGATAGAGTTCCTCACACAGTTCTGATAAAAAAATTAAGCTGTATCGGTTTTCATTCAACGTTTCTTTTGTGGATTCGTTCTTATTTAAGTAAAAGACACTGCGTTGTTACCATTGATGGGAAAATGTCTAGTCCGTTCGTTGCGACTTCTGGCGTTCCCCAGGAAAGTATACTAGGCCCACTTTTATTTATATTATTTATTAATGACATCAGCAGTTGTTTTTCGTTTGCAAAGTGTTTACTTTATGCAGAGGACTTAAAAATATTCTCAGCTATTAAATCGCCAGAAGATGCCATAAAGCTGCAGGATGATATAAATAAGCTTCACCAATGGCGCCTGAATTCCTGTCTCTCTTTAAATACGCAAAAATGCATACAAATTATTTATTCAAAATCAACTAACAATTTGTCTACAAAACACAGTATATCTAACTATGAACTTCAATGTGTTGATGAGACTAAAGACCTGGGTGTCGTTTTTGACAAAAGGTTTTCTTTCATTAATCACATTAACTACGTAACATCGCAAGCATATTCTATGCTGGAATTGGTACGGCGCAATTCTTCAAAATTCTCAGACCCCTATACCTTTAAGCTGCTCTACACGTCATACATTAGATCTCATATTGAATATGCTGTCTTCATTTGCAGACCAAGCAACCAAACGGCCATTTGTAGAATTGAGAGAATTCAAAAAAATTTCCTTAAATATGCCCTTCGGCCGTTAAACTTTTAGGAGCCGATTCCTTCCTGCTCTGCACGTCTTTTACTTTTAAGCCTCAAGTCGTTGGAAAATCGTAGATCTATACTGTGTTTGTCATTAATGTATAATATTATTAATGGCTACATTGATTGCCCTTATTTGCTGGAAAGGGTTCGATTTAATGTTCCCCAAAGATCTCTCAGAAATTCCTTACCAATTTATTACGATTATTTCAGAACGAATTACGCTGGTAATGCTCCCATTACGCCTGCTATTCGGGAGCTTAACTCAATAAGTAATTCCGCTGCTCTTGATTTTTCTATTCAAAGGGCTGAATTTATGAATATTTTGAAGTCTGCTTTCTAAGTACACAGATTACTTTTAGGCAAAAGTATTTTTATTTTTTAAATTTTCATTGTATCATAGGCTGTAAGGATTAAAATTCATAGACTTAAATAAATAAATAAATAAAAATCACAAGTTTGGCTTCAGAAGAGGGCACGGAACTATTGAGCAGGTCCACAGACCCACCGAGCAAATATGCGACGCTTTTGAAAAGAAAAAGTACTGCACAGTTGCTTTTCTAGATATTTCACAAGCTTTTGATCGCGTATGGCATGACGGACCTATCTATAAAGTAAAATACACCCTCCCTATAAACTACTTATTTATACAATCATATCTAAAAGAACGCTATTTCTTCGTTAAACAAAGTGTAGAGCAGACTGCCCTTTACGAGTGCTTAGCAGGCGTCCCGCAAGGCTGTGTAATGGGCCCAATACTTTATCTACTTTACACGTATGACCTCCAATAGCAGAAGACCTCGCTATAGGCGCGTTTGCCGATGATACTGCGGTGCTGGTCGTTAACCCTAACCTTAGCATGGCTTCACTCAAGCTCCAAGTAATTTAAAAAAAAATTACCCATTGGCTGAAAGAATGGAGGATCAAATCCAATGAATCAAAATGCGTTTAAGTAACTTTTACTACCAGACGTAACACTTGCCCACCCGTTAAACTCAACGATATTAATATACCACAAAGCGGCGAAACAATGTACCTTGGTATGCACTTCGACAGAATATTATCTTGGAGGACCCACATATTCAGCAAAAGAAAAGCCCTTGATATGAAACTAAGAAATCTGTATTGGCTTATGAACCGAAACTCACAATTATCAATATCAAGTCCTGCTTTACTCAGCCATCATAAAACCCATTTGGATATATGGAATACAACTGTGGGGAACTGCAGCAAACTCAAACATAGAAATTCTCCAAATATTCCAATCGAAAATCCTTAGAATGATTGTAAACGCACTCTACTATGTGACTAACAACCAACAATAGCTGAAGAAATCAAAAAGTATGCTATTTCATACAACACGAGGCTTCTAACTCAACCCAACCCATTCATTCTAGCCCTCTCAGCAAGACCAACTAATTTCACGCGCCTGAAAAGAAAGTCAATCACAGATCTTCAACACTGATGAATTCTTCAAAAAAAATTGATGCACTACTTAGAGAAATCCATCCATGCCCACCAAGTTTATTAAGTGGTATTAATGAATTCTTAAAAAAAGGATCACTACTCAGAGCAATCCATCCATACCCATCAAGTTTAATTAATTATGAATTACTTTTAAAAAACCACAAATTTTTTAGATTTATTCTATGTATACAGTCGGCAAAATATATTGGATGCTAAAAAAACTAACAAAAAATAAAAACTTTGAAACTTCTTTATCTTTATTGCCTACTTATCATATTCTACATGTACTAAACTCAAATGAATTTGTGTGTAGGTACATACGTATACATATGTACATTTAGCTATAAATCAGAATTCTATGTATTAATTTGCCATTAAGCTCGTTGCTACGTTTTTGCTTGCTGGATCACGATTCAGTGGTTGGCCAGCAAACAGTGAAATCACAGCAAAATAAACGAATCCAACATAAATTATTAAATAACCACAGCCACACCGATTATACTATGTATTATTTGGAATATATTGCGCTACATTTGCTTATCCAAGCCAACAACTACAATTTTATTTTATAAAAAAAAATGAATGTAAGGCACGATAACCTCCGAAGAGATCTAAGGCGAGCTTCTCTTCCAATTTGCGACGCGCTCCTCTTGATTTTCCTTACAAATTGGCCGGACGGGACCTACATACATGTTTTATGCCGACTCCGAACGGCATCTGCAAGGCAGATGAGTTTTCACTGAGAGCTTTTCATGGCAGAAATACATCCGGAGCGCTTGCCAAACACTGCCGAAGGGCCACACCGCTTAGACAAATTTTCTTCTAATTGAAAAACCTTATTTCTAAAATTTTGATGTTGCTTTGCCCGGGGTGTGAACCCAGGGCATATCGTGTGGTAGGCGGAGCACGCTACCATCACACCATGGTTGCCGCCAGTTTTATTTTGCTTGTTTTAAATTCGTTGAAGTATTCGCGTTTATATTACTTAATTAATTAATTTTTTTTTATTTAATTAAAAATATTTTCACTACTGCCCTTGCCAATGGACAGATGCGTCATGCTCCACCACGTAGGAGTCCCCGCTTAAACCCAGTACCATCGTTTGCTGCCACAAGCCGTAGTAATATGGAAAATAATTTCATTTTATTATCCACAATTGAACAGGAGCAATTGGGTGATAGTACATCCGTTCCAACCACCAAATCCACTACATTTTCTGCCAACAATGTAAGTATGCCAGCCAAGGATTCCAGCGCCACTAGAACAGCCAATAACACCGAGCACCGTAATAAAATTAGTCAAGCCATCGATCTCCAGGCCATGGAGAAACGTCTAGCTCAATTGGAAACCCACCTATTAACAACTCGAGCGTAACATAGAAAACGACGCCCTAAGAGCAGCCTGCGCCGCCGTAGCTACAGCCAACGCAAACCGACACAACACGATGCACTGCAATCACGCTCAAAATCAAACTCCAGACTGCCGTTCGCGGAAGTTCACAACAGTTCCACGAATTAGCCAGTATTTCGCGGAACGGCTTCGTCAACAAATAATATGTACAGTGCTTTACATACAATGGAACATTTTCGTCATTTCCATCACAATTGTCTAATCTTTCGATGCCACCTAGTGCAAATAGTGGGTACATCCACGGTATGCAATATCCACATCGGAATACGATTATGCCAAGAAAGCTATTGGAACTGCCTGAGTTTAGTGGGCGGTCAGAAGACTGGTCTTTGTTTTATACAACCTTTAATGAATCTACGGCAGCCTATGCCTATAGTGACCTTGACAACAATCAAAGGTTGCAAAAGTGTTTGAAGGGTGATGCTCGTGAAACTGTTAAGTCGTTGCTTAATCATCCGAACAACATTCCTTTGCTTATTGAACAACTAAAGTTCAGAAAGGGTCGTCCTGAGCAGCTCATTCGTAGTCAGCTCTTGTAAGTAAAAGGAATTTTTCCAATTTTGAGAATGCAGTAAGACAACTAATTCTATTTGCCATTAAAGATAGAAACATTTGTGCGTTTCTGCACTCAGCCAGCGCCGAGCATCACCCAAAGTTACTCGAAGAACTTATGTAGAAGCTTCCAATGAGTAAGCGAATCGATTGGGGTAGGTACGCTGTGACAATACAGCCTCGTGCTACAGTATCGCATTTCAGTGAGTGGCTCACTTTGCTAGCCAATGTTATTCGCACCGTGCATTACGAAAGTCAAGTTGTCACTCGTGAGCCGAAGCGCCAAGTGATTCTTCATATGGATAACAACAACCACCGCAGAAACGGCCAATATGCCAGGGCCAGCACAATATATCCGAATGTAAGAGTTTTACAGGCAAATCAGTATCCAGTAGGTGGACAGAAGTGAAATCACGTAATCTATGTTTTGCTTGTCTCAATACCGGCCACACTACACAAAACTGAAGACAACGTAAAAAGTGTGCAATAGATGGGTGTAACCGTGTTCATCACCATTTACTCCATGAAGCCAAACCGCAACGTTTGTCAGCATCACCACCTGTAAACAATGTAAATCGAGCTAACGTATCACAGTCATCGTTGGAGCCGCCACAAGGCGATCACCAACAACTGTCCTCCACAGATTTGGGAGCCACAGTATTAAGCTGTGCAACTAACGCCACAGAGAGCAAACTCCTATTCCGTATATTGCCCGTTACACTGTATGGAAGACAACGCCAAGTAAACATTTATGATCTATTAGACGAAGGTTCATCCATTGCTATGTTCGACGACACACTTGCAAAAGAACTTCAGTTACGCGGAGGCCCAAATTATCTCAATGTCCAGTGGTTCCGGGGACATATAGCCCAAGAGCGTCGTCGCCGGATGCTACAGCGAAGCTATGCAAAAAGAGCTCCGACAGCAAGGATCAGACAGGCACACCAACAATTACCTAATTAAGCAGACGTCAGCTGCGTTAAATCAGCAAAACTTTCCTGGAGAAAAAAAGATGACCAAGATAGGCAAGGCGATTGAGGACTTGATGCAGTTCTTCATAGGGGGAAATAATATCACGCGGAATTCAAGTGCTTGGCCTCCGTAACAAAAGTGCTGTACTTCGAGTCGGCCCTAGAGGTAAAGAATTTGGAACATAAATTGAGTGCATGCGAAAGTGCCAAGGATAGAAGTCCATCACCCCTGAATGCCGAGCTTCAGCCCCTGCCCCCGTCTTCTCCCCCTCTTTTCCGGCAGCAATTGTGTAGGCCAGGGAAACAGACTCTTAGTCCCCACCCCCCTTTGTACCCTTTGCCAGCACAGTTTGCGACATCAGCCCAATGCAGCGCCTGCAATGGACGGTGCCACTTTCCTGGATGTTCTGGCCTCTGCGACGGCAACCCTTCGACGGGTTTCATTGCACCATGCTGCCAGGCCACATACCCAAATACACCGGGTACCCCAATGCTTAAACAAGGACGTCCAGTCCCAGGGCCACAACAGCAGTTGCGTCCTAGCCTTCCACAACCCAGGCGTAGTCACCCGTCACTTACTGCCAGAGTGGCGACGTCTCCTCCTATACAATTCAGACTTCTGCAGTTAAACTGTAATGTATTAACTGGGAAGATCACGGAGATAGTCGATTTCATGAAGCGGCACAACATCCGCATTGCTGAGATTCAATAGACTAAACTCACAGCAAGATATGCACTGCAGACCTGTTCTGGGTATAATGTCCACATAAAAGATCTCGAGAGCAGAAATGGAGGCAGCCTCGCGTTTATCATACACCACTCTGTGCAATATCATATATTTGATCCCGGCATCGACCGCAGGGACAGTGTCTTAGAGCGTCAAGGCTTATCTGTCCGGTCAGGCGATGCAAACCTAGAAATCATCAACATCTACATTCCTCCTGCCACCTGTTTCCCCAGTGGATACCGCCCTAATATTAGCGCCTTACTCACTGGCAACATTCGCATTATCTTAGGCGATTTCAATGCCCATCCCGATCTATGGCATTCAAACTTGCGGGCGGACAGTAGGGGTGAGATGTTGGCGGATCAAATAGAAGAAACGACGTTTTGCACAATAAACGGAGACGCGCCCACACGTATGGTAGGAAGCTTTCGCAGTTCGCCGGATATTTCAATCGTGACCGCAGAACTCGTAAACTGCTTCAACTGGCAGCCGATGGCAACATTGGCATCTGACCACCTGCCTATACTTATTTCGATCGGGCGTACCACCGACTTCATCGTCACAGAAATACGCACTTTCATAAACTTTAAAAAAGGAAAGTGGGACGAATACAAATTCTTTACAGACAACCACTTTGCTGCCCTCCATATCCCGACTGATGCCCGTCAAGGGGAGCGTGCTTTCCGAAAGGTCATTGAATCCACCTCGGCACGTTTCATTCCCGCCGGTAGAATTCCCGAAATTCGGCCCCACTTCCCGGCGGAGGCCTCAAATTTAGCGAGAGAACGTGACCTTATAAGAGAGCTCGATCCCGGCGACCCCCAAATAAGGGATATAAACCAACGCGTCAGATTGCTTGTAGATGAACACAAGCGGGCGAAATGGGAGGAGCACCTAAGAGGTTGTAACCTTTCTGCCGGTGTAGGTAAACTTTGGTCCACCGTAAAGTCCCTATCGAATCCGTCTAGGCACAATGACAACGTTTCCATCGCTTTTGGCGATAAAGTGATGTCGGATGCGAAAAAATTCGCAGGCGCTTTCTGCCGACAATATATAATGCACTCTACGGCCGACAAAAATAGACGGAGGGCCAACAGACACGCGCATAAACATAAATTCAGCGCGTCACCAATTACCATCACCGCCAAAGAGGTTGAGGATGCCATCGGTCATGCTAAACCATCCAAAGCAGTGGGCCCAGACGGCATAGCCATGCCGATGCTTAAAAGCCTAGGGAAAGAGGGTTTCAAATATTTAGCACATGTCTTCAACCTGTCTCTTTCCACCTTTGTCATACCCGAAAAATGGAAAATGGCCAAGGTGGTCCCGCTACTAAAGCCTGGGAAACCAACTAACATAGGAGAGTCGTATTGTGGGGACCAAATATAAGCCCTTAATTTGGCCCATACAAAACCACCGCCCTTTAACACCGAATCAGTAACGCAGACAACGCAACACAAATAAAACTCTAAACAAGAACACGATCAGCAACATAGCCAACACAACACGAAACAAAAACAAGTCTCTGAAACATCACTAGCACAGCGAGTTGCCGCAACACTCCATAGCAACACCGTAATCATGGCAACGCAACGAACTATGCTAGCAACATCAAGAGCATTAGCCATGAAAAGAAAAACACAAGAAGACAGCAGTCAGTCAGCACGCGGTTGTCGTTGCGACCGGAGCTTCTATTGGAGCGCTCTGGAAGGCATATCGGGTTTAACCATTGCAAGCTAGTGCGGTTCATAGGAGAAAGGCGTGGACTAAGAATTGTGAGTAAGCTGGTTTTGACCGCTCTACAACGCTTTAGCTAACGCTCGCTCTCTCGTAAGCAAACGTCCTCCTCTGCATCGTGATCTCGCGCTCATCCAAACGTTAACCGTGGCAGAAGTACATCGACATCTGCAGTAGCAGTGAATTGAAGTGAAACGCCACAACGTGACTGTACCGAGGCTAAGGGAATCCACCTAATGGGACGCGAAGTTGTGATTGTTACCCGAGCAGCAATTGGAGGGCATCTGAAAGGCGTATCGGTTTTGACCATCGCAAGACAGTTCCCTTCATAGGAGTAAGCCGTGGGCTGAGGATTGTGGGTAAGCTGGTTTTGACCGCTCTACAACGCCCTAGACCACGCTCGCTCCCTGCGAAGCAAAGGCCTACAGCGCCGCGAGCCCGCGCACCACCGCCGTAAACCTCGGCAGAAACAGCAGCGCTACGCTACCATACGACGTTGGCCGCAGCAGAATTATACGAGCATACGACGCTGGCCGCAGCAGTGATACGCAAACATACGACGTTGGCCACAGCAGTCACGCAAGCATACGACGTTGGCCGCAGCAGAACTACACGAGCATAAGACGTTGTCCACAGCAGAGATACGCTAACACACGACGTGGGCCGCAGCAGAGATAAGCTAACATACGACGGTGACTACAGCAGGGTCACGCAAATATACGACGTCAACCATACCAGTGTTACACTCACGCAGACGCACCGACGTAAGCCGCAGCAGAGACAGCGCAGTCGCTAACCGTAAGATAAACACACCGACGCAAGGCGTCACTGAGATACATTTACATACACCCAGGCGACGGCTAGCAAGGTGTCCTAACGGGGCGATCCTAACGGGACACGAGGACCGTTAGTCCACCACTAATCACGGAGCAAGCATAAAACGAAGTGAAGAATATACACACATCTTTCTTTTATTATATTGTTATAGTTATAGTATATAGAGTTAAAGAAAAAAAGTGAATTTTATATGAAAACGTTTTGCAAGGTGCCCCGAAATACAAACAGCACTTATTGAAGAAGCACCGGGGCAAGGAAAAGCTTCGTTACAATTGGCGCCCGAGCAGGGACCCTGAAAATCGTTCATCGTCAGAAGGAACACTCCTAACTAGAAACCTAACTGGAAAATGGCCGACCAGATTGATACCACTTGGTTAGACAATATTTCAATGCCTAGAGATCCGAAAGCGCATAGCAGCACTAGCTTCGAAAGCAAATACTGACTCGGAAACACACCCAAAATTTTTATCCATAGAAGCCGCTTATAAGGAACCTACAGACACGAGTGAGGTAAATGAGGTCAAGACACTGATTCCGTCGAACGGAGGCGGAACCATGAACATCGCCGATAGACAACCAGAGCAAACCCAGTTCGCGTTCCCTCAGGAGTACAGCACCCCCACAACAGTACTTATCATCAGGAATAGCGGTACCATCCAACGGTACGTCTCACACCGACCGTTATATTCGCACCCATCATCGACCAGGTAAGAAAGTGGTCAGTAAAATATGAAGGTGGACGGGACTCTCTAGCTTTCATCAAACGACTGGAAGA
Organism: Eurosta solidaginis; assembly: GCF_040869045.1. Taxonomy (NCBI): domain Eukaryota; kingdom Metazoa; phylum Arthropoda; class Insecta; order Diptera; family Tephritidae; genus Eurosta; species Eurosta solidaginis. The sequence goes on along the minus strand of NC_090323.1, from coordinate 119,063,346 downwards.
ACTAGCCGAAGTCTACACGCTCAACGTGGACTTACTCCCAAAAACGATGCCCGAATTGCTAGGTGGCACGCCCTTCAATGGTATGGCAATAACAACGTACACTGGAGCAACTGGGCAACCTTCAAGCGTGACTTTTTAAGCTTCTTTCTACCAGCCAGGTACTTCGAGCGTCTCGAGGACGAAATACGGCAACGAAGGCAGCACGCCCGCGAAAAATATAAAGACTATATGCTAGAGATACAGAGCTTGATGAGACGAGCCGGATACAGCAACGAGCAGCGCCTGGAAAGAATCTTCCGCAATAGCCACCCCGATTATATACTCTATATTCGCAGAAGGGATTTCAACAACCTAGGAGAACTCCTTTCCCTCGCCGAGGAATACGAGGGTATCCACGAAATTTACCGACGGACATCAGACGGATCACATCGCGAAGTAGCGAGGCACATCGTTGGTGACAGAACTACAGGTTCGGAACCATCATCCCACCAGCAGCCACCGAGCATACAGCCCCAATCACCACCAGACACTCAGATTTTCGATCCGAACAGCGAATGCAGAAGGTGTGGCCAAGAAAGGCACCATGCAAGGAGATGTCGTAAACCACGGACATTTTTTTGTTGGGAGTGCGGTCGGAATGATATACGCACAATTGAATGCTGCCGTCGACGTCAGGGTAACCCACAGAAGGTGTAACCAAGGGCAAGGCGCGGTGAGCCCACTGAACGCAGCGCCAAATCAGCAGTAGTTATGTACCAGGAACACGGTCGCCTTTACGCCCCAGCTCAGATTGGAGCAGTATCATCGGAGGCAGTTATCGACACAGTGGCCTCAAGGAGTTTCGTTTCAGCCACCCTCGCGATTCACGTTGTGATTTCTGGAAGCGGAGAGAGGTTAAGAGTGGCTATCGAAATAACAATGGCCAACGGAGTTAGCACTACGATCTTCGACGCCGTAAGGACAGAGGTACGCCTCTGAGACCCGTCACTTCACACAGTCCTGCATGTAATTCCCGGGGCAATTGACGCCATCATACTTGGCCTGGACACGCTAGGGAGCATAAGAGCATCCATATCATGTGGAGGAGGCCACCTGGTGCTAACCAGACCCCTTGCTCAGCATTCAACGCCCCCTAGAGCCAGGTCAGAGACCATCCAGAGTATAACACCATCGAGCACGAGTAACAACAGGTACGATATCACCAATCAGACTAACGACGACCTTCCCAGCCATGAACACAACGGCATAGAAGGCGAGGCGCATCGCATACGAGAATTCCTGCCAGGAGAACTCCAAAAGTTCGAGGCCATGAGCGGGGTAACGACGATAGCCGAGCACAAGGTCATCTTGACTGATGACCGCTCCATCAAGCAGCGGTATTTCCCACGCAACCCAGCGATGCAGAGTATAATCAACACCGAGGTCGACGAACTCCTCGCGAAGGGATGCATCGAACCATCCTGCAGCCCCCACAGCGCACCGATCGTGTTAGCTAGGAAAAAGAACGGTAAGTGGAGGTTGTGCGTGGACTACCGGCAGCTCAATGCTAGGTCAGTCCTCGACGCATACCCGTTGCCGAGGATACAACACATATTGGACAAACTACGACGAGCAATATATATAAGCAGCCTCGATCTGAAAAATGGATACTGGCAAATACCATTGGAACTAAAAAGTCGCCCCTACAAGGCTTTCACAGTACCCGGACGCGGCCTATTCCAATGGCGTGTCATGCCCTTTGGCTTACACTCGGCACTCGCCACGTTCCAGAAGGCGCTGAACTAGGTCATAGGGCCAGAAATGGAGCCCCATGCTTTTGCGTATCTGGATGATATCATCGTCATAGGCGCCACTTTGGAGGAACACATCCAAAATTTACGGGAGGTGATGTTACGACTACAGCGCGCCAACCTCAGGATAAATACAGAGAAGTGTGATTTATTTAAAAAAGAACTCAAGGGCTTCACACGGACCCAGAAAAGGTTGCCGCTATTCAAGAACTGAAGCCACCGACCAGCGTGAAAGAAGTACGCCAATACCTAGGGATAGCCTCGCCGTACCGCCGTTTCGTGCCCGATTTCGCCACTATAAGCCAGTCGCTCACCACCCTGCCAAATAAAGGCAAGCATTGGAAATGGGGAACCGAACAGCAGGAAGCGTTCGACATCATCAATCGGAAACTCACCGAAGCACCCATACTTGCATGCCCAGATTTTACGAAAATGTTCACCCTGCAGACGGACGCGAGCAACTACGGCCTGGGGACAGTGCTGACACAGGAATTAGAAGAAGGCGAGCGGGTGATCGCTTACGCCAGCCGGAGGCTCAACAAGGCAGGAGCCAACTATTCGCCCACCGAAAAGGAGTGTCTGGCTATCGTTTGGGGAATCGGTAAGATGAGATCATACTTGGAAGGCTACAAGTTTAAAGTAATAACCGACCACATGTTACTTAAGTGGTTAAATACCATTGAGAGCCCTTCTGGCCTCATAGCGCGATGGGCCTTGGAACTACAGCAGCACACCTTCGACATTGAGTATCAGCAAGGGGAAGCTTAACATAGTGGCGGACGCCCTATCTCGACAGCCGCTGGAGGTATTACGACTTACAACGACGACGGAACCACAATGCAAGTGGTGGCACAAGCGTGTCGGCGAAGTATGCACCAACCCGGAGAAATACGCCGACTATACGATACACGATGGACAGTTATACCGCCATATTCTCTGCCGGCCACACGACGAAGAGGCGGTACCATGGAAATTGTGTGTGCCCACACCACTCAGACAGGGATTATTACAGGAAAATCATGACATACCAAGCGCGGGACACATGGGTATCCGCCGGACAGTAACACGAATCGCCAACCGATATTATTGGAATGTCCGTGACATCAGCCGGTATGTACGTCAATGCGAATCCTGCCAGAAATACAAGGAAACACAACAAAAGCCAGCCGGAAAAATGCTCTCACAGGTAGCCATGGAACCATTTGCCATGGTATGCGGGGACTTCGTTGGACCTCTACCGCAATCTACACACGGAAATACGATGTTACTGGTATTTTTCGACCGATTCAGCAAGTGGGTGGAATTGATCCCCATGAGGCGTGCTACCGCAGAGGGCCTTCGCCGTGCTTTTAGGGAACGAATCCTCGCAAGGTTTGGCGTCCCCAAAGTACTCATATCCGACAACGGCGCACAGTTTTGTAGTACGCTCTGGGAGCGCTACCTCAAGGAAGTCGGGGTACGACAACAATACACCGCACCCTATACCCCCCAAGAAAACCCAACGGAACGAGCAAACAGGACCATTAAGCGAATCATAGCACTCATCACCAACTCAAAACACAAGCGATGGGACGACCTTCTTCCGGAAATTGAGCTAGCGATAAATACTAGTGTCAACGCCTCTACAGGCTACAGCCCAGCTTTCCTCGTGCAAGGACGGGAACCACAACTGCCAGGAGCCCTATTCGATGAAGTCAACTTTGGAAAAGGTGCAACTCACACCACAGCCGAAGGGAAGTCCAACAAAATGCAGGAAGGATTTAGAATAGTAAGGCAGAATATAGAACGAGCTGCAGTAGATCAAGCGCGTCATGATAACCTACGGCGGAGAAAATGGACCCCCGTAGTCGGCGACTTAGTGCTTGGAGCACCACTTGTCCAAGGCAACGGTAGGATTTGCAGAGAAATTGGCCCCCAAGTATGATGGCCCATACCAAATCCTGGAGTACGTTTCCCCAGTAATTCTTAAATTAAGGAAAGTCGATAGCGGAAAGGAGAAGACGGCATTAGCTATGAAAAGAAAAACACAAGAAGACAGCAGTCAGTCAGAACGCGGTTGTGGTTGCGACCGGAGCTACTATTGGAGCGCTCTGGAAGGCATATCGGTTTTGACCATTGCAAGCCAGTGCGGTTCATAGGAGAAAGGCGTGGACTAAGAATTGTGGGTAAGCTGGTTTTGACCGCTCTACAACGCTTAAGCCAACGCTTGCTCTCTCGTAAGCAAACGTCCTCCACAGCATCGTGATCTCGCGCTCATCCAAACGTTAACCGTGGCAGAAGTACGTCGGCATCCGCAGTAGCAGTGAATTGAAGTGAAACGCCAAAACGTGACTGTACCGAGGCTAACGGAATCCACCTAACGGAACGCGAAGTTGTGATTGTTACCCGAGCAGCAATTGGAGGGCATCTGAAAGGCGTATCGGTTTTGACCATCGCAAGACAGTTCCCTTCATAGGAGAAAGCCGTGGGCTGAGGATTGTGGGTAAGCTGGTTTTGACCGCTCTACAACGCCTTAGACCACGCTCGCTCCCTGCGAAGCAAAAGCCCACAACGACGCGAGCCCGCGCACCACCGCCGTAAGCCTCGGCAGAAACAGCAGCGCTACGCCAGCATACGACGTTGGCCGCAGCAGAATTATACGAGCATACGACGCTGGCCGCAGCAGCGATATGCAAACATACGACGTTGGCCACAGCAGATTCACACAAGCATACGACGTTGGCCACAGCAGAGCTACGCCAACATACGACGTTGGCCACAGCAGAGTCACGCAACCATACGACGTTGGCCGCAGCAGAGCTACACGAGCATACGACGTTGTCCACAGCAGAGATACGCTAACATACGACGTTGGCTGCAGCAGAGATACGCTAACACACGACGTTGGCCGCAGCAGAGATACGTTAACATACGACGTTGGCCGCAGCAGAGATACGCTAACATACGACGTTGACCACAGCAGAGGCACGCAAATATACGACGTCAACCATACCAGAGTTACACTCAAGCAGACGCACCGACGTAAGCCGCAGCAGAGACAGCGCAATCGCTAACCGTAAGAGAAACACGCCGACGCAAGGCGTCACTGAGATACATTTACACACACCCAGGCGACGACCAGCAAGGCGTCCTAACGGCACACGAGGACCGTTAGCCCACCACTAATCACGGAGCAAGCATAAAACGAAGTGAAGAATATATACACACATCTTTCCTTTATTATATTGTTATAGTTATAGTATATAGAGTTAAAGCAATAAAGTGAATTTTATATGAAAACGATTTGCAAGTTGCCCCGAAATACAAATTTATTCTAAGCGAACCTTGGACACGGCAAGTATACCCCAGCACTTATTGACGAAGCACCGGGGAAAGGAAAAGCTTCGTTACAGTATCGCCCGATATCTCTCATATCGCCAGTAGCCAAGACGCTTGAAGCCATTTTGCTCCCCTACTTCAAAGCAAATTTGCAGCTAGGCTGTTATCAGCATGGCTTCAGAAGATTCCATAGCACCACCACCGCGCTAAATGCCATCAACACCCAGATAAATTCCGGTTTAAACCAAAACCACCACAATAGAACAGTACTCGTTGCGCTAGACCTATCAAAAGCTTTTGGTACGGTCAACCATGCTACGTTACTGCAAGACCTGGAAGGGTCTACCCATCCCCCATGTCTTAAAAGGTTGACCGCAAATTATTTGGGTGTTCGGCAGGCACCGGTGCAATTTAGAAACGAAACATCAAAAGCAAGAAGAATTAAACAAGGAGTTACTATCGTATTCTACGCCGATGATTGCATAATAATGACCACATGCCCAGGCCCACAGATCAATGAGCTTTGCAACAGAATAAACGGCTACCTCCCTGAACTCTGCAGTTTTTTCGCCTCGCGAAACTTGGCATTATCACCGACTAAATCCTCCGCAACCTTATTTACAACATGGACGTCCCAAATGTCGACCATTTTGAACATCCACGTCGATGGCACTACGCTACCGACTGTCCTACACCCCAAAATCTTGGGTGTGACATTTGATCAGCATCGACATTTTGGTGAGCACGCAAACGCAGTTGTTTCGAAAACCCAGAGCTGCAATAAAATCCTCAAACCCCTTGCTGGCAGTACTTGGGCAAAAGACAAAGAAACGCTCATTACCACATACAAAGCAATTGGCCAGCCGATTGCGTGCTACGCGTCCCCTATATGGTCGCCAAGCCTAAAAACTACCCACTGGAAGAAGCTACAGGCCTGCCAAAATACTGATCTCGGAATCGCCACGGGCTGTCTTTTTATGTCCCCAGAACACCCTCTTCATAATGAGGCGAGAATACTCCCCATCAGGGAGAGTAATGAGATGCTAACCAAACAGTTCCTGTTGCATACCCAGAAAACTGGGCATCCCAATAGACATCTGATTGATGACCCAAGACCGCCTAGGGGCTTAAGGAATCATCTCCGTAAGCATTTTGAGGAAATACGGCACCTGAGAACTCAGCCGTATGAAGCAAAAAAGCACAAGCAGGTCATTGGTGAACTCCACAAAGAGGCGTCGGGCCTGCCTCTTGTTCGCCTCTTGGGGTTGATTAGGGCTTAAGTCATCTCAATGTCTCCCTTTGCTGGATCCCTAGGCACAGCGGCTTTGAAGGGAATGAACTCTCGGATGAGATGGCTAGGAAAGCTCCGTCCGACCGCCGGTGAGTTATCTCCTAGGAGAATCGACGAATATGAGAACAGGGCAACGGACTTGCTATGGACCAACAGGGTTGACTGCGAAGTCTCAAGCTCCTTATGGCCATGCTTGGATAGGAGAGACCCCAGCTTCCTTCTCAAACTGAACAAATCTGCGGTGGGGCTTCTTACGGGTGTCATCACAAGTCATTGTGCTATCGCACCAATGCTCCGACGGTAGCGAATACCAACAAGCTCCCTCTGCAGAAGCTGTCAGGATAAGGAGGAAGGGAAGTCGATCTACCACTTTCTCTGCCGATGTCCGATGCTTCAAAGAAGAAGGCTCAGATTTCTGGGATCACGCTTCTTCGACAGCCTGGCAGAGGTTGGGAGGCTGGACGTATCGCTTCTTCTTGGGTTCATCAGTCAAAGCAAGTGGTTCCACTAGGATGTAATGGCTCTAAAAGAATTTGCCGCTATTTACTGAGGGCACTCACAATGGACAAAAATGTCCCCGAGTGGAAATATGGGTAACACTAAAGCGCGTCCTAACCTAACCTACCGCAAGATGTCGTCGTTTGAGGTGCATTCCTCTTCACTAAAGTACCCCACGGGAATGATGCATCGGATACCACCTTTAGCTTGCACCCTGCCATGGAGGGAGTTTTGGGGCGATAGCCCTTAGCCACTCCTTGTGGGTTGCATCTCTGCAGATCAATGAAAGCCAGCCTGGGTGAGGTGTACAACCGCTAAAAGTGGATGTTTCCGCACTAGTTTGTGCGGACTGTATTAAAAAAAATTGCCGAAAAAATCAAGCATTTGCTGCGTGGGCTGTTCAACAACTGAATTAATTTATTTGATTTCAAAGGCTTACAAGCTAACCAGTGAGAGCATGTACATATGCATATGTGAAATATGAGTTGCATAAATGTGCATGTATATATTTATATATTGCGAATTCACTGCATAAATAAAGTACATACAATTCAATGAGAATATGAGTATTTAAATTTTATATTGAAATGAGAATAAATGTATAAGTGTTTGTAACCACATAAGGGTGCATTCATATAAAATAGAAAGTTTAATAATTAAGGCATTGCAGAGTGCAAACAATTATTGATACTAATAACTTCGAATTCAGTGATGACATGCGAGATTACATGTTGTTATAAATTGAAATATAATAACGAAAATGATATATATACATATGAAATGTATGAAATATAATAGCGAAAGTGATACTTATGTGATATGATGTTCTCTCTATACACAGAGAACTGACGTCTGCTAAGGCACAGATATGCGCTCTCGAAAGCAGCGCAGTTGCTGCCAATGTTATAATAAATGGCATTCCACAAGAACCTGGTGAGTGTTTGAGTGAAATTTTTGGGAGAATTTGTAAAGCAGCTGAGCAGAAACCCCCACCGCTCCGCGACGCTTTTCAGCTGCGAAACGTGAAAAGCAAAGGGCAAAAATATGCTAATATTTGTCCTATTGTTGTGAAGCTGTTCACAGCAAATGAGCGCAATCAGCTGTTGAAATCAATAGCTCTATGCTGCAAAAACAAAAAGAAATCGTTGTCACTCTCTGATGTGGATATGCCGGGATATATCTCTATTCATGTTCATGAGAGTTTACCCAAAATGCAGCGTGAAATTATGGCGAATGCATCAGAGCTTAGGCGGGAAAAACAATTAGCGGCAGAATTTTCTATTCGTGGCAAAGTCTTTGTCAGGTTAAAAAGCGGGGATGAGATGAAACAAGTTAGCAGCAGAGCCGAATTTCATGTTCTTATTGGCGCCAAACCGAAGTAACAATGTTTTTGCACTATATGTATAAGCAAGTGTATAATTATTTAAGCTTAGTAATTAAGTCACTTATATGTTGTTTCTTTCATCCTCTCTTCCCCTTGATGTCTCTACACTATTTGTTTACATTCCCAATTTTATGTTCTCTGCTAATTTTCTTGCTTCTTTCATCTGCTCTTCTGCTTTCTTTTTACTCTAAACTTATATATGCCTTTCTAAGCTGCGATCATATTTTATCTCTGTTGTGTTATATTGTTTTTGTGTTACATGAATTTTGTGGTTGCTCTTTCAAACATTCGGTGTGATGGATTTAAATCCCTATAGGACATCGACTGGCAACATTAGAGGAAGTCATAAAGCTTTAATAGAAATTTTATGCCGCCAGTCCAATGGATTTAATGTTATATATTTTAACGCGAGAAGTCTCAACAGTGAAAAGTTGGACTATGTTAGGGATATTTTTGGAAACTCTAGAGTTAGTGTCATTTGTGTGTCGGAAACGTGGTTTAACCCTGCTATTTCTGACTTCCATTACAGTATTCCCCACTTTAATTTAATACGGCATGACCGCTCACACAGAAGAGGCGGAGGTGTGGCAATTTATTGTAGGTCTAACCTGTCAATTTAAACCTTGCCAGTTTCAAATCCCAATGAAACGGAATTTATTATTGCAGAAATTTCTAACAACGGAAATAAAGCATTAGTATCATCTGTGTATAACCCTCATAAGTGTTGCATGTTAGATTCGTTTTTTGTTGTTTTATCTACGTATATAATTGATTATGAGCGTTATGTTATATGTGGTGATTTTAATGTTAACCTTCTTTTAAGTGACTCTTACACAGCTAAACTACTTGACCATGTATCTACTGCAGGTCTCACTGTAGTAAACAGATTCATCGAAACGAGATATGCCAACAAGTCTAGTCCTAGCCTATTAGATCTTGTTATTACATCCAGTTCTGACCATGTTTTAAAATTTGACCAAATGTTTTTTATATGGGTCCATGACTTGCTTTTTTGTTCACTTTTTTTCATTTAATTGTCCTAATTGTAGTACTTTCGTGTATCGTGACTTGATGTCGGTGAACGTCAGTGATTTGCACGCTAGTCTGTCTTATGTTAATTGGTCTGAATGTTGGTTATATGATACTGTAGACGAAAAACTTGATTTTTTAAATACAAATTTAACACAATTATTTAATAAGCATGTACCCCTTAGAAATAGTAAAGCTTTAAATACATCTTGCCCCTGTACAACAATGTAGTTAGGTCAGCAACAAAAACTAAAAATAGATTATATGCCAGATGGAGAAGAACTAGAACAACATATGATTGGGAACAGTATAAGATTGGCAGTAACAAAGCAAACATAATTATAAAAAATGCAGAGAGAGTGTATTGCGATGCCAAACTTAGTCCGTCGTTACCGACAAGGGAACTCTGGAGCAATTTGAAAAGGCTGGATGTTCATGGTGAAGCACAGGAGGAATGTAAAATAGACCCCAATGTACTGAACAATTACTTCGCAAGTGCCACTAGAGATTTGCCCATTCCCTCTCCAGAGATATTTGTAGATAACCTTAGCACAAATGAAAATTTTCAATTTGAAGTAGTAACCGAGTCTGAGGTGTTAAAATCCCTCACTATGGTTAAATCAAATGCTATAGGCAATGATGGGATATCTCTTAAGTGTGTGAAGCTAGCATTGCCGTTTATTATAGGAACTCTGACTCATATAATAAATCACAGCTTCACAACTGCGATTTTCCCAACGGAATGGAAAAAAGCTGTCATAATACCTATTCAAAAAAATAGGAATGCCACGAGCCCAAGTGATTATAGACCGATAAGCATACTGCCAACTTTTTCGAAAGTGTGTGAATCCTTAATGGTAATACAAATTTCTGCTTTTGTAAAACGGAATAAACTGCTTTCCCCATTGCAATCTGGATTTCGGCCTAAACACAGCTGTTCTACAGCTATGATACAAATAATGGACGACATAAGGATGGAGTTCGACAAAGGACATTTTACACTCCTTTACCTTTTAGACTTTTCGAAAGCATTTGATTTAGTGAATCATGATATTCTTTCCAAAAAGCTCAAGTATTTTTTCGGGTTTTCTGATAGTGCTCTAAACTTTATGGTTAGCTACCTTGCTGGAAGAACTCAGAAAGTGACCTGCAGATCTACGTCCTCTATGTCTTGTATCGTTACCTCTGTTGTACCGCAAGGATCTGTTCTTGATCCCCTTTTATTTAGTCTCTTTGTCAATGATGTGTCCTCTGTATGTAAGCATGTACAGGTTCACGCCTATGCTGACGATATACAACTGTATTTGTCCAGTCGTGTCGGTCTTGTTGAAGATTTGTGCTATAAAAGTAATTGTGATCTGTCATCTATTTCACAATGGGCTACTGTTAATTGTCTTTGTTTGAATGCTGTTAAGTAATATGTGTTGCCTATAAGTAGCAGTGTAGTGCATGTAGAAGATATCCCAAAGTTGTATATTGGTAACACCGATTTAGTAATTACTGGAAAGGTTAAAAATTTGGGATTTGTTGTAAACTCTACGATGACTTGCTCAGACCATATAAACAAAGTTGTAAGCAAAGTGTATATTGTTCTACGTATATTACGAATGTCAGCTTCATTTACGCCTCTTGAGACGAGAAAGAAACTGGCACTTCAACTAATTCTACCCCACATCACCTATTCTGAGCTTGTATATAGCAAGCTAGATTCTGCTTCGTCGCACAAAATTGATGTTGCGTTTAACAATGTTACACGTTACGTCTACGGACTCAGGAGATATGATCACATCACTGCATGGAAGACCAAAATTCTGGGGTGTACTATTTCCAAATATCTTGTTGTTAGAAATTGTACGTTCATGTATAAGCTTTTAGAATATAAAGCTCCGGAATACCTTTACGTTAAATTAATACTAACACGATCCAGAAGGCATCAAACTCTGATAATCCCTAAATATAAATACCTGCCCTCTTCACGGCTTTTCTTCGTTAATGCTGCTAGGCTCTGGAATTCAATTCCAGAAGATGTCAAAGCTGTTATGGGTAGATGTAACTACAGAAGGGTAATTGACAATTATTTTATTTCTACAGTGTAAAAGTGATTGCGATCTGACTTGCTCTATGCATATTTCATTCCTCAATTTTTCCTTTTACTAGATTTTTCAAATTCTAACTTTAAAATTAAAAATATAATATTAATATTACATCAGTTTTGAATTTAAAATACTACGTTTATGTTGTAAGTTACTTGCGAATTGTAATAGACCTAAGATTTAAATTTTTTTTTTGAATTTCCAATTTTGTATTGTACTTTAAAAGACTCAGTCTTACATGTACACCCACACATTCTAAATAAATAAATATTCGAGCCTTTATAAGAATGAAAGGTGTTCTCCCGTTGAACGACCTGCGCTCTTCAAAATACATTTGTTGGAAGCATCGCCAATTTTTGATAGCACGGCGGCATATACCAGTTGCCGTTTTTACGTCTGCCACACGTACTTTACCCTCGGCGCCGGTTTGATACCGGTTACCCTTCCTAGCATCCACCTTTGGGGGGCAAATTTTCGTCGTGAACCAATACGAGGGTGTCAATTTTCAAATTGGGCTGTGGCTTCTCCCATCGAGTTCGTGCCTGCAGACTGAGTATGTAGTCCCGTTGGAAGGCGGACCAGAACTGTGCCTTCAGGTACGAGAGCCGGTGCCAGCCATCTAAGTAGCACAGTTTCTCTGTTGGTTCGTGAGCTGCGGGCATTGCTGTGAGCGAATCTCCGATTAGCATATGCGCCGGAGTTATTGCTTCGCCATCGTTCAGATCGTCGGATGCGCCTGCGATTGGACGCGAACTGAGAATTGCCTCCATTCTATCAAAACGGTGCCCAGCTCCTCGAACGTTAGTGCGGTGTAGCCGATTACGCGCACTAATAGGTGCTTGGCGCTCTTAACGGCTGCCTCCCATAGCCCTCCGAAATGTGGTGCTCGTGGGGGTATAGATTTCTTTGCGTTTGGTGTCGTCTTCGAGGAGTTTGGAGAGTTCTTTGAGGCGTGCGTTGACGCCCGCGAAATTCGTTGCGTTGTCGCAATACAGCTTCTCTGGGACTCCGCGACGTCCGACGAACCTTTTAAGTACAGATAAAAAAGCATTAGTTGAAAGATCAGACACGGGTTCTATATGTACAGCCTTTGAACTGAAACAAACAAAAATAGCAATATAAATAGGCCCACAAAAATCTACTCCGCAAATAAGAAACGGTCTGACGGATCGCAATCTATCCTGTGGTAAGTCACCCATTATTTGACTCATTAGTTTCGGCCTGTATTTAAAACAGCGAACGCACTCATGAACTACCTTTCTAGCATTTCTCTCGCGTTAATCACCCACAATTTTTATCGCATTAACCCGATTAAAATTTTTGGACCTGCATGACAATTGGACTTGTGTAAATGTTCAATATATTTGTGCACAAAGGTTGATGATTTTGGCAACAACCCTGCAAAAATCGTTGGATCATGTGGTCCACTGGAGCACTTACCATTATACTCCACTGTAATGCAGCAATGGACCATCTCATGTTTCTAACCGAACATATTGTAAGCCGGCCATTGCTCGTTTTTAACGATTGTAATCACTACGCGATGTTTATTGGACTGTGGGTGCTCCATGGAGTACTCTGATGTAATGCGGAGCTGGAGTATATGGTCCATTCCTAGGACATCGCAATGTTAATTGGACCATATTTTTTGTATGCATTGTGGTTAATTTTGGAGCACTCGGTTGGTCCATAGCGAGTACTCCATACATGCATGCATTTTTGCAGGGAACAATGGAAATTTTACATCTTCCGGAAATTCTGAGTTTTTGAGACGACCTCCAACGCGAATCAGTGACAAACTCCGATTTTGTTCTTGTTGCTATTGTATGAAGGGGTTAAGCTTTTGAATATTTGCTTTCGGATAATCGCCCTTTTTTAATTGCTCTATTACTTCTGCCAATTCCAACCTTTGAACCGTTTCTACCATTTTTAGAAATGCCCAATTATATTCAGTTGCGGTTATATCTATAATTTTGGTGTCTGTAAGCGGCTTTATAAATCTATAAATATATGCAACGATTCGTACAATTTTGTTAAAGGATGAATAGAGTCAATGATATTTAAAATTATATTTTCCTTTACCCCTAGATTCAGTATGGTTTTAACATGTTTAATCTCTGACTGTGCATCGCTCTCTGCTAGTTAAAATTTTTTGTTTTTTGGCCAGTTTGTCGAATCTGTTACTAGAAAATTTGAACCTTCAAGCCACAGAGGCTGTGTTAATTGTCAATATCACACCCGCGTGAGGCTGGGTCAGCGGGGTTTTGTTTACTTTACACATGTCTCCATTAAATATTGGTTGTTTTTTCTTAGATCTCAGCTACTCTATTCGCGACGAATATTGAGATATTAGATGAATGCTTTCTCAACCAATATAGCACTATTTCTTAATCAGACCAAAAATATTTATTTTCAATTAGTAGAGTTTTGAAAAGTGGCCCAATTGCTTTATAGAGTTTTGTGAACAGTAATGCGGTGCAAAGTTCTAGCCGCGGGAAGCTTTTGGTTTTTACTTTAGATTTGGCCGTTAATAGTCGTGATGTTACGACATTGCTATGTGAGCTTCGAATATATATACAACAACCATATGCGCGTTGCGAAGCATCACAAAAGCCGTGGATTTGTATGGTTTCATTGGGCGATATATTAACAAACCGAGATACCTCCATCTTTTTTACTTGAGCCAAATCTTCAGATAACTTTTGCCATGATGTCTCAATACTTTGGGCAATTGATTCATCCCAAGCCAACTTTAATAGACATAATACTTGGACAATACTTGGACAAAGTAAGCCTAATGGGTCAAATATTTCTTGACGACAACCGAATATTTCTTTTTGTGGCCTTTATTTTAAGTGAGTGTCGGTCGATTTTAAAATTTATTACGTCCTTTTTCGGAGACCAAGTAACTCCGAGGGCCCTGATTGTGCCGGTATCATCCACTTCCAGCGACTTTTCCTCATTGTCGTTTTTAAAGAAATTTCGATGATTGGAGTGCCACTTTGCAAGGCTGAATCCCCCGGCCCTTAAAATCGTAACAACTTATTTTTGAATTTGTTGCAATTCATCTATGTCGTCAGCACCCGATAGCATATCGTCCACGTAAAACTCCTCACGGATTACCTTAAAACCCAGTGGATATTGTTCGGAGTGCTTAGCTCCTTCAAGCATCAAATGGCTCAATACGGTGCGGGCGCTGCACCATATGTGACAGTGTATAAGCAAAATTTTTGGATTGGGTCTAGTGGGCTTTCTCTATACAAAATGAGTTGGAACCTTTTATCATCGTCATTGGCGACTACTTGGCGGTAAATTTTTGTAATATCAGCGGTAATTTCGTATTTGTCACAACGAAAGCGTATTAATGCGCTAAACCACTCTGGTTGAATGGTGGGACCAACCATTAATGTATCGTTTAATGAAACTTGTGTGGAGATTTTGCATGACGCATCGAAAACAACTCGTAGCTTGGTGGTTGCGGCGTCTAGTCTTAAGACGCATTGATGCGGAATAAAATAACGTGGTGAATTTATATCAACTAATTTGATGCATTCATTCATAAACTCTTTATACATGCTATAAACTTCAAGGGTTGTTTTTAATCGTCTTTCTAACGAAAGGAATCTTTTTTGAGCAATAGGCTGAAGAAAATTTCAGCTCCAATTAAAATATCAACTTTCTGCCGTTTGAAAAAAAAGTGGATCGGCTAGTTCTATATTTGAAGGAATGCTAAAATCTGTCGCAGTAATATTGCTTTGTGGTTGATACCCTGAAATTGACTTAATGATCCAGAGATCCAGAGTTTCTTCGTATTCATTTATACGGGATTTAATTGAAGTTGACGCCTTTCCCTTAATATTTGCTTCAATTTGCACAATGCCAGCTATTTGCAGCTGATTGCGCTCTTTTTTCAGTCTTAGTCTTTTGGCTGTTTCTTCGCTGATTAAATTTATTTGCGACCCTGAATCTAATAATGCTCTAGCTATTATGTATTCAGCGGCTTTTCATTTGGATCACTGCAGTTGCTAATACGACAACATCTTCTGAGACCGAGACATGACTGACTGCACTATGTGCCGGATAGGTTACGGACGCAGTATTTGATGCAGCCTGACAAGTATTAGGAACATCATTACTTACTGCAGAAACTGATGCAACTTGATATCTGTGTAGCATAGCATTGCCAAATGTCCCGTATTAGCCGGGACATCCCGTATTTTTCACAAATTATAAAGTGTCCCGCCAGGAAATGCTATGTCCCGGCACTTTCAAAATATCAAAATAACGGCTGAATTCTGTCATTCAGTCTCATCTCAAGTCCCTAAATTTCAGATTTTCCTTTAGAGACAATTTTTGTGACTTGAGATGATTTCGGTATTCAGTAAACGAAAGTCACAAAAACAATTCACCATATCAACGAAATTCACCAAAAAGGCAAATTACTCATACATTGAACAAATAATATAGCATTGCATTTTATCAACATAACGTTGGGTGGTATTGTGGCTGAGCTTGCGAAGACGTCGTTCACAATTTTGTATAAAAAATCTCAAAGTGTGTAGGTTCGAATATCAGCGGCGCTACATAGAGTTCGGTGTTTTTATTAAGTATTTTCTGTTTTTTAATTTTTTCTAGCTTATATTAATTTGAGGAATAAAACAATATATTTAAAGCGTTTTTCGCAAATAATTTTCATACTTGTTCTGAAATTTTCACGTTCGTGATCTGCCCCTGTCCAGGTAATAAATTAGTGATTGCTTTTGTGAGGCTGGAGACGCGAAAAAGCTTACGGAATGGCAAATTATCTCAGAGGCAATTTTCACTCCAAATAGTCTCTAATAGTGACTAGAGACGCCTTACTGAATTCAGCTGTAAATAAATTATAATCTGCTACGAAACATGGCCTTATTTGTGGCTTCGATTGTGTTCAGCTCATTAGCATATTGCATGCAACTCTGTAAAGAAGAAAATTTCATCCTTACTGTGGTTCTGAATCACAAATCACAATAGAAGATTACGCATGCACCAGTTCAAAATTGCTTCGTTCCGCGCAACTACGTCACACTTGACTGCTTGAGCGAATGAAAGAAAGAGAGAAAAAACAAGAGCTAAAGGAAAATTACGTAAAAATTGCTGATAAAAAAAAGCTGATCTTTTGATGAAATGCGCAATTCGCAATCTTGTGTGTGTGATTTGTGCAGAACCACAAACAGTCAAGTGTGACGTAGATGCGCAGAACGAAGCAATTTTGACCTCGTGAATACGCAATCTTCTGTGTGTTTTGTGGTGGTTCTGAATATGGTCAATGTTTGACTTTTCGCGCACCTAAATATTCATTTTTGCAAGGCAAGTGTTGTGTTTTAAAATAATGTTTGCATCCATTCTCGCGGCAATTCTCAGCGTGTGTGGACGTGTTCTTTCAATTGGTGATCTTTCTGATTTGTACAATTTCATATAACAGAAGTGCCATTTGTCGAAACTTCTTTGGTGGTTTTAAATAAATTTTGCGATTTCATAATAAAATTAACAACAACTGCTATTTTTTTACCAAATCTTTCAACGGTCTGAGTGAGTATTTTGCTGATTTTTAGTGTTCGATATTTCATTTTTTGCATATAAGTAGTGTGTGTTACTCTTGAGACTGCCTGCAGCGGCCAAAAAAACTAAGGCCGCTATGGCGTTCTCGACTCCTGGGTCGACGACGCCAACGGCTAGTGAGGCATCATTTGAAATTCTCTCTAACGTCACCCTTGCCAAAGGCATGAGGATGAAACGTGAAAATGAGACAAAAATAATGAATGCGTTAAAAAATGCGAATTTTAATTTAAACACGGGAGCTTCAAAAAAAATAAAAAGTGACGATTTTAATGTTTCTAATATTAATGTTGATGCATACGGTGCAGGCATGGACATGGACGCATCAGGTGCTTGTTCAACTATACTTTTACATGAAATTTCCAGCTCGCCAAACAAAATGGCTGAAAACAACGCCAATATGGCTGAACATAACAATGCCAATATGGCTGATTACAATGATACAAATACCAATAGACATGACAACGCTTCAAATTCGCATACACTCACAAGTACCAATACAAACACAGACCCTAATATTTCCAAGGCTTCAGGTACAGCCGAAAACACCATTTTGTATCCAGCTAATTTTAAAGGCATTTTTTTCGTTTTAGTTGATTCTTCCTCATGTGATCAACTAAGAAATGAAAGAATCAAGAATGGTTTGGCATTGCACAAACTAATTAAAAATTTCAAAGTTAACGACATTGAGCTAATTCAGTTAGTAGGTAGGACTCTTTTTAAGATAACTTTTAAAAATTTGGCTTCTGCAAACAATTTTGTCTTAAACGAAAAAGTTAAGGAAAAGGGACTAAAATGCTTTATCCCACGTACTGCTCTTGAGTCCTTTGGAGTTATTAGGGGCATCCCATTAGAATTTTCTGAAAATTACATTAAAGAAAATGCTATCTCTGCTATTCCCATAAATTCAGTAATGCGCTTCTCAAAAAAAAATTACGACAATGGCAATTTCGAACCCACTACGTCCATAAAAATTGGTTTCCTTGGAAAAGATATTCCAAAATCACTTACGTTTGAATACACTTTCTTAAAGGTGGATTTCTTTATCCCGCCCTTAAGGCAATGCAAAAATTGTGGAAGACTTGGACATACACAATTTTCGTGTAAATCAAGAAAACGCTGTCTAAAATGTGGTAGACAAGACTATAATGACTCCCAATGTAATCAATGCTGTCTTCTTTGTGGTGATGCTGATCATTCGGCAGATGCCAAAAACAAATGCCGTATCTGGGAAAAAGAAAAAGATATTAACTTTGTTAAGGCAGTCCGCAAACTCTCCAGGAGAGAAGTCCTGGACACGTATTTCAATAACGATAATCGTTTTAGTATTTTGCAGTGTGATGATGATGATTTCCCTGCTCTCCCTAGTGAGACTGATAATAGCAGAGATAGAATTAAAGAAGTGAACAGCAAAATCCGTAAGGTAAGATATAACAATGTTGCCAAAAGAGCAATTAGGGATGATGCTCGTTCTGTCCCTAATAACACACCATCATACGTTAGAAAAAGTCATCAGTCCACTTCTGTGCTGGATTCCCCAGCATATCTTAAAAACAAAGTTTCAGAATTAGAAAAAATTGTATCTGAACTTTTCAAAGTTTTTTCCAACAACATTTCCAATTCACAAATAGGGTCGATTCAAGACCGTCTTAGCGCAATCAAACAACAATATCAGATGACGTTGATCGAAGATGACGTCAGGCTTATTAACGAGAACAGCCCTCAACCCCCCTTAGCATCAGTATGAAGATGCTCCAATTCAATTGTCAATCTTTAAACTCCAACAGTAACTATATAGAGTTTTATCTAAACAATTATAATTTTGATATAGCTTGTTTCAGTGAAGTTTTTACTTCACGTGAACAACAACATAGAAACATCATAAATTTCAACATTGTAGAAAAAAACTGTGATGATGGCTACGGCGGTGTAGCCATTGCGTTAAAAAAAAATATCAAATTTCAAAAAGTCTCCTTTTTTTCCAACTATGATGTATTAATCATACGTACAACAAATATTCGTCCTAATCTAACTGTTTGCGCAACATATTTCCCACCCAACTTACCCGTTGGTAGCTTCAATGATGAAATAGAGCGTATTCTTTCTTTTCTAGAAAACTGCAACAATGTCTTAATGTTGGGTGATTTTAACGCCAGAGCAAGGGCATGGGGAGATCGGCTTAATTCAAGCAGAGGGAATAATCTTGTGAGAATAATCCAAAATCACAATCTCAGGCCTCTCAATGATGGCTCCATCACATATAAAAGAGAGCTGAATTCAAATGAAGGATCTGTTTTGGATCTATCGTTTACAAACTCTTCCTTATCATTTAAATGGAAAGCTGACCCTTGCAGGTTGGGTGGCAGTCATCATTTTCCGATTATCATAGAGTCGGTAAATGTTGAAATCCCTTTAACTAGTAAATTTCTTTCTCAAAAAAAACTCCTAAATAATCTCCAAAATTTAGAATTTGAACCAGATATAAATGAGATACACCTAAGAATAGATGATGAAATTAACTCAGCTACTCATGCTATCAGTCATAATAGGCAGCCAAAATCATGGTGGAATGATGACTTATCCAAAAACTTTAGATTTCTTAGAATTGCTTACCACAAATGTACGATCACCCCATCACCTGAAAACTTTGAAGAACTTATTAACATTAAGAAAAACTGGAAAAAGAAAATTAAAAATGCCAAAAGGAAAAACTTTGAAGATAGAATTGCATTGTTAAATGAAGAACCCTCCAGTAAACAAGCATGGAAATTTGTAAAAGCGTTAAGAGGTGACTTCAAACATAATGGACGTGGTATGTGGTCCAATGACAACGACAAAAAATTTCTTGAATTGATTAAAAACGTAGTAGCAAGCAACGAGGCACAATGGAGCCTTAATAGACAAATTAACAATAACAATGATCTTGAGATCACATTTGAAGAACTACATGATACTATTAAAAAGAAGAGCAACAATTCTGCTGGTGGTGTTGACAAAATCACATATAAAATGCTTAAAGCTCTTCCTGGTCTCTCCCTGAATAACATACGGTCAGCTTTAAATAATTGCTTTTTAAACAATCAAATTCCTGAGAGGTGGCGTAATATTAAAATAGTACCAATCCCTAAAAAGGACAAAAGTTTAGAAGATTTCAGAAATTTTAGACCAATTGCTCTGATCCCTGTTTTTTTAAAATGCATAAATTTAGTTATTAAAGAACGCATCACCAACTGCGAATCTGTAAACTTGGCTTTGCCTAACAACTCTTTTGCCTACAGGAAAAATATGTCTGCTCCCATCTGTATCAATTATATCCTCCATCATGCAACTGTTCTCAAAAATCAAGGATTCAAGGTTATCTTATGTTCACAGACATAAGCAATGCATATAATTGTGTGAGCGTACGCAAACTGATCGACATGTTGGATTCATTGGGTATTGAAGAAACCTACAAAGAGTGGATTGCAAATTTCCTGAGTCTTAGAAAGTTATGTTTGGGTAAGGAGAAAATAGAAGTCACCAATGGTCTACCTCAAGGTAGTTGTCTTTCCCCACTTCTTTTTAATATATACACGTCTGGACTACACAGCATTGAAGATAACAAAACAAAAATGTTTCAATATGCTGATGATTTTCTTATTATGTCTTATGATAAATGTTTATTAAATGCAACGTTAAATTTACAACAAAAAATTGATGATTTTTCTAACAAATGTCAGGATATCAACCTTTCTTTTAATGCAGATAAAACTGTATCTTGCTAGATCAAATAATTTAAACATTCAAATTCTTAATCAAGGTAACCTAATACAAGAAGTCAGGGCTCTTCGTTTTCTAGGCAGAACAATTAACTCGTCTCTGACGGTCATTGAGCATTACAATAATGTAATCAAAGCATCTCACAAAAATGTCAATCTATTTAAATGTCTCACCACAATCAAGGCTGGATTACACCCCCAAGTTGCCCTCAAATTCTATAGATCAATTGTAAGATCTAAAATTGAGTACTGTAGAACTTCAACATACAACTGTCCAAAAACAACAAATTCAAAAATACAAGTTTATCAGAATAACTTTTCTCTAACAAAAATGACTACATGTTTAAAATCAATTTCAAAACTTCTACAACATTTGCCGAACTTCATGCCATTAAACACGCCCTAGAGATAGCTGCTAACCTTAACTACAACAAAATTACAATCTTCACGGATAGCATGTCTTCGTGCTGTCTTCTTGAACAAAAAAGTACCATAAACTCATGTGTTGTGGACATACACAACATCATTAGCAACGGAAATTTTGAGGAAGTGGTTATCATCTGGACTCCAGGTCATTCTGGAATCACAGGTAATGAGCACGTGGACCATTTAGCGAAAGAAGCTACATTGTGTGAAAATGTTGTTGACGTCAAGTTGACTATTGATGAAGCGTTAAGACACATTAAAAATCAAATTTTTGGAGATTGGTTCTTAGATTTCAAGAACTTCTCCAACAATAAACCTAACACTTTAGACTACATTTATACTCATACTCATGTCAAGCCATGGTTCAAAAAATGCACTCTATCTGCTCGACAAATTAAAATACTTAACAGAATCATTGTAGGTTACACCTATGATGCTGCCTATCTACATAAAATTAAAATTCGCAATAATAATACATGCATTTGTGGCCAAACAGACAATTTTTTTCACAAAGTTTTTGAATGCCACATGCACAACAACGCTAGAGAGGATTTTGAAATTTTTAATAATAATCATAATTTTAAGGAAATATTTCACAACATGGATATCAGCAAAATAACACAACTATCAGATTTTTTAAGTAAAATTGAAGCTAATTTTTAAGCTTTTAAATTGTTTTTTGATTTGGTGCGGTTTTATACCGTCCACCGCGCTAAATATTCGTTTAAGTAAAAAAGAACACACGCAAAAGCACATGTCAATATTGGTTTGATCACTGGCATGTCACACATCCGAATTGGCTTAATCATACGATACATACTGAAAGAACATCAAGCACTACAAGAAGTGCTAGGAGATTTATCACGAAAAAGGAGGGATAACCTGGCTGTGTTGGAGCACTGCTCCTTGCCATCTATTTTAAACCCAAAAAAAAAAAAATAATGTTTGGAAAATGAATCCATAGAATATTGAATTCGCATTGAACACAGTAAACGTAATTGTTAGCCTGTTTCATAAAAATATTTCTTATAAATAATTGAATTTAAAGAGTTTAATTCCATCTAAAAATTATTTCGCCGAATGAGCCCCCCATACAAATATATATAGCTGTTTCTTATTTTTCAGATTACCCGGGTAATTTTTAAAAATCCCGAAAATTTGGCCCAAATTTCAGGTTTGTCCCGGGAACCCGAAATAAAAATCTGGAAACCCTAGTGTATCAGTGAATTATGTGGGCGTTGGCAAACCCGAAATTCTTCGTCTTTGCGAAATTAATCGATCGGTCACGGTTAAATTAGAAAACGCTCCACAATTTGTAATAAAATGATCCTTTAGTTTGCAATAAGTGCATTTATTGACCTTTGCTTCGGTAGTGGTGAATGAGGATTTTTCATTTCTCTTTTCCGCTGACTTATTTTCTTTGAACAACGAGGGCTTATAATTTTTATGGTCATTTACATCTAGAGACTGATAGCGCCTGATAAGAACTTTAGCGCAATCA
Organism: Eurosta solidaginis; assembly: GCF_040869045.1. NCBI lineage: Eukaryota > Metazoa > Arthropoda > Insecta > Diptera > Tephritidae > Eurosta > Eurosta solidaginis. The sequence continues at coordinate 119,040,663 of NC_090323.1, read as the reverse complement.
TTCCATGTTGGCAGTTTAGAGTAATCAAGTTGATCATTCCATTTTGCCCGTTTGTTATGTCCTTATCGTTGCCTAATGAATTAAATGAAGCATATGTGGCTGAAATCGTATCGACGGCATTACGGAGGAGGGACGCATTTGGCTGATAAATTTTTGGTATACTAAACATTTGCTCTACACTGTCGAAAAATATTAGACACTTTTTGTCATATCTTTCAGCTAAACGCGCTAATGCTTTCGGGTAATTTTCGTTAGTAATTTGAAACGCTTTTACTGTATGCAGAGTTTCACCAGATACCCTGCAAAAATTGTTGGATTACGTGTTCCATTTTCTTCATGTTGGAGTACTCTAACAATACTCCTTTGCAATGCGTTTACGGACCACCACCAGTCGATCATTGCTCGTTTTTTAACGACAGTGATCACGACACCGTGACGATCGAACAGAGTTGCCAAAAGTAAACATACATTATTTATTGAGCACTAGCGTTTTTTGAAGGGTGTACATAAAACCAGTGCGCTGTTGCATTTTATCAGAGTTGCCAAAGTAAATACTACGAATATTCTTATGTTATTTAGCATTTGCGTGAATAAAGAAACTAATATTTGTCTATACTATAGTATGTATACATAAAACCAGTGCGCTTTTGCATTTTATCAGAGTTGCCAAAGTAAAATTTTATTATCAGTTATTTGTATGCAATATTTTACTTTTGGCAACTCTGTTCGATCGTCATCGTGTTGTGATCACGGTCGTTAAAAAACGAGCAATGATCTGCTAATGGTGGTCCGCAAACGTATTGCAAAGGAGTATTGTTAGAGTACTCCAACATGAAGAAAATGGAACACGTAATTCAACAATTTTTGCAGGGAAGGAATACTCATTTGGGAGTATGGGACTGCTCCAACTCTAATCTGTATTCGTACAAAAATGTGCTCCAATTAACATTGCGATGTCCTAGGAGAGGAGTAGGTGATCCCACTCTCGCTTTGTTTGTGAGTATTCCATAGAGTACATACGTGAGAGTACTTTCCAAAGTACTTTCACTGTAGTACTCCATGGAGCACCCACAGAGGATCATATGCCAAAGTACTAAAGAGGAATTGGGTCGGAAAGAATTATCGAAGTGAATTTAATTTAAAATTAAAGTAAATGAAGAGGGGCAATACAACTTTTATATTTTATACTACGAATATTCTTATGTTATTTAGCATTTGCGTGAATAAAGAAACTAATATTTCTCTATACATACTTTAGTATGTATACATAAAACCAGTGCGCTGTTGCATTTTATCAGAGTTGCCAAAGTAAAATTTTATTATTAGTTATTTGCATGCAATATTTTAGTTTTGGCAACTCTGTTCGATCGTCATCGTGTCGTGATTACTGTCGTTAAAAAACGAGCAATGATCGGCTGGTGGTGGCCCGTAAACGCATTGCAACGAAGTATTGTTAGAGTACTCCAACATGAAGAAAATGGAACACGTAATCCAACAATTTTTGCAGGGTACATACTAAAGTATGTATAGAGAAATATTAGTTTCTTTATTCACGCAAAGAATATTCGTAGTATAAAATATAAAAGTTGTATTGCCCCTCTTCATTTACTTTCATTTTAAATTAAATTCACTTCGATAATTCTTTCCGACACAATTCCTCTTTAGTACTTTGGCATATGACCTTTGTGGGTGCTCCATGGAGTACTACAGTGAAAGTACTTTGGAAAGTACTCTCACGTATATACTCTATGGAATACTCACAAACAAAGCGAGAGTGGGAGAGTGCTCCTCTCCTAGGACATCGCAATGTTAATTGGAGCACATTTTTTGTATGAATACAGATTAGATTTGGAGCAGTCCTATACTCCCAAAGGAGTATTCCTTACATTATTTATAGAGTACTCGCGTTTTTTGAAGGGTAAACGGCTTAATAAATAGTTGAACTTTTCAATGTTCGGAAGAGACGTCTCAACATGAACCAATGTTGTAAAAGTCCCAATAAAATTTTTATAATCTGCATATTTGCCGTTAAAATTTGGCAGCTTTAAATTGGGTAAGCGATTTACGGGTGCAATTGTGGCACTAAACGTAGTTTCCAATGCTGTACTATCACTCCGTCTATTTTTAGTTAACAACGAAAGCAACTTGGATTTTGTTGAAACACATAACTCTTCAATTTCACCTCGCTTTTCATCTTCAGCGTCGATTTTCTGTTATTTCGGTTTGATATGCCATAACTTGTTTTATATATGAGTTTAGAATGTCTAACCTACATTCAAGGTCTATTGGGTTCATGACGTTGAAGAATCATCAAGAAGATTTTTAATGGGAGTTATATTTTTACGAGAAGAGGCACGCTGCTGTTTCAAAGTAGCAATAGGATTTGCTAATGAATCAGATACGTTTTCATTCGGAGGCATTTTGAGCAAAATTAAGTAAAATTAATGGATTAACTGAAGCAATAGGCGACAACAATTGAACTAGTATTCTATATACATTTGCACACAAATACTAAACTGTATTTTTTAGTGTGAGTTCTTCGATTTGTTGTCCAAATTATTATGAAAAGATTTACAATAAAACTTTGGCTCATTTATCAACAAACATTCGATTTACTTTTGTCAAAATTCTGCTCAAAATTTCTGAAGTTTAAATTGGGTTTCAATAACCCAATTTTATATCAAGCAACTATTAATCAGAATTTCCAAAGTATTAATTGGGTTCCAATAACCCAATGTTATGGCGAGTTTCCGAAATATTAATTGGGCTCCAATAACCCAATTTTATATCAACCAACTATTTTTTAAAATGCCATTGCCAATAACCCAATACCAAATTTTCAAACCGAAAATTATTTTTTATCAAACGATATACATCAGTATACCAACTTAATTTGGATTTTAGCAGTTAGTAACAATTGCTTTTGCATCACCGTATTATGGTGTATATATTAAATTGTATAATTTCGCTAACGGGTCTCTCTGAAAAAATATGTGAGCATCTATGTATACCTATGTGTATATATATAGTACTAATGCGGACGTTTGAAATTACATGTATTTCGGTATGTGCATGTCCAGTAGCAAAATCGCGCGTTAATTTTCGTAGCTGGCTTTTTAACATTTACCGCTCTCTTATATACCTGCTCTCCTGCTGCAAATGTATATTTTCTAGTGGCGTTATATATAATTTTTTACCGGTGCTTATTTAATAAAATGCCGCTATTTTTCTAATGTTGACCATCCAGAAATTTCCCTTTATAATTTATGCCCTTGCTTTCCTTTATTAATTTCGATTTAGGGGAGTTCACATTATTAATTTCAATTTTCGGTTTCATTTTAATAAATTCTGCTGGGGGTTTTAATTTATTAAATTCATTCTACTAATTTTACCTTTTACTATTTACAAATGTACGAGTTTTATCTTTTTCAATTTTAATTTACATACCTCTTCCAATCCTAAGCACATTGCTTACTATGTATGGGATAAGCGGCCACCACAATTTACCCAATCTCAGCAACAGCACCAAACCGCAGCTCCAACCTCAACAGCACCAAGACTTACTGCAATGATCCAACAACAACAGCACACGATCGTCACAACGTACCACCAATTTTACCAACAGCAACAGTACCCAATCGCCAAATCGCCACCAACTTTTACACCAGTGTAAACCGCAATACGCCAGCACCAAATTCCAATTGCCAAATCACCACCAAGTTTTGCCAATATTTATGTTGGAAATCCCAACAATCAGCACCAAAAATTCGCTTTTATTGGCAACTATATCAGCAACAAGTTTCTTTTCATTTTCACACACCACGCAGCTTTGGTTATAGATTAAAGTTTTTTTTACACTTTTTTACTTAACCGCGTAGCTTCTAATATATATATATTTTTTGAACTTTTTAATCTTTTAAAACAAACTACCATCGCCTGTGGTCGAAATTTGACCAACTTTTTTCAACTCAGTCTATGTAGCCAGTGTTGGGGGTGGTGCAATAATGCGTTAATAGTTAAGCAGTGAGTGGAAATATAGCAAGCTGGTTTAACTTACTTAAATTTTCCATTAAGACGTTGTAATTTTTGATTGTATTTTCTTAAATTTTCAAATGTAATTATAACGTTTTGGTATGGAGCTCCTTAAACAGAAATATAAAAAATATGTAAAATCAAAAGAAATTTACATAGAATTATGGTGAAATTACTTGAAATTAAATTGAAAAATAGCTTTTTCCACACCACCCGGGAGGTCCCCGTTGGGGCGCTACCGAAGTGTTAGTTTGTGCGCTCGGTTCCCCAGTAGGCCTATATCACCCATGTACATATATCGCCCATTTACTTCAATAGTGTCATAATTCAAAAAACTCGAACTTTTAGTTTCACGCCACCCATTAGGTATGCAATTGGCGCTTTACCGAGTTTAATTTTGTATAAATACATATGTGGTGTGTACATAAGTGTGACACAAAACGAAAATTTCGAATAGAATAGAGGATACCTTCACAAAAAATTTAAATATAAAAAAATTATGTAATGAGAAAGAAGACAGAATTTACTAAAAAAAATTAAATGAAAGAAAAAAATAAAGTACTTAAAGTGCGAAAAATTAAGTGAAGTGAATAAACAGTTCCATATAAAAACGCAATAAGTACACTTAGACTTTTTTCCGGGTTTTAATGTTAACATTGTGGGAATATGAAGGTTCATGTTATGATCTTAGGATATTTAATTTGGAGATTGCAATTCAGATCTATGTACGTAATTCATTTATATTAAATTTGTAAACACTCTATTTCATGAATATATATGACCATATCTACCATAATATATCGTCTGTGACCGATATAATATAGCATTTTCAGGTCAAATGAAACTTTTTTCATTTCAAATGAAACTCTTTTCATTTCAAATGAACCTTTCTTCATTTTAAATGAAACTTTTTTCATTACAAATGAAACTTTTTTCATTTCAAATGAAACTTTTTTCAAGTCAAATGAAACCATACTACTAAGGTAGTTGTCAATATATTTATATCGTACTTTATAACGCTATTTATAAAATTTTTCTTTAAGACAACTATTTCTAATTAGCCACATTGAAGCAAAATTTTTGATTAAGTTTTCTTTGTGAATTGAAGCTGCAGTTAAGGTCGGCTTAGTTTAACCTTGCCTTTTGATCGTTTCAATTTTTTAATAGATAAAGTAGCAGGGTTATACGCTAGGCTACTTATATACTACAATTTAACAACCCACTGAAAATAAGCAGCTATATTTTTTACTTTTATCTACTCTTATATATAAAGCACATTCTTCTTCTACATATACTTCGTTAATAACGTAGGAATAAAGCAACGTAGAAAACATATAGAAAGAACCAAAGGGCACGATGTGAGCGTATTTCTTATTCACTGTCTGACACCAACTAACACATCGGTTGAATCCTCTGTATTATGCTTTTCTCTTTGACCTACGTCTTACCAAACAACATAGAACGATAGCAAGGTATTGAGAGAAACATCACTTTTATCAACTATATAGTAGAGCATGTGGACTGTGGAGAGATCTTTTTTAACTATGCTGAAAAACATAACCGTAAAAAGTGATCTTTTCTACTCTATGGCGCAGTTACATTGCACTTCACTCGTTTGGGCCTTTGAAAACATATATATTTGTTTTTATTCCATTATTTTTCATTGTATATTGTATTTAAATGTAATACTTAGAATATATATATTAGAATGGGTCGATTTATTAACCGATATCGCGCCATCGATTTTTCGATAGGATTTGGGGTCAGGAAAAAAATTTTCACTACGCATACAAAAAAAAAATAATTTTCGGCCTGCGAAATTTCATTTTTTTTTTTTACTTTTTTTGACTTTGATTTTTAAGGGTTTTTTCATGACCTATTATACAAATTTTCATACGTATACCCTGTCCGACCCAAAAGCGTCCGCTAAAAACGTTTGTTTACATGAAAATTATACAATCAAATGAAAATTTTATAGTGTTCATAGTGTTCAATGTGACAAAGTGTACCACAAATCGATGGTACGGATTTTCTATGTAATTAATGGTGTAATTTTTGTAAATTTTATTCATTTTTCATTTGTAATTTTGTCAACCGCCACATCTAAAAATATTACGCCCCTGATGATGCCAAAGAAATTTGGCGAAACGCTGGACTGTAAGGTGGAAAAACTTTGTTTTTATTCGCACTACAACGATATAGATCAGAATAGTTTAAAGGAAACTTAATCTCCGAAAATTTTTTTAGTAGGTCAGGAAAAAACCCTTAAAAATCAAAGTAAAAAAAAAGTAAAAAAAAATGAAATTTCGCAGGCTCGAAAATTATTTGTTTGGGCATGCGTAGTGAAACTTTTTTCCTGACCCCAAATCCTATCGAAAAATCGATGGCGCGATATCGGTTAAAAAATCGGCCCATTCTAATATATATATTCTAAGTATTACATTTAGATACAATATACAATGAAAAATAATGGAATAAAAACAAATATATATGTTTTCAAAGGCCCAAACGAGTGAAGTGCAATGTAACTGCGTCATAGAGTAGAAAAGATCACTTTTTACGGTTATGTTTTTCAGAATAGTTAAAAAAGATCTCTCCACAGCCCACATGCTCTACTATATAGTTGATAAAAGTAATGTTTCTCTCAATACCTTGCTATCGCTTTATGTTGTTTGGTAAGACGTTGGTCAAAGATAAAAGCATAATACAGAGGATTCAACCGATGGGTTAGTTGGTGTCAGACAGTGAATAGGAAATACGCTCACATCATGCTCTTTGGTTCCTTCTATTTGTTCTCTACGTTGCTTTATTCCTACGTTATTAACGAAGTATATGTAGAAGAAGAATGTGCTTTATATATAAGAGGAGTAGATCCAAGAAAAAATATAGGTGCTTATTTTCAGTGGGTGATTAAACTGTAGTATATAAGTTGCCTAGCGTATAACCCTGCTACTTTATCTATTAAAAAATTGAAACGATCAAAAGTCAAGGTTAAACTAAGCCGACCTTAACTGCAGCTTAAATTCACAAAAAAATGTTAAGCAAAAATTTTGCCTTCAATGTGGCTAATTAGAAATAGTTGTCTTAAAGAAAAATTTGATAAACAGCGTTATAAAGTACGACATAAATATATTGACAATAGTAGTATGGTTTCATTTGACTTGAATAAAGTTTCATTTGAAATGAAAAAAGTTTCATTTAAAATGAAAAAAGTTTCATTTAAAATGAAAAAGGTTCATTTGAAATGAAAAAAGTTTCATTTGAAATGATAAAAGTTTCATTTGACTTGAAAAAAGTTTCATTTGAAATGAAAAAAGTTTCATTTAAAATGAAAAAAGGTTCATTTGAAATGAAAAAGTTTCATTTGAAATGATAAAAGTTTCATTTGACTTCAAAAAAGTTTCATTTGAAATGAAAAAAGTTTCATTTAAAATGAAAAAAGTTTCATTTGACCTGGAAATGTTATACTAAGATATAACAACGCAGAATAATTGAGAAAGAAAAGAAAAAACTAACAAAAAATTTAAATTATTCACGCAAAAATATTTACTAAAATAAAACTGATTTCATAACTTTAAGCGACATAAACAAATTAGGATTATGGGATATAAGCATCCGATTAATGGGCATATAATCCAACAAAGTTAGCCTAATAATAAATATAGTAGGTAATATACTGCCTACGCAAATTTCGACCTAAAATCGAAAACGTTTTTGGGTCGTTTTTTCGTTTAATATACAACGTGAAATTATCCGATGCAATCAAGTTGCATTTAAATAATAATAAATTAGGTTGAAATATAAGATAATATAATAAAATAAAATAAGAAATATCAAAATAAATTAGCATAAAAGGCAATATACAAATTTTACGTTATATCTTTGTAGCAAATTTATTTATTTTTTGTTCAGTATAAGACGTACTTTATATAAAATGAGCATAAAATCTGGAAATGCAAAAAACATTAAGGGTCATATTTGCAATTAATTGTTATAAATAAATAAATTTAGTGAGTTTGAACAAAAGTTGACTCATTATTTGTGATTTCATGTTTTTTGAAAGCACCTAAAATAAAAAACAAAGAATCTGTTAAATAAAGACCCATACATTTACGTATAAGTAAAATTTGTCAAAAAAAAAAATAGGCCGGTTAAGTTACTACTTCTCTTTAACGTTTTTTTGTGCGCTAACAATTATTTTAGAACAATTTTTTAAAGATTTTGGTACAGACCAATATAGGTAAGTGGCAACAATGGGAAACAATATTTTATTTGAACTGAAACCGTTTGCCGCATACGAATATGTACATATGTAGATGAAACATTTGAGTAACGCGACAAAGCAAATTTTGGAATTTCGAACTCAGGGGAGTTTGTGAACATAATGGGTCCTACAGATGGCAATTTCGATAGTTGCACAGATTTTCGAATTTACAAAAAACTTTCTATTAATTATAAACAAATAGAGTAATATTTGTTAACAAAAATAGGCCTATGCACTGCGGCTGATCCATACGAATCGATTCATATAACTTTTATATGATTTTACGTACGCTAACTATGCGAAACAGCCTGTCAATTGATTGTATGGAAATTTTGTTAGCGTATTAATGTATAGATAGTAGAGTAATATACGGCCTATGCAATATCTCCACCTAAAATCGAAAACGTTTTTGGGGACGTTGTTTTCGTTTAATATACAACGTGGAATTTTCCGATTCAATCTAATTGCATTTAAATAATAATAACCTAAGTTGAAATAAAAGATAATATAATAAAATAAAATAAGAAATATCAAAATAAATTAGCATAAAAGACAATATCCAAATTTTAATGTAATATCTTTGTAGCAAATTTATTTATTTTTTGTTCACTATAAGACGTGCTATATGTAAAATGAGCATAAAATCTGGAAATGCAAAAAAAATTTGTGCCAAATTTGCAATTAATTGTTATAAATAATTAAATTTAGTGGGTTTGAAGACTCATTATTTGTGATTTCATTTTTTTAAAGCAACCAAAATGAAAAACAAAGAATCTGTTATATAAAGACCTATGCTTTTACGTGAACGTAAAATTTGTCCAAAAAAATAGGCCGTCATTTTTCTTAAAGCAACTAAAGTGAAAAACAAAGAATCTGTTATATAAAGACCTATGCTTTTACGTGTACGTAAAATTTGTCCAAAACAAATAGGCCGGTTAAGTTATGACTTCTCTTTAAAGTGAAGCAGTAGTTCTATCATCGTTTGGCGTGTACGATTATATACTTATGTATAGATGAAACATTTCAGCAACGCGACAATGCAGCATTTGGAGCTTTATACTTAGGGGTTTTGTGAACATAATGGGTCCTACAAATGGCAATTTCGATAATTGCACAGATTTTCCTCACTTATACAAACATTTACTGACAAACAGACAGTACACAACTCCACGTCACGCAGTGCAGACGTGTAAATAAAATGTATGTAAACAGTATTTTTGTTTTAATGTTGATTTTTATTATTTGTTAAAATTTAAACATATTATTTGTTAAAAATGTGATTTTAATTATAATTTAAATGTTTTATGTTTGTCAATAGTCTGCCTTGAAGACGGTTACCGGTGTGTAGCCGAAATATATTGGTGATAAACAAAACCATATGTGTTTTATTTAACATTGACCTAAAGCCGGCAAAATAAATAATTGTTGAAATCAAAAAGGTCGCTAAATACATTAATTTAAAATAATAAATATGAAAATAAATTAGCATAAAAGACAATATACAAATTTTAATAATATCTTTGTAGCAAATTTATTTATTTTTTGTTCACTATAAGACGTGCTATATCTAAAATGAGCATAAAATCTGGAAATGGAAAAAACGTTTGGGTCAAATTTTCAATTAATTGTTATAAATAAATAAATTTAGTGAGTTTGAACAAAAGTTGACTCATTATTTTTGATTTCATTTTTCTTAAAGCAACTAAAGTGAAAAACAAAGAATCTGTTATATAAAGACCTATGCTTTTACGTGTACGTAAAATTTGTCCAAAACAAATAGGCCGGTTAAGTTATGACTTCTCTTTAAAGTTTTTTTGTGCGCTAACAATTATTTTATAGTATTTTTTAAGGATTTTGGTACAGACCAATATAGGTAAGTGGCAGCAATGGGAAACAATATTTTATTTGAACTGAAAATGAGTGAAGCAGTAGTTCTCTCGCCGTTTGGCGGCTACGAATATATACGTATGTAGAGATGAAACATTTGAGCAACGCGACAATGCATTTGAACTGAAAATGAGCGAAGCAGTAGTTCTATCACCGTTTGGCGTGTACGATTATATACTTATGTAGAGATGAAACATTTCAGCAACGCGACAATGCAGCATTTGGAGCTTTATACTCAGGGGGGTTTGTGAACATAATGGGTCCTACAAATGGCAATTTCGATAATTGCACAGATTTTCGAATTTACAAAAAACTTTTTCTATTAATTATAAACAAATAGAGTAATATTTGTTAACAAAAATAGGCCTATGCACTGCGGCTGATCCATACGAATCGATTCATATAACTTTTATATGATTTTACGTACGCTAACTATGCGAAACAGCCTGTCAATTGATTGTATGGAAATTTTGTTAGCGTATTAATATATACATAGTTGGTAATATACCGCTTATGAAATACGGCCGCTATGATGCCGGTTGCCGTTTTGACCTAAAATCAAAAACGTTTTTGGGACGTTTTTTTGTTTCGTTTAATATACAACGTGAAATTTTCCGACTCAGTCAAGTTGCATTTAAATAATAACAAACCAATTTGAAATAAGAGAATATATAATAAAATAAAATAAGAACTAAAATAAATTAGCATAAAAGGCAATATAAAAAATTTAATGTTATATTTTGGTAACTTTTTTTTTGTTCAGTATAAGACGTACTTTATTTAAAATAAGGATTAAATCTGCAAATGCAAAAACATTTTCGAGCAAATTTGCCAGCAGTTGTTATAAATAAATTACTTTCAACAAAAGTTAACTCATTATTTGCGATTTCATGTTTTTTTGAAAACAACTAAAATAAAATACAAAGAATCTGTTAAATAAAGACTTATGTATTTACGTGTAAGTGAAATTCGCCACAAAAAATTAGCCGGTCAAAAAATAAAGTAAATATCCATATTTGGAGAGATTGTTGGATTTACAAAAAACTTTTTCAAGTAATATTTGTTAACAAAAATAGGCCTTTGCTCTACGGCTGATCTATACGAATTGATTCATATCACTTTTATATGATTTTACGTATGCTAACTATGCGAAACCGCCTGTCAATTGTTTGAATATATAATAAAATAAATAAGAACTAAAATAAATTGGCATAAAAGGCAATATAAAAAATTTAATGTTATATTGTTGTAACTTTTTTTTTTTTGTTCAGTATAAGACGTACTTTATCTAAAATGAGGATTAAATCTGAAAATGCAAAAACATTTTCGGGCAAATTTGCCATTAATTGTTATAAATAAATTAGTTAGTTACAACAAAAGTTAACTCATTATTTGCGATTTCATGTTTTTTTGAAAACAACTAAAACGAAAAACAAAGAATCTGTTAAATAAAGACTTATTTACGTTCAAGTGAAATTTACCACAAAAAATGGGCCGGTCAAAAATTAATTCTATTAAGATTTTTTGGTACGCTACAAATTATTTTTGAAAACATTTCTAGGATTTTGGTAGAGTCTATTATAGGTAAGTGGCAACAATGGGAAAACCTGTTTTAATTTTTCACCGTGTAGCGCGTACGCTTATGTAGGTTTGTGTCTTAGAGCACTCACATAATTTGTCCAAAGATGGCGCGATTTTGGGCAAGAAAGTAAATATCCATATTTGGAGAGATTGTTGGATTAACAAAAAACTTTTTCTATTAACTATAAACAAATAGAGTAATATTTGTTAACAAAAATAGGCCTATGCACTGCGGCTGATCTATACGAATCGATTCATATCACTTTTATATGATTTTACGTATGCTAACTATGCGAAACCGCCTGTCATTTGTTTTATGGAAATTTTGTTAGAGTATTAATATATAGATAGAGGGTAATATACTGCCTATGCAATACGGCCGCTATGATGCCGGTTGTCGCTTTGACCTAAAATCAAAAACGTTTCTGGTACGTTTTTTTTTTGTTTCGTTTAATATACAACGTAAAACTTTCCGATTCAGTCAAGTTGCATTTAAATAATAATAAACCAATTTGAAATAAGAGAATATATAATAAAATAAAATAAGAACTAAAATAAATTAGCATAAAAGGCAATATAAAAAATTTAATGTTATAAATTGGTAACAGTAGTCCTCTCACCGTTTGTCGTGTAGGAATATATACATATGTAGAGATGAAAGATCTCAGCAACGCGACAATGCAGCATTTGGAGTTTTGTACTCAGGGGGGTTTGTGAACATAATAGGTCCTACAGATGGGAATTTCGATATTTGCACAGATTTTCGAATTTACAAAAAACTTTATCTATTAATTAATAATAACAAATAGAGTAATATTTGTTAACAAAAATAGGCCTATGCACTGCGGCTGATCCATACGAATCGATTCATATAATTTTTATATGATTTTACGTACGCTAACTTTGCGAAACAGCCTTTGAATTGATTGTATGGAAGTTTTGTTAACGTATTAATATATTGATAGTAGAGTAATATACGGCCTATGCAATATTTCGACATAAAATCGAAAACGTTTTTGGGTCGTTTTTTTCGTTTAATATACAACGTGAAATTTTCCGATTCAATCAAATTGCATTTAAATAATGTCACGGATAATAGCATCACTAAGATATACCATCACTAAGGCGATGCTAAGCGATATTTACGTCAATAATCAAATCATGTATACACATATATAAGGCAGCCGAGAGATGTCACACACAGATGCTATACTTATACGCCTATGTGTGCGCGAGAGACTGTAAACTACAAACATTCACATCAATAATTCAATCTTTATTTATCTACATAATCGAATAAATAATTGCGTCTACACATATGTACCATGTACGAATACGAGCAGCGGAGAGTCAATGCGCAAACACATGCATATATCTGAGAAGTTTGAGAGCTACTGGACTAGTAGATTCTGGAAGCGCCTAAAAGATGTATAAAATTGTGCAATTTTAGTTATAGCTGAGAAGTTTGAGAGCTCATGGACAATGCTAGTAGATTCTAGAAAAAGGCGAGCGAGGAAACCAAATAGTATAAAAGGCGACAGGTGTAGAGGCGCTGTAATTCAGTTTGAGTTGAGCACTCAATCAGTTATTGATTAAGCACGCGATCTGGCGGCCAATAGTAGAGTTTAATTTGAGTTATCAATCAGTTTGGTTATTAAGCCAGCGAGTAGCAAAGTATAAGTGTTGTTGTGAAGTACTTTAATAAAGGTCATCTTTTCATTCTTCAATATTGGAGTTATTTATTCAACAGTTTAGTGATTCGAATTTAGCAGAGGATTGAAAATAAGAGGATTTGCAGCAAATTCGTTACAATTGGTGTCAGAAGAGGAATTGTTGAATAAATTCCAGAGAACAACAAGGACATGGCAAAGTTCAGTGAATTGAAGATCCAGCAACTAAAGAAGAAGTTGGAGAGCCGTGGATTGAACACAAGCGGCGTTAAACTTGAACTTCAGGCACGGCTACGAGAGGCAATGGAAGCAGAAGGAATTGATGTGGAAGAGTATGACTTTCATCTTGATAGCGAGGAAATAACAAAAATGGAAGAAACACCGCAGACAATGGCGAACACAGACCTGAAAATGATATTGGCTGCAATATCTGCTCAAACATCGACAATGTCATCACAGATGGAATCTCAAGAGACACGTATAACATCAAAGATTGAAGCACAAGAAACGCGTATGTCAGAAATGTCGACACAGATTACATCGAAGATGGAAGCACAAGAAACGTGTATATCCGAAATATCGTCGCAAATGTCATCTCAGCTGGAATCGCAGGAGAACCGTATAACAGCGAAGATTGAAGCACAAGAGGCACGGATACCCGAAATGTCGGCTCAAATTTCAGCACAGATATCATCGCAGATCCCTGCTCAACTGGAAGAGCAAGAAGGACGTATTTCCTCGAAGTTGGAGGCACAAGATACAAAAATTTTACAGTTTGAAGAAAAAATCGAGGCCGAGGTGGATGCTTTGAGAGGACGTATCGAGCAGTTGCAACTAAATCGCCCAGCAGTTTCAACTAGTAATCCAAAGGTAAAAACACCATCCTTTGACGGTTCTGTTCCTTTCCAGGTCTTTAAGCTACAGTTTGAGAAGACCGCAGCAGTGAATAACTGGAATGTGGAAGATAAAGTTGCCGCACTCCTCGTAGCATTGAAAGGACCAGCTGCCGAAATCTTACAGACTATGCCAGAGTACGAACGGAACAGTTATGACGCATTGATGGCTGCTGTAGAACGGCGATACGGAAGCGAACACAGGAAACAGATATTTCAAATAGAATTGCAAAACCTCTACCAAAAAGCTAACGAAACTTTGCAGGAGTTTGCTTCGGACATTGAAAGATTGGCTCATCTTGCAAATGCGGATGCACCCGTGGAATACACGGAAAGAGTGAAGATTCAGAGCTTTATAAATGGCATACGGGACGTCGAAACGAAGCGCCACATACGCGAACCCAAAGCAAACATTTTCTGACTCAGGAAACGGCGTCATTATTGAGTAAACCAGCATACAAAGCTCATCGTGTGGAAGTAGAAAGGTCGGAGTGGGTAGATACAATTTTGGAAGCTCTGAAGGGATCACAACAGAAAAATGCCGGAATTATGAAATGTTTCAATTGCGGTAACCCAGGTCACATTGCACGTCATTGCAGTAGCAATTCCAATAGTTCCAACAATGTGGGTGGCCGTAAACGCAGAGCTGAAGGAGACGAGCATATCTCGAAATCCACTCAATCGTTAAAATAAAGCGAGTCAGCCGCAAGGAGCGACAGCTGGCTCCCTCAATTGAATGCCCCATAATATCTATCTCGCAAATTGGAAGAAGGTCAAGCAATCTTACTGTCGGAGGACATGTGGATGGAAAGGAACGTTCACTGACTGTAGATACGGGTGCATCCCATTCCATCATTCGATCAGATTTAGTCAACAAGAAGATAAGACCATTGCTTGGAGCAAGTTTACGTACAGCCACGAGAGAGGACACCCAGGTAATTGGAGAAGTAGAATGTGAAGTAGCAATTGGGAACGTCACGGTACTTCACAATTTTATAGTGGCAGGTATTGTTGATGAAATCATAATTGGAGTGGACTTCTTAATCAACCAAGGCATCAAGATCGATATGCAAAGCAAGACGATGCGATATAAGAACATGGATGTGCCACTTAATTTCGGCTACGAGAGAGGCTACAGCAGTAAACAAGTGCTGGTGGAAGAGAGTCAGCAAATACCACCAAAATCAGAAGCAGTCATCTGGGCAAAGGTTGATGGAGATTGTGGGACAAACAAATTGTGGGTTGTCGAAGCAGCAAATAAATCAGCACTGAACATACTTGTAGGAAAAACCCTGGCTATGACAAAATAAGATGGACATATTCCGGTAAGAGTACTCAATGAGTTCAAGTCACCATTCAATTTGACCAAAGGAGCTATTTTGGGAAGATGCCAAGAGGCCGAAGCAGTTATTAACTGTGAACAGCTCCAGGAACACGTTTCATCTAGTAATACTGATCTTTCAAAAGATATCACGTCATGGACGCATGGGCTAGAGGAAGCCTATCAGAGTAAGGCAAAACAACTGCTCATAAATTACGCGAACATATTTGACCTGGATGGTTCCAAACCAGGCCGCACCAATGTTGTGAAACATCAAATTGACACTGGAGATGCGAGGCCGATCCGTCAAGCTCCACGTAGTGTTCCACTGGCGAAGCGGGAAGTTGTGAGTCAAATCATACAAGAAATGAGTGACAGCGGCGTCATCGAACCATCAGCTAGTCCATGGAGCTCACCGGTAGTACTTGTAAAGAAGAAGGATGGAAAAATGAGGTTTTGCGTGGACTACCGAAAGTTGAATGACGTTACGAAAAAGGATAGCTACCCGTTGCCAAGAATTGTTGACATTCTGGACTCGCTATCTGGTACGAAATGGTTTTCCACACTGGACTTGAAAAGCGGCTACTGGCAAGTTGAAGTAAAGGAGGAAGATAAAGAGAAAACAGACTTCAGTGTCGGTGATGGTCTTTGGCAATTTACAGTGATGCCTTTTGGACTTTGTAATGCACCAGCTACTTTTGAGAGACTCATGGACCTGGTACTGAAAGGACTACATTGGAAAACATGCTTGGTGTACCTGGACGACATCATCGTATTGGGCAAGAACTTTGATGAACATCTTAAGAACTTGGAGGAAGTTTTCCAGAGAATAGCTGGCGCTGGTCTGAAATTAAGTCCCAAAAAGTGTGCGCTGTTTAAAAAGGAAGTCAATTATTTGGGTCACAAGGTAACGACAGAGGGCATCTGCACTGCGAACGAAAAAATAGAGGCTGTAAAGGATTGGCCAAGACCACAGAACTTGCATGAATTAAGAAGTTTCCTTGGGCTGTGCACATATTACCGCCGATTTGTACCAAATTTTTCCAGCGTAGCCCATAGCCTCCATGAGCACACAAAAAAAAAACAAAGCTTTTGAATGGAAGAAGGAGCAAGAAGTAGCTTTCCAAACATTGAAGGAGCGTTTGTGCACTGCCCCAATGTTAGCATATCCGATTCCAGGAGCAACATTTATTCTAAATACAGATGCGAGAGGATATGCTATAGGCGGCGTTTTATCACAACTGGTCGATGGACAGGAGAAGGTAGTTGCAAATTACAGCCGTTCGATTGGAAAACCAGAGAGGAACTACTGCGTTACGCGGAGAGAGCTGTTGGCATTGGTAGACTGCATTAAACATTTTCACAAATACCTCTACGGCCAGCGATTCCGTGTCAGGACAGATCATGCAGCGTTGAAATGGCTTCTGCAGTTCCGTAATCCGGAAGGACAATTGGCACGGTGGATCGAGCGACTACAAAGCTACGACTTTTCCATTGAGCATCGAAAAGGTAGTACCCATGGAAATGCTGATGCAATGTCACGAAGACCATGTAGTCTGGAATGCAAGCACTGCTCAAAGGTCGAGGCTAAAGAAGACATTATATATGTCCGGCTAATGACTATAACGTGTACGGATGAATGGGACAAGGAACAACTAAGAAAGTGTCAGCTAGAAGATACAGATCTGTCACATGTTATGCAAGGGCTCGAACGAAACGAAAGACCAAGCAGAGAGTCCCATTGCGAAGTCATACTGGGCACAGTGGAACAGTTTAGAATTGATATCAGGTTGCTTGCATCGAGTATGGGAGAGTGAGGATGGTCAATGCAAGAAGAAACTGATAGTTGTTCCCAGAAAGAGGATTCCTGACGTGCTCAGCGAGCTGCACAATGGTCCAAGTGGAGGTCATCTTGGAATCACGAAGACACTCGAGAAAATTAAGCAGAGATTCTATTGGGTTGGTTGTCGTCAGTCGGTTACCGAGTGGATTGCCAATTGCGAGGTATGCAACAGAGCGAAAGGGCCCAAAACCCGAAGTCATGGCCAGATGAAGCAGTATATTTCAGGTGCACCATTTGAAAGGATCGCCATGGATGTCGCAGGTCCATTTCCTACTAGCAACCGCGGAAACAAATACGTACTGGTGGTTATAGATTATTTCAGTAAATGGCCAGAGGTAAACCCAATCCCAAACCAAGAATCAGAAACAGTAGCAGAAGTGGTTAAAAACGAATTGGTTGCAAGGTATGGTGTACCAATGGAGTTACATTCTGATCAAAGCAGGAATTTTGAATCAGCTGTGTTCCAAGAAATGTGCAAGATGTTGGGCATTCGAAAAACACGGACAACTTCATTGCATCCTTAGTCCGATGGTATGGTGGAACGTTTCAATAGAACATTGGAGGAGCATTTAAGGAAAGTAGTAGACAAGTACCATAAGGACTGGGATATACACATATCATTATTCTTGACGGCCTACCGATCGGCAGTACATGACACAACGGGCCAAACTCCCGCAAAGGTAATTTTTGGCAATGACCTTCGACTGCCAGCTGATTTGAAGTATGGGATAGCTGCCGATGCGGAGAGGAATGTCAAGAAATCCACTGGTGTCTTGGAAGAAGAGCTGAGAGAGATACACGATCTGGTAAGGCAACGAGCAAAGATTATGAGTGACAAGATGAAAGCGAGGTACGATAAATCAATTAATTCGGAAAGGTTTCAGGAAGGAGATTTGGTGCTGCTATACAACCCACAACAAAAAAAAGGTTTGTCCCGAAATTGCAGTGTAACTGGGAAGGCCCATACAAAGTTGTAAAACGGATCAACGATGTAGTGTACCGCATACAAACCACGAACCAAAATGTAAGTGGTTCATTTGGAGAGATTAGCAGCGTTTAGATCGAGAGATTTGTCTGATGGGGACGATCAGACTTAGGTGAAGGGCAGTGTCACGGATGTTAGCATCACTAAGCTATTCCATCACTAAGGCGATGCTAAGCGATATTTACGTCAATAATAAAATCATGTATACACATATATAAGGCAGCCGAGAGATGTCACACACAGATGCATTTACTTATACGCCTATGTGTGCGCGAGAGACTGAAAACTACAAACATTCACATCAATAATTCAATCTTTATGTATCTACATAAACGAATAAATAATTGCGTCTACACATATGTACCATGTACGAATACGAGCAGCGGAGAGTCAATGCGCAAACACATGCATATATCTGAGAAGTTTGAGAGCTACTGGACTAGTAGATTCTGGAAGCGCCTAAAAGAAGTATAAAATTGTGCAATTTTAGTTATAGCTGAGAAGTTTGAGAGCTCATGGACAATGCTAGTAGATTCTAGAAAAAGGCGAACGAGGAAACCAAAGAGTATAAAAGGCGACAGGTGTAGAGGCGCTGTAATTCAGTTTGAGTTGAGCACTCAATCAGTTATTGATTAAGCACGCGATCTGGCGGCCAATAGTAGAGTTTAATTTGAGTTATCAATCAGTTTGGCTATTAAGCCAGCGAGTAGCAAAGTATAAGTGTTATTGTGAAGCACTTTAATAAAGGCCATTTTTCCATTCTTCAATATTGGAGTTATTTATTCAACAGTTTAGTGATTCGAACTTAGCAGAGGATTGCAAATAAGAGGATTTGCAGCAAATTCGTTACAATAATAATAAACCAAGTTGAAATAAAAGATAATATTATAAAATAAAATAAGAAATATCAAAATAAATTAGCATAAAAGACAATATACAAATTTTAGTGTAATATCTTTGTAGCAAATTTAATATACAACGTGATAAAAGATAATATAATAAAATAAAATGAGAAATACCAAAATAAATTAGCATAAAAGACAAAATACAAATTGTAATGTAATATCTTTGTAGCAAATTTATCTATTTTTTGTTCACTCTAAGACGTGCTATATCTAAAATGAGCATAAAATCTGGAAATGGAAAAAACATTTGGGTCAAATTTGCAATTAATTGTTATAAATAAATAAATTTAGTGAGTTTGAACAAAAGTTGACTCATTATTTTTGATTTCATTTTTTTAAAACAACTAAAATGAAAAACAAAGAATCTGTTATTTAAAGACCTATGCTTTTACGTGTACGTAAAATTTGTCCAAAACAAATAGGCCGGTTAAGTTATGACTTCTCTTTAAAGTTTTTTTGTGCGCTAACAATTATTTTAGAGCAATTTTTTAAGGATTTTGGTACAGACCAATATAGGTAAGTGGCAACAATGGGAAACAATATTTTATTTGAACTGAAAATGAGTGAAGCAGTAGTTCTCTCACCGTTGGCGGCTACGAATATATACGTATGTAGAGATGAAACATTTGAGCAACGTGAGAATGCATTTGAACTGAAAATGAGCGAAGCAGTAGTTCTATCACCATTTGGCGTGTACGATTATATACTTATGTAGAGATGAAACATTTCAGCAACGCAACAATGCAGCATTTGGAGCTTTATACTCAGGGGGGTTTGTGAACATAATGGGTCCTACAGATGGCAATTTCGATAATTGCACAGATTTTCGAATTTACAAAAAACTTTTTCTATTAATTATAAACAAATAGAGTAATATTTGTTAACAAAAATAGGCCTTTGCGCTGCGGCTGATCTATACGAATCGATTCATATCACTTTTATATGATTTTACGTATGCTAACTATGCGAAACCGCCTGTCAATTGTTTGAATATATAATAAAATAAATAAGAACTAAAATAAATTGGCATAACAGGCAATATAAAAAATTTAATGTTATATTTTTGTAACTTTTTTTTTTTTGTTCAGTATAAGACGCACTTTATCTAAAATGAGTATTAAATCTGCAAATGTAAAAACATTTTCGGGCAAATTTGCCATTAATTGTTACAAATAAATTAGTTAGTTACAACAAAAGTTAACTCATTATTTGCGATTTCATGTTTTTTGAAAACAACTAAAACGAAAAACAAAGAATCTGTTAAATAAAGACTTATTTACGTGTAAGTGAAATTGCCACAAAAAATGGGCCGGTCAAAAATTAATTCTATTTTTTGGTACGCTAGAAATTATTTTTAAACAAATTTTTAGGATTTTGGTAGAGACTATTATAGGTTAGTGGCAACAATGGGAAACCATGTTTTAATTTTTCACCGTATAGCGCGTACGCTTTTGACGTTTTTTTGTTTCGTTTAATATACAACGTGAAACTTTCCGATTCAGTCAAGTTGCATTTAAATAAAAAAAAAAAACGCGCATGCATTCGGAATAAATGCTGATGCCTCACTACCGCTCCGTTGGAACATAGTTCGCACTGCCAGTACTGCGCATACCTTAGCTTCATATTTCTATACGAGCATCAAACAAACGCCAACCGCTCGTCACCAGCGGATGAGAACATTGGCAGTGATACGATACCACTACAACATATGAAAATACCAACAACGATGCGACGCCGCTGCAATTGGGCCATCGCTAAGAATTAATAAAAAGCCATACTAATATAGTTTTAAGTTCAGTTGTATTTCAATTGTATTTTGCTCGTGTAAAACCAATAAAGTGCAAAACACCGGCATAAGCCGACAAAAAAAATAAATTTTTTTAAGTTTTAAACCCACAACGGGTTAACTGGTGCCCAACGGCCGAGTCGCGAGTTAAAAGGCCCTAAAGTAGTGCCCCGCGAATTTAACGCTCCAAAAGGCCCTAAAGCAGTGCCTCACAAACAGGTTCGCGGAAAACTCATCGCGGCAATAGGAATCTACAAGTGAATAGCTTCAGTAGAAGAAAGCCACGCACCCACGCAGAGTGCGCACCAAGGGAGCCAGAGTAGCAGAGAATTTCTATAACTATCAAAAAAAAAAAATACAAAAAGGACCAAAAACCCTCTACGCCGTGGGACTAATGTAAGAAATAATTAAATTAGAGTAATATATAAGTGAACCAATAAATATAGAACTAAGTTAAGCGAAGTGAAAGTGAACTGCTGTCGTTAAACAATTTTTGTTTTTACTGACTTGTGAGGTCTGTAAGCTGATGAGAAAAATGGCTCAGAATAATATACTTAGGCCTCCAATCCTAAATACAGGAGCAACAGCTGCCTCGACAGCACCTGCAAACCTAACCCCTCCACAAGCCGTAACAACGACCGAGGAATTTAGGGAAGTTGAAAGAAGCACCCTAGCCGAAATCCTTCAGACCGACGCTTCAGTCCTGACTAGAATCAGTGCTGAACCCCCTTTGCTAACTGATCAGACAATCGAGGAGAGGTTCAGAAATAGTATTTCCGACATGGACAAGATCCCTTACCTCGTCCGTTCCCTAAGGGAGTTCAGTGGAAACCCTACTGAGTTCAGTAGTTGGAAGAAGAGCGTAGAAAGGGTACTAAAATTTTACGAACCCAGTGTAGGTACTCCAAGGTATTTTGGTATCCTGAACATTATCAGAAACAAAATTGTCGGTGCTGCAGACGCCGCGCTCGAAGCATACAACACCCCGCTCAATTGGAAAGCAATTTCGCGTTGTCTTACAACGCACTACGCCGACAAGAGGGATCTCAGCACCCTCGAGTACCAAATGACCTGTCTCTTTCAAGGACGGAAGTCGGTACAGGAGTTCTACGCAGAAGTTTACAAGCACCTATCTCTCATCCTCAATAAAATTTCCTGTATGGAAATTAACGACGAAGCCATGCGGGTACTCACCAATACATATCGCGATAAAGCACTAGATACTTTCGTAAGAGGATTATCAGGCGACCTCTCCAGGCTCCTCGGCATGAAAGAACCTGCCGACTTCCCTGAAGCATTACATTTATGCACTAATTTAGAAAACCAAAATTTTAGGTCCATATATGCTAACAACCAATAAAGCTTTCCGAAGATATTGAGTTCACCTTCAACCCCGTTCAACACCCACCAAAAACCTAAAATTCCCGTAAGGAAGTTCCAACACGGAAATCATCCCTTCTACCCACAGCTCGCCCACATACCTCAACCAACCCCTCCCATGATACAGTTCCCCCCCACAATTCCAGCATACCTCATATCAACAACCCATATACCAACTATCCCTAAGCCCTATCCTCAGTACTACTATGGGCAAGGTGTACCTCCTGGTATACCTCTTAACAATAACCCACCTCCAAGGCCAACTAAGCCAAAGCCGCCGGTACCAATGGAAGTAGACCAGTCGCTGAAAACGAGGAATGTTAACTACATCAACAGACCTAACGACAAGAATGCTACGTCGAAGCGACCACCGCCCACGCAATCCAATCAACATATTAGGAATTTCACGAACAAAGTTCAACGCGTAAACCATATTTCCCCAACCCTCGAGTCCACCACAACCGACTCTGGCCAATACGACGGCGACACCAACACATACGATCCGGAGAGTGAGGAACAATCATGGCAGGACTACTACAACACTTACGAGCAACAGGAGCACCAGTATCGCCAAGACGACGCAAACGAATATGTGGACGTTCATTTTTTAGATTAACTTCCTCATCGCTTCCTTACTTCCAATGTAAAACAAGCGATGGCAGAATACTTAAATTCCTTATTGACACTGGTTCAAACAAAAATTACATTCAGCCCGCGTTAGTTACAAACCCTAAACCAAATGACAGCGTGTTCTTTGCAAACTCCGTAGGCGGAAAAATAAGTGTATCACATCATACCGAACTTGACCTTTTTGGACTTAGAGATAAAAAGCTAAAGTTCTTTATCCTACGAACCCTGAAATCCTTTCACGCCATAATTGGCAACGACAGTTTAAAACAACTTAAAGCTGTTATTTACACCTCTAACGACTACATGCTCATAGAAAACAAAATAAAAGTCCCCATTAAGCAACAAATTTCTAAATCAGTGAACAACATAGAAATAAAAACTGAACATATGAATCCAGAACAAAAAGTCATTATCGGAAATTGAGTGCAACAGTTCCCCACATTATTCGCCGAACCCAATAAAAAACTAACGTACGCCACTAGAATCGTCGGCGAAATCCGTACAACAAACGACTCTCCAATTTACAAGAAATATTACCCTTATCCAATGTCTCTAAAAAATGAGGTTGAAAAACAGGTCAATAAACCTGTCGAAGATGGGATTATACGACCATATCACTCCCCCTATAATTCCCCCGTTTGGATCGTTAACAAGAAACCAGACTGTGCAGGAAATAAACAGTAACAGACTAGTAATTGACTACAGGAAGCTCAACTCGGTTACAATTGCAGACAGGTACCCCATCCCCGAAATAAACGAAGTACTAGCGCGTCATCGATCTGAAAAGCGGATTCCACCAAATACCCATGAAAGAATCAGATATCGAAAAAACGGCATTTTCCATAAACAACACAAAATATGAATTTACTAGACTCCCTTTCGGACTGAAAAACGCACCATCAATTTTCCAACGCACCCTCGACGATATACTACGTGAACATATAGAGAAGTTGTGCTACGTCTACATATACGATATCATAATTTTCAGCAAGACAGAACAACACCATGCTAAATCCTTACAAATAATTTTCGATACACTAGAGCAAGCCAATATGAAAATCCAGCTAGACAAATTCTTCGCGCAGGAAGTAGAATTTTTAGGATTCATAGTCACTGCAGACGGCATTAGAGCAAATCCATTAAAGATTGAAGCAATAGAAAAGGTACCTATACCAAAAACACTAAAGGACCTCAGATCTTTCCTGGGAATGTCTGGGTTTTACAGACGTTTCATTAGGGACTACGCCAAAATAGCAAAACCTCTTACTCTCATCTTAAGAGGGGAGGAAGGACGAATGAGTAAACATTTATCTGCAAAAACAGCAATAACCATGAACAACGAAGCAATAGACGCCTTCAATAAAATAAAAAGGACGCTTACGTCCAACGACGTGATGTTACAATACCCCAATTTTGGTAAAGGATTCCATCTAACTATCGACGCCTCCAATTATGCAATAGGAGCATTTTCATATCTAGAACCCTACCAAAGGCCGAGGAAAACTACGCAACAAATGAGAAGGAAATGTTAGCCATCATTTGGGCCCTCAAATCTTTGAGAAGCTATCTTTACGGCCCTGCCGTAGTCAAAATTTTCACAGACCACCAACCTCTTACATATGCCCTCAGCAACAAGAACAACAATAGCAAACTCAAGCGATGGAAAGCCATCTTGGAGGAGTACAACTATGAGATCAAATACAAGCCCGGCCACACAAACGTCGTAGCGGACGCACTTTCTAGACCACCACAAGAAATAAATTCAATGACACCCACCCAACACAGCGACGAAAGTTCAGGTCAAACCCTAATTCCCTACACGGATGCACCCATCAATGCATTCAAGAACTAAATTTTTATTTCAGTAGGAGAAACTCCTTCATAGAATTTAAGATAATTTTCCCCACCTACCACCGTCATATCATAATCGAAAGAGATTTTACGGAGGAAACTCTCACCACCCTACTAAAACGATACTTAAATCCTTCAACAACAAACTGCATAAGAACCGAAGATAGCATTCTGGGCAAAATCAAAACAATTTACCAAACTCATTTTAGCAGATACGAAGCAGAACGAAGCGGGACAAGAAACAGAAATCATAAAAGAGCATAATAGGGCTAATCGAAATGCAATAGAAATTAAAAACCAGCTATTAGATAGATGCTATTTCCCGAAAATGACTGCCAAAATAAAAGGAATCACAAAACAATGCAAAATATGCAATGAAAATAAGTACGAAAGACATCCGACTGCCCCAATCATACAAGCAACCCCAATTCCCAATTACCCAGGACACATTGTCGATATCGATATCTATCACACAAACAATAAGGTTATCCTCACAGCCATCGACAAATTCTCTAAATACGCCCAAGCGAAAGTACTTAGATCAAGGGCAACAGAGGATATAAGACAACTCCTTCAAGAATTGCTAACCTCTTTTGGTATTCCAGAAAAAATCGTTATTGATAACGAAAAATGCTCAAACTCTGTAACCATAGCCTTTATGCTCGAAAACCAATACGGAGACAAGACACCCCCTTACAGTACTGTCAACGGCCAGGTTGAACGCTTCCATTCCACCCTTTCAGAAATAATGCGATGCGTGAAAAGTGAAAGGACGCACGATAGCTTCGAAGATCTACGTAACAGATCTCTCTGCAAGTACAATTTTTCCATCCATTCGACAATTAGGAGAAAACCAATAGAAGTATTTTTCGGAAGGACTGTAAGTACCGACCCCGAACAATTGGAAAACCACAGGCAAGAAAACATAAAAAATTTTGCTGAAAAACAAATAAAAGATTTAGAATTCCACCAATAAAAAAAGATCAATCTTCAAAATTTACAGTCCCAATGACATCATCTATGTCAGAATAAACAGAAGAGTAGGCAATAAGCTTACACCCAGGTTCAGGAAGGAGGTCGTCAGAGAAGACAGGAACTTCACAGTTATAACCCAATCAGGGAAGACGGTGCACAAAGGGCTGATAAGGAGCTGATAAAAATATAAAAAAAAAAAAAAATTTCTCTCTCAAAAAAAATTTTTTTTAAAGAAGAAAAATTATTTTTTTTTTCATTACTTATCTTACCTCCATGTAACGAATTTTCCATCGATTAACACGCCATAGGCGAACGATTTAACAAATAAATTTCATAAAATGGTCGTATCCCCAAAATTTTTATTTTTTTTCTATCCAGCCTACTCGCCTGCACTACCCAGGGAGAAGTCCAAATTCACGACTATTCCTCATCCCACTTAATAACCATCGATAATGGTTTCCCCAAAATCAAGGATGGCACCCTTAACTTTATCCACATCATTGATACCGCAGTCTACCCTCAAGTTCTGCAAAACATTACTGAGATGATAGACAAAGTTTTAACCACCGAAAATCCTATTTATCCCACCTTGCAACACGAGGCCCAACAAGCTATTGAAATGTTGGAAATCGTAGAGCCTCCTCATAGTCCCAGACAAAGAAGATCCCTAGATATCCTTGGCAGGAAACCCCCATCATGACGACCTAATTATGATAAATGGTAATTTAGAAAAGCTAATTAACAATAATAATGAGCAATATTATATAAACAATGCTTTTAAGCAGCAGATAAATAATTTAACGAAAAACAGTAATGATATATTAAGCACCTTTCAGAACGAAGAGGTAATTGTAAACGAAACCGCTTTAAATTTACAGAATAAAATTAGTAATAGCTAACGGCAGAACTTATAGGAATTTCGAAACACCTCCTGGTGATGCCAGCAATAGCACAGCCAAATCCAAGGGAGGAGAGCTTTACCAAACTTTTGTCACTCGAAGCCCTTAGCGAGTTACATTTGAACATCACTATAAAAATCCAGTCATTCAAAACAGAAAACACGGCCAATCGAATATTCTCAGGGACTACCATAATCCTAGTTATCCTTGTCATTGCCAGCATCAGGAAGCACTGCAGGAAGAAAACAAATAAACCTACAGAACAACCATTACAATCAATCATTCAAGGCAGCCAGAACCAAGAAACAACCAGGCAAGTCCAAGTCCCGGTACCCGAAGTAAGGACTTTTCAAATTTTTAGACGATCGAGGACAACCGTCTTTAAGAGGGGAGGAGTTAACACCACACACATTCAAACTTCACAAACATTCACATAGTAGATTGCCTGCATTCTCTAGTCACATCGCAACACCCGTGCATGCGATAAACGCTGACTAAGCATATTCACATCATGGGAACGTTACTGGTGATATGATATCAACAACATAATAACATAAAAACATAATAAATGCTGATGCCTCACTACCGCTCCGTGGGAACATAGTTCGCATTGCCAGTACTGCGCATACCTTAGCTTCATATTTCTATACGAGCATCCAACAAACGCCAACCGCGCGTCACCAGCGGATGGGAACATTGGCAGTGATACGATACCACTGCAACATATGAAAATACCAACAACGATGCGACGCCGCTGCAATTGGGCCGTCGCTAAGAATTAATAAAAAGCCATACTAATATTGTTTTAAGTTCAGTTGTATTTCAATTGTATTTTGCTCGTGTAAAACCAATAAAGTCCAAAACACCGGCATAAGCCGGCAAAAAAAATAATTTTTTTAAGTTTTAAACCCACAACGGGTTAACTTATATAATAAAATAAAATAAATTAGCATAAAGGCAATATAAAAAATTTAGTGTTATATTTTTGTAACTTTTTTTTTGTTCAGTATAAGACGTACTTTATTTAAAATGCGGATTAAATCTGCAAATGCAAAAACATTTTCGGGCAAATTTGCCATTAATTGTTATAAATAAATTAGTTAGTTTCAACAAAAGTTATCTCATTATTTGCGATTTCATTTTTTTTTTTGAAAGCAACTAAAATGAAAAACAAAGAATCTGTTAAATAAAGACTTATGTATTTACGTGTAAATGAAATTTGCCACAAAAAATGGGCCGGTCAAAAATTAATTCTATTTAAGATTTTTTGGTACGCTACAAATTATTTTGGAACAATTTTTTAGGATTTTGGTAGAGGCTATTATAGGTAAGAGGCAACAATGGGAAACCATGTTTTAATCTTTCACCGTGTAGCGCGTACGCTTATGTAGGTTTTTGTCTTAGAGTACTTACATAATTTGTCCAAAGATGGCGCGCTTCCGTATAAGAAATTAAATATCCATATTTGGAGAGATTGTTGGATTTACAAAAAAATTTTTCTATTAATTATAAACAAATAGAGCAATATTTGTTAACAAAAATAGGCCGATGCACTGCGGCTGATCTATACGAATCGTTGCATATCTCTTTTATATGATTTTACGTATGCTAACTATGCGAAACCGTCTGTCAGTTGTTTGTATGGAAATTTTGTTAGCGTATTAATATATAGATACTAGGAGTTCGCCTTTTTAAGTCCTGTCACGGTCGCCAATGTTTCCGCACTAGTTTGGGCGGACTGTATTAAAAAATTGCCGAAAAAATAAAGCATTTGCTGCATGGGCTATTCAACAACTGAATTCATTTATCTGATTTCAAAGGCTTACAAGCCAAGCTAACAAGTGAGCATGTACATATGTACCTATATGTGCAATATGAGCTGCATAAATGTGCATGTATATACTTATATATTGCGAATTCACTGCATAAATAAAGTACATATAATTCAATGAGAAAATGATTATTTAAATTTTAAATTGAAATGAGAATAAATGTATAAGTGTTTGTAACCACATAAGGATGTATTCATATAAAATATAAAGAGTAATAATTAAGGCATTGCAGAGTGCAAACAATTATTGATACTAATAACTTTGAATTCAGTGATTACTTGCGAGATTACATGTTAGTTATAAAATTAAATATAATAGCGAAAATGATATATATAGATATAAAATGTATAATGATTAAATGTATGAATATAATAGCGAAAGTGATACTTATAAGTATGAAAGGTGTTCTCCAACAGTGGACTTTATAGCATCATCTTTTTGGTCCATCAGCTCTGTCAGCATGGCTTCCTGTATTGCTTTAAGTTCCTCTGTAGACCAGACCGTGCCTGTATATTAAGTGGGATTATGCCCAGCCTTACCCCACTCAGAACTTTCATAAAAGTTGCCGAATTTTCAGCTTTCCATAGCTTTTGAAAATATTTTTGTATTATCAGCTGTGGTTAGGTTAGGTTGAACTGGCCGTTCCATGAGGACCTCACATAGACTGAATGAGTCCGTAGTGTTACCAGAAGTTTGTTTTAACGACCAAACTGAAAACCCCTATTAAACACCAGGACCTATGTTATAAAATAAGTCCGTCCTCTTGGCGAATACTAGGATCTTTCTAGGACTTCAGCCGCTTGTTGCTTCTAGATCTGAATGCTGTATCCCTCCTAATAGCTGAAGTCTTAATCTGGCACGCACAGGGCATGAGCACAGAACGTGCTCGATCGTTTCCTCCTCGAAACCGCACTTCCTACATCTGCTATCACTGACCAAGCCTTATTTAAAGGCATTTGACGCCAGAAGGCAGTGTCCAGTCAGAATACCCGTCATGAGTCTCGTCTCCTCTCTATTTAGTAATAGAAGCAACTTTGTTAGACATAATCTTTGACATTTTACAGCCCCGCGCTTAAACCCATACCTTTCCCGCTTGGTCAATCATGTGCACCTCTCGCCTTCTCTTAATCTCGTCCAGTCTTGCTAGTTCATCATCTATTCCCATATGCCCTGAGACCCAATATATATGTATGCCTCTCCCTGTTCCAATTCTCTCCAGAATCTGCTTACACTCTAACACGCATTTAGATGCTGTGCTATGCGAGATTATTGCCTTAATTGCTGCTTGAGCTATTCTCTTCCAGGGTTTCTACTGCTTTGTTTACGGCTAAGATTTCCGCTTGGAAAACGCTACAGTAGTCCGGCAGCCTGTAGGATCTGTTTATTTCCGGATCTGCACAGTATACCGCAGACCCTACTCTTTCCACTAATTTGGAACCATCTGTGCACACATCTGTAGGAATATTTTTTGAGCAATTTCGTTTGTAACCCGAGACTTGATGGGTCTTTTTTGAAGGGTAGTTTGACCTCAAATTGTCCGCTCGGCAAAATGTTTAAATTTTCCTTAAAACGGGCTTCACATTCTATGCGTTCTTTGCAACCTCCTCTAATTCCCAAAATTTTTTAAGTGTCTCATCTATTTCGTTATTTCTTTCACCCAGGCCTTCAGCAGTGGCAACTGCTGCACAAATAGCTTTTTTCATTTTTGGGTTAACTTTACATTTTCCTGAAACAATCCATCCCAATTAGGTCTTTTGTAAAGTTAGTAACTCAGTGTTAAGCTTTATTTGACCCACTGATAATAGGCTGAAGAAAATTTCATCTCCAATTAAAATATGAACCTTCTGCCGTTTGAAAAAAAATGGATCGGCTACTTCTATATTTGAAGGAATGTTAAAATCTGTCGTAGTAATTTTGCCTTGTGGTTAATACCCTGAAATTGACTTAATGACCGAGAAATCCAGAGTTTCTTCGTATTCTTTATACGGGATTTAATGGAAGTTGATACTTTTCCCTTAATATGGGCTTCAATTTGCCCAATGCCAGCTATTTGCGCTCTTTTTTCAGTCTTAGTCTTTTGGCTGTTCCTTCGCTGCTTAAATTGATTTGCGACCCTGAATCTAATAATGCTCTAGCTATTATGTATTCACCAGTTTGGCTTTTAATTTGGATCACTGCAGTTGCTAATACGACAACGTCTTCTGAGACCGAGACATGACTGACTGCACTATGTGCCAGATAGGTTACGGACGCAGTGTTTGATGCAGCCTGACAAGTATTAGGAACATCATTACTTGCTGCAGAAACTGACGCAACTTGATATTTGTGTAGCAGTGAATTATGTGTGCGTTCGCAAACCCGACATTCGTCGTCTTTGCGAAATTAAATCGATCGGTCACGGTTAAATTGGAAAACTCTCCACAATTTGTAATAAAATGATCCCTTAGTTTGCAATAAGTGCATTTATTGACCTTTGCTTCGGTAATGGTGAATGAGGATTTTTCATTTCTCTTTTCCGCTAACTTATTTTCTTTGAGCAACGATGGCTTATAATTTTTATGGTCATTTACTTCTAGAGACTGACAGCGCCTGATAAGAACTTTAGCGCAATCATTCCATGTTGGCAGTTTAGAGTAATCAAGTTGATCATTCGATTTTGCCCGTGTTGGACCATCAACTTTAGACACAGCTAAATGAATAAGTAGTGCTTTTGTTATGTCCTTATCGTTGCTAAAGATTATCGAAAATAAAGATGTTGCAGGGACGAAAAATCATGTGAAGCAAGCTTCACAAAACTTCTAG
Source organism: Eurosta solidaginis (assembly GCF_040869045.1). Classification (NCBI taxonomy): domain Eukaryota; kingdom Metazoa; phylum Arthropoda; class Insecta; order Diptera; family Tephritidae; genus Eurosta; species Eurosta solidaginis. The sequence continues at coordinate 119,009,127 of NC_090323.1, read as the reverse complement.
TGGGTTACATTCACCACTTACCACAGCAGAATTAGTTAACTACCACTGTCTGTATTTGTTATTTAATAATTATTTTTACACTTTTTATTCAGGTAATGTGTTCAGAATTTTAACTTTTACTCTCTAAAACTCCAACAGTGTGTTTCTGTGCTTAAATTATGTTAAAAATGTTGTTAAAGTTTTTGGTGTGGTGAAAGTGACCTACTAGAATTTTGTTACGCTCCGCTGCTTCTACCGAAATTTGCGCCTGCAACATCTATATTTTCGAAAATCTTTGTCGTTGCCTAATGAATTTATTGAACCATATGTGGCTGAAATCATATCGACGGCATTACGGAGGAGGGACGCATTTGGCTGATAAATTTTTGGTATACTAAACATTTGCTCTACACTGTCGAAAAATATTACACAATTTTTGTCATATCTTTCAGCAAAACGCGCTAATGCTTTCGGGTAATTTTCGGTAGTAACTTGAAACGCTTTTACTGTATGCAGAGCTTCACCAGAAAACGGCTTAATAAATGGTTCAACTTTTCAGTGTTCGAAAGAGACGTCTCATCATGAACCAATGTTGTAAAAGTCCCAATAAAATTTTTATAATCTGCATATTTGCCGTTAAAATTTGGCAGCTTTAAATTGGGTAAGCGATTTACGGGTGCAATTTTGGCACTAAACGTAGTTTCCATTGCTGTAGTATCATGCCTTCTATTTTTACCTAACAACGAAAGCAACTTGGATTTTGTTGAAACACATAACTCTTCAATTTCACCTCGCTTTTCATCTTCAGAGTCGATTTTCTCTATTTCGGTTTGATATGTCATAACTTGTTTTATATATGAGTTTAGAATATCTAACCTACATTCAAGGTCTATTGGGTTCAATGACGTTTAAGAATAATCAAGAAGATTTTTAATGCGAGTTATATTTTTACGAGAAGAGGCACGCTGTTGTTTCAAAGTAGCAATAGAATTTGCTAATGAATCGGAGACGTTTTCATTCGGAGGCATTTTGAGCAAAATTAAGTAAAATTAATGGATGAACTGAAGCAATAGGCGACAACAATTGAACTAGTATTCTATATACATTTGCACACAAATACTAAACTGTATTTTTTAGTGTGAGTTGGCTTCGATTTGTTGTCCAAATTATTATGAAAAGATTCACAATAAAACTTTGGCTCAACTATCAACAAACTTTCGATTTACTTTTGTCAAAATTTCTGAAGTTTAAATTGGGTTTCAATAACCCAATTTTATATCAAGCAACTATTAATCAGAATTTCCAAAGTATTAATTGGGTTCCAATAACCTAATGTTATATCCAGCATCTATTTATGGCGAGTTTCCGAAATATTAATTGGGCTCCAATAACCCAATTTTATATCAACCAACTATTTTTTAAAATGCCATTGCCAATAACCCAATACCAAATTTTCAAACCGAAAATTATTTTTTATCAAAAGATATACATCAGTATACCAATTTAATTAGGATTTTAGCTGTTATTAACAATTGCTTTTGCATCACCGTATTATGGTGCATATATTAAATTGTATTATTTCGCTAACGGGTCTCTATGAGGAAATATGTGAGCATCTATGTATACCTATATGTGTACATATATAGTACTAATGCGGGCGTTTGAAATTACATATATTTCGGTATGGGCATGTCCAATAGCAAAATCGCGCGTTAATTTTCGTAGCTGGCTTTTAACCATTTACCGCTCTCTTATATACCTGCTCTCCTGTTGCAAATGTATATTTTCTAGTGGCGTTATATATAATTTTTTACCGGTGCTTATTTAATAAAATGCCGCTATTTTTGTAATGTTGAACTTCCAGAAATTTCCCCTTATAATTTATGCCCTTGCTTTCCTTTATTAATTTCAATTTAGGGGACTTCACTTTATTAATTTCAATTTTCGGCAACAAGTTTCTTTTGATTTTCACACACCCACGCAGCTTTGGTTATAGATTAAAGTTTTTTTTATAATTTTTTCTTAACCGCGTAGCTTCTAATATATATATATATTTTGAACTTTTTATTTTTTTAGAACAAATACTAGGACTTCGCCTTTTTAAGTCCTGTCACGGTCGCCAAAGTTTCCGCACTAGTTTGCGCGGACTGTATTAAAAAAATTCCCAAAAAATAAAGCATTTGCTGCGTGGGATGTTCAACAACTGAATTCATTTATCTGATTTCAAGTGCTTACAAGCTAATAAGTGAGAGCATGTACATATGTACATATATGTGCAATATGAGTTGCATAAATGTGCATATATTTAACGCCAAATAAACGGTTTGAGCACATTAAAAGCGTTCGCGGATGCTTAAACTGCCTTTCGGCTGGACATACTGTCACAAAGTGCACCAGTCAAGTTAACTGTGCCACATGTCATTAAAGACACAATACGCTGCTTCACATTCCGAATCAGCCCAAAACCACAAATTCGGAAGATACGATCGGAGCATCAACGTCAAGAGATGCTCAAACGCGTCGCAATGCTGAAAAAGAAAACAGGTCGATTAATAATGCGAACTCATGTTTCGCAAATACAAGTAAAGGAGTACTACTAGGGACAGCTCAGGTTAATATTCATTTTAATGGTGTTGACTATTCGGCGAGAGCCCTAATAGACTCGGGATCTGAATGCTCATTCATAACCGAGAAACTCAAGCGCAGAATAAATCTGCCAACTAAACGCATGCATGCCCAAGTTTCGGGCATCAATAATACAATGTCTGCACAAGTAAAAGAAGCGTGCAACATACAACTGCGGCCACCAACCGACTCATTAATCGAGATCAATGCGATCATGCTGGTTTTACCACAATTGACAGGGAATCTTCCAACTTGCCAAATAAACGCAATGACTAGGCAAGCATTCCCTGACTTAGTACTGGCTGACAAACGATTCTTTGTCAATGAGCCAGTCGATCTAATTCTGGGCGGAGACATATACCCCCAAATTATGTTAGGCGGCATTAGGAAAGATATGCTAAACACATTAATAGCACAGGAAACGGTGTTCGGCTGGATTTTGACAGGCCGGACAAATGCGGTTGATACAAATAAGACCCTAGTTTCATATTTTAACGAGGTCACTTTAGACAAACAACTGGCGGCTTTCTGGGAGATAGAGGAAATTCCAAAGAAGAGGAGCATCAATAACGATGACACTTACTGCGAGGAGCTGTACAAATCCACAACAGTTCGGAACAACGATGGCAAATACGTAGTCTCCTTACCCTTTAGGAAAGAGTTTAACTTAGGCCCCTCATTGAGAAGTGCGTGTTCTCAATTCTATCGCAACGAGACACGACTTGCGAAAAACCCAGTCCTTCAAACGGAATACAATAGAGTTGTATCCGAATATGAAACCTTAGGGCATATGCAACAGGTCAGTAATATCCCGCCAGATTCAACCGACTGTTACTTCCTCCCTCATCATGCTGTTATAAAGAAGGGAAGTACAACAACAAAAGTCAGAGTCGTATTTAATGCCTCTTTTCCTACCACTAATGGCAAAAGTCTAAATGATGCCTTATATCCAGGGCCGATTCTGCAATCTGACCTAACTATTCTTATACTACGTTGGCGGCTGTTCAAATACGTATTTAATAGCGACATAGAAAAAATGTACCGCCAAATATGGGTTAATGAAAATCAAATAAAATTCCAGCGAATTGTATTTCGCAACTGCCCCAAGGATCCAATAAACTTTTATGAATTGAAAACAGTAACATTTGGAGTGAATTGCGCTCCCTACCTTGCGATTCGAACACTACACCAACTGGCTGATGACGTGGAGACCTCGCATCCAATGGCAGCAGATATCTTGCGAAATTGTATGTACGTTGATGACGTAGCCGCCGGTGGACACAGCATCGAAACTGCGATAAGGGCAAGGGAACAGATATCATCGGCAGGTTTCCCATTGCGAAAATGGACGTCCAACTGTAAGAAAATTATGCAGTGTATACCGAAGCAGCATTTATTAACAGAGGACTTCCTAGAGTTTGAAGATACTAGTATGGTTAAAGCTCTAGGCATTAAGTGGAACGCGCATTCCGACCTATTCCATTTTACTGCTAAACCTTTTGAAAACAGCGATGCCATCACAAAAAGGGCTATACTTTCTGCGATTGCAAGGCTGTTCGACCCTCTTGGCTGGCTGGCACCAGTGGTAATTGTAGCCAAGATTATAATGCAAAATATTTGGTTGGAAGGCACGGGTTGGGACGAAGACGTATCACAAACTACTCTAGATCATTAGACCGCATTTATACAAGAATACGGAAAAATCAACGATATCCGCATACCGCGATGGGTTCATTTACTCCAAAGGACAGCGTCGAAGTACATGGATTCAGCGATGCTTCGGAAAAAGCATATGCAGCCACTGTTTTCCTGAGGGTTCAGACAAAGGATCGAGTATTTACCAATCTGTTAATTGCAAAGACAAGAGTAGCCCAGGTCAAAACTATATCATTGCCACGACTGGAACTCTGCGGCGCAGTCCTACTTGCAGAAATCATATAGTCGGCCATAGAAAATATGCAACTTTCCAATATTAAAGTAACCCTTTGGACATGGATCCGAAAGCCACCATGTTCGTGGTCAACGTTGTTGGCACATCGAATAACGAAAATCATCAACAAAGTTGGAGACAAAGTATGGCGGCATGAAGACTCCGCGTCAAATCCTGCAGATTTGGCGAGCAGAGGTCTCCTCGCTTCGGATCTAATCGACAATCCTTTGTGGTGGCAGGGACCTTCTTGGCTACAAGAAGACAACGAAAATTGGCCAACACAAGAAGAGCATTATAACACAAATATCGAAGAAAAGAGGGTGAAAGTTCATGCAACATCGGTCGAAAATAACTTTGATATTCAGGATAGGTTTTCCGATATACCAAGAGCTTTGCGGGTTATATCCTATATTCTTCGGTTTTTCCAGAAAGCACACCCAAAAACTAAAGCCTCCTTTAAAAGGGAATCTCATTCAATAGCCCCTGACGAAATAGAAAAAGCAACACGAAGATTGATAACAATATGCCAAAGGCAACATTATCAAGAAGAGTACGCAAATTTGAAGTCAGGAAAGCTAATAAATGGTAAGAGTGAGATTTTACCCCTACCCATATATAGACGAAGAAGGCATTATTTGAATTGGGGGCGGACTGGGGCATCCACAGACATGTCCCATAACGAAAGTCATCCCATTATCCTTCCTTACACTTGCAGGTTATCCAGACTTATAGTTCTATCCTCTCATGAGACCACCCTGCATGGAGGGAACCAGCTGATGCTACGTCATATCCGCACTCAGTACTGGATATCACGCGTTAAAATCATGATAAGCTCTGTTATCCACAACTGCAAAGTCTGTACAGGAAGCGGACACAAACACAACTTATGGGGATCCTTCCGAAAGAGCGCACCACCTTTACTAGGGCCTTCACCAACACTGGGGTAGATTTCGCGGGACCATTTGATATAAAATCCTACCGAGGGAGAGGATGCCGAATTTCAAAAGGATATGTTTGTCTGTTCGTCTGCTTTTAGACGAAAACCATCCATCTAGAAGCGACAAACGACCTTAGTACCGGGTCCTTCCTAGCTGCGTTCACCAGATTTGTATCCAGACGAGGCTGTCCGAAAAACGTTTACTCTGACAATGGTACTAACTTTGCCGGAGCTTCGCGATCTTTACGATCCGATTTTAAAGCATTTCTGCGTGAAGCAAGGGACGGAACATTGAATAAATATAGCCATCACATTGTAGAATGGCATTTTATACCGCCAAGCGCTCCGCACATAGGGGGTTTGTGGGAAGCGGGGGTGAAAAGTTTTAAGACCCACTTTAAAAAGATCGCGTCCGATCATAAATATACTTTCGAATAGTTTACGACCCTCTTATGTCGAATTGAGGCCTGCCTCAACTCTAGGCCTCTCAGTCCCTTATCCAATGACCCTTCCGATCTGGAGCCCCTCACTTCAGGCCATTTTCTCGTAGGTGGACATCTTCTAGCTCCACCTGAACTCTATTGTAGTGAAAATCCTGCCTCAATCGTAAACCGATGGCCTTGCACCAGACATTTTGCAAAAGATGGAAATTGGAATATCTCACCGAGAACCAGAAACGGTATAAGTGGAAACATCCACAGCCCAACTTAGAACCCGAGGACCTAGTCGTCGTAAAGGAGGATAGCCTACAACCGAACGAGTGGAGAATGGGGAGAATCGTCAACACACACTCAGGTTCCGATAACCGTGTACGTGTTGTTGACGTCAATACAATTAAAGGAGAAATTACCAGACCAATCGCAAAACTGGTACTACTTCCGCCCAAGGACGAGGAAAATGAACTGTAATAGCCCACATTCATCTATCCCAAACAACACAGCTCTCGTTCACCCGGACGAGGCCAACACACCCTAACGCAGATTCAGTATCTGCCACAGGATACGCAAAAAAAAGAGGAAAAAAATTACAATTTCCAATTGCCTTTCTACCTCGAAGGCTAAGTTTAGATTCAAATTGTAAAAAAGGTTTTAAGCTGGTCAATTGAAATAATAGCTTTCCAGTTATTCAAGTAGTTTGTTATAATAGAAAGCCTTAAATCATCTTCATGGTGTCCAAACATAACACAATCTATTGCTTTCTTCTATATGTCCTACTTATTTCGCTATTATTGTAAAATGGACTTTGCGAATGAACACATTGCACATTGACCAAATAGAATAAATTGTGGATATTTTGGTCGACAGAACGAAAACAGATACTAGAGTTTTAAGCTATTTGAATTTAAATACATCAAAGTACTTAGGTCAATCGGCGATTTGGTTGGAGCTTCATAATTCCGAAAAATTATGTCTATTTCCAGATTTGTACTCAATTTTCTTTGCTATCAAGAAAGCTAAAATTACCCATAGAGCCTACGTTAATTGACTGTAATTACAAACTATTATGTTTAGAAGAGTATTTTTTCTTAGAAAATATAGAAAAATAGCATATTACTCTTGGAATTGCCTACCCACAAACCAGTATAGATACCGTGTTCCATCTGGCCACCACCATATACCGCCAAGAAGAGTATATGATGGAACTTGTATTAAGAGCTTTATAATGAATTGTCTTTTCCCTAATTGTTTAATCACCAATTGAGGACGATCGAATGTAGGTTAGTACTTTCTCATGCAGTACCCTTTATATGGTACATTGGCAACACCTATTTAGAACGATGACAATTTTCGGAATAGGAATGTTGAAATATTTCTCATTTGATTCTTTATTATTCAATTTTTAGGCAAATTTCAATAAAAAATCCTTTTCCAGTTAACTTCTTTGTGGATTATTACTATTTAAATAATAAAAAGGCGGTCTGTCACCTCCCAGTTGAAAAGGTTGGCCACATCCCTTAATTGTGGTAATCAAAATTGTTCTAATGAAATCTAAAGTGTGGCTCAAATGCTAAAGTTCATGTAAAAAAGCGTGGTGGCAGATTTTAACATGTGTTGTGAAAATTTAGATATTAAATATATTTTGAAAATTTGCACTTACGTGAACGTGAGATGACACCGTGTTGCTTTGCTGGCTGCTGGATTGAAAGAGGACGCACCTCTTTGCAACAAAGCCTATGAACCTGCGATGCAGCACCTTCGTCGGGTTTCCCGGCAACAAATTTGCTATACCTCGGGCTCACAGCGGTAAATGTAAAATACACATACGTAATACCACTCACACATGCTTGTGTGCTAGTGACTGCAAACATGTGTGGGTGGCAGTGAATTATGTTACGAGGGTCTGTGACCTAAACATACCCGCCCCCTTGCCGTAAGCAACAAAGAAAAAAAAGATAAATGAAGGAACGCCTCGTCATCGCACGTCCCGTAAGGCGATGCGTCGATGTGCAGATGCAGACGCCGTGTGATTAATGTCACGATGCGCTCTCCTGTGGAAAGAAAAAGGAAATTATTAAGTAAATTACGTGGTTTTTAGTTCCGTGCAATATTTACTGAAATATATATAAGAGCATGCGCGTTGAAAATTACAAAATATCTATATTGGGTGGAAGCGCACGCGCCTAAAAGGGCGCGGACCAAATGAAAACGGCCTCCGGCTTCGATGCGGACTATTGCCGTCGGCACAATGGCGATAAGTGATCGCGTTATGGTTGATTCCACTAGAGTATCCCGGAGTCGGCCGCTCCTGAAGCTCTTAGTTGCTTGACGTTTCCGAATGAGAGCTTTGTGGTTGTTGCGTACTTTGATCGGGGCCGCCCTCCCAGCAAATTGACGTGACGAGCGGGACGGACGCGGTTTCGCGTCGTCACGCTGTTTACCAGTAGGGCGGTGCGATGGGCGAAAAGGACGTGTCTCCGCGCTATCCCCGTTTTGTGGCCGCACCAAGGTGCTGTGCATACTCGAGCGGAACTCAGGTCTCTCGTGGCGTAGCGGTGGTCGAAATCGCTGCGTCTCTAAGCCGCCTTTTTGTATCGTCGGATTTATCTCTGCCGTATTGGCTAGCCTCTCTTCTTCCTCGACCTGCTGTGCCCATGACTTGTATTGCTCAGTAACATGGATGGAGAGTACTCCATCTGAGCTCGTATCATCGTCGTCGTCATTACCTTGCGTTGGCAGCGGCTGGTCGTTGTCGATATGGAGCGTGGTATGGTGCTGCTCATTACATCGTCGGCATCGATTCTGGCTGGGGTATATTCCAAGGCGGTGAAATGGCGACAGGCAATTTGGGCAATATTTATGTATTAATACTTCGCGTACACGCGCTTCGGTCGACATACCTCGGTATATCGGGCACAATCTCACTCCGTGCGGCTTGTTGCATAAACTGCACGCGATGGTGAACGAATTGGCGCGTGCCTCCGTTTTGGAGCGCGTCAAATTGAATCCAGTCATTTATGGAAATGGAAGCGTTTAATTTTATGGTCGTATTAGGGTTGTTGGGTGGCCAGTGGTGTTTGGGTGGGGTAAAAACAAAAATAACCCATATATTTTCGCGAAAGAAACGGAAAATTTAATTTAAATAAAGGATTAAAGGCCATAAGTAAATACTTATGTTCGCAAAGAAGCTAAAAATCGAACTCATGCCGTCAATGTGGATGGTGCTTTAGTACATTTAGTACATTTATAATTCGACTTATGTCGGTAGATATCGCCGAAGGAGTCCCAAAATTTATTTTTGATTTGTGCTGAACTTTATTTTCACAACAAGTGGCCTGCCACCACACGGAACGGTTCGAAACCTGGCTGAAAAGGTACAACAGAGTTGCATTTCCATCATTCAACATTATTTTCGACGTATATTTGTCGTCCTTGGCTTGCGACTCAGTCCTCTTATCATCCTCCTTATTACAATTTGGTAATAAGTCGTTCATCTTGGTCGTACGACCACCTGCCCGACAAGGCGTGCTCAGTGGTCCAGTATTATATACTGGGAAAGAACCGTCAGCCACAGCAGCTCCCTTTACTGTGGTAAGGCCATCAATACTTCACGAGGTGGTCCGGTATCGGGAAGGCTCCGTTCGAATACAGCCGAATTTATCCCCTGGCTGCAAATCGTCCTATAGGCACGGTCCGCATAACACCCTGGATTAGGGGGTTGGCGGTTCTTGGTCACCGACATCCCGCCGCCTTCCTATGAGGCGAAACGGCGTAGATGGCAGTCCTAAACAGCTCCGCCTCATAGTCGGGCGCTATGGAGATCGGCTAAGCCCTCACACCAACGACGAGGTGCCTACCCTAGTGAGTGAGAGATTGGGGAGATAGCTGTTTATTTTATTACAAAGCTCATCGATGTAGGAAACAATTGCATAGGTGTAGAAGCAATAGTGACTCCTTCTGGTGGTAAAGGTAGCTATTGATATGTAGAAGTTAAACAGAAATTTGATGAATATGAGTTTTTTTTAAGTTATTGCAAAAAAAGCGTTGAGGATTTTTAATATCTTACGAGGTGCCTTCATACATGTTTCTAAGAATGAAGAATGAGACCTATTCAAACTTTGCTATACTTTAACATACAATACTTTACCCCATTTTAACACAACTATCATTTTTTGATTTTATTAAATTTTATAAAATGTTTCTTCCTCTACAGTTCCATTTCCGTATTGGATGGTAAATATGGCTTTCGCATTTTCTCCATCAATAACTGTGACAAGGTGGAAGAAATCTATGCGCGTAAATCGCAACATATTATCTTGGTCTAGCGTTTCTTCAATAGCTCCCTAGTGGTGATGGTAACAGCAGAGAAACCCAACTGTTTACAAATGTTACACTTCAAAAAGAATCAAAATATCTGCCATTGCGTCTACGGCTCAAATACCCACAGTATATGAATGAATCGAACGCACCCACTTGTCTGCCTAACGGATAGTATAGATATTCATCAAATCGAAAATATTGCACCAAACGAACTGGGTCTGAATACTGAAACAGTACGCATATTCAAAATCAATGAGAAGGCTGTGATGATGGTATAGGGTGAGTTCTTGGATAACATACGAAAACCACTTTAACCCATCTATATATTTGCATTACAGCTAAAGCTTTACAAACAGAAAAAATTGCTGGCGCCAAGCAATTGGAAAAGGCAGTGAAGCATTCATCACACTGTACGGATGGTGCAAAGTTAGAAACTGCTGTTGTAACTGCTGCCACTGACACAACGGTCATCTCTACTTCGCCGAGTAGCGGCTCGTCCGACTATCTATCGAAGACAGTATAATCATATATTTTCCCAACACAGGTTAGCGATGTGCTTGCACAGGAAAATATTTCAATTGGAAATCAAAAACCAATTAAGAGAGTTTATTTATTATTAAAGTACTCACTTTTCTTTATATCAACTGTATTAATTTAAGTTGAAATTTCATGTGCATATATAATAAGGGATGTCGTGATACGATTGCTGTCGAAATTAGATTTGAAACCAATCAATACCCCTGCTAAGGGTTGCAGAATTATTGCTTCAATGATTAGATTTAGAACAATAATAAGTCTGACTCAATTACTAGTCGTACATTTTTAAGTTCACCAATTACAACAGCAATCGGATTCCACGACACCTTTGAATATTCTTGATCTGAAAAAAGAGTAAACCTAATCTGAATTTCTACTAAGCTTTAAGTTGTAGATTATTCAAATAATTGGAGTTTTTTCTAAAGCTTAAAATTATTTTCTGCTCGCTTAGAAAAGATTTCAATTGGAAAACAAAAACCAATTAAGCGAGTTTATTTATTATTAAAATACTTACTTTTCTTTATATCAACTGTATCAATTTAAGTTGCAATTTCATGTACATATATAATGAGGTATGACGTGATCCTATTGCTGTCGAAATTAGACTTGAAACCAATCAATACTCCTGCTAAGAGTTGCAGAATTATTGCTTGAATGATTAGTTCATAGTTTACTTTACTTTATTAATTTCAAATTCAATTACGACAGCAATCGGATTCCACGACACCTTTTAATATTCTGATCTGAAAAAAGAGTAAATCTAATCAAAATTTCTACTTAGCTTTAAGTTGTAGACTTAAATTGATTCAAATAATCAAATTTTTTTTTCGAAACCATGGAAACAACTCAAATTTTACATGAATATAACACACTTCTGAATTATCCAAATATAAAGTTAGCTGCTGCAGCATTATAGCTCAAAGCAATTAATATATTTTTTATGTTATTATTAAAGTATTTACTTCTTTTTTATATTACATGTATTAAGTTGCAATTTCATGTATATATGAGGCTCCAAGATGCAAAACCAGATGAATCCATCATATGTAAAACTTAGAAAAGCACAAAAAAATTTTAAATTTGTTATGAATGAATATTGTTATGAATTTTCAATACGGATTTTTAGAATGTTGCTAGGCGATGCAATATTGTCGCAATTTAAATATTATTTTAAAATGTCTGGTTTTGCATCTAGGTGCCTCTTATATAATATTCTTTATTTGGAAAAAAATTACTAAATCTAAAGATATGTTTTAAATAAATATTTATATTATATGTTATGTTTGGTTATTATAATTAAAAATAAATATTGAAAATTCAATTTTTTTGGTTGATATTTTATTCATGTGGCTGCTCCACTGCTCCAATTTGACCGCCATTTGACGTGCATTGTGACGTGTGTGAGCAGAAAAGTGCTATGCTCACATCCTATAAATGGGAGCGGAATACACAATCACATAAATAGGTACGAAATGGGAAAAAAGTGTAAAAAGTCTACTCTCGCTAATGCAAACGTGACTAAAATTTAACAAGGGGCGTGACCGCACAATGACGGTAAAATCACTAGTCAGATGACGTGGAGCGTTTTTGCAGGGTTGTAGCTCTTTTTGAATAGCGAATGACCATTGCTCTGCTTCTGAACCTTCTAACGCCTCTGTAAAATCAATCTGTTCTGAAACGATTTTGGCAACACACATATTAGTAAAACCAAAACGGTTTGGGGCTTTCCTCGTTCTTCTGCCTTTAAAATTTTCAGGAGATTGTTGCACTTCTTGACGTGTATCACTTGACGTGTTTTCATCTGAATAGGTGTAATCAGGGTTTTTTGAGGTTGAAATATGCAGAGATTCATTCAATGAATAATCCCCCACTGAATCTCTGCTTTCCTCTTTTTCCTTCGATGGTATACATTCTTCGACTGTTTTACTTTCTTCCTCTTCGATTGAAGAATCAGCACTGTAAATCCATATAGAACTGTCGTGATCTATGCTTTTTAACGCATCTTCCATAATGATAACATTTCCTCTCACAGTAACAATATTTTTTTTCGGATCGTAGACACGATAACCTTTAACATTTTCGGAAACCCCAACAAGAATATGTTTTTCAGATTTTTTGTCCCACTTTAATCTTTTTTCTTTTGGAACGTGTACCATAACTGGGCTTCCGAATAAACGAATATGACCAAGGTTCGGTTTTTTAGAGAACCAAATTTCATGTGGAGTTTTGTCTCCTAACGTTGAACAAATGGATCTGTTTTTTATGTAAGCTGTATCAGCAGCTTCCGCCCAGAACTTTTTTGGCAAATTAGCATCAAATAATAAGCACTTTGCTTTATCAATTACTGTTCTGTTAGCCCTTTCGCAAACACCATTTCGTTCGGGAGTATATGGACAAGTGGTTTGATGTAGTATACCGTCCTACAATAACAATTTATCAAAACTTTTATTGTAAAACTCGTCACCATTGTCAGTGCGCAAAATCTTAATTTTCTTATTTTGTTGGTTTTCTACCATTGCTTTGAATGCTTTAAACCTCTCAAAAGCTTCACACTTTTCTTTTACAAAATATATAAATGTCATGCGACTATAGTCGTCTACAAATAACAAAATATACTTTGCACCTCCAATAGACCTCGATTCCATAGGACCACAAAGATCAGCATGTACAATTTGCAGAACGTCGTCGCTTTTGTGCAATTTGGATGGGAACGGCAATCTTGTTTGTTTTCCCTCACAACGTGTCACACATGAAGTTTTCTTGATGTCATTATTAAATGAGTAATCTACACCATCAACAACTCCATTTTTCATTTTGTTCAAGTCAGAACTGTTAATGTGTCCTAAACTTCTGTGCCATAGCTGTGCACTCACTAATGCTTTTGCTGCTAAAACGGAACATTGTTTTAACACTAATTTATAAACCACATTAACCAAGTCTGCCCTAGCGACAAGAACATTTTTTTGGTTGCGAATGTAACAGCGGTTGGCTTCAAAAGATACATGATTTCCACTTTCGATCAGGGCACTAACAAACAATAAGTTCGTCGTTAAATTTGGCACGCACAGCGCATTTTTTACTGTGATATCGTAATTATAACCAGTGACAATATTTACATCTCCGGAACACACACAACTGGTAATTTTGTTTCATTTGCAATTATAATTTTTAACATGCCAGGGGAATTATTACGGTTTTCAATCATACGCCGATTTGCTGTTAAGTGTGAACTAGCGCCGGAGTCCACGTACCATTCATTTTTGTCGTAACTACCACTTAGAAACACGGCACTGAACGCATTCGATTGTTTATTTTTCAATGGAGGACACTGATTCCTATAATGACCAGCTTGCTTACATTTATAACAAGTAATATTATTTTCTGCACTGAGTTGCGTTTTTTTTGACATTCCGTATGTATGCTTGCTATTGTTTTTCACGTATTTTCTTTGTGCTTTGTTCGCAACAAATGCAGCATTACCTGACTCATTGTCGAATTTAGAAACTTCAATGTCCAGCAACTTAGACTTGATGACGTCAGCAGTTATACTGATTCCAGGGTGTTCGATTGTCATTATCATTGGCGAAAAAATTTCTGGCAAACCAACTAAAAGTAAGGAACCTACCCATTCGTCGGTAATCTGAAAACCTGTACCATTCAACCTCTGTGCTGTTTCAACTACTTGGGTTATGTACGTTGTTATTGAATTACAGTTTTCTAGGCGGAAGGAGAATAAATGCCGCAACAATGTTATTTTCCTCGAAAAACCTGAGTCATCGAACATTGCTTTTAGCTTTGCCCATAACTCTTCCGAGGTGTTAGTTGCCTTAATATGCCCATACAAACTTGGGTCTATGGTCAATACCAGCTTTGCCTTAGTTTTTGCATCCTCCTCAACTTTTTTTTCTTGTTCGGAATTGGATTTAATGTAGTGAACCTTTGCTTCCAGTACCAACATGTTTTCAGCCGCAAACCCCATTCATCGTAGTTTTCTCTGCCTTTTAATTTCGACACACTATCATATAATTGGTAGCCATTGTTTGGTAAAACAAAGTTAAAGTTTAACTAATTTCTCTTTAAATTATTTAAGTAAAAAAGCGTGAGGCCCAAAACCTTTTAATTAGAACACGTGAATCTGCTTTGACAGTCGTACTTCAAGTGACTTTTTATTAATTAGTATATATATATATATATATATATATATATATATATATATATATATATATATAGACGTGTGGTTATTTAATACAAATGAGTTATTTTGATATTGCCAGATTTAAAAATTAATTAACATTTAATATTTTCGCTTAAGAAATAATTTTCCATGTTGGTTGGGTTAACAAAACCTAGATGTAGCCCTATCTACATATTATCTAGATAATAAAAAACCAATGTTGCCGTCCAAAAACGTACCCCAAAGGCGGCCTTAAACTGTGACTGAAAAAGTGGTCAGTAGTTTAAGTGGAGTTTGAATTTGACTTAAGTTTACACAAATTTTGTTTAAGCTTAGCTTAACCAACTACTGAAAACTGGCCTAAAACTCACAGCTAAGGAATCCAGCGCCTGGATCACTGTCCATTGGAACGTGAAGAGTTTTTTTGTTCGAAGGCTGAACACCCCCACAAATCACACAGAAGCTATCATCCGGTGGCAAAATCCTGCAACAACAACGATTTGAGCCAGATAAATCCAGATAGAAGTCTGGTTCAATTTGTGAGCCAGATAATTTTTTAATTATTTCTTTTTAGGTTGGCAACGCGGCCTTTAATATACCTACTTTTTCAAAAATAGATGTCGCTGCTTAGGCTTTCGCCGTATGGGTTAAATGAAAAACAGCGGCGACATCTGCCTATCACATTTCACGTGTGCGAAAATTTCACGGCATCTGCTTCTCAAGGCTCTCAATGATACAGAGCATTCCCGTGAGAATTGAGCGTGAGCCGGAGCTGTAAAGCTCACTGAAAGACGGCAAGAGATTTTGGAACACCCGCTCAATCAATTGCTACGTTCCAATGAAGCGTGATCCAGATACGGAAAAAAATTTAACCCTTTCGGATCTATTGGGACACATACAACCCAGAAAAAGTTTTCTTATAACTAAAATCTTAATTTTCCATTTGAACCAAGGTATAAATATTACAGGGTAAAACCGGTGAGAGCCAAAATGACGTTTAAAAAAATTTTAAAATTCTCACTGCTCTCAGATTTTTATTTTTGTATTTTGCTGTTGTTTTCATAACAAAAATATAATAAACTGTAATATATTAGGTAATTCTATATGACAGCATGACACTCTTAATACACGGTGAAAAATATCAAGAGGGGTATCAAAAGACGCGGAGGTAAACCATTTTGGGTATGTCAAGAGATATTTGCAAAAGAAATTTCGAAAATTTGCACGTGGTTGTTGTAATTTTGATAATTTTGTGCTACCCACAAACAAAAAATTGTGAACATAAGTGTTTTCCGCGAATATAGTTTTAGTCCCCAAACCGGTTTTGGATCCACCCAAGGTAATTTTTTATAAGCGCGGCACTCCGTGGTAATTTTTCGGTTTTTTAGGTCAATACGAGTCTTATAACACCCCTCTCGGTATTTTTGGATGCGTATTACCATTGTCATGCTGTCGTATAAAATTACCATATATTTTTGCGTTCTAACATTAATATTATGATATTTTATTCAAAACCGAATTATTACTGGTGGAAATAACCAAAAAATAAGAAGTCTCAACGGTCAACCGCATTCTAAGATTTTCAATTCAAGAATTGTATTGTGGTTTCCCGCAAAAGGAAGCATCAGGCCACGATCCTCTTCTGAGGAATTTTCTTCAACAAATTGTTTAGAAATGTATCAGCGTCTGCGCCAAGGTGTACGGAAGGGATACATATCTACTAATAATAACAATTTGGTGTGATATATATCTGAGGAGATTAAGGCCTAGCTTTCCATCTAATTCGAAGGCTACTTATCGTGTATTCGTTTTTCTACGAACTGGCTCACCTAAATACATATTTTGTGCCGACCCAAAAATTTATCTGCTAATTCGGCCAACTTTTGATGCCAGGGTAATGCCGATGGACAATCAATACCATTTATACAAAATTTCTTAAATATTTTTGATGGATAAGTCAACACACTATCTCTACACCGCGGCGGCAGACTTTGACCATTCAGCCGGCAAATTTAGCCTCCACGAACTATAATACTCCAACTGGACGATGATGTTTAGCTAAGCTGCGAAGAGCTACAGCGGTTTTGTTGGCGTGGGCAAGTTATGGGAAGATCTCCAATGGGTTCGGAGAAGCAGGTGGGGGAAGACTTTGATATCTCTTGGTGACCCCTGTTGGTGTCTGTTGTCGCAAAACTGGGTTAGCTGGAGTGACTTGTTACGCAAAGACCAGCGTCTCCTAAACGGTTTAGCGCCAATTAAAAAATTTATCTTCCAACCGCGAGGAAAAGGACCAAACCAAAACAAAGAATATCTTCAAGATCAGTTTTTTCCGCAGTAGCGAGGACACTTGAGACTGCTGATCTCTTATGAAGTGAAGTTTCAGCATATTTCGGGTGGTCTCCAACATTCGCTTCTTAATTAGAAGAGGTTAAGAAGTAAGGGTTTTTCTTTTGTCCCTTTGCAAAAATAGCACGTGTTGAGGCATCCATTAAATTGGTAATTCATTTTTTTGCACTATACATAAAAACCGATTTCAAAACTTTTCGAGATATTTTTTCACTTATTTCATAAGCATTTTATTTTTTTGGCATTACAAAAAAATGAAAAAGTCAAACAATTTTTTTTCGTTTACTTTGGTTTTGCATTTCCACAAAGTTTAAGAGAGTGATTTTATAATTTTTTTTTAAATCAAAAAACCATTATGGCCGTCAAGAAGAGTAAATTGTTTTACCTGGTAATATTTATACCATGAAGTTCAGGTAACGGTCCTATGTGTCCATTAGGTATATTTGTTGGTATAAATATGTCCCGTGTAGATCTTGCCGACATTCTCTAACTTTTAGTAATTAAAAAAAAATTATTATAAACGTGTTCCTGTCACAACGGGACCTATACGGCCCACTCAAAACACCGAATGGGACACATATTTCCCACCCCCTAGACTTCCCTGGAGGGGGTAGAGACTCCACTTAAAATTTCTTTTACTTTTAAGGCCTATAGGGCTAATTAATGGTGACTTATAACCATAAAACCATAACCAGATAAAACAGCTGATCGAACCTACCTTATGGAAATCAATGTAATCGATTAATGGTGCCATACCATAACGCTAACGCCATAATGATACCATAGCCAACCAATTGGTTTTTGTGTTTCGCCATATCCATAACCTAAAAATATTTGAGTTGGTGAATTTATTAACTTTTTGTGTATTTTATTTATTGTTTTGGATATGTTTTGACTAAGAGACTAATTTTTTGTAGAATATGTTTGTAATTTTTAGCGTTTTCTCCATTTTTATGAAATTTTCACGATTGTTAGGTTAAGGCACCATTAATCGATCACATTGGAGATAGATATGGATATGGGTATGGTTACTACCCAGCAAAAATCTAGTGACCAAAGATGGCGACCAACAACAAAATATCCCACATTGTTCCACAATTGTTAGTATGGCAGAATGAGATGGCCTAATTGAAATGCCCGATACATATATGCTTGCCTTTTCTTACATGTTATGTACCCTCAATTACGTCACAAAAATTTTCTGCGAATCAGCCATTCCGTTTACCATAGTTGCACGCAACATCAATTGATAATCTTCCAAAAATTATATGCATAAATTGTACAGATAATTTGCAAGCAACATATAATTTCAAACAAGTAAATTGTACAGATAATTTGTACATATAATTTCAAACAAGTAGCTCGTCGTTCAGATGAAGAATTTAAGAAATTGTCGGCTATTGTTGATTTGGCAGCACAGCTTTGTAATGTCATCGATAAAATATATACATACATAAATGTGAATGTTGCTACAAAAGCGCGATTTATTTAATGAAAACATTTAAATTAAGTAAAAACAATGCAAGAATTATATGTGAAATATACTAAAATGAAATTTAAGTGTATCGTTGCCAATTTATATAGGTATTTATGAGCATAAAAGTTTTGAAAGATGTGTAAATTGTAAGTGAGAGTGCTATAGAAATTTGCTAAATTTGCAAACTTTAACATCAAATAACTCGTAAACTATAAGTCTGCGCACTTTAAGTTATATATATTTGTGATCGGGAAAACTCCCTCTTTCATTTGATACCAAGTTTAACCGCGAACTCGGGGGATGCTAAACTAAATCGCTGCCAAAAGATGAAGGGAAAAGGAAAATGCGCCCACCGAGTGCACCTAAATTGGATGCCAGCACGTATGCTTACATTATAATATGAAATCAAGGCAGCGATTTAGTTAGCACCCCCCGATTTCTGGGTTGAACTTGATATCAAATTAAAGAGGGAGTTCTCCCGATCACAAATATATATATATATTTTAAAGTGCGCAAACTTATAGTTTAAAAGTATATAGTAATCCCTCTAGATATTCAGATTTCATGGAATCTCAACGTGGAGAAGGAGGTGAAAAGTCCTTGACTATGGTGGACAGACACACAAAAAAGTATGCATACCAAAAGGTTAGAGGTGGTTTGCAGATTAATAATGCTAACCACAATGGCCAAAGATATGGCGTTAGCAACTGCAACAAGCCTGAAGGCTTCGGGCAGCTTATAAATAACATATACTTTCAATTCACAATCTCATCAATTAGTTGCTTGGCTCGGATATTGTTGTATCCAGTGTAGAGTTAGATAATTCAAGGTTGAAGGGAGGCACGATTGTTTGAGGGACATGGTTTATAATTTATTCAAGTCCATAAAGTTGAGTCTGAAAAAATCAAAAAGTTAGAAACAAGTTTTTTCAATTTCAAAAGTTTTTCTAAGCAGAGTCGCCCCTACACAGTGATTTGGCTAACATTTACATTTTTTTATTCAATATTTAGGCAAGCATATACTTTGGAAAAGGTTAAGTATATCAGCAGTGGAAGCAGAATTTTTACGCTCGCGTGTTTGGGTCCGCGCTATTTTTGTGTTTCTGAACGTGTCCTATATCAGGTAAGAAATATGAAGAGAAGAACGTTTTATAACCTTTGCAGTCAGGAAAATCAAGAATTTAAGCGCAGTGTAGCCGAATACGCCAATATTTCAAAATTTGCTCGGGCAGATGCTGATTTTAATGCAGTTGCGACAGATGTGTGGGACACCACCTCCGAAAGCTCTTTCTGCCGTCGATGAATTTGCTTCGAATTATATTGCAACAAACCCCCATGTCGTGGATGTAGCACAACACAGCGAACCGTTTCCATCTAGCTCAAAAGCTATAAACAACAATTTCAATAATTCGTCCAGCTCTAGTACCAACCAAACACACAACAAATTGATTGATTTACTTCCCTCCAATTCCGATTCAGCAAACGCCGATTTCATCGATGTAGCACAACACAGCGCGTCCTTTCACTCTTCCTTAAATACAACGAGTACCGTTTTGAATAATGCGGCTACTTCCTTAACCAACGAAGGAACATTCCCTACAACAAACGAAAATATAATGGCAATACTACAAACAATATTACAGAAGAATATCGACCTGGAATTTAGATTGACTAAGATTGAAGAAAAGGTGCGTAGTGAAATATTGAACTGTTATTTGTGAAACCCTAGCAATTGTAGCCGCAATACCTTGATTCTCTTTAATTATTATTTATGCTATCATTTCAGCTTCCAGAATTGGCAGAAGTCATGGCTATCTATAAGGTCATGCGTGACTCAAAAGTTCTGATTAAGAAAACGCACAAAATAGTATGCCGTATCAGCGGAGAAACGGAAAATGATACTCACACCGAGCTCTCTATCGTTATGCCACTAACATCGCTGGATTCAGTTTATGACATTGAGAAAAAGTTGGACTCAGATGATTATCAAGAATCAATGGTATTTTTGAATATTTTTAATTGTGTTTCATAACTTAAATTGGTGGTTTTCATTTAGAAATCATATATCTTTATGCTGAAAGGTGCATTATCAGACATTATTGGAGTAATGAGAAAACTTTTCTCTGACAACGTTCTTTTCAATTTTAACTGGGACGGAGTACAGGGCAAACGATCTTTATCTAAACTGAAACTCGTGAACAGCGTATTTTTTGGTAGTGTAATTTAAATTGCTTTAAAATGTTATTACTAACATTGTCCATTCCTATTAATTTAGACGTTTTCAAACTGCAAGGCAGGATCAACTTCGAAGACAGCATGAGACGGTGTTTAACGCTGAGCCACAACCGGCATAAACAAAGGCGGTATCTGATCAATAAATCCAGCTCTGCAACAGCATAAACCTACCTACAACAAACGAACAAGACACACTGAAATAATCTTGATTAAAAATTATAGAAGAACCTAATAATTCTTTTTTTCCTACGTTCCTATTCTAAGCTTTTTATGCTCTAATTAAAATAATATTCAACAATCGCACAAAGTTTGCAAAAAATTTTAAAGCAATTTAAATGCAATGTATAACAAAAAAGTATTTTGACTATAAATATTTGTGATGAACTTACCTGAAATAATTCAAAGTTTTTTCCTACGTTACTAAGCTTTTTATGCTCTAATTAAAATAATATTCAACAATCGCACAAAGTTTTCAAAGAATTTTAAAGCAATTTAATTGCAACGAATTTGTCAATAATTTTTAACCAAAAATTTATAAACTAGATGTATAAGAAAAAAGTATTTTGACTATAAATATTTGTGATGAACTTAACTGAAATAATTCTAAGTTTGTTCCTACGTTACTCTTTTTATGCTCTAATTAAAATAATACTCGAATTTCAGAACCTGCCTGAATATTCAACAATCGCACAAAGTTTGCAAAGATTTTTAAAGCAATCTAATTGCAACGAATTTGTCAATAATTTTTAACCAAAATTTATAAAATAGATGTATAACAAAAAAATATTTTGAATATAAATAATTGCTGATGAATTTAACTGACAGTACCAATACCATCAACTAAATAGTCCTTATAAATATTGTAATCACATAATTCAAAACAAAAAATTACTATGAGTACCTACGTTTATTATTGCAAAATCACGAAGAAAGAAAATTGCATGAAGTACATTCAATCTAAAATTATGCCACAGAATGCATATATCGCATTTTAAACTAAAAAATATGAAAACTTAAAAAAATTTCAGATCGGTATGTAAGTGTAAATCGATCCATGAAAGCATCGTGAAATAACTTTTTTTTTGGTAGTTAACGTTATCGTTTAGCCTGGTTTTGTTACCAATTTTGTTATTTTCGTGGTATAAATCAACATTCAACACAAATCTTCTCTGATTATGAGTTGAAATACTTTTTGGTTTAGGTTGTGATATGTAAAATTACATATTTTTGTACACAGTTCTAAAATGTAAAGGGAAAAAATTTATATTTGTGTATTAATTGAATTATTAAAAAGATATTGTTATATTAATGATATAGAGAAGCGCCAATACGAATGTAAGTGGTTTCAAACCACTGGTAGGCAATTCACCAATTTAACTGTCAATAAAATGTTAAATTGTTCATTTTATGTAAAAAAAATTTGAAAGTTGCAATTGAAGTTCTGAAAGCTCGGAAATTTCAATTGAAGTTCAAATAATTACAATTGAAGTTCACAATTTTCAATAGAAGTTCAGTAAATTATAATTGAAGCTCAGGAATTTCAACTGCAGTTCAGCAAATTACAACTGAAGTTCAGAAAATAACAATTTAAGTTCAATTATAATTTTCTGAACTACAAACCGAAATTCTGAACTTCAATTTTAATTTTCTGAACTACAAATTGAAATTCTGAGCTTGAATTTAATTTTCTGAACTTGAATTGAAATTTTTGAACTTCAATTGTAACTTTCGAACCTCAATTGCAGCTTTCTGAACTAAAATAAAAAAGTTATAGGATTAAAATTGGCGAATTACAAGTCAACTTACCCAAATTGTGAATTGCCTACTCACGATTTGATGGTTTACTGCAACAAATAGTTCTGTTAGTTCTTTTCTTTTGTTTTCTATATCATTAATTAATTTATTTAAGTTTCCCTTAACTTTGTATGCATACAATCGCATACAATAAAATTTGTATTTATGGGTCACCAACAAGACTGAAAAACTATTCCTTAAGACTTATAGTTAATAATTTACAACTATTATAAATAATGTAATATATTGTAAAAATGTTTAATAAAAGAAATGTTAATAGATTTGAATTAAAGAAATATTTTATTTATATAGCAGTATAATCCAAGTAAAAAAACGGTCATAACACTAGTAAAATGACGGTCATATTAACGTAAAAATACTCGTAAAGTTACAGGTATATAACTCAAAAAATGATTGCCAGAACGTGAATGTAAGAACAGTACAGCACTATAGTTTGTTTACATTTCGATAACCTAAAACCGTATATGTGTGAGCAGTATGGACAATCACATAAATAGGTACGACGAAATGGACTGGTCACGAAAGTTACCGCTGCCCTGTACAAATGCTACTTAACGATTTACGTGTTCCATCGACACAGCTGTTAGTCATTTTCCTAGTCAATTTACGGGCACATTTTTGCTGGGTACTATTGCGTTAGGGTTAAGGAAGTTTAATTTGGCCTTATACTAAAGCTAAAATAATTAATAAACCAGAAATTTTGCTGCTTGTTGTTTTCAGGTTCGAAAGGGTTAACATGCATATGGATCAATTTGTTGTTGCATTTGCATGTTAAATTTTTATCTCAATCTGGATCACTGTTCATTGGAATGGGAGTAATATCATCTATCAATAGTGATGGACGATATGGCGATTTTGAGCTATCAGTAAAAATAGATATGGCAAGTGATGAATAGCAGCTATTTTTTATAGCTATAGCGATCGCTTTATTTTAACAAGCGATTCTATACAGAAGATATGATGAGCGATACAGCGATTTTGAGATATCAGTGAATATAGATATGGTTATTTGTTACTGCTATGGCGATCGCTTTAATTTATCTTTAATGAGCGAATCTGCAATTATTTGTATTCTTGGATATAAAAAATGAATGTTTAAGTTTGTTTAGCGGAGTAGATTGAATGTTATAATTAATTAATTTCGTTTTCATTTTATCACTTCACAGAACGTGAATTGGCCACGTATACAGAATATATGAACCAAAATTGGAATAAAAAGAAAAAAACATGTACCTTTTATTGTAAACTGACGTTATGTGGAATTCTACTTTTCTGAGATGTTATGATATATATTATTAACTGGCTGACGACAATATGTTCAGACTCGCATTACACTCAATGAGATGAAACTAGCTGAAATAGATGTCTATGCATCTTTGTTTTATAAATTTTGCTAATTGAAAATGCTTTGATTTTTAAATGTATGATGAATCAACCTGAAATAAATCTGTATATGTAATACCATAAAACATGATTTATTTACTATATTATACTACACCGTTGTATTCAGAAATACTACGTATGAATTTATTCTGAAAGTTGTATTTGGCTGCATAATATTTTTATAGTCAAGTGAATTAATTTTAAATGAAAAAAGCAGAGCAAAAATATAACAAATTCTTCAAACTATTATAAAAATATTTTTTAACAGAAAATTAGCCACCCACTTCAGTGCACTAGAAATTAGCCAGAGAATTCAACCATATACAAACCATATGACAAAGCTTGAATTGCATTCCCCCAAAAAACTTAAATTTTGAGTTAATCTGTTAACAATAAGACGAGTGATATATGTTTCTATAATTCTTTTATTTTTCCATCAAAAATACAAATTTTATAAAACTGTTAACGGCTACAGCCTAGAAGTATTAACTTATGGATAACACATGCATTAGTTTCGGTAATGTTTTACAAGACGGTGCACAGGCCCGACGAGAGAGAGAGGGGGGGTAATGGGGGGATTCCCCCGGTCCCGGGGTTTCTCAGGGAGCCCGCGAATTAGAGGTACTAAGAAATTTTTTTTTAATTCAGGAGAGTCTGTAGTTGTTCCATGTGCAAATTTTAAGCCGAATTTTAAAATCAACGAATATTGATAATAATTTTTTCCTGGGCCTGAGGAGACAATAGAAACATCAAACGAAAATGTATGTTTTCATGAATCCGAAATCGTAAAGTTTTCGTGGTGATGCTGATGAAGCTTCATCTTCACAAATTCTTCCAACAATACCACCAACTCTGTGTCAAAATCCAGATTATTTAAACGACTTCGATATCGGAGTTTCAAAAGCGATGAATATTTATAATAATTTTTTTCCTGGGCCTGTGGAGACAATAAAAACATCAAACAAAAATGTTTTTTTCAGGGGCCCACGATTTAGAGGTACTAAGACATTTTTTTTTAATTCAGGACGGTCTTTAGTTGTTTCGTGTGCAAATTTTAAGCCAAATTTCAAAAGGAACGAATATTGGTAATGATTTTTTGCCTGGGCCTGAGGAGACAATAAAAACATCAAACAAAAATGTGTTTCTCAGGGGGCCCCCAATTTAGAGGTACTAAGACATTTTTTTTTAATTCAGGCGAGATTTTAGTTGTTTCATGTGCAAATTTTAAGCCGAATTTTAAAATCAACGAATATTGATAATAATTTTTTGCCTGGGCCGAGGAGACAATAAAAACATCAAACAAAAATGTGTATTTACATGAATCAGAAATCGTAAAGTTTTCGTGATGATACTGATGACCCTTCATCTTCAAAAATTCTTCCAACTATACCACCAACTCTGTATCAAAATCCAGATTATTTAAACGACTTCGATATCGGTACCGTGAATAATGAGTTTTCGCGATCTGAAGAAGTCAACGAAATAATTCGTCGAGGTCATCAAAAGTATTTTTTTTTTTATTGTCATGACGAGGACTTTCCTACCTCGTTGTTAAACAGAATCTTGCCAAATGGAGAGAAAGTGGAGCGTGACTAGTAAGTGCGCAGTGCAAGTAGCAATGCCTTTTATTGCCTACCATGTCGTCTGTTAAGCACCAATACTTTAAATCGACCTAAAATTTATTGTGTGGATATTCGAAATTCCAGGTATGGATGAAGCTATACCATAAACTGTCATCACACGAAAATACTCAAGATCACATTAAATGTTATATTCAATGGCGATTTTTACAAAATCTAATTCAAAAGGAGACTACAATTGATACACTTATCAATGAATAGCTAATCACTGAAACTCAAAAGTGGAAAGAAATTTTATATAGAATTTTGGACACTATTTTATTTTTGTGTAAAAGAGATCTAGCTTTCAAGGCGAAGGTATATATCTTGGTGAACGAAACGATGGACATTTTTTGGGCATCTAAGATCTCATAAGCCAATATGATCCGATACGTACAGATCATTTCGAGAAAATTAAGATTTCACAACAGCAGCACACACGTTTACAAGTTCACTATCTTTCCCCAGACATTCAGAACGAGTTTATAGAAATTTGTGCAAAGCACGTGAGGGAAACTATATAGATCAAGGCAAGAAAGCCAAGTATTTTGCTATTATCGTTGATGCTATGCCTGATGTTAGTCACGTTGACTACGTTCATTTTGCGCTAACTCCATTTCAATTTGAAAGCAACAAATTTTACAATTTAAGAACGGTTTTTGGATTTCGTGAATTGTAACCAAAAAACTGGTCAGAAAATCGCTGATATAATTTGCCATATTTGATTGAAGATTGTCGTGCACAAGGGTACGATAACGGCGCCAATATGAAAGGAGCTTACAACGGAGCACTACGTCACATTCTCGACAAAAACTCGAATGCTCATTACTCGCCTTGTGCAACCCACAGCCTCAATGTATGTGGTGTTCATGCTGCAGAATGTTGTACGGCTGCAATTACTTTCTTCGGAGTTGTACAAAAATGTTTTACCAATTTCAGCAGCACTCCACAACGATGGGACATCCTAAAAAAAAATGTACCGAACTCTCTTCATAGTCTTTCAGCCAAAATCCAAATTTGACTGCGCAAGCATACGGCGATATTACCGGCATTTTCAAGTACATCACCAAGTTCGAATGTATCTTGCTGTCCTCAATTTGGTTCAAAATACTGACTACCATTAATGAAAGAAACGTGGTCCTCCAAGCTAGAGACGCCTCCACAGATATTGAGGTCCGACATCTAGATGCCTTATTAGCTGGTTTGAAGTTGATCAGGAATCAATGGGAAACAATTTTAAACGAATGCAAAAAAGTTGCTATTCAATTGAACATCTCGCTAAAGTTTCCGGGCATTCGAAAGAGAAAACCCAAAAGACGCTCTGAAGATAATTTAAATGAGATGATTACGGATGATTCAGAGACTGATTTTACAACCAATACATTCCTGGTGATCGTTGATTCGGTAATCACTGGCATTACTTAATGATTTGCCGCTATGAGAAATTTGAACGGGCCTTTTTGTGGCAGTTTTAAGACATGGATGAAACTACGGTTCGGGCGAGCGCAGCAAAATTTTTCGAGAAATACAAGTCGGACATTTCTCAAAGCTTAGAGTGCGAAATAATTCACTTGAAACACATTTACGAAGTTAATTTTGATGAAGGTCTGGCACCATTGGAATTGCGAAATGCCATCTACATAAGTTCAAAATCTGTATACGATTTTCCCCAACAGTTGTGTTGCTTTACGTATCTTTTGCACTATACCTGTCACTGTAGCTAGTGCAGAACGTTCCTTCAGCGTCCTTTCAAGAATCAAAAACTTTCATAGATCGTGTTCATCTCAAGAGCGAGTTTCCGGACTTGCCACGCTTTGTGTTGAATCCGTTTTGGCAAGACATTTAAATTTTGATATTATTATAAAAATTTTGCAGCGAAAAAAGCAAGTAGAGCCACTGTTTGATATCCGAACTTTCTATATAGAATAATTAAAATTTATAATCATCATTAAATTTATGAGAAATGTATTAAAATGTTACCAAATAACTAGAAAAGATTATTTGAAACAATATGTGGCTGTTAAAAAAAGAGTTTTACTTCTACGTTACAATAAAATAGTACAAATAGTAAATATTCTGTGTTAATTTTATTGTCAGCTTTAGTCCAAAAATCATTTAGTTGATGTGGTAAAATTTTTTTTGGTGTAATCCATCAATAATGATTCATGAATGAGACGTCATTAATTCAAGTTAATTTTGTTGTTGTTGTAGCAGTGCTTCGCCCCACCTAACAGCTGCAACCGATCACAAGTTAATCAAATGTATTAGTGAATTTTTAATAGGGGGCCGTAAATTGCTTAGTCCCGGGCCCGGATTTTCCCTCTACGGCCCTGACGATGCACCACCTAATTATTATCGAAATTTATCAAAGGTCGTATCAAAGGACGCGTCTCGACCTACGTTTTAAGAATCCGAAAGCGAAAATTAAATTTTTATTTCTGTCAAAAGATATAAGCAAAAATCGGTTCAAATTTCCATGTGGTTGTTGCTTTTTGCCACATTTGATGGACACACACACACTAATGCAGAAAGGTGTTCTGCGTGCATTTAGTTTTGATCCCCAAACCGGTGTCGAATCCACCCAGGGTCATTTTATATAAGCGCGGCCGAAGGCCGCCAACCCAGAAAGGCGTTCTATGCAAAACAATTGTGGATCGGGCCCCATATTTCGGACCCTCCGGGTCGTTTTACGGTTTTTTGTAAATAACTTTTGACCCAAATAAAATTTTTGATTTTCGCTTTCGGATTCTTAAAACGGAGGTCTAGACTGGGCTTTTGATACCACCTTTGAGAAACTTCGATAAAAATTAGGTCTTGTAAAACGTCACCTTAGTTTCATGTCCGAATCAATTTTAGCAAGCTGTGCTATTGTTTTTTTGTTTAAGATAACATCCCATCTTATTTCTATACCCTCCTGTGTTTGCGATTCTTTTAAATTTTTATCGTATTCTGTTTCTAGGCACACAAGTGGACCAAAAACTTTCTCGTATTGATAACCATCTTCATAAAGCAATAGCACTTGTAATGGTTCAGTATCTATACCTGGCTTCTCTAAATCCTTAAATGTTGCATAAATATTTTCCTTCCATAATTCCCCCAATTTGTTTATTTGTGCTGCTGATATTTGTCGTGCACGCAACTGCTCTTGCTCGGTAGGCACTTTAACCAACCACGGCAAAAACGAACGATTAGGGGCCCTATTCAGTAACTGTAAGTTTTAAAATGTACACTTTTTCTTCATATAATTTGGATGAAAGAAAAATGTACATTTCAAAACATAGTTATTGAATAGGGCCCAGTTATAAGTGGCTTCCATTGTTCCTGATCTCAATTCATATCTTTCAAAGGGTTTTGCGCTGCACATAGTTCACTAAAATTTAAATTTATTCGTTTAAATAGATACACTTTTTAATATTTACTCCATTTTCAGCTTACCGGCATAACAACACTACAACAGAATCAGCCTGTGCTGGAATGAATCCTAATATAAATACATTACGTACGCCACACGAGTAACATTTTAGTACTGTTTCTCCAAGTGGACCTTCAGAATGTGGGGTGACTTCCCTATGTTTAGCCCTCACCGAATGATTAACAATTTGGGATCCAGATGTGCTTCCACGCCCATTGCAAAACCATTTTTTTTAATTATTGCACATCACTTCGTCATCGAAATTTTTGTTGCACAAGTTTGCTTTGTTCCGTTCGCCGTTTCCATAATTTCTCTGCACAAAAACAGCCCTGGTATTCCGATCTTGTCTTTTCTCGCGAGCGGTTGTACGGTGTCATCCTCGGCTCAACGTCAATGTTCAGACTTTTTTGCGTGGAGTGGAAAATTAAAATAGGCCTCAATGTTGGCTTCGGTGCTACCCTCGGGCGTTTTGGCGGAGTTGGGAGATGCTATACCTCCCTGACCGGGGAAATCGAAAAAATCGAAAAAAAAACATGGCGTCTAGCTACAAATGGAAAACAATATAAATTTATACAAAGAAAATTCTCGAAATTTAACATAACGGGAAAATGAAAAAACATGGCGTCTAGGCACATATGGAGAACAATACACGAAGTGAAAAAACATGGCGGTTGGCCACATAAGGAGAACAATACAAATTTATATAAAAGGAAATTCTCGAATTTTCCTTAAAGAAAATTGAAACTTCAATTATAAAAGGCGTTGCAGCTTTCGAGCTGGCCAAATAAATCGAATTTTATTCGACCTTCATCCGGTATTATTATATACGCGCAATGAAGTAACTTATTAGAAAAAAATAAAAAAAAAACAGCCCTTATTTACCACTATCTGTTGACAAAACATTTTTTTTCGTTGGGCAGTTCTTAAAGCTGCAGATATTGGTGCGTTATCGGTAACCGTATCGGTAACCTTACAACAGCTGATTCGACCAACCTTATAAGAATCAATGCAATCGATTATTGGTGCCGTTAAAGCTGGAGACATTGGTGCTTTATCGGTAACCGTATCGGTAACCTTTTAACAGCTGACTCGACCAACTTTATGAGAATCAATGCAATCGATTATTGGTGCCGCTAAAGTCGTAACCGTATCGTAGCCAACCAATTGGGTTTTGGTTTACCATCGTAACGATAAACAGCTGATTACGTTAGGGATACGGATACAGCGATACGACATACGGCACCAATGACTCCAGCTTAAAGCTGAGGACATTGGTGCTTTATCGGTATTTGTGCCGCAATCGATTATTGGTGCCGCTAATGTCGTAACCGTATCGTAGCCAACCAATTGGGTTTTGGTTTACCGTCGTAACGATAAACAGCTGATTACTTTAGGGATACGACTACAGCGATACGACAAACGGCACCAATGAATCCGCTTTAAGGTCGTAGCCAACCAATTTGTTTTTGGTTTTCCGCCGTAACGATAAACAGCTGATTACGTTAGGGTTACGACTACAGCGATACGACAAACGGGTTGGATTTTATATAAGGTGCCACGATTTTGAAACTTTTGTTGATTTGTAGGGGGGTCACAAAATTATCATCCGTAACTCTAGGAAACTCTTAGTTTATGAACTATAATCTTTTTAATATGAATTTGGAGCTTTTAGGCCGATTTAATTAAATAAAACAAGTTTATTTTTTTATTTCCGACGCGTTTCGACACATTTTCGTGTCTTCCTCAGGGAATCTATTTATTAAATACGAAAAACATATATGTTACATATACAATAATTGGTATTAATGTTCAATATTAAATCACTTACATTATTTAAACCAGTGGTTTTTGTCACATTTCTTTAAAAATATAAGTACACATATTAATAACAAACAAATAAGAACAATAATTAAAAATCACACCAACATTTGCTACATTAAAATACCGTCTATTAACATTAAAAACAATATTGCACTTGTCACCTCCAGACATTCTTTGTTATTGACGTCGCATAGGCACAATTAATATTATCAACGTCCTCTTTGAAGTTAATCGTTGTTGGTAGTTTTTGTTGTATGCGCAGTCCCTCTAGTGTCATCCTTCTACGTGTTCTGCTTTCCACATCCAGTATTGTTGCGTTGTCGAAATCAGCTGTGTATTTCTTTTCCGTAAGGTGTTGGGCCAGTGCTGTGTTGCTTTTGTTGTTTTTTGCATCTAGTTTATGTTCCTTTATTCTCGTTCCTAGTGATCTTTTTGTTGTGCCGATATAATATATATAAAGGAACATAAACTAGATGCAAAAAACAACAAAAGCAACACAGCACTGGCCCAACACCTTACGGAAAAGAAACACACAGCTGATTTCGACAACGCAACAATACTGGATGTGGAAAGCAGAACACGTAGAAGGATGACACTAGAGGGACTGCGCATACAACAAAAACTACCAACAACGATTAACTTCAAAGAGGACGTTGATAATATTAATTGTGCCTATGCGACGTCAATAACAAAGAATGTCTGGAGGTGACAAGTGCAATATTGTTTTTAATGTTAATAGACGGTATTTTAATGTAGCAAATGTCGGTGTGATTTTTAATTATTGTTCTTATTTGTTTGTTATTAATATGTGT
This sequence comes from Eurosta solidaginis, assembly GCF_040869045.1. Classification (NCBI taxonomy): domain Eukaryota; kingdom Metazoa; phylum Arthropoda; class Insecta; order Diptera; family Tephritidae; genus Eurosta; species Eurosta solidaginis. The sequence continues at coordinate 118,977,269 of NC_090323.1, read as the reverse complement.
ACTTATATTTTTAAAGAAATGTGACAAAAACCACTGGTTTAAATAATGTAAGTGATTTAATATTGAACATTAATACCAATTATTGTATATGTAACATATATGTTTTTCGTATTTAATAAATAGATTCCCTGAGGAAGACACGAAAATGTGTCGAAACGCGTCGGAAATAAAAAAATAAACTTGTTTTATTTAATTAAATCGGCCTAAAAGCTCCAAATTCATATTAAATAGCTAAGCAAATATTTGGCCCAACTCAATCATATAATAAATAGAGCGGAGAGCTTAACCCGCAACAACAAAGTACGAAAAACATAAAGACTTCAAAATGAAACACTTCTTCCGACACATCAAGTACAAGTATGACATGGACACCTGTTACATTATTAAACAATACGGCAAAAACCAAAAATCATTGGCAAAACAACAACAAAGGCTGAAATTTCTGCTAAAATGCAAAGATTTTGGAATCACACCATCACACTTAAACGGTAAGGCTGGTAAATTTACAAAAGGCTTCACATTAGAAAAAACGAAGAAGGAAATGGAGAAGATAGAAAGGAAATTCTTGGAAAAAGTCTTAAGCTTAGAGGTAAAAGAAACGAACATACAAATAAAACTAATAAAAGACACTACAAGAGAAATAGAGAAAAAATTGCGCCAAAAAGTAGAAGAAAAGGATTACAAAGCAATTGTAGAAACACAACAACAATTTTTAGAAAATACAAAAATAAAGTCAGAAAGTACCCTCACGACAAAACTACATAAATCAATTAAGAGAAATTTTGAAAAATTTGATTTGAGATATAATGAGGATTGGATTACAAATAATACTAAAATCACCATTCCCCCGGAGTGTAAATGGATACTATCATTAGGTAACAAATTCGCGCTACCAGTTTCCAGGAAAACTTTTTCACCACTACATCTAATTGCTGATATTGAGTAAAATATACAGACAATAACAGACAATAGGGAGAAAGATATGGCTAGATGCAATTTCGCGAAGAAAATTAATACCTTTAGGAACAAAATTCAGAACAACGCAAAAGATAAATTCATACTCCAAATCTACGAAAATACACGAAAATTTATTAGTCAACATAAATATAACATAATTATCACAAATGCAGACAAAGGCAACAAAACAGTGGTGATGTATAAAGAAGATTACGAGAAGAAAATGCAAGACCTGTTAAACGATAAAACCACATATAAAACAATTAGAAATGATCCCACCCAATATCTAGTGCGCAAAAACAACAACATTGTAAACTGTCTCTACAAAAACAACAACATAACCTTGAAAGAAAAAAGCTATCTGATGTGCACAGCAGCTACGGCTCCCAGACTTTATGGCTTGCCAAAAGTTCACAAAATTAACACACCACTTAGACCTATCTCATCATCAATCAATGTACCTTGCTCCAAACTATCCAAATTTGTTGGGAAAGTTCTAAAAAACGTAGTGTCTGAAACGCTGAATATTAAAAATTCCGTAAGCCTAAAAGAAAAAATAAAAAATTTAAATATTGAAGAGGATGAAATTCTCATATCTTTGGACGTCGTCTCCCTCTTCACGAACATACCGATCCAATTCGCCATAAGCACAATAATGAAGAAGTGGTCAAGCTTGAAGACTTTTACAAACATCAACAAAATAAACTTTTTAACACTACTTGAATTTTGTCTGAGAGAGAATAACTACTTCCTTTACAATGAAACCTATTATCAGCAAACTTACGGAATGCCAATGGGAAATCCTTTATCCCCAACCATTGCAGACATTGTCCTTGACAAAATTATTGACGACAGCATCGCTGAGCTAAAATCTTCCGACATATACATCAAATACATAACGAAATATGTAGATGATATATTCGCCGTAGTTAAGGTCAAAGACGTGGACGAAATTCTAAGAACATTCAATAGACAACACACAAAGATACAATTTACAATAGAAAAAGAAATGGGCAGCAAACTGGCATTCCTGGACATAGAAATATACAAATCCAATAACAAACTAACCACTAACTGGTACACAAAATCCATAGCATCATCAAGACTAATTAACTATCATTCAAACCACCCATGGACGCAAAAGAAGAACACCATTATCAATTTTATATCGAAAATTTACACCTTGAGCGACCAGGAGTTCATAAATCACAACAGAGAGAAAGTGATACACATGTTACGCAAAAATTGTTATCCAGTCAATACAATAGAAAATTTAATACAAACAGCAATAAACAAAAACAAACACAAGAATCTGAATACAGCAAATAGCGAAAATACCAAAAAAACATACACTAGCGTTACATACATACCACACCTAACAGACAACAAAACATTACACAAAATCATACCAAGCAGTAACACAAGCTATGCGCACAAACCTAATCATACATTAAAAAGCATATATACAAAAACAAAGGACAAAATTGAAAAGGAACAACTACATAACGTAGTTTACGAAATTCGATGTCATGGTAAAGAAGGAGAGAAATGTAACAAAGTTTATATCGGCACAACAAAAAGATCACTAGGAACGAGAATAAAGGAACATAAACTAGATGCAAAACACAACAAAAGCAACACAGCACTGGCCCAACACCTTACGGAAAAGAAACACACAGCTGATTTCGACAACGCAACAATACTGGATGTGGATAGCAGAACACGTAGAAGGATGACACTAGAGGGACTGCGCATACAACAAAAACTACCAACAACGATTAACTTCAAAGAGGACGTTGATAATATTAATTGTGCCTATGCGACGTCAATAACAAAGAATGTCTGGAGGTGACAAGTGCAATATTGTTTTTAATGTTAATAGACGGTATTTTAATGTAGCAAATGTCGGTGTGATTTTTAATTATTGTTCTTATTTGTTTGTTATTAATATGTGTACTTATATTTTTAAAGAAATGTGACAAAAACCACTGGTTTAAATAATGTAAGTGATTTAATATTGAACATTAATACCAATTATTGTATATGTAACATATATGTTTTTCGTATTTAATAAATAGATTCCCTGAGGAAGACACGAAAATGTGTCGAAACGCGTCGGAAATAAAAAAATAAACTTGTTTTATTTAATTAAATCGGCCTAAAAGCTCCAAATTCATATTAAATAGCTAAGCAAATATTTGGCCCAACTCAATCATATAATAATCTTTTTAATTTCCAAATTTAGAAAAATTTCAACTTAAGTCCTGCACTTAAAATTCGGGTTGCACATGTCAATAGCGGTATAAAAAGACGCGTATTTGCGTCAAGATTCAAAATCCGAAAGCAGAAACTATGTTTTTTTTATCTCGTTTAAAAGTTATTCGCGGAAAACCCGTCGGTACTATTGTCGATTTTTTCGTTGTTACAATTAAACAAACGAAAACATATGAAGGTGGTGAATAGTGTTGCCAGCTCTGCAACAATGTCTTTTTATTTTGGTAGAACATTATAAGGTGGGGGCATGTGATGTCCTTCTGCGTAGTACACCCTACTGGGCTTAATTGCAGAATACATACATTTGTCAAATTAAAAAAATTTATATGAGTATCGGTAGTGGTGTTTATGGTGAGTTCAACCGTATAATTCTTTTTGGTGCAAATAATAACTATAGGGGTAATTCCACGTCAAAAGTAACGCAGAAGGACATCACCGTAGCGGTAGCCACGGTTGTACCACACACCCGGACTTGGCATGGCGTAGCCCAGGGTTATTTTTTATAAACCCGGCCGAAGGCCGCCTATGCAGAAAGGTGTTCTACGCAGAATTAAAATTTAAAAAATTTCCACCAAAAAAGAGTTTTTCAAATTTTTGGTAAATACAGACTAGAAAAGTTAAATATATATATACATGAGATGAAAGGTATTTTACTAAGTTATTTTTGGATTTTTTAATTTTTGAAATCCATCCACTAGTTTCGGAGATATTTTGATTTGAAAATTCATAATTTCGCCTTTTGACATGGAATTACCCCCAAACCTTTCATTTGCACCAAAAAAGAAATATACGGTGGAATCAGCATAAAAATCTCTATAAAACCCTATTTTATTATTTTTTTGACAAATGTATGTATTCTGCACTTAGGCCTAAAAAATTTTAATATTTACTTAAAAACCTCGCGTTTCGCTAAATTAAATACATTAATTTAAAATTATTCAGAGAATTACAAAAACAAAATACATTGATAGTGTATGTTTGTTTGCGTTTATGTCGACGTGCCACCACCTTATAATTTTCTACCTTGATAAAAAGATATTGTTGGGGAGCTGGCAACATTATTCACCACCTTTAAATGTTTTCGTTTTTGTAACTGCAACAACGAAAAAAGCGACAATAGTACCGACGGGTTTTCCGCGAATAACTTTTAAACGAGATGAAAAATGTAGTTTCTGCTTTCGGATTCTGAATCTTGACGCAAATACGCTTCTTTTGATAACGCTATCGACATGTGTAACCCGAATTTTAAGTGCAGGACTTAAGTTGGATTTTTACTAAATTTGGAAATTAAAAAGCTTATATTTCATAAACTAAGAGTTTCCTAGAGTTACGGATGATAATTTTGTGATTTTTATGACCCCCGCCACACTCGAAAAAAAAAATTGGAAAACCGTGGCACCTTATTCAAAATTACCCCTTAAAGTACTCTTAGGTACCAAAACAGCAACTCTAGATCTGAGATTTGCATCAGGTGAGCGAGGCTGTTTGTAATTTTGACATATATCGCTTAGTTGACACACTGGTACTGTACACAATGAATGGAACATGAGTCAACTAGTGATGTTAAATATTCGATAAGATCGTGGAAATTATTTATATTATCGCAGCATCTCTAAGTGTGTGTTATAGAGTTAATAGAATATAACTTTAACTTTTTATTGAAAGGAGTTTACAAGTCGATATGTCGCAGGTGTCGAATAAATCCGGTACGGGATGGCCGAGGCGAAGTAGTCAAGGGCAAGTAGATGCCAGTGTAAATAATGGTATTCAAAAGTACTCGACTGGTCAATCTATGGCTATAAACAGAACAATAAATTTGTAAGTTTGGTGCCAATTTTTAAAAATTGAATATGTGGTATGCACAACTAGACTTTTACCCTTTCTGGTAATAGGATAGTTGAGGGGTCGACTGCTAATACGCTAGCAAAAATATCGAGAGAGGTGTCAAACGACGCGTCTTGACATCAGTATTAATAATCCGAAGGCGGAAAATAAAAATTTTAACGCGTTCAAAAGATATTAACGAAAAACCGAAAAATGACCCGCGGGTACCTCCGAAACCGGGGGTCGGATCCATAGTATTTTTGCGCAGAACACCTTTCTGCGTTGGCGGCCTTCGGCCGCGATTATAAAAAATAACCCTGGGCTACGCCATGTTAAGTCCGGGTGTGTGGTATAACCGTGGCTACAGCCACGGTGATGCACAATTTTTTTTTGGGGTACAAACACAACAACAACCACATGGAAATCGCCAACTTCAAATGCAAATATCTCCGGACAGAGATAAAATTTTTCTTTTCCGCCATCGGATTATTGTTCACGAGATTAATACGCGTCGTTTGACGTATTAGCAGTCGACACCTCAACTAGACTATTACCCCCTTTCTATACTTTATTTTGGTTGCGATGTAAGTTAAGCACAAGTAAAAATCCAACTGTAAAATTAGTTCTAAAGCGCGTCTTGTAAAGACCTAACTCTAGTTTTGTAGTAAAGTGCTAGGGTAAAAAATTACCCAATTTTAGTGACTCCATACACCTCTCCTTGCGTAAACGTGGAGCATTAATACATTTAATATATGTAGAGGACAAGTATTCCGCCTGCATTTCTTTGAACGCACTGTGCCGATTGAGTCTATTTTCAACCAAATCTGGCATTCAACATTTGGCTTGCGGTGGTTAATACGGAAATTCGATTTTGTGGTAACGTTTTACAAGACGGTGCACCACCTAGTTTTTATCAAAGATGGTATCGAACACGCGTCTCGACCTCCTTTTTTAGATTAGATTGGATTATTTATTTATTACGGCCAGAAGCCTAATTCGTAAATTTGAAAATATTACAGTTTTTTATCTTATAGATAAGGTTTTACAATATTCATATAATTTTGTTTTAAATACTGTTATTTGGTTGCAACTTTTTATATCCATAGGCAGATCATTGTAACTTTTCAGACCCTTGTAGAAAATGTTCTGTTGATCAATTTCAGTTCTAAAAAACGGCAATTTGAAATTATGTTTGCTCCTCGTATTTATGTTGTAAGTTTGCTCAACTAATGCTATATTTTTATTTAAATACTCAAGTACATTTCCATGTTTGATATTAAATATGAATTTCATGGAGTGGAAAAAAATCTTTTGTTTCACACTTAACCAGTCTAAAGTCTTCAACATGTCAGCCGTTCGTGTATCTCTAGGTTTCTGAAGAATAAATCTCATGCATCTATTTTGAAGCTTTTGGAGCTTGTCTACTTCTTTATCCGATATTATGAATAGAATGGACGGGCAGTACACGAAGTGCGGTTCTATAACTGATTTATATAAGATTATTTTGTACTTTTTCTGAATGAATTTCGTTGTTCTCTGCATCACTCCTATTTTATTAGCAACTTTTTTAATTGTATAATTTATATGATCTTCAAATTTGAGTTTATTATCAATTATTATTCCTAAGTATTTTATACTGTTAACTCTTTGTATGATTTCATCATTTATTTTTAGCTTGGCTATATCCTCCTCATTGATATTCCTCCTTGTTATTATCATATATTTAGTTTTATTTATGTTTAGTTTCTGTCTATTACCACACAACCATTTATACAAGTTATTTATTTCATGTTAGAATCCCGAAGCGAAAATTAAAATTTTTTTTTCTGTCAAAAGATATAAGCAAAAAATCGGTTCTAATTTTCATGTGGTTGTTGTTTTTTGTCAGATTTGTTGTACACGCACACACACTAATGCAAAAAAGGTGTTCTGCGCCCATTTAGTTTTGATCCCCAAACCTGTGTCGGACCCATCCAGGGTAATTTTTTTTACGGTTTTTTGTGAATAACTTTCGATATAAATAAAATTTTTGATTTACGCTTTCGGATTCTTAAAACGGAGGTCGAGTCTTAATACCACCTGCACAGGGCACCGTCCTGTAAAACGTTACCGATTTTGTTGTTGTTGTATTAAAGATAAACCACTCCCCGAAGACTTTGAGAAGTGCTATCGATGTTGTTGTAGCAGTGCTTCGCCCCACCTAACAGCCGCGACCGACCACAAATTGTCATCAATATCCTCTCACGGGAGTCCAAGGAAACTTGCTGTTTCAACAGGGGTGGACCATAAGGAAAGGGGTGTTAGAGGCGTTGGTTCCACATTACAATTAAAGAGATGGTTGGTGTCATGTGGGGACACATTGCAGGCGGGGCATACATTTTGTATGTCGGGGTTGATTCTGGATAGGTAAGATTTTAACCTGTTACAGCATCCAGAACGAAGTTGAGCAAGAGTGACACGCGTTTCCCTGGGGAGTATGCGTTCCTCTTCCGCGAGTTTTGGATACTTTTCTTTGAGTACTGGATTCACCGAGCAAATCCCGGCATAACGGTCCGACGCCTGTTTGTGGAGTTCACCAAGGACCTGCTTGTGTTTTTTCGCTTCATACGGCTGGGTTCTCAGGTGCCGTATTTCCTCAAAATGCTTACGGAGATGACTCCTTAAGCCCCTAGGCGGTGCTGGCTCATCAATCAGATGTCTGTTGGGATGCTCAGGTTTCTGGGTATTCAACAGGAACTGTTTGGTCAGCATCTCATTTCTCTCCCTGATTGGGAGTATTCTCGCCTCATTATGCAGATGGTACTCTGGGGACATAAGACAGCCCGTGGCGATTCTGAGAGCAGTATTTTGGCAGGCCTGTAGTTTCTTCCAGTGGGTGATTTTTAGGCTTGGCGACCATATGGGTGACGCGTAGCACGTAATCGGCTGGCTAATTGCTTTGTATGTAGTCATGAGCGTTTCTTTATCTTTTCCCCAAGTACTGCCAGCGAGGGATTTGAGGATTTTGTTACGGCTCTGAATTCTCGGAACAATGCTTGTGTTTTTTCGCTTCATACGGCTGGGTTCTCAGGTGCCGTATTTCCTCAAAATGCTTACGGAGATGACTCCTTAAGCCCCTAGGCGGTGCTGGTTCATCAATAAGATGTCTGTTGGGATGCCCAGGTTTCTGGGTATTCAACAGGAACTGTTTGGTCAGCATCTCATTTCTCTCCCTGATGGGGAGTATTTTCGCCTCATTATGCAGATGGTGTTCTGGGGACATAAGAAGACAGCCCGTGGCGATTCTGAGAGCAGTATTCTGGCAGGACTGTAGTTTCTTCCAGTGGGTAATTTTTAGTCTTGGCGACCATATGGGTGACGCGTAGCACGTAATCGGCTGGCTAATTGCTTTGTATGTAGTCATGAGCGTTTCTTTATCTTTTCCCCAGGTACTGCCAGCGAGGGATTTGGGGATTTTGTTACGGCTCTGAATTCTCGGAACAATTGCGGCTGCGTGCTCACCAAAATGTAGATCCTGAACAAACGTCACACCCAAGATTTTGGGGTATAAGAAAGTCGGTAGCGTAGTGCCATCGACGTGGATGTTCAAAATGCAAGGAGCTGCTGGGAGGATGACAATTTGTGGGAAGGACGCAACAAATTAAATGGGGTTACACTGAAATGACAGTCCTTGGTCGGGAAAAATCCCGAGTCGCTCCGGTACATAGAACCGACTGCCTTGGGAAACGAGTGCTATCGATGTTGATGGTCCTTTGACTGATATAGATCCTATACGTTCCGGGTAACAAAGCGCCATTAAGGTACCCGCCCTACTGCAGTTAAACTGTAATGGATTAACTCCGAAGATCACGGAGGTAGTCCATTTCAAGAAGCGGCATAACATCCGCATCGCTGCGATTCAAGAGACTAAACTCACAGCAAGATCTGCTGTGCAGACCTGTTCTGGGTATAATGTCCACAGAAAAGATCTCGAGTGGAAATGGAGCGCTTTCCAAGGCCGTTGGTTCTATGTACCGGAGCGACTCGGGATTTTTCCCGACCAAGGACTGCCATTTCAGTGTAACCCCATTTAATTTGTTGCGTCCCTCCCACAAATTGTCATCCTCCCAGCAGCTCCTTGCAGCGGGACTGCTCCATATTCTCTTGCTCCAGGAAGGTATCGAACCCAATCCGGGTCCTTCTCCTGACCCCGGTCCTGAGAAATGGTTTTGCTGCATCTGCCGGAAAATAATCTTTTTAGGACGGTCATACTCTTCTTGTTGTAGCAATGTTTCGCCCCACTTAATATATGCGACCGATCACAAATTGTCATCAATATCCTCTAACGGGAGTCCAAGGAAACTTGCTGTTTCGACAGGGGTGGACCATAATGAAAGGGGTGTTAGAGGCGTTGCACAGTGGGGTAATCGAGCCTGAAAATGGAGATCAATTCATACGAGCATTTAATTCAAAATATTTTCATGTAATTATATGCTTAGTACCGAATGAAGTAAAAAAAGAAAAATCCGAAAATAGTTTAGTGAAATTTTTTTTTATCGAGTTTTTAATATCATTAGTACAGATCGAAAAAGTAAAACTTTAGTCGTTCCTCTTAAAAATAATTTATATGTTAACTAATAATTTTTTAAAGTTCTGATCATCATAAATTGTATACTTCCTTCTTCATCATCATCTTCCCGAAGAGAACATAGGAACTTACTTTACTCAGTTGTAATGTTTCGACACTGTATATATTTTTTTCCTTAACATATATAAGTTATTGTTAAGAAACATGCAGCAAACATTCAAAAAACCGAATCCAACCGTGAAGTATGGAAAGACCAAATTGTAGGTTTTCTGTTTTTACAGCCCGTTTTATCATATTGTCGATTTCATTGAATTCTTTAGAGGTTGCGCCACATAAGTAACATTTTTGTGTGGCTGCTGTTTCGGTTAAGGCGTTGCATACTTTTCCATCAACCATAGTCAAAATCAAATCGTGCTTAATTTTTAAATATTTATCATTATGAAACACACCCGAATGAAAAAGACCTTGTATTTCCTTATGAATTCTATCTTTTTCATTTTTAGAAACATCTGATGACTCTTTAATAAATTCTATTTTTAATGGTCTACAAAATCTAGTAGATGCAGGTCTAGGATTTTTCCAGATAATTTTGCTTCCACAAGTTAGCCTTAGTGGAATAAGCAGGTAATAAAAACTGATGAATCGCATGCATCTGGCTCGAGGCACCTTTGCTTATAGGATGTATGGCCAGAGCTTCCATCGACCCCCATTTAGAGCACAGACAACGTCGCGACATTTCCTCTTCGTTTAATGTTTCAATCATTTTTTGGCTTACCGAAATCAAACGCTGTACAGTATGATCTAAAAGTGCTTGCAAGCTCACTTGTGCTGAAGTTTCGCTTATTTGAATACACTCATTGTTGGGATAACATTTTTGTTTTGCAGACTGTCGAGATAACTTAGCTTCAACTAAAATTGATAGCACTTCTTCTTTAGACATTTGTGTTGAATATGTGGGTGTTTTCGCAGCAAATTGGCGATATTTTGTTGCTCTCGAAGGTGAGCTAATTATTTCCTTGACAACTTTAGATGCATCAGTCTTTCCTGCAGATCTTAAGCTCATTTGAGTAGCATAAGCTAATACAGAGAAGGGCGTTTCGTCTCTTAAAACTCGGACTTTCCTTTGCTTCGTTTTTTCACACGATTCATCAAATGAGACTTCTTTCCGACCACGTTTACTTTGCCTTGAATGCAAAAACCTATTGAGGATTCAAGCCAACTTTTGTTTACTTTCAAAAAACGATCTTCGTGTCTAAAGGACCTGTTCCAACGAATTTTGAACTCAGAGATGAAATGTCTTAGCTTATCATCGAACTCAATTACATTTTCACCTGATGGCTTTGACGTGTAACCCAAATAGTATTTGAACTCGTTCCTATAAAAAAAAAACATGGTAGTAGTGCAGTTTAGGGGCCCACCCTAAAGTTGGGCCAAGATTTTCGAGTCAGGTATCAAAAGACGCGTATTAATCTCGAGAACAATAATCCGAAGGCGGAAAAGAAAAATTTTATCTCTGTCCGGAGATATTTGCAGACAGTGAGTGCTTACGGGAGTCCCTGTCTTCGTAGACTTACCTCCGGTGTAAAACACAGACCAATGTCCGTTGATCTTCGGCCCAACAAGTTGGTACCATTCGGTGAGCTGGGGTGTTCAAGTCCACCAGCCTTGGTTTGGCCGAGGAGGACTATCCATTCTCCTCTTCCATTTTCGGGTAATGGCACCCGGTTGCACGGCAACTCCACCGCGAGTTCCGTGCTTGCCTCAGAATCCCTCTTTCATTAATTTTGATATCTCGATATCTGATTAACATGTTAATCAGATTGAGATATTGTGTTTTGTCGCAATTTAGGAATGTGACCAACCTTTTCTATCCTGCAGTGTTACAACAATGTATAAATACATTGTTAACGACGGAGCTTGGTTTTGCTTAGATATCGCTTAAGGGCCGCACTACGTTGACAAACAGAGTGAGCTTGGCATCAAATTATGCTCCGTCTATAAAACTCCATCACAATTAAAATCAAGGGATGTGACCAACCTTTTCCGCGCACAGACCTGTGAGTGCCGATTGCCCGTCTCAGCAATGTCTCTCGACATCGCTTAAGACCACACTACGTTGACTTGCCATTGCACGCCATATTGTGCTACTATTGGCTTCCATTTTTGCTACTAATTTCGCTCCAATTTTCACTCAATTACGCAACAATTATGCTCCATTATGCCCTCAAATAAAATCCTACCACAATTAAAGGGATGTGTCCAACCTTTTCCGCTCACAGACCTGTAAGTGACCGAGTACCTGCCCCAGCAACATCCTTGCATTGCAGTCCGCCCATGGTGTTATGGATTAACACCAATGGAGGGATAACCTGGTGTTTTATAAGCTTAGGCTTTAACCAAGAAACTAATAATCCAAAAAAAAAAAAAAATAAATAAATAAATCTGCGTACAAATGTATATACATTTATATGTAAATTATTACATTTCGTCATTGAAGCAAAACAGGATTTAGCTCACTTTTAATAATATACTTATGTAAATTCCTCATAATTATGCCATATGTAAGGGAATAACCAGTAATATGTAAGGGAATAACCAGAAATCGAGCAACCACAACAACAACAATGTTGACCTCTATTTTGTTTGGTTTATAATTTGCACTTGTAACATTTTATTCCCTCGAGAATTTCTACATATTTCAACCTATGCGAGGTTATATCATATAAATCGATATTCTGTAAAAGTGCGCAGCAATAGCGCAGCTTGTTTTTTTACAGAATGAAACTATGATTGTCAAAGTATTTTTAAATGAAATCAATGTTGCTCGATCCTACTTGCATCACAACCATATGTATACGTATATAGCCAAAAAACACGTTTTTTTACGCTTTATGAAAAAAAAATTAATTAAAATTCTTAGAAACGTAAAAATAAAATTACAAGATCACTTTTTATTGCTCAGCTACCTGAACAAGAAGGTTCCATTGATCTTTTTGATTTATTTAAAAACAAAAGCTAGAAACACTTCGAAAAATGCAAAGTTTATTTCACGTTTATCGCACTGCGCGCATAAAAAGGAAAAAGTGTCAAATTTGGGAGCACATTGCAAGAAAACGGTACATTTCTGGACAAATATATATTTACATCGTGATGCAGAATTTTATTTACTTTTATTCGGTACTAAAAGAATTTATGCCTTGCGAAATTAAATTTTTGAATTAAACCCCAAAATGGCCATCAATTACCCCCACTGTGCGTTGGTTCCACATTACAATTAAAGAGATGGTTGGTGTCATGTGGGGACACATTGCAAGCGGGGCATACATTTTGTATGTCGGGGTTGATTCTGGATATAAAAGAGTTTAACCTGTTACATTATCCAGAACGAAGTTGAGCCAGAGTGACTCGCGTTTCCCTGGGGAGTATGCGTTCCTCTTCCGCAAGTTTTGGGTACTGTTCCCCGAGTACTGGATTCACGGGGAAATTCCCGGCATAAAGGTCCGACACCTGTTTGTGGAGTTCACCAAGGACCTGCTTGTGTTTTTTTTTCCTTCATACGGCTGAGTTCTCAAGGTGCCGTATTTCCTCAAAATGCTTACGGAGATGACTCCTTAAGTCCCTAGGCGGTGCTGGCTCATCAATCAGATGTCTGTTGGGATTCCCAGGTTTCTGGGTATTCAACAGGAACTGTTTGGTTAGCATATCATTTCTCTCCTTGATGGGGAGTATTCTCGCCTCATTATATATATGGTGTTCTGGGGACATAAGAAGACAGCAGGGGACGCGTAACACGCAAACGGCTGATCATGATGAGCGTTTCTTTGTCTTTTCCCCAAGTACTGCCAGTAAGGGATTTGAGGATTTTATTACGGCTCTGGATTTTCGGAACAACTGCGGCTGCGTGCTCACCAAAATGTAGATCCTGATCAAACGTCACATCCAAGATTTTGGGGTGTAGGACAGTCGGTAGCGTAGTGCCATCGACGTGGATGTTCAAAATGGTCGACATTTGGGACATCCAAGTTGTAAATAAGGTCGCGGATGATTTAGTTGGTGATAATGCCAGGTTTCGCGCGGCGAAGAAACTGGAGAGATCAGGGAGGTAGCCATTTATTCTGTTGCAAAGCTCATCGATCTTTGGGCCCGGGCCTGTGGCCGTTATTGTGCAGTCATCGGCGTAAGAAACGATAGTAACTCCTTCTGGTGGCGAAGGTATTTGTATTTGTATTTGTATTTTATTAAATTTTTTTCCTAACACAACAATTTGACAAAATTATTTTATAGTGCTAATCAGAACAGTGACAGAACAAAGGCGAAAATTCAAAAAATGTTTCAATAACTTAGAATAAACAATATATAATTTGTAAAATAAGACTTAATGGTTACAATAAATTTTAAAGAGCTTAGCCTAGGGACACAGAACAGAAATAAGAATAAAGGGGACATTGCAAGGGTAGGTAATACAGTAATAATATTAGGTTCTATCCTTTGAGGAAATAGGAGGTGGCAAGAAAAACGGATAGAAGATCAGTAAAGAGAGTCAGTTGAAGAAGGAGAGGTGAGTCAATTAAAGAACAAGATTAATTCTTTTTTGAAATGTAGTGCATTACTTATTTGTCTTATTCTGGCTGGAAGGGAGTTCCAAAGACGGATCGAAGTAATGAAGAATTGGCGTTCGAAATTAGCATACGGTGTTTAACATGTGCAAGAACCATTGTCCTCGTAGAATGAAGAAATTGAAGCCTGCGATATAGGTAATAAGGCTCCTTCGTGTAGATTATCTTATGCAAGGTAATAAGTGTTCTAAACTTTAAAAGATTGTCAAAAGAAATGTCTAGCAACTTTGCAGAATAACAGGAAACGTGATCAAGTCTATTCAGCCCGTAAACGTATCTAGCAATGTTATTGTAGGCAACGTTAAGCTTCTTTTTACTCACAGCGTCACAGTTAGAAAAAATCTCACAGCCGCAGAGGAGCGTAGGTATTAAGTACGCTTTGGATAAAAGTAGTCGAATATGTAGCGGAGTGAAATACTGTGTCAACCACAGTGTACGGAGCATACCGTACACTTTTCCTACGGTTCTAAAGATATGGTCTCTCCAGGACAATGTTTTGTTAAAAACTATGCCAAAATTTCTTGCCGTGTCAACATATTCTGTAACAGAATTTTCAAACATAATATTGTTTAAGCCATTTGTAGCTAGCGGCTTTCTACGGATAACAATGCACTTCGTCTTTCTAGGATTTAGACATAAACCATTCATGGAAGCCCATACACCTATTTGTCTTGATTCAAGTTACTTATACATAAACTCATACAATCGACAGGACAGCACGTATACAATTGAACATCGTCAGCATAGATGTGGACGTCACAATACTTAAGAACACGAGGCAGGTCATTAATGTACAATACAAACAACAAAGGACCAAGGATTGACCCTTGGGGTACACCACGCGAAACGTCTAACAAGTTTGACTTTCTATTATCTACACATACTGCCTGCGTTCTGCCGTCTAGATAAGATCTGATTAGGTTGGTTGCATGACTGGAAAAATTAAACATGTTTTCCAGCTTTTTACATAGTAGGTCAAGAAGGGTTAGGAAAGCCGTAAAGTTATCATCTATGCGCTCCCGTATATCTTCTACCACAGAAATAAGTGCCGAAGTACAGCTCCTTTTTGGTCGGAAACCGGACTGATGGTCCGTTAAAAGTTTATTTACATGCACATACATATGTGGCGATCTGCCCATGTAAGATGCGCTCAACGACCTTCGAAAGGAAAGGCAGTATGGCTATCGGCCTGTACTCTTTGTTTTGTTTGGGAATGGGGATAACTTTAACAGCTTTCCAACATTTTGGAAAGACAGAGGTGGTTAGGATAGAGTTTATTAAATAGGTTATATGGGGCAGGATTACGGGTAGAATAATTTTCACAAATTTTGCACATATTCCGTCTAAGCCTATAGCGGTGGACTTCACAGAAAGTATGGCTTTCACAACATCACAGTCATCGACACGAACAAACTCGAGGGGACTAGCATCAATATTTACACGATCACCGTAGTTGTCAGTACATACATTAGCAGCCGAGGGAGGTACTTAAAAAACTATCATTGATATCGTTAACATCTACATCAGGGGGGCAGAGAGATCGGCCTTGGATTTGCCAATTCCAATTTTCTAGATCCTATTCCAAGTTTCTTTTGAATTTAAAGCGGTGCTGAACTTATTTTCGTAGAAATGAACTTTAGCCGATCTTATGACTTTATTGGCAGTGACTCGTGCAGCTTTGAAGCGCATGCGCATTTCCACAGTTCTGTATCTTTTTCACCGGGAATAAGCTAGATTACGCAAGTGAATTAGATGCATAATACTGGCGTCAAACCATGGATTGCTATTGTGTTTCGTCACCTTAAGTTTCGTAGGAACGTGGTCGTCGAAGATCTTATTTATACTGTCTTGAAGGAATTTAGTTTGCCCATCCACCGATGCCATCGTTCGAAGCAATCTCCAGTCGACAGACTCCACTGCTTCAGCAAGTGCACTATAATTTATACTTTTAAAGTCACGATATGTAAACGAGCTCGGTGTAAACAACGTTTGAAAGTTGTAAGTAATGAATAGGAGGTCGTGTTTAGAAAAATTGGGAGCAGATAGCTGATCGTAAAGAAGTACTTTCTCTGAGTCGTTTACAAAGAAGAGGTCTAGCAGCGAGGAACTAGTGTTGGTATGGTAATGTTAGCCGAGAAGAGTCCCAGAGATTCCATACTTAGCTTAAGACTTGAATCTGTGAGCAGGTTGCTATTGAAGTCACCAGCTAGGACTATATTTTCGTAACTTAAGAGTAGAGGTTGCAGAAAATCAGTAAAGTCAGCAAAATTTACTTGGCGATTAGCTCTGTATGCACAGCCGACCAGGAGCTTATCACCCTTTGATGAAAAAACATCAACGAACACAAATTCTACAGAATCACCGGTACAAGAACTACAACGTAATTTACAGGACAAACTACTTTTAACATATATATAGCGACAACACCACCGTCACCACTTCTGTCAGCTCTGAAAAGTCGATAGCCATTTAGTTTCACTATCTCATCGTTATGGCGTGAAGAAAACCAGGTCTCGGAGATGCATATAATATCTATATCGGAGGCCTCGCAAAGATATCTTAACTCATCAAGTTTTCTATAGAGGCTTTGCGCGTTGATGTGTATGATATTTATACCTTTCGCACGCCTACTAAGTATGCGCAGCAACGTTGGAGAGCAGTCTTTGAAACTTGGGGACTTATAATAATTTAGCACCAGAGATATACAAAGGTTTGGCAATAAGCTATGCACTGCTTTTGGTTAAATGCAATTTGCTATGGCATATGAAGGTGAAAGAGGAAAAGAGACAGAAAGGAAAGAAATGACTTATACGTAATATACTTATTACACTAAATACGTGGAAGCCCGTTCTGTGCATTAGTAGATCGATTAATGGATTCGTCTCGAAAGGAGCTACCATCATCTGGGTAGTTTTGATATGTAAAAATTAAACAAACGTGGGATAGGACACCACCCTGAGGCACCCCTTGTTTAATTCTTCTTGGCTTTGATATTTCGTTTCTGAATTGCACCGATGCCTGCCGACCACCCAGATAATTTGCGGTCCACCTTTTAAGACATGGGGGAAGGGTAGACCCTTCCAAGTCTTGCAGTAACGTGCCATGGTTGACCGTATCAAAAGCTTTTGATAGGTCTAGCGCTACGAGTACTGTTCTATGGTGGGGCTTCTGATTTAGACCACCATTTTTCTGGATGCTAATGGCATTTAGCGCGGTGGTGGTGCTATGGAGTTTTCTAAAGCCATGCTGATAACAGGCTAGCTGCAAATTTGCTTTGAAGTGGGGGAGCAAAGGGGCTTCAAGCGTCTTGGCTACTGGCGATAGGAGAGATTTCGGGCGATATGACTCTCCTATGTTGGCTGGTTTCCCAGGGTTTAGTAGCGGGACCACCTTGGCCATTTTCCATTTTCCGGGTATGACAAAGGTGGAAAGAGTCAGGTTGAAGACATGTGCTAAATATTTGAAACCCTCTTTCCCTAGGCTTTTAAGCATCGGCATGGCTATGCCGCCTGGGCCCACTGCTTTGGATGGTTTAGCATGACCGATGGCATCCTCAACCTCTTTAGCGGTGATGGTCATTGGTGACGCGCTGAACTTATGTTTACGTGCGCGTCTGTTGGACCTCCTATTTTTGTCGACCGTAGAATGCATTATGTATTGTCGGCAGAAAGCGCTCGCGCATTTTTTCGCATCCGACAGCACTTTGTCGCCAAAGGCGATGGAAACTTTGTCATTGTGCCTAGACGGATTCGATAGGGACTTTACAGTGGACCAAAGTTTACCTACACTGGCAGAGAGGTTACAACAGCTTAGGTGCTCCTCCCATTTCGCCCGTTTGTGTTCATCCACAAACAATCTGATGCGTTGGTTTATGTCCCTTATTTGGGTGTAGCCGGGATCGAGCTGTCTTATAAGGTCACGTTCTCTCGCTAAACTTGCGGCCTCTGCCGGGAAGTGGGGCCGAATTTCGGGAATTCTACCGGCGGGAATGAAACGAGCCGAGGCGTATTCAATGACCTTGCGGAAAGCACGCTCCGCTTGGCGGGCATCAGTTGGGATAGGGAGGGCAGCAAAGCGGTTGTCTGTATAGGATTTGTATTCGTCCCACTTTCCTTTTTTAAAATTAATGAAAGTGCGTTTTTCTGCACGATGAAGTCTGCGGGACGCTCGAACGAAATAAGTATAGGCAGGTGGTCGGATGCCAATGTTACCATCGGCTGCCAGTTGACGCAGTTTACGAGTTCTGCGCTCACGATTGAAATATCCGGCGAACTGTGACGGCTTCCTACCATACGTGTGGGGGCGTCTCCGTTTATAGTGCAGAACGTCGTTTCTTCTATTTGATCCGCTAACATCTCACCCCTACTGTCCACCCGCAAATTTGAGTGCCATAGATCGTGATGGGCATTGAAATCGCCCAAGACAATGCGATTGTTTCCAGGGAGTACGCCGCTGAAATCAGGGCGGTATCCACTGGGGAAACAGGTGACAGGAGGGATGTAGATGTTGATGATTTCTAGATTTCCATCGCCCGACCGAACAGATAATCCTTGACGTTCTAAGACACTGTCCCTGCTGTCGATGTCGGGATCAAATATATGATATTGCACAGTGTGATCTTCCGAGTTAATCCATTACAGTTTAACTGCAGAATTCTGAAGTGCATAGGAGTAGACGTCGCCACTCTGGAAGTAAGTGACGGGTCACTACGCCTAGGTTGTGGAAGGCCATAACGCGATTGCTGTTGAGGCCCTGGGACTAGCCGTCCTTGGGTAGGCATTGGGATTCCCAGTGTATTTGGGTATGCGGCTGGGCAGCATGGCGCAATGAAACCCGTCGGGGGGGTTGCACCGTCCGATGCAACCATCCCTTACACGAGACACACTGACAAGAGTATGGCCGTCCCGCTTCCCAAGGCAGTCGGTTCTATGTACCGAAGCGACTCGGGATTTTTCCCGACCAAGGACTGTCATTTCAGTGTGACCCCATTTAATTTGTTTCGTCCCTCCCACAAATTGTCATCCTCCCAGCAGCTCTTTGCAGCAGGACTGCTCCATACTCTCTTACTCCGGGAAGGCATCGAATCCAATCCGGGTCCGTCTCCTGACCCCGGTCCTGAGAAATGGTTTTGCTGCATCTGCCGGAAAAGAATCTTTTTATGACGGTTATACTCTGTTCAGTGTGTCTCGTGCAAGGGATGGTTGCATCGGACAGGTTGTTCTGGGCTTGATCCCAAAACCCGACGTCCACGTAACTTTTATAAATCTTTTGTGGCTCCTTGCTGTTCGCGCCCAAGGGCGTCCCGTAGTCTACGCCTAAGCGTCCCCCACTACCTTCCAGCAGCCCCGCTGCTCAGCAAGCCACAACAAGTACCCGCTGCTGCTCGCGCCCCACGGCGCCAACAACTCAAACAGCTGATACCACTCATAACTACTACCTTCGTAGTAGAGTTGGTAGCAATGCTGAGCATCAGCCCCTGCCCCCGTCTTCTCGCCCCTCTTTTCCGGCAGCAAAAAATTACGGAGATAGTCGATTTCATGAAGCGGCACAACATCCGCATTGCTGCGATTCAAGAGACTAAACTCACAGCATTGCAGACCTGCTCTGGGTTTAATGTCCACAGGAAAGACCGCGAGAGCGGAAATGGAGGCGGCCTCGCGTTTATCATACATCACTCTGTGCAATATTATATATTTGATCCTGGCATCGACCGCAGGGACAATGTCTTAGAACGTCAAGGCCTATCTGTCCGGTCAGGCGATGCAAACCTAGAAATCATCAACATCTACATCCCTCCTGCCACCTGTTGTCCCAGTGGATACCGCCCTAATATCAGGGCCTTACTCACTGGCAACAATCGCATTATCTTAGGCGGTTTCAATGCCCATCATGATCTATGGCATTAAAGCTTGCGGGCGGACAGTAGGGGTGAGATGTTGGCGGATCAAATAGAAGAAACGACGTTCTGCACAATAAACGGAGACGCCCCCACACGTATGGTAGGAAGCTGTCACAGCTCACCAGATATCTCAATTGTGAGCGCAGAACTCGTAAACTGCGTCAACTGGCAGCCGATGGTAACATTGGCATCCGACCACCTGCCCATACTTATTTCGCTCGAGCGTACCGCCGACTTCATCGTCACTGAAAAACGCACTTTCATAAACTTCAAAAAAAGGAAAGTGGGAAGAATATAAATCCTTTACAGACAACCGCTTTGCTGCCCTCCCTATCCCGACTGATTCCCGCCAAGGGGAGCGTGCCTTTCGTAAGGTCATTGGATCCGCCTCGGCACGTTTCATTCCCGCCGGGAGAATTCTCGAAATCCGGCCCACTTCCCGGCTGAGGCCGCAAACTTAGCGAGAGAACGTGACCTTATAAGACAGCTTGATCCAGGCGACCCCCAAATAAGGGATATAAACCAACGCAACAGATTGCTTGTGGATGAACACAAGCGGGCGAAATGGGAGGAGCGCCTAAGAGGTTGTAACCTCTCTACCGGTGTGGTTAAAATTTGGTCCACCGTAAAGTCCCTATCGAATCCGACTAAGCACAAAGACAAAGTTTCCATCGCCTTTGGCGACAAAGTGCTGTCGGATGCGAAAAAATGCGCGAGCGCTTTCTGCCGACAATATATAATGCATCCTACGGTCGACAAAGATAGACGGAGAGCCAATAGACACACACATAAACACAAATTCAGCGCGTCACCAATCACCATCACTGCTATAGAGGTTGAGGACGCCATTGGTCGCGCTAAACCATCCAAAGCAGTGGGCCCAGACGGCATAGCCTTGCCGATGCTTAAAAACCTAGGGAAAGAGGGTTTCAAATATTTAGCGCATGTCTTCAACCTGTCTCTCTCCACCTTTGCCATACCCGAGAAATGGAAAATGGCCAAGGTGGTCCCGCTACTAAAGCCTGGGAAACCAGCTAACGTAGGTGAGTCATATCGTCCGATATCTCTCCAATCGCCAGTGGCAAAGACGCTTGAAGCCATTTTGCTCCCTTATTTCCAAGCACATTTGCAGCTAGCCCCTCATCAGCATGGCTTCAGAAAACTCCATAGCACTACCTCCGCGCTAAATGTCATTAGCACCCAGATAAATTGCGGTTTGAATCAATACCCCCACCATAGAACAGTACTCGTAGCGCTAGACCTATCAAAAGCCTTTGATACGGTCAACCATGGCTCTTACTGCAAGACCTGGAAGGGTCTACCCTTCCCCCATGTCTTAAAAGGTGGACCGCAAATTATCTGGGTGGTCGGCAGGCATCGGTGCAATTCAGAAACGAAACATCAAAACCAAGGAGAATTAAACAAGGGGTGCCACAGGGTGGTGTCCTATCCCCACTTTTGTTTAATTTCTACATATCTAAGCTACCTTCACCACCGGAAGGAGTCACAATCGTTTCCTACGCCGATGACTGCACAATAATGGCCACAGGCCCAGGCCCAAAGATCGATGCGCTCTGCAACAAAATAAACGGCTACCTCCCTGATCTCTCCAGTTTTTTTCACCTCGCGAAACCTGGCATTATCACCGACTAAATCTTCCGCGACCTTATTTACAACATGGACGTCCCAAATGTCGACCATTTTGAACATCCACGTTGATGGCACTACGCTACCGACTGTCCTACACCCCAAAATCTTGGGTGTGACGTTTGATCAGGATCTACATTTTGGTGAGCAAGCAGCCGCAATGGTTCCGAGAATTCAGAGCCGTAACAAAATCCTCAAATCCCTCGCTGGCAGTACCTGGGGAAAAGATAACGAAACGCTCATGACTACATACAAAGCAATTAGCCAGCCGATTACGTGCTACGCGTCAGCCATATGGTCGCCAAGCCTAAAAATTACCCACTGGAAGAAACTACAGGCCTGCCAAAATACTGCTCTCATAATCGCCACGGGCTGTCTTCTTATGTCCCCAGACCACCATCTGCATAATGAGACGAGAAAACTCCCCATCAGGGAGAGAAATGAGATGCTGACCAAACAGTTCCTGTTGAATACCCAGAAACCTGGGCATCCCAACAGACATCTGATTGATGAACCAGCACCGCCTAGGGGCTTAAGGAGTCATCTCCGTAAGCATTTTGAGGAAATACGGCATCTGAGAACCCAGCCGTATGAAGTGAAAAAACACAAGCAGGTCCTTGGTGAACTCCATAAATAGGCGTCGGACCTTTATGCCGGGAATTTCCCGGTGAATCCAGTACTCAGGGAACAGTACCCAAAACTTACGGAAGAGGAACGCATACTGCTCAGGGAAACGCGAGTCCCTCTGGCTCAACTTCGTTCCGGATACTGTAACAGGTTAAACTCTTACATATCCAGAATCAACCCTACATAATGTATGCCCCGCTTGCAATGTGTCCCCACATGACACTGGCCATCTCTTTAATTGTAATGTGGAACCAACGCCTCTAACACCCCTTTCATTATGGTCCACCCCTGTCGAAACAGCAAGTTTCCTTGGACTCCCGTTAGAGGATATTGATGACAATTTGTGATCGGTCGCAGCTATTAGGTGGGGCGAAACATTGCTACAACAACAACAGTGGAAATGGAGGCGGTCTCGCGTTTATCATACACCAATCAGTGCAATACAATATATTTAATCCCCACATCGGCCGCAGCGCAGCGTCGTAGAACGTCAAACCTAGAAATCATCAACATCTACATCCCTCCTGCCACCTGTTGCCCCAGTGGATACCGCCCTAATATCAGAGCACTACTCACTGGCGATAATCGCATTATCCTATGGCATTCTAACCTGTAGGCGAACAGCAGGGGTGAGATGTTGGCGGATCAAATAGAAGAAACGACGGTCTTGTTACACTGAAATGTAATTTTGGTCGGGGAAAATCCCGAATCGCCCCGGTACATAAAACCGGCTGCCTTGGGAAGCTCACAGGCTACTCACAGAAAGAAGCTGCAGGCCTGCCAAAATATCGCCATTAGAACCACCACGGGTTGTCTTATGTCCCCAGAACAATATCTACATAATGAGGCGAGAATACTCGACATTAGGGAGAGAAATGAATTGCGACCCAAACAGTCCCATGACTAGCTTAACTTCGATCTGGATACCGTAACAGGTTAAACTCTTACCTATCTAGACTCAACCCCGACATACAAAACATATGTCCTGCTTGTAATGTGTCCCCACATGACACCAACCATCTTTGCAACTGTATTGTGGAACCAACGCCTCTAACACCCTTCTCATTATGGTCCACCCTTGTTGTTGTTGTAGCGATTAGGACACTCCCGAAGGCCTTGGGGAGTGTTATCGATGTTGTTGTTGTAGCAGTGCTTCGCCCCATCCAATAGGTGTGACCGACCACAAATTTTCATCAATATCCTCTAACGGGAGTCCAAGGAAATCTGCCCTTTCAACAGGGGTGGACCGTAATGAGAGGGCTGTTAGAGGCGTTGGTTCCACATTACAATGGAAGAGATGGTTGGTGTCATGTGGGGACACATTGCAAGCAGATCATACATTTTGTATGTCGGGGTTGATCCTGGATAGGTAAGAGTTAAACCTGTTACAGTCTCCAGATCGAAGTTGAGCTAGAGTGACTCGCGTTTCCCTGGGGAGTGTGCGTTTTTCTTCCGCAAGTTTTGGGTACTGTTCTTTTATTACTGGATTCACCGAGCAATTCCTGGCATAAAGGTCCGACGCCTGTTTGTGGAGTTCACTGAGGACCTGCTTGTGTTTCTTTGCTTCATACGGCTGTGCTCTTAGGTGCCGTATTTCCTCATAATGCTTACGGAGATGACTCCTTAAGCCCCTGGGCGGTGTTGGCTCACCAATCAGATGTCTGTTGGGATGCCCAGGTTTCTGGGTATTCAACAGGAACTGTTTGGTTAGCATCCCATTTCTCTCCCTGATGGGGATTATTCTCGCCCCATTATGTAGATGGTGTTCTGGGGACATAAGAAGGCAGCCCGTGGCGGTTCTGAGAGCAGTATTTTGGCAGGCCTGTAGCTTCTTCCAGTGAGCAGTTTTTAGGCTTGCATGCAATCGGCTGGCGAATTGCTTTGTAAGTGGTAATGAGCGTTTCTTTGTTGTTGTTGTTGTAGCAGTGCTTCGCCCCATCCAATAGGTGCGGCCGATCACAAATTGTCATCAATATCCTATAACGGGAGTCCAAGGAAACTTGCTGTTTCAATAGGGGTGGACCATTATGAGAGCGGTGTTAGAGGCGTTGGTTCCACATTACAATTAAAGAGATGGTTGGTGTCATGTGGGGACACATTGCAAGCGGGGCATACATTTTGTATGTCGGGGTTGATTCTGGATAGGTAAGAGTTTAACCTGTTACAATATCCAGATCGAAGTTGAGCTAGAGTGACTCGTGTTTCCCTGGGGAGTGTGCGTTCCTCTTCCGCAAGTTTTGGGTACTGTTCTTTGAGTACTGGATTCACCGGGCAATTCCCGGCATAAAGGTTCGACGCCTGTTTGTGGAGTTCACTGAGGAGCTGTTGTTGTTGTTGTAGCAATGCTCGCCCCACCTAATAGCCGCGACCGATCACAAATTGTCATCAATATCCTCTAACGGGAGTCCAAGGAAACTTGCCGTTTCAACAGGGGTGGACCATAAGGAAAGGGGTGTTAGAGGAGTTGGTTCCACATTACAATTAAAGAGATGGTTGGTGTCATGTGGGGACACATTGCAAGCGGGGCATACATTTTGTATGTCGGGGTTGATTCTGGATAGGTAAGAGTTTAACCTGTTACAGTATCCAGAACGAAGTTGAGCAAGAGTGACACGCGTTTCCCTGGGGAGTATGCGTTCCTCTTCCGCGAGTTCTGGATATTTTCTTCAAGTACTGGATTCACCGGGCAATTCCCGACATAAAGGTCCGACGCCTATCAATGGAGTTCACCAAGGACCTGCTTGTGTTTTTTCGCTTCATACGGCTGGGTTCTCAGGTGCCGTATTTCCTCAAAATGCTTACGGAGATGACTCCCTAGGCCCCTAGGCGGTGCTGGTTCGTCAATCAGATGTCTGTTGGGATGCCCAGGTTTCTGGGTATTCAACAGAAACTGTTTGGTCAGCATCTCATTTCTCTCCCTGATGGGGTGTATTCTCGCCTCATTATGCAGATGGTGTTTTGGGGACATAAGAAGACAGCCCGTGGCGATTCTGAGAGCAGTATTTTGGCAGGCCTGTAGTTTCATCCAGTGGGTAGTTTTTAGGTTTGGCGACCATATGGGTGACGCGTAGCACGTAATCGGCTGGCTAATTGCTTTGTATGTGGTCATGAGCGTTTCTTTATCTTTTCCCCAGGTACTGCCAGCAAGGGATTTGAGGATTTTATTACGGCTATGAATTCTCGGAACAATTGTGGTTGCGTGCGCACCAAAATGTAGATCCTGATCAAACGCCACACCCAAGATTTTGGGGTGTAGGACAGTCGGTAGCGTAGTGCCATCGACGTGGATGTTCAATATGGTCGACATTTGGGGCGTCCATGTTGTAAATAAGGTCGCGGAAGATTTAGTCGGTGACAATGCCAGGTTTCGCGAGGCGAAAAAATTGGAGAGATCAGGGAGATAGCCGTTTATTTTATTGCATAGCTCATCGATCTCTGGGCCTGGGCCTGTGGCCATTATTGTGCAGTCATCGGCGTAGGAAACGATTGTGACTCCTTCCGGTGGTGAAGGTAGCTTAGATATGTAGAAATTAAACAAAAGTGGGGATAGGACACCACCCTGTGGCACCCCTTGTTTAATTCTCCTTGGTTTTGATGTTTCGTTTCTGAATTGCACCGATGCCTGCCGACCACCCAGATAATTTGCGGTCCACCTTTTAAGACATGGGGGAAGGGTAGACCCTTCCAGGTCTTGCAGTAAGAGCCATGGTTGACCGTATCAAAGGCTTTTGATAGGTCTAGCGCTACGAGTACTGTTCTATGGTGGGGGTATTGATTCAAACCGCAATTTATCTGGGTGCTAATGACATTTAGCGCGGAGGTAGTGCTATGGAGTTTTCTGAAGCCATGCTGATGAGGGGCTAGCTGCAAATGTGCTTGGAAATAAGGGAGCAAAATGGCTTCAAGCGTCTTTGCCACTGGCGATTGGAGAGATATCGGACGATATGACTCACCTACGTTAGCTGGTTTCCCAGGCTTTAGTAGCGGGACCACCTTGGCCATTTTCCATTTCTCGGGTATGGCAAAGGTGGAGAGAGACAGGTTGAAGACATGCGCTAAATATTTGAAACCCTCTTTCCCTAGGTTTTTAAGCATCGGCACGGCTATGCCGTCTGGGCCCACTGCTTTGGATGGTTTAGCGCGACCAATGGCGTCCTCAACCTCTCTAGCGGTGATGGTGATTGTTGACGCGCTGAATTTGTGTTTATGTGCGTGTCTATTGACTCTCCGTCTATCTTTGTCGACCGTAGGATGCATTATATATTGTCGGCAGAAGCGCTCGCGCATTTTTTCGCATCCGACAGCAATTTATCGCCAAAGGCAATGGAAACTTTGTCTTTGTGCTTAGTCGGATTCGATAGGGACTTTACGGTGGACCAAAGTTTACCTACACCGGTAGAGAGGTTACAACCTCTTAGGTGCTCTTCCCATTTCGCCCGCTTGTGTTCGTCCACAAGCAATCTGATGCGTTGGTTTATATCCCTTATTGGGGGGTCGCCTGGATCAAGCTGTCTTATAAGGTCGCCTTCCCTCGCTAAGCTCGCGGCCTCCGCCGGGAAGTGGGGCCGGATTTCGGAAATTCTCCCGGCGGGAATGAAATATGCCGAGGCGGATTCAATGACCTTACGGAAGGCACGCTCCCCTTGGCGGGCATCAGTCGGGATAGGGAGGGCAGCAAAGCTGCTGTCTGTTGCAGATTTATATTCTTCCCACTTTCCTTTTTTGAAGTTTATGAAAGTGCGTTTTTCGGTGGCGATGAAGTCGGCGGTACGCTCGAACGAAATAAGTATGGGCAGGTGGTCGGATGCCAATGTTACCATCGGCTGCCAGTTGACGCAGTTTACGAGTTCTGCGCTCACGATTGAGATATCTGGCGAGGTATGACAGCTTCCTACCATACGTGTGGGGGCGTCTCCGTTTATTGTGCAGAACGTCGTTTCTTCTATTTGATCCGCCAACATCTCACCCCTACTGTCCGCCCGCAAGTTTGAATGCCATAGGTCGTGATGGGCATTGAAATCGCCTAAGATAATGCGATTGTTGCCAGTGAGTAAGGCCTCGATTTTAGGGCGGTATCCACTGGGGCAACAGGTGACAGGAGGGATGTAGATGTTGATGATTTCTAGATTTGCATCGCCTGACCGGACAGATAGGCCTTGACGTTCTAAGACATTGTCCCTGCGGTCGATGCCAGGATCAAATATATGATATTGCACAGAGTGGTGTATAATAAACGCGAGGCCGCCTCCATTTCCGCTCTCGCGGTCCTTCCTGTGGACATTATACCCAGAGCAGGTCTGCAATGCAGATCTCGCTGTGAGTTTAGTCTCTTGAATCGCAGCAATGCGGATGTTGTGCCGCTTCATGAAATCGACTATCTCCGTAATCTTCCCAGTTAGTCCAGTACAGTTTAACTGCAGAATTCTGAAGTGCATGAGGGGTGACGCCGCCACTCTAGGGGTAAGTGACGGGCGACTACGCCTAGGTTGTTGAAGGCCAGGACGCAATTGCTGTTGTGGCCTTGGGACTGGGCGCCCTTGTGCAAGCATTGGGGTACCCGGATAATTTGGGTTTGCGACCTGGCAACATGGCGCGATGAAACCCGTCGAGGGGTTGCCGTCGCGGAGACCAGAACATCTAGGAAAGTGGCACCACCCAAGGCAGGAGCTGCATTGAGCGGATGTCGCAAACCTATATATTCTGTGCTGGCAGACGGTGCAAACGGAGGTAGGGACTAAGAGTCTGTTTCCCTGACATGCACGATTGCTGCCAGAAAAGAAGGGGCGAGAGGAAGACGGGGGCAGGGGCTGATGCTCAGCATTGCTACCAGCTCTACTACGAAGGTAGTAGTTATGAGTGGTATCAGCTGTTTGAGTTGTTGGCGCCGTGGGGCGCGAGCAGCAGCGGGTACTTGTTGTGGCTTGCTGAGCAGCGAGGCTGCTGGAAGGTAGTGGGGGGGGGGACGCTTAGGCGTAGACTACGGGACGCCCATGGGCGTGATCAGCAAGGAGCCACAAAAGATTTATAAAAGTTACGTGGACGTCGGGTTTTGGGATCAAGCCCAGAACAACCTGTCCGATGCAACCATCCCTTGCACGAGACACACTGAACAGAGTATGACCGTCCTAAAAAGATTCTTTTCTGGCAAATGCAGCAAAACCATTTCTCAGGACCGGGGTCAGGAGACGGACCCGGATTGGGTTCGATACCTTCCCGGAGTAAGAGAATATGTAGCAGTCCTGCTGCAAGGAGCTGCTGGGAGGATGACAATTTGTGGGAGGGACGAAACAAATTAAATGGGGTCACACTGAAATGACAGTCCTTGGTCGGGAAAAATCCCGAGTCGCTCCGGTACATAGAACCGACTGCCTTGGGAGCTGCTTGTGTTTTTTGGCTTCATACGGCTGAGTTCTCAGGTGCCGTATTTCCTCATAATGCTTACGGAGATGACTCCTTAAACCCTAGGCGGTGCTGGCTCGTCAATCAGATACCTGTTGGGATGATCAGGTTTCTGCGTATTGAACAGGAACTGTTTGGTTAGCATCTCATTTCTCTCCCTGATGGGGAGTATTCGCGCCTCATTATGTAGATGGTGCTCTGGGGACATAAGAAGACAGCTTCCAGCGCTTCCCAAGGCAGTCGGTTCTATGTACCGGAGCGACTCGGGATTTTTCCCGACCAAGGACTGTCATTTCAGTGTAACCCCATTTAATTTGTTGCGTCCCTCCCATAAATTGTTATCCTCCCAGCAGCTCCTTGCAAGGTACTGCTCCGGGAAGGTGTAGAATCCAATTCAGGAAACTAAACTCACAGCAAGATCTGCATTGCACACCTGTTCTGGGTATAATGTCCACAGAAAAGATCGTGAGAGCGGAAATAGAGGCGGGCTCGCGTTTATCTTACACCACTCAGTGCAATATCATTTATTTGATCCCGACATCGGCCGCAGGGACAGTGTCTTAGAACGTCAAGGCTTATCTGTCCGGTCAGGCGATGCAAACCTAGAAATCATCAACATCTACATCCCTCCTGCCACCTGTTGCCCCAGTGGATACCGCCCTAACATCAGCGCCTTACTCACTGGCAATAATCGCATTATTTTAGGCGACTTCAATGCCCATCACGATCTATGGCATTCAAACTTGCAGTCAGACAGTAGGGGTGAGATGTTGGCGGATCAAATAGAAGAAACGACGTTCTGCACAATAAACGGAGATGCCCCACACGTATGGAAGGAAGCTGTCACAGTTCGCCGGATATATCTATAGTGAGCGCAGGACTCGTAAACTGCGTCAACTGGCAGCCGATGGTAACATTGGCATCCGACCACCTGAGAAACGCTCATTTCTCTCCGTTTCTTTGTCTTTTCCCCAAGTACTGCTAGCAAGATATTTGAGGATTTTATTACGGCTCTGGTCTTTCGGTGCAATTGCGGCTACATTCTCACCAAAATATAGATCCTGATCAAACGTCACACCCAAGATTTTGGGGTATAGATAATAACTCCTTCTGGTGGCGAAAGTAGCTTTGATATGTAGACGTTCAACAAAAGTGGGGATAGGACACCACCATGTGGCACCCCTTGTTTAATTCTTCTTGGTTTTGATGTTTCGTTCCTAAATTGCACCGATGCCTGCCGACTACCTAGATAATTCGCGGTCCACCTTTTAAGACATGGGGGAAGGGTAGACCCTTCCAGGTCTTGCACTAACTTGCCATGGTTGACCGTATCAGAAGCTTTTGATAGGTCTAATGCAATGGGGGTTTTGATTTAAACCGCAATTTATCTGGGTGCTAATGGAATTTAGCGCGGTGGTGGTGCTATGGAGTTTTCTGAAGCCATGCTGATGACATGCTAGCTGCAAATCTGCTTTGAAGTAGGACAGCGAAATAGCTTCAAGCGTCTTGGTAACTGGCGATAGGAGTGATTTCGGACGATATGATTCTCCTATGTTAGCTGGTTTCCCAGGCTTTAGTAACTGGACCACCTTGGCCATTTTCCATTTTTCGTGAATGACGAAGGTGGAAAGACAGGTTGAAGACATGCGCTAAATATTTGAAGCCCTCTTTCCCTAGTCTTTTAAGCATCGGCATGGCTATGCCGTCTGGGTCCACTACTTTGGATGGTTTAGCATGACCGATGGCATCCTCAACCTCTTTGGCGGTGATGGTAAATGGAGACGCGTTTATGTGCGTGTCTGTTGGCCCCCGTCTATCTTTGTCGACCGTAGAATGCATTATATGTGACCCCGCCTATGAAAAGGTGGCTTATGACTAAAAAAAAAAATAAGAGCACAAACGTCCTGAAGAAATGCATTGTTTATCTGTAACAGCTGTTTCTCGCAGTTTCTTTTTTGAGTCATAAGCAAACTTTTCATAGACCGGGTCACATATATTGTCGGCAGAAAGCGCTCGCGCATTTTTTCGCATCCAACAGCACTTTGTCGCCAAAGGCGATGGAAGTTTTGTCATTGTGCTTAGACGGATTTGATAGGGACGGTGGACCAAAGCTTACCTACACTCGTAGAGAGGTTACAACCGCTTACGTGCTCCTCCCATTTTGCCCGCTTGTGTTCATCCACAATCAATCTGATACGTTGGTTTATATCCCTTATTTTGGGGTCGCCGGGATCGAGCTGTCTTATAAGGTCACGTTCTCTCGCTAAATTTGCGGCCTCAGCCGGAAAGAGAGGTCGAATTTCGGGAATTCAACCGGCGGGAATGAAGCGAGCCGAGGCGGATTCAATGACCTTGCGGAAAGCACGCTCCCTTTGGCGAGCATAAGTCGGGAAAGGGAGGGCAGCTAAGCCGTTGTCTGTAAAGGATTTGTATTCGTCCCACTTTCCTTTTTTAAAGTTTATGAAAGTGCGTTTTTCTGTGACGATGTAGTCGGCGGTACGCTCGAGCGAAATAAGCATAGGCAGGTGGTTGTTGTTGTTGTTGTTGTAGCGATAAGGTTACTCCCTGAAGGCTTGGGAGTGTTATCGATGTGATGGTCCTTTGGCGGATACAGATCCCGTACGCTCCGGTAACACAGCACCACTAAGCCCGACCATCTCGGGAACGATATATATGGCCACATTCCCTCTCTCCCCACCACCAAGTTCCATGAGAAGCTTGAGGTCGCCAGAGGCTCGTCTGTTAGTGAAACAGGATTCGCCGCGGATAGATGAGGTTGACAATTAGGTTTGGAGAAGCTTTTTATTGCGCTGGCAACCTGAAGGGTTGCGCTACATAGCCCATTGAATATGGTATTTTAGTAGCCTCTTACGACAGGCATACCTACCGCGGGCATATTCTGACGCCCTAACCCGCTGGGGTATAGGCAGGTGGTCGGATTCCAATGTTACCATCGGCTGCCAGTTGAGACAGTTTACGAGTACTGCGCTCACGATTGATATATCCGGCGAACTGTGACAGCTTCCTACCATACGTGTGGGGGCGTCTCCGTTTATTGTGCAGAACGTCGTTTCTTCTAATTGATCCGCCAGCATCTCACCCCTACTGTCTGCCTGCAAGTTTGAATGCCATAGATCGTGATGGGCATTGAAATCGCCTAAGATAATGCGATTATTGCCAGTGAGTAAGGCGCTGATATTAGGGCGGTATCCACTGGGGCAACAGGTGGCAGGAGGGATGTAGATAATGATGATCTCAAGATCTGACGGGAGTCCAAGGAAACTTGCTGTTTCAACAGGGGTGGACCATAATGAAAGGGGTGTTAGAGGCGTTGGTTCCACATTACAATTAAAGAGATGGTTGGTGTTATGTCGGGACACATTGCAAGCGGGGCATACATTTGGTATGTCGGGGGTGATTCTGGATAGGTAAGAGTTTATTTAACCTGTTGCAGTATCCAGAACGAAGTTGAGCCAGAGTGACTCGCGTTTCCCTGGGGAGTATGTTTTCCTCTTCCGCAAGTTTTGGGCACTGTTCTTTGAGTACTGGGTTTACCGGAAAATTCCTGACATAAAGGCCCGACGTCTGTTAGTGGAGTTCACCACTTTTTGCTTCATACGGCTGAGTTCTCAGGGGCCGTATTTCCTCAAAATGCTTACGGAGATGACTCCTTAAGTCCCTAGGCGTTGTTGGCTCATCAGTCAGATGTCTGTTGGGATGCCCAGGTATCTGGGTATTCAACAGGAACTGTTTGTTTAGAATCTCATTTCTCTCCCTTAAGGGGAATATTCTCGCCTCATTATGTAGATGGTGTTCTGGGCACATAAGAACACAGCCCGTGGCGGTTCTGAGAGCAGTATTTTGGCAGGCCTGTTGTTGTTGTTGTTGTTGTAGCAGTGCTTCGCCCCATCCAATAGGTGCGGCCGATCACAAATTGTCATCAATATCTTCTAACGGGGGTCCAAGGAAACTTGCTGTTTCAACAGGGTGGACCATAATGAAAGGGGTGTTAGAGGCGTTGGTTCCACATTACAATCAAAGAGATGATTGGTGTCATGTGGGGACACATTGCAAGCGGGGAATACATTTTGTATGTCGGGGTTGATTTTGGATAGGAAAGAGTTTAACCTGTTACAGTATCCAGATCGAAGTTGAGCTAGAGTGACTCGTGTTTCCCTGGGGAGTGTGCGTTCCTCTTCCGCAAGTTTTGGGTATTGTTCTTTGAGTACTGTATTCACCGGGCAATTCCCGGCATAAAGGTTCGACGCCTTTTTGTGGAGTTCACTGAGGACCTGCTTGTGTTTTTTGGCTTCATACGGCTGAGTTATCAGGTGCCGTATTTCCTCATAATGCTTACGGAGATGACCCATTAAGCCCCTGGGCGGTGTTGGCTCATCAATCAGATACCTGTTCAACCTGTATTCAACAGGAACTGTTTGGTTAGCATCTCATTTCTCTCCCTGATAGGGAGTATTCGCGCCTCATTATGTAGATGGTGCTCTGGGGACATAGAAGACAGCCCGTTGCGATTCTGACAGCAGTATTTTGGCAGGCCTGTAGCTTCTTCCAGTGAGTAGTTTTAAGGGTTGGCGACCATATAGGGGACGGGTAGCATGCAATCGGCTGGGGAGTTGTTTTGTAAGTAGTAATGAGCGTTTCTTTATCTTTTCCCCAAGTACTGCCAGCAAGATATTTGAGGATTTTATTACGGCTCTGGATTTTCGGTACAATTGCGGTTGCATGCTCACCAAAATGTAGATCCTGATCAAACGTCACACCCAAGATTTTGGGGTGTATGACAGTCGGTAGCGTATTGCCATCAACGTGGATGTTCAAAATGGTCGACATTTGTTACGTCCAAGTTGTAAATAAGGTCGCGGATGATTTATTCGGTGATAATGCCAGGTTTCGCGAGGCGAAAAAACTGGAGAGATCAGGGAGGTAGCCGTTTATTCTGTGGCAAAGCTCATCGATCTGTGGGCCCGGGCCTGTGGCCTTTATTGTGCAGTCATCGGCGTAAGAAACGATAGTAACTCCTTCGGGTGGCGAGTGTAGTTTTGATAGGTAGAAATTAAGCAAAAGAGGAGATAGGACATCACCCTGTGGCACCCCTTGTTTAATTCTTCTTGGTTTTGATGTTTCGTTTCTGAATTGCACCGATGCCTGCCGACCACCCAGATAATTTGCGGTCCACCTTATAAGACATGGGGGAAGGGTAGACCCTTCCAGGTCTTGCAGTAACGTGCCATGGTTGGCGGTATCAAAAGCTTTTGATAGGTCTAGCGCAACGAGTACTGTTCTATGGTGGGGCTTCTGATTTAAACCACAATTTATCTGGGTGCTAATGGCATTTAGCGCGGTGGTGGTGCTATGGAGTTTTGTAAAGCCATGCTGATGACAGGCTAGCTTCAAATTTGCTTTGAATAAGGGGAGCAAAGTGGCTTCAAGCGTATTGGCTACTGGCGATAGGAGAGATATCGGGCGATATGACTCTCCTATGTTAGCTGGTTTCTCAGGCTTCAATAGCGGGACCACCTTGGCCGTTTTCCATTTCTCGGGAATGACAATGGTGGAAAGATACAGGTTGAAGACATGTGCTAAATATTTGAAACCCTCTTTCCCTAGGCTCTTAAGCATCGGCATATCTATGCCGTCTGGGCCCACTGCTTGGATGGTTTAGCATGACCGATGGCATCCTCAACCTCTTTGGCGGTGATGGTAATCGGAGGCGCGCTGAATTTATGCTTATGTGCGTGTCTGTTGGCCTCCGTCTATCTTTGTCGACCGTAGAATACATTATATGTTGTCGGCAGAAAGCGCTCGCGCATTTTTTCGCATCCGACAGCACTTTATCGCCAAAGGCGATGGAAATTTTGTCATTGTGCTCAGACGGATTCGATAGGGACTTTGCGGTGGACCAAAGTTCACCTACACCGGCAGAGAGGTTACAACCGCTTAGGTGCGCTTCTCAAGGCAGTCGATTCTATGTACCGGAGCGACTCGGGATTTTCCCGACCAAGGACCGTCATTTCAGTGTAACCCCATTTAATTTGTTGCGTCCGTCCCATAAATTGTCATCCTCCCAGCAGCTCCTTGCAGCGGGACTGCTCCATGTTCTCTTGCTCCGGGAAGGTATCGAACCCAATCCGGGTCCGTCTCCTGACCCCGGTCCTGAGAAATGCTGCATCTGCCGGAAAAAAATCTTTTTAGGACGATCATACTCTGTTCAGTGTGTCTCGTGTAAGGGATGGTTGCATCGGACAGGTTGTTCTGGGCTTGATCTCAAAACTCGACGTCCACGTAACTTTTATACATCTTTTGTGGCTCCTTGCTGTTCACGCCCAAGGGCGTCCGGTAGTCTACGCCTTAGCGCCTCCACTACCTTCCCGCAGCTCCGCTACTCAGTGTAAGATGACCGTCGTGGTCATCTCTTTTTCCACCCTTACCATCACACTCACTGCCGACATGCACAAGAAGTCTGTTGCTCCTATTTGGGCAATTGCTCCCACGGTTCTGCACTTACGCTTTATTTCTTTCGAAGTTCAATCCAGGATGATTGGATACCGAAACAATTAAAATGGGATTTACACACTTTTATTTAAAAGTATTTTTATTAGAGTACAATAATTCTCGCGTCATTCAGTTTGACACTTTGTAAGGTAACCCTCATTGTGAATGATAGGTGTGTTTAATAAGCATTGTTTGACATTTATGTTCAAGCAACACTTAAAAATAAGGGTTACCCTACATCATCCCCCTTTGGAAAAGAAGAATTTGCCAAATTCTTCTGTCCCAAAAGCGATGTAATTTATCTTAAAAAAGTTTAAGACTGTTAAACTAAATTTAAATCTACATCTATGTTTAAATCTAAATTAAGAATTGAATTCTATAGTTTTAAAGTAGGACTTAAATTTATTTTTTTTGTAATTAAAACTTTTTTTTGTTGTAATTCTAATGTATGAGTTAAGTTCTTAAGTTTTAATGATTTTTTTTAAAATTATTTGATTTCATTTTCTTTTTTTTCAAATTTGGAAGAAAAAAAATTTTATTTCTGATTTAACAATAGAAATTAACTTTAAATACTCTTTGAATTAAAAATTCAATTTAATAAATTTTTCTGATTCTATTTTTATGTACTATTTTTTTCTTTTTCGTTTTGTCATCAATTAACGTGACGTTAACACCGTCAATACCTATTACGGTATAAGGACCAATGTAGATACTACTATGCTTGTCGCGGGGTTCTTTTTCAAGCAATACCTTGTCAAACACCTTGACAGATATTGGTTGTGAACTTTTGTTATATCCGGTTTGATTTTTTAATTTGTGTTCTGTAAGGGCTTTTTTTTTGCTAATGCGTGAGTTTTTTGAAAACGAAATTTAACTTCTTTCGAATAGTTTTCTTTGTTGTAGATCGGGTCTATTTTATCGGTTTGCAGTTCATTTGGTAAATTAGCTGCTTTGCCAAAGACTAATTCATATGGTGCGAATTTATTATCGAATACTGTGTTTGTTGTTGTGTTATGAAGAAAAGTGAAATATTTCAAGTAAACATCCCAGTCGGAAAAATTGGGATTTAGAAAAGATCTTAAATATTCATTGAAAACTCTGTGGTTTCGCTCTACTGTGCCAAGAGTTTCATGATGGTACGCTGTGGAAAATTTATGTTCTATTTTTAATAATTTTGTTAACTCTGAAAAAATTTCATTTTTGTATTCGGTACCTAAATCAGTTTTAATTGTTTTCAAAATTGTCATAAACTTGTAATTTTATGTTTTCCTTTACTTTTTCTTCTTTGCCTATTTGCTGTTGCGTTAATTGTTCTTGTTTTGTCAGTGATCTTGTCTGTACCGCTAAAATTTATTTTCCTGAATTTTTAATTTCTTCTATTGTGATGCGAGAGAGTGCATCTGCGCCTACGTTCGTTTTACCTTTTATGTATTCAATAGTGAAGTTGTATTCTGATAGTTCAAGTCTAATACGTGAAAGTTTTGAAGAGGGGTCTTTCATATTAAACAAGTAAAATAATGGACGATGATCGGACTTGACGGTAAAGTGTGTGCCATAAACGTATGGTCTGAATTGTTTGATTGCAAAAAATATAACCAAAAGTTCTAATTCAATTATTGATTTCTTTTGTTCTGAATTATTAAATGAAGTGGACAAATTGGTAAGTCAATGCCATCTTTATTTTGACTTAAAATGGCACCAGAACCAAAAGTGACTTCTGAACGCATGAAGTTGCATTTTTCGGGATTTAGACGCAAATTAAATTTTTTGCATGTTTGAAAGACTTGTTCTAAATTTTTAAGATGGTGAGCTTCGCTGCACCCAATGACTATAAGATCATCGACATATAAAAAGCTTGGTTGGGTAAAACTTTCCCTCGAAAAGCACCACGATCAGTGCTGAATGATGTGATGTCTCTAGAATATTTGTTTAATGGGATTTGATGAAAACCTGAATACAAATCCAATGTAGAAAAATATTTGGCTCTGCCTAGATTATCAAGAATATCGTCTATTCGTGCAAGTGGGAACTTGTCTGCTATCAATTTTTTGTTTACGGCTCTAAAGTCGACACACATGTGGTAGGATTTCTGTCCATTTGGATTTTTCTTTGGCACAAGTATCAATGGGCTATTATAGTTGGAATAACTGTGTTCTATAAAATCATTTTGTAATAAATTATCAACTTGTCTATTAATTTTCTCCCTCTGACAATATGGTAAGGGGTAATTTTTTATGTAAACAGGATTTTTATCTGTCAATCGTAGTTTCTGTTCGTTTATAGATGGTCTTCTGGGGACATAAGAAGACAACCCGTGGCGGTTCTGAGGGCAGTATTTTGGCAGGCCTTTAGCTTCTTCCAGTGAGTAGTCTTTACGCTTGGCGGCCATATCGGGGATGCGTAGCATGCAATCGGCTGGCCAATTGCTTTGTAAGTGGTAATGAGCGTTTCTTTATCTTTTTCAAAAATACTGCCAGCAAGAGATTTGAGGATTTTATTACAGCTCTGGATTTTCGCTACAATTGCGGCTGCATGCTCACCAAAATATAGATCCGGATCGAACGTCACACCCAAGATTTTGGGGTGTAAGACAGTCGGTAACGTATTCCCATTGATGTGGATGTTCAAAATGGTCGACATTTGGGACGCCCATTATGTGAATATGGTCGCCGCTGATTTAGTCGGTGGTAATGTCAAGTTTCGTGAAAAAACTGGGGAGATCCGGGAGGTAGGCGTTTATTTTGTTACAAAGCTAATCGATCTGTGGGCCTTTGAAAGATGTAAATACATTGAAGACAAACGTAGTTGGTTGGCGTCTGACTATAATTGTTCTTTATTGAAAAATGCGTTCTCTTTTATACAAATTTCTTACTTTACATATACGTAATTACACTAATACTTACAAACTAAAAGTATATACATACATTCCTTATGCATGTATGCCAAGTCAGCATATTATTACATTGACCTATTTATTGATACAATGTAATTATATACATATAAATATTTTGGCAGTCACATTGACAAACCGACAATGTCGATCAGTCACGCTGATCGATAAGTGTATTGGTCAATGTGAGGGGTTGACAAATAGGGTTGATAAATGTAAACAGATATGTGCCTTGTGTGTTTATATGGTGTTGAACTCCTGCTGGGTTCAAAGAATTTATGTAGGTCGCTATGACTTGAATGTGTGTGGTCAATATGTTTATATTCATAAAAATGCATTGTAAGTGAAGCGCATTCTGAGTAATGCTACACCATCCGCCTTAGGAATAGTCGTATATAATTGAAGACAATTGTATATGGCTATTAAAGAGACTTAATGACCCACTTAAGGTTTGCTTGAGTTTACAAAATTTTAATTGCTTTTCGTATTCTATTGTAATTTATTGATATTGAAAATAATGGGTTTGTTTATGTAGTTTTTTATCTATTTACATTTGTTTCCCATGTGTGTTTATTGTGCTGACTTTGGTTTTATTTTTTCATAACATCTGTTTTTGTTTTCTTTGGCTCGTGTGCCTATTTATTATTATGAGTAAAGTGGAGTGCTTATTGTGAGGTCGTTTGTTTTTGTTTTTTTTTTGTTATTATTAAAGATTTTATATTGTTTTAAGTATATTATGAATTATTATTTCCTTATTTTTATTGGTCCTATTGCTTTACCTTTTCTATGTGGTATTAGGGTAAAGTTGTTATTTTTATCAATACGTTTAACCTTATAATGTCCTTTATATTTCTTATCTAACTTACGAGAGTAAGGGATCCTATTATCTAAAATTATGACCTCTCTAAAAGGCGAGGTTTTCCTAACTGAGACCTCTCAAACTTATATTTATTTCTTTAATATGATATTTCTAACAACTAATAGAGATATATGATTTATATTTTCTTTTGTTTTCTTGATTATTCCTATTAAACACAAATTTTTTCATTTCATTTGAATTCTTAAACATACAAAGTGTGAAATCTGTAACTAATTGTAAAGACAATTGAGGAGTTGTAGTTGTTGACGGAAGAGCAAGGTAGCTATGTATTGGCATTAGTTCAATTTATGGGTAAAAGAAAGGTACAGTGGATGCAAAAAAAAAAAATGCCATCTTTTTAAATATTCTTTTTATATTCGTTGTATTTTCCAGCAATGTTTTTGGTCTTATATATCATGCGATTTCTGCGGCGGCCACCGAGACAGAATCGTCATGATATTTATGAAGAATTAATTTTTACCGGGATTTGTCACATTCACAACCTTTTGGGTTAGTGCAATTATTTGATCTTTGAGAACTTGGGTACCTTTATAATTTTTATTTTTAAATTTGCCTACTGCAGTAAATATTCCATTATTTTCCATCATATGTCCCTCAGGAAACTGTGTTTTCACATATTTTCAAGTCCTAGATTGCCGGCTTTTTCAGCCTGGTCGAATATTGTCCTAAGTCAATAACTTCCTCAACAATCTGGTTGCTTGAAAATTTTTCTACGCTTCAATTTTTCTATACCTTTGGGATGAAAACGAGCGCGACTAGTCTTCTCTTTACAAATTTAAATGGCGCTTTATATATATTTATGGGTTCTCTTGTTACTTTTCTTCATTTTTGCTGTTGTTGGTAATATTATTATTTTATTTTTGAATTTTGCATACTTCCACCGAGACGGAATTTTTTTTTCAAATATAATTTGAAAGAATTATTTATTTATTTATTAAAAGAAAAAAATCTTATTAAAGCTTTTATAATATTGTTTAGTCTCCATTGGGGAATGCTATTCTAATCATCCTAATTATTTCTTCTGCCGTAGTTGTTGGATTTTTCACATCCTCTAACGTAGGCTCTCTGTTCATACCTATATTTTTCCAGAAAGTTGTTAGCCATTCTCATTCTTTTTCAAAATTTCTGTTTTCAACTTCTGATTTTGGGTTTTTATCCCATTAAAGGGGATTTTTTGAGAATTCCCTCGGTATTCCAATTTACTCAATAATAAATGATTAAAATTTTTCTCTCCTTTTTTTATTTTCTATTTCTTAATTCTTTTATTTTTTTCTTTAATTTTAGTCTATCTACTGTATTTTTAGTTAAATTTAGTAACCTAAAGCATACCTACGAAATAGCTGTAACCTTATTTTTTTTTTAATTTTAACTGAACTGAATTACAAATTACATTCATTTATTTTGAAAAACATTT
The DNA here is from genome assembly GCF_040869045.1 of Eurosta solidaginis. Classification (NCBI taxonomy): domain Eukaryota; kingdom Metazoa; phylum Arthropoda; class Insecta; order Diptera; family Tephritidae; genus Eurosta; species Eurosta solidaginis. The sequence goes on along the minus strand of NC_090323.1, from coordinate 118,936,765 downwards.
TCCCAAACTTTGTCTTTTTTTGTTTTTTTTTTTGCTGTTTTATATACTATCCCTAAGCAAAAATGAAAATTTCCGCTCTTAGTTAAGCTGCTGTGAGGCTGCCAAATTTATGCTAATATTTTATACTTAAATTACTGCTGCCAGTTTTGCTGCCAGTCTCAAACGGTAGCCGCCAGTTGAAAAGATATCTTCCGGTCCTGTTTTGCTGCTAAATTGCTCAATTTTTTCCACCTTTTTATGCTTTGTAGAAGATGCCATGAAAGATGTAAATATGTCCCGTGAAAATTGCTCGTGCGTTGGTTGTTTGAAAATAATGCATTCTGTTTGGTGGTTGAACAAAATTCTTGTGGTTTGTGTTTGCGATTGAGTTTACATTTGGGTATGCATAGGCGTTATTTATCCTTTGCTCCTTCCAAGGTATTAGTTTTTCCAATTTGGCAGGATTTCTTTAATGTCCTGTTTTGCAGGATCTCTTCAGCAAATTTTATGCTTATTAAGGATCGAACTGGCAGGATTACCATGAAAGATGTAAATAAATTGAAGACAAACGTAGTTGGTTGGCGTCTGACAATAATTGTTCTTTATTGAAAAATGCTTTCTCTTTTATACAAATTTCTTACTTTACATATACGTAATTACACTAATACTTACAAGCTAAAAGTATCTACATCCTAATGCATGTATGCCAAGTCAGCATATTATTACCCTGCCAACCAAAACTGCGTAAAAAATTGGATAATGACTGAGTAAAAAAGTGGATAAAAAAATGGATAATTTTGTATAGGCAGTGTGCGGATTTTATCCACTTTCCCCTTGAGCGAGTCGTGGACGTGTGATCGCGCATAGTTCTCACACTTATACCAAAGTGCCATAAGGAAAAATGCATAGTTGCTCCTCTCTAACTGAAAATTTCCCATAACACAGGGTTGTATTTTTGTAGGGATGCCATATCGGAAAAATTGTGTGTCTAAAAAATACCCAAAATACCCAAAAAATACCTAAAAAAACTCCAAAATACCCAAAAAATTCCCAACTTTTTTTGAATGAAAACGTTTATTTAATAATATAAAAATTCATTTACAATTGTTCTAAAGGCCGTTTTATCATAAAATGTTAAGAACACATATGTTAAACGGACTTTTTACATTAAATTTGTCTTCATCGCACCTAAATTTTAAGATAAAACGTTATTAAAGTTATTAAATAGCATAAATAATAATTATTTGTAATCACAATTTTTTTTAAGTATTTACTAAACTATAATATTTTTTATATAAATTAAAAAAGAAATACAAATAACATTGAAATAAAATAATTTTCAATAACAGCGTAATATTCGGATTTTTGATATTAAAATTATATTTGTTTATTTATCAAAGTAATTAATAGGATAATTGATAAAGTTTCAAAGCTGATAATTGATAAAGTATCGATCTTCTAAAAGGGCAATTTTATTAAAAATCAATCAATCGATAAGCTAAATTTTTCAAATCAATTAAAACTAAGGATTATTGTGATAAGTATCTTTTTAATTCTATTATTTAATAAAGGAACTATTAGCTTTTTGATCACTCGATTTAATAAACTTTGATATTTATCAGAGAGCCAGTCAGTTATTTAAAAAAAAAGCCACAATGAATGAAAAATACTTGTATAACTTTGCAAAAAAAGTTCTTACTACAGAGGTGTTTTTCTAAAATATACAAAATTTTGGAAAAAACTTTTTGATTCGATTGACAGTACTATCAAAAGTACAATATTTATATATAAATATAATTATATTTCTTTTGGTATATGCTTAAACTTGCAAGGAGTAGAAAACATACACTTTTCTTACAACTTTACAAAATTTTACCAAGTTTTCCCTAGCTATATACATGTATCTCTTATTTTCCAAAAATTAAAAAAAATCGGGTATAGATTTAAACGATAGTAGTACCGAAAGAAAAGTAATCAAATTACCTTTCTTTTGATATATACTAGCATTTATTACTAGTTTACAATGAGTGAAAAATATTCACTTTCGTTACAACTTTATAAAATTTCTCAACATTTTTAGTATTTTAGTTTTAACGATAGTAGCACCGAAAGAATAGTAATCAAATTACCTTTCTTTTGATGTATACTAGTATTATTTAATCATTTACAGCGAATGAAAAATACTCACTTTCATTACAACTTTACACAGTTTCTTAACATTATTTCTAGCTATATAAGTTAAACTAATACGCAAAAGAAAATATTTTCTCCGTTGCCAGCAGATCCATATCAGCGTAAGTGGTTGTCATGATGGTCCTTATGCCCCCAAATATATATTTGCTACTGGAAAAATAGAAAAAATAAAAGTCAAAATTAGTTATAGATTCAATGTAACTTTCAGAGACAGGCTTTATTTACATTTTCTAAAATTCTGCTTACTAAACCTATGGTTGCATCCTGTGAAGAAAGGTTGAAGTATTTCATTGCTAACGAAAGAAAAATAAAATAAAAGTCAAAATTAGTTACAGATTCAATATAACTTTCAGAGACAGTATTTATTTACCTTTTCTAAAACTCTGCTTACTAAAGTTATGGTTGCATCCTGTGAAGAAAGGTTGAAGTATTTCATTGCTAACAAAAGAAAAATAAAATAAAAGTCAAAATTAGTTATAGATTCAATATAACTTTCAGAGATCGGCTTTATTTACCTTTTCTAAAACTCTGCTTACTAAAGTTATGGTTGCATCCTGTGAAGAAAGTTTGAAGTATTTCATTGCTAACAAAAGAAAAATAAAATAAAAGTCAAAATTAGAAATCAATTCAACAAAGTTGTCTAAGTCTGAATCTTCCCTTTTTTAGAGCTCGGGTTAACGAAAGACACTAGTGCTGAGGTAAATATTTGCATTGCTGAAAAAAAAGCCAAAATTAGTTATTGATTCAACACAATTTTTAAAAACTTGATCTTCCCTTTTTTAGAGCTCGGATTAAATAATATCTTTTTGAATTTTGCCAGTCAATTGCTGAGAAAAAAGAAAAAGAAAATTCAAACTTTGTAAAAAATTCAACATAATTTTGTAAGACTTCATCTTCCCTTTTTTAGAGTTTGAGTTCAATCAAAATAGCCAAGTGCTAATTTGCTTATTCTAAACATTACAAGCGTAAGCCCAGGTTTAAAAGTTATACAAATTAAATATATTATTATATTATTAAATATCATATATATTGACGCTTTTTTCCTAAAGCTTCAAAACTTTTTTTGCTCGCTTAGAAAAAAATTTCGATTGAAAAGCAAAAACAAATTAAACAATTTAGAAAATGTTTTATATATGTACACTAAATAAATAAATTATAAAAGCAACGTTAATTATGTGAAAAGATTAATTATGTGAAAAATTAAAAAGGAAGCGGAAAGGCTTGAATAGTAATAGAAAATGGTGAAACTACAAACTACTATTTACAACGGCAATCTTAACTATATATACATATTAAATAAAATGTTATAACCAAAAGCCTTAAAGAGATATTTATTCATGTTGTTTCACTTTTAATTAGTGCTATTATTTGTTTTTAGTAAGTTGCATTTAAAGTATAGTGTAACATAAGCAAAATTTCAAAACTTACAAAAAATTGACAACTGTTTATTCACATTTATGAAGTCAGTTAAACAAAATTTAAGTTTTTGGCTAAAATTTTGTAACGAGTTTTCAAAAATGTGATGAAACAGTTGCAAACTTTACGCAAGTTTAGAAATATCCATTCAAATGTTTCCTGTTATATATTACACTATATTTTAAACGCAAATTACTAAAAACAAATAACAAAACTTACCTAAATAAAAGACTTCATTTTATACGTATTAAATTAACCATTATTATATACAAAATGTACTATATTCAGGGGTGTTATGGAATCCAATAATCGTCGGAGCCGAAATTAAGAAACCGATTCCGATGACCATTGGAGACTTAAACCCTACTCCTTCCTTTCCCTACGCCTAACATGCTTATATCTATTATAACTTAAACTAACAAAATGCTTAACTGAAAATAGTTTGTTGGCATGCTCACTTGCAAATGCAGCTATGATAAATTAATAAAATGTTAGTATATAAACATTAATGTTACATAGTTAAAAAAGATCCATATTTTCCTATAACAAGCTCCACTACCTTAAGCGGCGTTAGGGCTTTTTTGGAATGTTTGCCCAAGTTGTTGTACTGCCACACCAACTCATCCGCAAATATGTCTTGCAGAGCCTTTTCTATTGGCCCTTTGGTTGCCTTCAGTTTATAAATAATACTTGTCTACAAAATGATAAAATATAACCGTTTATTAAATGACTGCACCGCATTTTGCTCGTCATCGGGCACGTCGCCTGTGAGCCTCCCCACGCTGCGTTGCGTCTTTGCGGAGAGCATCTTACACTCTCAGCAATACGCTTTGGGTCTGTACCTCGGTGCGTTCGGGTATCTGAAATTAAAGTAGATTTTCATTAACTAAAGATTAAACTTTACTTAGAACTTATACGGACCTTCTCAGCAAGAGATTTCTCAATTGCGGTAATTCTACTAAGAATTTCGCCTTGCTGAGCCTCTATCCGGCAAACTGCGGAACAAAGGTTCTTTAACAATTCGGCCAATTCTGTTTGCGGCTGGTTGTTGGGTGGCAGTACGCTGAGCGAAAGACTGCGTCACCTCGAAACGTCGCGGTCCTAAAATTGACAAAAGTAAAAACCTCGATGTAATGTCTACGTAATTCTACGGCTTCTATATTCAGTCAATATGGAAGTACTACATATGTATACGCGTTATCGCCCAAAATAATATATATGTACTTCAAAGAAGAAATTATCGTTAGTTTGGCTAGCTCCTGGCTCCTCATCCATTTGAAATGTAAATTCCATGTTTATTTAACCTATGAAAATTTATAAAATAAATTATGTAGTAACGGAATTAAAACAAATCTAGGACCTACAGGTATAAAATAATACTTAAGGACTAAATCTTCTTTGTTTATAATATGTATGTCCCCATCTATAAGTTCAGCTACTAAAATACCTAATACAGGACACACGGGGCTCTATAAAGCTACCAAACTATTTTCGTTTTGTTCGATGATTGGGTTCCAAAATTGGCCATAATACCCTGTTAGAACTTTTGAAAACTTTAAGCCCATCTATCCCCACATCTATTGAAATTCGCCCTAAACTTTCGAGAAAATCAAATTCTTTAAAGTAAAAATTATATTCAAACCCAAAAGACAAAAACTGGCCCTCTGAAAAAGACCTAATACTTACTAGTTCCCTGCTTGTACTATAACGTTCCATTTCTGGAACCTCCGAAATGATTGTCCTTACCCACCCCCTACTGCACACTCCACACAAACACGTATTTTAATTTTAATTGGTGTTCTTTATTTAATACAGTTTTGTTTCATTATTTTATAAAATGTAAATTTGTAAAATGTTCAATAAATTCCTTAGTTAATTTACTCAGTTTTTCCAACTCAATATTTTAGTTCTGCAACTACTCGCTTCGTACCACAAATTATAATGATGGCGGTGAAACATGAAAATGCCGATGTTACTCTTGGCACTCGTCATTTTCATGTTTTACCCCACATATATCGTATTCTCTCTTACATGCTATATTTCAATGCTCATGACGTATTATTGTGTATTTGGTTCTTTCTGTTTGTAATATTCACAATTAAATACGTCATTGTGAGCGACACTATTGCGATGTTACCAGATAGTTTATGAAAAGGTTATTTGGGGGATTTTACCCTTACATCACCCTTTTTGGGGAAAAGAAGAATTGACAAAGTGATCAGTTTTGTCACATTCTTCTTTGGCAATAAACTTCTAAAAATTGTTGCGAACAAACGAATATATATTTACCTTCCCTTTTTAATTCGTTGGCTCGGAACCATTTTTGTTATTAATTGAAAAAAGATTTTATACATCGAATACTCAAATTGTAGTTACATTTTTGTTGTTCATTGTAACTTAAATGAAAGCTGTAAATATTAATAATATTTTAATTTACGACAAAATTAGTGAATGCTTCTTTTTCTTTTGTAGATATATGTGTTTTATATTCAATTTAAAGTTTTACATTTCTGTTACATATTAAATGTGTATTTTTGTGTTGTGAACAATTTTTATGAAATATTTTTGAATGTACAAAATTTGTGTTATTTTCTCTTTTTTTTTGTTTTAACAGTTTTTTGAGCCTTCGTGGCTGCTTAAATGCTAGTACATACCAAAAAATTTTGGATTTATTTTTCAATCAAATTTAAATTAAAAGTATTGAAGTAATGTTAATTTACTTTACTTAGGCGGTTTTTACGTTTACGTTAGGTTTTTTACGTTAGGTTCGTTAATTTTGGTTATAATAAACGGACCTTGATAAATATTTTCGTGTTTATGATGTGGTTCTTTTTGTAAGAGTACTTTATCTCCGATTTTTACAATTAAAGGTCGTGCCGTTTTATCGTACAGATTTTTACTTTGTAGATTATTTTTATTAATTAGATTTTGTGCATTTTCTGCATCCTAAACTTAACTTCTTTGGCATAGTTTTCGACATTATAAATTGGGTAAATTTTTTCTTTTGTTAATTCATTGGCAAAGTTGCCTTTTTCCCAAAGATCAACTCGTAAGGTGAAAATTGATTGTCGAAAACTGTGCTACTCGTAGTATTGTGTAGGAAAGTAAAGTATCCCAATCAGAAAAAGTATCTTTTAAATATGCACGTTAGTATTCATTAAAAACTCTATGACTACGTTCAATCGTGCCAACAGTTTCGTGATGGTATGCAGTTGAAAAATTATGTTCAATATTTAGAAGTTTCGTTAATTCTTCAAATAATTCATTTTTAAATTCAGTACCTAAATCTGATTTTATGGCATTCATTGTGCCGTATGTCAAAATGAAGCCTTCAAAGATTGCTGAAGCGATTGTTTTTGCCGATTTGTCTGGCACAGCGACTGTTACCAGGTATTTAGTCATGTCGCAAATCATGGTAAGTGCGAACTTGTTACCATATTTGGACTCAGGTAGGGGTCCTATTGTGTCAATTACTAGTATATCAAATGGTTTACAAGGAGTTGGTGTTAAAACAAGTTTCTCTTTTGTTTTAGATTTAACCTTGTTTAAAAGACAATCATTACAATTTTTGATATATTTCGATATATCACGAGTCATGTTCTTCCAATAAAATTTTGTTCGCAGTTTTGCGTAAAGTCTTTTCATTCCGCAATGTCCACCAGAAATGGGATCATTATGGTAAATTTTCATTAGTTTTAATTTTGTATCCTCATCTGTTACTGTCTCCACTGGATCTGTTAGTATAATTTCTAATGATTTTAAAATTTTATTTCCAATATTTTTGAAATTTGTAATAGTATAATGTTCGAACATAATATCGTTTTTAGGCCATTCAATCTGCTTAATTTTGCGTTTGCCGGCTTCTGATTCAAGCCTCGAAAATAATTTCTCCAAAGTCATTATTTCGTTAACATGCGCAAAAATTCTTAAAATTGTTGTTTTATTATTTTTATCGTACGTAATTGCAGATTTTATTCGTGGAACTTTTTTCGAAAAATTAAATGAAAATTTGTCGTAGACAAGTAAAGTAAGTTGTTTTTCGTCGTTTTTGTCTGTTTTCCTATGTAAATTTTTGTCGTTTGCCTTTTTTGTCATTGCCCTTGTCTGCACTGCCAAAACTTGTTTGTTAGCTTCTTTAATCTCATCGATAGTGATGCGCGATAGTGCATCAGCACAAACGTTTGATTTACCCTTTATATATGCAATAGTAAAGTTATATTCAGATAGTTCCAGTCTTATTCTTGAAAGTTTTGAAGATGGGTCTTTCATGTTGAATAAGTGTACTAGAGGTCTATGGTCTGATTTTACAATGAAATGGGTACCATACACATATGGTCGAAATTGCTTTATTGCGAAATAAATAGCAGAGTTCCAGCTCTATAATTGGTTTTTTCTGCTCTGCTTTATTAAATGCTTTAGAAGCGAAGCAAATTGGTAAATCACTACCTTGCTGTTCTTGACTTAAAATAGCGCCACATCCAGTTGTTGAAGCATCAACGGTAATAATGAATTGTTTAGTAAAATCTGGATATTGAAGTAATTTTGGTGAAGGTAACGCGGCTTTCAAAGATAAAAATGCTCTTTCGCACTCCACATCCCATACAAATTCAACTCTTTTTCTGCTTAATCGATTTGCCAGAGACGCAAAATTTGGTATAAACCGTCTGTAATAATTTGCAAACGCGACGAATCGTCGTACCGCGTCTTTATTAGTCGGTTTTGTATACTTTTTAATTGCGTTTATTTTAGAGTCGACTGGCAAGAAACCTTTGGCTGAACATTTGTGACCTAAAATGTAACTTCTGGTCGTAAAAAGTTGCATTTATTTGGGTTAAGTTTGAGATTGAAAGACCTACAAGTATCAAAAACTTTTGAAAGGTTTTTAATGTGGTGTGCTTCACTACAACCTATGACAATAATATCGTCGACGTACAAAAATGCGACGTTGGGTGGTATACCCGAAAAAGCTATTGTCATCATTCGTGAGAATGAATTTGGTACTATGTTTAAACCGAATGGAAGCACTTTCCATCTAAATGCGCCGACCGAGGTGCTGAAAGAAGTAATGTCACGTGAGTCAGGATGCAAGGGGATTTGATGAAATTCTGAAAAAAGATCTAATGTGGAAAAATACTTTGCTCTACAGAGATTGTCTAAAATATCGTCAACTCTAGCTAGTGGAAATTTATCAGCAATGAGTTTTTTGTTTACTGCGCGAAAATCTACGCACATACGATAAGCTTTTTGACCATTAGTATCTTTCTTTGGGACTACAATCAAGGGACTATTGTAATTCGAATAACTGGGTTCAATCAAATCGTTGTCTAACAATTTATTTACTTGGCGATTTATTTCTTCACGTTGAGAGTATGGCAATCTATAGTTTTTAACATATACCGGTTCGTTGTCTGTCAATCTTAATTTTTGCTCGTAGAAGTTATTTAAGGTCATTTTGTCCGTGTCAAGAGCGAAAATGTCAGCATAATCAATGCAAAGGTCAATTAATTTACTATGAGCATGTTGAGGTATTTGATTTTTTAAAATCGAAATAAGTTTTTTCGTACGTTTGTCTTCTGTTTCTGTCTTGTTAATTGTATAAACATTATAATTTGAAAGTTTTTCTGTCCTAATACTTTTTCTTTTGACATACTTTATATCATCCGTGGTATTTATGACTTTAAGTATTGGGTTACTGGAATTAACAATGCACCTAGCTGTGAAAACATCTTTTTCAATTTCCTGCGAGTCCACGAAAAGTGGCTCGGGTGAATCTCCTAAATCAAAAAGTCTGAATATTTCACATCTTGGAGGAATGATACAACTGTCGCTTTCTGTTCCGTGTAGGATTGGTATCGCAACTTTTTATTACCTACCCAAAAGGAAATACTATTTCTTTCATAGTTAATAATGCATTTGTTAATTTTCAGAAAGTTTACCCAGTATGCCATCGGATGGAATATTAAAGTCTTCATTTACTACATGTAAAATATGTTTAATAGAAAAGTTTGAAAAATTTAAATTTGCTGTGATTTTACCTAAAGTAGAAACTGAATTAGAAGTGAGACCGGTAATGTTAATAATGTCGTTCGTATTTAAGGAAATATTTCTGTCTAAACATGATATCTTTATTAAAGAAATGTCCGCTTGAGTGTCTACTAGGAAAGAACAAAATTTTTGTGACTCGTTAAGTTGTAATTCAATGAAATCAGAGTAATTTAAATTTAAACAATAGATGCCTTTTGGTGAGGGAAGTTCGCTTACTGGCTTAGTTCGTCCTCCGTCAGTGTTCGCTCCTGAGGGGCGCTGGCGTTTAAAGCACGAACGTTTGCGTTTCGACCTCTACCGTTTGAAGATCTTGAATTGTTGCTTCTATTGTTACTATTATTTATATTTGAATTGGAATTTGTATTTGGTCGCGTATTATTACTATTGTTATTCTAGTATCTATTTCAATTAGAATTCCTATATCTTTGATTATTATTGCCGTTGTAGTTGCTGTTGTATGCAAATGAATTATTGTTTCTATAACCAGTATAGCCGCGGTTTGGGTAAAAACCTCGATAACTACCACGTGAATTTCTAAATGTACTGTTACCACGTGATCGAAAAGCTAGAACCTGACGTTCAGTTACTTCGTTGTTTTGTTCTACAATTAATTTTGCTACTACGTCTTTCGGATCAGTAAATGCCGTTGAGGCTAAAATGGTTTTTACTAAATTGGATTTTGCGTTTAAACGACACACATTAACAGTTTGTTCGACTGCCATTTCATGAACTTTCGCTTGAGTGATCTCTTCAATAATAAGAGACCGCTCAAGTGAGTCAGCTAAATCTTCAACTTTTTTTTGGCAAAATCTGTATAATTGTTATTGCTAACGTGCAACGCCGCAATTCTCCCTGCTACAACTTTCGAGTTGTCTAGTTTGATCCTATTACGTAGAGCTGTTTTAATTTCATTGACTGAAGTTACTTGTGTTGGTATTGCTTCACGGGCTTTACCCTCTAATTTTGATTTTAAGAACGCTATAAAAGTATCAGTTAAATCTACAGTAGCGAATTGTTCAAGTAATACAATTTTGTCTATAAAAGAATCAAGTGCTAGAGGATCATCACTGTAGTTTTCTCTAATAGAATTAGCACATGTGTTAATAAAAATTCCTTTATCCTCTGGTGTTGCCATGACTTGATCTGGAGCTGAATTAGCAGAAGGTGAGGCCACGTTTGTACTATTTGGATCGTTAAGATCTGATTTTAAAGTAAAAGAAGTTGAAGTTGGTTTTGCACTATTTGAATCGTTAAGATTTGAATCTAAATTAGAAGTTTAATTTTTAATGGAAGAATTTTCGAAGCCTGGAAAATCTGTTGACAAAGAAAATCTGTTTTCCTGGTTTGTGACTGCTTCTGTCAAGGATGAAGCTAAACTTTCGTAGCTTGAGGCTGAATTATCGGAATTGGATTCTGAGTCTGAATTTTTTTGCACTTGCTTACCTCTTCTAAGGTACATATGTAGTTATCAGAATAGCACAAATAATTCAGTTCAAACTATGAAATTAATGAAGTACTTATTTGAATGTCTGAATTTGTATTTGAAGTTGAATTGTTGAGGAAAAAGATAGAAGAAAAAAATTGTATAAAAGGGAACTGATTTGCAGGTGAATAGTCACTAAAGGAGTATTTAACTATTTATTGAAAGGATTAATAAAAACTGCAGTATTTGTACGAAAAATCTGTAAAAAGTAATTGAATTTAAATGTCACAAAAGTATATAGGTATGAATTGGTAAAAATGCCAAAAATTAATCACGGACGCACCGCTGTATTCAAAAAATCTCAATTTGGTTTTTGGCGGAACCACCGCATGTATTAAAAATTGAATTGGTTTTTCACGAAACCACCGCATGGATTAAAAATTGAATTGGTTTTTAACGGAACCACCGCATGTATCAGAAAAAGTTAATTGGTTTTTAACGGAACCACCGCATATTGTCAAAAAAAATTACTTGGTTTTTTCGAAAACCACCGTAATATCAAAATCAAAATGTATATGAAATGCTATTGAAACAAGTATATTATATGAAAAGCGAACGCATTGTATTTAATGGGACTATTAATTTTTATATACGTACATATATATGTTTAAAGAAAACTGTAAGCAAAAAAAAAATTTGTAATAAATACATATATACTTAATTGTCGCTGCTGCTAGTTTCCGTTACTGCTGCTGCTGCGCTGGCAGACCTAAATCGCTGCTGGTGTTGTTGCTGCTGCTGGTTTCCGTTACTGCTGCTGCTGGTGGTGGTGACAAAATGGCGTTGTATTTGGTGGAGTGGTTTTCCGCGAACCGCTATGTGTGGCGTGGCGTGAGTGCCGTTAGGTACAGGCCCGCTGGTATTACCAAGTTAATACTGTAATTTTGTCGATTAGATTTAGAAATCGTAGTTTTATGAAATTGTTTTAGTAGTTAGTAGTTTTGAAAATTTTGGTTTAGAAATTGTAGTTTTAATAAATTTTATTAGAAGTTGTAGTTTTAATGAATTTGATTTAGACGATTCTTAAGTTTCCTTTAGAAATTGTAGTTATATTGAATTTGGTTTAGAAATCGTAGCTTTATTAGAATTGTAGCTCTTGAATTAGAAAATTATTAAATTTGCTTTATTACTTTGGTTAAATTAAATTAATAAATTTGTTTGGGATCGTAGATTTAATGAATTTGAATTAAAAATTGTTAAATTTGTTTTAGGACTCGTAGATTTAATGAATTTGAATTAGAAAATTGTTAAATTTATTTTAGGAATCGTAGATTTAATGCATTTGAATTGGAAAATGTAGTTTTATTATCTTTTGTGATTTGATTAAATTTTATATAAAACACCACGCACTTGAATTCGCACACCAATTTTCCACTCAACACTACTGCCAAGAAAAACGTCCGGTTCGCCACGATGCCAAAATTGCCAAAAAGAAAAGGACTGCCCGAGGCTCCAGGCTCACGGTCGCCATATAACGTTCCATTTCTGGAACCTCCGAAATGATTGTCCTTACCCACACCCCTACTGTACACTCCACACAAACACGTATTTTAATTTTAATTGTTGTTCTTTATTTAATACAGTTTTGTTTCTTTATTTTATAAAATGTAAATTTGTAAAATGTGCAATAAATTCCCTAGTTAATTTACTCAGTTTTTCCAACTCAATATTTTAGTTCTGCAATTACTCGCTTCGTACCACAATACCCCACATATATCGAATCCTCTCTTACATGCTATATTTCAATGCTCATGACGTATTATTGTGTATTTGGTTCTTTCTGTTTGTAATATTCACAATTAAATACGTAATTGTGAGCGACACTATTGCGATGTTACCAGATAGTTTATGAAAAGGTAATTTGGGGGATTTTACCCTTACAGTACCCAGAACTGTTCTAGCGTCTACTGGCAATCCCTTAAGTGCTCCATCCAAAGAGGGCAACATATCAGAAAGACTACTATAGGATGTTTTATTTCTAAATACCCAACTTTTCAACGCTAAACGTACCCTTCCCGTCATGTCCGTGGGTTTACCCCGTCTACACTCTCGCCTAGTTCACCATCTTCAAATAAATACCTATGTTGTTGTTGTTGTTGTTGTTGTAGCGATAAGGTTGCTCCCCGAAGGCTTTGGGGAGTGTTATCGATGTGATGGTCCTTTGCCGGATAAAGATCCGGTACGCTCCGGTACCACAGCACCATTAAGGTGCTAGCCCGACCATCTCGGGAACGATTTATGTGGCCACATTAAACCTTCAGGCCATTCCCCCCTCCCCACCCCCAAGTTCCATGAGGAGCTTGTGGTCGCCAGATCGTCGTCTGTTAGTGAAACAGGATTCGCCGCGGATAGGTGAGGTTGACAATTGGGTTCGGAGAAGCTATATATTGCGCTGGCAACCTGAAGGGTTGCGTTACACAACCCCTTGAATCTGGTATTTTAGTCGCCTCTTACGACAGGCATATCTACCGCGGGTATGTTCTGATCCCCTAACCCGCTGGGGCAATAAATACCTCTCATATTCACTATCGCTGTCATGACAGGAAGGAAGTTCCCCACCAGCGCTCGGTGCATCATTAGCAGATGAAATATGAGACACCACTCCTCTACTTGTTGATGGTACATCATCACTATCTAAAGAAATCACTCCCCCACTTGTTGATGGTACTTCATTTCTATCTAAAGAAATTGCCCCCCTGCTAATTGATGCTAAATTATCGGTATCTTGCCCAGACGATTCATTTAATTTCCTAAATTTTTCTTTTAATCCCTCAAAATATGCCTTTTCCCTGCCCATTAAATTTGAGAATGTTCTCTTATTCATCATTATAATTAATAATAATAATAATAATAATAAAAATTAAATAAATTTTTGTGGGTGTTATCCTGTTTTGTTGTTGTGCTGTTGTGGTGCTCTGCAGTGTGTTCCTCAAAAGCACTGTAAATAAAATGTTAAATTATTTTTGCAATTTTCTAGTAAATGGGGATTTCAGTAGTTAAATAAAAATATATAAATTCGAAGGCATTCTTAAAAGCTACTTCGGAGTTGTAATCATGTTAAAATCCGTTAACAAGTTTTGAAAATATTTCAATTTTAAAACACGATGGTTTGAACTTTTGACGTGAAATTACCCCTAAAGCTTTTATTTGCAAAAAAAAAAAATACCGCTGGAATCACTGGTAAATTCTCTTGAAAGCCCAATTGTGCTCTTTTCTTTATGACAAATGTATGTATTATGCACTTGTTCCAACAAAATTTAAGTTATCAGTTAAGTTTTAAAAAGATTAAGTAATAAAGCATTTTTAATTAGTATGTTACGATCACTAAATGTCTTTTAATTACCTACAAATATATATTTTACTAGCCTTTACCCGCGGCTCCGTCCGCAAAGAGAACATTAAACAAATTTGTCTGTCTAATGTATTTTATTTTTGTAATAGAGTAAACAAATAACTAAATGAGCTGATAACCTGATAGGGTCCCCAAAAGATCGAAAACCACGAAACGACCCCGACGGGATTACAAATAAGGTGAAGCTAATTATAAAAGCATGTTAATAAGGCAGCAGGTGCGTTGAAGCGAATGAAGAGTTACAAACAAACACATAGATAAAGCTAATAAAAGCGTGTTAATAAAAACAATAAAAAGAGGGCGGATTGCGGGAGGAGACGGAGGGTGCCACTGCTCAATTTGTAAACCCTCGACTTATTTGACCCATTGGGTTTGTAATATTGGTGAAGGTCAGGTCATACGTAACGTTGTAATGTGTAAAAATATACATAAACAGCTTCCATTTGATACCCATATTGTACAAACACATCCCTCAAATACATGATCTCAAGACCCTAGCCCAAACGGGATAAAAGTATCCTATGTCCGTCTCCTGGTTCTAAGCTACCTCTCCACCAATTTTCAGCCAAATCGGTTCATCCGTTCTTGAGTTATAAATAGTGTAACTAACACCACTTTATTTTATATTATGTGACCCGGTCTATGAAAAGGTGGCTTATGTCTAAAAAAACAGCTGTTAACAGCTATTTCTCGCAAAAAAACAGCTGTTAACAGCTGTTTCTCGCAACTTCTTTTTTGAGTCATAAGCCACCTTTTCATAGGGCGGGTCACATATATAGATTAAAATTAAGATGACATCATACAATCTTCCTCAACTTTGTCAGAGGCATAGCACTGAACTCGTTTTGACATACACTATTATGCATATATGTCCAAGCGCAGGTACATATATATTATATGATAACATCATAAAATCTTCCTGAACTTTGCCAGGGGCCTAGCACTGAACTCGTTTTGACATACACTATTATGCATATATGTATGTCCAAGCGCAGGTACATATATATTTTATGATAACATCATAAAATCTTCCTGGACTTTGTCAGGGGCCTAGCACTATTATGTATATGTGTATAAGCGCAGGTACATATATATTCTATGATAACATCATAAAAACTTCCGGGACTTTGTCAGAGGCCTAGCACTGAACTCGTTTTGACATACACTATTATGCATATATGTAAAAGCGCAGGTACATATATATTTTAAGATAACATCATAAAATCTTCCTGAACTTTGTCAGGGGCCTAGCACTGAACTCGTTTTGACATACACCATTATGCATATACATATGTCCAAGCGCAGTTACATATATATTTTATGATAACATCATAAAATCTTCCTGGACTTTGTCAGAGGCCTAGCACTGAACTCGTTTTGACATACACTATTATGCGTATATGTACAAGCGCAGGTACATATATATTTTATGATAACATCATAAAATCTTCCTGAACTTTGTCAGGGACTTAGCACTGAGCTCGTTTTGATATACACTATTATGCATATATGTACAAGTGCAGGTACATGTATATTTTATGACAACATCATAAAATCTTCCTGAACTTTGTCAGGGACTTAGCACTGAACTGCTTTTGGTGTACACCATCATACATAAATGCACAAGCGCATGTTCATTTGTTTATTATGGTGACACCACACAATCCTCCTGATCTTTGTCAGAGACATAACACTGCTTATTTTGGTATTCATCATAATATATAGATGCGTCAGCGCAGTTTCATCTCTATATTATGTTGGACACCATAATATATTAAGACACATTTTTATGTATGGCGGCGATGAAAAAGATGAATACGACAGTTCTTATCGTAAATGTTTGTCAAAAGTTTTCTTTTCACCTTTGTTTTTTTTCAAAACCACTTTTTTATCACTTTTTTGTTTGTAGTTTTCAGAAATTTTAACAAAATTGTAGAAATCACGCTTGGATATTTTAAAATTTTTAACGTCAATGGCGCGTGAAATATTTTTTCTTTTGTTATTTCACTTTTTTGGGATTTTAATAAGCAAGACACTCATGTTGTTTCATTCGCACTCATTATATTTAAGGAAATTTTTTTCCACCCTGAAAAATATCTTAAAAACTTGAATTTTTTGACACCGAAATTTTTGATGATGTTAGAATTTCAGGGGAAAGTGGTTAAAAGTGGGTAGTCATGGTTGGCAGGGTACATTGACCTATTTATGGATACAATGTAATTATATATATATGTGGATTCGAAAATAATGAAGCCGTAGGTTTTGGATTATTTGAACATTTATTTATACACTCTTATTTCATTTTTTGTTTGTTCACAGTACAATTTAAGTTCGGTTTTGTTTTTTATAGTATACTTAGTTTAAATATGTAGTTAATAAGCAATTAGTTTAAGTAATAAAATTTTAGATGTTTGCGATGCGAGTTTTAAATTTGAACTGCCTGTTCGATGTCGTCGTTGGCGTCGTCGTAGTCCTATCGATTTCGTTCAGTGTTCGTTAGGTCGGAGCTCATGCACTGTTGCATTTGCGTGTAGGGTTGCAATTTAGGGGAGCAATCCTACATTCGGCCATCCTGGCTATTCGTTCGACCCGAACGATGGTTCCCATTTTTTGAGGTACTCGGCAACGGTAGTGGTACGCCTTGGGCCCTCACTCTCGCTCACCTTCTCAACTTCATACCTATCATGAGATAGAACTTTTGTAACCTTATATGGACCGAAGTATTTGGGTCTTAACCGAAGACCGCTTCCAAACTGTGTGCGCTTAATGGCGACTAACTCATTTATTTTATACTTCAATGGCTCTTTTCTCTTTGCATCGAAATTTCTCTTATTTTCCTGCTGTATCAGGGATATGTTATCCTTTGCTTGCCTGCGAATTTCATCACGTTCAGAGACTAGTTCGTCTACAGCTGTGGTTTCTAGTAATTCATTAAGATCTGGTAACCCTGTAACTCTCATTTCTAATCCTGTCAATATTCTGAACGGCGAAACTTTCGTACTTCGTGTTGGTGTGTTGTTGATAACCTGCTGAACTCTATCGCCCTGCTTATACCAATTTCCAGGTATTTCGGTGCATAGCTTACTCAACATAGATACTACGATTCGATGCATTCACTCTACTTGCCCGTTCCCACGTGGGACACCAGTTGTTATGAGCAGATGCTGTATACCTTCATTTGAGCAGTATTCTTTGAAAGCATTACTCGTGAAAGCCGCCCCCCTATCAGTAATTACACGTCTCGGGTTTCCGAACGTCGCTGCTTGCTTGGACAGGCGGTCTACCACAGCCTCCGCTCCAGTATTCTTTGTTGGGTATAGCCAAACAAACTTTGAAAAGGCGTCTACTACAACAAGAATATAATTGTACGCTTTCTTGGTTTGCTCCATTGGGCCCACATGATCTATATGAAGAGTGCTTAGCGGTCGATCTTCTTTATCAATAGGAGTTAAGAGCCCTTCCTTCTTCCCTGATTTTCCATCAGAAATAATGCATTCCACACAGCATCTGACAACTTTAGCTACTTTGCAGTTAAGCTGTGGGATATAAAAGGATTTTTCAATTGCATCTTGGGTCTTCTTTAACGAGAAATGTCCTTGTTTATGCGTTGTACGAATTATTGCTTCTTCCATTAGTGACGGTACCACCACAAGCTCTCTTGTGGGGTCCTTATACAACAAATCATGCTTAATGTAGAAGTCTTCATACGCTTCGTGGTCCAATGCTCTACGGACAGCACGAATCCAATCGTCTTGCATCTGCGCTGATTTTAAACGATGGATCAATGAATCTTCAAGCATTAAACAACCCACACGACTCAAAGCGTCCACGTGTCGCATTTTTGTTCCGCTTCTATGTGCTATTTCGTAATCAAAGTCCTGCAAAAACATGGCCCATCGGGATACTCTTAACGGAACATCCGTCTTCTTCATTTTCATTGTGAATGCATTGCAGTCCGTTACTATTTTAAAATGCATCCCCATGAGGTACACTCTCCATTTCTTAAGTGCCTCCACTATAGCTAATACCTCCAATTCATAGGAGTGGTACTTCTCTTCTACCTCCTTTGGCTTTCTGCTCATGTACTGGATAGGGTGGAATTGCAGATCTTCACTGTCTTTCTGCATGAGCACAGCCCCATATCCGTACTTGGATGCATCCGTATGCACCTCAGTTAAAGCCTTTGGGTTGAAGAGACGTAGAACCGGAGCGCTAGATAATAAACACGTCAGCTGTCGAAGAGCTGCACACTGCTCTTCCCCAAAAACAAATACTGCGTCTTTCCGGAGGAGATCGGACAGTGGTTTGGCGATCACTGCGTATCCCTCAATGAAACGACGGAAATATGACGTAAGTCCCAGAAATCTTTGCAGTGATTTTTTGTCTGACGGCCTTGGGAAATTTCTCACCGCTTCTGTTTTAGACTCTGATGGTCTTATGGTACCATTCTCCACAATGTACCCCAAAAAGTTTACTTTTGAGCTTAAAAATTGACACTTTTCCCATTTAATTTTTAAGTTGTACTCAGCTGCTCTACTCAGGACAACTTTAAGCTTTTCTAAACCCTGCTCGATGGAACTTGATGGAATAATCAGGTCGTCCATGTAGGTTACCACGATGCCATCGCTTACCAAATCTCTGAACACAGCAGAAATATAACGTGTGAACACCACATGGGCGTTAGAAATTCCGAAAGGAACGTACAAAAACTCATACTGACCTTGGTGGGTTACAAATGAGGTGTACTTCCTAGACTCTACCTCGATCGGTACATGGAAGAACCCGTTTCTTAGATCTAGCGTGGTAAACACGCGAGCACCCTGTAACCTCTCGATGACATCGTGCATAAGTGGCATCGGGAAATTGTCTTTCATGATTTTCTCATTAAGACGTCGGTAATCGCAGCATAAACGTTTTGTACCATCTTTCTTTGCTACTAAGACAATTGGTGATGAGTACTCTGAAAAACTTGGTTGGATAATCCCTTCTTTTAACCACTCCGAAATTTGTTTTTCAATGATACTCTTATCGGAGTATGACACTCTTCTTGGCCCTTGAGATACTGGAATATCATCCGTCAAAATAATTTTCATACAAATAGCTTCCAACCAGATTTTCTAATTGCTTACCTTGGTCTGCTTTAAGATGCGAAATGTCTACCTTTAATTTTTCTCCTGACACTGGCTCCGCGGACATACATAAATCTCTGCATTCACTAAAAAGGTCAACAACAGTATCAGGTGGTTGCACTGTGATATCCGTTACTAATGCTACGCCTTGCTAGTGGCAGCCTGTATCTAACAGTGCTGAGAACTTGAAGTTGTTAATTGATATATTTTTGAATACTACGCATCCAATTGATGCAAAGCGTGTCCCTTCCATCATATTTACCCTAGCATTTTCCTGCTTCACCTCCGTTTTGTTTTTTGGACACTCAGCCACTCGGTGCCCAGACTGGTTGCACCCAAAACATGTAGACTATCGCTTCTTTTGACAATTGTTGGCCAAATGGCCTTGCTTTCTTCGTTTTCCTTTACTTTATTAACACCCTTATCCTCCTGCTTATTCTGGAAAGAGCTAGAACTGGGTTGACGCCCCGAACGCACCTTTTCATAAATCGCAACTTGAGCCTTCAATTCCTGTATCGAGGAGGCTTGGTATAGGTTCGCTTTATTTGCCATGTAGTCTGGGATCCCCTCAACAAAATACTCGATAAGGCTTTTATCATCAAGGTTTATCGGTCTACCTATCTCCATGAGGCTATAAAGGTACTCACGGAAATCTTCGTTCGGTCGTTTGCGACGGCTTCTTAGAGCCCGATGAACCTCGATGGATGACACAACAATCCCAAATTCATTTTTCAGACTTTCTTTCAGTGAAGTCCATGAAGATATGCCGCATTGGCTACGAATAAAAATTTTCGCAGCACCTTTTAGTAGCTGTTTGCCATAAATCAATTTTTGAAGATCCCCCCACTGAACAGCAGCAGCATTATCTTCAAAATCCCGGATCATTCCTCCACTGTTGGTTGCCCTACACCGCTGAAGTTTGTTAGTGATCCCTCAATGTCTCGCAAGGTAAAAACCGGGCGCCCATCACCCGCCGCCCGTAACACACTACTTTCGAATGAATCACTGTCACCGTCGGACCCATCGTTTGTGTCTAAAGCCAGACCGTAATGCTCACAAAGTCTTTTTTGCAATTCAGCTTTTCGTCCGTTTGTTGACAGACTCAAGCTCGTTAATTTTTCTTTTAGTTCATTTACGTTTAATGCTAAAATCTGATCCCTATCCATGTTTTAATATGAAATTTAAATATGAAGACAATAGAAAATTATTTGAATCTACCAACTAGCTAAAATCGTGCGATTTTTTGACAATATTCGAATGAAAATACAGAAAGGTCCTTAATTCCAAATTTTTAAATTTTATAAATTAGTAAATTAGTATTATTTTCTTTTTGTAAAGATACTAGCGTTTTTAACAATTTTCTTATATTTCATTAACAACGAAAATCTCTGTTTGCCTATAATAACAAATTCTTATTAGATTTTATTTATTTCTCATAAAACAACTTGCTTTCTCTTCTTGTTTTTTTTTTTTTTTTAATATGCCTATTCCAATTAGACAGCTTGCAGCCTATTTAATTTAATATGAAATGAAAAGTTCTTTTCGTCTTATTTGACTTGATGCCTCTTTCTTCACGCAAACATATGTACATAAGAACTACATAACTTCTTTCTTCAAATAACTTAAATGTATTTGAATACTAAAATACTTGATTCTGCTCTCAGATCGAACGATGTTTTCTCTCTCGCCTTTTGTTCTGCAGCTGCTTTCTGTTCGTGCGTCTACCCTGCACGGCTGTGTAAATTAGAGTTGATTGCTTTTGTTAATTTTTCGTTGTTATACAAATTCACTTGCACATTCATATCTTTGTGCTACTCAATTATTTTTGCCACTAGCGCATCTACTCTGCTCTATAATTTCGGTTGCAATTCTAGTTACTAGCGCATCTACTCAACGCTTATTGTAATTGTATGTCTTTTTTTCAATTGTTTCTGCCACTAGCGCGTCTACTCTGCGCTTACTTTCAGTTGCAATTCTAATCAATAGCGCATTTACTCAGCGATTATAGGAATTATTTTCCGTCTTTTTCACCACCACGTATATTTTGCTTTGCAATTAAGAATTTTATCAATAGCGCATCTGCTCTGCGCCACTCACACTGATTATTCTTCTGTTCTTTGTTACGATTCCATAACACTCACGAGCGCATCTACTCTGCGCGCATTGAAACTATTATTTTCTTTTTCCAATCAACACGTCTACTCTGTGTTGCTCGGCTAAAAGGTAATTGAGTCACTGGCGCATCTACTCTGCGCTGCTTTCAATACTACAACTATTTCAACACTAGCGCATCTCTTTACGCTGCTTTCGTTGACTGCACAATAGGGGTTGATACGTTTGCACTGCTGCTCATGTAAATCATTGGTTTTAAACGATTGCTTTTCTTTAGGAATTCCGAAGCACTTAAAATTTCTAACGGCACTTTAATGACGCCGCCGAATATGCTGAGTTTGTAAAGTTTTTTACTATGCCAAATTTTGACTCTATGGCCATTTAACACCACATGCAAACACTTTTTACACAAATTGGTTTTTGTATTTTATTTTTTGTACATGTGCATTGTAATTAAGTTTTAACTTTTTCATTTACATAACTCATTGCGAAGCGTACATATAATCCGCACACTTCTGACACCATTTGTGGGTTCAGAAATAATGAAGCCGTAGGTTTTGGATTATTTGAACATTTATTTATACACTCTTATTTCATTTTTTGTTTGTTCACAGTACAATTTAAGTTCGGTTTTGTTTTTTATAGTATACTTAGTTTAAATATGTAGTTAATAAGCAATTAGTTTAAGTAATAAAATTTTAGATGTTTGCGATGCGAGTTTTAAATTTGAACTGCCTGTTCGATGTCGTCGTTGACGTCGTCGTAGTCCTATCGGTTTCGTTCAGTGTTCGTTAGGTCGGAGCTCATGCGCTGTTGCATTTGCGTGTAGGGTTGCAATTTAGGGGAGCAATCCTACATATATAAATATTTTGGCAGTCACATTGACAAACCGACAATGTCGATCAGTCACGCTGATCGATAAGTGTATTGGTCAATGTGACGGGGTGACAAATAGGGTTGATAAATGTAAACAGATATGTGCCTTGTGTGTCGGCATGTTTATATGATGTTGAACTCCTGCTGGGTTCAAAGTAATTTATGTAGGTCGCTATTACTTGAATGTGTGTGGTCAATATGTTTATATGCATAAAAAATGCATTGAAGGTGAAGCGCATTCTGAGTAATGCTACACCTGGGCCTGTGGCCATTTTTGTGCAGTCATCGGCGTAGGAAACGGTAGTAGCTCCTTCTGGTGGCGAAGGTAGCTTTGATATGTAGAAGTTAAACAAAGTTGGGGATAGGACAACACCCTGTGGCACTCCTTGTTTAATTCTTCTTGGTTTTGATGTTTCGTTTCTAAATTGGCCCGATGCCTGCCGCCACCCAGATAATTTGCGGTCCACCTTTCAAGACATGGGGAAGGGTAGACCCTTCCAGGTCTTGCAGTAACGTGCCATGGTTGCTCGTATCAAAAGCTTTTGATAGGTCTAGCGCAACGAGTACTGTTCTATGGTGGATGTTTTGATTTAAACCGCAATTTATCTGTGTGCTGATGGCATTTAGCGCGGTGGTGCTATGAAGTTTTCTGAAGCCATGCTGATGACAGGCTAGCTGCAAATTTGCTTTGAAGTAGGGGAGCAAAATGGCTTCAAGTGTCTTGGCTACTGGCGATAGAAGAGATATCGGGCGATATGACTCTCCTATGTTAGCTGGTTTCCAAGGCTTTTGTAGCGGGACCCGCTTGGCCATTTTCCATTCTTCGGGGATGGCAAAGGTGGATAGAGACAGGTTGAAGACATGTGCTAAATATTTGAAACCCTCTTTTCCTAGTATTTTAAGCATCGGCATGGCTATGCTGTCTGGGTCCACTGCTTAAGATGGTTTTTGGGGACGCGCTGAATTTATGTTTATGTGCGCGTCTGTTGGCCCTCCGTCTAACTTTGTCAACCATAGAATGCATTATATATTGCCGGCAGAAATCGCTCGCGCATTTTTTCGCATCCGACAGCACTTTATCGCCAAAGGCGATGGGAATTTTGTCATTGTGCTTGCACGGATTCGATAGGGACTTTACGGTGGACCAAAGCTTACCCACACCGGCAGAGAGGTTACAGCGACTTAGATGCTCCTCCCATTTCGCGCGCTTGTGTTCATCCACAAGCAATCTGATGCGTTGGTTTATATCCCTTATTTGGCGGTCGCCGGGATCTAGCTCTCTTATAAGGTCACGTTCTCGCTAAATTTGCGGCCTCCGCCGGAAAATTAAGCCGAATTTCGGGAATTCTTCCGGCGGGAATAAAGCGAGCCGAGGCGGATTCTATGACCTTGCGGAAAGCACGCTCTCCTTGGCGCGCATTAGTCGGGATAGGGAGGGCAGCAAAGAGGCTGTTTGTAAAGGATTTATATTTTTATTTATTTTTTTATTTGTTTATTTATTTTTTTTTTTTCACAGCCATATGGCCTGTTATCCTGTTGATTTTATATAATTCGTATTAAATATCAGACCAATTCTAAATATTCTGGCGGAATTTTGTTCTCGCGGATTTTTTTATTCCCGCGGAAAAATTCCTCCAATTCTGTTCTCCTAGGGAGAACAATAATTGGGGAATAGGAATTTCGAATTTTCGAAGTCAGCTGTTTTGTCAATTGAAATTTCGTTGCACATTTCTTATTTTGTTTAAAAAATTGAAAAGTTTAATTATTGTTGCAAATTTGTTGGAAATTAAGAAATAAAATATAAACATTGCACAGTATTTATTGCATTTCATGTGGTATTCACTGAAATGAGTAATGAATTGGTGCCACAGCAACATCAACAGCGGAACATAAGAAGAAGACGGCCGCATAACACAAATCTGCCGGAGTTGCCTGCTTCCATTCAGCAAAGCAATTTTCTGGCGGCCAAGTTGAGTTGAATTCGTCCTTCATCATATGCCAAAATCTATTTAAGCCTTATTAAAAAATCCTTGCACAATTTCTGGATGGCTGCATCAAATTTGTATACCAAGAGCTCTACCGTTGCTTATGATATACTTTTCAACTTAAAATAAAGAATATTGTGGTTGTAGTTGTTGTTGTATTAGAAGTGAGAATATTGTGGTAGAATATAAATACATCTTTTAGCACAAATTTGTACAAATAAGTGTCCTTTCTTAAAATAACCAATTTCCTTTAACTATTTTGATGCATTCCCTTTAATTTAACAAGTGAAAAAACTCCTATGAAATGGCAGAGAAATCTCCCTCTCCCTCACATTCATAATACCTACTTTTCTCCCATAACCGGTTTCCGCTTTTTCGAACATTGTTCAGAATAGGAGGAAAGGGAGAAGTGAAAAAACTCACAAGGAATTTTTATTTAGAATACGAGGAATGGGAGAAGGGAGAAAACTCGCACGGAATTTTCGTTTAGAATTGGGCTGTATATGTTTTACAATAATTATATAATAGGTTTTTAAATTTCTTCAAATTATTGCACGTTTTAATATCTACAGGTAGCTCATTATACATTTTCAAGCCTTTGTAATACACATCTAGCTTTGCATTTTCTGTCTGACAACGTGGTAATGAGAATTCTGTGCCAGAGTTTGCGGCTGGTTGTTGGGTGGCAGTACGCTGAGCGAAAGACTGCGTCACCTCGATACGTCGCGGTCCTAAAATTGACAAAAGTAAAAACCTCGATGTAATTTCTACGTAATTCTACGGCGATGGTGATTTTAACATATGACTATCTATGAATATATAATACTGCTATATTCATTCAATATGGAAGTACTACATATGTATACGCGTTATTGCCCAAAATAATATATATGTACTTCAAAGAGGATATTATCGTTAGTTTGGCTAACTCCTGGCTCCTCGTCCATTTGAAATGTTAATTCCATGTTTATTAACCTATGAAAATTTATAAAATAAATTATGTAGTAACGGAATTAAAACAAATCTAGGACCAACAGGTATAGAATAATACTAAAGGACTAAATCTTCTTTTTTTATAATGTGTATGTCCCCATCTATAAGTTCAGCTACTAAAATACCTAATCCAGGACACAAGGGGCTCTACAAAGCAACCAAACTATTTTCGTTTTGTTGGTTGACAATTTTTATAGAACCCAATGTACTACTTAAGAAGAAACTGTCCTTATCACTCTTAAAATTTATAACAAGTTTATCATTTTTAAAAATTTTACTACAATCCGTAAAACTTCGTCTTTCTTCTATTCTTAAAAACAATTGCTGTAGTATCTTTGACGTATTGTGAATAAGTTTTTTTAATGTATTGCATATAACTCTCAAATTTATATGCTGAAAAGGAATCTAACGCTTAAATGCAAAAGGCCGTGGATATTGAAACTAATTAAATTCGCGCCAAAATAATTACTAAATATTTAACAAACTCCTTTAACATTTCATTCGCAACATTATATTCTACTTTACAAGACTTCACAGGAGAGAAGTCGAATAGGGCAATGCAACAAAAGTATTATCAGGTTATCCGGTATGCAGTCTTTCAAAACGAAAATGCCAGAATACAATAAAAACTGCCGGTATTCTGTCGATTTCCAGTTGCTTAATTGGTCTAGATCACGGCTTCGTCTATAAAACTCAGAGGGAACGTAATTATTCAGAAACATCAATTTTTTGTTCATTCTCGTTACGTTCCCTCTCCTATTAAGCAACTGGAGTAGTTTTTTAGTTACTCCTAAGTCCAATAAATACATGGGTTCTAAGGTAAACTGAGAAACCATCCAATATTTACGGATTCTAGCAAAATCTCCCTCTGCATATGGAATGACAAATCTAGCCTATTTTTAAATGAATCATCTGTTCTTAGCTCTCCCATTTCTTGGGATAGGCACACCCGATCTAAGTGTTGCCCAATTTGCAAACATTTCGGGCAGCTATTTTTTGCTGTATGACCCTTTATCCCAGTTATAAATGCCCGAGCTGGTGAATCGCAAGTAAATAGCCTAACACTAAATTCCTTTAACAATTGTCTACATCCCACTTTCACCCCATTCTGAGCTAAAGTGCCTATCTCTTCGCAAAATTTTTTTAAAAAATCATTTACATCTGGGGACTTACTCATGCCTGAATAACAAGCTATCATAAATGGTTCCGAATTGGGGAAATCTACAACGTGGCCCAAAATTGGCCATAATACCCTGTTAGAACTTTTGAAAACTTTAAGCCCATCTATCCTCACATCTATTGAAATTCGTTCTAAACTTTCGAGAAAATCAAATTCTTTAAAGTAAAAATTATACTCAAACCCAAAATACGAAAACTAGCCCTCTGAAAAAGACCTAATACTTACTAGTTCCCTGCTTGTACCCAGAACTGTTCTAGCGTCTACTGGCAATCCCTTAAGTGCTGCTCCATCCAAAGAGGGCAAAAGATCAGAAAGACTACTCTGGGATGTTTTATTTCTACATACCCAACCTGTCAACGCTAAACGTACCCTTCCCGTCCAGTATAACTAACACCACTTTCTTTTATATATGTGACCCGGTCTATGAAAAGGTGGCTTATGACTAAAAAAAAACAGCTGTTAACATCATAAAATCTTCCTGAACTTTGCCAGGGGCCTAGCACTGAACTCGTTTTGACATACACTATTATGCATATATGTCCAAGCGCAGGTACATATATATTTTATGATAACATCATAAAATCTTCCTAGACTTTGTCAGAGGCCTAGCACTGAACTCGTTTTGACATACACTATTATGCATATATATCCAAGCGTAGGTGCATATATATTTTATGATAACATCATAAAATCTTCATGGACTTTGTCGGGGGCCTAGCACTGAACTCGTTTTGACATACACTATTATGCATATATGTACAAGCGCATGCACATATATATTTTATGATAACATCATAAAATCTTCCTGCACTTTGTCAGAGGCCTAGCACTGAACTCGTTTTGACATACACTATTATGCATATATGTCCAAGCGCAGGTACATATATATTTTATGATAACATCATAAAATCTTCCTAGACTTTGTCAGAGGCCTAGCACTGAACTCGTTTTGACATACACTATTATGCATATATATCCAAGCGTAGGTGCATATATATTTTATGATAACATCATAAAATCTTCCTGGACTTTGTCGGGGACCTAGCACTGAACTCGTTTTGACATACACTATTATGCATATATGTACAAGCGCATGTACATATATATTTTATGATAACATCATAAAATCTTCCTGGACTTTGTCAGAGGCCTAGCACTGAACTCGTTTTGACATACACTATTATGCATATATGTACAAGCGCAGGTACATATATATTTTATAACATCATAAAATCTTCCTGAACTTTGTCAGGGACTTAGCACTGAACTGCTTTTGGTGTACACCATCATACATAAATGCACAAGCGCATGTTCATTTGTTTATTATGGTGACACCACACAATCCTCCTGATCTTTGTCAGGGACATAACACTGCTTATTTTGGTATTCATCATAATATATAGATGCGTCAGCGCAGTTGCATCTCTATATTATTTTGGACACCATAATATATTAAGTTGGCACATTTTTTTGTATGGCGGCGATGAAAAAGATGAATACGGCAGTTCTTACCGTTTCTTTTCACTTTTGTTTTTTTCAAAAGCACTGTTTATCACTTTTTTGTTTGTAGTTTTCACAAATTTTAACAAAATTGTAGAAATTACGCTTGAATTTTTTAAAATTTTTAACGTCAATGGTGCGTCAAATATTTTTTCTTTTTTATTTCTCTTTTTTGGCATTTTTATAAGCAAGACACTCATGTAGTTTTATTCGTAGTCATTATATTTATGGGAAATTTTTTCCACCCTGAAAAATATCTTAAAAACTTGAAATTTTTGACACCGAAATTTTTGATGGTGTTGGAATTTCAGGGGAAAGTGGTTAAAAGTAAGTAGTCATGGTTGGAAGGGTACATTGACCTATTTATGGATACAATGTAATTATATACATATTGTGACGAATACTAGCAACACTAAGGGGTATTATCATCTCTAAGCCGATACTAAGCAGAGACTCGTATGCACATCAACAAATCAATCATTATGTCTACCCATATGTCCATAAGAGCAGCGGAGAAGACGCACCAACACATGCAGATATCTTATCTGAGATGCTCACAAAATTAGACAATAATTTGTGCAAGTATTCCGCAACTATACACGCGCATGTGAGAAGCTATAAACGTAGTTAAAGCTGGTAATTTTATAGCTGATAACTAACTATGATAATAAAATTCTAGAATAGAAAAGCCTAGAAATATGCAACGAGGAAACCAGACAGTATAAAAGGTAACAACAGTAGAGCCACGACAATCAGTTTGGTTTAAGCAAGCTATCAGTTGCGAATTATAAGTGTTATTGTGAAGTACTTCAATAAAGGCCATTTTTGCATTATTCAATATTGGAGTTATTTATTCAACAGTTTAGTGATTCGAACATTAGTAGAAGGTTGCAAATAAGAGGAATTTCAGTAAATTCCTTACAATTGGTGTCAGAAGAGGAATTGTTGAATAAATTCCGAAGACTTCGAATACAACTTGGACATGGCAAAGTGGAGTGAATTGAAGATCCAGCAACTGAAGAAGGAGTTGGAGAGCCGTGGATTGAATATAACCGGCAATAAACTCGAACTTCAGGTACGACTACGAAAGGCAATGGAATTAGAGGGAATTAACGTGGAAGAGTATGTCTTTCATCTTGATGTCGACGAGACAACAAAAATTGAAGAGAAAAACGAAACATCGCAGATCTCTGCTCAACTGGAAGAGCAAGAAGGACGTATTTCCTCGAAGTTGGGGCGCAAGATACAAAAATTTTACAGTTTGAAGAAAAAATCGAGGCCGAGGTGGATGCTTTGAGAGTACGTATCGACCAGTTGCAACTAAATCGCCTTGCACTTTCAACGAGTAATCCAAAGGTAAAAACACCATCCTTTGACGGTTCTGTTCCTTTCCAGGTCTTTAAGCTACAATTTGAGAAGACCGCAACAGTGAACAACTGGAATGCTGAAGATAAAGTTGCTGCACTCTTCTAAGCATTGAAAGGGCCTGCAGCTGAGATGTTCCAAACCATTCCAGAGGGCGAACGGAACTGTTATGAAGCATTGATCGGCGCTCTAGAGAGACGATACGGAACCGAGCATAGGAGACAGATATACCAAATGGAGTTACTGAAGCACTTCCAGAGGCCTGGTGAAACATTGCAAGAAATTGCGTCGGATGTTGAAAGGCTGGCACATTTAGCGAATGCGGACGCACCCGTGGAATATACCGAAAGGGAAAAAATCCAGAGCTTTATTAATGGAATACGGGATATCGAAACAAAGCGAGCAACATACGCAAACCCAAAACCTACATTCATAGAAACGGTATCACATGCTCTGATTTAGGAAACAGCATCGCTTCTGTGTAAGCCAGCGTTCAAAGCACGCCGTGTGGAGGTGGAAAGGCCAGACTGGGTGAACACAATATTGGAGGCGCTGAAAGCATCGCAAAAGCGGAGTGAAAAAGTTATCAAATGCGGGAAGCCCGGTCACATTGCACGTCATTGCGATCTTGATCCTATTGGTTTCAACAGCATGGGTGGTCTTAATAACAAAACTGGAGGGGATGAGCAAGAGCGAGTAAGATGTAGAGATTGAGAGCTAGCTCCAGCTATTGAATGCCCTGTGATATCTGTGTGGCAAATTGGTAAAAAATGGAGCAGTCTTACCGTCAGAGGAAATGTGGATGGCAAAGAACGTGTACTGACTGTAGATACGGGCGCATCTCATTCCTTAATCCGATCTGACCTGGTCAACAGGAGAGTAACACCCTTACCTGGAGCAAGGTTGCGTACGGTCACTGGCGAGTATAACCAAGTCCAGGGAGAAGTGCTATGTGAAGTCTTAATTGGAAAGGTCACATTTCTACACAAAGTCGTTGTGGTGGAGATCGTTGATGAAGTCATATTGGGAGTGGACTTCTTGGTTGACTATGACATCAAGATCGATATGCAGAGAAGGGTGATGCGTTATGAGAACCAGGATGTGCCACTTAACTTCAGTTTGGAAAAAGGGTTCAGCAGTAATCGAGTGCTGGTAAGAGAGATTCGGCAAAAACCACAAAAGTCAAAGGCAACAGATCGGGCAAGGGTTGATGGAACGAATGGGCCAAACAAATCAAAACCAAAGGTACCTGCGAGAAAAACACTGGCATTGACAAACCCTAATGGATGCACTAAAACGACTTAAAGAATTTTCCACAAAGAATGCTTGGTGGTTTCCAGCCAGTGCGCACTACTATTGTGAAACGTCAAGACGATACTGATGATGCAAAGTCAATCCGTCAAGATCAAGCTCTGCGAAGTAGTTCTTCATTGGCCAAGCAACAGAGTGCGAGGGAACGATCCAGGATAATGAGTAGTAAGATGAAACTCAGGTACGATGAGAACAATAATTCGAAAGGTTTCTTGGAGGGAGATTTGGTACTGTTATACAACCCTCACCGGCAGAAAGGTGTTCCATCCAAATTTGGGTGCAGTTGGGAAGGCCCGTACAAAGTTGTGAAGAAGATCAGTGACACCATCTTCCGCATACAAACCATTGGGAAACCACGAAGTAGAAGAGTGGTACATTTGGAGATGCTAGCGGCGTTTAGATTAGGAAATTTGCCTGATCGGGACGATCAGACTTAGGTGGACGGCAGTGTGACGAATACTAGCAACACTAAGGGGTACTATCATATCTAAGCCGATACTAAGCAGTGAGTCGTATGCACATGAACAAATCAATCATTATGTCCACCCATATGCCCATACGAGCAGCGGAGAAGAGACGCACAAACACATGCATATATCTTATCTGAGATGCTCGCAAAAGAAGTCAATAATTTGTGCAAATATTCCTCACATATACACGCGCATATGAGAAGCTATAAACGTAGTTATAGCTGGTAATTTTATAGCTGATAACTAACTAGTAAATTCTAGAATAGAAAATCCTAGAAATATGCAACGAGGAAATCAGGCAGTATAAAAGGCAGCAACAGTAGAGACACGACAATCAGTTTGGTTTAAGCAAGCTATCAGTTGCGAATTATAAGTGTTATTGTGAAGTACTTTAATAAGGGCCATTTTTGCAATATTGGAGTTATTTATTCAACAGTTTAGTGATTCGCACATTAGTAGAAGGTTGCAAATAAGAGGAATTTCAGTGAATTCGTTACAATATAAACATTTTGGCAGTCACATTGACAAACCGACAATGTTGATCAGTCACGGTGATCGATAAGTGTATTGGTCAATGTCACGGGTTTACAAATAGGGTTGATAAATGTAAACAGATATGTGCCTTGTGTGTCGGCATGTTTATATGATGTTGAACTCCTGCTGGGTTCAAAGTAATTTATGTAGGTCGCTACTACTTGAATATACATTAAAAATACATTGAAAGTGAAGCGCATTCTGAGAAAACCTACACCTGGACCTGTGGCCATTATTGTGCAGTCAGCGGCGTAGGAAACGTTAGTAACTCCTGGTCGCGAAGGTAGCTTTGATATGTAGAAGTTAAATTAAGTTGGGGATAGGACAACACCCTGTGGCACCACTTGTTTAATTCTTCTTGGTTTTGATGTTTCGTTTCTAAATTGCACCGATGCCTGCCGGCCACCCAGATAATTTGCGGTCCAACTTTTAAAACATGGGGAAGGGTAGACCCTTCCAGGTCTTGCAGTAACGTGCCATGGTTGACCGTATCAAAAGATTTTGATAGGTCTAGTTTTCTGACGCCATGCTGATGAGAGGCTCGTTGCAAATTTGCTTTGAAGTAGGGGAGCAAAATGGCTTCAAGTGTCTTGGCTACTGGCGATAGGAGAGATATCGGGCGATATGACTCTCCTATGTTAGCTGGTTTCCAGGCTTTAGTAGCGGAACCACCTTGGCCATTTTCCATTTTTCGGAGATGGCAAAGGTGGACAGAGACAGGTTGAAGATATTTGAAACCCTCTTTCGCTAGGCTTTTAAGCATTGGCATGGTTATGCTGTCTGGGCCCACTGCTTAAGATGGTTTAGCTTGACCGATGGCATCCTCAGCCACTTTGGCGGTGACGGTAATTGGGGACGCGCTGAATTTATGTTTATGTGCGTGTCTGTTGGCCCTCCGTCTAACTTTGTCAACCATAGAATGCATTATATATTGTCGGCAGAAAGCGATCGCGCATTTTTTCGCATCCGACAGCACTTTATCGCCAAAGGCGATGGGAATTTTGTCATTGTGCTTGCACGGATTCGATAGGGACTTTACGGTGGACCAAAGCTTACCCACACCGGCAGAGAGGTTACAGCGACTTAGATGCTCCTCCCATCTCGCCCGCTTGTGTTCATCCACAAGCTAACTGATGCGTTGGTTTATATCCCTTATTTGGCGGTCGCCGGGATCAAGCTGTCTTATAAGGTCACGTTCTCTCGCTAAATTTGCGGCCTCCGCCGGAAAATGAGGCCGAATTTCGGGAATTCTTTCCGGCGGGGATAAAGCGAGCCGAGGCGGATTCAATGACCTTGCGGAAAGCACGCTCCCCTTGGTGCGCATCAGTCGGGATAGGGAGGGCAACAAAGGGGCTGTCTGTATATAAAGGATTTATATTTTTATTTGTTTATTTATTTATTCACAGCCATTAGCCTATAATCCTGTTGATTTTATATAATTCGTATTAAATATATGTTATACAATAATTATATAATAGGTTTTTAACCTTCTTCAAATTATTGCACGTTTTAATATCTACAGGTAGCTCATTATACATTTTCAAGCCTTTATAATACAGATCTAGCTTTGCGTTTTCTGTCTGCCGACGTGGTAATGAGAAATTGTGTCTATCTCTAGTAGGTAGGTGTGTGTATCACTGCTGTAGCTTTGGTTCTCTCTCAGGTAGTCCAGAAGTGCTCCTGTCTTAATGTTGTATATATATTTCATTGTGTTAAAGGATATTAGTTGTTTTACGTTCAGCCATTTAAGAGTGTTCAGCATTGATGAAATACTTGTGTCGTACCGCGCGTTGAGTATATGTCTCATTGCTCTATTTTGCATTTCTTGCAACTTGTTTATTTGTGAGTCCGATGTGATAAAACACTGGCACAATATATAAAATGTGGTTCAATGATGAATTTATATACTAGTATTTTATATTTCCTTTTTAAATATTTGCATGTTCTTTTCATAAATCCAATTTTCTTTGAGATTTTACTCACTACGTAGTCAACATTATCACAGAATTTTAATTTATTGTCAATTATGACGCCGAGATATTTGCATTTCTTTACCTGATGGTTTCGTTTTCTATATTTAAAGTATGTGGCCTAAATTTAGTTTATTTGATGTGGATATAACCATGTAATTTGTTTTTTCCACATTTACCATTAACTTCAGAGGAAAAGCACAGCCGCCATGGTGGAGCAATGAGCTGAGTCTTCTAAGAAGACAGGTAAAAGAAATGTTTAAGCTCGCAAAGACCGTGGAAAGCGAAGCGTGTCGGGACGAGTACAGGGATCTACTGAGGATCTACAAGCGTGAAATTACCAGGGCGAAGAGAAACTCATGGACAAGTTTCTTTACGGACATAGAGTGCTCCAGCGAAACAGCACGGTTGAAAAAAGTCCTAGCAAAGGGAAACATAGTCCAGGGACTAATAAAGAAAGAGAATGGGGAATGGCCACGTAATAGTGAGGAATCCCTTGAGGTGCTTCTCGATACACATTTCCCATCGGGAGACGGTTTAGAAGAGCCAGCAGACATCACTCACACTTCGATCACGGAGCTAGTAGTGCCGGGCTTGGTGACCGATACCAAGATCGAGTGGGCAGTGAAGACGTTTTCTAAGTTTAAATCGCCGGGCCCAGATGGTATATTCCCGGCCATGCTACAAGTCTCAAGTAGGGCGGTCGTGGAATGGCTTAAAATAATATTCGATGGGTGCATACGACTGAATCATGTACCGCACTTTTGGAGAACTGCTCATGTAGCTTTTCTACCAAAGGCGGGGAAGATCGGTCACGTGTATCCCAAAGACTATAGACCCATAAGCTTAACATCATTTCTGCTCAAAACCTTTGAGAGGCTGATAGATGTGTACATAAAGTCCCAACGTGGATGAAAAGCTGCTCTCCACAACACAGCATTCGTACACCAAAGGCAAGTCGGTAGACACCGCATTTGCATAGGGTGGTAATAAGCATAGAGAAATCCCTGGAATATAAGGAGTATGCTCTAGGAGTCTTCTTGGACATTGCCGGGGCTTTCAATAATGTTGCAAAATGGGCGATTATGGATGGTCTTAATTACATTAAAGTACACCCTGCCTTAATCAGATGGATAGGCTGCATGTTAAATTGCAGAAAGATTACATCACAATGGGGATTGTACCAGGCCACAAAATCAGTGGACAGGGAGGGGTGCTATCACTTCTGCTGTGGACGCTGGTCATCAACCAACTGCTCAGGCAATTCGATGAGGGACCCGTAAAACTTACGGCTTACGCAGATGACGTTGCAATTGTCATAAGTGGAAAGTGCCTTCAAACGATTAGTTCTTTGATGGATCGGGCGCTTCGGGATATTCATACCTGGGCATCTAATGTCGGGTTGAAAGACAATGCGGAGAAGACGGATATGGTCTTGTTTACAAAGAGGTACAAGGTCCCAAATTGGATCACGCCTAAGTTAGGAGAGGTGACCTTACAGGAGAAACCTTGCACAAAATATCTAGGAATCATCCTAGACAGTAAGCTGTCATGGAAGCTCAACGTGGAGGAGAGGGTCAAGAAGGCCTCAACGGCACTCTATGCGTGTAACAGAATGCTGGGGTGTACGTGGGGCCTATCGCCCTCTCTTTCTCATTAAGATTTTACAGCGATTGTAAGCCCTATTCTATACTATGGAGTTCTTGTTTGGTGGAAAGCCACACAAAAAACAACACACCTCAAAAAATTAGAGGGGGTATGCAGACTATCGATGCTTAGCATTACGGGAGCCCTGAAAACAACCCCGACGGCTGCACTGTATGCCATTCTGCACATCCCACCTGTAGACCTGGTAGCAAAGAACAAAGCGTTAACGACCGCAACCAGGCTCGGTGCTTCGGGGCAGCTTGAGCGCCGACCATATGGCCATAGTAGTATAGCGTCATCAATCACAAGACGAACAGACTACATGATTCCCTATCTGCGCTTCGAGGGAGATCTTAAGGCCACAATAGAGGCGGACCGTTGGCGCAAGGGTGCGCAAATGGCGGACGAGGCGATACATGTGTACACCGATGGTTCCAAAGTAGTGGAAGGAGTAGGATCTGCGGTATACTGCGCTGATCCGGAAATCCTACAGGCTGCCGGATTACTGTAGCGTTTTCCAAGCGGAAATATTAGCCGTAACCAAAGCAGTAGAAACCCTGGAAGAGAATAGCTTAACCTGCAACCGTGTTAACTTTTATATTGACAGTCAAGCAGCAATTAAGGCAATAATCTCGCATAGCACAGCATCTAAATGCGTGTTAGAGTGTAAGCAGTCTCTGGAGAGAATCGGGACAGGGAGAAGCATAGATCTATATTGGGTCCCAGGTCATATGGGAATAGATGGGAATGAAAAAGCGGACGAACTAGCTAAAAAGGGCGCATCCCTTGAAGCATGCGAGATTAAGCGAAGGCGAGAGGTACACATGATCGACCAAGCGGGAAAGGCGTGGGTTCAAGCGCGGGGCTGTAAAGTGTCGAAGATTATATGTAGGTCTTACAACCTTAGACTAACACAGTTGCTTCTATCATTAAAAAGAGAGGACTGTAGACTCATGACGGGTATTCTGACTGGACACTGCCTTCTGGCGTCACATGCCTTTAAACTAGGCTTGGTCAGGATTGCAGATGTAGGAAGTGCGGGTCGGAGGAGGAAACGATCGATCACGTTCTGTGCTCTTGCCCTGCACTTGCCAGGCTAAGACACCAGCTATTAGGAGTGATACAACTGTCAGATCTAGAAGCAGCAAGTGGCTGAAGTCCTAGGAAGCTTCTATTATTTGCCAAGAGGACGGAGTTATTTTATAACATAGGTCCTGGTTTTTGATAGGGTTTTTCAGTTTGGTCGTTAAAACAAACTTCTGGTAACACTACGGACTCAATCAGTCTATGTGAGGTCCTCATGGACCGGCCAGTTCAACCTACCTACCTAGCTTTTTGTATTACGACAATTGGTGGGACACCCCTTAAACCAGTAGCATTGGGCATCTTATTATTAACCATATTTACATTTTGGTCACCCACTTTACGCACTTCTTGTATTATTTATTCTTTTTTTGTTTTGCTATATTATCTGCGGATTTTTTATTTAACTCACATAAATTTTCTACTCTTTTTATCAACTCATCCTTTCCTTTATCTACTTTACTATTATTGTTTTTTTCGCCAGCTTTCAGCACTTCTTTTATTATATCTTCTTTTTGTTTTGTTAACCCCTCCAAATTATCTTTACTTAAAATGCAAATGTTTTCTAAACGTTTTATTAACTCACCCTTTTTGCTTTATTTGCTTTTTTCATATTTTTCATCACTTTTTTTATTTCCTTTTCATTATTATTAATTAGTGCACTAATTTCCTTATTATGGTTTTTTATCAATTTTTCAAACTCTGTTTTCTGGTCACGTATATTTTTTTGTTTGTCTCTGCTATCGACATCATCTCTTTCAACGCATAATGCACATTAGAGATGGGCAATTGACCAAGCCTTGCAGAACATACTCATCAACTCCTGCACACGGTATACTTTTGTGGTAACTTCTCCCACACACACCCTTACATCGTATTACAGTTTCCCCTCTTAGCGACATTATGCCTTTTTAGCATTTATGACACTTGTCCGTCATTATCTCATTCACTCCTCCTCTTTTTATCTAAGTATGTATGTATTTATTTTCACAGCACAACTACACTGCGGTTTTGTTTGCCGTTTGTTTTCTTTTTCACTGCAATTTAGTTTTTGTTATATTTATTTTTCAAGATTTATTGGTACAAATCGTTTGGGATTTATTTTTCACTTTTTTGTTTTGCGTCCTTTCGCTTTATTTATATGTTCGCCGACATTGGATTTTTTATTCTCAAATTTAACCGGCTAAATCACTCATTTTCTCGGAGCACTTGTAAAAGTATATCTCTTCAAACATCCGCTAACTAAGGATGGAGCTGAAGATATACGTCATCCGTCAAATCTTCCTCGCAGCAACGAAAGACTACACGCCGCCATGAAAAGCGTTGAAAACAAATATCGGCGATGTAAGTTATGCAAAAAACACACTATTTTTACTTGCAATAAATGCAATATTTATTTACATACTAAATGTTTTGATGATTATCATAAAAATTTTTAAGCTGATGTCAATATCAATCAATATCACATCAAAAAATACTTTTACTTGAAACAAAATGAAACAAATTGACTTATCTTGTTTGGTTGATTTTCCGACAGGGTGGATAAATGATGTATATTGGAACGATTTTCCGTCATCCCTTGGTTTTAAGACAAACCGGTTTCGGCGTTGTGCCATCGTCAGTGTCGATTTTCGTTCTGATCTGTTGTTGTCGTTTGTCCTGTATTTATAGTTCGTAGGTATATGTGACAAGGGATGACGGAAAATCGTTCCAATATACATGAAATAAATTGACTTTCATCGCACTTTCGTTTTTTAAGGTTTATGAAAGTGCGTTTTTCGGTGACGATGAAGTCGGCCGTACGCTCGAGCGAAATAAGTATTGGCAGGTGGTCGGATGCCAATGTTACCATCGACTGCCAGTTGACGCAGTTTACGAGTCCGGCGCTCGCAATTGATATATCTGGCGAACTGTGACAGCTTCCTACCATACGAGTGGGAGCGTCTCCATTTATTGTGCAGAACGTTGTTTCTTCTATTTGATCCTCCACATCTCACCCCTGCTGTCCGCCCGCAAAGTTTGAATGCCATAGGTCGTGATGGGCATTGAAATCGCCTAAGATAATGCGATTATCGCCAGTGAGTAAGGCGCTAATATTAGGGCGGTATCCACTGGGACAGCAGGTGTCAGGAGGGATGTAGATGTTGATAATTTCTACGTTTGCATCGCCTGACCGAACAGATAAGCCGTGACGTTCTACGACGTTGCCCTTGCAGTTGGTTAATAAATATTAAAATATTAACTTCTTGTATTCCAAAAACTATTTATTTCTGTCACAAAATTGAATCAATATAAAAGTCTAAAATTTTCTTTTGAAAAACATAAATTCAAAAACAACCTAAATCTAAAATATCTCAAATAACAAAGTTAAAATTTATAAAGTAAATATTAACAAACAATAATAAAAATATTAACAAAGTCCCTACAATACTCCCCCTTCCAGAGAATTAATGTCAAATAAATTAAACGTAACATGTTTCTTAATTTTTGTAATGTTGTTAGTGTAATGGTTAGTGTCTAATGTTTGTTGAACTTCAATAAAAGCTGGTTTAAGTCTATCTATCGGAACTATTTTAATATCACCATCTATTTCTAGCTTAAAATATTTTTTGTGTTTTTCCACAACTTTGAAAGGTCCCTCAAATGGATGTTGTAAATTTATTTTATTAATAACCCGAACAAAAACACATTTGCAAGTTTCCAAATCTTTTGGAATATAAATGTCTGTATTAAGACTTTTGTTATGTGTTAAATTTGAACTTAAATTTTTAAAATTTGTTTTTAAGCTTTGTAAAAGTTCTTCTGGAGAAATATTTTCTTCAGAAGGAACTATCATTTCTCCAGGTAGACGTAAATTTTGTCCGAAAACCATCTCAGAAGATGTGGCTGAAATACTTTCCTTATATACTGATCGTAAACCTAGAAGTATTATCGGTAACTGATCATACCAACTACTTTTTCCATTTTTAGCCATAATCGTAGCCTTTAACTGCCTATGGAACCTTTCTATCATACCATTTCCTTGCGGATGATATGCAGAAGTTGTAATATGATGACTACCTAGCAATCTCATTAATTCAGCAAATAATTTTGACGTAAATTGCGCTCCCTGATCAGTAGTGATTTGCAACGGTACTCCAAACCTTGAAACATATTCCCTAACAAATTTATTTGCTATTTCGAATGCCGAAATTTCCCTTAGTGCATAAGCCTCTGGCCAACGTGTAAACCTGTCAATTATTGTTAATATATAACGACATCCTTTCGAAATAGGTAGAGGTCCAACAATGTCTAAATGAATATGTTCAAATCTTTTTTAGGAATAGGAATTTTAGTTACTGGAGATTTAGTGTAACGATTTACTTTTGATTTTTGACAATTTATACATTCTCTCGACCAGATATTTATTTCTTTGTTCATTTTTGGCCAAAAATATTTTTTATTAATTAGACGACGTGTAGCTCTAATCCCAGGATGTGTAATCCCATGTAGCATATTAAACACTGTCTTTCGTAAACCTTTCGGTATAAAATGTCTAGGATTTTCACCTGTCATCTCACAAAAAATATTCAAATTTAAAATCGGAATTTGAATAAATTTAAGATTTTGCGATTGTTCTCCAGATTTCAACTGATTAAGTTCCTCATCTTTTTCTTGTTCAACTTGTAATATTTTGAAATTTAATTCTGTACTTTTAATGGCATTAACTTCAAATGCTCTTGATAATGTGTCAGCTACAATATTTTCTTTCCCTTTTATATACTGAATGTCATTGGTAAATTGTGCGATAAATTCCATATGTCTGGTTTGTCTCGGACTTCTTTCAGTCTTTCAATTTAAAACAAATATCGAAGGCTTATGATCAGTATACACTGTGAATTGACGTCCTTCTAAGAAATAGCGAAAATGCTTAATATTCAAATAAATAGCCAAAAGTTCTCTATCAAATGTACTGTATTTAATTTCAGACGGAGACAGTTTATTTGAAAAGAATGAGAGTGGCTCTAAAATACCATTAAACGATTGATGTATTACGCCACCAAATGCCGTATTAGAAGCATCTACGTTTAAAGATATTTTTGCACCTTTGTTAAAATGATTAAACAATATCGTAGATGCAAACTTTTCTTTAATACTTTCAAAGGCTATATTGGATGTGTCATCCCAAACTAAAGTCTTGTCTCGTTTCTTATCCGTTCGATTGATTAAATCGTATAATTTTCCTGTGTACTCAGCTATTTTTGGTATATAACGATGATAGTAGTTACCCATTCCAATAAATTTTTGTGCTTGTTTAATTGTACTTGGGCGTTCGAAATTACGAATAGCTAATACTTAGTCATCCGATGGTCGGATTCCTGAACTAGATATATTATGTCCCAAAAAGTCAATGTTCATAACTCCAAAAGTACATTTACTGGGTTTAATATTCAAACCGTATTCTGTCAGACGCTGAAAAAGTATATTTAAATCTTTTAAATGTTGATCTTCGTCTTCACTTGCGATAAGTAAGTCGTCGATATAGGTAAATACAAAATCTAGGTCACCTACTACTTCATTTATGAATCTTTGAAAAGTTTGAGCTAAATTTCTAAGACCAAAGGGCATTCTAATAAATTCAAACATGCCAAAAGGAGTGGTAATCGCAGTTTTATAAATGTCTTCTTTAGCCATAGGTATTTGATGATAAGCTCTAACTAAGTCTAACTTTGAAAATATCTTTTTATTATGGAGATTGATATTGAAATCCTGAACATGCGGTAATGGATAATGATCTGGTATGGTAAAAACATTTAATCGTCTGAAATCACCACAAGGACGCCAGTCATTTGATTCTTTTTTTTGTAAATTCAAATTGCAAATTCACTTTTAGCAATTTTATATTTAATTGGGTCTAAGCGCCTGGGCTTCGAATATGGAAGATTACCTTCTGTTATAAGTTTGTGTACCGTGGTATGTTTTACTGGCTTTGTATAATCTGGTTCAGTAATAAGTAATGGAAACTTTTTAAATAATTGTGTATATTGATTATCAACAGTAAACAATTTGGGAAGAGGAATGTTACAAAAATATGAAATTGTGTTAACAGATAGATTTGTCAATGGATCTACTAAACGTTTTTTTTTAATATCTATTAAAAGACCATATTTAAAAAGAAAGTCAGCTCCGATAATGGGTTTTGCTATTTCAGCTATCAAAAACGCAAAGGGAAATTCACGACGTAAACCTAAGTTTACATTTAATACCTTCTTTTCATAGGTAGAAATTGTTGAACCATTAGCTGCAGTAAGAATAATATCCGAACGTTTTGCATGTGGAAATTTTGATGCAGGTAATACTGAAATTTCTGCTCCACTATCTATCAAAAAATTTAGTTTGTTTTCTTTATCAAAAATAAATAAGCGACGAGTTGAAAATTCCAAATTTCCGTTGTTTGTCGCTGCAACAACGGACGAATTTAGTTTGTTGAATTTTGATTTTTACTATATGAACAAGGTGGTTCACACTTAATTGCTTTATCTCCAAATTTATAGTGAAATCTGCACAACCAATTTGGGTTATTACGTGAATTAGATCTACGTCTAAATGTATTTCGAAAACTATTTCTTTTATTTGATCGTGATCGTGAACAATTTTCATTAATTTGAGTTTTAATTTCTGATAATTCTAGGGATAATTTTTGAAAATTTTCGCAAATAAGAGAAGTTGTTTTAACTAAATTTTCAATAACAGAATTTTAAGATCTATTATCTAAAATATTGTCCGCTAAATTCGTTAGCTCGTTAATATTATTTGAAGTTAAACTAACTAAAATTGCATTTAAATTCGTTGGTAATTTCCTCATCCAAAGTTTTTTTAAAATATTTTCACTAAAATTTGAACCTGCAAGCAAAATTAATGAGCGATAAAATTCTGAGGGTGTACGGTCACGCATCTCAGAATCACTTAAAATTTTATCTAGTTTAGAATTTTCACTAAGTGAAATTCTATCTATCAGAACTTTTTTAAGTTCAGAATACTTATTATTCTGAGGAGGATTTTGAATGAAATCTAAAATAGTTATAATTACTTCCTGCGGAAGTGCTGTTACAATATATTCGTACTTAGTATTCTCTTGAGTAATATCTTTAGTGCTAAATTGCATTTCTGCATGTACAAACCATGCGTCAGGACAATTAGTCCAAAATTGTGGAAGTTTAATTGACGTTGCAGAAATTTCATTTGTTCTAGTATTTTCATAAGGATTAATAATATGTTCAGAAAAATTTTCATTTGGTAAATCAATTAGTGAGTAATTTAAATTGTTTGTGAGTGTAGTTTGTATATTGTGTGTATTGTTGTGCTGTGGAGAACGAAATATTTTAACTAATTTTAAAGTAAATTTTCAATTAAGAGTAAATCAAATATATTTATTGGAACTATAATTATAATTAATAAATAAATAATAATTATAATTAATAAATAAATAATAATTATAATTATAAAAAGAAGAAAGGAAATCTCTGGAAGAGAGTGTTTACAGTTAAAAATATTTTAAATATATAATTTAAAATATTTAGTTTAAATTATCGTATGTGTAAATACTTAAATACATACATATAAAAAATTTATGGTAGCATGGACTTGCGTTAGTAAAAATAATTTAATATTCGACAATTAACTTTTATTGTTAATCAATTGCACTATTTTAAATTATTTTACAATTTTTAATTGCACATTCATTTCTCTGACTAATTTACTAATTTGTCAAATTAATTCTACACTAGCCAAGTACTTGGATTTGTAATATATTTGCAGCACATGGAATTTCACTGCTATTTTTTACTATATGTGCACTTGCTGTTGTTGACATTAATTTTCGTGAAAAAGATGATTTTCGAATAACTACATATGTATGTACATATATGTAAATGTATTTGTATGTTTAGTAGAAACAATTATGTTCAATGATAAATCAATTGCATATGATGA
Source organism: Eurosta solidaginis (assembly GCF_040869045.1). Classification (NCBI taxonomy): domain Eukaryota; kingdom Metazoa; phylum Arthropoda; class Insecta; order Diptera; family Tephritidae; genus Eurosta; species Eurosta solidaginis. The sequence goes on along the minus strand of NC_090323.1, from coordinate 118,893,170 downwards.
TGATGTTCGATGATTATGATGATGTTCGATGATTATGATGATATAGATGAGTTAGTTAATCGCATATAATAATGAGAATTTTTATTGTCGTGGATGTCTCTTTGCTTTTAACGCTGTTTTCAAAGTCAATGATTAGCAACAAAATCATTATTTTTTATAAATTATGAACTCTTCGCGCTGGACTATTAAGATTTCCTATTGTATGTAACAGTATGTAACGGTTTACGGCTTGATTTTGGTAAAACTCGATATAAATTCGCATTTGTAATAAACACAGTTTTACTTTTCGCAGCTTCCAATATATTAATAATGTATGTGGAAGTTGTTCTTTATGGATAATGGTCTCAACAACATAGCAAAATCGCCAATGTAGTTGGTTAATAAATATTAAAATATTAACTTCTTGTATTCCAAAAACTATTTATTTCTGTCACAAAATTGAATCAATATAAAAGTCTAAAATTTTCTTCTGAAAAACATAAATTCAAAAACAACCTAAATCTAAAATATCTGAAATAACAAAGTTAAAATTTATAAAGTAATTATTAACAAACAATAATAAAAATATTAACAAAGTCCCTACAGCCCTGCGGCCGATGTCGGGATCGAGTATATGATATTGCACGGAGTGGTGTATGATAAACGCGAGGTCACCTCCATTTCCGCTCTGGCGATCTTTTCTGTGGACATTATACCCAGTACAGGTCTGCAGAGTAGATCTTACTGGGAGTTTAGTGTCGGATGTTATACCGCTTCATGAAATCGACTACCTCCGTGATCTTGCCAGTTAATCCATTACAATTTAACTGCAGAATTCTGAAGTGCAGCGGGGGAGACGTCGTCACTCTAGGAGTAAGCGACGGGTGACTACGCCTGGGTTGTGAAAGGTTGGGACGGAATTGCTGGTGTGGCCCTGGGACGGGCCGTCCCTGGGTAAGCATTGGGGTACCCGCTGTATTTGGGTTTGCGGCCTAGCAACATGGCGCAATGAAGCCCGTCGGGGGGATTCCGTCGCGAAGACGAGAACATCTAGGAAAGTGGCACCGCCCAAGGCAGGAGCTGCATTGGGCGGATGTCGCAAACATATATATTCTGTGCTGACAAACGGTGCAAAAGGTGGTAGGGATTAAGAGTCTGTTTCCCTGACCGACACGATTGCTGCCGGAAAAGAGGGGGGAAGATGACAGGCGGAGGCTGATGCTCGGCATTTGCTTTGCATTTTCTGTCTGCCGACGTGGTAATGAGAAATTGTGTCTATCTCTAGTAGGTAGGTGTGTGTATCACTGCTGTAGCTTTGGTTCTCTCTCAGGTAGTCCAGAAGTGCTCCTGTTTTAATGTTGTATATATATTTCATTGTGTTAAAGGATATTAGTTGTTTTACGTTCAGCCATTTAAGAGTGTTCAGCATTGATGAAATACTTGTGTCGTACCGCGCGTTGAGTATATGTCTCATTGCTCTATTTTGCATTTCTTGCAACTTGTTTATTTGTGAGTCCGATGTGATAAAACACTGGCACAATATATAAAATGTGGTTCAATGATGAATTTATATACTAGTATTTTATATTTCCTTTTTAAATATTTGCATGTTCTTTTCATAAATTCAATTTTCTTTGAGATTTTACTCACTACGTAGTCAACATTATCACAGAATTTTAATTTATTGTCAATTATGACGCCGAGATATTTGCATTTCTTTACCTGATGGTTTCGTTTTCTATATTTAAAGTATGTGGCCTAAATTTAGTTTATTTGATGTGGATATAACCATGTAATTTGTTTTTTCCACATTTACCATTAACTTCAGAGGAAAAGCACAGCCGCCATGGTGGAGCAATGAGCTGAGTCTTCTAAGAAGACAGGTAAAAGAAATGTTTAAGCTCGCAAAGACCGTGGAAAGCGAAGCGTGTCGGGACGAGTACAGGGATCTACTGAGGATCTACAAGCGTGAAATTACCAGGGCGAAGAGAAACTCATGGAATAGTTTCTGTACGGACATAGAGTGCTCCAGCGAAACAGCACGGTTGAAAAAAGTCCTAGCAAAGGGAAACATAGTCCAGGGACTAATAAAGAAAGAGAATGGGGAATGGCCACGTAATAGTGAGGAATCCCTTGAGGTGCTTCTCGATACACATTTCCCATCGGGAGACGGTTTAGAAGAGCCAGCAGACATCACTCACACTTCGATCACGGAGCTAGTAGTGCCGGGCTTGGTGACCGATACCAAGATCGAGTGGGCAGTGAAGACGTTTTCTAAGTTTAAATCGCCGGGCCCAGATGGTATATTCCCGGCCATGCTACAAGTCTCAAGCGGGGCGGTCGTGGAGTGGCTTAAAATAATATTCGATGGGTGCATACGACTGAATCATGTACCGCACTTTTGGAGAACTGCTCATGTAGCTTTTCTACCAAAGGCGGGGAAGATCGGTCACGTGTATCCCAAAGACTATAGACCCATAAGCTTAACATCATTTCTGCTCAAAACCTTTGAGAGGCTGATAGATGTGTACATAAAGTCCCAACGTGGATGAAAAGCTGCTCTCCACAACACAGCATTCGTACACCAAAGGCAAGTCGGTAGACACCGCATTTGCATAGGGTGGTAATAAGCATAGAGAAATCCCTGGAATATAAGGAGTATGCTCTAGGAGTCTTCTTGGACATTGCCGGGGCTTTCAATAATGTTGCAAAATGGGCGATTATGGATGGTCTTAATTACATTAAAGTACACCCTGCCTTAATAAGATGGATAGGCTGCATGTTAAATTGCAGAAACATTACATCACAATGGGGATTGTACCAGGCCACAAAATCAGTGGACAGGGAGGGGTGCTATCACTTCTGCTGTGGACGCTGGTCATCAACCAACTGCTCAGGCAATTCGATGAGGGACCCGTAAAACTTACGGCTTACGCAGATGACGTTGCAATTGTCATAAGTGGAAAGTGCCTTCAAACGATTAGTTCTTTGATGGATCGGGCGCTTCGGGATATTCATACCTGGGCATCTAATGTCGGGTTGAAAGACAATGCGGAGAAGACGGATATGGTCTTGTTTACAAAGAGGTACAAGGTCCCAAATTGGATCACGCCTAAGTTAGGAGAGGTGACCTTACAGGAGAAACCTTGCACAAAATATCTAGGAATCATCCTAGACAGTAAGCTGTCATGGAAGCTCAACGTGGAGGAGAGGGTCAAGAAGGCCTCAACGGCACTCTATGCGTGTAACAGAATGCTGGGGTGTACGTGGGGCCTATCGCCCTCTCTTTCTCATTAAGATTTTACAGCGATTGTAAGCCCTATTCTATACTATGGAGTTCTTGTTTGGTGGAAAGCCACACAAAAAACAACACACCTCAAAAAATTAGAGGGGGTATGCAGACTATCGATGCTTAGCATTACGGGAGCCCTGAAAACAACCCCGACGGCTGCACTGTATGCCATTCTGCACATCCCACCTGTAGACCTGGTAGCAAAGAACAAAGCGTTAACGACCGCAACCAGGCTCGGTGCTTCGGGGCAGCTTGAGCGCCGACCATATGGCCATAGTAGTATAGCGTCATCAATCACAAGACGAACAGACTACATGATTCCCTATCTGCGCTTCGAGGGAGATCTTAAGGCCACAATAGAGGCGGACCGTTGGCGCAAGGGTGCGCAAATGGCGGACGAGGCGATACATGTGTACACCGATGGTTCCAAAGTAGTGGAAGGAGTAGGATCTGCGGTATACTGCGCTGATCCGGAAATCCTACAGGCTGCCGGATTACTGTAGCGTTTTCCAAGCGGAAATATTAGCCGTAACCAAAGCAGTAGAAACCCTGGAAGAGAATAGCTTAACCTGCAACCGTGTTAACTTTTATATTGACAGTCAAGCAGCAATTAAGGCAATAATCTCGCATAGCACAGCATCTAAATGCGTGTTAGAGTGTAAGCAGTCTCTGGAGAGAATCGGGACAGGGAGAAGCATAGATCTATATTGGGTCCCAGGTCATATGGGAATAGATGGGAATGAAAAAGCGGACGAACTAGCTAAAAAGGGCGCATCCCTTGAAGCATGCGAGATTAAGCGAAGGCGAGAGGTACACATGATCGACCAAGCGGGAAAGGCGTGGGTTCAAGCGCGGGGCTGTAAAGTGTCGAAGATTATATGTAGGTCTTACAACCTTAGACTAACACAGTTGCTTCTATCATTAAAAAGAGAGGACTGTAGACTCATGACGGGTATTCTGACTGGACACTGCCTTCTGGCGTCACATGCCTTTAAACTAGGCTTGGTCAGGATTGCAGATGTAGGAAGTGCGGGTCGGAGGAGGAAACGATCGATCACGTTCTGTGCTCTTGCCCTGCACTTGCCAGGCTAAGACACCAGCTATTAGGAGTGATACAACTGTCAGATCTAGAAGCAGCAAGTGGCTGAAGTCCTAGGAAGCTTCTATTATTTGCCAAGAGGACGGAGTTATTTTATAACATAGGTCCTGGTTTTTGATAGGGTTTTTCAGTTTGGTCGTTAAAACAAACTTCTGGTAACACTACGGACTCAATCAGTCTATGTGAGGTCCTCATGGACCGGCCAGTTCAACCTACCTACCTAGCTTTTTGTATTACGACAATTGGTGGGACACCCCTTAAACCAGTAGCATTGGGCATCTTATTATTAACCATATTTACATTTTGGTCACCCACTTTACGCACTTCTTGTATTATTTATTCTTTTTTTGTTTTGCTATATTATCTGCGGATTTTTTATTTAACTCACATAAATTTTCTAAACGTTTTATTAACTCATCTTTTTTTCTTTATTTGCTTTTTTCATATTTTTCATCACTTTTTTTATTTCCTTTTCATTATTATTAATTAGTGCACTAATTTCCTTATTATGGTTTTTTATCAATTTTTCAAACTCTGTTTTCTGGTCACGTATATTTTTTTGTTTGTCTCTGCTATCGACATCATCTCTTTCAACGCATAATGCACATTAGAGATGGGCAATTGACCAAGCCTTGCAGAACATACTCATCAACTCCTGCACACGGTATACTTTTGTGGTAACTTCTCCCACACACACCCTTACATCGTATTACAGTTTCCCCTCTTAGCGACATTATGCCTTTTTAGCATTTATGACACTTGTCCGTCATTATCTCATTCACTCCTCCTCTTTTTATCTAAGTATGTATGTATTTATTTTCACAGCACAACTACACTGCGGTTTTGTTTGCCGTTTGTTTTCTTTTTCACTGCAATTTAGTTTTTGTTATATTTATTTTTCAAGATTTATTGGTACAAATCGTTTGGGATTTATTTTTCACTTTTTTGTTTTGCGTCCTTTCGCTTTATTTATATGTTCGCCGACATTGGATTTTTTATTCTCAAATTTAACCGGCTAAATCACTCATTTTCTCGGAGCACTTGTAAAAGTATATCTCTTCAAACATCCGCTAACTAAGGATGGAGCTGAAGATATACGTCATCCGTCAAATCTTCCTCGCAGCAACGAAAGACTACACGCCGCCATGAAAAGCGTTGAAAACAAATATCGGCGATGTAAGTTATGCAAAAAACACAATATTTTTACTTGCAATAAATGCAATATTTATTTACATACTAAATGTTTTGATGATTATCATAAAAATTTTTAAGCTGATGTCAATATCAATCAATATCACATCAAAAAATACTTTTACTTGAAACAAAATGAAACAAATTGACTTATCTTGTTTGGTTGATTTTCCGACAGGGTGGATAAATGATGTATATTGGAACGATTTTCCGTCATCCCTTGGTTTTAAGACAAACCGGTTTCGGCGTTGTGCCATCGTCAGTGTCGATTTTCGTTCTGATCTGTTGTTGTCGTTTGTCCTGTATTTATAGTTCGTAGGTATATGTGACAAGGGATGACGGAAAATCGTTCCAATATACATGAAATAAATTGACTTTATGAAAGTGCGTTTTTCGGTGACGATGAAGTCGGCCGTACGCTCGAGCGAAATAAGTATTGGCAGGTGGTCGGATGCCAATGTTACCATCGACTGCCAGTTGACGCAGTTTACGAGTCCGGCGCTCGCAATTGATATATCTGGCGAACTGTGACAGCTTCCTACCATACGAGTGGGAGCGTCTCCATTTATTGTGCAGAACGTTGTTTCTTCTATTTGATCCTCCACATCTCACCCCTGCTGTCCGCCCGCAAAGTTTGAATGCCATAGGTCGTGATGGGCATTGAAATCGCCTAAGATAATGCGATTATCGCCAGTGAGTAAGGCGCTAATATTAGGGCGGTATCCACTGGGTCAGCAGGTGTCAGGAGGGATGTAGATGTTGATAATTTCTACGTTTGCATCGCCTGACCGAACAGATAAGCCGTGACGTTCTACGACGTTGCCCTTGCAGTTGGTTAATAAATATTAAAATATTAACTTCTTGTATTCCAAAAACTATTTATTTCTGTCACAAAATTGAATCAATATAAAAGTCTAAAATTTTCTTTTGAAAAACATAAATTCAAAAACAACCTAAATCTAAAATATCTCAAATAACAAAGTTAAAATTTATAAAGTAAATATTAACAAACAATAATACAAATATTAACAAAGTCCCTACAATACTCCCCCTTCCAGAGAATTAATGTCAAATAAATTAAACGTAACATGTTTCTTAATTTTTGTAATGTTGTTAGTGTAATGGTTAGTGTCTAATGTTTGTTGAACTTCAATAAAAGCTGGTTTAAGTCTATCTATCGGAACTATTTTAATATCACCATCTATTTCTAGCTTAAAATATTTTTTGTGTTTTTCCACAACTTTGAAAGGTCCCTCAAATGGATGTTGTAAATTTATTTTATTAATAACCCGAACAAAAACACATTTGCAAGTTTCCAAATCTTTTGGAATATAAATGTCTGTATTAAGACTTTTGTTATGTGTTAAATTTGAACTTAAATTTTTAAAATTTGTTTTTAAGCTTTGTAAAAGTTCTTCTGGAGAAATATTTTCTTCAGAAGGAACTATCATTTCTCCAGGTAGACGTAAATTTTGTCCGAAAACCATCTCAGAAGATGTGGCTGAAATACTTTCCTTATATACTGATCGTAAACCTAGAAGTATTATCGGTAACTGATCATACCAACTACTTTTTCCATTTTTAGCCATAATCGTAGCCTTTAACTGCCTATGGAACCTTTCTATCATACCATTTCCTTGCGGATGATATGCAGAAGTTGTAATATGATGACTACCTAGCAATCTCATTAATTCAGCAAATAATTTTGACGTAAATTGCGCTCCCTGATCAGTAGTGATTTGCAACGGTACTCCAAACCTTGAAACATATTCCCTAACAAATTTATTTGCTATTTCGAATGCCGAAATTTCCCTTAGTGCATAAGCCTCTGGCCAACGTGTAAACCTGTCAATTATTGTTAATATATAACGATATCCTTTCGAAATAGGTAGAGGTCCAACAATGTCTAAATGAATATGTTCAAATCTTTTTTAGGAATAGGAATTTTAGTTACTGGAGATTTAGTGTAACGATTTACTTTTGATTTTTGACAATTTATACATTCTCTCGACCAGATATTTATTTCTTTGTTCATTTTTGGCCAAAAATATTTTTTATTAATTAGACGACGTGTAGCTCTAATCCCAGGATGTGTAATCCCATGTAGCATATTAAACACTGTCTTTCGTAAACCTTTCGGTATAAAATGTCTAGGATTTTCACCTGTCATCTCACAAAAAATATTCAAATTTAAAATCGGAATTTGAATAAATTTAAGATTTTGCGATTGTTCTCCAGATTTCAACTGATTAAGTTCCTCATCTTTTTCTTGTTCAACTTGTAATATTTTGAAATTTAATTCTGTACTTTTAATGGCATTAACTTCAAATGCTCTTGATAATGTGTCAGCTACAATATTTTCTTTCCCTTTTATATACTGAATGTCATTGGTAAATTGTGCGATAAATTCCATATGTCTGGTTTGTCTCGGACTTCTTTCAGTTTCAATTTAAAACAAATATCGAAGGCTTATGATCAGTATACACTGTGAATTGACGTCCTTCTAAGAGATAGCGAAAATGCTTAATATTCAAATAAATAGCCAAAAGTTCTCTATCAAATGTACTGTATTTAATTTCAGACGGAGACAGTTTATTTGAAAAGAATGAGAGTGGCTCTAAAATACCATTAAACGATTGATGTATTACGCCACCAATTGCCGTATTAGAAGCATCTACGTTTAAAGATATTTTTGCACCTTTGTTAAAATGATTAAACAATATCGTAGATGCAAACTTTTCTTTAATACTTTCAAAGGCTATATTGGATGTGTCATCCCAAACTAAAGTCTTGTCTCGTTTCTTATCCGTTCGATTGATTAAATCGTATAATTTTCCTGTGTACTCAGCTATTTTTGGTATATAACGATGATAGTAGTTACCCATTCCAATAAATTTTTGTGCTTGTTTAATTGTACTTGGGCGTTCGAAATTACGAATAGCTAATACTTAGTCATCCGATGGTCGGATTCCTGAACTAGATATATTATGTCCCAAAAAGTCAATGTTCATAACTCCAAAAGTACATTTACTGGGTTTAATATTCAAACCGTATTCTGTCAGACGCTGAAAAAGTATATTTAAATCTTTTAAATGTTGATCTTCGTCTTCACTTGCGATAAGTAAGTCGTCGATATAGGTAAATACAAAATCTAGGTCACCTACTACTTCATTTATGAATCTTTGAAAAGTTTGAGCTGAATTTCTAAGACCAAAGGGCATTCTAATAAATTCAAACATGCCAAAAGGAGTGGTAATCGCAGTTTTATAAATGTCTTCTTTAGCCATAGGTATTTGATGATAAGCTCTAACTAAGTCTAACTTTGAAAATATCTTTTTATTATGGAGATTGATATTGAAATCCTGAATATGCGGTAATGGATAATGATCTGGTATGGTACAAACATTTAATCTTCTGAAATCACCACAAGGACGCCAGTCATTTGATTCTTTTTTTTGTAAATTCAAATTGCAAATTCACTTTTAGCAATTTTATATTTAATTGGGTCTAAGCGCCTGGGCTTCGAATATGGAAGATTACCTTCTGTTATAAGTTTGTGTACCGTGGTATGTTTTACTGGCTTTGTATAATCTGGTTCAGTAATAAGTAATGGAAACTTTTTAAATAATTGTGTATATTGATTATCAACAGTAAACAATTTGGGAAGAGGAATGTTACAAAAATATGAAATTGTGTTAACAGATAGATTTGTCAATGGATCTACTAAACGTTTTTTTTTTTAATATCTATTAAAAGACCATATTTAAAAAGAAAGTCAGCTCCGATAATGGGTTTTGCTATTTCAGCTATCAAAAACGCAAAGGGAAATTCACGACGTAAACCTAAGTTTACATTTAATACCTTCTTTTCATAGGTAGAAATTGTTGAACCATTAGCTGCAGTAAGAATAATATCCGAACGTTTTGCATGTGGAAATTTTGATGCAGGTAATACTGAAATTTCTGCTCCACTATCTATCAAAAAATTTAGTTTGTTTTCTTTATCAAAAATAAATAAGCGACGAGTTGAAAATTCCAAATTTCCGTTGTTTGTCGCTGCAACAACGGACGAATTTTTTTACTATATGAACAAGGTGGTTCACACTTAATTGCTTTATCTCCAAATTTATAGTGAAATCTGCACAACCAATTTGGGTTATTACGTGAATTAGATCTACGTCTAAATGTATTTCGAAAACTATTTCTTTTATTTGATCGTGATCGTGAACAATTTTCATTAATTTGAGTTTTAATTTCTGATAATTCTAGGGATAATTTTTGAAAATTTTCGCAAATAAGAGAAGTTGTTTTAACTAAATTTTCAATAACAGAATTTTAAGATCTATTATCTAAAATATTGTCCGCTAAATTCGTTAGCTCGTTAATATTATTTGAAGTTAAACTAACTAAAATTGCATTTAAATTCGTTGGTAATTTCCTCATCCAAAGTTTTTTTAAAATATTTTCACTAAAATTTGAACCTGCAAGCAAAACTAATGAGTGATAAAATTCTGAGGGTTTACGGTCACGCATCTCAGAATCACTTAAAATTTTATCTAGTTTAGAATTTTCACTAAGTGAAATTCTATCTATCAGAACTTTTTTAAGTTCAGAATACTTATTATTCTGAGGAGGATTTTGAATGAAATCTAAAATAGTTATAATTACTTCCTGCGGAAGTGCTGTTACAATATATTCGTACTTAGTATTCTCTTGAGTAATATCTTTAGTGCTAAATTGCATTTCTGCATGTACAAACCATGCGTCAGGACAATTAGTCCAAAATTGTGGAAGTTTAATTGACGTTGCAGAAATTTCATTTGTTCTAGTATTTTCATAAGGATTAATAATATGTTCAGAAAAATTTTCATTTGGTAAATCAATTAGTGAGTCATTTAAATTGTTTGTGAGTGTAGTTTGTATATTGTGTGTATTGTTGTGCTGTGGAGAACGAAATATTTTAACTAATTTTAAAGTAAATTTTCAATTAAGAGTAAATCAAATATATTTATTGGAACTATAATTGTAATTAATAAATAAATAAAAATTATAATTAATAAATAAATAATAATTATAATTATAAAAAGAAGAAAGGAAATCTCTGGAAGAGAGTGTTTACAGTTAAAAATATTTTAAATATATAATTTAAAATATTTAGTTTAAATTATCGTATGTGTAAATACTTAAATACATACATATAAAAAATTTATGGTAGCATGGACTTGCGTTAGTAAAAATAATTTAATATTCGACAATTAACTTTTATTGTTAATCAATTGCACTATTTTAAATTATTTTACAATTTTTAATTGCACATTCATTTCTCTGACTAATTTACTAATTTGTCAAATTAATTCTGCACTAGCCAAGTACTTGGATTTGTAATATATTTGCAGCACATGGAATTTCACTGCTATTTTTTACTATATGTGCACTTGCTGTTGTTGACATTAATTTTCGTGAAAAAGATGATTTTCGAATAACTACATATGTATGTACATATATGTAAATGTATTTGTATGTTTAGTAGAAACAATTATGTTCAATGATAAATCAATTGCATATGATGATGATATTCGATGATTATGATGATGTTCGATGATTATGATGATATAGATGAGTTAGTTAATCGCATATAATAATGAGAATTTTTATTGTCGTGGATGTCTCTTTGCTTTTAACGCTGTTTTCAAAGTCAATGATTAGCAACAAAATCGTTATTTTTTATAAATTATGAACTCTTCGCGCTGGACTATTAAGATTTCCTATTGTATGTAACAGTATGTAACGGTTTACGGCTTGATTTTGGTAAAACTCGATATAAATTCGCATTTGTAATAAACACAGTTTTACTTTTCGCAGCTTCCAATATATTAATAATGTATGTGGAAGTTGTTCTTTATGGATAATGGTCTCAACAACATAGCAAAATCGCCAATGTAGTTGGTTAATAAATATTAAAATATTAACTTCTTGTATTCCAAAAACTATTTATTTCTGTCACAAAATTGAATCAATATAAAAGTCTAAAATTTTCTTCTGAAAAACATAAATTCAAAAACAACCTAAATCTAAAATATCTGAAATAACAAAGTTAAAATTTATAAAGTAATTATTAACAAACAATAATAAAAATATTAACAAAGTCCCTACAGCCCTGCGGCCGATGTCGGGATCGAGTATATGATATTGCACGGAGTGGTGTATGATAAACGCGAGGTCACCTCCATTTCCGCTCTGGCGATCTTTTCTGTGGACATTATACCCAGTACAGGTCTGCAGAGTAGATCTTACTGGGAGTTTAGTGTCGGATGTTATACCGCTTCATGAAATCGACTACCTCCGTGATCTTGCCAGTTAATCCATTACAATTTAACTGCAGAATTCTGAAGTGCAGCGGGGAGACGTCGTCACTCTAGGAGTAAGCGACGGGTGACTACGCCTGGGTTGTGAAAGGTTGGGACGGAATTGCTGGTGTGGCCCTGGGACGGGCCGTCCCTGGGTAAGCATTGGGGTACCCGCTGTATTTGGGTTTGCGGCCTAGCAACATGGCGCAATGAAGCCCGTCGGGGGGATTCCGTCGCGAAGACGAGAACATCTAGGAAAGTGGCACCGCCCAAGGCAGGAGCTGCATTGGGCGGATGTCGCAAACATATATATTCTGTGCTGACAAACGGTGCAAAAGGTGGTAGGGATTAAGAGTCTGTTTCCCTGACCGACACGATTGCTGCCGGAAAAGAGGGGGGAAGATGACAGGCGGAGGCTGATGCTCGGCATTGCTACCCATTCTACTACGATTGTAGTTATGAGTGGGAGCGGCCATATGAGCTGTGGCTTGCTGAGCAGCAGAGATGTTGAAAGGTAGTGGGGGGGGGGGGGGGGGGCGCTAAGGCACAGACTACGGGATGCCCTTGGCCGTGAACAGCAAGGAGCCGCAAAGGATTTATAAAAGTTACGAGGACGTCTGATTTTGGGATCTAGCCCAGCACAACTTTCCCTTGCACGTGACACACTGACAAGAGTATGACCTCCTAAAAAGATTCTTTTCCAGCAGACGCAGCAAAACCATTTCTCCGGACCGGGGTCAGGAGACGGACCCGGTACCTTCCCGGAGCGGGAGAGTATGGCGCAGTCCCGCTGCGAGGAGCTGCTGGGAGGATGACAATTTGTGGGAGGGATACAACAAATTAAATGGGGTTGCACTGAAATGACAGTCCTTGGTCGCGAAAAATCCCGAGTCGCTGCGGTACATAGAACCGACTGCCTTGGGAAGCGGTTATCGATGTTGATGGTCCTTTGCCTGATAAAGATCCGGTACGTTCCAGTACCAAGCCCGACTATCTCGGGAACGATTTGTTATGGCCACATGCGACTTGTATATTTGATTGCAATTATCCCCTGCGTCGGATATCTCTCCTATCGTCAGTAGCCATTCAGCTTCCCTATTTCACTGCAAATTTGGGTGTTGCCAATCATAAACGCCATTAAGACGCAAACTGTGGATTAAATCAAAAACTCCTCCACAGAACAATACTCGTTGCGCTACACCTATCAAAAGCTTTTGATGCAGTCAACCACGTCACGTTTCCGCAAGACTTGGATGGGTCCTACCTTCCTCCAAGTCTCCAAAGGTGGATCGCAAATTATCTGCCTGGTCGGCAATCATCGGTGCAGTTCAGGAACATAACATCTAAACCAAAAAAAATTACACAAAGGGTTGTTGTTGTTGTAGCAGTGCTTCGCCCCATCCAATAGGTGCGACCGATCACAAATTGTCATCGATATCCTCTAACGGGAGTCCAAGGAAACTTGCTGTTTCAACAGGGGTGGACCATAAGGAGAAGGGTGTTAGAGGCGTTGGTTCCACATTACAATTAAAGATATAGTTGGTGTCGTGTGGGGACACATTGCAAGCAGGGCATACATTTTGTATATCGGGGTTGATTCTGGATAGGTAAGAGTTTAACCTGTTACAGTATCCAGATCGAAGTTGAGCTAGAGTGACTCGCGTTTCCCTGGGGAGTGTGCGTTCCTCTTCCGCTAGTTTTGGGTATTGTTCTTTGAGTTCTGGATTCACCGGGCAATTCCTGGCATAAAGGTCCGACGCCTGTTTGTGAAGTCCGCTGAGGGCCTGCTTGTGTTTTTTGGCTTCATACGGCTGAGTTCTCAGTTGCCGTATTTCCTCATAATGCTTACGGAGATGACTCCTTAAGCCCCTGGGCGGTGTTGGCTCATCAATCAGATGTCTGTTGGGATGCCCATGTTTTTGGGTATTCAACAGGAACTGTTTGGTTAGCATTTCATTTCTCTCCCTGATGGGGAGTATTCTGACCTCATTATGTAGATGGTGTTCTGGGGACATAAGAAAACAGCCCGTGGCGGTTCTCAGAGCAGTATTTTGGCAGGCCTGTGGCTGGCCAATTGCTTTGTAAGTGGTAATGAGCGTTTATTTGTCTTTTCCCCAAGTACTGCCAGCTAAAATTTTGAGGATTTTATTACGACTCTGGATTTTCGGTACAATTGCGGCTGCATGCTCACCAAAATGTAAATCCTGATCAAACGTCACACCCAAAATTTGGGAGTGTAGGACAGTCGGTAGCGTAGTGCCATCGACGTAGATCTTCAAAATGGTCGACATTTGGGACGTCCATGTTGTAAATAAGGTCGCGGATGATTTAGTCGGTGATAATGCCAGGTTTCGCGAAGCGAAAAAACTGGAGAGATCAGGGAGGTAGCCGTTTATTCTGTTGCAAATCTCATCGATCTGTGGGCCTGGGCCTGTGGCCATTATTGTGCAATCATCGGTGTTACTGAAGCAGGATTCGCCGCGGACAGGTGAAGTTGACAATTGGGTTTGGGAAGGGTTGCGCTACACAGCCCCTTGAATCTGGTATTTTAGACGCCTCTTACGACAGGCATACCTACCGCGGGCATCTTCTGACGCCCTAACCCGCTGGGGGTGGGGCATTGAAATCACCTAAGATAGTGCGATTATCGCCAGTGAGTAAGGCGCTGATATTAGTGCGGTATCCCCTGGGGCAACAGGTGGCAGGAGGGATGTAGATGTTGATGATTTCTAGGTTTATATTGCCTGACCGGACAGATAAGCCTTGACGTTCTGAGACACTGTCCCTGTGGCCGATGTCGGGATCAAATATATGATATTGCACGGAGTGGTGTATGATAAACGCGAGGCCGCCACCATTTCCGCTCTAATATCAGGGCATTACTCACTGACGATAATCACATTATCTTAGACGATTTCAATGCGCATCACGATCTATGGCGTTCAAACCTGCAGGTGGACAGCAGGTGTGAAATGTTGGCGGATCAAATAGAAGAAACGACGTTCTGCACAATAAACGGAGACGCCCCACACGTATGATAGGAAACTGTCACAGTTCGCCGGATATATCAATCGTGAGCGCAGGACTCGTAAACTGCCTCAACTGACATCCGATGGTAACATTGGAATCCGACCACCTGCCTATACTTATTTCGCTCGAGCGAAGAGCCGACTTCATCTGCATCGAAACCGCACTTTCATGAACTTTAAGAAAGGAAAGTGGGATGAGTACAAATCCTTTACAGACAATCGCTTTGCTGCCCTTCCTATCCCAACTGATGCTCGCCAAAGGGAACGTGCTTTCTACAAGGTCATTGAATCCGACTCGGCTCGTTTTATTCCCGCCGGAAGAATTCCCAAAATCCGGTCCCATTTTTCCGGGCGAAATGAGAGGAGCATTTAAGGAATTGTAACCTCTCTGCCGGTTTGGGTAGTGTTTGGTCCACCGTAAAGTCCCTATCGAATCCGTCTAAGCACAATGACAAAATTTCCATCGCATTTGGCCATAAAGTGCTGTGGGATGCGAAAAAATGCGCGAGCCGACAATATACACACCTGCTCAAAATAATAGGTACACAGCAGTCCTTCAATTTCAAAACAACAAAAATCCATTTTATTAAATCAATATTATGAAAATAAAACATACTTTTATCCTTGTCCTATTTATTAATGAAAATAAGCAAACTTCACATTAGAGTATCGAAAAACATATTAGTTATTATTTAAAAACATTATTTGGCCGAAACTAACCTGCTCATAAAAATAGGTGCAATTTTGATGAGATAGTAAGTATGAAAAAAATATATGAAACAAAACTTTTCTTTTACACATTTAACATTGCTTAGTTAATAACCACTATATCCATTTATTACTTAAATCAGGTTTTCAATTGGTTTTAAGTCCGGGGATTGACTAGGAAGCTTCAAAACATTAACATCATGGTCCTCAAAGGATTTCTTGACCAGCTTAGATGTATGTTTTGGGCCGTTGTATTCCTCACACACCCAACGTAATGGCATGTTTTTCTCAGCATAAGGTAGCATGAAATTTTCTGGTATGTCCCTGTAATCCACAGCTGTCGTTTTATTGGTTGTTGTGCAATAGGACCTACCCCATACCAAGACGATCACCCCCATACCATAACATTTCCACCTCTATGGTTCACAGTTTTTTTTTTGTGAAACGGAAGTGGAACTCGTTTTCTTTTGGGCGACGTACATTTCTTTCCGCATCATTTCCAAACAAATTTATTTTGTTTCGTCGTTCCAGAGTATACTTGTCCACTTTTTCGATCCTTCAGGTCCTGACCAATCCAAATGCTCGTTTCCAAACGTTAAACTTGTTTTTAAATTTTTCCCTCGCATTAGTGGAACTTTTCTGGCTATTCCTCCGGGTAGACTAGCCTTGTGCAAGCGGCTGCTAACCGTTTGTATACTAACTACGTTGCCTATTTCTGCTGCTATCACCTTTGATGTCTTAAAAGAAATCCTTTGAAGACCATGATGTTAGTGTTTTGAAGTGGCCTAGTCAATCCCCGGACTTAAATCCGATTGCAAACCTGTTGGGAGATTTAAGAAAGAAATTGGCAGGTCAAACTTTCTTCTACAAAGACCAATTATAGGAATGTGTTCAAAAAACTTGGTTTGAGATACCCGTAGAAACCTGCCAGACTTTAATCAATAATATGCTCATAAGAATGGGTAAAGTAGTTCAGAATGGAGGTGGATATACTGGTTATTAACTAAGCAATGTTAAATGTGTAAAAGAAAAGTTTTGTTTCATATATTTTTTTCATACTTACTATCTCATCAAAATTGTACCTATTTTTATGAGCAGATTAGTTTCGGCCAAATAATGGGAGGAGCATTTAAGGAATTGTAACATCTCTGCCGGTGTGGGTAGTGTTTGGTCCACCGTAAAGTCCATAATGACACAATTTCCATCACCTTTGGCGATAAAGTGCTGTCGGATGCGAAAAAATGCGCGAGCGCCTTCTGCCGACAATATATAATGCATTATACGGTTGGGAAAGTTGGACGGCGGGCCAACAGACGCGCACATAAACATAAATTCAGCGTGTCCCCAATTACCATCACCGCCAAAGAGGTTGAGGATGCCATCGGTCATGCTAAACCATCTAAAGCAGTGGGCCCAGACGACATAGCCATGCCGATGCTTAAAAGCCTAGGTAAAGAGGGATTCAAATATTTAGCACATGTGTTCAACCTGTCCCCTTCCACCTTTGTCATCCCGGAAAAATGAAAAATAGCCAAGGTGGTCCCGCTACTAAAGCCTGGGAAACCAGCTAACATAGGAGATTCGTATCGCCCGATATCTCTGCTATCGCCAGTAGCCAAAACACTTGAAGCCATTCTGCTCCCCTACTTTAAAGCAAATTTTCAACTAGCCTATCATCAGCATGGCTTTAGAAAACTACATAGCACAACCACCGCGCTAAATGCCATTAGCACACAGATAAATTGCGGTTTAAATCAAAACCCCCACCATAGAACAGTACTCGTTGCGTTAGACATGTCAGAAGCTTTTGATACCGTCAACCATGGCACGTTACTGCAAAACCTGGAAGAGTCTACCCTTCCACCAAGTCGTAAGAGGTGGACCGCAAATTATCTGGGTGGTCGGCAGGCATCCGTTCCAATTCAGGAACGCAACATCCAAACCAAGAAGAATTAAACAAGGGGTGCCACAGGGAGGTTTCCTCTCCCCACTTTTGTTTAACTTCTACATATCAAAGCTACCTTCGCCAGGAGTCACTATCGTTTCCTACGCCGATGACTGCACAATAATGTCCACAGGCCCAGGCCCACAGATCGATGAGCTTTGCAACAAAATAAACGGCTATCTCCCTGATCTCTCCAGTTTCTTTGCCTCGCGAAACCTGACATTGTCACCGATTAAATC
The DNA here is from genome assembly GCF_040869045.1 of Eurosta solidaginis. NCBI lineage: Eukaryota > Metazoa > Arthropoda > Insecta > Diptera > Tephritidae > Eurosta > Eurosta solidaginis. The sequence continues at coordinate 118,875,342 of NC_090323.1, read as the reverse complement.
ATGGTCGGCCTTATATACAATACTAGCAGAACCGGCAGACGTTGTTCTGCCCTAAATTTTTGGTCTATCTGCATACATTTTAATAAGCTTTTTCCGTCTAACTCTGCCCTCGCCCCTCTACACTTTTTCCTAATCTTTGTATTCACTCCTCCCTCCGTATTTTTCGCTTCATCTATCACCATCTTCGTCTCCTTCTATCTCTTTCTCAGTCTTTTCCTTCTCTCTTTTCTCTTCTCTTAAGTTTTTCTCATTCTTGGTGGTATGTATTTTGTTCCAGTCCCATTCCGAGTCTCAGTCCCAGTCCCACTCCGAGTCTCAGTCTCAGCCTCAGTCCCAGTCCTGTTCCTAATCACAGTTCCAGTCCGTCTCTGGTCTACTTCCCGGAAAAAGGCATCGTAAATACTAATATAGGCTAATTTATATACCAAATTTCAGGCAAATCGAATAGGACGTATGTAAATATGTATGTGGGTATTATTAATGCATGTCTTTATTTCGGCTTCGCATGCATATTTATCAGTTTTGCCAGGTTGATGCGACTAAATCGAATATTACAATGAAAATTACTTTAAAGCTCTCAGCAACAGCTTTCATTTGATATCCATAATACACACACATTCTAGGGGTATGCGGGTCCATGTTTTGGCCTATATCTCGAGGCCCTAGTCACCCAGCTGTGTAAAACTTACTCTGTACTAAAGCACACATCAACAGCTTCAATTTGATATCCATAATACACACACATTCTAGGGGTATGCGGGTCCATGTTTTGGCCTATATCTCGAGACCCTAGTCACCCAGCGGTGTAAAACTTACTCTGTACTAAAGCACACATCAACAGCTTCAATTTGATACCCATAATTTAAAAACACATCCTAGTGTTACCCTTATCGACGTTTCTGCCTATATCTCGAGACCCTAGTCACCAATAGGTATGAAAACTACCCTGTACTAAAGCACTCATCAACAGCTTTCATTTGATATCCATATTGTATAAACACATTCTAGGGGTGCCCGGGTCCACGTTTTGGCCTATATCTCGAGACCCTAGTCACCAATAGGTATGAAAAATATAGTTATTCATCTACATTAATGTTGTCGCCTTCAAAATAGTCCCCATTAGATATTATGCACTTGTGTCAGCGCTTCTTCCAATTCTCGAAACACTTCTCAAACTCGATCGTTGGGATAGCCTTCAGACCTTTCAGCGATGCCCTTCAAGGTTCTATTTATTTTTGGAAATAGAAAAAAGTCACACGGAGCCATGTCTGGCGAATATGGAGGCTGGGGCATCGTTGCAGTATTGTTTTTGGCCAAAAATCCACGAACAACCAATGAAGTGTGAACAGGTGCATTTTCGTGGTGCAAAAGCCATGAATTGTTTTGCCACAAATTCGGGCGTTTCTTTCGGATTGCTACACGTAAACGGTGTTGAACTTGTATTATTTTTGCTTGGATTCCAAGCTAAAAAAACTGACGAAACTTTATCGGAACTTCAAAACACAAAAACAATTTCTATCGTGAAAAAGCGAGACCACTATTCCCCCAAAATTAGTGAGTTTGACATGTTTTTGTTTATGTTTTACATTTTATTTTTACACTAACACTTTTAACAATAAAAACAATGCAAATAACACGGGAAAATTATTTCGGCCTCTAATGGTTCACTTTTTTCACAAGAATGTTGATTTTAATTGCGTTTTTATGCACCCAGTTTTCAAACTAAAAACAAAATTTTCATGTGTCAGAAAAAAATAAAGAAAAAACGGCCGAATGTCAAAAAAACCTATCGAAATACAAATTGGCTCGTTTGTTTTCAATGAACTAGATTGTATTTTCATTGTATTTCGTTAGTTTTTTGAAATATAGTTTACACACTTACACCAGTACTGAATATTGAGAGCAAAAAATTGGTTGTATTTTATTTTAGTCGATTTTATGATAGTTTATTTTATTTTAGTTTATTTTATTTTAGTTTATTTTATTTCATTTTAGTCTACTTTAGTTTATTTTATTTTATTTTAATTAATCTTAGTTTAGTCTATTATACTTTAAGTAATTTTATTTTAATTTAATTTTTACTTTTATTCAATTTTAATGTTACTTAGTTTAACATTACTTTCATTTGTACATACTTTCCCTTTTTATTTCCCTATTCATAAGAATATAATTTTCTATTTTATTTAATTGAGTTCAGTTCGCCTTAAATTATATATTTTTTTCTCACCTTTTAAAAACAAATTTTTTTAAAGTTATTCAATACAACTTATGTGCTTTCATCAGTTCAATTATTACAGGTATTAAAAAGAAGAAATATTATAATGATAACATGATCCCGCTTCCGGATATCGATTGGCTTAAATGAATATGCTTAGTTATACGTGAATACAGACAAATGTATTCTTACAAATCTTTCAAGTTTTAAAACACGAACTTTCTTCAAAATACCCTGATACATATGCAGGTCAGAATTGACCAACAAACTTTAAACGTTTGACATAATATCTTAACGTCCATGCTTAAAATTTACATTTTTATTTAGGTATACTGTGTAAATTATTAAGAATTATCATTTAAGAATTAAAGGTATATAAAAAGAATAAATAAATACTAGCCCGCTATAGCGTCGGGAAGATACAGACCGAACATTTCTAACTTAATTATCTAAAATATATAGTATGTTTACTTGCGAAGATGAAAAATAAAGAAAACTCCAATATACCTAAGTGCGTATGAATGTATTAATTTTCAATAAGGGCAAATGAAAATAGTCGGACACTTTTAAATAATATATTTAGCTGTTACATTTCAATTATGGGTATATAACATACAAATTTGCACATCTAGTCCTTAAAGCTAAATATACACATATAGTTAATACATTTATCATGCTTATGCATTTGATATCAAATCTTTAATTCTATTCATTTTCATTTTAAATTTAATACTCCGAAATTTACAAATTTGTTATGCCGTAAATATTAACGTTTCGATAATCATAAACAATATAGTGTGAAAAGTTCAACACTTATTGCCCGTCAACGGCAATAGTTCACGCCTTTGAAAAGTGTGCTTCCTTACAATCTAAATATATTTAAACGAATACGCCCCAGGCGTCATATACGTACATAGTATATAAAGAATAAATTTTACGCATGAAGAAAAAAATTTTATTTGCGTTCATATATATTTCAAGTATTTTCCATTTTTTTTCTCGATGTTTGCATATACCTACATTTATGTATATTTTAAATGGTGTTATTTCAAAAATCTAACATAAGTTCATTAAATTAAATGTAAATAGAAAAAATTTGGTTTTCCGTATCACGGAACGAACTCACCCGGTTAGATTTTGTCTCGCGGTTATGGCCGGGTTGTTGCAGCAGGCCTATGGTTGGCGGCCCTTCTGTTGTTGTTAGTGCTGGGTTCGTTGCAGCAGGCCTATGTTTGGCGGCCTTGCTGTTGTTGTTGCTGCTGGTGGTAGTTGGCGCTGTTGATGGTATTAGCTCGTAGTGTAGTGGCGCTGTTGATGGTATTAGCGCGTGGTGTTGTTGGCGCTATTGATGGTGTTAGCGCGTGGTGTTGTTGGCGCTACTGATGGTGGTAGCGCGCGGTGGGTATTGTGACCGCCTGTTTTTGCGGGCGGAATTTTGATGTGATCGCCTGCTTATTGTGGTCAATTGTCGGCGTTGGAGTGGTGGTGTTTTGATGGTGATCTTGCTGGCGGTAATTTTTGTTAAGCTTGTAAAAAAATATGTAGGAAACTGGCAGGACTAGAGTTTACTTGCAGGGTTTGACAGAGAACATGCGCGGCTTTGGTTGGATGGGCAGCGGAATGCTACTCCTAAAATAGCAACGTCTTTTATTTTATTTCGTAGCAGTCATCTCACGTTTTCCATTAGCTATTACGGAAATCAAATTGTTGCACATTTACCTGCAGCCTTATTTTTTTAAAGCAGCCAATACCGCGCAGATTCCCAAAAAGTTCGGTTTGTGTTTATGACTACCGTATATTTACATTTGGTTTTCGCTTGCCAATTATTTCGGAATACTTCACATTTCTGTCCACAATGAAGAAAAATCCCCGCGCTTGTTGGCTTCTTCCGCTGGTGCCTTAATATTTTCACTAGATATGCTATTGCACTATAACATTGATAAGCGTGTTTAGCGCATTTGAACATTCCAAGAATATTTTGGGGATATTTGCATGTATTTGGATATGAATTGCGAATAAATAATAACTTTATAATTTATAATTCGCAGATTACTCTCATTTTTTTTATTGAAAATTATCACTTTAAATCGTTCGACCACTCGCGACCACCACCGAACACCACGCTTCCCATTTACTTATTGAATTCTTCAAATTCCCAACCACGCTGTCATGGCCGTTGGGAAAGAAAATTGTCTTGTCCTCATAGCGCATGCGCCATGGAAAAAAACAGTTAAATCTCCTGATTTAACTGTAACTGCCATTATTGTATGCTTTGACAATATGGTGATCTCTTCTCTACTGCAACACATACCTTGTTCTGATTGTCAAAATCCTCGTGTTGATGTTAGGCGAATGGAACGTAGAGAAAGCGTAAAGCTTTGCAACTTTTGTGTATTGTGGGAAAGTTGTGCGCTAAATTAGCTAAAAATTTACCACCACGGCAATAAGTAATTATCCATGTGTTGATTACATTTTGCTAGAGTTGTGCTTTTTCGTTCATTTCAGAGGTTCGAATCTTTCGTTCTTTTTCTGATGAACGAACAAGTTGTTCTTTTTGTTCATCTGTTCTTTTTTTTCAAGCAAATTTGTTCACTGGTGCTCGCACCCACGAAAAAAGCCAACAAGTATAGATGGGGGTGTGTATGCAGCAATGCTTCGTGTAGGTATATTTAAATGTTTTATGAATAAATAAGTTAATATATATATATGTATAATTAACTTCAAAAAAAGTTACATATTTCGGAAGATCCAGGAAATTGCAAGAGTACAGACACAAATTGTATATTAGATAAAACGAACTAAAAGAATAAATGAACTAAAAGTACAAATAGAATCGAAATTTAAGACCTAGTTCACTTGTTCAGTTGAGAGACCCGGTCAATCGAACAAGTTCAGAACGAAACGACCCAACTCTACACTTTGCTTTGCTATCTCTTTTTGACAATCTCTATGCCAGTGCAATGAAAATAATAAAATCAGCTGATGAGATGAGCCACCTATACCATTGAGCCAGGTGTTGCCAGGCGGCGCCATCCGCACAAATTCAAAAAAAAAAAAAAACAAAAAAATGTTTTAACCACTCCCGGCAGACAATGAGTGAGGTGAATCCTAACCCTTTCACCTATTAACTAACCAACTACTAACAGTCAGCAGAGCGATCGCAATGAGAACCTCACAAGTGGACCATAACATGCTGATGTTGTGACAGTCTTTGGTGAAATATAAATGCAGGATCCGAGTGATATGAGAGCTACGTTCATCTATGTATCTGCCCATTTGCACCGCAATCAAAAATTGAAACAGCTTTGAAAGGTTAAATTCTCTTTTACTTGAGCATATTTGTATTGGAAGTCAAATTGTTTTTTGTCCAAAATGCTACAACTACTTATAGAACAGAGCTGTGAAAAGATTGAATCAATTGAGTGTGCATTATCTCTGCACTCTTTTAAAAATTGGAATTTTTTGGTTTTATATTGTAAATCACCATTCCTGAATGGTTTAAAATACTTCAACTCAAAGCCAAAGTGTGTGTGTTTTTGAATAGTAAAATATAATTCAATATAGAATGTGAATGTAAGAAGCATTCCCAATCATTAATGATTGTAAACTTCAAATTAATGCACACGTTTTTACCATTCCGTACTAAATACTTTTAACCCAACGTTAGTATTTTGTTTACTTTCATTACTTACAGATATGTTAAAACAATTTAGGAGTTGGGTGAAAAAAGGCGTTAAACGGCCGAATTATTCAAATAGTTCATACTAAAGCCAGAAGTTGTAAATTGCCTTCATGGTTTCAAAACGTAGAACATACAACAAATAGCACATAGTAGAAGATTTTTTATAATTCGTAATTGAGTTGGTTTCACTGGTTGCGCTACATCAACAAATTTTAAGCGTTCTGCCTTTGTTCCTTTTCTTTATAAATATATATATGATGCGGATAAGTTACTTAGATAAAAGCATATGGTTCTGGACTACATATGCGAAAATCATGTAAGTGTAGTCGAATTTGCTGAAATTTCACAAAGACAATATGTATATTGCTTTCTCGATATAAGGTGACTAGATGTGTCATGGATTGGTTTGGGGGGGTGGGTTTGATGGGGATGAAGACAAAACGAGGTACCTGCTGTCATCGAGTAAAGAGTCAGCGCATATGCGCCTTGGCAACCACGCTGTTGGCAGCCATAATTTCGAAATTGTAAAATACTTCGTTTATTTGGGAACCAGCATCAAGCAACAACATCAGCTCTGAAATCCAGCGAAGAATCACTCTTGCCAATAAATGCTACTTTGGACTAGGTAGGCAATTGAAAAGTAAAGTCCTCTCTCGGCAAACGAAAACATACTCTATAAGACGCTCATCGTTCCCGTCCTGCTATATTGTGCAGAACCACGCTAATTATTAATTTACTGATTCCTGTTAGGAACGCACAAACAAACAGAAAGATAACAGCAATGCTTTTCATTGTTTTTCGTATCGCACTGTAAAGCGTAGGCACGCGACCAAAGCGGTTATGTAAATCCGCCTCTGTTGCGATGCTTCTCAGACAGATGAGTTCAATGTATGGCCTCACCTACATATATATATATTTCTACCTTGATGTTTTTGCGACTTTTCTTTACTAATATTTCTCAGTATTGCTGGCTCGAGGTCAAAATTTTGTTCGTTCCGCAAAGAACAATAAATTGTTGATTTTTTTATTTTATTTATTTAGAAATATATATTTATGTAGGTGCGGCCATAAATTGAACTCATCTGTCTGGCGATGCATCGCAACGGAGGCGGATTTACATAACCGCTTTGGTTGTGTGTCTACGCTTTACAGTGCGATACGGAAAACAATGAAAAGCCTTGCTGTTATCTTTCTGTTTGTTTGTGCGCTTCTAACAGGAATCAGTAAATTAATAATTGGCGTGGTGCCATTAAAATTGTTGATTGTTATTGTTTATTGTTTTTTGCGGAACTAACAAAATTTTGACCTCTAGCCAGAAACACTGAGAGATATATATTTCGTAAAGTTCGTCGAATGTTAAGAGAAACAAGAAGTTGAGAAATTGTCAAAGGGGATTTACAACCCAAGGAGTCTCTTATATTATGGACCTGCTAAAGCTTCAGATCGAAGAAACACGACCAAAGATTCTATTCAAATCCGCCTTAACATATGGCGCTGGTGAAAATCTCCCACCAATATGTACATAAGTACTGTGAGTGTGATAATAAACTAAAAGAGCAGGCAAAAATATGCATGTAAAGAAAAGTTATATTACCTTCGCTTGTATGCATGTTTGTAACTCTCTAGGCTAGGCGCGCAAAAGAGAGCTAGTTAATGCTTAGGAGACCCATCTAGTGGCAGTTATTGAAGACTCGCGGCAGCGGTTAAATAACTCGATACAAAACGAGTTGTGCTTAATAGCGGAGACACGAAACTCTGTTGGCCATAGTGTATATCCTATTGCTGAATGAACGGTGAATCGTGGACACACACACTTAGTGGAGATTAGTGAAGTCATAAAATGGAGAGACACGTTTCAGTTGCAACTTAGTATAATGCATACTAAAATTTAGCAGTACTAATTTTATGCGCAATTTCAGTGGTGTAGACAAACAAAACTTAAGTGTTGCTGTAATGCGCGTAAAAAAATACAGTTAATATCGAACTAAAAAGTTAAATATAATTTTAAAATAAGCTTAAAAGAATTATGAACGAAAAATACTAGTATTATTGTGAAAAAAGCGTAAGGCGCTCGATATACGAAAAATATGGCACAAAGCGCCCACGCTTTTTTCACAATAATACTAGTATTTATTTATTTATTTATTATTTAAAGTCGATGACAAACTATGATCGACTGCATAATATAAAAGATATATAAATATACAACTCAAAAGTTAAAATTTAAGATATACCTAGATTTCAATAATGTTATATTACAAACAAAGATATTATTGAACATTACAGTTTAATTTCAGAATATAATAATAAGAAATATGATCAGAAATAAGATCTTATACCGAGATCTTATACTGGCATTAGATTCCGCTCAGCATGATTTCGGAATGCAGTGGATTCCAATCTTGCTGTTGGGATGCAACAAGATTCCAATCAGCATGTCATGGGAATCCGGCAGTGCTAAGAGTAGTGTAATGAGGATACGCCATCACAAGGCATAAAAATGTAACATGACTTGTGTTGTTGGAATGCACCGGATTCCAATCATCTCGATGCCTGACCCATAAGATTATACTGCCGGAATGCATACGATTCCGGTCAGTGACACATGAAAAAGCATGTTTTTAACGTTGTTGGAATGCACCAGATTCCAATCAACACAGTACTCTCTTGTTCCTTCTTAATGATACATGTTAATAAATATTCCTCCATCCTTATACGAGAGTATCTTTCGTTCATTATTGTTTTAAACTTATTTTGAAAATTATTTTTAACTTTTTACTTCGATATTATTTAAAAGCGTTTTCTTTATTTTTTTACTTTTTATTATTTATTTATTTCTGAAATAGCTTTGTTGTTGTGTCATTTAAAAAGTTGTTACCACATTCTTTTATTACACAAATATAATAGACTTGAGTACAGAAAATGTTGAAACTAGAAAATGTTTTACCGGAACACTTTGTTGTTGCGTGTAAAAACTTTTCACAACAATTTAAGAAACTGCGTTTTCTATGCTTTTTAGACTGAGAGAAGTAACCGCATGTAATAAATTAAGGTTTTAATGAAAATCAGTAACTCTGAGCTGCAATTTTCTCCAAATTTAAGCTAGTGGAACACAGCAGCACCTTTGTGACTACATAAACCCTGGTTCAATGTTTTACGTCCTTGCACAGAACTCTAATTGACCGTTTTCAACCGAAACAACAACGGTAACCCAGATTTTCCCGTTACACACTTGTACTAATCCACAATGGTAAATTCATTGGCGCTTAGTCATAGTCAAGATAAAATAGATTTTAATTTAGTTGCAGCTTTTTGACATAAATTTCTATGAGCTATCTGTCAAAAATGCTGCAACTAAATTTAAAACCTGTTTTATTTTGATCAGGGAAGGAAAATAATAATTATGTTTTTTTTGGAGTCGAATTATGCATTCTTTTTATTTTTCGAACTTTTTCCATAAAAGTACACACATAAAAGTAAAATCTGTATTTTTATTTTTTGAGTCCGACAGAACTAGTTAAACTCGGACTTTTAAAAATAAAAGTCCGGAAATAAAAGTTAAATCCGGACTTTTATTTTTTAAAGCGAAAATAAAAGTCCCGCTTGATAACTAAGAAACGGCTTATCCGAATTAAAAAAATCCGAGTTTAACTAGTTCTATCGGACTCAAAAAATAAAAATCTGAAAATATTTTTTATCTTGATCCAAATATATTTAAAATCCAAAATTAATAGTTTTGCAAGGACTTCTATTATCAAAGGAATAACAGTTTCAGCCCCTGATTTTGACTATGACTATGCGCCACTAGATTTGGTTATTTTGCACTAAAATAAAGCCGATTCTAAGAACAGAAGAAAATAGTACTTTAATAAAATTTCAAGATTTTAGACTATTTTTCGCATATAATATATAATATTTTTATATAGTAAAGCGAAATCGGTTAATATTATAATATGTATAAAAATTGTTAGAAAAATACAAAATTTAAAGTAATTAACAATGTCAGAAAGAATCGTAGGTACATTTGTAGGTGCGTACGGAACGCTCCAGACGTTTGCATTAACTTTAAGTAGCAGGATTTTCTCTCTCTCTTATAAATAATTGAGATATTAAAAAACACTATGCTTTAATGTGTATTTTACTACAACAAACATATATGAATAAAATTCAGTAATTTTTTATTTACTGAACTAATAAAGACAATGCCATCACTAAACAAGTCAAACATAAGTTGTTGCTGTATTAACGATAAGTGTAGTTTAAGCAATTCAAAGGAATGCAAAGGATTGTGGAATGCATTCCTCCGAGTATTGCAAATATAAAATTCATTATTCCGGCCTAAGAAAACAATTTTGAAATAATTATTTCAAATGGAATGCATTTGAAAGTATGTTTGAAACTTAAAAACTCTGCCAACATGTCCCTAAAACATGGTGTTTTTCCTGCTGCTTGGAAGGAATCTTTCCGTTTAGCGGTGAGCTAATGTGAGAAGGCGACAACCTGGGTAGGCCACTCTGACATAATCGGTTTAAGGGCTAGCCGGGGGAAATCTCATCGGCAGCGTCTGTACACCTCTAGGTGCGGCACAAGCGGGCGTCTGCCAACTGAGCGGGTTGTGCGCTGGGCTTGGGACCCGCCACGTAAAACCATACTCCAATGAAATATAACAACAAGCCTCGGCAAAATTTTTTAATATATCATTCATCTGCGCCCATGCGCCGACAGAGGAGAAAGACGATGAGGTGAAAGACGCTTTTTATGAACAATTAGAACGCACATACGAGCGCTGCCCCCATCATGATATAAAAGTCGTGCTTGGCGACTTTAACGCCAGGGTGGGCAAAGAAGGTGTTTTTAGCCCTACAGTCGGAAAGTTCAGCCTACACAATGAAACTTCTCCGAACGGACTAAGGCTGATTGACTTTGCCGGTGCTCGAAACATGGTCATATCCAGCACGAGGTTCATGCATAAAAAGATACATCAAGCTACATGGCTGTCTCCTGATCGAAATACTCGCAATCAGATCGATCACGTTGTGATAGGCGGACGGCATGCCTCCAGTGTTTTAGATGTGCGCACGATCCGAGGACCTTACATCGACTCGGACCATTATCTCGTTGCAGCCAAAATACGCACCCGCCTCAACGCGGCTAAAACCAAGGAACAAAAAACACAAGGAAAGCTAGACGTCGAAAAGCTTCCATCACAACAGACTGCCAATGATTTCGCAACTCGACTCTCACACCTGCTCTCTGAGAGCACAACTCATCCTGAAGGAATACAGGAGCAGTGGGAGCATATCTCCAAAGCACTTCGTACTGCCGCCGTAGAAAAAATTGGTTACCGGCGGCCACGAAAAAACAACTGGTAAGATGAAGAATGCCGCGTTGCAACCGAAAGAAAAGACGCTGCCTACAGGGCTACGTTAAAAGCGAGCGCGACAAGAGGAGTGTGTGAACGCTATCGTGAGTTGAAAAGGGAAGCGAGACGCCTTTTCAGGAAGAAAAAAGCAGAAGCAGAAAGGCGTGAGTGTGAGGAGCGTCAGCTGCTAGCCACCAAGAATAACGCCCGAAAATTCTACCAAAAAATACGGCGACAGACGGAAGGTTTTAAGACCGGGGCAAACTCCTGTAGGAATGAAAACGGCGACCTTGTAACTGATGTCCAGAGAGTGCTTAGATTATGGAGGGAATACTTTTCTGCTCTCCTAAATGGAGGCACAATTCACCGCGCAGAGATGAAGAACCCGATCCCGCAATCGATGATGATGGAATATATATCCCCCCGCCCGATTATGACGAAGTTAGAATAGCAATAACCAGATTGAAAAACAACAAGGCCGTGGGCGCTGATCGATTGCCTGCGGAGCTATTCAAGTACGGAGGCGAGTAGTTCGTAAGGCGCATACAGCAGCTTCTTAGCAAAATATGGGCGGACGAGTGCATGCCCGACGGTTGGAATCTAAGTGTTCTTTACCCAGTCCACAAGAAGGGGGATACTGCAAAATGCACCAACTATCGTGGAATCAGCCTTCTTAATATCGCATATAAGGTCCTTTAAAGTGTATTGTGCGAAAGATTGAAGCCCACCGTGAACCGGCTGATTGGACCTTATCAGTGCGGCTTCAGACCTGGTAAATCTACCATCGACCAGATTTTCACAATGCGCCAAATCTTGGACAAAACCAGCGAAAAAAAATCGACACATATCACCTCTTCGTCGATTTTAAAGCCGCCTGCGACAGCACGAAAAGGAGCTGCCTATATGCCGCTATGTCTGAATTTGGTTTCCTCGCAAAACTTATACGGCTGTGCAAAATGACGTTGAGCAACACCATCAGCTCAGTCAGAATTGGGAAGGACCTCTCCGAGCCGTTCGAAACAAAACAAGGTTTCAGATAGGGTGACCCTCTATCGTGCGATTTCTTTATTTTGATGCTGGAGAAAATTATACTAGCTGCAGAACTTAACCGCTCTGGAACAATATTCTATAAAAGCGTGCAATTACTGGCCTATGCTGATGGCATTGATATCATCGGCCTAAACACCCGCGCTGTTAGTTCTGCTTACTCCAAACTGGAAAAGGAAGCGGTAAAGATGGGTTTGATGGTGAATGAGGACAAAAAATCGGCAATAAATGCTACTTTGGACTAGGTAGGCAATTGAAAAGTAAAGTCCTCTCTCGGCAAACCAAAATCATACTCTACTAGTCACTTATCGTTCCTGTGCAGACGCATGGACTATGACAACATCACATGAAACGGCTCTGGGAGTGTTCGAGATAAAAGTTCTTCGAAAGATTTATGGACCTCTACGCGTTGGCGAGTACCGAAGAGGATTTAACGATGAGCTGTACGAGCTATACGCAGACATCAACATAGTCCAGTGAATTAAAACGCAGCGGCTGCGCTGGCTAGGTCATGTTACGCGAATGAAAGATGAGGTAGAGGGCGGCCCCCACTTTTTTGGAAGAACCAGTCGAAAAAACGATTTAAACTCCCTTGGTGTGACCAATTAGCGCCGGTTGGCAGAGAGAAGTAGCGACTGGAGCGCCTTGTTGGACGGCCATAACCGCTTAAACGGTTAAGCGAGTGGCATTTTAAGATTTGTTTACAAAGAAATCCTATGAAAAAAATTTTTAAGTGTTACTTTTCGTATGGCACGTCGATATGTATTTATTAATTTGTAAGAGCTGGTTTAAAGAAGCAGTCGAGACTTGTTTGTTCTTTTTCTTTTGAGTAATAGCTTTTGACAGTTTTCGCCCGCATATTAATAAGATCTGATATCTGATTTGTAACATTATTGTTCTCATATCACTTTATCAAAGTATTGATGCATCCAACTGCTTCCGAAAAAGTCACTTTCTATTGTTTCATATCTTGCTCGATAGCTGATTCTGCGTTATCATTATCGGACACTTTGTAATCTTCGTCATCTTCCGTAATTAGAACGTCGTTCCAATTTTCAATGTCGTCAATGCTGGGGGTGAATTCACGTTCTATGAAGTTGTGAAATGAAAACATTTTTCACCACTTCTGAGTCTGGTTTCCCCGCAAAACTTATACGACTGTGCAAAATGACGTTGAGCAACACCTTCAGCTCAGTCAGAATTGGGAAGGACCTCTCCGAGCCGTTCGAAACAAAACGAGGTTTCAGATAGGGTGACCCCCTATCGTGCGATTTCTTTAATTTGATGCTGGAGAAAATTATACTAGCTGCAGAACTTAACCGCTCTGGAACAATATTCTATAAAAGCGTGCAATTACTGGCCTATGCTGATGGCATTGATATCATCGGCCTAAACACCCGCGCTGTTAGTTCTGCTTACTCCAAACTGGAAAAGGAAGCGGTAAAGATGGGTTTGATGGTGAATGAGGACAAAACGAAGTACCTGCTGTCATCGAGCAAAGAGTCAGCGCATATGTGCCTTGGCAACCACGCTACTGTTGGCAGCCATAATTTCGAGATAGTAAAGGACTTCATTTATTTGGGAACCAGCATCAACACTAGCAACAACATCAGCACTGAAATCCAGCGAAGAATCAATCTTGCCAATTATATCAACATTCAAGTTGATATTTTAAAAAAACTTATTTTTGTTTGTAATATAAAATTTATTTTTGTTTATTTTTGAGTTTAGATATTTTCAAACTAATTAGAATTTTCTTTTTTTTGAAGTTATTCAAAATTTTAAGTTAACACGAAAACTCAATTAAAATTATTTTAAAAATTAAAGTAAAGAGTACAAAGTAGTTAACACTATATTTACTAATATATCAACATTCAAGTTGATATTTTAAAAACTTTTGTTTTGGTTTGTAATATAAAATTTATTTTTGTTTATTTTTGAGTTTAGATATTTTCAAACTAATTAGAATTTTCTTTTTTTTGAAGTTATTCAAAATTTTAAGTTAACACGAAAACTCAATTAAAATTATTTTAAAAATTAAAGTAAAGAGTACAAAGTAGTTAACACTATACCAATAAATGCTACTTTGGACTAGGTAGGCAATTGAAAAGTAAAGTCCTCTCGCGGCGAACGAAAATCATACTCTACAAGTCACTTATCGTACCCGTCCTGCTATATGGGGCAGAAGCATGGACCATGACAACAGCAGATGAAGCGGCTTTGGGAGTGTTCGAGAGAAAAGTTCTTCGAAAGATTCATGGACCTCTACGCGTTGGCGATGGCGAGTACCGAAGAAGATTTAATGATGAGCTGTACGAGCTATACGCAGTCATCAACATAGTCCAGCGAATTAAAAGGCAGCGGCTGCGCAGGCTAGGCCATGTTATGCGAATGAAAGATGATGCTCCGGCGAAGAAAGTGTTTCTATCGGAACCCGCCTATGGAAACAGAGGTAGAGGGCGGCCCCCACTTCGTCGGAAGGACCAGGTGGAAAACGATTAAAACTCCCTTGGTGTGACCAATTGGCGGAGCGAAGGAACGACTGGCGCGCCTTGTTGGGCGGCCATAACCGTTTAGACGGTTAAGCGCCAATTAAGTAAGTATTTGATAAAGTTTCCCACTCCTTGCTTATCCACGAGCTGGATCGACTTGGCTTGCAACCTGGTCTCACCCAGTGGATATCTTCGTATCTCTGCGGTAGAACGCAACAAGTCATATTTAAAAATATTATTTCAAATGTCATTAATGTTTCCTCTGGCGTCCCACAGGGCAGTCATCTCGGTCCAATTCTGTTCTTGCTATTTATGCGTTAACTTATTTAACAGTTTACTATAAGTATAATTTCCAACTAATTATTATATTAATTTGTTGTCTTCAAGACCAACAAGTTATATTATATTAAATAATTATACATAGAAAAGGAGTAAATTAGAAACAACAAAGTTCATAGACCGTATAGCCCATTTTTTTTAAAACCCATGACGTTTTATCATCAGCGATCCACACATTGAAGGCTTGACGTTTTAACGCATCAGGCCATCAATGCACTTTGAAAGTTTCTATTTATAACTCGTTTTCTACTCTTTGTTGTTTATATTCTTTACCACCGTCAATTGAGTGCGCCAATCAGGTGCTATTATCTCTTTAGACGACCGACCCTCGTGTGTCGTTGGAGTGATTAATCCGTTGGGTTTATTATTGTTATTATATAACAACCTTTAGGGTTAACTAGGCTTGTTTTCTTTCTACCGTGTGCTAACTTAAAGTTATTTCACCTGTGCATATTTATGCACATATATTTATACTTGCAGATATCCTTTAACAAATTACACATTCGGAACAAAAGAACCATTGTTTGAAAAAGATCCGTCAGTGCCGTCCCGTTTCCAGCGAATGCGAGAGGAGTTTGATCGTATTGGAATGAGGCGCTCAGTAGAAGGAGTTCTGCTAGTCCATGAACACGGATTACCGCATGTATTACTCCTTCAATTGGGAACAACATTTTTCAAACTTCCGGGCGGTGAGCTTAACGCAGGAGAAGATGAAGTGGAGGGTCTTAAACGTCTTTTAACAGAAGTAAGTCTAAATTGTAAACTTCTAAACCTTATTTTATTTGGGGACCTGAATAGGATGAACAATTGGATCGGTTTCGTTGAATAGTTTGAATTGGCCTGAACGCTTGAACTAGTTCATGGAACCAGTTTTCTTTTCCTGTGAACGTCGGTTTCGCCTACGCCAAAACCAAAACAACACGAAAGTCCAATGTAAATGGACCTTAACCACGTGAAATTTCCAGGGCGAAGTTAATCTTATGGAAAAATTTCTGTGCGGATATCGAGGGCTCCAGCGAAACAGCGTGGTTGAGGAAAGTCCTACCAAGGGACAAATAGTCCTGGACTAATAAAGAAAGAGAAAGAGGAATGGTCACGTAATATTGTGGAGTGCCTGAAGGTGCTTTTCGGACACATTTCCCATCGGGAGATGATACAGAGGAACCAGCAGACAGCACTTACGTTGGCTTGCCAAGGCAGTTGCGACTCGGGATTTTTCCCAACCAATGGCTGTCATTTTAGTGTAACCCCATTTAATTTGTTGCGTCCTTTCCACAAATTGTCATACTCCCAGCAGATCGTTGCAGAGGGACTGCGCCATATTCTCCTCCTCCGGGAAGGTATCGAACCCAATCCGGGACCTGCACCTGAAAGAATCTTTTTAGGACGGTCACACTATTGTCAGTGTGTCACGTGCAAGAGATGGTTGCATCGGAAAGGTTGTTCTGGGCTAGACCCCAAAACCCGCCGTCCTCGTAACTTCTATAAATCTTTTGTGGCCCCTTGCTGTTCACGCCCCATGGCGCCACCAGCTCATACGGCCACTCCTACTCATAACTAAAATCTCCGAAGTAGAGTTGGTAGCAATGCCCAGCATCACGCCCCGCCCCCATGTTCTTCTCCCCCTCTTTCCGGCAAAAGCAATCGAGTAGGCCAGGGAAACATACTCTTAGTCCCTACCACCTTTTGCACCGTTTGACAGCGCAGAATATATATGTTTGCGACATCTGCCCAAAGCAGCTCCTGCCTTAGACGGTGCCGATTTCCTAGATGTTCTGGTCCCAGTGACGGCAACCCCCCCGACGGGTTTCATCGCGCCATGCTGCCTGGCCCCAAACCCAACTACACCGGGTACCCCAATGCTCGCCCAGGGACGTCCAGTCCCAGGGGCACAACAGCAATTGCGTCCTCGCCTCCCTCAACTCAGTCGTAGTCACGCGTCACTTACCCCAAGAGTGACGACGTCTGCGTCGTTGCACTTCAGAATTCTGCTGTTAAACTGTTGTAAGGTTCCATTTCGGAACCTCCGGAAAAGTTGTACTTACGTACACACCCTACTGCACACTCCACAATCAATACCAAAAACACGTACTTTTAGTTTAGCTTTAGTTTCTTTATTTAAGTTAGTTTATATTTTGTAGGATAACAAATAGTTTTAACTTTTACTTCTAGTTTTAAATTAATCACTAGACTTAGTTAATTTTTTATAATTTTCCCAATACAAAATGGGTTTAGTTTTTTCACACTTGCTTCGTGTGTTCACTTCAATGTCCAAATTTATAATTGTGTCTATATAATTTTTTATGTCAGTGATGTGGGCCGCAGTTGTATTTGACATGCGCGTTGCCACCTGTACGCGCCTGTCAAATACAACTTAAGGACCAACCACATAGAATACCTTATTATATTTTGGTGTAAGGCTTATGTTCCTTATACTTTAGTAATGGGTTAACTGAAAAAATCACGGAGATAGTTGATTTTATGAAGTGGCATAAGATCCGCACTGCTGCGATCCAAGAGACCAAACTCACAGCAATATCTGCACTGCAGACCTGCTCTGGGTATAACGACCACAGAAAATATCACGAGAGCGGAAATAGAAGAGGTCTCGCGTTTATCACCCACCACTCAGTGCAATATAATCTATTTGATCCCGACATCGGCCACAGGGACAGTGTCCTGCAACGTCAAGGCATATCTGTCCGATCAGGCCAAAGCTGGGTAGTAATGATTACTTTAGGTAATCAATTACCGTCAATTCCCCATTACATGTACTTGAGGGAAGTAAGCAATTCCTTTGCTGTGGAGGTGATTACATTTCAATTTCTCAAAAAAAAAAAAATACCAAAAGTAATTTCGTTTCTTTAGGCTCAAGTAAAAAAAAATTTTTTTTTTGTAATTGAAAAAAAAAAGAAATACTTTGCTCAAATATAATTTCTGCCCAGTACTTTCGAAAGGAATTGCAAATGTAATTGAGAGTTTTCCAATTACACAACAGGAATGCCAAATGAAATTAATAATTTCCCATTCCTCAAAGGAATTGCAAAAGTAATTGAAAAATTCTTAGCGTAAAAAATATTTTTGCGATTCAAGCGGTGATTTGATGAGGCCATAGTAACTCCTTGGACCATAAGAAAATGTCTGTCAAACACAAGCACAGTCTTCAACGACTGGCAATTTATTTCTCGCCATATATAAGATCTCGTAGTGTAGATTTGCTGTTGAGCGGCCGGCCAAGTGCTTTGTACTTGGCTAGAAACGTTTCTTCATCTTTTCCCCAAGTGCTGCTGGCAAGCGACTTGAGGATTTTGTTACGGCTTTGTACTTTAGATACAACTTCGATGGCATACGCCTTGAAGGTGCAAGTGTGACCGAATGTTACTCTTAAGATCTTTGAATGACTGCAAATCGGTAGCGCAACACCATCGACGTGAACGTCCAATATTCGACGTTGCAAAACAGAGTGGCCGTGGATTTGGTCGGCTAGGTTCAGATAATTTGCAGTATATCTTTTTATACAAAGGGGAAAGGGTGAACCTTCTATATCTTGGAGTAGAGTACGTTGGTTGACTGTGTCAAAAGCTTTTGACGCTGGTAGTGCTATGTATTTTGCGGAAACCATGCTGATGAGGCGAAGATTCGCAGTAAACTGAGAGAGCAGGAAGGTTTCCGGTGTCTTCGCGACTGGCGAACGGAGTGATACTGTTCGTTATGACTCACCTTCGTTAGCCGGTTTCCCAGGCTTGAAAACGTACGTCAGGCAGCTTTCTCCCTCAGCGCCATGATGTTTTAGCATTGGCATGGCTACTCCATCTGGACCTATTGATTTAGAAGGTTTGGCTTTTTTCATGGCATATTCAACCTCTGTGGGGTGATGGTAACGGGTCACGCGTCGTCTTTGTGGCTATGTTCCCCTCTGTTTGCACGCCATCTGGCTTGTCTCTTCAAGGACGCATTAAAATTGTCGGCAAAAACCGCTAACGCATGTCTTCGAGTCCGCAGAATTGTATCGCCAAAGGCGATGGATGTATTATCATTGTGTTTTTTTTCGGGTTAGACAAGGATTTGACGATTGACCATGCTTATCGAGACCCAGGAGAGGTTGCTGTTATTTCGATGTTCTTCCCAATTCCACGTTTGTGTTAATTTACCAGCCGCGTAGTATTCAAGTTGAGATTCCAAATATGAGTCAAGTTATCTCTAGGTCATGAAAGCGCCTGGCGGAATTTCTTTATAGAATCGTTTAATTAATTGTTAAACATATATCACGTGAGCTAGAATCATAGCGCTGAACCTGGTGATAATGCAATACAATGGAAATCAATGTATATATCCTAATGTCCAATCCTGTGTCGGTATATTCGGATTCTGATTCTACAGAAGTCGCAGTGTATCCTTCGACTTGATCACGCATGGTATCCATACTTTAACTTCCTCCAGCCACCGCAAGCTCGCGATGTTGTCGCACGCTATCATCTTCACATCATGGACCCTGCTGACTACACCCTCAGGATAAGGATCCTTTGAAAATAATGCAAAATTTATTCAAATATTTTTTTCCTTTTTGTACCTTTCATGAAAATGAAATGGTATATTAAGTTCGGTCTGGTTCTCGGAAATTGTAAGTCCTTAAAGGAGAAAAAAACAAATAAGCGTACCGAAATGATCAGGATGGCGAACTGTTGCCTATGTCATTTTAATGTCCGATTAGACATTTATCGGAACCGACCATATGGAACCCCCGTGACATATATCTCCCATACAACCGATTTCTCAGAAAAAGGATTTTCGCCAATGGTTTCTCGTTTTAACGATGTGGCAAGCATTGTTGTCTGGAAAAATCGTCAGCAAGGTCGGTCACTGGTCCGCTTCCCGGAAAGAAGAGTTTCTCAAATAATAACCTGGTCAAGGAAATACCCCGTACCAAAATACAAGGAAATCGCACCATTAATTAATTTTGCTTAGAATATGTCGGCCCCTGGTTAATTTCCCGGCAAAATAAGAAAGAAAGCGAACCAAGCTGTGAATCTAATGCATCCACAATTCTCCTTGAACATATACCAAATATTCATTAAATTGGGTCCAGGTTTTTAGGAGGAGTTCAGTCACAAATACACGTGCATATGATATACATATATATTTTAACGAAGGTATGATAGGAATAATGGGGATGCCATTACCTAAAAACTCACAAATTTTGCGAAACGCCTTATTGCCAAAAGTGAGGGAGATGATAAACTAACCTCTAACATAGTCATGGTACAACGACAAACACGTCATACTGTGAGGAGGCGGGAATTGCAAATATCTCGACTTAAAAACAGTGAGGCACAGAAGAACATCTGACCAATAAACTTTTCAAACAAGGAGGCGAAACAATGTATCATTTATACGCAAACTTTTAAATATAAAGAAGCATTTGGCATTGACAAATGTAGTAGCACCTGGTGCCGCTATACCTTAGTTACACTTCACTTCAAACACTTCTGAGGTTTTACACGGACGACTCTTTGTCATTCTCTGCTCTAATATTATTTGATACAATATGGTTCAGAGGAGGCGCTATGGATGTATCAAAAGATTAAGAATACGAGAAAAAGATTTCCGGAACATTAATGGTATTTACGTTATGCCAGCTGAATGTATCGAAGAAAATTAAAAACTATGCTGCTTTCCTATAGCCACCGCCCTTTGATAGCGGAGGAAGGAAAGGAGATGCCTACTTAGCTGGGAACTTTAAGAGGATAATAATTTGATATTCATTGGTGTTTCCAAATGCTTTCAGTTACCACTCACAAGAAAAATCTGGTGAAATAATTAAAACTCCCGACATCACTACTACTCTCTGATGATAATCGCATTATCTTAGGCGATTTCAATGCCTACCACGATCTATGGCATTCTAACCTACAGGCAGACAGCAGGTGTGAGATTTTGGCGGACCAAATAGAGGAAACGACGTTCTGCACAATAAACGGGACGCCCCACTCGTATGGTAGGAAGCTTTCGCAGTTCGCCAGATCTATCCAATCTATTATTTGTTATTTGATTCTTCAGGCGAATCAAAGATACTTTTTATTTTTTAGTTGATTCGGCATTCAAATAAAAAATACTTTTTATTTGTTTTTTGATTCTTCAGCCAAATCTTACTTAATTGGCGCTTAACCGTTTAAACGGTTATGACCGTCCAACAAGGCGCGTCAGTCGCTCTTTTTCTCTGCCAACCGGCGCCAATTGGTCACACCAAGGGAGTTAAATCGTTTTCCACTTGGTCCTTCCAACGGAGTGGGGGCCGCCCTCTACCTCTGCTTCCATAGGCGGGTTCCGACAGAAACAATTTCTCGGCTGGAGCGCCATCTTTTATTTGCATAACATGGCCTAGCCAGCGCATCCGCTGCGTTTTAATTCGCTGAACTATGTTGATGTCTGCGTATAGCTCGTACAGCTCATGTTGTTGTTGTAATTGTAGCAGTGCTTCGCCCCACCTAATAGCTGCGACCGATCACAAATTGTCATCAATATCCCCTAACGGGAGTCCAAGAAACTTGCTGTTTCAACAGGGGTGGACAATATTGAAAGGGGTGTTAGAGGCGTTGGTTCCACACTACAATTAAAGAGATGGTTGGTGTCATGTGGGGACACATTGCAAACGGGGCATAAATTTTGTATGTCGAGGTTGATTCTGGATAGGTAAGAGTTTATCCTGTTACAGTATCCAGAACGAAGTTGAGCTAGAGTGACTCGCGTTTTCCTGGGGAGTATGCGTTCCTCTTCCGCAAGTTTTGGGTACTGTTCTTTGAGTACTGGATTCACCAGGCAGCTCATCGTTAAATCTTCTTCGGTACCCGCCATCACCAACGCTTAGAGGTCCATAAATCTTTCGAATAGCTTTTCTCTCGAACACTCCCAGAGCCGTTTCATCTGATGTTGTCGGTCCGTGCTTCTGCACCATTTAGTAGGACGGGTACAATAAGTGACTTGTAGAGTATGATTTTCGTTTGCCGAGAGAGGACTTTACTTTTCAATTGCCTGCCTAGTTCAAGGTAGCATTTATTGGCAAGAGTGATTCTTCGCTGGATTTCAGAGCTGATGTTGTTGCTGGTTGCCATATAAACGAAGTCTACAATTCGAAATTATGGCTGCCAACAGTAGCGTAGTTGCCAAGGCGCATATGCGCCTTTTTTTTGGCCTCATCGAACCTATCTTTACTGCTTCTTTTTCCTGTTTGGAGTAAGCAGAACTAACGGCGCGGGTGTTTAGACCGACGATAACAATGTCATCAGCGTATGCCAGTAATTGCACCCTTTTATAGAATATTGTTCCAGAGCGGTTAAGTTCCGCAGCGAGTATAATTTTCTCCAGCATCAAATTAAAGAAATCGCACGATAGGGGGTCACCCTGTCTGAAACCTCTTTTAGTTTCGAACGGCTCGGAGATGTCCTTCCCAATTCTGACTGAGCTGATGGTGTTGCTCAACGTCATTTTGCACAGTCGTATAAGTTTTACGGGGAACCAAATTCAGACATAGCGGCATATAGGCAGCTCCTTTTCGTGCTGTCGAAGGCGGCTTTAAAATCGACGAAGAGGTGATGTGTGTCGATTCTTTTTTCGCGGGGGTTTTCCAAGATTTGGCGCATTGTGAAAATCTGGTCGATGGTAGATTTACCAGGTCTGAAGCCGCACTGATAAGGTTCTCTCGCACAATACACTTGACTGGACCTTATATGCGATATTAAGAAGGCTGATTCCGGGTGAAGTTTGCAGTATCCCCCTTCTTATGGACTGCGCAAAGAACACTTAGATTCCAATTGTCGGGAATGCACTCGTCCGCCCATATTTTGCGAAGAAGCTGAGCATGCGCCTTACCAACTCCTCGCCGCCGTATTTGAATAGCTCCGCAGGCAATCCATCAGCGCCCGCGGTCTTGTGGTTTTTCAATCTGGTTATTGCTATTCTGACTTCGTCATAATCGGGTGGGGGACATTTATTCCAACATCATCGATTTCGGGATCTGGTTCGTCATCCCTGTGCGGTAAATCGCGGTCTCCATTTAGGAGAGCAGAAAAGTGTTCCCTCCATAATCTGAGTACTTTCTGGGACATCAGTTACAAGGTCGCCGTTTTCGTTCTTACAGAAGTTTGCCCCGGTCTTAAAACCTTCCATCTGTCGCCTTGGATGGCGGTGATGTCAGATTTTCCTTTGACGAGGACATCAACCAGCCGGGCATCGGCACCAACCCCATTCAGGGAGCGGAGGTTCCAGGTGCATGTCCTCAATTCTGTAAAAGGTTTGAAATAAAATAGACTGCGTTGTGAGTGATCAAAGCTCAATGCTTAATTGCTCTTTTATTCAACTGTTGTCAGCTTATTTATACAAAATTATTCTAACATATTCTTACATACATACATATTTACATTTAAGCATACATGCTTACATACATATTTACCTTAAGCATACATACTTACATACCTACATACAACTTGATACAAAATATGTACCTACACACCTGTGTTGAGTTGTGACTTGGGAAATGCAACGTTCGCAAATTTGCTTGAATGCAAATTTGTTTGGTTGTGTGTTGTACACACACCTGTATTAAATCATGTGAATGGCTATGTCAGCAAGAATTGAAAATGCTTTTTTATGTGTTGATGAACATTTAGACTATTTTTGATATAGGGTAGCTGAATAAATTGTTGGCTGTTTACACTACATCTCCCCTTTTTTTTAGAATGCTTATGCATTTGGAGAATGCATGAGCATTCTAGTATAAATTAATTCTATATTTTATATTTTATGTTTGTAGGTTGAAAATTTACTTATTCTATTAATTTAAGTCTATTTTTGTGAATTATTTTCTTATTATTTATGATATTGCTATTCTCTATGTTACTGGGAAATTTTTGCTTATCCTCATTTCCTATTCTGGATAGGATTAAAGTGTCATTATTTTTACTATCGATATTTTCTACTTTATATGGAATTAGAGTAAAATTATTGTTTCTATCGATCGTGTCTACTCTAAAGGGTCCTTTATATCTATTATCTTACTTATCTAACTTTTACTAACACTACATCTCCTATATTTATTTCCTTATAGTGAATATTTTTATCATAACTAATCTTTTGTTTTTCTTTAGCCTGTTTTACTAATTTATATGCTCTATCTTGCGCTATTTGTAACCCATACTTAATTTCTTTGTCGTAAGCCTCATAATTGTATAATGGGCTTACTGTGTTTTCTCTTAAAAATTCGTAAGTCTGGGATTTTTTGGCAAATACTAATTCGTATGGACAATAATTATGAACCGTAGATGGGGTAGTATTGTAACAATACGCAAAATATTTAAGATATTCATCCCAATCATTTTTGTCAATGGATATGTAGGAACGTACGTATTCATTGAATGTTCTATGACTACGTTCAACTGTGCCTAAAGTTTGATGGTGGTAAGGTGTTGACGTTTTATGGTTTATTTTTAGAAGTTTGCATAATTCTTCGAATAAGCTATTTTTATATTCGCTTCCCATATCTGTTATAATTGTCTTCATGCAACCATAAACTAGGATAAAATTTTCGAATATCGCTTCGGCTATTGTTTTTGCGTGTTTGCTGGGTATTGGTATTGCAACTAAATACTTAGTTAAGTCATATACTATAGTAACTGCATATTCATTTCCATTTTCCGACGTGGGAAAATGGCCTATCGTATCTATTTGTACTGTGTCGAACGCTTTTGTGGGCGTTTCGGTTATAATCATATGTTCTTTCAAGTTTTTTATTATTTTATTTTAATTGCAATGAGTGCATTTTTTGATATATTTTCTGATGTCGTTTTTCATTCCTTTCCAATAGTATTTTTGTTTTATTTTATTTGTCATGCGATTTATTCCTGGGTGGCCACCAAAAACAGGATCGTCATGAAATTTGTGAAGAATTTCTTTAATTTTTTCATTATTTGTCACGTGCATAACTTCTGGAGTTCATGCTATAATTAGATTTTTGAGAACTTTGGTACCAATTTCTTTAAATGTGTCTACCCGGGCATTATTATCTTTAAATAATTTGTCTCCTGACAACAACTGTATTTTTTTAATTCCTAAATTGCCGGCTTCTTTTATAAGCCTGGCAAAGAATTGACCTAAATCAATCTTCGCCTCAAAATTTAGATTTTTTATATTAATTTCGCTACAAATTTTCTTTCCTTTTTTGAAACGTAATTTCGGAGGATCGAAAACGAGCTGGACTAGTCTCTTTACTTCACATTTATTTAGCGCTTCAAATATTATTGGGTTCTCTTTGTGACTTTTTATTTCTTCATTTTTACTACTGGAATCTTTATTGTTATAATTTTTCTTAGTTTCCGATCTAGTCGTAACTTTTAATATTTTACACGCTTCTACCGATATTTGTTTTAGGTCTTTAATATCTATGCGTGATAATGCGTCGGCTACATAATTTTCTTTACCTGCGATATACTCCACCTCGAAATCATATTCTTCCAGATCTAATCTGACTCGAGTTAATTTTGATGACAGATTTTTCATCGAAAGTAGGAATGTTAGGGGTCTGTGGTCTGTTTTGACCAAACATTTTGTACCGTAAACGAATGGTCTAAAATATATTATGGCCCAATGAATGGCTGCTAATTCTTTCTCAATTGTTGCTTTATTAATTTCTCCTTTAGTAAGTGATCTTGATGCATAGGCAATTGATAATTGTTTTCCTTCATACTCTTGGCTTAGCACTGCTCCGCAAGCATATCCACTTGCGTCAGTTGTTATACAAAATTGTTTATTGAAATAGGGATTATTAACGCAGCTTTCAAATAGTCAAAGGATTTTTTGCAATCCTCTGTCCAGTCGAAAACTACATTGTTTTGCAAAGTCTTGTTATTATTCTAGAATATTCTGCAAAATTTGTGATAAATCTTCTGTAATAATTGCAAAATGCGACGAATCTTTTCGCTTCATCCGAATTTTTAGGTGTTGGGAAATTTTTAACAATTTCGAATTTATTGGGGTCTGGCAAAAGTCCTTTGCATTTATGACCAAGGTAAGTTACTTCTTAGTTGAAAAATAAGCATTTATCCGGATGTAATTTAAAATTATATTTTCTACAAGTTGCGAAAACATATCGTAAATTTTTAATCATATGATTTTCGGAGCATCCTAATACGACTAAATCGTCCATGTATAGGAATGCTTGTGAAGGTTTTAAGCCTACAAATGCCAATGTCATCATTCTTTGGAATGAGTTCGGTGCTACTTTAAGGCCATACGGTAGTCTTTTAAAACGATAAGTACCATTATCCGCTGTAAGGGATGTGATATCTCTTGACTCTTCGCTGAGTTCAATCGGGTGAAATCCAGACATTAAATCTAAGCATGAAAATTTTTTAGCTCTTTCTAATTGATCTAGTATGTCATCAATTCTTGGTAAAGGGAATTTATCTGCGTTTAATTTTTTATTTACTTGTCTGTAATCTACAACCATTCTCCCTCTTTTCCCTTGGTTATTCGGTAGTGATTTTTTCGGTACTAATAAAATTGGACTATTGAATTCTGAAATGGAAGGTTCTATTATGTCATCTTTAACTAATTTGTTTACTTGTTTATTAATTTCACTCTTATGAGCTTCTGGTATTCCTTTAATTTTTTACGTAGACTGGGTTGTTGTCTTTCATATGAAGTTTTTGTTTGTAAAAATGATTAGTAGTAATTGGTTCTGTTTCCAATGAAAAAATGTCAATGAATTCTGCACATAATGCATTAAGTGATTTATTTGCAAATTTTGGAAAATTTTTATTTAATCTTTCTAATTTTCCTTAATGTTGGCTTCATTTTCGAGTTTTTTATTTTCAATTATTGTATAATCATTCAAGTTTTGTTCAATCTTTGTTGTGAATTTGCTAGTTTGTTTGCAATAAAAATACCTTCAGGCAATTCTTGTTGTGGGATTAATAAATCTGAATTTTTTTTTTTTATTATGTTTTCTGGGTAGTCATATGGTCTCAGTATTAGAGTGTCACCTTCTGTTTGATAATCCAAAATGCAATTATATTTTTTAATGAAATCTAAACCTAATATTCCATCACATGGGATTGGGAAAGTGTCTTCTACTGCGTGAAATTTGTGTCTAATTAATAGGTAATCATCTTTTAAATCTGCTTTAACCGTGCCAATAGTGCTTGTTATTCCTTGACCAATTGCTCTTAGATCTGTTTTTTGAGAATTATTTATCGTGACATTACTGTCAATCTGCCCCTTTTTATTATTGAAATATCCGCTCCCGTATCGATTAGGAGGGTTGATATGGAATCATTCAGAGTTGTTCGGGAAGATATGTAGCTATTAAGATGTAAATTGAAAATATATAATTTGTGATTTATTGAGGTGGAGTTTGTTGGTTTTCCTGTTGTTTAACATTTCGGACATTTCTGGTGTTATTGCGGGTATTTCCTAGCGATCCGAAATTTCTACCAGGTCTTTGGTTATTTTGTCTGTTATTATTATTATTATTACTATTATTATTATTATACGTATTGAAAGAACGTCTATAATTTCCTCTATAATTATTGTTTTGGTAACTCCTGCGGAAGTTTCCTCGGAAATTGGAATTTTGTTGGCGAATATGTAGTAGTGAATTTGTATTTCCAGTTACTTCTGTGCAACTGTTAGTAAATTTTGATATGACTTCGTTCATTGTTGTGAGCGTTCCAGCTTGCATAATTGTTTTTACTTTATCGTTAGAGCAGTTTTTACACATAGCTTTCACAGCTGATTGTGTAGCATACTAGGTTGCTAACTCTGGTGTTAGTCCGTCGGATATGTATGCTCCTTCCAACGATTTTGTGAGCTTTTCAATTTCAGCAGTGTATTGATTTGCAGTTTTACTGCGCTGTTGGATATTCAGGAGTTTTGCTGTCAAAACTTCAACTGATTCACCTTTAATTGCTCTTTTTAATTTTTGTCTTATTGTTTCGATTGTGTTTTCAGTGCTTATTAGGTATCTGGCTATTCCTTTCATCTTGGTTTTTATCATTGAAACCGCTATAGCTTCATGGGTATCCTTAATTTGTTCTAAGATATCTAAAGCATCCAGAAAGCTATTCAAGTTTTCAGTTTTACCATCGAATTCTGGCAAAACTGATGAAGCAGTCTTTAAAAATTCGACTATTGTTGGAGATATTTTGTTGATTTCAGTTTGTGATTTTGATGTCTCTGTTAAAATTTCCTGTTTTTCTTCTTCTACTTTTTGTTTTATTTCTGGTTCCTCTTCTAAATCGGAGGCTGACTCCAGAAGGAATGTGCTAAAGTCTATTTCTATTTCCTTCTTGAAACTCGTTGGTACTTTGAATTCTATATCATATCTTGCCAGTGAGGACACCAATTTGTCTCTAACGCTGGAAAAAATTTTATATGCTTGGTCCTTTCGATTGCCGTCTAGTTTACCATTCAACTGTTGAAGTGTTTTTCCTATTTTGTTAAATACTTCAACTATTATTTTAAGATGCTTTACTACTGTTTCTGCCTTTACTTTTGTATTTTTATTAATACATTTGTAAGATTTTTCTCCTATCGTTTTTTCTTCTATAAGTAGTTTAACGATATCTTCCCATTTACCCATTGGGGATGGTAGTTAAAATTTAGTTAAACCTTATCTAAATCGTCTGCGCGGCTAGTATATCGCTTTTTTTAGGAATTCATTATGGGTTGAGTACAGTTTCAGAAACAAACTGATGCAACTGACGACGCAGATTATTTTTTTTTTTGTTTTTTTTTTTTTTTTTTGCGGGGAGGCTGAAAAATGCCTAATGCACCATAATTGCTGCCGTCGCAGCAACCGTGTGTCCGTAGACTAAAAAACAGCCCCGTTCTGGAACCGTCGCCCACCCCGGCACCACTTTCGCATTACTTCAGGGTGGCGTTCCATATTTCTCATTTTTTAAGAGCCTACTGTTGTCCCTGCGTCCAGGTTCCCGCTATTTGCTCTGAGTGTTTATTTAATCGCCACTGCTTCGCATGCGCATTTCTCTGCGCTGCCTCTCAGCATCCAGCGTGTCATTAATATAAATGCCATTTTGCTCACTGCAGTCCAGCACTCTTTCCTGTTGCACATATGTGATACTAAATTTCTCGTGGTAGGTTCCTCCCCAAAGACTCCATGCAAGGTGAGTCTTTCTTCGTGGAAACGGGGGCAGTGGAACATGACGTGTTCTGCGTTTTCTAACTCCTTGGTACACATTGGGCAATGAGGATCTTCCTCTATCCTACGCTTCCATAAATACTCTTTGAAACCGCCATGTCCACTCATTATCTGCGTGAGATGGTGGTTCAGTTCGCCGTGCTTCCGCTCATTCCATTGAGCTACGTTCCAAACTAGTGTGAAAGTCCAACGCCCTTTACTCGAGGCCTCCCACCGTTCTTGCCACTTAGCTATTGTTTGTGTCCTTGCTCTTTTCTTGTCTTCTTCAGATGGTCGCTCGATATTATTGTTATACAGATCGGCCATTTCGCTTGCCAGTAAGTCCACTGGGATTTTCCGGGATAGAACCAGGATCGCGTCGTCGGACACCGTCCAATAAGCACTTGCTATTCTTAAAGAAGCAAGTCGGTACGCTGCTAATATATATTTTTGATGGGTCTGTTTAGATCCATACCACACTGGTGCTGCGTATAGTATTATTGAGCTGGTTACTGTGAACAATAGCTGACGTGTAGCTTCGCTCGGACCACCAATGTTAGGCATTATTCGCATAAGTGATCCATTAACTTTAGTAATTTTCTCCCCCACCGCTCTGAAGTGCTCTTTGAAAGTTAACTTAGAGTCAATGTGCACTCCTAAGTATTTTAAGGAATCCTTTGAGGTGATTTGGTGATCCCCGACAGTTAAGACTAACTCGTTCGACGACCGTTTGGAGCTTACTAATACCACTTCCGTCTTTTGGCTAGCCAACTCCAGTCCCGTATTGGTCAGTCATTCCTTTATTCTTGCTACGGCGTCATTACATAATGCTTGAATCAGGTCCAGTTTCTTGGCCACTACTACCACTGCAATATCATCAGCATATCCCACAATTTGCGTGTTTTCTGGTAAATCAATCTTTAGCACCCCGTCATACATTACATTCCAAAGCGATGGACCGAGAACAG
This sequence comes from Eurosta solidaginis, assembly GCF_040869045.1. Lineage (NCBI taxonomy): Eukaryota > Metazoa > Arthropoda > Insecta > Diptera > Tephritidae > Eurosta > Eurosta solidaginis. Next base: position 118,845,049 of record NC_090323.1, on the reverse strand, counting down.
ATCCCTGTGGGACGCCTCCTGTGATTTTGTACTCTTTTGCTCCTTGATCCGTGTCAAAAATAAGTACTCTGTCTTTAAGATAGCTACCTATTATTCTGCGTAGGTAAGCTGGAGTGCCGAAGCTTTGCAGCGCTGCCATTATCTGCATCCAGTTCGCAGTGTTAAAAGCATTCTTGATGTCCAACATAATCAGTGCACAGAACCTCCTTTTATTTTGGCCTCCAGAGATAGCTTCTCTAGCTATATTGACGACTGTTTGTATTGCATCTACGGTGGATCTTGATTTACGAAATCCATATTGACTATTCGATAAGCCACCTGGTCTTTCTAGAGTCAGCTGTAGGCGCTCACTAATTATACGCTCGAAAATCTTCCCTAGGGAATCCAGCATACAAAGTGGCCTATATGAGGATGGTTGGTCCGGCTGTTTACCACGTTTCAGCAATAGGACAAGTCTTTGTCGTTTCCACGGGCGAGGGAACACGCCTACTTGCATACAGGCATTAAAAACATCAGTAAATAATGTAGCCCTAGTTGTAATCGCGGCTTTAAGAGCTATGTTTGGTACTTCGTCGGGTCCTGGGGATTTGTTATCAGCAACTCTTTTTGCAGCGTCCAGCACCTCTTGCTCTGTAATTTGCGGAATTTCCGTACTTTCTATATCCTCGCTTGGATAAACCCAGCGATCTTGCGCCGGGAAGTGTTTCAACAATAATATTCATCAGTATCGGGCACGTAGGTTGCTGTGATATCGGTCCTTTAACTTTGGCCATCACAGGTCTGTAAGCTGATCCCCAAGGATCTAGGTCGACATTATCCAGCAGTTCCCTAAAGCATAACTTCTTGCTCTTTTTTATGGCATTTTTAAGTGCCTTTATTCGTGCGACATAGGTGCTGTGTAGCTCCGCATATCGTGGTGATGAGCGTGCCCTCTGCGCTATTCTTCGTGCTTTGTGACATTTTCTACGCTCTTCCGCAATTTCGTCATTCCACAAATATACCGGAGTGCGCTGTGCTTTTCCGCGACTTCTGGGCATGGCAGCATCACATGCCATACATAGCAACTTAGTGATTTGAACCGACTGGTCTTCCGCGTGCGATTCGCGTACTATGGCGTCCTTCCAGATAATGTCAAATATTTGTGGGTCGAAAAGGTGCTGTTTCCATTTCCTACTTTGTCGATGTCTTTCTGCTACCGTTCGTGGAGCTTCGAGCAGCTCTACGCTAATAGTTTTATGGTCGCTGTGTGTGTAGACGTTGCTTATGGACCATTTTGCTCGTCTTGCTATTTCGCTGCTAGCGAAGGTGAGATCTATAATGGATCGTCTGGTACCTGTATCGAAGGTATATATCCCTGGTTCATTTAGGAGTTTTAGCCTCAAAGAAGTAAGGCTTTCGAGAAGAACTCTTCCTCTTTCATTGTTTCGTCTAATGAAGTCTCCACACACTAAAAGCGGGTGTTTACCTCGTGCTTCAATGGTGATCCCGTATATCATATCTTTGAACTCGGCGATGGTCATGCTCGGAGGGGCATAGCAACTGAAGACGTATATACCGTTAATTTTTGCCCACGTGAATCTTGCTACCGTTGGCGTCATAATTTCCTGTGGGAGAAATTTCCCTGGTGCCCAAATTGAGGCTTTCCCTGCTGAATCTGAGAGCCAACCCTGCTCCTGGCGATTTTTGTATTGTTCAGAGAGTACCACTATGTCATATCCTCCTTCATAGACTGTTTGGGATAATAGCTCTTGGGCTGCCTCGCAATGGTTTAAATTGAGCTGCAATACCCTCATGAGACAGTCATTTTGCTGCCCTCTCGTTGTGGGCATTTAAAACTGCCTGCTGAATGTTGTCCCCCACATAGCGCGCATTTCGGTGCATTTTCGCAACTTGCAGCCTTATGACCTTCCTGGCCGCATTTCCTGCATAGGCTAGACCTATCTACAGTCTCCTTACATTTCTGAGCTATATGCCCGTAGCCCCAGCACCTATAACAGCGTTTTTCTTGCTTGAGATCTCTAATTCGGCAGGAAACCCATCCTACCCGGATTCTTTGCGTATTAAGAACCGCCTTGGCATCATCCGCTGTAAGGCTTATAAGTGCCGACTTCGTGCCACTGTACCCTGTGCGTATGCTTTTTATGGCAGCCACATCTGGAAGTTTGATGTTGCATTGCTGGTGGAGGGCGTTGCAAATCTCCTCGGGCGTAGTAATCTCATCGAGATCTCTGCACTGTAGTGTGACCATTTGGGACTTTGTTTTAACTTTAGCCGAGTCCTTTAGTACCGCTTCAATTTCTGCTTGGTACGCGCTTGTTTTCCCATCTTGCGCTTTTTTCAGCTCTAGTAACAGCTCTCCTTTCGCCGTTCTCACGTCATCACCCAGGGATTTTAATTCGTCGCATCTTCTCACTTTACGCAATATGTCGGCGTACGTCGCATCCCCCGCCTTGGAAATGATGATTGCATCCTGCCTAGCCCTAAGTGCTTTTTTCTTGCTCTTCTTTTTAGCTAACTGCCACTCTCCCGTCTTTTGGGCTGCAGTTTCCTCTTTCCGCTCCGTCTTCTCTTGCCGTCGTTTGTGACCACCCACGTGCCCTGGCAACACGTCTTTTAGTGCAGTAGTGGGTTTTACCACGTTGTTCTCCTTGGCCGAGTACGAATTATTCCTCGGTCGCTTTCCTGGGGGTGATGTACTTCTATCCTTGGCACATTCGCTTGCACGCAATTTATGTTCTAAATTCTTTACCTCTAGGGCCGACTCGATGTACAGCACTTTTATTACGGAGGCCAAGCGCTTGATTTCCGCGTGTATATTATTACGCCCTATGAAGAACTGCATCAAGTCCTCAATCGCCTGGCCTAGCTTGGTCATCTTTTTTTCTCCAGGGGGGTTTTGCTGATTTAACGCAGCTGACGCCTGCTTAATTAGCTCACTTAATAATGGTGTGCCCGTGTGAGCCTTGCTGTCGGAGTTCTTTTTGCAAAGCTTCGGTGTAGCACCCGGCGACAACGCTCCTTCCTTGCTTTCGGCCTCCGCTCCTTTGGGTTTCGTTACCACTTGCGACGAATTCTTAAGGCCCCCAGCCGATGGGCCACGCCCTTCTGGAGAGCGAGCTAGCTTCCTTCCTACGAATGGATTGAACGCCATTTCATTCTCCTGTGTGTGGTTTTTTATTTTAGTATTGTTGTTGCTCATCATTTATTTAATTGGGTTCCCACTTGAGGCCGCTATCTTGGTCCGAGTGTGCAATTACCTATATAGATCCCGTGGTTGTCTATGCGAAGGCAGGGAGGCCACGTGAAGGTTGACGCAGTCCCTCATGAAGACTGCGTTCAGAGCCAGATCAGTATTAATCGGGAGGATCTCAACCGAACCTGCACCACCAACTTAATGATGACGGACTTTGAACGTACCCCAAGGCCTGCCAAGATTTTAACGGGACGGAGACGAATGGGACATTAACCGGAAAGTCATTTCGACGGTGTGTCAAGCCGTGTACTGAGATTTCCGAATGCCACATTCGCCAGCCCTTAACAAACATATCCGAGTCGTTGATTCCAGTATACCTTAATTAAGACCTTACTGGGCTCAGTCTTAATGTGACAATCACCTTAAATTTACAAATAATTTACCTCTTTACCTTCCTGAGTGTGTATCCCACGTCGTATAGTTGCCTCCCTATCTTGGGTAGGTATTCCCTCGAAGCAACCCCGTACTAGGCTGTGGATGCTTAATTCAGGCCGGCATCTAATCGCCCTGCCACTGGAGGTTCTCAGGGTGCTTTAGGCCTTTTAAGCCAAACCCTCCTCACCAGCCGCTCTTGGTCGAGGGCTGCTTATTTGATATTCGCAGCTAACCTAATTAATAGGCCGTTCACTGTCAGCCAGCAGTGACCCCCTTGGCCTGAGCTCAGCCTAGCACAGCAGATTATTAGAAGCATGCGTTTGATAGTATCTAGTGCCTCAGTATGATCTACTACTTGGACTGAGTTTACAACGTTTGCCGTTGGTTTTTCTATTTTTGATTCTTGGCTTCCCATCGTAAAAAATATGAAGACAAAAAAAATTTTTTTTGGTTTGTTTTTTATTAAAAAAAATTTTTCTTTTTTTTTCAATATATTAATCTGTAAATTATAATTATATTAATCTGTTCTTCCCATAAATTTGACTTCGTACCTATATAATTGTTCGGATGTTGTTGCTGGTGGGTTTCTTACATTCCATATTGTTGGTTCCCCAGGCATATCAATAAGTTTCCACCATTTTTTCAACCATACTAGAGTTTTTTCCTCATCTACAATTTTAATTTCATTTTTAAGGTCCTCAAGTGCGCCTTTTACATAACTTTTAATTTTTCTTGATCTTTCCATAATTTTCAAATCAATCAGACCAATTCTAAATATTCTCGCGGAATTTTGTTCTTTTCTCCTAGGGAGAAGAAAAATTGGGGAATAGGAATTTCGAATTTTCGAAGTCAGCTGTTTTGTCAATTGAAATTTCGTTGCGCATTTCTTATTTTGTTTAAAAAATTGAAAAGTTTAATTATTGTTGCCAATTGGTTTGAAATTAAGAAATAAGGTATAAACAATGCACATTATTGCATTTCATGTGGTATTCACTGAAATGGGAAATGAATTGGTGCCACAGCAACATCAACAGAGGAGCATAGGAAGAAGACCGGCGGGATAACAGAAATCAGCCGAAGTTGCCTGCATTCATTCTGTAAAGCAATTTTCTGGCGGCCAAGTCGAGTTGAGTTCGCCTTTTGCCATATGCCAAAATCAATTTAAGCCTTAAAAAATCCTTGCGCAATTTCCGGATGGCCGCATCAAATATGCGAAGAGCTCTTCCGTTGCTTATGATATACTTTTCGACTTAAAATAAAGAGTATTGTGGTTGTTGTTGTTGTATTAACAGTGAGAATATTGTGGTAGAATATAAATACATATTTTAGCACAAATTTGTACAAATAAGTGTTCTTTCTTAAAATAACCAATTTCTTTAACTATTTTGATGCATTCCCTTTAATTTAACTAGTGAAAAAACTCCTATGAAATGGCAGAGAAATCTCCCTCTCCCTCACATTCATAATACCTACTTTTCTCCCATAACCGGTTTCCGCTTTTTCGACATTGTTCAGAGGAGGAAAGGGAGATGTGAAAAAACTCACAAGGAATTTTTATTTAGAATACGAGGAATGGGAGAAGGGAAAAAACTCGCACGGAATTTCCGTTTAGAATTGGGCTGAATAGTTTTACAAAATTATGATCTACTACTTGGACTGAGTTTACAACGTTTGCCGTTGGTTTTTCTATTTTTGATTCTTGGCTTCCCATCGTAAAAAATATGAAGACAAAAAAATTTTTTTTGGTTTTTTTTTTTATTAAAAAAAATTTTTCTTTTTTTTTTCAATATATTAATCTGTAAATTATAATTATATTAATCCGTTCTTCCCATAAATTTGACTTCGTACCTATATAATTCTTCGGGTGTTGTTGCTGGTGGGTTTCTTACATTCCATATTGTTGGTTCCCCAGGCATATCAATAAGTTTTCACAATTTTTTCAACCATACTAGAGTTTTTTCCTCATCTACAATTTTAATTTCATTAAGGTCCTCAAGTGCGCCTTTTACATAACTTAATTTTTCTTGATCTTTTCATAATTTTCAAATCAATCAGACCAATTCTAAATATTCTCGCGGAATTGTGTTCTAGCGGATTTTTTTATTCCTGCGGAAAAATTCCTCCAATTCTTTGCTCCTAGGGAGAAGAAAAATTGGGGAATAGGAATTTCGAATTTTCGAAGTCAGCTGTTTCGTCAATTGAAATTTCGTTGGGCATTTCTTATTTTGTTTAAAAAATTGAAAAGTTTAAATTTTGTTGCCAATGGGTTTGAAATTAAGAAATAAGGTATAAACAATGCACATTATTGCATTTCATGTGGTATTCACTGAAATGAGTAATTAATTGGTGCCACAGCAACATCAACAGAGGAGCATAAGAAGAAGACCGGCGGGATAACACAAATCCACCGAAGTTGCCTGCATTCATTCTGTAAAGCAATTTTCTGGCGGCGAGTCGAGTTGAGTTCGCCTTTTGCCATATGCCAAAATCTATTTAAGCCTTAAAAAATCCTTGCGCAATTTCCGGATGGCTGCATCAAATATGCGAAGAGCTCTTCCGTTGCTTATGATATACTTTTCGACTTAAAATAAAGAATATTGTGGTTGTTGTTGTTGTATTAACAGTAAGAATATTGTGGTAGAATATAAATACATATTTTAGCACAAATTTGTACAAATAAGTGTTCTTTCTTAAAATAACCAATTTCTTTAACTATTTTGATGCATTCCCGTTAATTTAACCTGTGAAAAAACTCCTATGAAATGGCAGATAAATCTCCCTCTCCCTCACATTCATAATACCTACTTTTCTCCCATAACCGGTTTCCGCTTTTTCGACATTGTTCAGAATAGGAGGAAAGGGAGAAGTGAAAAAACTCACAAGGAATTTTTATTTAGAATACGAAGAATGGGAGAAGGGAAAAAACTCGCACGGAATTTTCGTTTAGAATTGGGCTGAATAGTTTTACAAAATTGTATTTTATATTTATTTTTTTTTTCAACACCCTAATATTTACATTGCTGGGTTTGGGTTTTATTTTGATAATTATTTTTCCTTAATTCCTTGATTTCTTGTTTTAGTTTAATTTTTTCTGCCTGATTTGTGCTCAAATTAATTTTTTCATAAATCTTGGCTATTGTTTTTCGAATGGCAAATTGCTTTCCTCCTCTTTTTCTTTTAAATTTTATCGGTTTTGGAACTTTAGGTTCCTCAATTTTTTGAATCTTATTTCTCTGTCTATATTCCTCGGTTGTTATTGGCTTAGGGCCTTGCTTGGGTATTTCAGGTGTTTTGTTTTCACCTTCTTGGAACTTCAGATTTAGTTTAACTAATCTTTAAAAAATTTGATCAAATTGGCTTTGACTTTGTATGTCCTCTTCTTGAAACATATCTCAAAATTTAGCAAAAAAAAAAGGTTTTTACAGCAGAAATTTGAATTTTTGCTTGTCAATAGGCATCCGTTAGGTTGCCCGAATATTTTTCCTGCTTAGAAATTATGTCTAAAATGTTAAAACTATTTCAAAATTAAGGTAATTATATTTATTATATGTATTTAATTAGCGAGCTTTGCTCATATTGCTTTATACAATGGTTTTTGTAATTGATATTAGAGAAAAATTGTAAGTTTACAAACGGCGATGGTTACTAGGACATGTTTCTGAATTTCACTTCTTCATCAGCTAGCTTTTTCGGGTAATTATATTTATACTTATTATATGCTGCCAGTCTTGTTGATTATTCCGAATGTGGTTCTTTTGTTCCTTCCAAGGTAATATCAATATTTTTACTGGTAATATCCACTGCTCCTGCATCATTTCGATTATAAAGCCCGTAAATTATCATAAAAATTGCTAAACGACGCCTGTTTGTGGAGTTCACCAAGGACCTGCTTGTGTTTTTTTGCTTCATACGGCTGAGTTCTCAGGTGCCGTATTTCCTCAAAATGCTTACGGAGATTACTCTCTAAGTCCCTAGGCGGTGTTGGCTCATCAATCAGATGTCTGTTGTGATGCCCAGGTTTCTGGGTATTCAACAGGAACTGTTTGGTTAGCATCTCATTTCTCTCCCTATGGGGAGTATTCTCGCCTCATTATGTAAATGGTGTTCTGGGGACATAAGAAGACATCCCGTGGCGGTTCTGAGCGTAGTATTTTGGCAGGCCTGTAGCTTATTCCAGTGGGTTATTTTTAGGGTTGGCGACCATATTGTAATTTATTTAAAATATGCATAAAGAAATGTTTAATAAATAAATAATAAATAAAAAAATAATAATATAGGGGACGCGTAGCAAGCAATCGGCCTGCCAATTGCTTTGTAAGTGGTACGCTTCCCAAGGCCGTCGGTTCTATGTACCGGAGCGACTCCCCACCAAGGACTGCCATTTCAATGTAACCCCATTTAACTTGTTGCGTCCCTCCCACAAATTGTCATCCACCCAGCAGCTCCTTGCAGCGGGACTGCTCCATATTCTCTTGCTCCGGGAAGGTATCGAACCCAATCCGGGTCCGTCTCCTGACCCCGATCCTGAAAAATGGTTCTGCTGCATCTGCCGGAAAATAATCTTTTTAGGACGGTCATACTCTTGTCAGTGTGTCTCGTGTAAGGGATGGTTGCATCGGACAAGTTGTTCTGGGCTAGACCCCAAAACCAGACGTACACGTAACTTCTATAAATCTTTTGTGGCTCCTTGCTGTTCACGCCCTAGGACGTCCCGTAGTCTGCGCCTTAGCGCCCCCCCCGCTACCTTCCAGCAGCCCCGCTGCTCAGCAAGCCACAAGAAGTACCTGCTGTTGCTCGCGCACCACGGCGCCACCAACCCACACGGCTGCTCCCACTCATACCTACAATCTCCGTAGTAGAGTCGGGAGCAATGCCGAGCATCAGCCCCTGCCCCCGTATTCTTCCCCCCTCTTTTCCGGCAGCAATTGTGTAGGTCAGGGAAACAGTCCCTACCTCCCTTTGCCCCGTTTGCCAGAACAGAATATATACGATGGCGACATCCGCCCAATGCAGCTTCTGCCATGGACGGTGCCACTTTCCTAGATGTTCTGGTATCCGCGACGGCAACCTCCCGACGGGTTTCATTGCGCCATGTTGCCAGGCCGCATACCCAAATACACCGGGTACCCCAATGCTTACACAAGGACGTCTAGTCCCAGGGACACAACAGCAGTCGCGTCCTGGCCTTCCACAACCCAGGCGTAGTCACCCGTCACTTACTCCCAGAGTGACGACGTCTCCCCCTATGCACTTCAGACCCCTCTCATTATGGTCCACCCCTGTTCAAACAGCAAGTTTTCTTGGACTCCTGTCAGAGGACATTGATGACAATTTGTGATTGGTCGCACCTATTGGATGGGGCGCGGCACTGCTATCTTTGATTCGGCGGAAGAATCAAATAACAAATAAAAAGTATTTTTTATTTGAATGCCGAATCAAATAAAAAATAAAAAGTATTTTTGCCGATAATATGTAATGCATTCTACGGTTGACAAAGTTAGATGGCGGGCCAACAGACACGCACACAAGCATAAATTCAGCGCGTTCCTAATTACCATCACCGCCAAAGAGGCCATCGGTCATGCTAAACCATCCAAAGCAGTGGCCCAGACGGCATAGCCATGCCAATGTTTAAAAGCCTAGGGAAAGAGGGTTTCAAATATTAAGCGCATGTCTTCAACCTGTCTTTCCACCTTCGTCATTCACGAAAAATGGAAAATGGCCAAGGTGGTCCAGTTACTAAAGCCTGGGAAATCAGCTAACATAGGAGATTCATATCGCCCGATATCTCTCCTATCGCCAGTACCCAAGACACTTGAAGCCATTTTGCAACCCTATTTCAAAGCAAATTTGTAACTAGCCTGCCATCAGCATGGCTTTAGAAAATTTCATAGCACAACCACCGCGCTAAATGCCATTAAGCTACCTTCACCACCAAAAGGAGTCACTATCGTTTCCTACGCCGATGACTGTACAATAATTGCCACAGGCCCAGGCCCCCCATTAACATCACTGCCAAAGAGGTTGAGGATGCCATCGTTCATACTAAACCATCTAAAGCATTGGGCCCGGATGGCATAGCCATACCTATACTTAGAAACTTAAGCAAAGAGGGACTTAATTATCTAGCGCATGTTTTCAACTTGTCCCTGTCCACCTTCGTCATCCCCAAACAAATAGAAAATGGCCAGGGTGGTTCCGATATTAAAGCCTGGGATACCAGCTAAAATAGGAGATTCTCATCATCCGATATCTCTCCTATCGCCAAAAGCCAAGACAATTGAATCCATTCTGCTTCCCTATTTTAATGCAAATTTGCAACTAGCCACTCATCAGCATGGCTTCCGAAAATTACATAGCACTACCACCGCGCTAAACGCCTTTAGCACTCAGATAAATTGCGGATTAAATCAAGACCATAGGACAGTACCCGTTGCGTTGGACCTATCAAAAGCTTTTGATACGGCCAACCACGGCACGTTACTGCAATACCTGGATTGTCTCCCCTTCCCCCAGCTCAAAAGGTGGACCGCAAATTATCTGTCTGGTAAGCAACCGGTGCCATTCAGGAACGTAACATCCAAACCAAGAAGAATTAAACAAGGGGTACCACAGGGTGGTGTCCTATCCCCACTTCTGTTTAACTTCTACATATCAAAGCTACCTTCACCACCAAAAGGAGTCACTATTGTTTCCTACGCCGATGACTGTACAATAATTGCCACAGGCCCAGGCCCACAGATCGATGGGCTTTGTAACGCTTCCCAAGGCAGCCGGTTCTATGTACCGTAGTGACTCGGGATTTTTCCCGACCAAATGCTGTCATTTCAGTGTAACCCCATTTAATTTGATGCGTCCTTGGTCGCACCTATTGGATGGGGCGAAGCACTGCTACAAAAACGACAACAACATGGGATTTGTAACAAAATAAACAGCTATCTCACCGAACAAATCATCGGCGACCTTATTTATATGTTAAACATCCACGTCGATGGCATCACGCTTCCGACTGTCTTACACCTTAAAATCTCAGGGAGAAGTATAAATCTATATTGGGGCTCAGGGCATATGGGAGGAGATGGGAATGAAAAAGTGGATGAACGAGCTTAAAAAGGCGCATCCCCCGAATCTTGATCCGTAGACGTCTCAACGAGTAGGGGCAGATGTAGGAAGTGCGGGTTGGAGGAGGAAACGATCGTGCCCTGCGCTTGCCAGGATAATACTCCAGCTATTAGGAGTGATACAGTTGTCAGATCTACAAGCAGCAAGTGGCATAGGTCCTAGAAAGCTTCTAGTATTTGCAAAGAGGACGGCGTATTTTTATAACATAGGTCCTGATTTTTGATCGGTTTTTTCAGTTTTGTCGTTAAACAAACTTCCGGTAACACTACGGACTCAATCAGTCTATGTGATTTCCTCATGGACCGGCCAGTTCAACCTAACTTAGAATAGGTCGGTAACTGGTCCAGTTCCCGGAAAGAAAACCCCTTGAACACGCACGCACAAAATTGCTTGAAAATCGATCCAGTCGTTTAGGAGTTCAGTGACAAACACACGCATAGAAGAAATATATATAAAAACTAGAGTACCCCGCAGATTTTGTTGTGCCCGAAAATTGGTTTGCCTACATTTAAAAAATTAGCCTGGCTTCCCCTCTTCACTATCTATCCCTTTCCACTCTGGAATGGAAAGTTTTTCTTATAATTGTTGTCCATCCCTTATTCCTTTATTTCTCACGAGATACTGACCGGAATAGCATGAATTCCGGCAGTATAATTTTATGGGTCAGGCATCGAGTTGATTGGAGTCCGGTGCATTCCATTCCCATTCTCACTTAGTCCTAGTCCCACTAACACTACAACTCCCTCTCACATTCCCCTCACCACAAATTTCTCATATATGGAATCTCTACACCAAATATCGAATACCTGCTTCACCTGGCCGACCGAGTTCAATATCCTTATTTGTATAAACCTTAATGAAACTACATGAAACTAACGCAACTTTTAAAATGGCTTTCATTTTTATAAATAGAGAATAGATAAATAATTGACTCGTTCTCCTGTCCGGTAATATTCCGCCCTGCGATGTCATTACTCTACCAGTAAACATAGGCATTTGTCATATTCTGCAGAGAAAAAAGTTGTAAATGTCTTGCCTCTCCTTCATCTCCATATTTAATCTCCGTCTCTTATCCCTTTTATATTCTCGAATTTTCTCTCTTCTACTCCCAACTTCTTTCTTTTCCCTCAACCTTCCTCTATTCTTGTTCATCTATGTACTTCTACTTCCTTGCACATGCATATATGCATATATATTATACTTCCAAAGCTCGTCGAAGAAGAATTCCTGTACTAAATTTCAAGCGATTCGCACCATAAGTAAGATTTTTTCAAATAGGTCGGTCGCTGGTCCACTTCCCGGAAAGAAGAGTTTTTGAACGCATTTACCACTATATCGAATCTTAATCAAATCACAATATGACTACGAGTTATTATAATAAATAGGCCGAGCCCTCGTCCACTCTCCGCAAAGAAAAGTTTGTACTAAATTTCCAACAAATGGCACAATAAATACGATTTATTACAATAAACCAGGCCCTGGTCCACTTTCCGGAAAGAAAAGTTGATCAAATAAAGGTTAGGCACGGAAGTACGCCTATACCACATTTCAAGCAAATCGCACCATACACTAATTTTTTAAAAAGGGTCGGCCCCTGGTCCACTTCCCAGAATGAAAAGTTTCTCAAATACTATCTTAAAGAGGTACCTCTGTACCGAATTTCAAGCGAATCGCGCCAGAAATAATATTTTTTGAATAGTTTGGTCCTTAGGCCACTTCCCGTGAACAATACGTGAATATAAAGCATCCTCAGCCCACTTGAGCACGCATACAATATTTAATCAAAATCGAGAAGTTCAGTGACAAACACACTTACAGAAGAAATATATCTTCTTATCTTAAATCTTATAAAATAAAGTCGCTAAATGTCATTGTACGCACATCACTTCACACAGAATGCTCCGACTTTAAAACTTTTTCTTGCATTTGTAAGCTTAGCTACGTGTGATGGATATTTTCAATATTATTTGACGGTATATATTATAGGGGCGTGGCAAATTTCCAAAATGTATTAAAAAATCATACAATTTTTGTTTACACAGCTATGTATAACTCATAAACGGATGGATGGATTTAAAAAATTCTACTTTGCAGTAAAACTTTGAAATATTTACGTTCGTTCTGCATCAAAAACAAAATACTTGATTCCTTTCTTATATCAGCCAAATTTCTTAAACAAAGGTAACATTTTTACCAAAAATGTAGTGCGTGTGGTTGTTCGCTGTCAAATTTGCGCGCAAATTGTTTTTGAGTGAGGCATGATGTGACACATACGTACATACATAGCATTCGCTGCGTTATTTAACTTCGAGCGTAGGTTTATAGGTATGTATGGATGTGTGAATGTATTTTCATTGACATATTATGTACATATTTATGCATGTTGCAAAGTTAATGCAGCATAAATGGTTAAGAATGCATACATCTCTTGAAAAATACTCTTTCGTTAAAAATATTGAATATTTCCTTAAAATTCTTAAACAAAAGTTTTATTTTTTGGTATGTTTGCATGTATATGCTAATATTTGTGCACTAAGGAGATTTAATTCTTCAATATATTTTTTATGCTAATTTGTATGCTGATAGTAAAGACAAATTAAAAGAGTACCCATTTTTAAAGTTTTTTTATGGCAGCCCTAAAGGAGTTATTTTAGAGAGAACATTTAGTTTTCACGAATATTCTTATTAAAATTTCTACGTAAGTTGTTTAAGCTGTGCTAATAATTTATTTAATTTTATTTAAAATCAAAACAAAAGTGAGCTTTTTTATCAATATTTTTTTATCAATATTATTGCAAAGGTAAGTACCATACAGTGCGATTTTCTATATTATTTAGTATAATTTTTCGAAAGGACAAATAAAAGAAAAGAAAGGGAAGTATAGGAGAGGAATGGAACGGAAAGGAAAGGAAAGAAGAGGAAAGGCAAGGAAGGAAATAAAAGGAGAGGAAATTACAGGGGAGGAAAGGAAGGGAGAAGACAGGACCGGATAGCGAACGAAAGGACAGGAAATGAAAGAAAGAGAAAGGAAACGAAAGAAAAGGAAAGGATAGGAGAAAAGAGGACAAGAAAGGATGAGAAAGGAAAGGAAATGAAAGGATAGGAAAGGAAATGAAAAGAAAGGAAGAAAGGGAAAGAAAAGTAAAGGAAAGGAGAGGAAATGAAAACAATTAATTAAGATAATTTTTCCTTAAGTTTCATCCATGCAGTTTAATATTTTAATAATAATTTATTGCTACGATTCATTAAGGTTTGAGCCGAGCTTTTCCTAATAAGGAAACAAAAGGAGAGGAAATTACTGGGGAGGAAAGGAAGAGAGAAGGCAGGACCGAACGAAAGGACATGATATGAAAGAAAGAGAAAGGAAACGAAAGAAAAGGAAAGGATAGGAGAAAAGAGGACACGAAAGGAGGAGAAATTAAGGGATAGGAAAGGAAATCAAAAGATAGGAAGGAAGGGAAAGAAGGAAAGAAAAGGAAAGGAAAAAAGGAAAAGAGAAAGGGAAAAGAAAGGAAAGTATATGAATTATCTTTATTTTTTAATTGAACCACTAATTCAAAATGCAACAATAAATTACCATTTTTAAACGTTGCAACCTATGTGAAACAAGGTGTGGGTTGCTAGTTCGTATATAAGATAGATAATTGAGGCGTTCTCCTGCCAGATAGTAGGTGGGTTTACTTTATGAAAAAAAATAGAAATAGAAAAATAGAAATAGAAAAGATTAAGATTTAAAAATATTCGTAAAATGTTCTGAAATGAGTTCTAGACGTATTGCAAAATAATTTTCTTGTTAAATTATGGACGGAAAAACTGCAAAAAGTCTAAAACTCATTAAATTTTACGAATGTAACAGATGAACAGAGGATTAAATCCAAGATCAGTTTTAAAAATAAATAAATACTTGGCGCTATTGACCTCGACTTAGGCCGAGCTTTTCTTCCTATTTGCGTCCTTTGAATGTGTTATGAAACCGTCAGTTGGATGACCCTATTAAGGATTTGTGAGGGACGCTTGTATCGTCATCACGTAACTGCGGCGTGTGCACTGGCTCAACCCGGAGCTTCAGTTTCGTGGGTTCCTAAACGCAGCCACGCGATCAAGCGAATTCCTCCCAAAACTAACGTTCTAACACAATAAACTACACTATTTGCACACTGAGGGAAATCTACTATCTATAAGCCTAAGGGTGCCTAACTAAAAACCACGTCTTCCTACCACCTTACTTGCAGCTCGTCCGTATAGGGCTTACGGCTGCTCCTAACCCACCCTACCATGGCATCGTTGGTGTTAAAGATGCCCCGTTAAACCACCTGCACCTCCATCAGAATCAGACCAAAATGTTTAACTTTAAACAATCATAATCACAATTTTATTCAAATTAAAATATATCTTCAATCCATTGTAAGAGCATTAAGTTTTTAATATACATTTGTTATCTTACCAATATAATATCTGAAATTTTGAACTCAGTTTGAAAAAATTTACTTAATACATTAATCTATATATTTAACAACACCTTGCTCTCTACGGTTGCCAAGAAAAATCGAGAGTTTCAAGTTGTTTGAAAAAGAAACAATCAAGTACAAATATCTATATTTAATTGAAATACTTTTCTTAGATTCACTAACAAATTTTTTTTGGTGGGTATCCACTATTACATTCCTGACCTACCTCAACATATGTTCTTTTGTTTCGCCTTTTTATTGAAATTCTTTCTTACGGAAAAGTTTTACAGACGTATGTACATATATGTCTGGTTTCGCAAAAAAAATATACATGCGTAAAACTCCAAGAGTTTCGCATAGAAATATAAAACTCAGAGGGTTTCTCTGGTCGCACAAAAAAAAGAGTATTGAGAAGTTTCCATGAAAAAATTAGATAAGACTACAGTGGCGTATAACAATATTAAAATGGTACATTAGCACTCACCCACAATGTCGATAATGCAGTCCCACGTCGCGTCGAAGGCCTTCTCGCTAGTGAACAGCAGCACGATGGTCATTATTGTTATTACTTCTTTGACATGTATGTTTTTGATATTTTTAATTTGTTTTACGCATTTAGAGTTATTATTAGGTTATCAAAAAAAACTAGTTTTATTCGACCACAAATAAGTAAGGCCGCAAAAAAAATTATTTAAGTTGTCCTAATGTTTGGATTCACACTGTACTTAGGGAGTTAAAGAGCCAGAGAGATCATAAGCGAAAATAAAAGAAACAAAAAGCAAGATTAGAGCAGATAAATGCGATTATGAATGAAACTCGCTTACCATAAGATCTCTTTGGAAAAGCTACAGAGGAATTGAAAAGAATCTTGATGACATATTGAGTTAAGCTAGGGTTGTTATCATGCGTTCTAAACCACATGATTACAACAATAACTTACGAAATAATTATGTTTGTATAACTTAGTGTTTTATAGCTATACTAAAATGAATAATATTCTTTTCTTTTACTTCAGTTTTCTTATTCTTAAAAATGTAGTTATGTATGTATGAATGTATGTATGTGATTCCTACATTTTATTTTTGGTTTTAATTAATTTTTTTAAGGCATCTATGTATATATATGAACGAATCTACATATATATGTATATTGAAATGGTTTCTTCTAAGAGAAGAAAGTATATATTTTAATATAAAAAATATTTAAATTAACATTTAGAAAATTTAATGAATAGTTTAGAGTTCAGTTCTTTTCCTTAGAAATTATGCATATATGTTGATAAATTAGTTTAGCTCTCTATATAAGAAAACTGGTAATTTGCAATGAACAAAAGTTCCTGATAGCTAGTGTCAATATTTCAAAATTTTAAGGCTTTGAACAGATATACTAGATTTCCTGGTATATTTTACACCTTTCTCCGTCGGAAAGGTGGTCATAAATACGTATGTATGTATATGAAAATACTAATAAGATATTAGACATAGGTTTTCTTTTTCCTTAATTGATGCACCAGCGTTTTCATGTAATCAGATTGGTTCGGATGCTTCGATTATGTCGACGTGGAAGATATGGCATATGTTCGATCAAGGATATGCAGAAATTAGTGCATTCGTGGAAATTTCTTTTAGAGGAGCCAAAAATCCACTTAGGAAATCCTCAGACAATCAATTGAAAAAATGTGATGTACTTGATAGGCTGATTTATTCATAAGCAGCTTTATCACTTAAATACTGCCGAACCGAAGCGATTAAAATTGTTAATCACACCCTTTTCTAGGTATTTTAATTTTTTTCAGATTGAAGATTTGTGAAGAAGTTTTCAGCTCGCCGGTTACGTAGGAAAAGAAAGAGCATTTTCCCGCGGAAATAGGTAAAGGCGTAGCAAACAGCTGGAGAATGTATCGGTATAAAATATCGCAAATCATATGTTAAAAAAAAATGAACTTTACAATATTTTAAGTTGTGTTTAATAAGCACTAAATTCGCTAGGAGCTTTATTTATGGTATTCATTCAACCATATGAATTTCTTGGGGGGAGTTATTGCAAGCAATAAATAGCAAGATATTTGCAGTTTTAAATAACAATTTTTTTTTTCAAATGAGTAAGATCTCGTAGGCATAACCATGGGTTCATGATTGTGGAGGTATTATAAATATCCTTGAATATCCTTCCTATGATAAACTCCTCTTTTCCCTGTGCTTTCATCCTCAAGTTCGTACATGTTATAACCCTGCACTCCAACGACTTCTGCCTTAACGAATTTCGCACAAAACTTTTTAGTAGCATCACTCTGAACAAAGTTCCTCCTATAAACAAAATCGCCAACTTTGAAGCTCGTTGTAGAACTACGTAGATTGTAACGCTTTGCCGAAGCCTCGAACGCTTGTTTAATATTATCCGTGATGTTCTTTCGCACAAGTTTAAGTTTGTCATTTCTTGTTATTGGAGATTCATCCAAGTTCTCAAGTTTTCTGAGTAAAGTGTACTCTTCAGCGTGTGATAGCATTTGTTGACCGAATAATGTGAAATAAGGTATACAGCCTATAGATTGGTGGTATGAACTCCTAAGTGCCTCAGCAATATCTGACAGATGTTGGTCCCAGTGAGTTTGGTCACCCTTAAGATATGCCCGTATACCCGCAATTATTGAGCGGTTAACTCGTTCGCTGGCATTTGCCTGTGGGCTATATAATGCCGTATAAACGTGTTTAACACCTCTTTCAACTAGCAGATTGTTAAACTGTGCAGACTTAAATTGCTTGCCGTTGTCACTCAAAACAATTTCGGGTGTTCCGAAAATACTGAAAATTTTTCTCATATACTTGCAAATAGCGGACGTATTAAAATTGCGGACTTCTTTAATCAAAGGAAATTTGGTTAAATGATCAAGTACAATAAAAATACCAATATTTCCTTGCCTGGATCTGGACTGTAAACTGTGCTGTCATTGGAGGGCGTAGCGTGGCATTTGGCGCTTTGCTCTGTCGACAAGTATCACATCGACTGATATAGTCTTTCACATCGACAGTCATGTTTGGCCAAAAGAAGTTCGTTCTCAAGCGTTCCAATGTTTTGGCTATGCCTCTATGGCATTTATTTGGTGGACAGTGTGCATCCTCTATCACGTTTTGGGCTATTGACTTTGAGATCCATAATTTCCAATTATGTACTTCTCGTGACGGATCAGGATGTTCCGTCCGCTTATATACAAAATTGTCTACAACCTGTAAGTCAGGTAATCGGCTTAAGTTATTACGGACGTGGTATATTAATTTGTTATACTCATCGGACGAAAATTCGGACGACTTAAGATCAACTAATGGATGGACTGCTAACTCGTTAACTTCTTCAAAATTCTAACGTGACAGGCTATCTGGCACTACATTCTGAGAACCCTTCCTATGCTCTATTTTAAAACGATATCCTTGCAGCTTAAGCGACCATCTGGCTAACCGATTGGATAAGTCAGTTTGCCGCATGAGCCACTATAAACTGGCATGGTCAGTGACAATCGAAAAGTCCTGCCCTTCCACATATGCTCTACATTTTTTTAAGCTTAGAACTGCAGCAAGACATTCCAGCTCAGTAACGCTGTAGTTACTCTGAGCTTTATTTAATTTTTGTGAGAGGTAGGCTATGGGCATTTCGATTCCTTCTTCGTTATTTTGAGCTAACACTGCACCAACCCCAAGTTTACTTGCATCGCATTGATTAAAAAATGGTTTGTTATAGTTCGGGCTGACTAAAATTGGTGCGGAGCATAATTTATGTTTTAGAACATCAAATGATTTCTGGGCTTCTTCATTCCAAGCAAATGTTTTGCTCCTTTTAAGGAGATTGGTTAAGGGAGAAATGACAGCAGCAAAATTGTCAACTAAGCGGCGATACCAACCGGCCATTCCAAGAAAGCGTCTTAACTGTTTCACAGTCGTGGGAACTGGATAACTCATTATGGCAGAAACTTTATCGGGATCTGTTCTAAGCGTACCATTACCTACAATGTAACCGAGATACTTGACTTCTTTGATACAAAACCTACTTTTATCAATGTTAATTGTAAGGCCTGCTTTCCTTAATTGGTAAGCAACGTCGGATAATACGGACATATGACTCTTAAAATCTTCAGACACTGTTCAAAATACAGTATCTGTGAAAACGGTGTGGACATGTAGTCACTAGAATGTCTTCACTTTCTAAAAAGGTATGTCTACATATAGAACATCCATTAACTTGGCGTGGAGATTGCTCTTTACTGTTATTGTGCGACATTTTGAATCTATAATTAAGTCTTGATCAGGTGGTTATTCTACAAAAAAAAGTATGTGAACTCAACATTTGATCCACAAATGTAAAAGTCTTTCAAAATAATCAAGGGAAATGCGGTATACTTCGATTAAGGTTTTGCGATATTTCAATAAAAGTCGTATATTACTATATGTGATGAAATATACTCATATATGTGTAAAATACAAACTATTTAAAAGACAAAAAAATCTTCAAAGTATTGTGAAAAAAAATCTTAATCCACTTTGCTTGCTTTGCACTTATACGTGTCTATATGCATACCAAGTGAAAATATATAAAAATGTACTTATGAAGTTTTGCACTGTAAAAAAAATTCCAATGAAATAACGAATTTTATGTATATCTGCATACCAAAAAAATTTGTTGATATCAAATCAAAATCAAAAAATCAAAGCAAAAAAAAAATCAAAAATCTGACAATCTAAATTAACATGGCCTGATTCTTTGTCAATGCGGTGGTTTTATTTTATTAAAGTGGTGTTAGACAGCGGTAGTTATGCACTCGAAGGTATAAAGCTTCAAAAAAAAAATATTCAAAATCGGTTATATCCTATTTGGTAAAGAACCGAATAGTCCGATTGCAATTAATTATGCTGGTAAGTAAAAGTGAATTTTTATCTCGAATGGAAGATGAGACAGGTTAATTAGAGAAGACATTTTAAGATATGTAAACTTAGTGACTTTCTGGTTAGCTAGAAGGCATATAGCCAAGCTACAACTACAAATCCAAGAAAGATAAAGCTGACAAACCTGAAAGTGCTTGAACAATCGAAAAATAACATGGTTAGATATTTTGTCGAATACCTTATCCAGCGGTCATTTCGTGAAGCGTATAGCCTGTAGGAAATGCAATTCCAGCAGTAGTTATAATATCCAAAAAAACGTCTAACCTAGATAATATTGTTACGAATATTAGCAAAACTAACTGCTATCTCTAGTCCGATGCTAAGCAGTGACGTGAATTCACATCAATAATTCAATCATTATGTATCTACATAAACGAAACAATAATTGCGTCTTCACATATGTACCATGTACGTATACGAGCAGCGGAGAGTCAATGCACAAACACATGCATATATCTGAGATACTCCTGAAAGTATGCAATGAGAGAAGCTATAAAATCGTGCAATTGTAGTTACAGCTGAGAAGTTTGAGAGCTGATGGCAACTAGTAGATTCTGGAAGCGCCTAGAAGATGCGAACGTTGAAATCAGAGAGTATAAAAAGCAGCAAATGTGGAGGCGCTGGAATTCAGTTTGATTTGAGCTATCAAGCACTTTCGATTAAGACGCTATCTAGCGAGCCATAGCAGTATTATTGTGAAAGTCAATTTCATTTAAGCTATCAGTTTGGTTATTAAGCCAGTTAGTTGCAAAGTATAAGTGTTATTGTGAAGTACGTTAATAAAGGCCATTTTTCCATTATTCAATATTGGAGTTATTTATTCAACAGTTTAGTGATACGAACTTAGCAAAAGGGCTGTAATCGCTGGACGGATTTAGCAGATTTAACGCGTTTAAAAGTCCGAATTAATTATTAAAGGCAAAACGGTTTAAAACGGAATAGTTACGAACGGTTTATTCTGCTGTAGTTTGTCCGGCTGACGACCAACGATTCATTCCCAAATTAAATTCGTACAAACTATCAGCAGTAGAAAAAATATGACAGTACATTGACACGAAATTCAAATAAAGGAAATTTTATGCTAAGTTCTTATGATCTATAAAATATTTCAAAGTATAAGTACATAGGACAAAGTATCTCATCAACAACATTCCCACCCTCGTGAATCAACTGGATTCACTAATTACAAGAAACGTCCAGAACGGCCAACTTAGACACAGCTCGCCGTTTAACTCCTGTATTCGTTCGTATGTCGACTTGTCGTATCTCACCATCGTGGCCAGGATATACTTCCTCCACTACACCACGACACCATTCCCTGCGTGGCACGTTCGGATCACATAGAAATACCAGGTCATCTTTTTTGAGAGGATTCGTCCGCTGGCACCACTTCACGCGACGTGTCAATGTGGGAAGATACTTGGATAGCCAGCGCTTCCAGAAATGGTCGCGGAGTTGACGAGCAATACGCCATTGTTGACGCATTGAGAAGGTATCAGTTGAAACTCCGGATGCACATGGTGTCTGTGCGGTATTAGCCGATCCCAATAATAAATCGTTTGGTGTTAACGGCTGCTCCTGATTCGCATCTACAGGCAAGTGTGTGAGAGGGCGGGAATTGACAACATTTTCCGCCTCAATCAAGAAACATTTGAAAGTATGTTCCTTTGGCTTGACTTCTTTCATTGTTTGTTGCAAAACTTTCTTGGCCGACTGAACCATACGCTCCCATGCTCCTCCATCGGCCGGATTGTGAGGCGAATTGAAATACCACTCGACACCTCGTTTCGATAACTCACTTTGTATTCGATTGCATTCGAAGACTTCGTCGAAACGTTTGGCTTCGTTGTTGGTGCCAAAGAAGTTTTTTCCGTTGTCGGATCGTAGACGTTGTGGCACTCCTCGGCGATTTATAAAATTTCGGATGACGGTTATACAAGAGTCGGTGCTTAAATCGTGAGCAATCTCTAAATGCACCGCGCGTATGGTAAGGAATGTGAAAAGAGCCACCCATCTCTTTTCTGTGCTGCGTTGAACCGTCACGGAAACAGGACCGAAAATGTCGAGACCTGTGTATGTGAACGGCCTGACGTATGGCGTCAATCTGTCTATGGGAAGTGGTCCCATCAGCGGGTTGATCGGGGCAGCTTTTCGGAGACGGCACACTTGGCAATTGGCTATAACGCTTCGTAGAAGGGTTCTCAATCGTGGTACCCAATAGACACGGCGTACGGAACATATGGTAGCTTCAATGTTTTGATGGCCCATAAGCATGTGGTGATTCAGCACTACCAGTTTCGCAAATGTGTGTGTAGGCGGCAATATTATGGGGTGTCTAACGTCCATTGGCAACCAACTGGCAGCATCAATACGACCTTGTACTCGCAGGATTCCTTTTTCGTCTAGATATAGTGTCAGTTGTACCAGAGAGCTTTGGTGTGATATACTCTGCCCATCACGAATTTGTTGAATTTCGGTATTGAATGCCGCGTTTTGGACGATACGACATAGAAGGTGTTTCGCTGCTTCCAGATCACTGGCAGTCAATCCGTAGCAGTTACTCAAAATTGGAACTTGGCGTTGACATCTTTTAGAAAATGGGATTACCCAGGCTGTGGTTCTTATCAACCTGCTGAGAGACGAAAAACGATCAAAACTTATGAAGTCACAACTTATGATGCTCAAAGTGTATTGTGATCGCATCTCCTCATCTGGTTGATCGAGTTCAAAAGCAGAAATGTCTTCGGAGGGCCAGGAATTCTCAGGCTGGCGCAGGAAAATCGGACCATTAACCCAACGAATTGTCGTGGAAAACTCAGTTTTGTTGTTGGTACGTGTAGCTTCGTCGGCCACATTATCGGCAGTAGGGATCCATTGCCAATTGGATACTTTAGTGGAGGCAAGAATCTCTGAAATCCTATGTTGCACGAATGGTTTGTATCTTCGGTGTTTGCTTCGTATTCAATAACGGTTTTGGAGTCACTCCAGAGGACGCACTTGTCGATGGTTACGCTGTGCTCCTCGATCACTGTTTGCATAAGTCGTGTTTCCAATATAGCAGCTTGCAGTTCTAGTCGCGGCACCGTGAGAGGCTTTAGTGGTGCGCACTTGGATATAGCGCTGATGAAACTGACTCCAACTTCTTCCCGGGCATTTGTATACCTCAAATAGGCAACAGCAGCAAATGCGTTCTCGCTTGCATCCACAAAAATATGCAATTGTAATTTTTCAGGCTTTCCTCCATGAAAATAATAGCGAGGAATGGCATATTGGTTAATTGATGAAAGCTGCTTGCGCCATCTTTCCCACAACTCGGCAACGTAGTCGGGCAACGGCTCGTCCCAGCAGGCTTCTTGACGCCACGCCTCACGCATAAGAAGCTTTGCGCCAATTACGAAATGCGCGATAAATCCGAGTGGGTCAAAAACTGACATGACCACACTTAGTAGTTCCCTCTTGGTAGGTCGTCTCTTTCCTTCAAGTACGATCTCACTGACATTGTGGAACTTCAAGTTAAATTTGAAACAGTCTAAATTTGGCTGCCAGTACAGACCCAGCACCTTTTCTAATGCTAGACCTTCCTTCTTTACGAGAATTTTTGTGACATCAACGCCATCCAAAGAAGCGAGAACTTCCGATGAGCTAGACGTGAAGTTACGGAGCTCGAAACCGGCATCCATGTGTATGGACTTCACTTGGCTTGAAACTGCGATAGCTGTTTCTGTCGTGTCAAAACTGTCGACGAAATCATCAACGTAATGGTACTCCAAAATGGCTTCAACTGCACGGGCTGTGCATGGATTTTCATTGCGATGTTCCAAGGCGTTTCGAATTTTGACGTAATGCGCAACACATGGCGAGCACGCCGCTCCAAACGTCATCACACACATTTCATACGTGTGTGGTTGTCTACCGAGGTCACCATATCTCCACAGGAACTTCTGGGATTGTCTGTCTTCTGGACGTACCAACACCTGGTGAAACATTTCCTTTATATCACCGCAAACGCCCACCGCTCTTTCACGGAAATGGAAAATAATTGATGGCAACGGTCTGTATTCTTGAGGAACTTTCAGCAAACAATGATTTAACGAAACACCTTTAACTTCACCGGCAGCGTCAAAAACAATTCTTAACTTGTTTGGTTTGTTAGGGTTCGTCACTGGAAAGTGTGGTAGATACCAGGTGCGCGGTGTTCTGAAATTTTCTTCAGGATGTTTGTGTAGCCAACGAGCCTTTTCGATGGCTATTTTAATTTGCCGAAATAAAAAATGCAAATTTCCAATAAGCGTATAAATTTTATTGAAGCGATTTGAAATGCAGCCGGGTTCGATATAGCCCGTGCACTCTGATTAGCGATTGAACAACGAGTAAAAAAATGTAAATGTTAGGTGAAACTAATGAGAGCCTTTAGCAAAGGCAAAAGCAATAAATGAGATTAATTTGGATAAATTTGTGTATATGCACGTATGTATGTATATGCTAGTATGTATCTAAAATGAATTTGACTTCTCATTGCTTCGCAGAGCAATTTACAATGTATGTATGTATGTACATATGTAAAATGTATTAATTTGGACTGGAGTTTGTCATAATATATTAACTGGACTGTGCTGCTAGCATTGTTCCGTTTTCGGCAGTGCCCAGCAAGCCAACAGCTAATGGTTCTGCTGTAGACAGTGCAGGCGTAACCAAACATTCTCCCCCCGTTGGAAGGCCAGGACTTTCAACCTCATCTTGCTTCGGGAGTGGGCACAATTTTCTGATAGCTCTCCGGATGGTCCCAGTGGCAGTTTTTAGCTCTGCAACTCGCGATACTCCATCTGTTCCGCTGATAAGTTTGACGACTCTTGCTAGTGGCCACTTTAGTGGTGGCAAATTTTCGTCTTTCACTAAAACGACGTCGTTGATATATAGGCCAGCTTTTTGTTTACGCCATTTCGACCGCTGTTGTAGCAAAGTTAAATACTCATCACGCCATCGGGCCCAAAATATTTGCTGGTAGTATGACATTCGCTGCCATTGATCTAAGCGATTAAATTTAAGAGCGGTGAGGTTAGGCTCGTCAAACAAGGCGAGAGGAGCCGTTCCTATGAAGTGCGCAGGTGTCAAAACGTCCAGATCATCGGGATGCTCTGAAAGTGAAAACAAAGGTCTAGAGTTAATGATTGCCGCAATGTGACATACGAGCGTGCGCAGCTCATCAAAGTTTAACAAAGAATTTCCGGCTGTTCGATAGAAATGATGTTTTGCCGTTTTTACTGCTGCCTCCCACAATCCACCAAAGTGAGGAGAGCGTGGAGGAATGAATCGCCAATCGATAGAATTGTCTAAACAAAACTCATGTACTGCCTTCGAATGATCATCGCTAAGAAAAAGCCGCCTCAATTCAGCAAGTTCATTCTTTGCGCCGACGAAGTTGGTAGCGTTGTCTGACCATATTCTGGCAGGACAACGTCGAGTGAGAATGAAGCGTTTGAGAGAATTTAGAAAAGCCTTTGTAGAGAGATCCATAACTAGCTCCAAATGAACGGCCTTGGTAGCGAAGCATATGAAGATACAAATGTAACACTTTATGGGCTGCTTGTTACGTATTTCGTTTTTGTAAAAGAATGGTCCACAAAAGTCAACGCCTGTGACCATGAATACATACGATGTATTAACTCGATCATGAGGGAGGTCCGCCATGATGTGTTCAGCTATATACGGTTTAGCTCGAAAGCAGATTATGCATTTACTTACAGTATTCGAGACGGTTTTTCGACCTCCGATTGGCCAGTATTGCAAGCGAATGTTAGCCAGCAGCGCACGAGGTCCAGCATGTAAATTGCGCCTATGGAAGTGCATGATGAGTGCGTGCGTTACCGGATGGCGTCTGGGCAATATGATAGGATGTTTTGCATTGAAGTCCAAAGCTGTTTTTTGGAGTCGCCCACCCACACGGAGTAAACCATGATCGTCGATAAATGGGGAGAGAGACGCGATGCAGCTGGATGCCCTTACACCTTCACCATTTTTCAAAGCACTGTAATCGTCACGAAGATTCGTCATTTGAATTGTGCGCAAAAGCAGTTTTGTCCCTCCACGAATATCGTCAACTGTCAACCCTGGATGTCGAGCCTTATGAACGAATTTGTAAATGTAAGCGAAAACGTGTTGCAGATTTGTAAACGAAGTATTGTATTTGCATTCCAATGTTATATCAGATAACCGAGGGACGGCCAGTAGTACTTTCTTGCGAAGTTCAGGGAGCTCCTTTACTGCACTACAACTTAATGGCCATTTGTTTCGACCATCAACTAGAAACTCTGGACCATGCATCCAAATTGGTGATTCTATTAGTTCGCTAGGAGATGCACCTCTTGATAAGATGTCTGCTGGATTTAGCTTAGTCGGCACGTAATTCCACTCCATTTTTGTCGTCAGCTCTTGTATTTGTGCTATGTAAAAACTTGAAATCGAGATGGTTCGTCGCGGATCCAGGCTAATACAACTGCGGAATCCGACCAACAATAAAAGGGGCAATTGTAAACATTCATTTCAGCTATATCGTGCATTAGTTGCGATAACAATGCTGCGCCACACAATTCTAGTTTCGGTACTGTGAGAGTTTTGAGAGGTGCTACACGTGATTTCGAGCAAACTAAATGTACCTGCTTCCCCTTTTCATTGCCAGATACTACGTATACACAGGCTCCGTAGGCTTCTATGCTTGCGTCGCTGAAACCATGAACCTCAACTACTCCTTTTGTAAAGATAGACAGTCTAGGAAAACAAAGTTTAGGTATGCTTACGAGGTCTTCATACAAACTATTCCACGATGAGTCCAACGATGAGGGCAAGCTTTCGTCCCAGTTGAGTCGTTCTCTCCACAGATGCTGAAGGAAAATCTTTGCCCTTGAAATTATCGGACCAATTAAACCCAATGGGTCGTAAAAACGAGCGATTGTTGATAACACCGATCGCTTGCAGTTTCTCTTTGCTGTATTTGTGGGTGTAAATGTGAACAGCAGGCAATCGGAGGCAGGATTCCAAGTAAGACCGAGTGTTTTAGTGATGTTAGTTCCATCATCGAAGCTTAAGAGAGTTTCGGTGTCTTCGGGTGGTATGTCTCGAAGAAGATTAGAGTTATTGGAGCACCACTTATGCAATTTAAACTGGCCCCTAGCCAACATTTCAGTTATTTCATTCATGATTTGTCGAACTTCTTGAACAGAATCTCCTCCGGTAATAAGATCGTCGACATAAAAGTCTCTCTTCAATATTTTAGAACCAACAGGAAATGAGTGCTGTTCGTCAAACGCTAATTGATGCATTGATCGCACCGACAAAAATGCAGCTGGGCGAGTACCATACGTAACTGTATCAAGTTTGAAAATTTGAATGGGGTGTCGTAGGGTATCGCGCCATAAAATGCACTGCAAGTAGGAATCAGACTCTGCCACCCGAACGCATCTATACATTTTGCAGATATCGCCTGTCAAGGCGACCGGAAATGTTCGAAATCGCAATATTGTGTTAAAGAGTTTGGGTTGTATGGTAGGCCCTGTCATGAGCACATCGTTGAGCGAATACCCGGTTGACGTGGATGCCAAGCGATCAAATACTACCCGAAGTTTAGTGGTAGTACTTTCCTTTAAAACGCAGTGATGTGGTAGAAAATATTTACAAAGATTATGATTTGATTCGCTAACTAACGACATATGTTTCAAGTCTAAGTACTCATGAATGAAAGCACCGTACTGAGCCTTTAATGTTGGTTTTCGCTCTAGTTTACGCTCTAAATTCAGAAATCTACGCAAAGCTTGTGAGTATGACTCCCCCAACAGGCTTATATTTGATTTAATAGGCAAACGAACAGAATAATCCCCAGAGGGTAGTCTAACGAAGTTAGCCTTAAAATGGGATTCACAATCCATTTCTTCTTTGGTATATTTGGCAACAGCGGAGCAAGAGCTGTCCATTTCCCAAAATCTACGAACAATCTGATCAAGTTGAACCATGTTTTCATCCTCTACATCGGCTGAGGATATTGCATTCAGGGCCATTGCTGTTTTTGATTGACAGTCACCTCCCGAGACTACCCACCCTAACCTGGTTTTTTGAAGTACTGGGAGGCCAGCTGCAAGTTTAATTTGTCCAACGCACAAGAGCTCATAAAAAAGACTTGCACCAATAAGCATATCAACGCGTTGGGGTTTATAAAATTCACAGTCTGCTAGTCGGATATTTGAAGGAATGTTCCACGACGATATATTCAGGCCTATGTTGGGTTGATTATCCGTTATGCTGGGAGCTACCAAAGCAGTAATAAGAGTTGAGTATTCGGAAGTTTGGGAGTGAAGATTGATATCAACGGTGAAGCCATCGGAATGGAACTTGGAGTCACCAAGACCAGATACTGATGCAGACGATTTAGTTCTACGCAGCTGTAATTGCTGAGCAAGACGCGATGTGATTATGTGTAACTGCGATCCAGAGTCGAGCAGTGCACGGCATGGTACCCAAGTACCGGCATTGTTTTTGACGTCAATCACTGCAGTAGCCAAGAGCACAACATCAAATTTGATATTCTGAGCAACTGAGGAAGAGGGGGAAACTACTGTCAAAGAGCTATGGGGCGGTTGTAAAGCAGCTTGCGATGATGTTTTAGGATTATGATCCGAGTTTGCGGCTTCCTGCTTGTTGGAGTGTTGTAGATGCAATAAGCTATGATGCTTATTGCCGCACGAACGACATAAGCCAGCATTGCATGCTCTAAGCTGGTGACCTTTTCGAAGGCAATTAAGGCATAACAAAAGCCGTTTGGCTTCTTTTAGTCGTAGTTGTGGCGATAAATTATTAAAACGAATGCAACTATATATTGAGTGGTCTGTATTGTCACAAAACACACAGCCATTAGATATGTTAGTTGTTATAAAAGATTTTCTACTTGTGTTAGAAATTCTACTGTTCTTTCCCACCTGAGATATACGCGTGCTTGCTGCAACTGAGTGTTCAACATTTTCCAACTTTTGACATCGTTTCTCTAGAAAGGTAGTGAATTGTTCGCACGACGGTATAACATCCAAGGGAGCAGTTTCTTCCCACTTTGTCTGCGTTGCACTGTCTACCATTTGAAGAAGAATATGTATGACAATGCATGCCGCTATTTGTTCCAAATTCCCAATTGTTAGCAGTGCTCTTAAGTTGGCGTTAACCTTGTCAGACAGCTCACGCAATTTAGCTGCCGAAGAAGACTCTACCCTCTTAAGCCCCAGAATATCAGTGATGTGTGCCTGGAAAATAAGACGCTTATTGTTAAAACGTTTTTCAAGTAGTTCTAAAGCAACACTATAATTTGAACCACTGATTTCTAATGAACGGATGGTGTCTAATGCTGCCCCTTTCAGCGATGTTCGCAAATGCTGCATCTTTTCGACATCCGTTAGCTCAGGATCTTTCCCGATTATGGTAGTAAACATGGAGATAAAGTCGGTGTATTCAGTGTAGTTTCCGCTGAAAACAGGCAACTTCAGCTCAGGTAAACGTGGCCGACTTTGCATTATAATGGTTTGCCCTTCATATGTTTGGTCATGGCGCATAGTTGAACAAGGTGGCATTTGAGATGAACGCTTTCGAATCTCATGCTGAATACGAGACCTGAGTGAAATGATTAACTCATCGAAGTTTGATCGCAGCTCCCCACCGATTTCATTAAAATCAAGTACTTCGAGTATGTCATGCGCTGAACAAAACGAAGTGCTAATGTGTTCAAGACGTTCCAATCGCACATTCAATTCAGTTTCGTTGATTAAACCAATTTTTTCACCTTCAATGGCGTTTTCAATTGTTTGCGCTTGCACATAAAACGACTGTGCCTTACGCTTATAAAAGGTCACTTTATTTTCTGCAGATAGATCTTCTGCCATCGTAGCAGTGTACCTTACCAATTAAAAACAAGAATTTTGTTGTAGACAAGGTTCAGGAAAAAACTTTATTTCCGCTACTAAAATTAAAAATGCTGCGGTAAGCACCCTGATGAAAATCAATCACGAGATTTTGTAGCGGTAAAAATGAACGGCTTTTAATTGCTTGAAAAAATATGCACCACCAGCGACACATGTACCCAAGCCGGAATATATATATATATAGATGCGAATCTCCGCTACTTTTATGTCACAAAATCGATATTAAAAAATATTTATCAAGACGTTCGATATTGTCCTGAATTTAACAATAAAGATCACGTCGGGGTCACCAAAAAATGTGTAGCCAACGAGCCTTTTCGATGGCTATTTTAATTTGCCGAAATAAAAAATGCAAATTTCCAATAAGCGTATAAATTTTATTGAAGCGATTTGAAATGCAGCCGGGTTCGATATAGCCCGTGCACTCTGATTAGCGATTGAACAACGAGTAAAAAAATGTAAATGTTAGGTGAAACTAATGAGAGCCTTTAGCAAAGGCAAAAGCAATAAATGAGATTAATTTGGATAAATTTGTGTATATGCACGTATGTATGTATATGCTAGTATGTATCTAAAATGAATTTGACTTCTCATTGCTTCGCAGAGCAATTTACAATGTATGTATGTATGTACATATGTAAAATGTATTAATTTGGAGTGGAGTTTGTCATAATATATTAACTGGACTGTGCTGCTAGCATTGTTCCGTTTTCGGCAGTGCCCAGCAAGCCAACAGCTAATGGTTCTGCTGTAGACAGTGCAGGCGTAACCAAACAATGTTCAAGCTTACGTGCATAACCTTTTTCGGCGTAAGATTCAATCATGAGTGTGTATGCTGCGGCCAAGTTAAGTTCGCGGTTCATTCGTTTCTCCACGTTTACTAGTCTCCTTAATGCCATATCATAACTGTCTGGCAGATGCATGTTGTCTTTCCACAGTAGTGCCGTTTCAAACCTTGCACCAACACGGGGGTCGTCGACTGCAACATGCTCCTTGCGCGTATATCTTCGTCACTTTCAATACGCTTCGCAGCTCGCACACCGAAACTTTCAGTGTCGAAGAAGTCGGCTACCATCTTGTGGAGATCTTCATCAGTCTTGCTATTCATCAAAAGGCATGTAGATGACTTAGGTGTAGTGTTGTTTGATGGCCCAAACACTACCCAACCCAGTTCTGTATTGGCGGCATACGGACCTTTCTTACGCATCGCAAATGTTTGGGATGCAATACCCAAGGGACAATTGTCAATTCCTATAAGTAGTCTCGGCACTATACTGGATTGTGGCTGCAGTGGTAACTGGCGCACTTGTTCTTCATCGCACATTAAGTCGGAACGACTAAGACTTTGCGATGGCAATTGAAGATTCTTGACAACGTACACATTCTTCAATTTGTGTTTCTTTGACATACCTGCACAACTGACACTAATGTTAACCAAAGAAGTTGGTTCTTGTATGGCATGGCCACCAAACCACTGAACGTTGAGGTGGTGCGGATGTCCGTGAATTTCCAGCTCGTCAGCTAATGTTTTGTCAAGCATGGTGACAGACGAGCCTTTATCCAATAGGGCATACGTGTTCACATGTCGTTGCTTGCCGTATACCGTGACTGGCAGAATACGAAAGAGCAGCTTACCTTCTTTTGAATCCGCAGCACAACTAAGCAGTGAAGGTGATGGATCATTGGGCTGATGATTTACTTGTGCTGGCGGCACTTGTTTTGGCGGCGATGGCTGAGTTGATGAGGATTGAACGGCCTTCTTTGTTGACGATGATGATTGCACTGGCGAATGAACAGGCTGGGATTCATGCAGCAATTTTTTGTGCATTCGATTGCATCTATTGATGCCACAAACCTTTCGTTGTCTGCAGTCACGTGAGGAGTGACCTGCATTAAGGCAGGCAAAACATAGGTGATGAAATTTCACTTCGGCCCACCTCTTGGCCACTGATGCGTCGAGAAGACGTTTACACTCGTATGGTTTGTGCTGACCCTGGCAAACTGGGCATTTGCGTTGTTGTTGCTTTTCGTCTACTTGTAGTAGCACTCGGCGTTTTGTGTCACGTCCAGGAAACTGGCTTTCGTCCTGAATGGAACAAATGACATCGGCAAGTGATGTCAACCAAAATGTACTGTTGTAGCTCGCGGTTGCACGGTGACTGCATACCGGCCCCATTCGATACGCTTACTCATTGGGAGTTTAGAGATTAAGTCGTCCAGCAACATTGGGTTGGCTAGATGGTGGTCGGCGTTGGCGGATTGCAAAAGTGCGCACATATTTTTGACCTTTATTGCAAAAGGAACGAGCTTACCCAAGGCTGTATCCGAGATCGGCGCGATCTCCTGAAATTTTTGCAATTGGCTTCGAATGAGCTGCTCCGGGCGTCCAAATCGACTCTTGAGTTGATTTATAATGCAGTCAACGTTGTTGGGGTGAATAAGTAGAGATTCAACCATCTCGCGTGCGTCACCCTTGAGGCACTTTTGTAGCCCTTGGTTGTTCTCAAAATTGGAGTAACCATACCGTAACGTTGACTTGACAAAGGCTGTATAAAAAACCGGCCACTCTTCTGGACGGCCACTAAACTCTGGCAAATCTAATAACTTCCGCGGTATGTATGCGGATGATGATGCGGTTGGCGCTGTATAAAATTGTGTATTGGCATTAGGCGGCGGCATAGATAGGTTAGGTTAGGTTAGGTTGGGGTGGCTGCCCGAGGGCACACTTAGGCCAGTAGTACTAGGCCCGTTGTGATACCACGAAAAACACCGTTACCTCTCCTCTTCGAACCATTTTGAGGACCTGATGAAATCTACCAGGTCCTTGACGTCATGATCCACAACCTGACTCATAGTATCAAGAAATGGAGCTCCCAGAAAGCGCTGCCGTGCTCCGCTTAGCGCTGGGCAGTTGCAGATGAGGTGAACCACCGTTTCCTCCTCCTCATCTTCTTTACAACTCCTACAGCAACGACGATAAGGCGCTCCTAGCCTTTCTGCATGCCTACCTATGAGGCAATGACCCGTTAGTGCCCCTACAAGTGTGGAAATTGTACCCCTTCTTAGGTTGTAAACGTGACGGGACCTTTTAGGATCCCATTTAGGCCAGGTTTCTTTCGACGTTCGACATCCCGGTGTTTGTAGCCATCCTTCGTCGGCTTGACGGTAGATGTGCTCTTTTAGCATTAGCTTGCATGTGGACAGGGGCATACCTAAGCGTTCTTGTCCAGGAAGAACCTGCTTGGTTGTACCCTGCCTAGCGAGTTCATCTGCAATACAGTTTCCCTCGATATCCCTATGTCCAGGGACCCATGTGAGGTGTACACGGTTCTGTTGAGCCATCTCTTGAAGAGATCGGCGACAGTTTAGTGCTAGTTCAGAATTGAACGAGTGGGAGCCCAGAGATTTTATGGCAGCTTGGCTGTCGCTGAAGATAAAAATTTCCTTTCCGACAATGTATGTCCCTATCCTAGCTGCGGCTTCCATTATGGCTGCAACTTCTGCCTGGAATACACTGCAGTGGTCGGGTAGTCTGAATGAGAGCTGGAGGTCAAGGTCCCTTGAGTATACTCCACCCCCAACTCTCCCGTTTAGCTTGGAGCCGTCCGTGTATATGGAAATGCTGTTGCCCATAGCAAAGCACTTGTCCGACTCCGTCCAGTCATCCCTGCTGGGTATGTTTATCTTAAAGTTGGTTTCCGCAACTGTTGTGGTCGCACAGCGATCCGTGCTAGGAGGGAGAAAACTGTATTTGTTTAGTATACTTGAGTGTCCTGTGGTCCTGTTGTTCCAGCACGACAACTCCCTTAGACGCAGGGCTGACGTTGCCGCTGCTCGATGACCAGCCAGATCCAGTGGAAAGATGTCAAGAATGACCTGAAGAGCTTCGCTAGGCGTTGTTCTTAGAGCCCCGGTTATGCTTATCATGCTGGATCTGTGGACTTTACCCAACAAGTTTAGGTTTGACGCCTTGCTCAAGGCTGGCCACCATACGACTACCCCATACAGCAGTATGGGTCTGATAATCGCGGTATAAATCCATCTGCATATGTTGGGGGTGAGTCCCCATTTTTTGCCAATGGCTCTTTTACACGTATATAATGCAATGTACGCTTTCTTTTGTCGCTGGATAACGTTGTCCTTCCAGTTCAGCTTTTTGTCTAAAACTACGCCTAAAAATTTGGCTTTATCTGCCAGGCTTAGGCGCACCCCATTTAGTTCAGGTAGGTTCAACGATGGTATTTTGTATCGTTTGGTATATAAGACAAGCTCTACTTTATCGGAGTTGACGCTGAGTCCACATCGGGAAGCCCACAAGGAAACCTCTCGCAATGCTACCTGCATCAAGTCGCACAAAGTTTGAGGAAACTTGCCTCTGTTGATAATCGCTAGGTCATCAGCATATGCCACGACCTTCCCGCTCCCCCAACTAGTATCTCTTAATAGCGAGTTTACCGTTAGGTTCCATAGTAAGGGGGAAAGGACACCACCCTGGGGCGTGCCCCTTGCGACAAATCGTGTTACCTCAACCTTCCCCAGTGAGGAGAGCACTTTCCTTCCCCTGAGCAGTTGATCAATTAGTCCCACTAGGGGTCTATTTACGTCCAGATCAGTTAAAGCAATGTTAACGGCGTCTGGACTTATGTTGTTGAATGCTCCTTCAATGTCTAGGAAGGCCACAAGACAATAATCCTTTTCGAACAAGGATGTTTCTATAGTAGAGACTAGGTTGTGTAGCGCAGTCTCCGTAGATTTACCTTTGGTGTACGCGTGTTGATAGTCCGAAATGAGATTCCTATCAATGCTTGTAGTGAGAAAATCGCTAACTATTCTCTCTAGGGTCTTGAGTACGAAGGATGAAAGACTGATAGGTCTATAGTCCTGAGAGAGGCTTTGCCTGCCTTAGGAATGAATATGACCGTGGCGCTCCTCCATGCACACGGAATATAGTTCATAGCCAAACAAGCGGTATATATGTGCCGCAGCCAGTTGACTGATACCTCCAAAGAGTAGATAAGTTGAGCGGGTACAATCCCGTCTGGTCCAGCAGCCTTAAAAGGTTTAAAACTTTTGACTGCTCTCCTCACTCTCTCCTCAGTGATGGGTATATTCACAGCTTGGTTTGCTGCAGGTACTTCCGGTGCGTTTGTCATATTTCCCGGGAAATGTGTGTCCAGGGGCAGCTCTAGAGTTTCCCCTTCTGTGCTGGTCCAGGTACCATTCGGTCTCCGCAGAAAGCTAATAGCTGTTTGGGTCTTAGAAAGCACGCACCGTAGCCTGGATGTGTCCACGACACTTTCGACTCCAGTGCAGAAGTTTCTCCATGAAGCTCTCTTCGCTTGTCTCAGGACTTTTTTGTAGGTTCTTAGTTTGTCCTTGTATTCTAGCCATTGTGACCCGTTATCGAAGAATTTGGCTTTGTTAAACTGTTCTCTACAGGATTTACGAAGTAGGTCCAGATCATGGGACCACCAGTGAGGTTTACGCTTACCGCGCGGTTTTGGCAATGGACAGGCCTGTTCTAAGGCTTTTGAGAAAGCCGATGTGAAGGTTTCTACCAGACCCTCTAGCTCCATCGTTGATGAGAGGCTTTGTGGGGGCAGTTCTGGTAGTTCTCTTGCTAACAGCTCATTATGTAGTTCCCAGTTTGTATTACGTGGGTTACGTCTCGCAATGGGCTGATCGACGAAGAACTCTAACATTACTTCAATATAGCGGTGGTCTGAAAAGGAATGTTCCTCAAGAACACGCCATTTTTTAACCCACCCATAAACGCTTTCGCTACAAATAGTGAGGTCAATAACCTCTCTACGGTTTTTAGTAATAAAAGTTGGTTCATTACCTACATTGCAAACTACAAGGTTAGTTGTTAAAAGGTACTCAAAAAGTGACTCACCCCGAGTGTTTATGTCGGAACTACCCCACTGCACGTGGTGGGCGTTTGCGTCTGTCCCAATTAACAGATGGCCTTTGCTTGAGTCGGCCACCAGATCCTTTACCGTCTTTTGCGGAGGAGGTTCCTCTGCGTCGTACGGCATATAAACGGAGGCTAGCGTTAATTGGGTGCCTCCGCTTGACAAACTGGCCGCTGTGATGTCACCATTGCTATAATTAGGCAAGAGAAAGATATTTAGCTCAGACTTTACTAAAATGCATGTTCTCACTTTACCTTCATCTGCAGCTCGGATGAGCTTAAACCCAGTGGCCCCCAATCCGCAAATCCTTGAGTTGTTCACCCAGGGATCTTGGATAAGGACCACTTCGACGTCGCCTTTAGAAAGGCGACTGATGAGAGCAGCCGAGGCTGCCTTACTTTTGTGCAGGTTTATCTGGAGCAACCTCAGCATGAGCTTGCTCAGACTCCCCTGCCTCCATCACCGTGATGTTGGGATCCTCTCCGTCGCTATCCAGCAGAGCATCCTCCATCGACAAATTGCCCAGAGCCCCTGCGCAATTTGACGTGGCGGAAACCAGGCTTTCGGCGTCGGAGATTTCCGCTTCCACTTCGGGTGCCTCAATGTCCGTGTCCAAAGAGGCACTCGAAAGGGATGCGCGCTGTGCGTCCCCACGGTATACGTGAATTACGACCTCCCCGAGGCCGTAAAACACTCTTCCTTTGCTCCGTCTAAGGGGCTCGAGAGCTTCCTTATTCAGGGCTAACACGACCTGTCTCCTAGGTCCTACAGCGTCCTCGACTTGGATGACACTCCTGCGTTGGGAGAGCCGGGTTCATCAGTTGCAGCATCCTGAGAATTCTCTCAGGTTCTGCTGGAACCGCTGGAACCCATGCCCTGGCCCTTGGCCGAGCCGGAATGTCCTTCCAGTCAACGACCTCGATAATCGCCCCGGGATAGACTTGTCCCAGCTTTGCGGCTGCTGCCTTGTACAGCGCAACAGACCTTGCGTCCTCGCAAGCGAGTACCTTGATTTGGCCCTGGTACCATCCTGCATCAGAACCTCGCGGCGGACTACCCGGAGACTCCATCAGCACGTCGAGAACGGCGTTGCCGATTTCATTCCGGACGTACGGCCACTGGTCTTTAGGGATCGCACCACGGTCATTCCCTCGGTCCAGGATTCCTATAAGGATCCGGCCCTTGGCTACCTCGGCAAAGCTGGGTTTGGCTACCGCGGGGTGATTCTGGTGCCTTTTCGGCGGTGGTTTGATATCCTCATCGGACCTTTGACGTTTATATGGGGTTGCGCTTGTTGGCAGAGAACTCCGAAAATTCGGCAGTAGAGCTCGCGCCCTTTCCACCGAATTCCTGGCGTTCTCTGACAGCGTTTCCAGCGGAACACCCTCATACCTTGACAGGACTTTTGCAGCCCTTCTTTTGTTCCTGTGGAACGATCCCTTGTGGGAATCTTCTTGAGAAGGGGTCCGACCCGTAGTTGCCCTCGCGGTCGTACCCCCGGATGATGTCTTCATTATGGCTCCTTTCTCCTTTGGCTCAGTGTGACCAGATCGTGGGACCCCTGTCACAGCCGTGGGGAGAACAGTCGCCATACCGGCGTCAGACGGGCGCCCAGCATCAGCAGGCGCGTCAGTGTTCGCCGTTGCCAGCGCAACTACCTTCGCCGCCATACTGGTGCTTGCCCCCGTCCGATCACCTAAGACTGTTTTGACTGAGGTTGCCCTCTTGTCGTCCATGGGGAGCCGACCCGTCGTTTCCAACGCAGTCGCTCCCCCGGTTAAAGTAGCTGTTGCGGCCCCGTTTTCCCTTGGCTCGGAGTGGCCAGGTCCAGAGACCCCTGCCACAGCCGTGGGAAAAAAGGTTGCCGTTCCGGCGCTTGGTCGGTGTCCGACAACAGCAGGCGCGTCAGGGTTCGCCGTTACCAGCGCAACTCCCTTCGCCGCCATACTATTGCCGCCCCCACCAAGTCGCTCTTCACTTTAGCGTTGGTAGCATTGGTAGCCCTCCCTCGTTCACTAGGGCGTATGGATGCCAATGCTGTTGTCCTTCTCCCTGTGGAGGAGAACGGATTATCATTTGCTTGTTTTTTTATATTTTTGTTGTTCATCTTGTTCGTACGACCCCTTGCTAGACGAGGCCAGCTTAGGGTCACCTTATTGAAAGGGGGAAAAGTGTCGTCCGCCGCGGCAGAGCCCCTTACCGCGGTAAGACCATTTTTACTCTCTGAGGCGGCCCGGTGTCAGAGAGGCTCCGTACAAATACAGCCAGATTAACCTCCCGGCTACAAACCATCCAATGGGCACGGTGCCGCATAACACCCTGGATTGGGAGGGGACAGATCTTGGTCATCGCTCACCCCAGGACTAGGCCACCGCAGCCATGGAGATCCATGTGAACCTGCATCCTACTGGGTGGCATAGTCCCGTGGTCAGCGACTAAGCCCTCGCATCGCGGCAAGATGTCTGCCCTTCGCGAGCATAGATACATTGGGCAAAAATGATGTGTTCATATTGTTGGCTGACGATACTAAACGAAAGGCAGTAGGTTGCGAGTAAAGGTCATAACGAGGTTCGGTATATAGTTGGCCTTGAGTTGGCATTGAACTTATGCCATGAAAGGAATCAGCATATAGTCGGCTTTGAGTAATTGGCTGTGAGTTGACATCGTAACGAATTCCAGGATAGAGTTGACTTGTAAGAGTATGTGCACTTGTCAACGGAGCTGGCATTGACTGTGGTATCGCTGGCTGCGACACGGCTACTGCGCTGCTGACGTGTGTGGCTGTAAAGCTGGCCCTACGTAATAGTTCTGTCCTGAGGGTTTCGTTTTGCAAGTCACGCTCCCTTAATTGCACCTGAGTGGCTTTCAAATTGCGTTCTAACAAAGCTAAACGTTGCTCCATGGCGTTGAAATCAAAAACTGAATGGGCCGGCGGGTCCATTGTGTTGTTTCTGGATGCTTCGATGGCGTTAGCATCAGTGGCTAAATTTGTGGTTATTCCACTATCATCAGACGTGGGTACAGTTATGGCGACTGATGTACTCATATCTGGCTGGATAATGCTTGTAGTACTAGAAGATTCCTCGGGAATTGGACCTAAAGTGATGTTATCCATACTATTTTGGCTAGTTGTGGTTGGCAAATTGTTGTTTAATCGAGGGCTTCTTCGTGGTGGAGTGCGAAATAGCATTTGCGGGGATAGACGGGCGGCGGAAATGACTTACTACACAAACGTGATATATGTATGTTGGCGAAAATGTTGCAGCAAATTTTCACACGACGAACAAGCAGAATAAATAATTGTAATCGCTGGACGGATTTAGCAGATTTAACGCGTTTAAAAGTCCGAATTAATTATTAAAGGCAAAACGGTTTAAAACGGAATAGTTACGAACGGTTTATTCTGCTGTAGTTTGTCCGGCTGACGACCAACGATTCATTCCCAAATTAAATTCGTACAAACTATCAGCAGTAGAAAAAATATGACAGTACATTGAGACGAAATTCAAATAAAGGAAATTATATGCTAAGTTCTTATGATCTATAAAATATTTCAAAGTATAAGTACATAGGACAAAGTATCTCATCAACAACAAGGGCAAATAAGAGGATTTGCAAGTAAATTCGTTACAATTGGTGTCAGAAGAGGAATTGTTGAATAAATACCGAAGATTGGGAATACAACTTGGACATGGCAAAGCTGAGTGAATTGAGGATCCAGCAACTGAAAAAGGAGTTGGAGAACCGTGGATTGAATACAATCGGCAATAAGATCGAACTGCAAGCACGGCTACGAGAGGTAATACAGTCGCAAGGAATCGATGTGGACGAGTATGTCTTTTATCCTGATGGGGACGAGACAACAACAAAAATTGAAGAGAAAAACGAATCATCGCAGTTACGAGCACAGACTTGAACTTGATTTTGGTTGCAATATCTGCTCAAACATTGACAATGTCATCCCAACTAGAAGAACAGAAAACGTATATGTCATCACAGATGGAATCCCAAGAGACACGAATAACATCGAAGATTGAAGCACAAGAAACGCGTATTTCAGAAATGTCGTCACAAATGTCATCCCAACTGGAATCGCAGGAGACACGCATCACATCGAAGATTGAAGCAGAATTTGATGAACAGAAAACACACATGGCGTCACAAATTGCAGAACAATTAAAAGAGCAAGAGGCACGCATAACATTACAACTCGAAGCACAGGAAGAGCGTATCTCAACGAAGCTGGAGGCACAGGAAACAAAAGTCTCATCGCAGCTGGAGGCTTTTAATGAACGACAAGATAAAATGGAGGCCGATATGGATGCTTTGAAAGATCGTATACAGGAGTTGCAACTAAATCGCCCAGCAGTTTCAGCGAGTAATCCAAAGGTAAAAACACCATCCTTTCCAGGTCTTCAAGGTACAGTTTGAGAAGACCGCAGCAGTGAACAACTGGAGTGCGGAAGATAGAGTTGCTGCACTGTTCATGGCATTGAAAGGGCCTGCAGCTGAGATTTTACAAACCATTCCAGAGGGCGAACGGAACTGTTATGAAGCATTGATGGGCGCTCTAGAGAGACGATACGGAACTGAGCATAGGAGACAGATATACCAAATGGAGTTGCTGAACCGCTTCCAGAGGCCTGGTGAAACATTTCAAGAGTTTGCGTCGGGTATTGAAAGGCTAGCACATTTAGCGAATGCGGACGCACCCGTGGAATACACTGAAAGGGTAAATATTCAGAGCTTTATAAATGGCATACGGGAAGTCGAAACAAAGCGACCTACATACGCAAACCCAAAGCCAACATTCGCAGAAACGGTGTCACAAGCTCTGATTCAGGAAACAGCGTCGCTTCTGTGTAAGCTAGTTTTCAAAGCACGCCGTGTGGAAGTAGAAAGGCCAGAGTGGGTAGACGCAATATTGGAGGCGCTGAAAGGATCGCAAAAGCGGAGTGAAAAAGTTATCAAATGCTTCAAATGCGGGAAGTCCGGTCACATTGCACGTCATTGCGATCTTGGTCCTAATAGTTCAACAATGTGGGTGGCTGTAAACGCAAAGCTGGAGGAGATGAGCAAGAGCGAGTAAGATGTAGAGATCGAATGCTAGATCCAGCTATTGAATGCCCTGTGATATCTGTGTTGCAAATTGGAAGGAAATCAAGCAGTCTTACCGTCAGAGGGAATGTGGATAACAAGGAGCGTGTACTGACTGTAGATACGGGCGCATCTCATTCCTTGATTCGATCTGATTTAGTCATCAGGAGAGTAAAACCGTTACCTGGAGCAAGGTTGCGTACGGTCACAGGCGAGTATAACCAAGTCCAGGGAGAAGTGATATGTGAAATCCTAATTGGGAAGGTCATGGTTTTACACAAACTCGTTGTGGCGGAGATTGCTGATGAAGTTATATTGGGAGTGGATTTCTTGGTTGACCATAACATCAAGATCGATATGCAGAGAAGGGTGATGCGTTATGAGAACCAAGATGTGCCACTTAACTTCAGTTTGGAAAAAGGGTTCAGCAGTAAGCGAGTGCTGGTGGAGGAGATTCGACAGAGACCACGAAAGTCAAGGAAAGTAGATCGAGCAAAGGTTGATGAATCGAATGGGCCAAATAAAGCGAAATCAAAGGTACCTGCGAGAAAAAGACGGCATCGACAAACCCTAATGGACGCACTAAAACGACTGAAAGAATTTTTCAGAAAGAATGCAAGGGTGGTTTCAAGCCAGCGCGCACTACTGTTGTGAAACGTCCAGACGATAATGATGATGCAAAGTCAATCCGTCAAGTGCAAGCTCTGCGAAGAAGTTCATTGGCCAAACAACAGAGTGCGAGGGAGAGATCAAGAATAATGAGTAGTAAGATGAAACGCAGGTACAATGAGAACAAAAATTCGGAAGGTTTCTTGGAAGGAGATTTGGTACTGTTATACAACCCTCACCGGTGGAAAGGTGTTCCATCCAAGATTCGGTGCAGTTGGGAAGGCCCGTACAAAGTTGTGAAGAAGATCAGTGATACCATCTACCGCATACAAACCACTGGGAAACCACAGAGTAGAAGAGTGGTACATCTGGAGATTCTAGCGGCGTTTAGATCGGGAGATTTGTCTGATCGGTACGATCAGACTTAGGTGGAGGGCAGTGTTACGAATATTAGCAAAACTAAGGGGATGCTGCTATCTCTAGGCGGATGCTAAGCAGTGACGTGAATTCACATCAATAATTCAATCATTATGTATCTACATAAACGAAACAATAATTGCGTCTACACATATGTACCATGTACGTATACGAGCAGCGGAGAGTCATTGCACAAACAAATGCATATATCTGAGATACTCCTGAAAGTATGCAATGAGAGAAGTTATAAAATCGTGCAATTGTAGTTACAGCTGAGAAGTTTGAGAGCTGATGGCAACTAGTAG
Organism: Eurosta solidaginis; assembly: GCF_040869045.1. NCBI lineage: Eukaryota > Metazoa > Arthropoda > Insecta > Diptera > Tephritidae > Eurosta > Eurosta solidaginis. The sequence continues at coordinate 118,802,627 of NC_090323.1, read as the reverse complement.
ATTCTGGAAGCGCCTAGAAGATGCGAACGTTGAAATCAGAGAGTATAAAAGGCAGCAAATGTAGAGGCGCTGGAATTCAGTTTGATTTGAGCTATCAAGCAGTTTCGATTAAGACGCTATCTAGCGAGCCATAGCAGTATTATTTTGAAAGTCAGTTTCATTTAAGCTATCAGTTTGGTTATTAAGCCAGCTAGTTGCAAAGTATAAGTGTTATTGTGAAGTACTTCAATAAAGGCCATTTTTTCATTATTCAATATTGGAGTTATTTATTCAACAGTTTAGTGATACGAACTTAGCAAAAGGGCAAATAAGAGGATTTGCAAGTAAATTCGTTACAATATGTATATGTGCATAGACATCTATAAATGCACTTGAAATAAGCCCTAGCAAACATGGTTAAAAGAGTTAGCATTTAGCCTTATCTTTTAAATTCCTACTGTTAGCTTGTTAGCTTCACGTGCATACGTATCTATTTTGATTTAAGAAGAAACAAAAAAACACAGCTGGACAAAAACTGTATTCCAAGAGGGAATAATAGTTGGATGACCCTATTAAGGATTTGTGAGGGACGCTCGTATCGTCATCACGTAACTGCGGCGTGTGCACTGGCTCAACCCGGAGCTTCAGTTTCGTGGGTTCCTAAATGCATCAACGCGATCAAGCGAATTCCTCCCAAAACTAACGTTCTAACACAATAAACTACACTATTTGCACACTGAGGGAAATCTACTATCTATAAGCCTAAGGGTGCCTAACTGAAAACCACGTCTTCCTACCACCTTACTTGCAGCTCGTCCGTATAGGGTTTACGGCTGCTCCTAACCCACCCTACGATGTCATCGTTGGTGTTAAAGATTCCCCGTTAAACCACCTACACCTCCATCAGAATCAGACCAAAATGTTTAACTTTAAACAATCATAATCACAATTGTATTCAAATTAAAATATATCTTCAATCCATTGTAAGAGCATTAAGTTTTTAATATACATTTGTTATCTTACCAAGATAATATCTGAAATTTTGAACTCAGTTTGAAAAAATTAGCTTAATACATTAATCTATATATTTAACACCTTGCTCTCTACGGTTGCCAAGAAAAATCGAGAGTTTTAAGTTTTTTGAAAAAGAAACAATCAAGTACAAATATCTATATTTAATTGAAATACTTTTCTTAGATTCACTAACAAATTTTTTTTGGTGGGTATCCACTATTACATTCCTGACCTACCTCAACATATGTTCTTTTGTTTCGCCTTTTTATTGAAATTCTTTCTTACGGCAAAGTTTTACAGACGTGTGTACATATATGTCTGGTTTCGCAAAAAAAATATACATCCGTAAAACTCCAAGAGTTTCGCATAGAAATATAAAACTTAGAGAGTTTCTCTGGTCGCACAAAAAAAAGAGTATTGAGAAGTTTTCATGAAAAAATTAGATAAGACTACAGTGGCGTATAACAATATTAAAATGGTACATTAGCACTCACCCACAATGTCGATAATGCAGTCCCACGTCGCGTCGAAGGCCTTCTCGCTAGTGAACAGCAGCACGATGGTCATTATTGTTATTACTTCTTTGAGATGTATGTTGTTGATATTTTTAATTTGTTTTACGCATTTAGCATTATTATTAGGTTATCAAAAAAAACTAGTTTTATTCGACCACAAATAAGTACGGCCGCAAAACAAATTATTTAAGTTGTCCTAATGTTTGGATTCACACTGTACTTAGGGAGTTAAAGAGCCAGAGAGATAAGCGAAAATAAAAGAAACAAAAAGCAAGATTAGAGCAGATAAATGCGATTATGAATGAAACTCGCTTACCATAAGATCTCTTTGGAAAAGCTACAGAGGAATTGAAAAGAATCTTGATGACATATTGAGTTAAGCTAGGGTTGTTATCATGCGGTTCTAAACCACATAATTACAACAATAACTTACGAAATAATTATGTTTGTATAACTAAGTGTTTTATATCTATACTAAAATGAATAATATTCTTTTCTTTTACTTCAGTTTTCTTATTCTTAAAAATGTAGTTATGTATGTATGAATGTATGTATGTGATTCCTACATTTTATTTTTGGTTTTAATAAATTTTTTTAAGGCATCTATATATATATATGAACGAATCTACATATATATGTATATTGAAATGGTTTCTTCTAAGAGAAGAAAATATATATTTTAATATAAAAAATATTTAAATTAACATTTAGAAAATTTAATGAATAGGTTAGAGGTTTTTTTTTTTAGAAATTATGCATATATGTTGATAAATTAGTTTAGCTCTCTATATAAGAAAACTGGTAATTTGCAATGAACAAAAGTTCCTGATAGCTAGTGTCAATATTTCAAAATTTTAAGGCTTTGAACAGATATACTAGATTTCCTGGTATATTTTACACCTTTCCCCGTGGGAAAGGTGGTCATAAATACGTATGTATGTATATGAAAATACTAATAAGATATTAGACATAGGTTTTCTTTTTCCTTAATTGATGCACCAGCGTTTTCATGTAACCAGATTGGTTCGGATGCTTCGATTATGTCGACTTGGAAGATATGGCATATGTTCGATTTAGAGGAGCCAAAATCCACTTAGGAAATCCTCAAGACAATCAATTGAAAAAATGTGATGTACTCGATAGGCTGATTTATTCATAAGCAGCTTTATCACTTAAATACTGCCGAACCGAAGCGATTAAAATTGTTAATCACACCCTTTTCTAGGTATTTTAATTTTTTTTCAGATTGAAGATTTGTGAAGAAGTGTTCAGCTCGCCGGTTCCGTAGGAAAAGAAAGAGCATTTTCCCGCGGATATAGTTAAAGGCTTAGCAAACAGCTGGAGAATGTATCGGTACAAAATATCGCAAATCATATGTTCAAAAAAATGAACTATACAATATTTTAAGTTGTGTTTAATAAGCACTAAATTCGCTAGGAGCTTTATTTATGGTATTCATTCAACCATATGAATTTCTTGGGGGGAGTTATTGCAAGCAATAAATAGCAAGATATTTGCAGTTTTAAATAACAATTTTGTTTTTTCAAATGAGTAAGAGCTCGTAGGCATAACCATGGGTTCATGATTGTGGAGGTATTATAAAAAGAAAGTTTAAGGCAAAGTGTCAACAAGAAAAAGAAATTGATATATAATATGTATAAGAGCAGGCAGATTTGAAATGGAGCAGCCCTTTACCCACGGTACAAATGTTCAGTACAACTTGGCTGGATGGGATGTTCATGTTTTATGCCGACTTCGAACGGTAGATGAATTTCACTGAGGTTTTATTGCAGAAATACACTCGGAGGATTTGCAAATTACTGCAGGGGCGACCCCACTTAGAAAAAACGTTTTCTAATTGAAAAATACTTTTATTTTTATTTTTGGTGTTACTGTGCGCTGGACTGGAAATTTGGTACGGTGGTTGTCCCTGCTATTATATAAGTTAAAATAATTTATTTAATTTTTTAAATAGTTTTATTTATTAATTTAAACAGGGTCTACTGATACTAATACTATATCGTAGCGCACGACCTTCGCATTATAATTGGCACCAAAATCTGATCACCAAGAATTCCAATAAGAATTGGCCTACCGCTTACTTGCTATCTGCTGTAACAAGAAACTGGTTTTCGCTATGAAACAAACATTATACAAAAATAGTGAGGTTACCGCTAGCTTACTCTATTCTACCATGCATTATACTCTCCCAGAAGTCAACGTTGTTCACCGCAAACATTATACTCTATTCGGTGAACATTATTATCATAATGAGAAAGAATTCCAATAAGAAATGGCCGTTATCATACAAACAGATAGCTCTCCCAGCAATAACCCACTCTTGCATTGCAAGAGATGGCTATGCCGTTAAGTATTGTACTGTAGTGTGTAAGTATGTATGTTTAAGGTAGTTATGTATGTAAGTATGTAAGCTTAAATGTAAATAGATATGTAAGAATATGTTTAGAATAATCTAATATAAATAAATAAATAAATGTAAGGCGCGATAACCTCCGAAGAGATCTAAGGCCGAGCTTCTCTTCCAATTTGCGTCGTGCTCCTCTTGATTTTTCCCTACAAATTGGCCGGACGGGACCTACATGTTTTATGCCGACTCCGAACGGCATCTGCAAGGCAGATGAGTTTTCACTGAGAGCTTTTCATGGCAGAAATACAATCGGAGCGCTTGCCAGACACTGCCGAGGGGCGACCCCGCTTAGAAAAATTTTCTTCTAATTGAAAAATCTTATTTCTAAAATTTTGATGATTTTGCCCGGGAGTTGAACCCAGGGCATACGGTGTGATAGGCGGAGCACGCTACCATCACACCATGGTGGCCGCCATTTGAATATTTGAATAAAGACAATTCGACATTCATAATTCAAGCAGTGAAGTCTTCTTTGTTTTAATTGCGTTAGGGACCTTTCTACATGGCGATCCTGCCTATGATGCTACTGGCTAATTTTTCAGCCTAATGTCATAGCCGGCAGGATTTTTCTGGCTGATTACAGCCTAAGCCTTGTAAAAAGAAAAAAAAAAGAGAAGGTGTTAAAGTCGGGCACCAATAATAAAAATTGAGGCAATTACTTCAACGGAAAATACACGAAGATTAGCATTTGTGGCAATTACGTCAACGAAAAATACACGAAGTTTAGCATATTGTGGCAATTACGTCAACGGAAAATACACGAAGATTGACATATTGTGGCAATTACGTCAACGGAAAATACACGAAGATTAGCATATTGTGGCAATTACTTCAACGGAAAATACACGAAGATTAGCATATTGTGGCAATTACTTCAACGGAAAATACATTAAAACTGGAACGATATTAGCATAGCCCCATAGCAAGAATGACACTGATCTCGTGAAGCGTACCACATTTTCAATGGTGATAAATAAGAGGAGCATGATAATTATAAGTATAATAAATACACTAGCTTAAGTATGAAGTAATTTCTTTAACCATTATTTAATAAAAAAAAAAAAAAATATTCGGGCAACCTGGCGGCTGCCTATTGACAAGCAAAAATTTAAATTTCTGCTGTAAAAACTTTTTTTTACTAATTTTTGAGATATGTTCCCAGAAGAGGACATACAAAATTAAAATCAAATGTTTAGGTCGTTTTCATAAAACTCTTAAATGTGAAAAATGTATTACCAAAATTGAAAATTTTTTTTAAGCCCAAAATGACATAGAAAACAAAATGAAAAAAAAAAAGAAAATAGCATAGGAATTAACTTTTAATAGTTAAACAAAAAAAAAAAAATTACTTTATTTAACAATTCATCATCTGAAAAAAAAAAAAATTAAATTTCAGAAGATTTTGTAAGAAAATTTAAAAATGTTAAATTAAACAAATTTTTCCTTAATAACAAACATTTTTAGAAATAAACCTTTTAAATAATAACTTTTATAATGCTAACCACCCCCAAAAAACAGGAATAAATTTCTAATTTCTCTTTAATTTTCATATCATCTCTTTTAAATGTCTTCGTGGACAAAAATTAACCCCATAGGTGGTTACGAGGTAGGAAAAAGAAACTCTGAAACATCAGAGAATAGAATATTAATATATAAACCACCAGCTGAACCAGAGCCAAAAATTAACCCAAACATTTCAGATGTTTGGCTAGCAGTTTCAACCTGCGGAATCGTGCTATTGATATAATATTCAAATTTAGCACCCTCAATCCCCTAAATTCAACACAATTTCGATAAGAACAGTAAATATCACAAATGAATCACTGCAAAATGCCTCACTCAATAGAATAATTTTTTAAGACAGCTTCATTAGAACTGTCTAAGTTCATGAATTTGCTAATTCACACTAGTAGCTGTAAAAGTAGAAGATTTATACCACAAACCTTTCGCAACATAATGCTTGACTAAAAACCTTACGTAAGTGGAAATATGCAAAATACTTAAAGTTACCCTCACTAGGGTAGGCACCTTGTCGTTGGTGTGAGGGCTTAGCCGAACTCCATAGCGCCCGACTATGAGGCGGAGCTGGTTAGGACTGACATCTACGCCGTTTCGCCTCATACGAGGGCGGCGGGATGTCGGTGACCAAGAACTGCCAACCCCCTAATCCAGGGTGTTATGCGGACCGTGCCTATTGGACGATTTGCAGCCAGGGGATAAATTCGGCTGTATTCGAACGGAGCCTTCCCGATACCGGGCCACCTCGGGAAGTATTAATGGCCTTACCACAGCAAGGGGCGCTGCTGTGGCGGACTGTTCTTTCCCCGTATATAATACTGGACCGCTGAGCCCGCCTTGTCGGGCAGGTGGTCGTACGACCAAGATGAACGACTCATTAACTGACTGTAATAAGGACGATGTAAAGAGGAGGACTGAGTCGCAATCCAAGGACGACAAATACGAATTAAGCGATGCGTCGGACTCGGGGAGCGAGAGTAGTGCTGATTCAATGAGCTCCGTGTTGGAGAAGCACACAAATGAAAACGGAGTAGAAGAGTGGAGAAAGGTACGGAGCAGAGGAAGTAAAAGAGCTCTCTCGCAGTTCCGTGCAGCACTAAGAATTGTTCAACGCTTGGGAGCAGTGGTCGACCCAACAGAAGTGGAGATCGAGCGCTTGGAATGGGCCCATGAAGCGGTAGAAGTAGGTCGAAGGCAGTTCAAAAGGTTTGCTGCGAGAAACCCTCGGTTCTGAAACCGGTACGAGGAGGAAGAAGCGTCGAATGGCAGAATGAAGAGGCAAGGTTGGGCGGAAGGCGAAAAGCCTGCTTTCAAGAGGCAGAAAGGACCCAGTCCTAGAGCCGCGAGGCAGGGCAGTCGCATAGACAAGACAAGTAGGCCCAAAGCTGTAAGACAGATGGGCTCCAATAGCGAGGTAGCAACTACCTCGAAAGCTGCGAGTCAGAGGGAAGTTCCAATTAAGGAAGTAGGAGATAAGCCAAAGGGAGATAACGCTAAGACTCCGGCTTTCTCGGAGGCACTAAAGGGAGTTAACGCTAAGACTCCGGCTTTCTCGGAGGTGCCAAAGGGAGATAACACTAAGACTCCTGCTTTTCCCGAGAAGATGAGTGATGTGGCAAAGCAGTCACTGACTGTGGCGCTGGTTGATCGTAGCAGTCCTTTCGGACAAATGACTACTGAAAGGTGGAGATCTGTGGAAAGGGAGCTTATTAGCTTAATGCTTAAGATGATGCGGGAACAACCAAGTAAGCCCCTTCCAACCTTTGATTCAGGGGGATGGTATAACGGTGTGAAGAGGAGGAAGTGGTTCCAAACCTCCAAAGGCAAGGCACGAACGCGCGAAGGCTCAAAGGTGGATAAAGCGCAAATCCCCACGGTACCAAAAGTTAAGGTTTGGATACCATGCGGAGGATACACTGCGACTTCTGCAGAATCAGAATCCGAACATACCGACACAGGATTGGAAGATACTTACTGTATCTCGGCCTACCGAGGATGGTCAGTTCTACATCTTCCAAATAAACAAGCAGGCGGAGGATATTTTGTACACGCAGCTTGGTAAAATGTCCTTTGGCACTGGCAAAATTTACATGGGACTCAGGAAAAGAAGTCCCGAGGATAAAAACCCTAACACGCTAGAGGTGGGAGAAGTCGAAAAGGACCTCAAAAGCCTAAGGGAAAAAAACAGGTGGAGGTCCCCGACGTCACCACGAACGTGCTAGAAGAGGACCAACCGCTATATGGTGCTGTGACTCGCACAGAGGAACACCCTGCACAACAGTCACGAGAGGCTGAAGGGGGCCTCGGATTCTCTAAACCAAAAGGGCAAGGGAAGGACGACGACGTCAAGACGAAGGTGCTGGAGGGGGACAAACAGCCCAATGGTGCTGCGAGTCCTACAGATAAGCCTCCAACACAGTAAAGTGGCGTCGAGCGAACTCCTCCTAACCCTTGAGGAGGGTTCGTTTGACGTGGCCCTGATCCAGGAGCCGTGGCCCTGATCCAGGAGCCGTGGCTGTCATCGGGAGGAAAGGTTTCTGGACTTAGCGCGCGCGGGTTTGGCGTTTACTACGCGCAAACGGAAGGACGAGTGCGAGCTGTAGTAATGGTAAGGAAACAGCTGCATTCATATATGCTGCCTAATTACACCACTGAGGATCTCGTAGCGGTGGTCGTTGAGCAAAAGAATAAGCAGGCATTTATCCTGGCGTCCTGCTACATGGCCCATGCTGCGGAGGTCCCACCGATGGAGTGCAAAAGGCTAGTACAGGAGGAAGGGCGCAAAGGGCGGTTGGTCATAGGCGCTGATGCAAATGCGCACCACAATGCGTGGGGAAGAGCAGATACGAACGAGAGAGGCGAATCTCTGTTTTGTTACATTCTGCAAACCATTTTCAGATAGCCAACAGGGGAAATGTCCCTACATACATTGGTCCAACATCCAGCAATGTTCTGGATATTACATTGAGCTCCGAGCGTGATATATCAAGGTATGATTGGATGGTTCTTGATAGACCATCCTTCTCCGACCATGCGTATATCAGCTTCAACATCCCCCTAAAGAGGGTAGAGAAGGGAGGATCCTTTAGAGGTCAACGAACTGGACTAAATTCCAGAAACATGTAGAAACAAAACTGGGACAACCCAAAGAGGTTGCTAATGTAGAGAAACTGGAAGAGTCGAATGAATTCCTAACAAGGACGCTTATGACTGCGTATAACAAAGCTTGCCCTCTAAGAAGATTCAGAGGAAAAGCAAAGCCGCCATGGTGGAGCAATGAGCTGAGTCTTCTAAGAAGACAGGTTAAAGAAATGTTTAAGCTCGCAAAGACCGCGGAGAGCGAAGCGTGTCGGGACGAGTACAGGGATCTACTGAGGATCTACAAGCGTGAAATTACCAGGGCGAAGAGAAACTCATGGAAAAGTTTCTGTACGGACATAGAGTGCTCCAGCGAAACAGCACGGTTGAAAAAAGTCCTAGCAAAGAGAAACATAGTCCAGGGACTAATAAAGAAAGAGAACGGGGAATGGTCACGTAATAGTGAGGAATCCCTTGAGGTGCTTTTCGATACACATTTCCCATCGGGAGACGATTTAGAGGAGCCAGCAGACATCAGTCACACTCCGATCACGGAGCTAGTAGTGCCGGGCTTGGTGACCGATACCAAGATCGAGTGGGCAGTGAAGACGTTTTCTAAGTTTAAATCGCCGGGCCCAGATGGTATATTCCCGGCCATGCTACAAGTCTCAAGTAGGGCGGTCGTGGAATGGCTTAAAATAATATTCGATGGGTGCATACGACTGAATCATGTACCGCACTCTTGGAGAACTGCTCGTGTAGCTTTTCTACCAAAGGCGGGGAAGATCGGTCACATGTATTCCAAAGACTATAGACCCATTAGCTTAACATCATTTCTGATCAAAACCTTTGAGGCTGATAGATGTGTACATAAAGTCCAACGTGGATGAAAAGCTGGTCTCCACAACAGCATGCGTACACCAAAGGCAAGTCGGTAGACACCGCATTGCATAGGGTGGTAATAAGCATAGAGAAATCCCTGGAATATAAGGAGTATGCTCTAGGAGTCTTCTTGGACATTGCCGGGGCTTTCAATAATGTTGCAAAATGGGCGATTATGGATGGTCTTAATTACATTAAAGTACATCCTTCCTTAATCAGATGGATCGGCTGCATGTTAAATTGCAGAAAGATTACATCACAATGGGGATTGTACGAGGCCACGAAATCAGTGGACAGGGGCACGCCGCAGGGAGGGGTGCTATCACCTCTGCTGTGGACGCTGGTCATCAACCAACTGCTCAGGCAATTCGATGAGGGACCCGTAAAACTTACGGCTTACGCAGATGACGTTGCAATTGTCATAAGTGGATAGTGCCTTCCAACGATTAGTTCTTTGATGGATCGGGCGCTTCGCGATATTCATACCTGGGCATCTAATGTCGGGTTGAAAGTCAATGCGGAGAAGACGGATATGGTCTTGTTTACAAAGAGGTACAAGGTCCCAAATTGGACCAGGCCTAAGTTAGGAGGGGTGACCTTACAGGAGAAACCTTGCACAAAATATTTAGGAATCATCCTAGACAGTAAGCTGTCATTGAAGCTCAACGTGGTGGAGAGGGTCAAGAAGGCCTCAACGGCACTCTACGCATGTAAAAGAATGCTGGGGTGTACGTGGGGCCTATCGCCCTCTCTTTCTCATTGGGTTTTTACAACGATTGTAAGCCCTATTCTATACTATGGAGTTCTTGTTTGGTGGAAAGCCACACAAAAAACAACATACCTCAAAAAATTAGAGGGGGTATGCAGACTATCGATGCTTAGCATTACGGGAGCCCTGAAAACAACCCCGACGTCTGCACTGTATGCCATTTTGCACATCCCACCTGTAGACCTGGTAGCAAAGAACAAAGCGTTAACGACCGCAACCAGGCTCGGTGCTTCGGGGCAGCTTGAGCGCCGAGCATATGGTCATAGTAGTATAGCGTCATCAATCACAAGACGAACAGACTACATGATTCCCTATCTGCGCTTCGAGGGAGATCTTAAGGCCACAATAGAGGTGGACGGTTGGCGCAAGGGTGCGCAAATGGCGGACGAGGCGATACATGTGTACACCGATGGGTCCAAAGTAGTGGAAGGAGTAGGGTCTTAGGTATACTGCGCTGATCCGGAAATAAGCAGATCCTACAGGCTGCCGGATTACTGTAGCGTTTTCCAAGCGGAAATATTAGCCGTAACCAAAGCAGTAGAAACCCTGGAAGATAATAGCTTAAGCTGCAACCGTGTTAACTTTTATATTGACAGTCAAGCAGCAATTAAGGCAATAATCTCGCATAGCACAGCATCTAAATGCGTGTTAGAGTGTAAGCAGTCTCTGGAGAGAATCGGGACAGGGAGAAGCATACATCTATATTGGGTCCCAGGGCATATGGGAATAGATGGGAATGAAAAAGCGGATGAACTAGCTAAAAAGGGCGCATCCCTTGAAGCTTGCTCCGTAGATGTCCCAATTAGATTGGGCGAGATTAAGCGAAGGCGAGAGGTGCACATGATCGACCAAGCGGGAAAGGCGTGGGTTCAAGCGGGGGCTGTAAAGTGTCGAAGATTATGTGTAGGTCTTACAACCTTAGACTAACACAGTTGCTCCTATCATTAAAAAGAGAGGACTGTAGACTCATGACGGGTATTCTGACTGGACACTGCCTTCTGGCGTCACATGCCTTTAAACTAGGCTTGGTCAGTGATAGCAGATGTAGGAAGTGCGGGTTGGAGGAGGAAACGATCGAGCACGTTCTGTGCTCGTACCCTGCACTTGCCAGGCTAAGACTCCAGCTATTAGGAGTGATACAGCTGTCAGATCTAGAAGCAGCAAGTGGCTTAAGTCCTAGGAAGCTTCTAGTATTTGCTAAGAGGACGGAGTTATTTTATAACATAGGTGTGAGGTCCTCATGGACCGGCCAGTTCAACCTACCTACCTACCACAAGATCGGAAACTCCAAAACCAGCCAGAATGAAGAAAATAAAAAGTCACAAAGAGAATATTATAAATAAAGCGCTTAATAAATAAATTTGCAATTAGACATGTCACGCTCATTTTCATCCAAAAGGATAGAAAAATTGTAGCGTAATACAAGCAACCAGATTGTTGAGGAAGTTATTGACTTAGGACAATATTCAACCAGGCTTAACAATGCCGGCAATCTAGGAGTTTTAAAAAAAAGAAAGTTGTCCCTTAGGAGACTTAGGAGACTAATTGGTCAAGAATATTGAATACTCGAGTAAGCATATTTAAAAATAAAATAGGTACCCAAGTTCTCAAAGATCTCATATTTGCATTAACTCCGGAGGTTGTGCATGTGACGGAAAATGATAAAATTAAAAAGATTCTTCATAAATATCATGACGATCCCATCTGGAAAGGCCACCCAGAAAATCGAATGACACATAAGATCTAATAAAAATATTGCTGGAAAATGTGAAAAATGGTATAAGAAAAGATATGAAAAATTTTTGCATCCACTGTACCCATTGGTTCAACCACTTATCGCTATATAACTACTTCTTGCTCTAGCAGCAACTGAATTTACCCAATCTACTGTATATCATGCGCTCAAAGATCCCGCTTTTTAAAACAATGTCAATTTTCACCCAATGATGACTGTAACCATCATCTTATTCTATACGTTTTAATTTTAATAACAATGCAAAAGCTTTGTTTAATAGAAATAATCAAGGTAAGGAAAACTAAATCTCCTATATTTAGTCGATAGGATATACTAAATCATTTATCTTCATTATTTTTTTTAAAAATATAAATATAAGTTAGACCTGTTTCGTCTAGGATAACCTCGCCTTTTAGAAAGGCCATAATTTTAGATAATAGGATCCTTTATACCTAGTTAAGCTAGATAGTAGATATATAGGACCCTGTAGAATAGAAAAATAATTTTATTAATGACCCGCTGAATAGAAATTATCAATAGGAAAAATAATTCTATTAATAACCCTGTAGAATAGAAAAATAATTTTATTAATGACCCGCGGAATAGAAATTATCAATAGGAAAAATAATTCTATTAATAACCCTGTAGAATAGAAAAATAATTTTATTAATGACCCGCGGAATAGAAATTATCAATAGGAAAAATAATTCTATTAATAACCCTGTAGAATAGAAAAATAATTTTATTAATAACTTGAAAAAAAAAGATATCAATAGGAAAAATTATTTTAGTAATACCCCTTAGAGTAGTAAACATCGATGAAAACAATAATTTTACATTAATCCCCTATAAGGTAGAAGAAATCGATAAAGAAGAAAATACTAATAATAAAAATTATGACACCTTAATCCCATCTAGAATAGGAAATGAGGATAAGCAAAAATTTAGTAGTAACATAGAGAATAGGCAAATAAAAATACACAAAAATAGACTTAAATTAGTAGAATAAGATGTTCAACCTACAAACATTAAAATACAAAAGTAGAATTAATTTACAAAAATAGAATACTCATACATTCCCCAAATGCATAAGCATTCTAAAAAAAAGGGAGATGTAGTGTAAGCAGCCAACAATTCAATTTAATCCAAAATATTTAAATCAGTCTAATATTCTAACCTGCTACAAAAATAGTCTAAATGTTCATCAACACATAAAAATGTATTTGAGAATTAATGCCGACACAGCCATTAATAAACAGACGTGTACAACACACAACCAAACGAATTTGAATCCCAGCAATTTGCATTCCTGCAACTTGCAAGGTTAGCATTTCCCACAAATTTGCAGCCTATATATGTACGTACATATTTTGTGCCGAGTAGTATGTAGGTATGTAAGTATGTATGTTTAAGGTAGTTATGTATGTAAGTATGTAAGCTTAAATGTAAATAGATATGTAAGAATATGTTTAGAATAATCTAATATAAATAGGCTGAATTATTTGAATAAAGACAATTCGACATTCATAATTCAAGCAGTGAAGTCTTCTTTGTTTTAATTGCGTTAGGGACCTTTCTACAGTACTAGTGATGTTAAATTGTGCATCACTTAATCTTACATTGCAAGTGATGATGATGACGCAAAGTGTTGTACTCGTGATGTCAAAGTGTGCATCACTTATTCTTACATTGCAAGGGATGATGATGTCGCAAAGTGTTCTACTCGTGATGTTAAAGAGTGCATCACCTACTCCTACACTGCAAGTCATGGTGATGACGTTATGTATTGTACTCGTGATGCTATAGAGTGCATCAGAAAGCAGATCGAACTACATGGGTGGTCATTGTGACTTAACTCCTCCCCTTCTAAATTAGGAACGTCCTCGGTCCGGGATTTCTTGTATTTTGGTATATCTTCACAATTAATGTACTTTATACGACATCATTAAATTGTGCTTGAAATCCCTCCTCGGAGAGAATGTTACTGCAAGAGGAGCAGCTCAGTTCGGTTAGAAAATTTAATGCATAGTAGTCAACCAATGGTGGCGGTAAGAAGAAATTTCCTGCATAATGTTTTTGATTGGCAAACTCGTGCCATATTACCTTTAGCTGTTTCCTTAGCAGTAAGCGGTAAAGGTTTCGTACTATTTTTCTTACATACTAGATTACATACATAAATATTGCTTACATTACATACATATTTCTTTCAAAACTGAATTGTTGAGTACAAAATCGTTATATGTATTTATAAAAGTTAAACTTCGTGAAATGCTCAGTTTACGGTCATTCGAAATCTTTGCTACGGATAGTTGGCCATTGTTCCAATACGTTTTGATTTAGATAATAATTCGAATGAAATTTTGTTGTACCAAAATTATTAAAAATGAATTTATTCCTGAATAAGTTGTTTTTCAATAAATGCTTTGATAGATAATTTATTTTTAAATATTTTTTTTTGATTGAATTTTTCGAAAACCCACAGTTTACTAATTAAAATTTTCAAAAATTATTTTGAATGCGCGTGAGCTTTTTGTTAGTGTTGTTTCCTTTACATATTTATAATTCAAATAACGAAAAAAAACTAATTTATTCGTCATTAGAATGAGTTTTTCTCGACTATGTTTACATTTATGTTAAATCAAATATGATTGTAATTCGGATACAATTCAGACCTATTTCAAATTGTCTTTATGGACCACCCTCCCTTTAATAAGGACCGTAGTTCCCAAATCTTTTTCTATTGTCTGTTCTTCGTAAAGGGGGGTTAATTTGTTGCCAAGTCTGGTGTTTCTCTTTACCATAACTTTGTCGCCCGCTTTAAATGAGCGTTCTACCCTACCCTTGTTGTGGGTTTCTAGATCTATTTGCTGTGTGTGTCTTAAACGTGCCGATACTTCCTTGCGTATATTTGTGTCGTCGGCCGTAGGTTGAAATATGTATTGGCCTTTTGTTAGTTACCGAATGAATTGTTTTATTGTATTCGATGGTCGACAATAAAATTAAATCCTCCTGTGTGTCGTCAATAGCCCTTTCCAATTTCATGCATCTGGCAATCTCTATCAATGTACTGTGAAGCCGCTCCACTTGCCCATTAGATGTGCTGTGGAGAGGTGGAGCATTAGCAACTTCAATACCGAAACTGTTGGCAAGAAGGTATCTGACGGTATTCGAATTTAAAGACTTCTCATTATCGCAATAAAGAAGCTTAGCGTTAGGAAATATGTTCAAAAGTTGTATGAGTTGGGGCTTAATGTCAACAATTGCTCTGGATGGTATAGTTTGCACAACCGCAAATTTGGAAAACTTGTCCAAACAAGTTAGAAAATATTTTGGATTTGTGGAAAAAATATCAACGTAAAGGATTTCTCCTAAAATTGCTGGGATTGGTGTTTTTGCTATTATATGCTTTTGATGACGTCTATTATATTTCGATCTTGAACAGATTTTGCAGTTTCCGACCGCTTCTTTTGCTCGCTTTTCCAGTTTTGGAAAAAAGTAATCATTCAAAATTTGTTTTACGTTTTTCTTGTGCGGCGCGTTGAGCGCGGTTATGTTCTGTTATTATGATTTCAAGTTGGTCATTTGGGTCAAAAATATCGGTCACAAATTTCCTGGCATATTTAAACTGGGTATTTGGGAATAATTTTACTATATCATGTTGGATGTAGGCTAGAATAGGCAAGCTGCAATGAATTGCGTTCACTACGTTGGTATTGACAAGGTCTTGAATAGTACCTAAGAGACTGTTTTTGTCACGAAATTGAATTACATGTCTTGTTCTGTTTCCAAATATAATGAAAGTCCATATAGATGGATTGTCAGACTCTTCAATAATAATCTGATTTTTGAAGAAATTTACAGGTTTTTCAACCGTCGGAATGGTATAACTCAATGACTGTTCGCTATGCATAGTTGCACAGTCGGAATTTGAGTTTTGTTCCAACATGTTAACCTGTTGTCGCGACAAAGCATCAGCAACATTATTTTCTTTTCCTGGTTTATAATGCAGTTTCGCATTGTGCTCATCGACAAACGCCTTCCAACGCTTTAGTTTCGCATTTGGATTTCTATCTGAAACTGCAAACGTTAATGGTTGGTGGTCGGTAAAAATGTTTAAGTGGCTTACACCATACAGGTAATTTCTAAGGTTTTTTAATGCCCATACAATAGCTAGAAGTTCCCTTTCGTTTGTTGCAAATTTAAGTTCATTACCCTTCAAAGTTCTAGATATCATAGTAATTGGTCTCCCTTCCTGAGATAAAACAGCTCCTAGGTCATGGCTGGAAGCATCTGTTGTTAAGTCAAAAGGTTTTTTAAAATCAGGGTAAGCTAGCATTACATCTTCAGATATCAAAATACGTTTCAATTTATCAAAAGCTTGGAACTGTAAAGAGTTTAATGTTATTTTTACTTTTTTTGACTGATTAGCACTGATTTTTCCATTTTCACCTTTTAGGATGTCGGTCAGAGGTTTGGCTATGCTGGCAAAGTCTTTAATGAAGCACCTATAATAGCTTGCCAGTCTTAAGAATGATCTTAAGCTGTATACATTTTCGGGGGCCGGGAAGTTTAGCATTGTATGTACCTTGTCATATTTTTCGTTGCTTACAGAAAAAAGCCGTTTTCTCTCTATCTCGTTCTGCAAGTTCGATTTGGTGGAAACCCGATTTTAAATCAATCGTTGAAAAATATTGTGACTGACCCATGTTAGACAATATCGACATTACATTTGGTATTGGATATTTGTCGTCAATGGTAACTTCATTTAACTTTCGAAAATCTACAACCAAGCGTTTCTTCCTGTTGCCTAACTCGTCAAACCCTTTTTTGTCTACGACCCAAATTGGATTATTGTGTGAGGATCTGGAAGGTCTAATAATGCCATTATGTAGAAGTTCTTTTATTTCATTTTTCACAAAATCCGCAACACCTAATGGGTATGGGTAAAACCTAGAATAAATGGGCTCTTCATGTTTTGTACGAATAGTTGCGACTACGTTCGTATTATATGGTAAAGACTCGTTTGGAACAGCAAACGCGTTTGATCGTTTCCTAATCATATTTAAAAACTCGGCTTTCGCTGCGAGCGGTACATTATCACGTTGAACTTGTAAAATATGTATGTTTTCACATTTAGTAAATAATAACCTTTCTTTTCGAAAGTCGTGAGTAATTTCACCTTTCTTCAGGTCGACTATGGACTTAACCTGCGTAAGCAGGTCAAGCCCGATTATAGCATCAAAATTGGTAATATAACAAAATCAGTATTTATACCGAATAAGTTTATTTTACACTTTTTACTTACTTTAGTCTCGCTATGAACTGACTTAACTAAAAACGGTTTAGCTAATGGCACAATTCCCTTTAGCTCTTTAAAGGGCCTTATATAACGTTTTGAAGCCCCAGTATCTATTAACATTTTTATAACTTTCTGCTCGGTCCCTATTGTTCTGCTAACCCAAGGGAGCAGGGTCCTTTCCCTAAAAAATTTATCTCTTCCGCAATATCCTCAATTTCGTTTTCTACTTTTTCATCGTAAGAAACTATCAGCATTATCTTGTGTAATGTGATTTATTCTTTGAATTTTAGGCCCAGTACTCCTATCGAAATCGGACCGGCGCTTAGCTTGCGGTACTTGATTACCAGGATTTTGTGGAAATTGTCTTTGTTTAGAACTCTGGAAATTGTTTGGTTTAGTATGCTCTAGGGTCTGGTTCGGTGGATTTTTGAGCTCATAATTCGATGAGCGACGGAAGCGAGACGTTGACGGATCTACATCCATAGGTTCGGATCTCTCCTGTCTATTGTTGTGAATAGAACTATGTTTTTGCTGACGGTAAGTCAGTTGGCCAAAGCAGACGGTAAGTCAGTTGGCCGTGAAGAAAATAATATGTCACAAAGAGGTTTTCTCAATCCAGAAATGAAAACGCGTAACGCATCCGTTCTGTATTTTTCATTTATTGAATTCGCTAGGGGCTTTCGTAGGTCATTATTGTTTTATTGGGAAGCAGAGTGAGCTTTCTCTCCACTTCGTCATAGAGTTTTAAAATCGTCAGACTCCCTTGCCTTAAAGTACTAAGTTCTTGTTCGATTAGATAAACGGGTTTTTATCAGCATAGGTAAAGTCTAGCCTAGCTATTATGGCTTTGAAATTTAATACAGTATTAAAGGAAGCTAGGGCTGTGTCTGCAGGGCCCCTAATTTTGTTCCTAATTATTGCGACCGCTTGATAGTGCTTTGCACTTCCGTCATACCTCTCCTATAGTTTGTAGGCTATGTGCGCAGCTTGCCTCAATGAAACATAATGCTCTTGTTTGCCGTCAAACTCGGGCAACGATTTGACAAGGTCAAGTGTTTCGTCGCAATGGACATTTCCTTCAATTGTCACCTCTTCAAAGGGTTCTACGTTTTCAGTCAGCGTAGTAGCAAACTTCTTAGTGAAGTCGTATAATTTTTTTTATCAAAATCTTCTTTCTGTGATTTTAGTGCAGCTGATACCGCTGCCGTAACAATAGCCGTCAGCTCGGTAGTGTCCATACTAATTTCGTTTTTGTCTTTTAAAACTAATTTGTCAAAAAGGTGGGCTAGTTCAGAGTCGCACATAAACTTCAAGTACAAAACTCGGTTTTAAAGGTTTTTTACATAAACGAATACGTATTAGTTTAATGTGAAAAAATTTAGAAAATATTTAAAAAAGAAAAATCAGGAAAAAATTCAATAACGTATTGAAATGGAGTTATGATTTTCCTAACAATTTAAATGTTTCTTAAAAAATACTGAGCATATCACTTACATGCTGTTATTTTGATATGATTAATATGGTAGTCAATATAAACGTGGTTTCTCAAGAACCGTTGCTAGGTAGCCGAAATTAGTTTGCCCATAAGATGTCATCCAAGGTAGTCTCATTTAATTTCGGCTTAGTTTACTGTACTTCACCGTTAAATGTAGATTGCCATAACACAAAGATGTATGTTATTACATCTCCGGTGTTTTTACCTTATTGCTATTTTAACGTGGTTTCTCAAGAACCGCTGCTATATAGCTGTAGTTGGTATACCCTTGAAACGTTAACCAAGGTTGCTCAATTAATTTTTTTACTCCATCACTATAGATTGCAGTAGCAAAAATGCAATAATTTTCCGTTGTTTCCATTTTGTTTTTGCTTCCATATTCAATTTAATATACGTGGTGACTTCCTGAACACAGTTGGTTGATAATTTTTTGTAGTAATTTTTTCCAATGTCACCAAAGGTCGAAAGTTAATGTCTTCTTTTAGAATTTGTTGCAATCAGTCCAATTAATTATTTGTGGACAGCTTTTTTCCACCATGAGTATCAATTTCAAGGTTTTACAACTTCTCGAGTTTCACGTTTGGGCGCCAGTTAAAATAATTTATTTAATTTTTTAAATAGTTTTATTTATTAATTTAAACAGGGTCTACTGATACTAACACTATATTTTAGCGCACGACCTTTGCATTCTAATTGCCACCAAAATCTGATCAGCAAGAATTCCAATAAGAATTGGCCTACCGCTTACTTGCTCTCTGCTGTAACAAGAAACTGGTTTTCGCTATGAAACAAACATTATACGAAAATAGTGAGGTTACCGCTCTACTTACTCTACTCTACCATGCATTATACTCTCCCAAAAGTCAACGTTGTTCACCGCAAACATTATACTCTATTCGGTGAACATTATTATCATAATGAGAAAGAATTCCAAAAAGAAATGGCCGTTATCATACAAACAGATAGCTCTCCCAGCAATAACCCACTCTTACATTGCAAGAGATGGCTATGCCGTTAAGTATTGTACTAGTGATGTTAAATTGTGCATCACTTATTCTTACATTGCAAGTGATGATGATGTCGCAAAGTGTTCTACTCGTGATATTAAAGAGTGCATCACCTACTCCTACACTGCAAGTCATGGTGATGACGTTATGTATTGTACTCGTGATGCTATAGAGTGCATCAGAAAGCAGATCGAACTACATGGGTGGTCATTGTGATTTAACTTATATACACTTTGTGAAAATGAACGAAATCGGGTGACAACCTCGCCCACTTAAAAAAAGTTTTTTTCATAGTCTAACGGTAACAAAAAATTTAATATTGTTTATTTTTTCACTTCTTTTGTTATTCACCCTCTTATTTTTCTTACCGCACCTTTCTTATTATTTTTCCGTTAGTGAAATTATCAACACTTTGTTTTTTCTTTAATATTTCAATATAAAAAATGTTAATTTATTCATCAGTGTTTGGCAAGCGCTCCGGGTGTATTTCTGCCATGAAAAGCTCTCAGTGAAAACTCATCTGCCTTGCAGATGCCGTTCGGAGTCGGCATAAAACATGTAGGTCCCGTCCGGCCAATTTGTAGGGAAAATCAAGAGGAGCACGACGCAAATTGGAAGAGAAGCTCGGCCTTAGATCTCTTCGGAGGTTATCGCGCCTTACATTTATTTTTATTTATTTATTCATCAACTTTATTTGTACATGCCTTAATTTTTCGAGTTTGATTTTACCTTTAAAACACCACTAATTTTCGATTACTTTTACGTTTGGTAATTTAAGAAGATTTCGATTTAATGGCTGCGAGCGCTCAACGACAACTGAACTGTCCATCAGCTTATTGTCCCGCTAAGCCGCTTGCTTTGCACAATATGTACATACATATGTGTGTGCCAATAAATAAGGAAGCAGTATTTTTTACCGTATTTAAAAAGTGGCATTAGGGATGTTTTAACTTTGTAGCATACACTTTATAGGAAATTTTATTTAAAGGTAAGTATAAATTTTAAGGTAAGTATGAATTTTAAGGTAAGTATGAATTTAAGGTAAGTATAAATTTAAAGGTCAGTATGCAGTTTGCAGGTAAGTATGAAGTTTACAGGTAAGTATAAAATTTGCAGGTAAGTATGATTTAAAAGCAATTAATGAAATTTGAAACGTATATACAAAATTTTTATTTAATTAAAATTCAATTGAATTTTGTCCCATGTCTTCAACACGTGAGGTGCAGGAGCTATTGTAGCTTCTCGAGCGTATCCACCGCGCTGAAGAGCTTGCGTAGATTACGTGAGTCGACGGTTCGGTTCTGCGAGCGCGCAGCTGGTCGTTCGATTGTACGGGGGTTGGCCCAGCGCCGTGGCTCCTCGCGCCTGCTGGGTACTGGTGGTAGCGTGGCCGGACGTCGGTTACATGGCGTTGAAACGGTCGGGCGATGGAGTAGAGTGTGATGGGCCCTACTGCAGTGCTGGCAACTACCGGAGGACATGCATTCGCCGGTCTTGTGGTACGTGGCCAGGCAGTTAATGCAATAGCGATGGACGCGGACGGACTCGTGCCACTCTGCTGGCATCATTGCCAAAAAGGCGTGGCAATACCGGAGGGAGTGCTGGCGGCAGCATAGCCTGCATTTTCCACGTTACATTCTGTGATCTGTGGAGAAAGTTAGAGAAGAATAAAGAAAAGAGAACACGAGAGAGCATCAGCCATTATATTAAAAAGAAGGGCGACAAGGAGGTTTGTGGGGATAGGTCAGAGGACGGTGTGAGAGGGGAACTATGATATGGGTAGTAGACACATCTTTGTGATGTTGCGTCAATACGCCCTAGTCGCCACTCATTTGGTGGCAAAAGGTCGTCTTTGATGACGACTTTCTTTGAGGTTTTGTTTTTGGGTTTTCCTTTTTTGTCGTTTATGTAGCTCTTTGAGGTACTCGTTCTTCCAGCGAGTGCTAAATTGGTGGTGTAAAACCTTGAATTTTTGCCATTTATGTAAAAGGCTGAGGTTCTCTGCGCTGGGTTCCGGAAGAGAGGAGTGGGCCACCATGAAAGAAATATCCAGGGGTTAAGGCGAGTAAATCTGTCGGGTCTTCGGACATGGGAGAGGTAGGCCTGGAATTGAGGACTACCTCAATGGGGCCATGAGGGTCGTGAGCTCCTCAAAGGAGAACTTCTGATTGCCGGCGACTTTTGTCAGGTGGATTTTGAAACTCTTAACTGCTGCTTCCCAGAGACCGCCACTGTGGGGGGCATAGGGTGGAATGAATTGCCAAGAGAGGCCACGTGCAGCATACTTTCCGGCAATGTCTTTCCCAGCTTCTTTAATGAAAAGAGCGAATTCCTTCTGGATGGCTCTTTGGGCACCGATGAAAGTCTTTCCGTTGTCTGACATGACTTTGTGGGGATTCCGCGGCGACCGGTAAAACGAGCAAATGCGGCTCTGAATACTTCCATGGTCAGATCTGAACAAACTTCCAGATGAACTGCCTTCGTTGAGAAACAGACAACGACACAGACATAGGCCTTGGTGAGGGGGGTCGACGCAGAGGGGAGGTTTTTACCAGAAATGGGCCCGCAAAGTCGACTCCTGTGGTGTGAAATGGCAGGGTATACGTCGATCTCTCCGCGGGTAATGCCGCCATGATCTGTGAGCTCATCTTTTTTCGGTGGATAGTACAAGTTTTGCAGTGGAAAATACACGACTTTATCTTCTACTTTAAGCGGGGAATATAAGGGTGTGGATGAATTCGATAAAGAGGGTGCAAAACTTAGACGTTTCGGGGATTATAATGGGGTGACTCTCATTGTCGCTGAGGGCTTCGTAACTGAGGCGGCCGTTGACGCGTAATATGGGACTGAGTGATAGTAGTGGGCTTTTCTTACATATGGGTTAGGAGGCTTTTAGGAGTTGAATTGTTTCTGCATAGTACATATCTTGGGTACGGATGATAAGATGTTCTTTGGCATAACTTATCTCATCCTGTGATAGCGAATATGTGGAGGGGACGGATTGTTTCTGCGCTTTGTGAATGAACCTATGCACGTACGCAATGACGCGAAGGGTTCGGCCGAAAGAGGAGAAGCGCTCTAAAGGATCAGGGGTCTCTGTGGTATGAAATACTTCGGTGCGCTTCTGTTCCGGCGGCGTAGGATTTTGTGGCACCATCTTGGGCCAATAAGTGGTGGATTTAGAAAGCCATTCAGGGCCCTTGCACCACAGGGAACAATCCGCTAAATATTGGGGTTTGCATCCCCGTGTGCCAAGGTCCGCTGGGTTGTCACCGCTTGATACATGACGCCAAACGACGTTGCTTACATTCCCAAGGATATCAGCAGTACGACTTCCCTGTGCTTTTCCATGTGGCTTCAATGTTCTGTACTCTTAGGTTCACACATGCACAGAATCCTTTTTCTGAGGCATCTGAAAATCCTTGCTTTTGATAGGGTTTGTCGGGGGTGAATTCAATTTATCTTGGGATTTTTATGTGGCTTATCGCTGAGAGGTTCTCCCGAAACTCGTTCCACTTATGGACGGAGAGAGGTTTCACGTGTTCGTCCCAATCCGTTCCTTCTAACCATAGTTGTTGGCTGATATCAGTATCGGCGCTAGCCATCCTGCGGGGTCAAATAATTTCGTTATTGCCGATAGGATTTGTCGCTCCGCTCATGAGTTCGCGGCTGGAAGAGGATCGTTGGAGTAGGAGAATGAGTCGTTGAGGGCGTTCTATTTTATGCCCAGAGTCTTTGTTGAGCTGACATCATGGAGCTTGAGGAAATCTGCATCGAGGAGGTCCGCTTTTGGCATTGATTGAATTAGCCGTTATTTCCTAAGAGGGAAGCCGGCTGATTTCAGTAGATCGATAACTTGGTTCATCGAGCTAATTGTGCACTGTAATTCATATCCGCCGGAGAGGATGTCATCTACATAAGTTTCATGTAGAAGTACATTTTTGGCGAGGAGAAAATCGTCTTTGGCGTCTTCTGCTAATTGATGGAGGGTCCTAATTCCTAGGTATGGGGCGCAGTTGACGCCGAAGGTGACCGTTTTCAACTTGAAGTCTTCGAGCTTTGCGCTTGAGGGTTTACGGAAGAGTATTCGCTGGTATTCTTTATCTTGAGGGTGTACGCGAATTTGACGGAACATCTTTTCGATATCACCGTTAGAATCGAACTTGTAGAGCCTCCATTGTAAAGTTATAAGCATCAAGTTGTTTTGTAAAGTTGGGCCGGTGTGTAACACGTCGTTCAATGAATTTCCAGAATGAGAGGGTTTAGAGGCATTGAACACGATTCTCACCTTTGTGGTTTTGCTGTCTGGTTTGATAACAGCGTGATGAGGCAAATAAAAGGAGAAGTATTTTCCTTCCTTTATAAATTCGCGTGGAGGAGATGTTGTTGTTGTTGTTGTAGCGTTTAGGTTACTCCCCGAAGGCTTTGGGGAGTGTTATCGATGTGATGGTCCTTTGTCGGATACAGATCCGATACGCTCCGGTAACACAGCACCATTAAGGTGCTGGCCCGACCATCTCGGGAACGATTTATATGGCCACATTGAACCTTCAGGCCATACCTCCCTCCCCACCCCCAAGTTCCATGAGGAGCTTGGGGTCGCCAGAGCCTCGTCTGTTAGTGAAACGGGATTCGCCGCTCGAAGGTGAGGTTGACAATTGGGTTGGAGAAGCTATATATTGCGCTACACAACCCCTTGAATCCCTTGGAGGGATAGGTTACATGGCGTTGAAACGATAGGAGGAGATAGTTCCATGTGATTCATGGTTAGATATTCTTTGAGAACTTGTGAGTATTTATCTTTTAGCTCATGTTTTTTTTCTCCGATCTTTCCACGCTAAGATACTGTTGCTGAGCTGCGGGTCGTGAGTGGCCAAGGACAAATGTTTCGTTAAAGGTTTAAGGGGAGTTTGACCATGTATCGATCGTCGTCGCCTCTAGTCGTCATCGTTTTAAACAATTCCTCGCAAAACGTGTCGCTATCTGTTAGAGGGGTGCTTGTGGGTGAGTTTTCTTCTTGCTCCCAAAATTTTTTAAGGAGCTCATTGAAAGAATCATCAGGCCGTTCAGTGATGTGGGTGGAGAAGGCGGAAGTTTGTTCCGTTATTGGCCCACTATCCATCCGAAAATGGTATTTAGGGCGATTAGGCCTCCCGCACCGTTGGTTTTGAGACCTGAAAGGAGGACCTGTGGGAGTATATCGTTACCTATTACCATATCTATTCTGCCTGGAGATGTGCAACTGGGGTCTGCTAGAGCTAACGACGAAAACCTTTGAATTTCGTCAGTTTCTATTTTGTAAAACGGGAGAAAGTGTGTAAGTTGCGGCAGGATAATCGCCTGGGTATTGAATTGGGTCTTTAAGTCCCGAGAACAAATGTTAAGCGCGCAAGTTTTGTTGGAGTTTTGGACTACACGCCAGACCATACCTAATATTTGGTAATTTATTCGTTTGGTGGGGAGATTGAGTAATTTTTGTATCCTAGAGGATACGAATGATTTCTGAGAGCCCTGGTCTACCAACGCCCGGACTTTGAAGGTGTCTCCTCGAAGGAGAATCGGAGCAATCGCTGTGGGCAATAACGTTCTTTCCTCATTGGAGGAGAAGTGAGACAGAACCTTATTGTTTGCGTCTTGTTGCGAGGAGGTGGGTTGAGTCCGCTGTTCTTGTGCTAGCAGTACCTGCTGCGACGTTGAGGGTTTTTCCTGATCATTTGGTCCCTGAGATGCGACCTTTGTCGGGTTGAAGATTGGTGAGTGAAGTTTGGATTTCGAGGTTTGCTTGGCCTATACGTACCAAGCCGTTCTACTACCTCGTATCGGGTCGTGAGAAATTTGTCCATTTCGGACCAAATGGGTGATTCCTTCATAGACTCAGGTGACTGTTCCCATAAGGCGAGGTTATCATTCACATAAATATATAAGGATGGGATCCCAGTTGCTGGTGGGGACGTTGTTTAAATTTAGGGTCGAGATGCAGTTATTTATCGTGGTTTGGATCTCTTGCATCCTTTCACCATTATCATAAAAGGCGGGCTGCATATTAAAGAGAGTCTTTAATTGGCAGTCTACGAGAATTTTACGATTCTCGTATCTGGACTTGAGTGCTCCCAGGCTAGCTCGAAATTTTGATCATTGAGGAGATATTTTTGGATTATTACGGCAGCTTTACCACGGGTTTTTTTTTCTCAAGTGGTAAAGTTTTTGTGCAGGGGATAATTTCGGGTGGTTTATGTACACCGCTGTAAACATGTCCCTAAATGACGGCATGTTTCATTGCCACCGTGGAACACTTCAGTATCGCATGCAGGGACTTTGAGATAGGGTTCAGACCTGGGTAATACCACTGGCACTTTGGGTTGTCATTGGTTGATGGGGATCGGCTCCAGTTGGGGTGCAGCTCCTTCATCCTGGTCCTTGTGTTCAGTGTGGTCTCCATCACCTTGTCGTAATTTCCGTCCAGTGTTGACAGGGCGCTGGCATCTGTGACGTTCATATGCGCTGCTTGGCATGACCGTTCTACTGCGATTAGGAGTCTATTGAGTTCCTCCATATATGTCTGCAAACCGGGTTTAGTGTGATCTGTCTCACAGATATTCCACCATTTGTCGCATATCCTTTCGAGTTTTCCTATTTCGAATAGTGA
This sequence comes from Eurosta solidaginis, assembly GCF_040869045.1. Lineage (NCBI taxonomy): Eukaryota > Metazoa > Arthropoda > Insecta > Diptera > Tephritidae > Eurosta > Eurosta solidaginis. The sequence continues at coordinate 118,776,262 of NC_090323.1, read as the reverse complement.
CTTCTTCAAGAATTCTTCTTCTTCTGTCTGGAATCTGCTCCGAGTGTTGGCCCTTTGGGTAGAGATAGTTTCTCTGTTATGTCTTCGGTCATCCTGATGCTGAGGGTTTTTGTTTAAAATACAAACACTACTTGGAGACCCTTTGATTTGGGAAGAGGTTATGTTCGCTTATGTATGCGACAGGAAGTGTATCAGAGGTACGCGAGAGGGTATTTTCGAAGTGTGTATTTGAAGTACACAAAAAATATTATTAGGCGAAAGCTTGTTTATTATATAAAATATATTGAGGTATTTTGTTTTCTAACTTTTATGGGATATATTTCTATAATTGTTTTAGGGTTGGGGTAATTTTGAAAAAATAAATTTTTTTTTCGATTTTATGTGTTTTTGTCCCACTGTATTTTTGATACAAATTTTATCTGCTGTGGCCCACTCTGCGAATTTTGTTAGCGGCACTTATTTCAGTGACTATATATATGTATGTATGTACGAGGTATATAGCTACACTGAATTGCTATGCTAACGGGGGTGGGTTTGTGCACTTGTCTCAGCGCTTCTGAGTACAACGACACTTTGCACAATATGTACATATTAGAGATATACGCCGCCGCCGCCGCTGATTTTTTTCGTTTTTCGCATGCCGCCGCCGAATGTCAAATTTATCGGCGTGGAGGCGGCGGCGTCCGGCGCGTTACTATATTTTCTACTCGTTTAAGACTGCTTAGGTCATTTATTGTTCATGTCGAAAATTTGTCGGATATGATCGAAAGTGGTATCAACGGATGCGCATCACTGCCAGTTATAAGAAACTAATTGCGAAATTTACCTCTTCCTAACTGTTCAAAAGTTATTTAAAAAAACAGGCTCTTTCGATGTCAGCTTAACACGGACTTTGCATCACCCAATTCACCAAGTTATTAAAACAAAACACTAAAAGAAAAGTTATATAATAAATTTATATGCTCACTTTGCATATTTTTTTTTTAAATGAATAATGAACAATGAATTCAAATAAAATGACTCAAGGCGAACATGTTTTCAAATTGTCCTCAAGTTGTTAAAAAAGCAAATTTCCCAAAAAAGGTGCGATTTTTTTTTAAATTTTATATTGTGGTTGGCTGAAAGAATAAGGGAAATCAGGGATGCAAAAATGCCACTGTGGGGCGTACTTTCTTCAAATAACTTAATTTTCTTATTTAAAAAAGTTGTATTTAGGAAAGGTTTTGGTAATATGTATTAAAGAAATCGACGTTTTGGCCATTTCGGACCTCCCACGGTAACCGTCTGACATTTTAATTTTCTCGCGGTACATTCAAAGAATCCCATCAAAGGAGCAACCAGCTCACTTGCAAAGGGAAATTTGTATAAAATCTTCGGCGCATGTACATAATTTCAATTTTACAAGGACCATGGATACATTATTTTTTAAATGTAGGCCAAAATTAGCACCTTTAGAACCTTTTGATATATATCCATAAGTATATATGACCGCGTAGCTTCAGTTTTCCGACAGTCCACTACGTTAGTCCAAACCATGGCTGCAAAACCTCAGGTTTTCGCTTGGATACTTAAAAATACCCCTATATACATCTATATTGAGTCCAAGGGTATATGGGAATAGATGGGAATAAAAAAAAGATGAACTAGCTAATAAGGGCGCATCCTTTGAAGCTTGCTCCGTAGACGTCCCAATTAGATTGGGCGAGATTAAAAAAAGGCGAGAGGTGCACATGATCGACCAAGCGGGAAAGGTGTTCAAGCGCGGGACTGTAAAGTGTGGAAGATTATGTGTAGGCCTTAAAACGTTAGACTAACAAAGTTGCTTCTATCATTAAAAAGAGAGGACTGTAGGCACACTCATGATGGGTATTCTGGCTGGACACTGCCTTCTGGCGTCACATGCCTTTAAATTAGGCTTGGTCAGTTATAGCAGATGTAGCAAGTGCGGGTTGGAGGAGGAAGCGAACGAACACGTTTTATGCTCGTGCCCTGCGCTTGCCTAGCTAAGACTCCAGGTATTAGGAGTGATACAGCTGCCAGATCTAGAAGCAGCAAGTGGCTTAAGTCTTAGAAAGCTTCTAGAAATTGCAAAGAGGACGGAGGTATTTTATAACATATGTAGGTCCTGGTTTTTGATAGGATTGTTCAGTTTGGTCGTTAAAATAAACCTCTGGTAACACTAAATACTCATTCATTCGAATGATTCTAACCTCATACTTAAATTAAAGATGTACGTATGAGAAGAGTTTAAAAAATAACTTGGCCAAATATGTATTTTTTCAGCGACCTATTAATTCCTATAGAACATAGAAAAGAAATAACATATATATACATACATATATGAGTTCAAAGAGTAAAAAAGTGCGAACGTCAAGCTGTGAAGTTGTGTTTTGATTTCTACTGTACCTTATTTTGTCTTAAATCAATAAATTTGTTTGTTTAAATAATTATTGTGCTAAAAATAAGTGTAAACAAGTTGTGTACTGCATTGGCAATTTAAAGTTCTGCTTTTCTTTACTAAAATAAATTGTATCTTAAAAATAATTGATAAAGTGTGTATATCCATACATACATACATATTTGCCGAGTCACTTTGCATATTTGTTGTTGCATTTGATTGGCATTTATATATTTTCAGTTTTCAATTGTTATTTGCTCGTGCACATTTACTTCATTTTCTTTTCACTGCCACAGCTGTTTGCATTGTGTGTTGTTAAGCGTCAGTTAATAGCAATCTTAAACTGCTCATACAGTGATCTTCAAACTGCTCAAACAGTGATTTTCCTACTGTGATCTCCAAACTATTTTCACTGCCTCCGTCTGTTTAATCAATTTTACTTTAACTTATAATGTCTTGCAATTTTGTTAACTGCCAATTGAAAGGTGATACCGAGCGTTTCGTGTCGTGCTGGCTTTGTGATGAGCTTGCTCATATGAAGTGCGCTAGTTTGACAGCAAGGGTGTGTGATGCGATCAACGATAACAAGGGTGTGCGTTGGTCGTGCTTGAAATGCAGATCCACCGAAGTGGACCTTTTTAAGCTTTTCAAACATACCCGAAACGCATTCTCCGAAATCGGTAAGGAACTTTCTACATTAGGGGATAAATTCAAGTATTATGAAAACTTGTTTAAAACTTTCAAATGTATTACCGATTCAGCTGCTAATGCTAACAGCGACAGTCGTGACAGCAAACGAAAACGAACTGATGTCTCGGCTGGCGTATTGACCCTAGACCCCGTTCAAAACATCCAGAACCCAATCGTTCCTACACCTAGAACGATAGAATTAATAAACTTAGCATCTCCAAGTCCTCTTACAGTAGAGCCTTCAACATCAAAGGCACCTCCAACAAAACTAGCAGCTAGAAAAAATATTGAACCTGCAAACCGTTCTCAGGCGACTGAGCCTGGAACTAGGAAGTTGGTTGTAGTCCCTCCTAAAAAATCGATATTCGTGTCAAGATTCGAGAGGGATACTACTGAGGAGGATCTGAAATCGTATATCTTCTCAAAAAGGAAAACCCATGACGTAACAATTCGGAAATTTAATTTTAGTTATGAAAGAAACGTATCTTCCTTTAGATTAGATGTACCTATTGACCATTTTGACACTATCTTGAGTAACGATTTTTGGCCCTCTGGGGCACTTGTGCGGGAATTTGAATATAGGCGGAATAAGAGTGTTCCAAACTTGGCAAAGATCCCTATTAATAACACTGAGTCAAAAAACTGAACGAAAAATCTGCTTTAGATATACTTTACCAAAATGTTAGAGGCTTAAACACCAAGTTAACAGAACTGTTTTTAAAATCATTTAACTCAAGCTACGATATAATTGCTTTAACCGAAACCTGGCTGAAACCTCATGTTTTTAACTCAGAGATCCTCTGTAATGACTACCAGATATATCGAAATGACCGCCTGAACAGGGTTGGAGGTGGGGTTCTGCTTGCTGTACACTCTTCAATACCATCTGAAGAGATTTGCGTAACCGCCACCGATACAACTGAGTTCTTGTGCATACGCACACAACTAGCAAATATCCACATTTATTTGGCCATCTGTTATATCCCGCCATCTTCTGAACTGTCCGTTTATATGAATCACATTTCCTTGCTAAGAACTGTTAATTCGATGCTAAAGCCTTCCGATTCCATTATTGTCTTGGGTGACTTCAATATGCCACACATATCATGGTGCATCTCTGACTTTAATATCGTACCAGTTTCGTCAAAGTCTTCCAACAATGAATTTCTAGACGGAATGTCTGAGCTGTGCCTTCAACAAATCAACATCCAATCGAATAAATTCGGAAGAGTGTTAGATTTAGCCTTTGTGGATGATGAATCTAAATATTCCATTAGTCGATGCGAACCCATTATTGAACCTGAAGATGCTTACCACCCTTCCCTCAAAATAGTTTACGAAGTTGTAAATTATGCTTGTAACAGCGGAAATAAACGATACGACTCCAGTTATCGCTTCGACTTTGCGAAGGCCAATTTTAAAAAATTAAATCGTGATCTATCTCGAATAGTGTGGCCAATATTTAATGCTGATGTGGAGCAAAGCGTTTCTCACTTTTACAATACCATTTACTGTCTTTTTGAAAAATACGTACCTAGGCGGATTTGTGTACATTCCGATACAAGCCAAGTATGGTTCACTAAAGAGCTGAAAATTTTAAAGAATAAAAAGTCTCGATCTTTCAAGTTGTTCAAAAAGACGGGTTTACATAACCATTACTTACAGTGCTCGATTCTACGCTGCAAGTATTTTCAATTGAACAAAAAGTGTTACAAAGCTTATCTTTGTAAAATGAAAATAAATATAACTTGCAACCCGAAGGCATTTTACGGATTCGTAAACTCTAAACGCAGGGTGAAAGGGTTTCCATCATCCATGAAATTCCAAGATAATATTTCCAGCGATGATCAAGAGATCGCCGACTTCTTTGCGGAATTTTTCAAATCAAATTACTCTATTTAGACCAACGTTTCACCTAATGAATACCCATACCATATTGATTCATGTTATTCAATCAGAGCTCCATTTATATCTTCAGAAGATGTATTATCTTATTTAAAAACTTTAAAAGTATCATATTCATACGGCCCCGACAGGATCCCGACACACTTTCTTAAAAAATGTGCCGCAAACATCTATCAGCCGCTAACAGATTTATTTAATTTATCTTTAATTTATGGCGTTTTCCCAACAATATGGAAGGAAGCTTTTCTTATTCCGCTTCATAAAAATGGAAGCAGGTCTTCAATAGAAAACTACCGGGGCATAGCAAAGTTATCCGCTATCCCAAAGTTATTTGAGGCTATTGTTACCCACCACCTAACATTCTCTATTTCCCCCATAATTGCAAGCTCGCAGCATGGGTTCTGTAAGGGCAAATCACCTATCACCAATTTACTAGAATTTACCACCCACGTTTCTAATGGATTTAGAAAAGGCCTTCACACTGATGTAATTTACACCGATTTCAGTAAAGCTTTCGACAAAGTATCACACCCATTACTTATTCATAAGCTCAGTCAACTCGGTTTTCAACCCCGTCTTATATGTTGGATTTCTTCGTATCTTGGTTATCGTACGCAAAAAGTAATCTTTAAAAATACACTTTCTCGGGTCATCAATGTTTCTTCTGGTGTTCCTCAGGGCAGCCATCTTGGTCCGATTCTGTTCTTGTTGTTCATAAACGATATATCTGGTACAATTAAATACTCAAAAATCTTGATGTACGCAGACGATGTAAAACTTTTCAAATCATGTACCTCGGTTGAGGAACATTCCTTGCTTCAAATGGATTTAAATCACTTGGTTACCTGGTGCAATGTAAATTATATGCCGCTCAATCTCAAAAAATGTAAATTCATGTGTTTTTCTCGGAGAGTTTCGCCACCAGCTTCATATACAATTAACAACTATAGTCTAGAAACTGTAAATAATTTTATTGACTTGGGAGTCATGATGGATTCCAAACTTAGTTTCAATCTTCATATTAATGCTACAGTGAATAAAGGCAAAGGTGTTTTTGCATTTGTTAAACGGTGGTCAAAAGAATTTAGCGACCCTTACATAACTAAAGCACTTTTTACAACATTAGTTAGGCCAATATTAGAATACGGCTCGATAATTTGGAATCCGCGTTATCAAGTCCATGCAGACAGTCTCGAATCAATACAAAAACAATTTTTACTATTTGCCTTAAGAAATTTCCAATGGGACTCTTTAACTAATCTTCCACCTTATACTAATCGATTAAAGCTTATCAATCTTCCAACTCTTGCTAGTCGAAGGGAAATGCTTGGTGTGATATTTATGACAAAACTTTTAAATGGATCAATTTCGAGCCCATTCCTTCTGAATGAAGTGAACTTTTGCGTTCCCTCTCGGACATCGAGACACTTCAAACCTCTTCTGCTGAAACAATGTAGAACGAACTTCGAACAAAATGAACCTTTTCGGCGTTTATGCCAAGATTATAACTCTCACTCAAACACATTTGATAGCTCGGACTCCCTTTTTTCTATAAAAAAGATTGTTCTCACCTCTCTAAATTAATGTATAATACGTTTGCTTCTGTTCTCTTTAAGTATTACGCTTGGCTGATGAAATTTCTTCTGTAGCTGAGCAGTCTCAGATCGTGACGCTTGACAAACCGCTGCCCATCAAAGACTCGGCAAAATAAAAAAAAAAAAAGTTATTATATATATATATAAATCGATCGCGTGAACAGGATTAGCCTGGTTTCATTGGGCCACTTGAGGGCAGCGCGCTGCCACAACGTCCATTAAAAAAAAAAAAAAAAATATATATAATTTTTATCCACAACCGCTTAGTTAGTCGTGCAATTTTGAACTGAGCTTACAAGCGTCTTCTAAGTGTGCACAGTTTTCTACGTTAACTTTGTAATTTAGTCTCTTAGTTGATGGTGTATTTGTAATACGTAGCATTTCAAATGCACACTGATCGCTCTTATATGGAGTTGGTGGCCAAAAATACTTCCAGTAGGAAATCAACGTGAAGCTTTGGTATGTGAGAATTATTTTGTCATAAAATTGGCGCTGTTGATACCTTCATACCGACCCACAACCACCCACTTCCACCACATGCATACAAAAAGTAAGTAGATGAGGAGGAAAAAGTGGTAAGATGTGTCTATCGCAAATACAATGGTTAATAGGATTTAATAAAGAAATTGAAGTTAAATGTAAAGTTTTTAATTTGCCGGCTCTAGGTCAAAAGTAATAAAACGATTTGATTTTTTATTTTCCCAATACATTTCGATCACCTTCGGAGATCTTCATCAGGGGGCTACAACAATAATAAACAATTCAGCTTAGTTTGTAATAACTAACAACAATAACTAAATAAACCATTCTATGTATATAATCACATTCATATTTATATACATACATACATTTATATTTTTATTTTGGTAATCTGTGTCCGTTCGGTTCGCCATGTAGGTTTGAACTAATTTTCCACGATTCTAGCAGGTGTCTGTAGATATGTGAGCAGTCGTCGGTGTCTATTTTATAGTTAAGGCTCTTGTTTATTGGTGTGTTTGTTATGTGGAGTATTTCTAAAGTGGAGCGTTTTTTGTAATTGTGCTCTGTTTGAAGTATGCTCACTGCTTCGAAATCTGGTTGATGGCCGCTCTCTGCACAGTTGACCGCAAGTGAAGTTTTTTGCGTGTTACCAGCTGCTCTGCATTTTATATCAGATCGGTGGCCTGATATCCTCGTTTTCAATTTATTCTTAGTTGTACCTACATACTCTTTGTTACATTTATCGTTTTCATTTCCAGCGCATGTAATTTTGTATACAATGTTGTTTTTGTCTAATAATGCTACTTTACTTTTCATGTTGTAGAAAATATTCGTCGTATAGGCTGGTTTATGTGCAATTTTGATGTTTTCCTTGTCATATATGTCGGAACCTTTTAATCTGTCGGAGAAGCCTAGTATATATAACATCGATTAGTACTTTGTAGTTGTTTTTTCTCCGTTTTTGGGTATTTTTATTTCACTGTAAGCTTTTATCATCCTCCGTATAATTCCATGAGGGAAGTCATTAATTTTTAGTATATTTGCTATTTTTCTTTTGTTTTCAGGGTGGAACACTGCATCACTCGTGACGCAGATTAGCAAAATAAAAATATAAATGTATGTATGTATATAAATATGAATGTGATTATATACATAGAAATGGTTTATTTAGTTATTGTTGTTAGTTATTACAAACTAAGCTGAATTGTTTATTATTGTTGTAGCCCCATGATGAAGATGTCCGAAGGTGATCGAAATATATTGGGAAAATAAAAAATCAAATCGTTTTATTACTTTTGACCTAGAGCCGGCAAAATAGAAACTTTACATTTAAACGTATAAAGGTCGCTAAAATCAAATATTAATTGAAATTGAAGTTATTAAAAGATCTTGCATACATAACAATAACAAAACAAACACACACAAAAGTTTACATTTGAATATCGTCCACTGGATAAAATAATGTCGTATGTTACATGTGAGCACATATAACATACGACAATAATTTATCAGGGTGACGCTATCAGAAAACTGCGGCAAAACATAGTTAGTGGCAGAAAGTGGCAGCTGATATCAACACCATAGAATCTTAAAACTTTGACTAATAATAAGATATAAGTCCCAACGTCAGGATCGGTGAGGAACCCAACTAAAACTTTAGCTGAAATTGTAACATTTGTGCAAATAAACAGTAATAAAGGCACTGGTGAAATTTTAAATAATAAAAAAAAAACACAATAAAATAAAATTATTTCAAAATGAAGTAAATACCTTTCACTTCAATATTCATTTTTATTTATTTCAATAGAATGATATTTTATGTATTTTTAAATAGCTTAAATTTGCACTTTATTTTTAACTTGCTCACACTGCAAAAACCAACTAATACCATAACCTCACTTTGGAAGCTATTCTTATAGAGTACAGTTCGAATACAACAAAAACAAATATACATTTTAAAAGGCTGTTGTAATAAGAGATACTAACGACACACACTTTTCACTTTGATTTTTTTATTTTTGGCCTATGGAACCGACCACTGTGCAATGTGGTATACCTTTTATTAAAATTGTTTTCGCTCTGTAATATGCTCACAGCTTCAAAATCTAGTCGGTAGATGTTCTACATTTTATGTCTGATCGATCGATGTCCTGCTATTCTTGTTTTAAGTTTGCTTTTTGTTGTACCTACGTATATCTTATCACATGTATTGTCTTCGTCACCAACACGGGATATTGTATATAATGTTATTTTTGTCCAAGGTTGCTACTTTACTTTTCATGTTATTAAAGAACATGTTAGTAGTGTAGGCCGGTTTATGTGCTATTTTGGTGTTTGCTTTATCATATATATCCGAGTATTTTATTATTTTGGATAAGCCTGGAATGTATATCATTGATTTATATGTTGCAGTTTTTTCAACGTATTCTTGACTTTCTCTTTGATGAATGCGTTTATCATGCTTTGTATTAATCCTGGTGGGAAATCCTTAAGTTTTACGATTTGTGTTATCCGCTTTTTGTTTTCCGGGTGGAAAATTTTATCGCTAGTGTTTAATACCCTTGCGATAAAGTTTTCGGCCGTGTTAACTGTCATGTTCCTCGGATGTTTTGAACTGAAATTTATTATTCGACCCGACGACGTGGGCTTTTGGTACCAATTAAATTTTATTTTATTACCGATTTTGCATACCAAAGAGTCTAGGAAGGGTAATCTGTTATCTACTTCCAGCTCCATCATAAAATTTATGTCTTTATGGTAAGAGTTTAGTAAGCCCTTTGTTTTTTCTAACTCACCCTCCTTAACTATTGCAAAGACGTCATCTACCTACATATTTCGTAAGACATCTCGTGTTGGTCACTTTCATCAGAATCTCTTCCATGATGATATCGGCTACTATCGGTGATGCTGGGGATCCCATCGGAAGTCCCGTTAATTGTGTATAAATTTTGTCGTCATACTTAAAATATCTGTTTTCCGAGATACAAAATGTCACTTTTTCCATAAAAAGCTTTCTTCGGATATTCCGGTTTCTTTATTTCCTCCCACTTTGTCTGTAACTATAGTTTGTATTGCCAAGACGGTTGGTATGCTTGGAAACAATGACACCACATCAAACGACACAAGACGTTCATCATCACATATATAGGAGTCGTTGACCTTGTCTTTAAGTTCTATTGCACTTTTAACATTAAAATTGGATTTTCTGGTCAAGTTTTTTAAAATATTCGTCAAGTACTTACATAAATTATAGGACGAAGCATTGATCATTGAGCAGATGGGCCTTTGTCTTTGTGCACTTTTGGCAAACCATATATACGAGGTGAGAGGGCTGTAAATGTATTCATTTTGTATTTTTCGTTAATGGTCATAATACCTAATTTACATAACCGTTCCACCAATTGATTATTTTTGATCTGCAAACGTAGTGTCGGATCCTGACGTAATACTCTGTATGTTGATAGATCCTCTCTATATCATCTGTTTTCATTGCAACAGTTGCATTGCCTGCATTTAAAATAATTATGTCTTTATTTTTGTAGAGGAATTCTCGCGTTCGCTCCACGGTATCATATATGGCCCTATCTCTTATATTATCCCTGTGTTTGGTCATCGTATCTTTTATGAGTAGTGATAATTTTGTTCTCGCGGATTCCAGCTTCTCTTTGTTTTTCACGCTCTGTACTAGTTCTTCTCCATCCGCAATACATTTGAAGTGGGGCGAGGTGTTTTTTGTTATTGGTAGAGCGAACTTTGGACCTTTTCCTAATAGTGCTTCAACATCAGGTTTCCACCGTTTCACGGAAGGATAAAAATTATATTTGAACTCATATATGTATGTATATATATATGTTATTTCTGTTTCTTTAATATATTTATTAAAAATGCTTTTGTACAATATTTGTTGTAGCTCCTGAAGATGATCTCCGAAGAAGGTTGAAATATATCGGGAAAAAACAAAAAATTTTGCGTTATTTAATACACCTGACCTCGAGCCAGTTTTTATAAATTATGTCCTATAAAATAACTTGGCCTTATATTCAAACCTCTGTTGTTTATTTGCGAAATTATAAAATAGCGTCCGAAGTGTTAATTTCGATTTTCACACTTGATCATTACCAAATTTGACATTAAAGTTCGCGGCCCGGCCCTACCCCCAACTAGTCCCTTGGAGTGAATCACATTGATTATAGCCTACCAAACAAGTATAAATATCACCTACGTTACAAATATCAATATGAAGGCACATATATTTACCAGGTGAGATGAGGTTCTGACCTTCCCAAGAAAACTAAAAGTGGTAAAGCAAAAGCTTTTCCAAAACAGCCAAACAAATGACTGTGTGTGCTACTACCCTAACGTAGTGGACAGTCGAACTAGTCAGAAAACTCAAGCTACGCGGTCATACATAATTAATTCTTTATATCACAAGGCTGGGGAAAACATTTTGAGCTGAGCCTATAACAATTAAAATCTTACTTACTTAATTGGCGCTTAACTGTTCAAACTGTTATGGCCGTTCAACAAGGCGCACCAGTCGCTTCTTTGCTCTGCCAACTGGTATCAATTGGTCACACCAAGGGCGTTTAAATCTTTTTCCACCTGGTTTTTCCAGCGGAATGGGGGCCGTCTTCTTCCTCTGCTTCCATAGGCGGGTTCCGATAGAAAAACTTTCTTAGCCGGAGCGCCATCTTTCATTCGCATAACATGGCCTAGCCAGCGTAGCCGCTGCGTTTTAATTCGCTGTACTATGTTAATGTCTGCGCAAAGCTCATGCAGCCATCGCTAACGCGTAGAGGCCCATAAATCTTTCGAAGAACTTTTCTCTCGAACTCTCCCAGAGCCGCTTCATCTGATGTTGTCATGGTCCATGCTTCTGCACCATATAGCGGGACGGCTACTATAAGTGACTTGTAGAGCATGATATCCGTTTGCCTACCTAGTCTAAAGTAGCATTTGTTGGCAAGAGTAATTCTTCGCTGTATTTCAGAGCTGGTATTTTTGTTAGTGTTAATGCTGGTTCCCAAATAAACGAAGTCTTTTACTATTTCGAAATTATGGCTGCCAACAGTAGCGTGGTTTCCAAGGCGCATATGCGCTGATGCTTTGCTCTATGACAGTAGCTACTTCGTTTTGTCCTCATTCACCATCAAACCCATCTTTACCGCTTCTTTTTCCAGTTTGGAGTAAGCAGAACTAACGGCGTGGGTGTTCAGGCCGATGATATCAATGTCATCAGCATATGCCAGCAATTGCATGTTTTTATAGAATATTGTTCCAGAGAAGTTAAGTTCTGCAGCTAGTATAATTTTCTCCAGTATTAAATTAAAGAAATCGTACGACGGGGGTCACCCTGTCTGAAACCTCGTTTAGTTTCGAACGGCTCGGAGAGGTCCTTCTCAATTCTGACTGAGCTGATTGTGTTGCTCAACGTCATTTTGTACAACCGTATAGGTTTTGCGTTGAAAACAAATTTAGATATAGCGGCATACAAGCAGCTCCTTTTCGTGCTATCGAAGGCGGGTTTTTCCAAGATTTGGCGCATTGGGAAAATCTGGTCGATGGTAGATTTACCAGTCTGAAACCGCACTGATAAGGTCCAATCCGCCTATTCACGTTGGGCTTCAATCTTTCGCACAATACACTTAACAGGATCTTATATGCGATATTAAGAACGCTGATTTCGCGATAGTTGGCGCAGTTTGCAGTATCTCCTTTCTTGTGGACTTCGCAAAGAACAATCGCCCAATCGTCGGGCATGCACTCGTCCGATCATATTTTGCAAAGAAGCTGATGCATGCGCCTTACCAACTCCTCGCCGCCGTATTTGAATAGCTCCACAGGCAATCCATCAGCGCCCGCTGCCTTGTTGTTTTTTAACCTGGTTATTGCTATTCTGACTTCGTAATAATCGGGTGGGGGACATTTATTCCATCATCATCGATTGCGGGATCGGGATCGTCAACCCTGTGCGGTAAATCGCTGTCCCCATTTAGGAGAGCAGAGAATTGTTCCCTCCATAACCTCCCTGGACATCGGTTACTAGGTCGCCGTTTTCGTCTTACAAGAGTTTGCCCCGGACTTAAAACAATTATGTAACATCTTTCAACTTAAAACTGGCGGCTTTTCATTTTGAAATATCGCCTGTGTCATCTGAAGCCCTAATACTATCGAAATCAATGTTTCGAACACAAACGTCTGCTAATTTTGGCCTACATTTAAAAAATATTATCCATGGTCCTTGTAAGATTGAAATTATGAGTTGCGCAATGATATTCCTTTAGACAGTTTATGGTTTCGAGGGCGACCATTTAAGTATTCGTATTTTTTCGGCAGACTAAGCAACATCAGTCACTAGGACCGGGGTTAGGTTCGAAGCTTAGCAGAAGTAAATTAATAAAGGACAATATCTTTACAAGGGAGCTACGCCTTGAATGAAATTTTGTGAACGATCCGCGAGAAAATTGAAATGTAAGCCAATGGTCCTGGCAGAAACCCCTGTTCTCTCCAGTATATAGAACCGGTTACCGTGGGAGGTCCAAAATGGCCAAAACGTCGATTTCTATAAATACATATCAACAAAACCTCTCCTAAATATTACCTTTTTTTTAAATAAGAAAATGGAGTTATTTAAAGTAAGAACGCCGGAACGCCGCCTCCGCCGGTATACTATGAATCCTACACCGCCGCCGATCCTATTTTATACAAGTAGGAAGGCTAAGTTCGGGTGTAACCGAACATTACATACTCAGCTGAGAGCTTTGGAGACAAATGTTGGAGTTGAATGTTGACATAATTTACTTATATACTGTAAAGATATTAAATTTTTTGTTAACTTTGACTTAAAAAAATTTTTTTTTGTAAGAGGGCGTGTTCGTCATCTGTTTTGCCAATTTTTATTTAGAACACATATAGTAATATGAGTAACGTTCCTGCCAAATTTCATCATGATATCTTCAACGACTGCCAAATTACAGCTTGCAAATCTTTTAAATTACCTTCTTTTAAAAGTGGGCGGTACCACGCCCATTGTCCAAAATTTTACTAATTTTCTATTCTGCGTCATAAGGTCAACCCACCTACCAAGTTTCATCGCTTTATCCGTCTTTGGTAATGAATTATCGCACTTTTTCGGTTTTTTGAAATTTTCGATATTCGTTCGATCTGAGATGTGTGCCCATGAACTTACATACCAAATTTCATTAAGATACCTCAAAATTTACTCAAGTTATGGTGTTAACGGACAAACGGACGGACGGACGGATATGGATAAATGAATTTCTTTTTTCGCCCAGATCATTTTGATATATATAAGTCTATATCTATCTCGATTAGTTTATGCCGCTACGGGGTACCGTTATGCGAACAAAATTAATATACTCTGTGAGCTCTGCTCAGCTGAGTATAAAAACTAAGCATGGTCGAGTTTTCTTCAGATCTATATTTAATTTAAAGAACCATAGGTCTGCATAATTTCAAAGTGGTACTAACGGCTTCCGATTTTCGGATTAAAAAACTTTTAGATTTTCTTCTTCTAATCTGCCACGCCCATTTTCCATTTTTATTTTTATTTTAATTTCACTACCTTGCTACACCTTCCACTACTCAGGTGAAATATCAGTATAATTTAGGTATATACCCCAAAGATATTTTTTTGTTACCATTAGACTTGGGGTTAAATTTTTTTTAAGTGGGCGGGGTCGTCAGCCGATTTTGTTAATTTTCACAAAGTGTATGCATATATAATAGCAAGGACAACCACCGTGCCAAATTTCAAGTCCGGCACAAAGTAACACTAAAAATAAAAAAAAAAGTATTTTTCAATTAGAAAAAGTTTTTCTAAGTGGGGTTGCCCCCGGCAGTGATTTGGCAAACCCTCGAGAGAGGATTTCTACAATAAAAACCTCAGTGAAAATGCATGTGCCTTGTAGATGCTGTTCGAGGGCGGCATAAAAGATTAAGGTCCCGTCCAGCCAACTTGTACTGAAAATTTAAAGAAGTACGACGCAAATAGGAAGAGATGCTCGGTCTAATCGGGGTTAATCGCGCCAAGTATTTATTTATTTTTAAAACTGGTCTTGGATTTAACGGTCTGTTAACTATTACATTCGTAAAATTTAATGAGTTTTGACGTATTGCAGTTTTTCCATCCATAATTTAACAAAGAAGTTATTGTGAAATACGTCAAGAACTCATTGAATTTTACGAATATTTATTAAATCTTAATCTTGTAAATAAAGGCGGTGCTACGCCCAATTTCCAAAATTTTACCGAATTTATATTTTTGTCATAAAGTCAACCCACCTACTATCGGGCAGAAGAACGTCTCAATTATACACTTACGGTAAAAAAAGATCCGAGGAAAATTGTTTCCCTGTTACGGTGTTTCCACAGTCACGACAGCTGCGGAACGAAACTTTAATTGTTGTAGTTAACATCGATAATTCCTTAACTCATTATGTGGTATCTTAGCAGTTTTCGTAGAATCAACTATATTTCATAGAATAACAGTCAGTACCACTAGCATCAATTTGTCTTCTTAAATGCCTTATAATTATCCTACCAGTTGCGATACCATCACTTACTTATACAACTAATTTTCACTTGCTTCATTTAAATTTCCACATCTTTTAAGTATTTTATCGGCTCTATTGACAAATTGAACAAAACCAGTCTGATGAGTAATTCCAGTCGGGATTTAGAACTCAGCACAGTTACTCTACAGTTATACCTAAAAATTTTAACGATATTCGGTCCGCTTATGATAGTAATTTCTACACTACAACTAATAAAAAACTACTTCTCGAACCAACAAGAACAAGTTAAATGTAATAAGCTTCGAACAAAATCTGACGGTGGTGCCACAAGGCTCTATTTTAGGTGCCATTTTTTTTTGCTTTTTTATCAATGATATTGTGGAGTGTTGCCAAAAGTCGTCGATTCACCTCTATGGTGATGTTACACAGCTCTACTTGTCCAGGCCGATAAGTTTTTTTGAAGATTTGATAGCAAGGCTTATTGCAGATCTCTCTCGTATTTCTGACTGGTCCAAAACTAACAATTTGACCCTAAATGCTTTAAAAACAAAAATAATACCTATGGTTGGATGGTTTAAAAAATTTAATGTGGTCATATTAAAATGTTCCCTAGATGGTAGGGCTTGCATGATAATGGTGCTTGTTACCGGGACGTACCGGATCTTTATCGGGCAAAGGACCATCAACATCGATAACACTCCCTAAAATCTTCAGGGAGTGTCTTTATCACTACAACAACAACATAAATGTAAGACGCGATAACCTCCGAAGAGATTTTAGACCGAGCTTCTTTACCAATTTGCATCGTGCTCATTTTTAATTTTTACTACAAATTGGCGGGACGGGACCTACATGTCTTATGCCGACTCCGAACGGCATCTGCAAGGCAGATTAATTTCACTGAGAAGCTTTTCATGGCAGAAATACACTCGAAGTGCTTGCCAAATCATTGCCGATTGGCGACCCCGCTTAGAAAAACTTTCTAATTGAAAAAACTTGTTTCTGAAATTTTGTTGTTGCTTTTCTCGGGGCGTGAACCCAGGATCTTTGGTGTGCTAGGCGGAGTACGCTACCCCACACCATGGCGGCCGTTATACAAACAACACCATCAGTATAATATACCTTCCATAATGTGGGTATATAAAGCTATGTATGTATAATACAGTATACAACATCAGTCGTTTTTTGGATATTAATAAAAAGTCTGCGTATTTAAATAAATATAAGGGATATGTCAAGCAGTCAGACGTTCATCTTTAACGCTTATAAGCATGAAAGCTGTGTAGCTGGGATAAGTGTTTAGGATAAAGAAGCGCCTATCTCGTCAGCCAATCGAACTAGAAGGAGACCAACAAAGCCCATAGATGAGTGTTCAGATACTACTAGAACTATCGCTACGACTTTTCTCACTAAAGCATTGGTTATTAAATATAAAAAAGACGAAGAAAACTTTAATATAACAGAAGCAGTAGCGTTACCAAGGCAAACACAGCATTCCCACATCATCAAATCTTATATATTACTAGCAGACCCGGCAGACGTTGTTCTGCCCTAAATTTGGTACATCTGCATACTTTTAATAAGCTTTTTTCGTCTAACTCTGCCCTGCCCCTCTACACTTTTTCCTAATCTTTTTATTCACTCCTCCCTTCGTCTTTTTCGCTTCATCTATCTCCATCTTCGTCTCATTCTATCTCTTTCTCAGTATCCTTCTCTCTTTTCTCTTCCTTAATTTTTTCTCATTCTTCTTCATCTCTTATTTCCAGTCCCAGAGGGTGGTATGTATTTTGTTCCAGTCCCACTCCGAGTCTCAGTCTCAGTCCCAGTCCTAGTCGTAATCCCAGTCCCAGTCCGTCTCTGGTATACTTCCCGGAAAAAAGCATCGTAAATACTAATATAGGCAAATTTATATACGAAATTTCAGGGAAATCGAATAGGACGTATGTAAATAGGTATGTGGGTATTATTAATTCTTGTCTTTATTTCGGCTTCGCAGGCATATTTATCAGTTTTGCCAGGTTGATGCGACTAAATCGAATATCACAATGAACTTTAGAGCTCTCAGCAACACCTTTCATTTGATATCCATAATACACACACATTCTAGGGGTATCCGGGTCCATGTTTTGGCCTATATCTCGAGACCCTAGTCATTCAGCGGTGTGAAACTTACTCTGTATTATAGCACACATCAACAAATTTGATACCCATAATACAAAACCAGATTCTAGGTGTATCCGGGTCCATGTTCTGGCCTATGTCTCGAGACCGTAGTCACCCAGCAGTGTCAAACTTACTCTGTACTAAAGCATACATCAACAGCTTCAATGTGATACCCATAATGTAAAAACACATTCTAGGTGTATACGGGTCCACGTTTTGGCCTACATCTCGAGACCCTAGTGACCCAGCGGCATAAAACTTACTCTGTATTAAAGCACACATCAACAGATTCAATTTGATACCCATAATGTAAAAACACATCCTAGTGTTACCCTGATCCAAGTTTTGGCCTATATCTCGAGACCCTAGTCACTCAGGGGTATGAAAATTATCCTGTACTATAGCACTCATCAACAGCTTTCATTTGATATCCATATTGTATAAACACATTCTAGGGGTACCCGGGTCCACTTTTTGGGCTATATCTCGAGACCCTAGCTTCCCAGTTGTATGAAAATTATCCTGTACCATAGCACTCATCAACAGTTTTCATTTGATATCCATATTGTATAAACACATTCTAGGGGTACCCGGGTCCACGTTTTGGGCTATATCTCGAGACCCTAGTCTCCCAGTTGTATAAAAATTATTCTGTACTGTAGCACTCATCAACAGTTTTCATTTGATATCCATATTGTATAAACACATTCTAGGGGTACCCGGGTCCACGTTTTGGGCTATATCTCGAGACCGTAGCCTCCCATTTGTATGAAAATTATCCTGTACTATAGCACTCATCAACAGTTTTCATTTGATATCCATATTGTATAAACGCATTCTAGGGGTACCCGGGTCCACGTTTTGGGCTATATCTCGAGACCCTAGCCTCCCAGTTTTATGAAAATTATCCTGTACTATAGCACTCATCAACAGCTTTCATTTGTTATCCATATTGTATAAACACATTCTAGGGGTAACCGAGTCCACATTTTTGGCCCTAGCCTCGCAGTTGTATGAAAATTATTCTGTACTATAGCACTCATCAACAGCTTTCATTTGATATCCATATTGTATAAACACATTCTAGGGGTACCCGGGCCCACGTTTTGATCTCAAGACCCTAGGCACGTAGCGAAAAAAAGGTGGACGTTGGCCGATTCTCAGACCTACCCAATATGCTCACAAAATTTTATGAGAATCGGTTCAGCCGTTTCGGAGGAGTTAAGCCTCTAACACCGTGACACAAGAATTTTATATATTAGATTTCTAATTGCTGTTTTTATGTGAAAGTCTCTTTTTCGATGTTATTTACAATCCAAATCTATAAATAAAGTTTTGGTTGTAAAGATGGGAATTCGTGCTATTAGCGAGCATTATTAGTCGTAGTGCTTTTGTTTAGCTATATTTTATTAAAATACTTTGTTAAAAATAAACGATGAGCACACAAAGAAATCTATTTTTACTATGGCACTATTGTCGATATTTGATTAGAACTAACACTGTATTACCGGCAGTTGCTAACATTCTCCAGATGGCAGCGCAAGCGCATGTATGTTTGTATATGTTTGGTTGATAGAACATCTGATTCCTGTTGATATTTGATATGAAACTTTTATATTTGTAGCGCAAGATGCGCACGGGTCCGGCTCGTATATAACTATAAGTAGATGTATAAATATAGATCAATAAAATATATATTTTATTGCTTTAAATTTTTGAATTTACTTATTGAACTCCAAAATTATTATGATTTTAATTTTGAATTTTAAAATATTGTAACGTATTTACAGAAACTCCGCTTATTTTACACTTTCTAGTAACGTTCGTATCGCTAAACTGTTGAATAAATAACTCCAATATTAAATAATGCAAAATGGCCTTTATTAAAGTACTTCACAATAACACTATCAGTGTTCCAACCAATAGCTTGCTCAAATCAAACTGATTGTCATGCCTCAGCTGGCGCTGCTTTTATACTCTTCGGTTTCCTCGTTTGCATATTTCTAGGCGTTTCTAGAATTTACTACTTGTTTACCAGCTATAAACTCACCAGCTATAAACTACAGATGCACGATTATAGCTTCTCGCATAGCCATATGGGCGTGTATATGTGAGGGATACTTCCACCGATGATTCCCTACTTTTGGGAGTATGTCAGATATATGCATGTGTTTGTGCGTTTCTCTCCGTTGCTTGTATGGACATAATGATTGATTTGTTTATGTGCATAAAAGTCACTGCTCAGTATCGGCTTCAGATGATAGTATCCGTTAGTGCTGCTAATATTCGTCACAATATCAATAAATTTATGTGTGTTCAATTCTTACTTAACATTTAAGAATTTATGTGCTTAACACTGGTTAAGGCAACTGCAGAAATGGTACCATCGCTATATACCAGTAAATGTTTAGTTCTTTTCAGTTTCTCTTAAAAATAAAAAAAAATTTAATATTCAATTATTATAAACCGGTGTTAAGCTCATGAATTCTTAAATATTATATATCAAAGAATTTATAAAATAAAAGCTAACACAATTATTTTTAAATAATTATAGAGAGGGAGTAAATGTACGATTATCTTACTTACTTAATTGGCGCTTAACCGTCTAAACGATTATGGCCGTCCAACAAGGCGCGCCAGTCGCTCCTCCACTCCGACAACCGGTGCCAATTGGTCACACCAAGGGAGTTTAAATCGTTTTCCATCTGGTCCTTCCAACGGAGTGTGGGCCGCCCTCTACCTCTGCTTCCATAGGCGGGTTCCGATAGAAACACTTTCTTGGCCGGAGCATCATCTTTCATTCGCATAACATGGCCTAGCCAGCGCAGCCGCTGCGTTTTAATTCGCTGGACTATGTTGATGTCTGCGTATAGCTCGTACAGCTCATTAAATCTTCTTCGGTACTCGCCATCGCCAACGCGTAGAGGTCCATAAATCTTTCGAAGAACTTTTCTCTCGAACACTCCCAAAGCCGCTTCATCTGCTGTTGTCATGGTCCATGCTTCTGCCCCATATAGCAGGACGGGTACGATAAGTGACTTGTGAGTACGATTTTCGTTCGCCGAGAGAGGACTTTACTTTTCAATTGCCTACTTAGTCCAAAGTAGCATATATTGGCAATATTGATTCTTCGCTGGATTTCAGTGCTGATGTTATTGCTAGTGTTGATGCTGGTTCCCAAATAAATGAAGTCTTTTACTATTTCGAAATTATGGCTGCCAGCAGTAGCGTGGTTGCCAAGGCGCGTATGCCCTGACTCTTTGCTCGATTATAGCAGGCACTTCGTTTTATCCTCATTCACCATCAAACCCATCTTTACCGCTTATTTTTCCAGTTTGGAGTAAGCAGAACGAATAAATATACTATATCTTTGTAAATTGGGTAACGTGCCTACATATGCTGGTCCTACGTCAAGCAATGTGCTTGATATCACATGATTGATATCACAAGTTCTGCGCAGGATATATAAGGGTATGAATGGAGGGTCCTTGACAGGCCATCATTCTCAGACCATGCATATATCAGCTTTGGAATCCCGCTAAAGACGGTAGAGAAGGGGAAACCTTTTAGAAACCTTAGGGAAACGGACTGGTACAAATTTCAAAAGGGTGTATCATAAAGACTGGGGCAGCCTAAAGAGGTTGCCGTAGAGGAGTTGGAATAGTGCAACAACTTCTTATCAAAGGCGCTTGTCTTCTGAGAAGATTCAAAGGGAAAGCAAAGCCACCATGGTGGAGTAAGGAGCTGAGTCTTCTTAGAGGGCTAAAAAAGATTTTTTAGCTGGCAAAAGTTGCGGAAAGCGGGGAGTGCCTGGACGAAGACAGAGATCTGTTGAAGATCTATAAACGTGAAATCAACAGGTCAAAGCAGGTTTCATGGAAGAATTTCTGTGCCGACATAGAATGCTCCAGCGAAGCGGCGAAAGACCCCTCTAAAGGAGATGCAGTCCAGGGGCTGATAAAAAAGGACAACGGAGAATGGTCACACAGTAGTGAAGAATCCCTTGAGGCACTACTTAACACACACTTCCCATCAGGAGATGATGCGGAAGAGATATGTAACCACGTCTACAGTCCTAATACGGAGCGAGAGGTACCAGGATTGGTGACAAATACCAAAATTGAATGGGCACTAAAAACGTTTGCTATATTCAAATCGCCCGGCCCAGATGGGATGTTCCCTGCTATGCTGCAGATGGCCGGTGGAACGATTATAAAGCATAATCTTTGAGGGTTGCATAAAACTGAATCACGTCCCGCAATCTTGGAGAACGGCTCGAGTAGTCTTCATACCGAAAGCGAGAAAAGCCAGTCATTCGCACCCGAAAGACGAAAGGCCTATTAGTTTGACAACTTTTGTACTCAAAACCCTAGAGATTAATATATGTATATTTAAAATCAAAAATGAACGAGTTATTCTGTTCAGCACAACATGCTTACTCCAAACGCAAGTCAGTCGATACTGCATTCTTAGGGTGATTATGAATATTGTAACGAATTTAGTGCAAATCCTCTTATTTGCAACCTTCTGCTAACGTTCGAATCACTAAACTGTTGAATAAATAACTCCACTATTCAATAATGCAAAATGGCCTTTATTAAAGTACTTCAGAATAACACTACTATTGCTCGCCAGATAGCGTCTTAAATCAAACTGATTGCCGCGCCTCTACTGTTGCTGCCTTTTATACTCTGTGATTTCTCGTTCGCATACTTCTAGGCACTTCTAGGCGCTTCCAGAATTTACTTAGTTACTGCTATAAAATTATAACTACAGATGTACGTGTATAGCTTCTCATATGCGCGTGTATTTGTGAGCGACACTTCCACAATTATAATTGCATACTTTTGGGAGCATCTCAGACAAGATATCTGCATGCGTTTGTGCGTCTCTTCTCCGCTGCGTTATGATTGATCTATTGATGTGTATACAAGTTACTGATTAGCATCGGCTTAGAGATGATAGTATCCCTTAGTGTTGCTAGTATTCGTCACACTGCCCTCCACCTAAGTCTGATCGTCGCGATGAGACAAATCTCTCGATCTAACCGCTGCTAGCCTCTCCAAATGTTCCACTCTTCTATTTCGTGGTTTCCCAATGGTTTGTATGCGGTAGATGGTATCACTGATCTTCTTCACAACTTTGTACGGGCCTTCCCAACTGTACCGAAATTTGGATGGAACACCTTTCCGCCAGTGAGGGTTGTATAACAGTACCAAATCTCCCGCCAAGAAACCCTCCGAATTATTGTTCTCATCGTACCTGCATTTCATATTACTTCTCATTATCCTGGATCGTTCCCTCGCACTCTGTTGTTTGGCCAATGAACTACTTTGCAGATCTTGCGCTTGACGGATTGGCTTCGCTTAATCAGTATCGTTCCCACGTTTCACAACAGTGGTGCGCCCTGGCTTGAAACTACCCTCGCATTCCTTCTGGGAAATTCTTTCCTTCCTTTTTTTGCGCGCGTTTTGGTTTTGTCAATGCCAGTGTTTCTCTCGCAGGTACTTTTGATTTCGCTCTATTTGGCCCATTCGATCCATCAACCTTTACTGTTGACTTCCGTGGTCTTTGTCGAGTCTTCTCCACCAGTACTCGATTACTGCTGAACCCTTTCTAAAAACTAAAGCTAAGTGGTACATCCTGGTTCTCATAACGCATAACCCTTCTCTGCATATCGATCTTGAAGTCATGGTCAACTAAGAAGTGCACTCCCAATATGACTTCATCAACAATCTCCGCCACAATAAATTTGTGTAGAACCATGACCTTCCCAATTAAGACTTCACATATCACTTTTCCCTGGACTTGGTTATACTCGCCTGAGACCGTACGCAACCTTGCTCCAGGTAACGGTTTTACTTTCCTGTTGACTAAATCAAATCGAATCAAGGAATGAGATGCGCGTGCTTTGAAAACTGGTTTACAAGAAGCGACGCTGTTTCCTGAATCAGAGCATGTGATACCGTTTCTGCGAATGTTAGTTTTTGATTCGCATATGTAGTTCGTTTCGTTTCCACATCTCGTATGCCATTTATAAAACTCTGAATCTTTACCCTTTCAGTGTATTCCACAGGTGCGTCCACATTTGCAAGATGAGCCAATCTTTCAATGTCTGAAGCAAACTCCTGTCTCGTTAGATTTTTGGTAGCGGTTTTGCAATTCTATTTGGTAGATTTGTTTCCTGTGTTCGCTTCCGTAACGTCGTTCTACAGCAGCCATCAATGCTTCATAGTTGTTCCGCTCTCCTTCGGGAATCGTCTGTAGTATTTCGGCTGCTGGTCGCTTCAATGCTACGAATAGAGCTGCAACTTTATCTTCAGCATTCCAGTTGTTCGCTGCTGACGTCTTCTCAAACTGAAGCTTGAATACCTGGAAAGGAACAGAACCGTCAAAAGATGGTGTTTTTACCTTTGGATTACTCGCTGAAACTGTTGGGCGATTTAGTTGCAACTCCCGTATACGACCTCTCAATGTTTCAATCTCGGCATCAATTTTGTCTTCGAGTTGTAAAATGTTTGTATCTTGCGCCTCCAACTCCGAGGAAATATGTCCTTCTTGCTCTTCCAGTTGAGCAGAGATCTGCGATGACATCTGTGCTGAAATTTGCGCCGGCATTTCGGATATCCGTTCCTCTTGTGCTTCAATCTGAGATGTAATCTGTGTCGACATTTCTGAAATACGCATTTCTTGTTCTTCCATCTTGGATGTTATACGTGTCTCTTGTGATTTCAGTTGGTATGCTATACTTGTCTTCTGTTCTGCCAGTTGAGATGTTATATCTGTCTTTTGCGATTCCAGTTGGGATGACATTTGTGACGACATTTGGTTCAACACTGCTAGTATCGCGTTAGTGTCAACACTTGCCAAAGGATTCGGAGTCTCTATCTATCTATCGGAGTAAAAGACATACTCGTCTACATTAATTCCTTCCAACTCCAATACCTCTCGTAGCAGTGCTTGAAGTTTAATCTTATTGCCGGTTGTATTCAATCCACGGATCTCCAACTCCTTCAGTTGCTGGATCTTCAATTCACTCAACTTTGCCATGTCCAAGTTGTATTCGCAATCTTCGGAATTTATTCAACAATCCCACTTCTGATACAAATTGTAACGAATTTACTGCAATTCCCCTTATTTGCAACTTTCTGCTAACGTTCGAATCACTAAACAGTTGAATAAATAACTCCACTATTCAATATTGCAAAATGACTTTTATTAAAGTACTTCAGAATAACACTACTATTGCTCGCCACATAGCGTCTTAAATCAAACTTATTGTCGCGCTTCTACTGTTGCTGTCTTTTATACTCTGTGATTTCTCGTTCGCATACTTCTAGGCGCTTCCAGAATTTACTTAGTTATTTAGCAATTATAATTGCATACTTTTGGGAGCATCTCAAATAAGATATCTGCATGTGTTTGTGCGTCTCTTCTCTGCGTGTACGTACACATGTGTATACATAATGATTGATCTATTGTCTCAAGACACTGCTTCGCATCGGCTTAGAGATGATAGTATCCCTTAGTGTTGCTACTATTCGTCACAATATAGAGAAGGCCTTGGAACACCAGGAATATGCCCTAGGTGTTTTTCTGGACATTGCCGGAGCTTTCAACTATGTCTCGAAAAGAGCAATTGTTGACAGTCTCAACTCGATTGAAGTGGACCTAACATCGACTCGGACCATTATCTCGTTGCAGCCAAAATACGCACCCGCCTCAGCGCGGCTAAAACCAAGGAACAAAAAACACAAGGAAAGCTAGACGTCGAAAAGCTTCAATCACAGCAGACTGCCAATGATTTCGCAACTCGACTCTCACACCTGCTTTCTGAGAGCACAACTCATCCTGAAAGAATACAGGAGCAGTGGGAGCATATCTCTAAAGCACTTCGTACTGCCGCCGAGGAAGAAATTGGTTACCGGCGGCCACGAAAAAACAACTGGTACGATGAGGAATATCGCGTTGCAACCGAAAGAAAAGACGCTGCCTACAGGGCTACGTTAAAAGCGAGCGCGACAAGAGGAGTGTGTGAACGCTATCGTGAGTTGAAAAGGGAAGCGAGACGCCTTTTCAGGAAGAAAAAAGCAGAAGCAGAAAGGCGTGAGTGCAAGGAGCTTGAGCTGCTAGCCACCAGGAATAACGCCCGAAAATTCTACCAAAAAATACGGCGACAGACGGAAGGTTTTAAGACAGTGGCAAATTCCTGTAGGAACGAAAACGGCGCCCTTGTAACTGATGTCCACAGAGTGCTTAGATTATGGAGGGAACACTTCTCTGGTCTCCTAAATGGAGGCAGCAATTCACCGCTCAGAGATGAAGAACCCGATCCCGCAATCGATGATGATGGAATATATGTCCCCCGCCCGATTATGACGAAGTTAGAATAGCAATAACCAGATTGAAAAACAACAAGGCCGTGGGCGCTGATGGATTGCCTGCGGAGCTATTCAAGTACGGCGGCGAGGAGTTGGTAAGGCGCATGCAGCAGCTTCTTAGCAAAATATGGGCGGACGAGTGCAGGCCCGACGATTGGAATCTAAGTGTTCTTTGCCCAGTCCACAAGAAGGGGGATACTGCCAAATGCACCCACTATCGTGGAATCAGCCTTCTTAATATCGCATATAAGGTCCTTTCAAGTGTATTGTGCGAATGATTGAAGCCCACCGTGAACCGGCTGATTGGACCTTATCAGTGCGGCTTCAGACTTGGTAAATCTACCATCGACCAGATTTTCACAATGCGCCAAATCTTGGAAAAAACCCGTGAAAAGAGAATCGACACACATGACCTCTTCGTCGACTTTAAAGCTGCCTTCGACAGCACGAAAAGGAGCTGCCTATATGCCGCTATGTCTGAATTTTGTTTCCCCGCAAAACTTATACGGCTGGGAAAAATGACGTTGAGCAACACCATCAGCTCAGTCAGAAATGGGAAGGATCTCTCCAAGCCGTTCGAAACTAAACGAGGTTTCAGACAGGGTGACCCCCTATCGTGCGATTTTTTTAATTTGATGCTGGAGAAAATTATACTAGCTGCAGAACTTAACCGCACTGGAACGATATTCTATAAAAGCTGCAATTACTGGCATATGCTGATGACATTGATATCATCGGCTTAAACACCCGCGCTGTTAGTTCTGCTTACTCCAAACTGGAAAAAGAAGCGGTAAAGATGGGTTTGATGGCGAATGAGGACAAAACGAAGTACCTGCTGTCATCGAGCAAAGAGTCAGCGCATACGCGCCTTGGCAACCACACTACTGTGTGCGAAGAATTAATCTTGCCAATAAATGCTACTTTGGACTAGGTAGGCAATTGAAAAGTAAAGTCCTCTCTCGGCGAACGAAAATCATACTCTACAAGTCACTTATGGTACCCGTCCTACTATATGGGGCAGAAGCATGGACCATGACAACAGCAGATGAAGCGGCTTTGGGAGTGTTCGAGAGAAAAGTTCTTCGAAATATTTATGGACCTCTACGCGTTGGCAATGGCGATTATCGAAGAAGATTTAATGATGAGCTGTATGAGCTATACGCAGACATCAACATAGTCCAGCGAATTAAAACGCAGCGGCTGCTCTGGCTAGGCCATGTTATGCGAATGAAAGATGATGATCCGGCCAAAAATCAGAACCAGCCTATTGAAGCAGAGGTAGAGGGCGGCCCCACTCCGTTGGAAGGACCATGTGGAAAACGATTTAAACTCCCTTGGTGTGACCAATTGGCGCCGGTTGGCGGAGCGAAGGAGCGACTGGTGTGCCTTGTTGGACGGCCATACCCGTTTAGACGGTTAAGCGCCAATTAAGTAAGTAAGTAAGCAAGCAAACGGCTGGCCCATTGCTTTGTATCTGGTAATGAGCGTTTCTTTGTCTTTTCCCCAAGTACTGCCAGCAAGGGATTTGAGGATTTTATTACGGCTCTGGATTTTCTGAACAATTGCGGCTGCGTGCAATCCTGGTCAAACGTCAAACCCAAGATTTTGGGGTGTAGGTCAGTCGGTAGCGTAGTGTCATCGACGTGGATGTTCAAAATGGTCGACATTTGGGACGTCCAAGTTGTAAATAAGGTCGCGGATGATTTAGTCGGTGATAATGCCAGGTTTTGCGAGGCGAAAAAACTGGAAAGATCAGGGAGGTAGCCGTTTATTCTGTTGCAAAGGTCATCGATCTGTGGGCCCGGGCCTGTGGCCATTATTGTGCAGTCATCGGCGTAAGAAACGATAGTAACTCCTTCCGGTGGCAAAGGTAGTTTTGATATGTAAAAATTAAACAAAAGTGCGGATAGGACACCACCCTGTGGCACCCCTTGTTTAATTCTTCTTGGCTTTGATGTTTCGTTTCTGAATTGCACCGATGCCTGTCGACCACCCAGATAATTTGCGGTCCACCTTTTAAGACATGGGGGAAGGGTAGACCCTTCCAAGTCTTGCAGTAACGTGCCATTGTTGACCGTATCAAAAGCTTTTGATAGGTCTAGCGCTACGAGTACTGTTCTATGGTGGGGCTTCTGATTTAAACCACAATTTATCTGGGTGCTAATGGCATTTAGCGCGGTGGTGGTGCTATGGAGTTTTCTAAAGCCACGCTGATGACAGGCTAGCTGCAAATTTGCTTTGAAGTAGGGGAGCAAAATGGCTTCAAGCGTCTTGGCTACTGGCGATAGGAGAGATATCGGGCGATATGACTCTCCTATGTTAGCTGGTTTCCCAGGCTTTAGTAGCGGGACCACCTTGGCCATTTTCCAATTTTCGGGTATGACAAAGATGGAAAGAGACAGGTTGAAGACATGTGCTAAATATTTGAAACCCTCTTTCCCTATATTTTTAAGCATCGGCAAGGCTATGCCGTCTGGGCCCACTGCTTTGGATGGTTTAGCATGACCGATGGCATCCTCAACCTCTTTGGCGGTGATGGTAATTGGTGACGCGCTGAACTTATGTTTACGTGCGTGTCTGTTGGCCCTCCGTCTATTTTTGTCGACCGTAGAATGCATTATGTATTGTCGGCAGAAAGCGCTCGCGCATTTTTTCGCATCCGACAGCATTTTGTCGCCAAATGCGATGGAAACTTTGTCATTGTGCCTAGACGGATTCGATAGGGACTTTACAGTGGACCAAAGTTTACCTACACCGGCAGAGAGGTTACAACCGCTAAGGTGCTCCTCCCATCTCGCTCGCTTGTGTTCATCCACAAGCAATATGATGCGTTGGTTTATATCCCTTATTTGAGGGTCGCCGGGATCGAGGTGTCTTATAAGGTCACGTTCTCTCGCTAAATTTGCGGCCTCCCCGGAAAGTGAGGCCGAATTTCGGGAATTCTACCGGAGGGAATGAAGTGAGCCGAGGCGGATTCAATGACCTTGCGGAAAGCACGCTCGCCTTGGCGAGCTTCAGTCGGGTTAGGGAGGGCAGCAAAGCGGTTGTCTGTAAAGGATTTGTATTCATCCCACTTTCCTTTTTTAAAGTTAATGAAAGTGCGTTTTTCTGCGACGATGAAGGCGGCGGAACGCTCGAGCGAAATAAGTATAGGCAGGTGATCGGATGCCAATGTTACCATCGGCTGCCAGTTGACGCAGTTTACGAGTTCTGCGCTCACGATTGAAATATCCGGCGAACTATGACAGCTTCCTACCATACGTGTGAGGGCGTCTCCGTTTATTGTGCAGAACGTCGTTTCTTTTATTTGATCCGCTAACATCTCACCCCTACTGTCCACCCGCAAGTTTGAATGCCATAGATCGTAATGGGCATTTAAATCGCCTAAGATGATGCGATTATTGCCAGTGAGTAAGGCGCTGATATTAGGGCGGTATCCACTGGGGCAACAGGTGGCAGGAGGGATGTAGATGTTGATGATTTCTAGGTATGCATCGCCTGACCGGACAGATAAGCCTTGAAGTTCTAAGACAGTGTCCCTGCGTCCGGTGTCGGGATCAAATATATGATATTGCACAGTGTGGTGTATGATAAACGCGAGGCCGCCTCCATTTCCGCTCTCGCAATCTTTTCTGTGGACATTATACCCAGAACAGGTGTGCAATGCAGATCTTGCTCTGAGTTTAGTTTCCTGAATCGCAGCAATGCGGATGTTGTGCCGCTTCATGAAGTCGACTATCTCCGTGATCTTCCCAGTTAATCCATTACAGTTTAACTGCAGAATTCCGAAGTGCATAGGGGGGGACGTCGTCACTCTGGGAGTAAGTGGCGGGTGACTACGCCTGGGTTGTGGAAGGCCAGAACGCGATTGCTGTTGTGACCCTGGGACTAGACGTCCTTGGGTAGGCATTGTGGTACCCGGTGCATTTGGGTATGCGGCCTGGCAACATGGCGCAATGAAACCCGTCGGGGGTTGCCGTCACGGAGACCAGAACATCTAGGAAAGTGGCACCGTCCATGGCAGGAGCTGCATTGGGAGGATGCCGCAAACGTATATATTCTGTGCTGGCAAACGGTGCAAAGGGAGGTAGGGACTAAGAGTCTGTTTCCCTGACCTACACAATTGCTGCCGGAAAAGAGGGGGAAGAAGACGGGGGCAGGGGCTGATGCTCGGCATTGCTCCCGCCTCTACTACGGAGATTGTAGGTATGAGTGGGAGCAGCCGTGTGAGTTGCTGGCGCCGTGGGGCGCGAGCAACAGCGGGTACTTGTTGTGGCTTGCTGAACAGCGAGGCTGCTGGAAGGTAGCGGGGGGGGGCGCTAAGGCGCAGACTACGGGATGTCTTAGGACGTGAGCAGCAAGGAGCCACAAAAGATTTATAGAATCGACGTCGGGTTTTGGGGTCTAGCCCAGAACAACCTGTCCGATGCAACCATCCCTTACACGAGACACACTGACAAGAGTATGACCGTCCTAAAAAGATTCTTTTCCGGCAGATGCAGCAAAACCATTTCTCAGGAACGGGGTCAGGAGACGGACCCGGATTGGGTTAGATACCTTCCCGGAGCAAGATAATATGGAGCAGTCCCGCTGCAAGGAGCTGCTGGGAGGATGACAATTTGTGGGAGGGACGCAACAAATTAAATGGGGTTACACTGAAATGGCAGTCCTTGGTCGAGAAAAATCCCGAGTCGCTCCGGTACATAAAACCGACGGCCTTGGGAAGCGGGTACAATACCATGGTCGGATGTGGTCCATGATACGTGCGGAAAATTAAAGTCACCCAAGACAATTATAGAATCAATAGGTTTCAACATTGAATTGGTAGCTTTTAGTAACGAAATATGATTCATATACACCGAGGGATCAGAAGATGGTGGGATATAGCAAATGGCATTAAAGGTAAAACCTATTCCCAGCTTGATTCTAATGCACTTAAATTCCGTAGCTTCTATAACAGGTAAATTGACCTCAGCGGTAGGTATAGAAGAATGTACCGCGAGTAAAACTCCACCTCCAACTCTGTTCAAGCGGGTATTTCTATATATTTGGTAATTATTGCAAAGAACCTCCGAATTAAATATATGAGGTTTTAACCAAGTTTCAGTAAAAGCGATAATATTGTAATTACAGTTAAATGATTTCAAGTACAGGTCAGTTAGTTTCGTATTTAGTCCTTTTACATTTTGATAAAATATATTAAGGACAGATTTAATATTTATTTTATTTTGTTCTCTATGAGGAACGGTAGCAAGATTGCGAATATTAACGTTGCGTCTATGCTCGAATTCACGCACAAAAGCCCCGGGTGGCCAAAATGAATTATTTAAAATTGTTTCAAAGTGTTGCGCGGACACGTCAATCCTAAATGAACAAATGTCTCTAGGATAATCAAAATTAAATTTACGAATTGTCACGTTTTCGTATTTAAGTTTACTTATGATGTAAGATTTCAGGTCATTTTCTGTAGTGTTTCTCTCGAATCTGGACACGAAAATCGACTTTTTAATCGGGACAGTAATCAATCTACTAGCCGGTGGTTCATATTCCGCAGAGGGGTTTTGGGGAACCTGGTTCCTTTTTGTGGAGGACACGGTAGATACAGCTGAATGAGCCTTCGATGTCGATCGTTGAACTACTAAGGGACTCGGTGATGACATATTTATCAATTCAATAGTTTGGGGTGGAAGAACTGGTGGTGGAGGAACTTTGAGGTCAGCATCCATAGTCAATGCTGGAAGGGAAACATCGATAAGCCTACGATTATTATCCGGAATGTTTACATTTGAGTGTTTGAAATACTTAAATAAGCTCTCATAATGCTTAAACTTCTCGGAAAAAGCGGAAATCTCTCTGCCTATTTCAGAAGACCCATCTCGGGCCTGTTTGAAAACCTTGAAACGATCGATTTCGGTAGGCCTACATTTCAAAAAAGCCCAACGTAACTCCCTTATCGTTATCATTAAGTGCGTCAACCACTCGTGCCGACAAACGGGCGCACTTCATATGGGCAAGCCCATCGCAAAGCCAGCATGCCACGAAGGGATGCGATTCGCTTTTTACTAAGCAGTTTGACATTCTTAATAAATTTAAAGAGCGTGAAGAATAAATATATATATATAAATGCTACAGAAAACCGAGAATTAATGAAATAGGAAAAGTATGAATATTAATTGAACGATAGCACAACGGGTTATACAGAAAAAGTACAATAGTTTGAAAGTAGCTGTTAGAAAGAGACACGCTGTATCAGCAGTTGGAGATGCACTGTAATAACACTGAACAAACCGCGCAAACAGCTGTGACACTGAAGAAAGAATGTGCACGCAAATCAAAAAAAAAAAAATACGTTATTAAAAACTTAAGCCTATCAAAGCAACAACACAATTCAAAAACACTCGGCAATTCAACTGCAAGTAAATATATACATAGGTGTATATGCAAAATTGATGAAAATTTTAATCTTTAATATTAAAAATTTAAGAAAAAGCAATTGAATTTACATTTAATTTCTTAATTCAGCATACACAATTATTGCACTTCACCAACTATGTGAACAATAAAATTATATTTAGCAATATTAAACACTATATTTATTGAAAACACAAGAGCACAGATAAGCAATCAACTGCACAACCTTAAATCTTTTTTTTCTCTCTTCAACAATCTTTTTTTCCGTTCCTTCAAGAGTTTTGTCCACCAACGCTTGCAGGTGAACTTCCGCTGACAGATCAGTTATAAGAATGGATTCCTTTGGAGGATAACATGCAATTTTCTTTCCTAAGGAATTCGTATGATGGGTAAATGTCAGCATGTCTTTGTTTAGCCCCAGATCGTTTTTCTAAATACGTTTTAACTGTAAACTTTCGATTTATGTATAGAACTACTGTCTCTTCTAGAGTATATATAACTAACACTGATGCTGGACGAGTAAGGGCATGTTATATTTTAATTGCGTCTAAATTTTTTGTCATTGTTTCTACCATTAATGCTGCATCCCGCTGCCCTTATAACCTCTACTAGAAGCAGTTGCAAAGGCCAACTCTTCTTTTCAGCGGTTTCTTATCAAATGTGACTTTTTCCTTTTCGACTGATGACAGTCTCCGAAACAAATATCTTTTAAAATACGTCTGCAACTTTTCCATTCACAAATTTTGAAACAGCTTTTTTTATTGGAGTCATCTTCGAGCTGTCATTTTTTTCTTTTGCATTATTTTGCTTATACCGAATCTCGAAAAGTTCATCCCCTTAAAATTTCCAAATATCCTGAAAACGAAATATTACATGAAAACCTGTATTTTCCTGAAGCTAATGTTGTACTCCTTTAGTTTTACGAATAGTATTTAACAAGGTTAGATACAAATTAAATCGGATAAACGCGGATAACGAGATTGCTGGTCTTATGAAGTCAAAATATTTCAAAAACTAATTCCTTTTCAATTAAAATCACAAAAATGTATATTTACTAAAATTAGCATACCTCAGAAAATAAATACAGTATTGTCACGGATATTAGCATCACTAAATTATCCCATCACTAAGGCGATGCAAGGCCATGCCAAGCAGTATTTACGTTAATAATCAAATCAAGTATACACATATATAAGGCAGCCCAGAGAGATGTCACACACAGATGCATTTACTTATATGCCTATGTGCGCGCGAGAGACTGTAAACTACAAACTTTTCAATAATTCAATCTTTATGTATCTACATAAACGAATAAATAATTGCGTCTACACATATGTACGTATACGAGCAGCGGAGCGGCAATGCACAAACACATGCGTATATCTTATCTGAGTTGTCACAAGAGTGAGCAATAATTTGTGCACGTAGTTGTGGCTGGCGATTTTGTAGCCGAAACAACTAGTAAGTTCTGGAAATCGAAGAGCCTAGAAGTATGCAGCGTAAACTATAAAAGCGGCGCCAGCGAGTAAGAAGTAATTCAGTTTGAGTTGAGCAATCAATGAGTTATTGATTAAGCACGCGATCTGGCGTCCAATAGTAGAATTTAATTTGAGTTATCAATCAGTTTGGTTATTAAGCCAGCGAGTAGCAAAGTATAAGTGTTATTGTGAAGTACTTTAATAAAGGCCATTTTTCCATTATTCAATATTGGAGTTATTTATTCAACAGTTTAGTGATTCGAACTTAGCAGAGGATTGCAAATAAGAGGATTTGCAGCAAATTCGTTACAGTATTATATTTTAGCAATTGAAGTATAACTCACAGCAGGCCAGCAATTTAAAGTCTCACATTCAATGGCAAAACGTCGAGTTAAAACTTTTTCTCAATTGATATGCTTCCAAATAAAGCTCAGTTAGTCGATTCAACATAATTCCAATTTCCTAGTTTTTTATTTTTTCCCTTCATTACGAATTTCTAAATAGAATTTCAAAAGAATTTTTTAAATTCAATGGTATACTTTTTTTAATTAATATTTTCTAGAACATGAAAGTAATACACTGTGCGCCGCAGGGTGGGGTTCTATCACCAATGCTTTGGACGCTGCTAAGGCGGTTCGAAGGAGGACCAGTCAAACTTACGCCATATGCAGACGACGTTTCTGTCATCATAAGCGGTAGACGCCTAGCAACAATGAGTTCTCTGTTGGATTAGGCACTTCGGGATGTACATGCTTGGGCATCTGTAGTCGTGTTAACCGCCAACGTGGAAAAAACCGATCTAGTATTATTTACTAGGAAGTATAAGGCCTAAGCCTATGCTTGGAGGGGTAACCCTGCAAGAAAAATATAGAAGTATCTAGGAGTTATACTAGATAGTAAGTTGTCGTGGAAACTCCATGTGGAAAAGAAAGCGAAGAAAGCCCCCGCGGCACTGTATGCATGCAAGAGCAAACGGAATATATGGTCCCATGCCTGAGCTTCGAAAGAGATTTTGGGGCCACTATTAAGCCTGAGAGTTGGTGCCAGGGTGCAGAAATGTCCGAACATGCTATATACGTGTATTCGGATGGTTAAAAATTAATGGAAGGGATTGGGTCTGCTGTTTACTGTGTCGACCCAGAAATAAGTAGATCCTACAGGCTGCCAGATTACTGCAGCGTTTCTCAAGCGGAAATTATAGCAGTGAAGAAAGCAGCAGAAATTCTGGAGGAAGCGTGCTTAAGCTGCAGTCGCGTCAATTTATATA
This sequence comes from Eurosta solidaginis, assembly GCF_040869045.1. Classification (NCBI taxonomy): domain Eukaryota; kingdom Metazoa; phylum Arthropoda; class Insecta; order Diptera; family Tephritidae; genus Eurosta; species Eurosta solidaginis. Next base: position 118,740,957 of record NC_090323.1, on the reverse strand, counting down.
TTAATAGTCAGGCTGCGATTAAGGCAATAATCTCACACAGTACTTCATCAAGAAGTGTTATGGAATGCAAAGAAGCATTGGAAAAACTTCGCTTAGTCCGGACCATACATATTTACTGGGTTCCCGGTCATAAAGGGTTAGAAGGTTACGAAAAGGCCGATGACAATTGATGACAATTTGTGATCGGTCGCACCTATTGGATGGGGCGAAGCACTGCTACAACAACAACAACAAAAGGCCGATGAGTTGACAAAGGAGGGTGCAACACTCGCTGAGTCGACGATAGACGCTTCGGAGAAATCAAAAGGAGACAGGAGTTGCATCTGATCCATCAGGTAGGAAAACGTACACAAAAGCGCGGGCTGAAAAATTTCTAAGATCATGTCCAAAGCCTACGATATTAGACTCACAAAGTGGCTCATATCTCTGAAGAGAGAAGACTTAAGGCTCACGATGGGCATACTGACTGGACACTGCCTTCTGGCATCACATGCTTATAAGTTAGGCCTCGTCGGAACAGCAAGTGTAGGAAGTGTGAGTTGCAGGAAGAAATGGTTGAGCACGTTCTGTGTTCTTGTCCTGCGCTCTCCAGGTCAAGGCTACAGCTATTAGGGGCGGCATAGTTGCCAGATCTCGAGGCAGCAATTAAGCTGGGTCCTAGAAAGCTGCTAGTATTTGCCAAGAGGGTGGAGTTATTCTATAACATAAGTCCTGGTACCGGTTCGCGGTCACCGTGGTGTGATGGTAGCGTGCTCCGCCTACCACACCATATGCCCTGGGTTCGCACCACGGGCAAAGCAACATCAAAATTTTAGAAATAAGGTTTTTTAATTAGAAAACATTTTTTCTAAGCGGGGTCGCCCCTCGGCAGTGTTTGGCAAGCGCTCCAGGTGTTTTTCTGCCATGAAAAGCTCTCAGTGAAAACTCATCTGCCTTGCAGATGCCGTTCGGAGTCGGCATAAAACATGTAGGTCCCGTCCGGCCAATTTGTAGGGAAAATCAAGAGGAGCACGACGCAAATTGGAAGAGAAGCGCGGCCTTAGATCTCTTCGGAGGTTATCGCGCCTTACATTTATTTTTTTTTTTTAAGTCCTGGTACCTGATTGGCGTTCTTGGTCGTCAAACAAATTCTTGTAACACTATGGACATATTCAGTCTATGTGAGGTCTATATTGACCGGCCAATTCAACCCAACCTAAACTTTGTAAATTATTTTTGAGTTGCTTTATGCTGAATGTTATCTCAGAATGAAAGTTTTTTGTCAGTTATTTTTAAAATTTTTTAAATGATAATATACAAAATAAATAAAATTTTATTTAAAAATAAAGTAAACTCTATAATGAACACTAGCAAAATATCACTAGTTAGACAAAGCGAAGGCCTTTTGCACCAGCCATCTCTGCTGATCCAGTCATATGGCTTACAAAGGTTTTCTTTGTTAGATATATTTTCCAGTATAGATGACTTTGTCAAGTTAAAATAAATTATTCACAATTTTTTTTATCACAAAATAGTTTAGTAGGCAATTAGTTAATTCTTTGAAAAATAAAATAAATACATGTTTCATTCAGTGATTTTGAATAATACAATTTTCGTTTACACATTTATCTGAAATTAAGCAATTTTTAGGTGAATTTCGAAGGACCATGTATCTATAAATGTTTAAAAGCTTAGATATTTGAATTTCAGAAGAGTACTCATCTTTTACAGAAATCTATACGTCAATCGAACTTGGTAAAGCGGTTCCTAAGATAAAGTTTTTGTTGATAAGTTATAATTAAAATATTTGGTTTTTGAACTTTTCAAAAATATGTTAACTTTTGCGATGAATTTTGAAGGATCCTGTTATTATGGCACCCAGTGTGTGTATTCATTTAAAAGCATTTTATAAAATTATTTTAGATCGCGGGTTCGAATGGAGCTCAAGGCCTAACAATAATTATTTTATCATTATTATTGTTATGATAAATTTTTTCAAACTTACGGCATATGCAGACGACGTCTCTGTCATCATAAGCAGCAGATGCCTAAAAACAATCAGCTCTGATGGATCAGGCACTTCGGGATGTACATGCCTGGGCATCTGAAGTCAGGTTAACCGCCAACGAGGAAAAAACCGATCTAGTATTATTTACTAGGAAGTATAAGGCCCCTAATTGGACTAAGCCTATGCTTGGAGGGGTAACCCTGCAAGAAAAATATAGCACAAAACACGATAAAATTATTATAAGGTAAAACCGGTGAGAGCCGAAATAACGTTCAAAAAATTTTTTTAATTCTCACTGCTCTCACATTTTTATTTTTTTATTTTGGTTTTGTTTTCATAACAAAAATATAACAAACTGTAATATACTTGGTAATTCTATACGACAGCATGACACTCTTAATAACTACACGTCCAAAAATATTAAGAGGGGTTTCAAAAGACGCGTTTTGGATCCAGGATCGCCAATCCGAAAGTGGAGGCAAAAATTTTGGGTCTGTCAAGAGGTATTTGCAAAAGAAATTGAAAATTTTCATGTGGTTGTTGTAATTTTGATGATTTTGTGGTACGCACAAAAAAAATTGTGAACATAAGTGTTTTGCACGGATATAGTTTTGGTCTCCAAACCGATGTTGGACCCATCCAAGGTAATTTTTTTATAAGCGCGGCCAAAGGCCGCCAATGCAGAAAGGTACTATGGATCCCACCCTCGGTTTAGGAGCACTCCGGGGTCATTTTTCGGTTTTCCGTTAATATCTTTTAAACGATCTAAAATTTTTATTTTCCGCCTTCGGATTATTGTTGTTGAGGTCAATACGAGTCTTTTGACACCTGTCTCGGTATTTTTGGACGCGTATTACCAGTGTCATGCTGTAGTATAGAATTACAATATATTTTTGCGTTCTAACATTAATATTATGATATTTTATCCAAAACCGAAATTTTTATTGGTGGAAATAACTTTTTTTTTGGTGGGAAAGACATCTCAACAGTCAACCGCATTCCAGAATTTTCAATTCAACAATTGTATTGTGGTTTCCCACAAAAAGAAGTATCAGGCCACGATCCTCTTCTGAGGAATTTTCTTCAACAAATTGTTTAGAAATTTATTTGCGTCTGCGCGACGAGAAGAAAATCCCGACTGCTAAGGTGTACGGAAGGGATACATATCTACTAATAATAAGAATTTGTTGTGATATATCTGAGGAGATTAATGTCTGGCTTTCCATCCAATTCAAAGGCTACGTATCGTTTGTTCGTTTTTCTACGAACTGGCTCACCTAAATACATCTTTTGTGCCGACCCAAAACTTTATCTGCTAAGGCGGACGAACTTTTGGTGCCAAGGTAATGCCGAGGGACAATCAATACCATTTATACAAATTTTCTTAAATATTTTTGATGGATAGGCCAACACAAGGTAAATTCAGCCTCCACCAACTATCATACTCCAACTGGACGATGATGTTTAGCTAAGCTGCGAAGAGCTACAGCGTTTTTGCTGGTGTGGGCAAGTTATGGGAAGATCTCCACTGGGTTCGGAGAATCAGGTGAGGAAATATTTTGATCTCTCTTTGTGCCCCCTGTTGGTGTCAGTTATCGCGAAACAGGGTTAGCTGGAGTGACTTGTTACGAAACGACCAGCATCTCCTAAACGTTTAAGCGCCAAATGAAAAATTTATCTTCCAACCGCGAGGAAAAGGACCAAAACAAACCAAAGAATACCTCCAAGATCATTTTTTTCCGCAGTAGCGAGGACACTTGAGACTGCTGATCTCTTATAAAGTGAAGTTTCAGCATATTTAAGGGTTAAATACGTATGAACCAAGTAAAGAAGGATGAATGAAAAATCAATAGGGATGGTCTCCAACATTCGCTTCTAAGGGGCTAAGAAGTAAGGAGTTTTCTTTTGTCCCTTTGCAAAAATAGGACGTATTGAGGCATTATTAGGTTAGGTTAGTTTGAACTGGTCGGTCCATGAGGACCTCACATAGACTGATTGAGTCCGTAGTGTTACCAGAAGTTTGTTTTAACGACCAAACTGAAAACCCTATCAAAAACCAGGACCTATGTTATAAAATAACTCCGTCCTCTTTGCAAATACCAGAAGCTTCAGCATGTGCATCATAACCTATGTGAATGCATTCTTATGCATATTTAAATACCGACCACACACAGTCATATTGCACTCATATTACAATGTTGACCCACATAAATTATGTTCACCCCAACACAGCGGGAGTTCAACGTCATATGAAGGCCGGCAACAACAAGCATATCCATTTGCATTTGTTTGTAAACCCTTGCTCAATGAGTCACACTGACAAGCACACGTGCCGGTCAGAGTGCCCGATCGCCAGTGTCTGTTTGTCAATATGACGTCATAAGAAATATTTGCTGACTTGGCACATATGAAATAGAATGTAGTTATTTCTAGTATGTAAGTATGTATATAATATTTGTAATAGTATTGTAAGACCGTTTACTATAAAAGAAAGTATTTCAGTAATAAAGACAATCATATTATGACGCTCAACCTAAGCGTTTAATTTCAATTCATATGGTAATAGTTCACCACCTATTACCATATGCCTTGGGACCCAATATAGATGTATGCTTCTCCCTGTCTCGATTCTCTCCAGAGACTGCTTACACTCTAACACGCATTTAGATGCTGTGCTATGCGAGATTATTGCCTTAATTGCTGCTTGATTGTAAATATAAAAGTTAACACGGTTGCAGCTTAAGCTATTCTCTTCCAGGGTTTCTTCTGCTTTGGTTACGGCTAATATTTCCGCTTGGAAAACGCTACAGTAATACGGAAGCCTGTAGGATCTGTTTTTTTCCGGATCAGCACAGTATGCCGCAGACCCTACTCTCCACTACTTTGGAACCATCTGTGTACACATGTATCGCCTCATCCGCCATTTGCGCACTCTTGCGCCAACCGTCCGCCTCTATTGTGGCCTTAAGATCTCTCTCGAAGCGCAGATAGGGAATCAGGTAGTCTGTTCGTCTTGTGATTGATGACGCTATACTCTTATGGCCATATGATCGGCGCTCAAGCTGCCCCGAGGCACCGAGCCTGGTTGCGGTTGTTAATGCTATGTTCTTTGCTACAGGTGGAATGTGCAGAATGGCATACAGTGCAGCCGTCGGGGTTGTTTTCAGGGCTCCCGTAATGCTAAGCATTGATAGTCTGCATAGCCCCTCTAATTTTTTGAGGTATGTTGTTTTTTGTGTGGCTTTCCACCAAACAAGAACTCCATAGTATAGAATAGGGCTTAGAATCGCTGTAAAAACCCAATGAGAAAGAGAGGGCGATAAGCCCCACGTACACTCCAGCAATCTTTTACATGCATAGAGTGCCGTTGAGGCCTTTTTTACCCTCTCCTCCACGTTGAGATTCCATGACAATTTACTGTCTAGGATGATTCCTAGATATTTTGTGCAAGGTTTCTCCTGTAAGGTCACTCCTCCTAACTTAGGCCGGGCCCAATTTGGGACCTTGTACATCTTTGTAAACAAGACCATATCCGTCTTCTCCGCATTGACTTTCAACCCGACATTAGATGCCCAGGTATGAATATCCCGAAGCGCCCAATCCAACAAAGAACTAATCGTTGGAAGGCACATTCCACATATGACAATTGCAACGTCATCTGCATAAGCCGTAAGTTTTACGGGTCCCTCATCGAATCGCCTGAGCAGTTGGTTGATGACCAGCGTCCACAGCAGAGGTGATAGCACCCCTCCGTGCGGCGTGCCCCTGTCCACTGGTTTCGTGGCCTAATACAATCCCCATTGTGATGTAATCTTTCTGCAATTTAACATGCAGCCGGTCCATCTGATTAAGGCAGGATGTACTTTAATGTAATTAAGACCATCCATAATCCCCCATTTTGAAACATTATTGAAAGCCCCGGCAATGTCCAAGAAGACTCCTAGAGCATACTCCTTATATTCCAGGGATTTATCTATGCTTATTACCACCCTATGCAATGCGGTGTATACCGACTTGCCTTTGGTGTACGCATGCTGTGTTGTGGAGAGCTTTTCATCCACGTTGGACTTTATGTACACATCTATCAGCCTCTCAAAAGTTTTCAGCAGAAATGATGTTAAGCTAATGGGTCTATATTCTTTGGGATACACGTGACCGATCTTCCCCGCCCTTGGTAGGAAAGCTACACGAGCAGTTCTCCAAGAGTGCGGCACATGATTCAGCCTTATGCACCCATCGCATTATTATATTGGTAACTCATTGTTTTGCCATATACATACATAAAAACCGATTTCAAAACTTTGCGAAATATTTTTTTAACTTATTTCATTAGCATTTTATTTTTTTGGCATTAAAAATGTCAAACATTTTTTTTTTTTTGTGTTTTCTTTGGTTTGGCATTTCCACAAAGTTTAAGAGTGATTTTAAAATTTTTTTAAAAATCAAAAAACCATTATAGCCGCTGAGAAGAGTAAATGGTTTTACCTGGCAATATTTTTATCATGGCACAAAGTATCTAGGAGTTATACTAGATAGTAAGTTGTCGTGGAAACTCCATGTAGAAGAGAGAGCGAAGAAAGCCTCCGCGGCACTCTATGCATGCCAGAGGATGCTAGGATGCACGCTGGGCCACCAAACTCTCTCATTGGGTATTTGCGGCAATTGTCAAACCCAAACATTACTATGGGATTCTTGTTTGGTGGACAGTCACACAAAAAAGTACGTATTCCTAAAAACTTGAAAGGGTATGAAGAGTATCAATGATTAGCATAACGGGAGCCTTGAAAACTACCCCGGCAGCATCATTGCATGCCATTCTACACATCCCGCCTGCAGACCTAACGGCCAAAAACATCGCAACGGCAAAAAGGCTGAAGGCCTCGGAGCAGCTTGAGTGCAGGCCTATGGCCACATAGCGCCATCTAATATCGGGCAAACGGAATATATGGTCCCGTGCCTGAGCTTCGAAAGAGATATTGGGGCCACAATTGAGCCGGAGGGTTGGTGCCGGGGTGCAGAAATGGCAGAACATGCTATACACGTGTATTTGGATGATTGCAATTTAATGGAAGGGGTTGGGTCTGCTGTTTACTGTGTCGACCCAGAAATAAGTAGATCCTACAGGCTGCCAGATTACTGCAGTTTTTTTCAAGTGGAAATTATAGCAGTGAAGAAAGCAGCAGAAATTCTGGAGGAAGCGTGCTTAGCTGCCGTCGCGTCAATTTATATATTGATAGGCTGCGATTAAGGCAATAATCTCACACAATACTTCATCAAGAAGTGTTCTGGAATGCAAAGAAGCATTGGAAAAACTTCGCTCAGACCGGACCATACATCTTTACTGGGTTCCCGGTCATAAAGGGATAGAAGGTTACGAAAAGGCCGATGAGTTGGCAAAGGAGGGTGCAACACTCGCTGAGTCGACGATAGACATCCCAATCCGCTTGGGAGAAATCAAAAGGAGACAGGAGTTGCATATGATCCATCAGAGGAAAGGCGTGCACAAAAGTGTGAGCTTGAAAAATTTCTAAGATCATGTGCAAAGCCTACGATATTAGACTCACAAAGTGGCTCATATCTCTGAAGAGAGAAAACTTAAGGCTCACGATGGGCATACTGACTGGACACTGCCTTCTGGCATCACATGCTTATAAGTTAGGCCTCGTCGGAACAGCAAGTGTAGGAAGTGTGAGCTGCAAGAAGAAATGGTTGAGCACGTTCTGTGTTCTTGTCCTGCGCTCTCCAGGTCAAGGCTACAGCTATTAGGGGCGGCATAGTTGCCAGATCTCGAGGCAGCAATTAAGCTGGGTCCTAGAAAGCTGCTAGTATTTGTCAAGAGGACGGAGTTATTCTATAACATAAGTTCTGGTACTTGCTTGGGGTTCTTCCGTTTGGTCGTCAAACAAATTGTGGTAACACTATAGACATATTCAGTCTATCTTTATTAACCGGCCAGTTCAACTTAACTTTGTAAATTATTTTTGAGTTGCTTTATGCTGAATGTTATTTCAGAATGAAAATTTTTTTGTCAGTTATTTTTAAAAAATTTTAAATGATTTATACCATATATGTAATACTCATATATTGCTAATAGAAAATGCTCGCAATGTGTTTTCAATTCGAAATCAAAACGAGACAGCCGATAAAATTTTTAGATTGTAGCAACATATGTAAGCGTGAGAAGAAAAAATTTAAATTTAGGTACATTCGATTATTGAATACAAAAACAAAAACGTTTAAACAGCAATATATCGGCACTCTGCTGGAATGTACCTAGCCTTTTGTAGCATTATAGGAGTATTACATATATGTATTATACAAAATAAATAAAATTTTATTTAAAAAAAAGTAAACTATAATGAACACTAGCAAAATATCACTAGTTAGACAAAGGGAAGGCCTTTTCCACCAGCCATCTCTGCTGATCCAGTCATATGCGTATGGCTCAGAAGGGCTTTATTTGTTAGATATATTTTTCAGTATCGATAACTTTGTCAAGTTAAAATAAATTATTCACAATTTTTTATCACAAAATAGTTTAGTAGGCAATAAATTTTTTTTATGCAAAATTTAATTCAGTAATTTTGAATAATACATTTTTCGTTTACACATGTATCTGCAATTAAGCAAATTTTTCGATGAATTTCGAAGCACCATGCATCTATAAATGTTTGAAAGCTTAGATATTTGAATTACAGAAGAGTACTCATCTTTTACAGAAATCAATACATCAATCGAACTTGGTAAAGCGTTTGCTAAGATAAAGTTTTTTTGATAAGTTATAATTAAAATATTTGGTTTTTGAACTTTTCAAAAGACTTTTGCGATGAATTTTGAAAGATCCTGTTATTATGGCACCCTGTGTGTGTATTCATTTTAAAGCATTATATAAAATTATTTTAGATCGCGGGTCTAACAAAATTATTTTATCATTATTATTGTTATGATAAATTTTTTCTTAAATGAAAAAATTTTAAGTTAGAATAGAAGAAAGAAAGAAAATTAGACAACTGCCAAAGCTTGTTGTATAGATCCATTTCGGGAACTGCTAAATTCCTTCAGCGGCAATGCTTAGGCGCCGCTGCTATAACCATTCAGCTATCACAGCGGTTGTTTGTCTGTCTTCATTATTTCTACTTCTATCCTGTTTCTTGCCAATTGATATTCACATCTGTTGCAGAAGCGATGTGAAAATTGGACTTGTGTCAATAAATATGACACTATGGCATCATTGCCATGGTAACAAGCACCATTAAGGTACTAGCCCGACCATCTAGGGAACGATTAATACCACATTAAACCTTCTATGCCATCCCGTCCGAACAATTCAGCTAATAGTTGACTACGGCACAAATTTCCATTTCAGAAATGCCAAAAGTTAGTGTATCGCACTACTGAGCTGATTAATGTTAAATACTGTTGTTTTAGGTAAAACATTGTTATCAAACGTTTTTAATATAAATTTCCCTATTTTAGAGGGGTATCGCCAAATAAAAACTGATTTCTTGTAACCAAATAAAAACTGATTTCTTGTAACCACACTTCTATAACAATAACAGCATGAAAGGGGAGCTTTCCCCCCTATGTTCTAAATTTGTGTCCGCTATTATAAAGAAAGAATTCCTGGCCTTCTTTGGTTAACATGGCATGAGCCATTAAAGAAGAATGTGGGCAATAGTTTTATAAATTAACTTAATTCTTATCTTCTTTTTGTTTTGCAGACATTAGGCCGCCAGGATGGTGTAAAGCAGGACTGGATAGTAGAGGACACTATAGGAAACTGGTGGCGTCCGAATTTTGAGCCACCTCAATATCCATACATTCCGCCACATATCACAAAACCAAAAGAACACAAACGGCTGTTTTTGGTACAATTACATGAAAAGGGTGAGAGATGATTTATGGAAGTCCACACCAAAATGAAACATTTACATCATAAGTAGTTTCTAGAAAATTTCCAAAGTTTATTTTACCACTGATATCAAAAGAAAGTTTTTTTATGGAGTAAGTTTGGTTTAATAAGCATAAAACGAAGGAGTTAAATTAATATGTTCCTTCGGCAATTATAAGTTATTAAAAAATGTAAATGTTACGTTTGGTGCTACCAGTATGTCAATGTGTATTTTTGATATGAATCTCCTCCATACAAATAGGAAAAAATAAAATTGTTGCAAAAATTATATAACCTCCATATTAGCGGCTTTAGTAGTTGGGTGATAAATACCTTAGTAAAATAAAATAATTAAAAAAAATTTAAGTTAAACGGTTTTATTTAAAACAATACTTACAATAAGTAATAATAATACTAAAAGCTAGAAAATAATTAGGTAGGTCCTAGGTACCAGTCATCACACTCCTCATCAATCTAGGGCTTTGATCAGACAATTAAATAAAAGCGTTGGGCGCGTGAAATTTCTTAAAATTTGAGGCGTAGCATAACCTGATTAAGGTTCCGTTGGTCTTACTTATGACTATCAATACAAATTTGACGCGTCCAATGCTTTTATTTAATTGTCTGATCAAATCCCTAGATTGATGAGGAGTGTGATGACTGGTACCTAGGACCTACCTAATTATTTTCCAGCTGTTCATAACTGTATATCAGAAAAAACATTTATTAATATGCCGTTCTTTGGTGACTAAAACAATTGTATGACCAGTTTACTGTTGGTCGATTTAGGTTCTGATTTATTTTACCATTTAGTGTATACAAAGTACTTATATTACTCTCTCTTAAGTTAATTGGTATGCGTTGAACATTAGTGCTAATATTTATCTATATACATATCATAGACAGAGAAACTTGCTCTTTAGTTAGTTACGCAGAGTTGTGTGGATGTGAACGCAGCCTTTTCATAATGTGATGTAGCCAAGTTCTTCACCTTAGAAACTGTCAAATGCGAAAAGCAGTGGTGACACGGATAGGCGTAATCAAAACAAACTAGAGCAATTAAACATGGAAAGTTCATCAGGAATTAAGTGGTTGCAGATTCGTCCATGCTCCTCCCAATACTGCTTTTGTGCAGTATTGTATTCATTGTAATTGTTGGACATGTTTGTGTTGTGGCTACTTTCGGTAAATTGAATGCGAAATCGTGTGTTGATTCAAATACTTTCCGCGGTGGTGTTGTACTGCCGGATTGGCAGAAGGGACAGTTTGCTTACCGGTCGTTTCAATGTGCCATCCTTAGTTTTCAATGTAACAACGCGAACTAGTGCATCCGACCCGGGATGAACCTCGATTACTCTCCCTCTTGCACATTCATTTGGTGTTAAGCGATCGTCTTTTATGGGCACCAAGTCGTTCACTTCTAGGTTATGTTGCTCTTGCTGCCATTTCGGACGATTTTGTAGATGCGACAGCCAGTCAGATGACCAACGTGACCAAAACTGTTGAATCATTCGTTGCAAGGCAATATAATTGCTGCTAAGCGATAGCGTTGATATTGCTCTCTCTGGAGGTGGGGCTAGTAATGCATCGCCGATTAAAAAGTGGCCCGGAGTCAACACTTCTAAATCGTCAGGGTCAGCGGTAAGTGAGCACAAAGGTCGCGAATTTAAACAGGCCTCGATGCGAATCAACACGGTTGTTAGCTCCTCATACGTCATGCGAGTACTTTGCGCAACACGTTTGAGATGGTGTTTTATGGATTTCACATTGGCTTCCCAAAGCCCACCAAAATTAGGTGCATGTGGTGGGTTAAAATGCCATTGTATGCCCTGCTCCGCAAGTTTGGGTACTATTTCCCTCTCGATGGAGTCCTGGTACGCCCTTGTGTTTAAAATATTGTCAGCGCCTATGAAATTTGTGCCGTTGTCGCTGAAAATGTCACGACATAAGCCACGACGGCCGATGAATCTATGTAATGCCATGAGAAAAAGTTCAGTTGACATTCCGGTAACGACCTCCAAATGCACAACTTTCGTTGCCAGGCAGATAAAGATGACAATATACCCTTTGTATGCAGTATTACCTCGGAATTTTGAGGATTTTAGATCAAATGCGCCAGTATAATCCGTGCCAGTAGCTTCAAATGGTCTTGTTGGTTGGTTGATTCGGTGAAAAGGTAAGTTTCCCATCATTTGGTGGGATATTTCAGGTTTGTTTCGAAAGCATGTTATGCACTTTCGAATTCGTGCAGCTACACGTTGTCGACCTCGAACAATCCAATATTGTTGTCGTAAATTCGTCAGAGTTAGTTGCACTCCTCCGTGCAACGTGTTGTTGTATGCATTGTCAATCAATAAATTGGTGAAGTGATGATGACTTGGAACGATTATAGGGTGCTTCTGACGGTAGGGTATAGTTGATCGGTGTAGTCTTCCTCCTACCCGAAGCAATCCGGTTGAAGTCTCGACGAAAGGTGCTAAACCCCTGATTGTCGATTTTGGCAACGGATCATTCGAATTAATACAGGACAGATCACTCGCGAAAGAGTCCTGTTGCACTAACTTAATTAGCTTAATTAAGCTATCGCGTAACTCGTTCACTTGAAGCGGCCCATTTTTGCGCTGTGCTCTGTTGTCTTTAAGTGAGTTGAAAACAAATCGATGAATCCAGGCGGATATGCGAATTAGTTTGGTTAGCGATGAATAATGATACAGGATTGAATCTCCTTGTATGCCGACGTGAACATGGACTTTAGCAGACTTGGCTTCCAATTCTCTTCGTTAAATTTGTGACCGTGTTTATGAAACTTTGGCCAGGTATCACTAGGTTGCCGGAGCCAGGTTGGCCCCTTCCACCACAAATCGAATGTTGATAACTGTTTTGGCATTAAACCGCGAGTTGCACAATCAGCCGGATTGTTCTTTGTATCAACGTGGCTCCAATTTTCTATGGCTGACTTTGACTGTATTTTACTGACGCGATTCGCTACAAATACTTTCCATCGGGTTGTGTCGCCATGAATCCAGTGCAATACAATCATTGCGTCACTCCAAAAATACATTGGAATCTCATCGATGTGCACCTTCAAGATTTTCTTCGCCCATGAAGCTATGCGTGTGGCTTTGGGCGGCACACAATTCTACTCGAGGAATTGTTAATGTTGGCTTCGTTGGTGTTGTTTTCGATTTGGCAGTCAGCAGTTGTGTGTTCACGTTACCATTTTCTTCTGTGATGCGAATATATACACAAGCAGCGAATGCCACGCTGGAGCCATCGCAAAACGTATGCAATTCTGCAGACTGTATTCTTGGTGAGTATTTGATCCATCGTGGAATGGATATTTCGTTGATAGATGGGAGCTCGGTAGTGAATTCGGCCCAAGCCTCGTTCAGCTTTCCGGAAACCTTATCGTCCCACCCCAATGGAGCATGCTCTCCCTCCTGGTTGTATGCCCAAACTTGTTTTAAAATAATTTTTGCGATCACGATGATTGGCGCGATGAGTCCCAATGGGTCAAATAACCGAACCGTGGTTGACAAAATAGTTCGTCTTGTAGCAATAGTTGGAACGTCAAATCTTAATTGAAACTTGAACAGATCTTCGTGTGGCTGCCAATTCATGCCCAACGTCTTAACCGTGTCGTCGCTGTGCAGTTGTCGTGACGAGCTCGTGTATCGCTGTTCAAGTGGAATTGATTCCAATAGTGAGGGATGACTGGCAGACCATTTTCTCAACTCCATGCCGGCTGACTGTAGTGCCGATTTCATTTGCTTTAGTTTATTTAAAGCAGATTCCACTGAATGGTCTCCTGATTGCACGTCGTCTACGTACATTTCTCTCTTCAATACATTTTCTGCCAGTGGGTGGCGTTCCTTTTCGTCGTCCGCGATTCTGTTTATGACACTGATAGCAGTACATGGTGCCGAAGCAGTACCAAATGTGACAGTTGTAAGGCAATATTCCTCTATGTCACCTTGATTGTTGCGCCATAGCATCTTTTGATATGGTATGTCATCCGGGTGCATTTCGATGCACCTATACATTTTTTGCACATCGGCGTTGAAAGCAAACTCATATAATCTCCAATTGAACAATACTGCTGGGAGCTCGGTTTGGAGCGCTGGCCCGATGCACAAAATATCATTCAGTGCCCTTCCGTTAGACGTTTTTGCTGACGCATCAAAAACAACCCGAAGTTTGGTGGTCAAACTGCTTTCTCGGATCACTGCATGATGTGGTAAGACACACGCCGTAACTGCTGTTTGCTTTGCAGTGGTGATAGTAAGATGTTCATCTTCTGTAGATGTCGATGGAACTATTTGGTTTAATTGAAAATATTCTTGAATCGCTTCGGTATAACTTTCCAGGATCTTTTCTGTACGAAGAAAACGCCGTTCTAGTTGTTGGAATCGATTGTTAGCCATTTGTCTTGATCGACCTAATGTTTGGGTTGGATCAAAGTACGTTTTTAGTGGTAATCGAACTAGATACTTCCCTGTTGGTTGTCGAACGCAATTTTGATTGAAGAAATCGATGAACCATTTCTCCTCCTGTGTTATGCCTCGTTCTTCCGGTATTTGCTCTGATTCGAAGAAACGTTGAACAAGTGTATCCAATTGCGATTTGATTGCTACATGGTGACAATGAACGATGGGTGACGGATTGTAGGTTGCAGTTGATGCAACTTGACCATATAGAATCCAACCAAAATACGAATTTTGCGCAACGGGTTGGTCACGTTGACCGATACGGATATCTGGCAATAAAATTTATGCTTGCATTTCCGTCCCAATGAGTAAATCAACGTTGTTTGGACGAAAATATGTTGGATCTGCCAACTCCAGACCATTGATGTGTGACCAATAATTTGGCTCGATTTGCTTACTTGGTAGCTGCGATGTGACTTTGTCCATTACAAATGCCAGTTGTACGAATGCCTCAAAGTGAGGATTGAGGCTTGATCGAAGTTGAAAGCTGACGCACTCTCTGCTAGTGTCGGAACTTCCGCCGATGCCACTCACATTAGTGTGTGTGGGTGTACGATGTAGGCCCAATGCGTGTGCGGCTCGCTTTGTGATGAGAGTGCCCTCCGAGCACTGGTCGATAAGAGCTCTGAGCGTTATTTGCCGTCCAGTATTGACATTGACAACTGGTACTAATGCTGTGGTTAATAACACTTTTGCTGGTTGTTGTGGTGTTAGCTCTGACTTTAAGCTTGCAGCATAGGTTTTTATTTTGGGTGAGCACGGAGCCTGTGTTGTATTCTGAGCTGATGTCGTAGCATTGTCGGATGAATTGGTGGCTACTGATCTTCCGTTAAAGGAATAATGTAGAAGTGTGTGATGTCTTTGGCCACAGTTTCTGCAATTCGATCTGCTCGGACATTTGGAAACGAAATGATTAGTTCCTAAGCAATTTATACATAGATGAAGCTGATCCACCATTGCCTTTTTTGCAAAACAGTCACGAGCGATGAAATCTGGACACGATCGAATATTGTGAGTCCCTGGGCAATTGGGTAGCGTGCATTTTTCTTTAGATACGGACGTAGTGACGTGATAAGTTTTCCTTTGCAATTGTGTTTTGTTTCCTGATTTCTGTTCTATCGAAGATTTAGCCTTTGTTGCTTGGTTCTGTTGATACGATCGTTCTAGCACTGACTGGCCGCTTCGTTTGAGATTACTTACACTTATTAAACGAGTGTTAAGAAATGCCTCGAATTCGGAGTACGTTGGCACCTTACTTTTAGATCCCAAATGGTGTTCCCAAGCCTTTAAGGTCTCTGGAGCTAATTTTTTGATGGCGAAATGCGTTAAGAGATCATTGATATCCGTAACCTTGAGACGAAGAAGTTCTGTGGCACAGCCCTTTAAAATGAATTGCAAATGTCTCATTTCGGAAGACTGTTCCTTTGTCATGAACGGTAGCGATATAAATTCATCCACACGCTCAGCGAATACTACGCGCGGGTTGTCATAACGTTGTTTCAGCAGTTCTAAAGCTATCGGGTAGTTTAACTCTGAGAGCTGTAGTTCGTGGATATCTCTATGCTGTTCAATTTTGAGCGCTGTGCGCAAGTAATGGAATTTTTATATCGAATTCAACTCTGGGTTTTGGTGAACTATGCGAGTGAACGTTTCATTAAAGCTATGCCAGTCTTTTGGATTTCCCGTAAATGACGGTAATGGTATTTCTGGAAACTTGGTTGTGGTGATACTCCGTGGGAACGTTATCCCCGTGCTAGTAGCTGGCGCTGGTTGTGAGGATGTTGGTGGTGCTGGATACTTCTCCTCTTTCATCTCCGATAGCTCGGAAAACACTTCTTCATAATTCTCAAGAAAGGCACCGTATTCATCCTGTTTAAAGTAATCCTCCTCTATATCAGGCGCAGCATTAACTATTATTTTGTGTATCGTTAGGAACTCTTGACGTCGTTCTTTTAGCGCTTCCAATTTTAAATCAAATAGTCTTACCGTGCGCTTTTCTTGTGCATATTTTTTAAACTTTGATATGTATTCCTTTACTATTTTTACACTTTCTCGCTGGAGCGCTATAAGACTTTCGAGCGCAAAAGACTCCTCCAATTTTGAAGTATCCATTTTGATTGCAAACACCGTTTGTGCTGATTTGTATTAACGTGCGTGGTTAATTCCCTTTGATTCTTATCACACCGGTACAATCGTATATGACTCCGCACTCGTTAGCAGTTGTTGGAATATGATACCTTCTATGTGAACGGTATATTCAATTGTTTTGCTTGTCACTTGATTCCCCTCATGGGCCACCAAAAAATGTTCATAACTGTATATCAGAAAAAACATTTATTAATATGCCGTTCTTTGGTGACTAAAACAATTGTATGACCAGTTTACTGTTGGTCGATTTAGGTTCTGATTTATTTTACCATTTAGTGTATACAAAGTACCTATATTACTCTCTCTTAAGTTAATTGGTATGCGTTGAACATTAGTGCTAATATTTATCTATATATATATCATAGACAGAGAAACTTGCTCTTTAGTTAGTTACGCAGAGTTGTGTGGATGTGAACGCAGCCTTTTCATAATGTGATGTAGCCAAGTTCTTCACCTTAGAAACTGCCAAATGCGAAAAGCAGTGGTGACACGGATAGGCGTAATCAAAACAAACTAGAGCAATTAAACATTGAAAGTTCATCAGGAATTAAGTGGTTGCAGATTCGTCCACCAGCTTTTAGTATTATTATTACTTATTGTAAGTATTGTTTTCAATAAAACCGTTTAAAAGTTTTTAGTCTTTATTTAATTGCGATTTATTTCTCATTCTATTTAGTTCATTTAGTGACTCATTGTTACAAAGACTCTTTTCTGGCAATTTGTTACAATCTAGGTCCTCAATGCATAATCCTTCCAAAGACTATACTCGACTCGGCGCCACGTATGCTTGTCCCTCCTCGGACTTCAAAATTTTTGATATCACTTCTACCGGACTGTATGGAATATTTGTTCAAAATGTGAGCCAAATGGGACCACCAATACGAGTATTTTTAATACCTCGATCCTTGCCGCACCTAGCGGAATTTTTTTTCATGAATTGATTTCTATTTCTGTATGTAATTTTTTTCATGAAGTGATTTTTATTTCTGTATGTGTTTGTAATGTGTATTCCACATATGAGCCAAATCGGACCAAAAATACGATTTTTTTAATATCCCGATCCTTGCGCCACCTGGCAGCTATTTTTTTTTCATTTGTCGCTTTAGATTCATGTATGTAATATTTGTGCCAAATATGAGCTTGATGGACCACAAATACGATTTTTTTAAAAAAATTCCATCCATGCGCCACCTATCGGAGTTATTTTTCATATTATTGCATTGTCATCGGGTTCTGAACTATATTCCAAGTTTCAAGCTTGTAGCTTATCGGGAAGTTGCTAGCTACACAGAGTCCAGCTAAATAAAGCCGTTTAAAAATAGCTTAATTCTATACTTCAATTGGAAACTGGTTAGAAATAGTCCTACATGATAGTTTGAAGTCAACGTGATGAAGACTTGCTTGCATTTTTTGAATCCGCTATTCGAAATTTCTATAGATATCTGCAAGTGGAAGGGATCTGCAATGAAAGGTCAATTTTTTTCAATATATGTAAATGTTGCGCTTGGTGCTTACCTCCACATTTATGGCAATAGACCGGGCAGAGAAGGAAGTTGGAAGCTAAAATTGTTTGCACCTCAATCTGTTAATCGTTTTGGATAATACTATGGTTTTTAATATAGGAGCTACTATTTACGATTTCTTAAGCACTTGTGGACCTTTAAAGGATATGAGCACTTGAATCATCTAGGTCCCAAAATTAAGACCTATTTACAACTTCGATGTTTAAACCCAGCCTTTTCGTGTATTTTCTGCACTTATCGTGCTAGTGCCAAAGCGGATTCTGCACCGTCTGCTCTGTCGATATAGTCGTCCGCGTGGTGAGTATGTTGGACTGCTTCCACTGCACGAGGGTATTCTTCGCTAAAGCTTTCGGCGTTTTCATCGCGCTCAAAGTGGGCAATTAAGTCCAAAAGTCATCGCTTGTAGTACATATACGCTTGGGTTTTACGTGTCATCACAGTTACCATAAAAATCTCTGAACGTGAATTTCAATGCTGCGAATGCGGTGCAACATCTCGGCGATATCGCCATATATAGCAACTTTACCAACTATAAATGATAATAAAATCCCGACAAGAGAATTAAGCAAACCCGGGCCGGTAAGCAGAAAATTATTAAGTGAAAAACCATTTACCTTCGTAGCTGCCATACCATGAACTTTGCCTGGCTTGTTTGGGTTAGTTACCATTAATATTGGCAAGTATCATATTTTACCACCAGGTGCCGAAATTTCATGGTCTGTAAGCTTCTTTGCATCCTTTAGAGTTGGCTTCAACGCGCGTTGTATTTCCGCGCCATCTTAGACATAAAGAATCATTATCGCCATCCAAACTGAGTTCATCAAATATCTTTCTTTCCATCAACGTAACGGACGAGCCCTTATCCAAAAATGCAAAGGTGTTGTATATATTATTTATGGAATAAATATGGATTGGCACTATTCTATATAAGAATTGCTTCTGTTCGTTGCCACCGCAGTGGGTATTTAGCGGTGCGTCTGATGATCAGCAACTGGTTCAACTTGGCTTACCGACTTTTGAAGCAAAGGATTTGTTCCGGACGACCAAAACACATTTTGAGACGGTTTGACGGTTATTTTAAAGGCATGATATTACCTTTTTTTCTGTTTATGGCGCAGGACAGCAAGGTTGGCAAGAACCCAGCCCAGCCGACATGACTAGCCACCGTGCACAACCAGATCATGCCGACTGCCTTCCTTGCTGCTCCATTAAAAATGCGAAACCATAACAGATGTATGAGAGTTTTATTAATTTTTGGCATCATACATGGCATGAACAGAACAACCTACCTTTTACGATACGTACTTTATCTTTAAGGCATGCCTGTAGCCTAATCAAATTTTCAGCGTCAGAATAGCAAGCTACGGCGGTGGTATTGTCGAAGCTGCTAATCAAAAGTGGCGATCCGGCAAGATATTCGTTGAAAGTGGGAAGTCCCTTAGAGAACGGCGGCCGTAGTAAAATATGCACTGTTGTTTGCAGGAAGCTTGTCGTTTTGCGCCAAAATTGTATACTTACTATCCAGGTATTGTTGCTGAATTGTCATATCTTTGAAACATTTGCCGGGAGCATTGTATAACGCCCTGTCGTCATCGTTGATGGTTGACGGCCTTCCATTGGAGGAGTGGATTCTAACTAAGTGAACTAACGGCGGTGCAGATTGCACAGTCGCAAACGTTGTCGGTATTGGTACACCCTCGGTTGTAGTAATACCGACAGCTGAAGCCTGTTGTTGAATATTATTTGGATCAACTCACAGAAAATTCACACGTCGATTGTTGTTGCTTGATGATCGTGGAGATGCTGCCGGTTGCATATTAGTTGCTGTCATCCACATGTTGTTGTTGTTGTTGTAGCGATAAGGGCACTCCCGACGGCCTTGAGGAGTGTTATCGATGCTGATGGTTCTTTGCTGGATGCAGATCCGATACGTTCCGGTAACAAGCACCATAAAGGTACTAGCCCGACCATCTCTGGAACGATTTGGTATGACCACAAAAGTGAAAAGTGAAAGCAAGTGATCGTGGGGCGCTCACTTATTAATTGAATTTTATTAAATTTTTAGTCATTTTTGAGTCGTTTAAGTTTTTCAAAATGTTTTGCTTGATATGCAAGGAAAGATTGGAACGGAATAATCCAAACAAAATTGATTGTTCTGACTGTTTGAACTATTTTCACGGCAAATGTGTAAATATCAAGGCAGCCGACATTGAATTTTTCAAGTCTAGCAACAAAAAATATCGTTGTGACAGATGCACGGCTATGCGAAGAAAATCTTTGCAGCCAACAACAACACTAACTCAGACTGCAAGCCAACACGTACTCGTTACGAATGCACCACAACAACATGAAAAAAAAACAGCGGAGCAGGCAGCAGCAGGCGATGATGGAAATGACGGAAAAACTACTCTTCAACTCTTGTACAAAGAGATACTTGACCTGAAGCAAATCAACATTGATTGCCTAAATACGATACAAAACCTCCAAGAAGAAAATGCAGAGTTGAGAAAAAGAGTTGATATGCTGGAGAGTAGATTAAACTGGAATGAACAAGTACAATTGGAGAATTCCATTGACGTTGTAGGTGTGCCAAATGTAAACAAAGACAATGCAAAAGAATGCGTAAAAAAAATTTTCAGCGTTGCATTAAATGTGCAGGTAATGGATGATGACATTGAAAAAATTAGCGTGAAACATACTAATGCTAATAAAAGTAGTGGCATTGTTTGCGTTAAGCTTAAGTCTATGGAAAGCAAAAAAAAAATTATGAAAGCCAAACGAACAGCCAGGAATAAGCTTAATACGTCGATATTTTCTGATGCTAGCAAAAAGAACATTTACATAAACAACGGCTTCACAAATTACTACAGAGCTCTGTTTATAGCTGCTAGTAAGGTAAAAAAGGAACGGAAATTTAAATATCTATGGATAAATAATTCAAAACTTTTAATGAAAAAAACGATAATGATAGAGCTGTTATCATAAGAACGTTTGATGATCTTTCTGTTATCAATCTTAATTAAGTTTTATTATTACAATAGTTGTTTTATTTTTAATTCGAAATTATGAATATAAGATCTGTTCTTACGAATAACAGCCCAGTCATTAATGTCTTCAATGACTCTAATATATTAACATCCAAAGACAATACCTTTACAGTTTTGCATCAAAATGTAAGCAGTCTCAGGCAGAATTTCGATTCCTTAGTTTGCAACCTCGAATCCTTTGTTAATCTTCCCGATATTATATTTGTCTCAGAAATTTGGATTTTTTCTTATGAAATAAATGACTATAGTATTCCTGGTTGTAAATTTTTTGCAAATACAAATGACTCGTATAGCGCTGGTGGTGTTGGAGTTTTTATACGTGATTTTTACGAGTGTGAAGTTACTTGCTTTAGTCTATCAAGCGCTGATGTAATAAAAATTGCATTGCCAATATGCAATGTACCTTTCACTTTTGTAGATTTCACTCATTATCTTTTAAATTGTTCCATGAGGAATTCTCTCTTTTTTTAAGTAGAGAAAAAGCATCAAATATTGTTATATTAGGCGATTTTAATTTTGATTTAATGAGCAGCAATTCTATGTTAGATAACTATCTTGCGCTCCTCGCAGAACATGGTTTATTTTCCTTCATTCATGAGGTTACTAGGCCAGAAGGGACTTGTATAGACCATGTTTATGGTAGATTTGGTAATATTGAAGATAATATGCATGCTGGTATAAACCTTGACTTTGGAATTTCGGACCATTGTATGACCGGAATTCAACTTACTAATTTGAATGCAAATAGGCGAATTACCAATTGCGATATATTATCAACTATTACGAAAATTAATTTTTATGTTTTAAATGAATCACTTCGCTTTGAAAAATGGGAAACAGTTTTAAATGAGCCAAATGTAGACAAAGCATATAATTTTTTTATGGAAACACTTACGATGCATGGTGTAGATGTGTCTGAGCCTCGGGAAGTTGCAAACGAACTCAATGATTTCTTCGTCAACGTAGGAAAAGCCTCCGATTTAAGCAGTAATCCTAAGCCCTGCACCTGCTACACAAACCCAATACATACCGAATTCCTTCCGCCGATTAACAGTTTTTTCTTGGATGCCATTACAGGTGCAGAAATTATTAATATAATTAAATCTCTTAGTAACTCTAATTCATGTGGTAATGACAACATATCAAATCGAACGTTAAAGAGCATATCATTTAACATTGTTGATATTTTAAAACATTTATTTAATTTAAGTATAGCCTCCGGAGTTTTTCCTGCTCACTTAAAATGCGCTACGGTTATACCACTCTTTAAAAAGGGGAATAAAAATGACAAAAATAACTACAGGCCCATATCTCTTTTATCTTCAATTTCAAAATTTTTTGAGAAAGCAGTAAAAAATAGGGTGCTGTCGTATTTAATCAAAGTTAAATTTTTTAGCCCTAAGCTATTTGGGTTTATTTCCGGGCTTTCTACTGAAGATGCTCTTCTAGATTTTTCTTCCTTTATTTATAAGTCAATTGATGATAAAAAATGTTGTGTGAGTCTCTTTGTAGACATAACAAAGGCATTTGATATGGTTGATCATAGTATTCTAATAAGCAAGCTTAGCTACGCAGGTTTTCGTGGTAACATTATTAATTGGTTTACGTCATATCTAGAGAATAGAGTTCAGAGAGTTAAAGTTGAAAATAATCTAAGTGAACCCAGGCCTATAACCCTAGGGGTTCCACAGGGTTCGGTTCTTGGACCAATCTTATTTTTAATATACATTAATTCAATACTCTCTTTGCCTTTTATTGGTAAAGTAACAGCTTTTGCTGATGACATTGCCATCGCATATGGATCGAAAAATGAATTTAATCTTTTTGCTGATATTAATCACGATGTTTACCTTTTAAGATCTTGGTTCGCAAGGCATAAGCTCGTGGTAAGCAGCAACACGAAGTTGATGTATTTCAACCTTTGCGGGAAGGAAATACCTAAAAACGAGGTTGTCTTTCACAGTTCTATATGTATGCGGCATCGTTTGTGTTCAACTACATGTACTCAAAATAACAAAACTGTCAGTTTTGATGAGAAAATAAGTTGTGACAGTAAATGTTTTGAGATCGAAGTCGCCTCTAATTTCAAACATTTGGGTGTTATAATCGATCAAAATCTAAGTTGGTCATCACATATTTCTGCAATGAAATCTTATATGTTATCAGCTCTTCGTTCTTTCTATAACTCAAGAAAACTGTGTTCCAATAGAATATTGTTATTGGTGTATCATGGACTAATCCATTCAAAATTACAATACGGAGTCAGTTGTTGGGGTGGTGCCTACGCTAGTAAGATCCATCCGCTTTTAATCCTACAGAAGTATCTAATCCGAAGAATATGTAAAGCTGGTCGTTTAACACACTCTATGGAATCAAAATTAAATATTCTTCCTGTGCGGCACTTATACTATTTTAAAGTTTTAAAAATTTTTTTTATAAGGAGCGGGTATACGCAAAGCCCAATATACAACCTTTACAATCTGAGAAATAAGACGTTATCTCAAACAAAAGTTCCTAGCTTTCACACAACACTTTTTCGTAACTTCTACACCATCGTATCACGTAATCTATATAACAAACTACCTGCTGAGATACGACTCATTAGAAGGCTAGCAACGTTTCTGAGGGAAGTGAAACAGTGGTTACTTGGTTTCAATCATGAGGGCATTGAAACTCTTTTGAGACCTATAATATATGCCCCTATTACCGTTTACAACTCAACTCTGGTTGGGTTGAAATTTCGCAATTTGGTATTACAGATTACAACTCAACATGTCAAAAAAAATTTCGGTTGAGTTGTCTAGCTTTACAACTTTTTGTGGCATTGCCGTTTACAACCTTGTGTTGGTGTAGTTGTCAAAGACGTCAAAATCTTACAACTGCTTACTAGCAGTTGTCTCATACAATTTTGCAGTTGTTTTGAAAAAATGTTACGTTTTAGAAGACGGTTCACCACCTAATTTTTAACAAAAATTTTCAAAGTTGGTATCAAAAGACACGTTTCGACCTCCGATTTAAGAATCCGAAAACAAAAATTGTATGCCCCTATTACCGTTTACAACTCAACTTAGTTGGGTTGTAATTAAAACAACTCAACTTTAAGACAACTCAACTCCTGTTTGGTATTACGAATTACAACTTATTTCAGTTGAAATTGAATTGAGTTGCCAACTTCAGAAAGTGATGATTTGACAGATAAATAAACAGCTGATCAATTTGTGGCAGAAATTTAAGCTTTTTCAAATGTGATTTTTTTATTAATATTATATGAAATCTATTTTATAATGACAAAAATGTTGGTGATTGACATTTCGCGAATACGGAAAACATTCGCGTGATCATTCCAATCCCTTGGAACTACCAAGCACCAAGTAAGAAAATGTTTAAGTGACAAACAAATAATGAGTTTCATATGAAGTTATTTTGCAGATTTGAAAGGAAGCATTTTACTCAGTACTAAACAAAATTAAGGACCATTTCCGCATACGCGTTCGTATTTTAAAATTATGCGCCATACTCCGATTCCTTGCTGACGGCAGCTATCAAATATGATGTGGAAATGATTTTGGTGTTGGACTGGTTTTAGATATTATTGAGGAGAATATTTGTGCGAAGTAGATTAAAACCCAAACAGAAAAAACTGTATTTTACTCAAATAGGATTCCCAGGAGTAGTGATAAGTATCAATGGGACTCGCATAATTATTTCACCTATTTTGGCTGCATCCGAACTGCGGCCAGCCTCGTCCAACTAAGGTCAAAAAGTTATTCAATGTAATTCGTTTAAACTTTGTTTTTTCTAGAAATGTGTACAAAATTGTTGATTATTGTTTGATTAAAAAAGGTTTAACTACCGGCTTTAAATGTTTTGCTTTTTTTTTGGTAACGTTTTATAAGCCCGTGCACCATCTAACTCTTATCAAAGGTGGTATCAAAAGACGGGTTTCCATCTCCGTTTTTAGGATTCGAGAGCGGAAATTAAAAATTTTATTTCTTTTGAAAGATATTTACAAAGACCCACAAAATGGCCCGAGAGGGTACGAAATATGTGGCCCGTTCCACAGTTTTTTTTTGCACAGAACATCTTTTTGCGTTGGCGGCCTTTGGCCGCGATTCGTAAAAATAACTCTGGTTGAGTCCAACACCTTTCTGCATAGCTGTGTACAAAAAATCTGGCAAAATACAACAACCACATGAAATTAGATTTTATTAGAAATAAAATTTTTAATTTGTGTGGTAATTCTTTACGACAGCATGACACTGCTAATACGTGTCCAAAAATATCGAGAGAGGTATTAAACGATGCGTCTTGGCATCAGTAATAATAATCCGAAGGCGGAAAATAAAAATTTTAACTCCTTCAAAAGATATTAAACAAAAACCGAAAAAAGACAACAACATTACAACAACCACATGAAAATCGCCAACTTCAACTACAAATATCTCCGGACAAGAGATAAAATGTTCCTTTTCCGCCTTCGGATTATTGTTCTCGAGATTAATACGCGTCTCGATATTTTTGGACGCGTATTAGCAGTGCCATGCTGTCGCAAAGAATTACAATTTTTGTTTTCGGATTCTTAAATCGGAGGTCGAAACGTGTCTTTTGATATCAACTTTGAACATCTTTGTTAAAAATTAAGTGGTGAACCGTCTTCTAAAACGTAACATTTTTTCAAAACAACTGCAAAATTGCATGAGACAACTGCTAGTAAGCAGTTGTAAGATTTTGACGTCTTTGACAACTACACCAACACAAGGTTGTAAACGGCAATGCCACAAAAAGTTGTAAGACTAGACAACTCAACCGAAATTTTTTTTGACAGGTTGAGTTGTAATCTGTAATACCAAATTGCGAAATTTCAACTCAACCAGAGTTGAGTTGTAAACGGTAATAGGGGCAGTAATTCTTTACGACAGCATGACACTGCTAATACGCGTCCAAAAATATCGAGAGAGGTGCCAAAAGACGCTATTAATCTCGAGAACAATAATCCGAAAGCGGAAAATAAACATTTTATCTGTCCGGAGATATTTTCAGTTGAAGTTGGCGATTTTCATGTGGTTGTTGTAATGTTGTTGTCTTTTTTCGGTTTGTGTTTAATATCTTTTGAACGAGTTAAAATTTGTATTTTCCGCCTTCGGATTATTAATACTGATGTCAAGACGCGTCGTTTAATACCTCTCTCGATATTTTTGGACACGTATTAGCAGTGTCATGCTGTCGTAAAGAATTACCACAAACATTAATTCTAATAAAATCTAATTTCATGTGGTTGTTGTATTTTGCCAGATTTTTTGTATACAGCAATGCAGAAAGGTGTTGGACCCAACCAGGATTATTTTTACGAATCGCGGCCAAAGGCTGCCAACGCAGAAAGATGTTCTGTGCAAAAAAACTGTGGACCGGGCCTCATATTTCGGACCCTCTCGGGCCATTTTGTGGGTCTTTGTAAATATCTTTCGAAAGAAATAAAATTTTTAATTTTCGCTTTCGAATCCTAAAAACGGAGATGGAAACCCGTCTTTTGATACCACCTTTGATAAGAGTTAGATGGTGCACGGGCTTATAAAACGTTACCAAAAAAAAACAAAAAATTTAAAGCCGGTAGTTAAACCTTTTTTAATCAAACAATAATAAACAATTTTGTACACATTTCTAGAAAAACCAACGTTTAAACGAATTACATTGAATAACTTTTTGACTTTATGTAGTGACATTCCATAGTTGGACGAGGCTGGTCGCAGTTTGGATGCAGGCAAAATAGGTGAAATTATGCGAGTCCCATTGATACTAATCACTACTCCTGGGAATCCTATTTGAGTAAAATACAGTTTTTTCTGTTAGGGTTTTAATCTACTTCGCACAAATACGCTCCTCAATTATATCTAATACCAGTCCAACACCAAAATCATTTCCACAGCATATTTGATAGCTGCCGTCAGCAAGGAATCGGAGTGTGGCGCATAATTTTAAAATACGAACGCGTATGCGGAAATGGTTCTTAATTTTGTTTGTACTGAGTAAAATGCTTCCTTTCCAATCTGCAAAATAACTTCATATGAAGCTCATTATTTGTCACTTAAACATTTTCTTACTTGGTGCTTGGTAGTTCCAAGGGATTGGAATGATCACGCGAATGTTTCCGTATTCGCGACATGCCAATCACCAACATTTTCGCCAGTTTAAAATAGATTTCATATAACATTAATAAAAAAATCACATTTGAAAATGCTTAAATTTCTGCCACAAATTGATCAGCTGTTCATTTATCTGTCAAATCATCACTTTCTTAGCTTGGCAGCACCAATTCAACTTCAACTGAAATAAGTTGTAATTCGTAATACCAAACAGGAGTTGAGTTGTCTGAAAGTTGAGTTGTTTTAATTACAACCCAACCAAGTTGAGTTGTGTACCGTAATAGGCCCTTTAAGTACCTCTGTCCATTAGCATCGAGGTGTTTTTTTTTTTTCTTTTTTCTTTTTCCATTCAATGAAAGTACCTTGACATCTCTAATTTTTGAATTTTTTGGTTTGCTTATACATATTTAAATCTTTTCAATTGTAAGCAATTAGTTATAATTTGTTAATATTATGCGCCCCATAAGCATTTATAATACTAAACGAATGAAATGACATTTCCTCTGCTCTTTGAATGAGCATCTAATGTCAATTTATTTCATATTGTAATACTCTAGAAATTGTAAATATTTACGAGAAAATAAAGACTATACAATACAATACAATACCTTCTAGGCTATCCCGCCCTCCCACCCCCAGAGCCTCGGCTGTTAATGAAACAGGATTCTCCACCGGTAGGCAAGGTTGACAATTGGGTTGGAGAAGCTATATATTGCGCTGGCCATCCTTTGAGAGGGTTGCGCTACACAACCCCTTGAATCAATTTGGGATTTTAGTCGCCTCTTACGGCAGGCATACCTACCGCGGGTATATTCAAAGCCCCCTAACCCGCTGGGGTATGTCATCCACATCGCTGTCGACTCCAACACAGCTGCAGTGGAACCAGGCGTCGCAAGTATCGTAATGGACCATCATCTCGTTATCCACTTCACCACATTTTTGGCAATTAGAATTCGAACTTTGAATGCATCTGTTTGGCATATCCGGGTTTTATGGCCGAGCCACAATGAAGTTTTTCATATTAATGCGTTCAACGCAA
Organism: Eurosta solidaginis; assembly: GCF_040869045.1. Taxonomy (NCBI): domain Eukaryota; kingdom Metazoa; phylum Arthropoda; class Insecta; order Diptera; family Tephritidae; genus Eurosta; species Eurosta solidaginis. The sequence goes on along the minus strand of NC_090323.1, from coordinate 118,712,695 downwards.
TCTTATGCGTGCCAGTAACAATCGCGGAAGATGGCGTTTTTAAAGGAACTTCAATCTTGGAACTTGAAATTTATTTAGCCTTGCCGATTCACATACAAAATTTTGCGAAGCACTGTTATAAACATTCTAATTATACAAGAAAAATACTTGCTAACATATTTTGTCTCCTATTGATTTGTTGAATCCGTTGAATTTTTTAACCGTGAAAAATGTTGGAAAAGTACCAACAAGTGAACACTTTTTACTTTTTCCTATGCTTTGCTTGCAACAAAAGTTGGAAGTTTGCTACCTTTTAATGTCAGATGGTGGCAGTGTCGCTCGATCTGCCGTTCTCCATAAAAATACGTGCATTCTACTCGAAACGTTTTTTTTTTGCGAATTAAAACACTTTGACAATAAAGTAATTTTTAAGAAATCAAAATAATTTAAAAGAAGTGCTGCGGTCGGCGCAACTCAGTTGTTATTAGAAAATAAAACCACAAGATTTTTGTTAGCAACCCGTGATCGAGAAAAAACGGAGGGGCACTTTAAATTTATTTTGTTTATTTGTCTTCATTTTAAAAACTGGCGTTAATATTTGAGCGCTTATTATTCATACTAGAGTAGAAATATGAAATCTGGCGTGATGTTACCGTAATATCGGTTCACTTCTTTATGTGTGTTAGACCATTGTTAGCATAAAAAAACTCTTTAACAATAAAGAATTAACAGCAGTAAAAACAAATGTGTGTATATCTCATCATAAAGAAAAAAATTTATGTTTATATGAATGTATACTAGGCACATATATTATAATGCATGTTCAATATTCTTGTCGCGAAAAACAGAATTAGTGCAATAGAGGGTGGTTTGCATATCCACATCATGTGTTTGTAGGTGTGTACGCAGGTGTGTACACATGTATGTATGTTTGCATATACTATGTGGCGATGATCTTTTGATCTGCTTTGATGGCAAAAAATGACATCAGGCCCACCGAAATTAGGGTAGCGCTGTCCAACGGACAGTTTTTGGTTGGGTGTGACATGAATACAAACAGTGGTTTTATGCCCTAAACATAAATACATAAGTACCGAATTGCTGCGCTAAGGTATTTAAAACACATTGATTTACACTTCACAAAACACATATGTCGCTGCGTGCCAAACAACGCGCTGCATGACCTGTTCAAAAAAATGTCCTTCATAGAATAACAAAAACCTAAAGAATCCTGAACAATCGCAAAACAAAATGCAAAGAAAGCAAATATTTTTGGGTCATTTCAGTTGTTTTTCTCATTTAACATATAAAATTTATACTGAAAACAATTTTTTTTATTTCGAAACTGATTTTCGATTAATAAAATTATGTTTTATTCGAATATAAAATACATCCATGGCGGAACTATACAAGGTGGCAGCACGGGACAGCTGATTTGCACTTTTTTATTTGATTTGATACATCAACTTCCGGCGCAGTACGATTTTGACATTAGTCCATCGAATTTACAAAAACAAAGTACATGGAACTTTTATTTATGTTGGTAGGTATGTCACCATGCTGCTACCTTGTATGGTTCCGCCATGAATACATCGTTAAAAATTTGACTAAAGTCGCTGAGTGCAGCTGACAGGTATATATAGTTGTTCAATTGTTTACAAAACAACCAAGCAGCACCAACCTAGCAGTGTTGCAGGCAAAACTGAGGCACATATATTTTGGTCCTTAAGGCAGGCGCCCATTTTAATAGTTATTTTATTTTTGAGTCAAAAAACTGTCCTAGGTAAAAGATTGTGCGATACCGGCGATCCCCTTACCATTTTCATGACGCATCATGCATCCTTTTTATTTTTCGGACTCTTTAGAATAAAGTTCTGCCCCTTAACGCCTCATTCAAATGAAACGAATTTTTTACCCATCGCTCCTCCCAAATATCTGGATTTGAAATCTATAGGGACACTTGGTTGTCATAGAGAACCATAACCAACTCTCATAAGAAGTACTATACTTATAGTTTTCTATAGTAAACTTATTCCTGTTTTTCGCCATGAAGTTTGATCCAATTAAGATATCACCTTGAAATTTGATACACTGCTTTCTGTTGAAACAAGGAAAAAAATCGTTTCATTTGGATGGTTATCGGGTTGGAGTTGTAAAATATTTTCAGAAATTGTATAATTAACTTTATTACTTTCATTTAGCATTATTTGCCGTTCCCAAAAATTATAAACTCGTGGCTGCACCCTTATTTGAACTTTATGACAATTCCCAAGGTTATGGACCAATTATATCATCGCTTCCTCAAGCTTTATGCAGGTAAAGATTGCATGTTTTTAATTAACTGGAATATATTATATAAGCAGTCTTCTTTTTGCAGATTTAATTTTATTTACATGTAATGAGATGGTGCATCATGATCTCAGAGGGATGTTAACAGTTAATCTAAATAAACTCAGACTCACATTAAAGCATATTTTACCGTATTTATTTAATATCCTTTTATTAAGATGAACTTAACCTTTGAAATAAATCGCATCATAAACATAGATCCATAAAACTTTATTGCTGAGTTCAACTAAACTCATGATAAATTTATTTCTATTTAATTAATTGAGGAGTTCCAAACCCAAACTCAATAAGTGCACAATTTTTTTTTTAGGTATTGACAGGATTTAACTCCACTTTTTAAAATCTATATAATAATATTTATGGCCAATAGAAAATACAGGATTTATTCATTTTGGATCATTCCAAAAATAAATACAAAATGGAATAATTTCAATTTTTTTTACATAAACTAAGTTTAAAATTTTGTTACGTTTATAATGAGACTAGGTTCTGAAGTACAGGTAAGGAGTATGCCTTAAGGAGTATAAGAGCACTCCACAACATTTCCTCATACTTATAAAAATGTGGTCAATATCCATTGCGAAGTCCTAGGCCAATATCACGTATTCCAGCTCGGAATACTTCTTCTGAGAACTCCATGGAAAACCCACGGGTGAGTACCTTCCAAAAAAAAAAAAAAATACTTAATGAGGACTCACAAGCAAAACAAGAGGTGGAGTATGTAATCCATATTGGAGTTCTAATATTACAAAAATGGTACACATGATACAACCACTTTGTGCAGTGTCCTGGAATTTGACCTGCATTCAACAGGTGACCGACGTTTTAATTGGGGAAATGGTAGATTTCATGCAGTAATAGAAGCGGAAAATCGGGATTAATGCAATCGCTTGTCATCTTCCAAGGTACTATCCATAAGGTCGGTTTCTAGCTACATATTTCTACGCGCTGCACTATGCGAATGGTAGCGACGCTGTGTTATCCCTATTATATGGCTTTTCTTCATTTCTAAAATTACGACCAGCTATTTCGCCTTTCGGCGCTTTTTATTCAGAGTGGCAATATAAAGAAAAACAGATCAAAAACAATTAAAACATTTTTAATTCTTCATGGTAAATCTCCACTTAGAGCTTTAACTGTTCAGATTAATTAAACCTCATACTGTCTCCACTGTAGTTTTATATGACGCTTCATTTTTTCATATTGCAACCACATGCCCAGTTTTAATTTATGTCAAGTTTTCCAGCCAAAAAATATACATATATTTTCGAACATGGTGGAATAACCAGGTGTAGTAAGCCGTGCTAAACAATACGATCATATGGCTGACGCTTCCATCAAATATGTTTAGTTTGTTCCCAAAAAGAATATACATACATAGGTCTTTGTAAAAACAAACTGTTAAAGGAATCAAACCAAATGTTTTCCTTTGGGCAGCCAGTCAAGACTTTCGAGAAATGTTTTTGTCATTCATACAATAATAACACCAAAACTCTGATATTATATCTAATATATGCAAAATATTTCACTAAAACAATGGTATTCTAAGCATAATAAACATCATTGGTGTTTTCTCTGTCATTTGCAATACATGAATCCCTCTCGCGTTGGTAGTAGTATCTTCTGCTATAAGCCCGATCGCCGCGGCGACCGTCCATTCCCCCACATAATTATACTCAGTTGAGCAGAGCTCACAAGAGTATATTCACTTTGATCGGATAACGGTTGGTTGTACAGGTATAAAGGAATCGAGATAGATATAGACTTCCATATATCAAAATCATCTGTATCGAAAAAAAATTCGATTGAGCCATGTCCGTCTGTTCGTCCGTCCGTCTGTTAACATGATAACTTGAGTAAATTTTGAGGTATCTTGATGAAATTTGGTATGTAAGTTCCTGGGCACTCATCTCAGATCGCTATTTAAAATGAACGATATCGGACTATAACCACGCCCACTTTTTCGATATCGAAAATTTCGAAAAATCGAAAAAGTGCGATAAATCATTACCAATTACGGATAAAGCGATCAAACTTGGTAGGTGAGTTGAACATATGACGAAGAATAGAAAACTAGTAAAATTTTGGACAATGGGCGTGGCACCGCCCACTTTTAAAAGAAGGTAATTTAGAAGTTTTGCAAGCTGTAATTTGGCAGTCGTTGAAGATATCATGATGCAATTTGGCAGGAACGTTACTCTTATTACTATATGTATGCTTAATAAAATTAACAAAATCGGAGAACGAAAACGCCCACTTAAAAAAATTTTTTTTTAAAGTCAAATTTTAAAAGAAAAGTTAATATCTTTACAGTACATAAGTAAATTATGTCAACATTCAACTCCAGTAATGATATGGTGCAACAAAATACAAAAATAAAAGACATTTTCAAAATGGGCGTGGCTCCGCCCTTTTTCATTTAATTCGCCTAGGATACTTTTAATGCCATATGTCGAACAAAACATTACCAATCCTTGTGAAATTTGGTAGAGGCTTAGATTCTAGGACGATAACTGTTTTCAGTGAAAAAAGGCGAATTTGGTTGAAGCCACGCCCGGTTTTTATACATAGTCGACCGTCTGTCCTTCCGCTCGGTCGTTAATACGATAAATTGAGCAAAAATCGATATATCTTTACTAAACTCAGTTCACGTACTTATCTGAACTCACTTTATATTGGTGTAAAAAATGGCCGAAATCCGACTATGACCACGCCCACTTTTTCGATATCGAAAATGACTAAACATGAAAAAAATGCCATATTAATATATCAAATACGAAAAAAGGGATGAAACATGGTAATTGGATTGGTCTATTGACGCAAAATATAACTTTAGAAAAAAACTTTATAAAATGCGTGTGACACCTACCATATTAAGTAGAAGAAATTGAAAAAGTTTTGCAGGGCGAAATCAAAATCACTTGGAATCTTGGAAGGATAACTTGGTATTACATACATAAATAAATTAGCGGTACCCGACAGATGATGTTCTGGGTCACCTGGTCCACATTTTGGTCGATATCTCGAAAACGCCTTCACATATACAACTACCACCACTCCCTTTTAAAACCCTCATTAATACCTTTAATTTGATACCCATATCGTACAAATACAATATAGAGTCACCCCTGGTGCACCTTTATGGCGATATCTCGAAAAGGCGTCCACCTATAGAACTAAAGCCCACTCCCCTTTGAAATACTCATTATCGCCTTCCGTTTGATACCCATATCGTACAAGCAAATTCTAGAGTCACCCCTGGTCCACCTTTATGGCGATATCTCGAAAAGGCGTCCACCTATATAACTTTAGAAAAAAACTTTATAAAATGGGTGTGACACCTGCCATATTAAGTAGAAGAAATTGAAAAAGTTTTGCAGGGCGAAATCAAAAACACTTGGAATCTTGGAAGGATAACTGTTCGTGGTATTACATATATAAATAAATTAGCGGTACGCGACAGATGATGTTCTGGGTTACCTGGTCCACATTTTGGTCGATATCTCGAAAACGCCTTCACATATACAACTACCACCACTCCCTTTTAAAACCCCCATTAATACCTTTAATTTGATACCCATATCGTACAAACACATTATAGAGTTACCCCTGGTCCACCTTTATTGCGATATCTCGAAAAGGCGTCCACCTATAGAACTAAAGCCCACTCCCTTTTGAAATACTTATTATCGCCTTTCGTTTGATACCCATATCGTACAAACAAATTCTAGAGTCACCCCTGGTCCACCTTTATGGCGATATCTTGAAAAGGCGTCCACCTATAGAACTAAGGCCCACGCCCTTTTAAAATACTTTTAACACCTTTCATTTGATACCCATATCATACAAACAAATTCTAGAGTCAGCCCTGGTCCACCTCTATGGCGATATCTCGAAAAGGCGTCCACCCATAGAACTAAGGCGCACTCCGTTTTAAAATACTCATCAACACCTTTCGCTTGATACCCCTATTGTACAAACGGATTCTAGAGTCGCCCCTGGTCTACGTTTATGGCGATATCTCGAAAAGGCGCCCACTTATAGATTTAAGGCCCACTCCCTTTTAAAATACTCATTAACACCTTTCATTTGATACCTATATCGTACAAAAAAAATCTAGAGTCACCCCTGGTCCACCTTTATGGCTATATTTCGAAAAGGCGTCCACCTATAGAACTAAGGCCCACTCCCTTTTAAAATACTCATTAACACTTTTCATTTGATACCCCTATCGTACAAACAAATTCTAGAGTCACCCCTGGCCCACCTTTATGGCGATATCTCGAAGAGGCGTCCACCTATAGAACTAAGGCCCACGCCTTTTTAAAATACTCATTAACACCTTTAATTTGATACCCATATCGTACAAACAAATTCTAGAGTCACCCCTGGTCCACCTTTATGGCGATATCTCGAAAAGGCGTCCACCTATAGAACTAAGACCCACTCCCTTTTATAATACTCATTAACACCTTCCATTTGATACCCATATCGCACAAACAAATTCTAGAGTCACCCCTGGTCCACCTTTATGGCGATATCTCGAAAAGGCGTCCACCTATAGAACTAAGGCCCACTGCCTTTTAAAATACTCATTAACACCTTTCGTTTGATACCCATATTGTACAAACGCATTCTAGAGTCACCCCTGGTCCTCGTTTATGGCGATATCTCGAAAAGGCGTCCACCCATAGAACTAAGGCCCACTCCCTTTTAAAATACTCATTAACACCTTTCATTTGATATCCACATCGTACAAACATATTCTAGAGTCACCCCTGGTCCACCTTTATGGCGATATCTCGAAAAGGCGTCCACCTATAGAACTTAGGTCCACTCCCTTCTAAAATACTCATTAACACCTTTCATTTGATACTCATATATATCGTACAAACAAATTCTAGAGTCACCCCTGGTCCACCGTTATGGCGATATCCCTAAATGGCGTCCATCTATAAAACTATGGCCCACTCCCTCTTAAAATACTCTTTAATACCTTCCATTTGATACACATGTCATACAAACACATTCCAGGGTTACCCGAGGTTCATTTTACTACGAGGTGATTTTCCTTTATTTTGTCTCCATTAGCCTTCCTTACTTGCTTTTTAATAATATTTTGGTAAAATTGATAAATATATCTTGAATTCAACTGTCGAAAGTTTTTGGAGGATATTCTGATAAAGTTTGTATTACCTATTGGAGGGACAAATATCTAACTTCCTACAAATCAAAAAATTTGCTGTAAAGTTGTAAAGATTTTTAGGGATAAAGACATTGGACTTTCACCATTATTCAACATCAATAGTCGAACCCGAAACACATTCTAGTGCCGCGAAAGGCAGTAAAGTTCAAGTCAATAACAAAAAAATTCCCCGTTACATATAAAAGGATAACAACTCTCCCTATTATGTCCGGTTTTTGAGTGGAAGCTTGCGCTCAGTTTACATGAGTTTTAAATTTTTTTTAAAGCTAACAGTAAAAGTGACAGTAAAACTCACACTGGTATTTAGTATCATTTTTGCACTGGCTTTAGGTAGCACTGCTAAGTTGCAAAATGCAGGATTTTAATGTCAATTTATTTTTCTACTCCTATTTTCTCAATGCGGTTAAAAATTTTACCCTTGTCTGACCGTTGAAAATACACCTGTTTGCGCGGCATAGGCGGTCACACGTCCCAATTCCCCATGCTATTTATGTATCCATGAATTTACATTTAACTTATCTTGACTCATTGAATTATATTATATATATATATTGAATTATCCCCAAAATAATTGTATTGTATTCTTTAAATTTCCCATTGGGACTCTTCAATTCAATTCGCCGCAATTACAGGGTAGCGATCTGGCATGATCGTCATTTGTTAGAAAACCACCACCTTTTGTATCATTTTTTCTAAATTGTCATTGTTATCTTCTAAACCATAAAATCAGCATCTTGTGCTTTTCTGCTAAACAACGTTATAAAGTCGCGATTTTTTGATATAATTTTGCTTTCGTGAAAAACAACATTTTTGCTTTGTGATCAAGTTTTCTGATTAAATACTATTGTCATTGTTTACATAGTTTGTGCTAAAAAGTCTTTTTTTTTTATAATAATAATATTATAAATTGGCGAGAAACCGCATTGTATATATAAATATCAAAGGCGCAATTCTAGTACCGAATCGCCGTAATTTGTGCTTATTGGAAATTGAATGTCAAATATAGATCAAAGTCTTGAAGAGGCGTGAAGACTAAATTCATTTTACATATCTTTTACTCAACGCTGACGGAAGTTTTATCGGTGCGGTGAGTTTTTACACACAACTGGTTTACGTACTTCAATATTTGAAGGTAGAAGCCGCAACTTGGCAGTCGATTTATTGCTGCAGTTCAATTGTTTAAGAGTGGTGATTTTGGTTAACCAACCCCCCCCCCCCCCCCCCCCCCCCCCCCCATCGGTTATCAAAGGTGACCACAGCGTTCCTCTCGTTCTGGTCAGATGTCACCAGCTTGAAACCATCAGCGGCCATCCAGCCATACCATCTTACATTACTAGGGTAAGTCTCAAATAACTACACCCGTACCGTTTCAGATAGCGTAAATGTTTTGTCTTTTTCTATTAACTTCACCTTGTGATGCTACCATGATTTTCGAATTAAACACATTCATTTTCACATGTTCTACAAAGCAAAAACATATCTGAATATTCTATATTGATACATGTTTTATTTTACTCACGTTTGGCATTACGAATCTAAACTTGAAAATCTTCAAAAAAACTTCTGTTATCCATGAATTTAAAAACTGCTCCTACCTTAAAATATTTTCCTTTCAAAATTACTTCTCATATGAACTGTAGGTTGCCATACCTGAAATATTGTAATGAGTACACAAATGATAAAGATTTTAGATAAACTGGGCTGGGTGTTATAGAACTCACCTGTTGTAAAGTTCCTCCTGCTGCAAATACGGTGATGGCGATGACGTGGTGGCGAGGTGGTTGAATGAGATGGCGATGGCGCTGACACTAAATCTGGCAAATGCTCTTTGGTGTGCACAAATGAGTACGGGCGTTCGATTGTGAAGAAGCTATTCCATTGCCGTTTTATCCAAGCTTGTAGGCGTTTATGCGGATTGGTTTAATTTGGTAACCTAGCTTTGCGCACAATTTCACCCGCTACTAATTACAAAATGAAATATTTGACCTGCTGAAAGTTATTGAACCGTTCACCACTGTATATTCGTTTTAATATTTTTATTCGCAATGAATTAGAAACAATGAAATTTAGGTACTAGATATCGCTTATTCAATGTATCTCATTCAAAATAGAATTTCCTTTTAATTATCCGTATTTTGGATATAATTCTTGTAGGATTTGTATGGATTTCGTTTCGCGAACACAAATGCAAGCCAGGAGTTTATTTAACTTAAGCTTGTTATCTGTTCACCAATATTCACTGAGGGTTTTGTATTTAGCAGAAAAACTGTGTAGTTCAATACATTTTGTATGCGGAACAAACACGATTAAGGTTGATTTGCAAAATTTATCAAAAAAAGGGAAAACGATTGATTAGTTGTAGAGCACAAATGCACGGCAAACACAACCTTTTAATAAAATTTTCCGGTTTTCAAACTATTTTGACAAACGAGATATACATATGTATAATTTGCACGAAAGGAAAAATTTTTGCAAGAAGAATTGTTCTGCATTGGCAAAGACGACAACAAACGATAATAATTTTTTTTTTCAATAACCAAAAGGTGGTGGTTTTTTGACAGGTTGGCGATCATGCCATATCGCCATCCTGCACTTGCGGCGAATTGAACTTGGTGGATTTTCGCGGTGGAGGCTGCCACACGTCCATGAGGAGACCCAATAGGGAATTTAAGGGTAAATACAATTCATTGATTTTGTGGGTAATTCAATATAATACAATTCCATATAATAAAATACAGTACAAGATACGGAATATATAAATTCATGGATATACGTATGTACAAGGAGGAGATGGGACGGGTAGCAGCCTACGCCGCGTAAACATCCTGGCCCGCCTAGGCGTACTAAGCGCCTAAAGTGTGTTGCAGCTCGGTTAGAGCCCGGACGGCTTCCTTAATGAGGATCCTTCCAACTTTTTTTTTGTACGTGGATGTGCGCAATCCGGTTGCGGTGCATCGTATCGTGCGGTTTCCAACGCTGGGTCGCGGGGTTTAATGCGCGGTTGGCGCGCGACCATTAGCCGTAGTAGTCTGCTGTGGACGTCGGCGACGGGGATGTGTAGCGACGCGGCGGCGTGGTTGTGGAAGGGATTCCTCTACGGGTGGTGCTTGGCGGCCTCCGGTGTCGCGGTGTAGCAGAGTGTGGTGGAAGCCCCCGCAGTTTCCAAAAAAATTCTAAGGCTCGAGAAAATATTACGAATATTTCGAAGTTTTCGATTTAGAGCTTTCAGATGTTTGTTGAGTATGCAGCTTTGTAGCCAATTCAATTTTACTTTAAAGAAGTGCAAGTTTCAAAACGATATTGGCCAACGTTTAGTTTTGAGAATTTTTTTGTCGATGGTGTTGCTCATTTTCTTCCATATCACCATTCATTATATGAAAGAAAACGATCGTCTTAAATCCTAATTTTCATTAAAATATAATTGAATTGGCTAAAAAGCTGCATACTCAACAAACATCTGAAAGCTCTAAGTCGAAAACTTCGAAATATTCGTAGAATTTTCTCGAGCTTTAGAATTTTTTTGGAACTGTTTTTCAGATTGGCTTGCATAGTTTCTGCGACAAAATTAACAAAAGTTTTTTCATAAATTATCAAAAATAAAAAAAGAAATAAATTGACGAAATATGATAAAAAGTACCACTGCTATTATTTTACCGGGTCTGTATATCCGTAAAGATTCAAGTCTGAATCAGCAGTTGCATTTTTTTACTTTTTAGCATTTTCAGGCATAAGATTAATGGGGTTCTGAAATATTCTCCATTGTGCCGCCAGTATACCCGAAATAGATTGTAAATTTGTATAGAACGTAAGGTATATAATATATATATATACTAACCGAATGCTATTTCGATACGTATACGACCACGAGAAATATGCTTGTTGTACTTTTCTTTCTCTGGGTTAATATCCCTTGCAAAAGGTTTCATTAGGTTGCTCTTAAGTGGGAAAGCTGCATCCGCCACTAAATAAAAGGGGAATGGTGTTTCTGTTGACGGAAAATTGCAAGGAGGTGGAATTTCCAGGTCGTTGTTTAAAAACTTCCTAGCAAAAGACGAGTTTCTGAAAACGCCCCCATCACTTTGGCTCCCACTGGCACCGATGTCAACAAGAGTGAAAGTGTAATTGCTGTCGCACACTGCTAGCAAAACCTGAAAAGGATGTGAAATGGGCGTATAGGTGCATTTATATTAAAAAGTCATGCAATGAAACTTACGATGCTGAAGTATTTCTTGTAATTAAAATATTGGGAACCACTGTTATTTGGGCACACTATTCGGATATGTTTCCCATCCAACGGTCCGATGCAGTTTGGCAGTCCGGTGTCTTCCTCAAACCTTCGAGAAATTTGTTCCCATTCATCTTTGTTTGGAACACTTACATACAATCTTGAAAGGTTATTCCAGATATCATCGCAAGTTTCCAACACAACGCGTCTTTCAGTTTCTATTCCAATGCGATACTGCAGCGATAGACTATGCAACGAGCAGCCTTGTGCTAAAATACTGCACAAAGTACAATTTGTTAATTCTCAAATGAATTCGCGGTAACGTTTTACAAGACGGTGCACTATCTAATTTTTATCGAAAATTACTAAAGGTGGTATCAAAAGACACGTCTCGACCTCCGTTTTAAGAATCCGAAAACGGAAATCTTTCTGTCGAAAGTTATTCACAAAAAACCGTAAAATGACCCAGAGCGGGTCCGAAATATGGTACCTGATCCATAGTTGTTTTTGCATAGAACACCTTTCTGCGTTGGCGGCCTTCGGCCGCGCTTATAAAAATTGCCCTGGGTGGGTCCGACACCCTTTGGGGATCAAAAATAAATGCACGCAGAACACCTTTCTGTAAGTGTGTAAGTGTGTACAACAAATCTGACGAAAAAACAACAACCACATGAAAATTAGAACCGATTTTTTGCTTATATCTTTTGACAGAAATAAAAATTTTAATTTCCACTTCCGGATTCTAAAAACGGAGGTCGAGACGCACCTTTTGATACCACCTTTGATAATTTTCGATAAAAATTAGATGGTGCACCGTCTTGTAAAACGTTACCGAATTCGCAAATATATTTTTGTATATGCTTACAAAAGCGTAGCAAAAAGACGCTGCTCTGGATCTATTGCAGGACTACGAGATTCCTTTAGCAATTAGGTTCCAACAGTCTTAAAAATGTTTCGAATAGGTAGCAAGACATCCTCAAGGACTTATAAAAGGGGTCTGGATCTTTGCGCTTCAGAATATCATAGCCAGTCGCTTGGAATCCAAATTCATCCCGAGTTTTAAATAATTGGCGTCTACGTCTGCGTCCATGCTGCCTTTGATACATTTCCCGTAATAAAATAAGGTCTTCCATGTCACTTAAAATGTCCATTATCTCTTTTTATTTTCTTTGTTAAATTGTTAACCAAACGTGTTAAATTTGAACTTGACAATATTTCTACAAACAAATTTGACAGATATGACAGTTCAGTTACGCACGCACGCATGTTTATTTGGGTTAAGGCAAAAAACGCCGGTTTTTTGCGTGCGCTAAAAAAAAGCAGTGCGATTTTATTAGGTTGGCCTGTAAATAATTGATTTTGCTTTGGTCCTCGCTACGCGTTCGTGTTTACTAACACATTCTCAATTTGGTAACCGTGTAAATGTAGTGGTGCCCACCGCTGTTTATGATAGAGATAGAATTTTGTGTATTTGGCCTGTTGCTAACACCGAACCTTTACGAAGCTTTTCGAACCTTTTCGAGCCTTTTCGGATCTTTTTTGACAAATATCCTTTACGGTTTTTTTTTATTTAGTCGCCAAGCCCGCGATAAAATCAATGCAATAGCTTAAAAAAAATAAAAATGGGGAAAACGTCGAATATTGATAAGGCAAAACTTGTGGCCTTTAATAAAGATACCAATTTGTCAAAATGCCTTTTATGCGAAAAACAGCTTAAAGGGCATATTTTAGGAAATATTAAAAGACACTACGAGACCATACATAAACATAGCTTTGGTGAAGTGGAACCATCCACAAGTGCAAGTAAGAACTCAAACCGTGTAAAATTAAATAAAACCGAGTTTATAAAATGTTGTGTTGGACCGGTAACTGTAAAAAACATACCATTTCGAATTTTCGACGACGAACTATATTTTAAGCAAACGATTGCACCCTACGAAAAAAAGTTTAACTAGAATTTGAATTCTAAAAATATCGCTGAACATGTGAATCTTATCGCAGGTAACATAAAAAATATTTTGAAACAAAACTTTTCCAAGAAAATGTTATGTTTAAAGATTGATATTGCTACAAGAATGAGAAAAAGTATATTGGGTATAAATATTCAATACATCAAAGATTTTAAATTGTGATAAACAATATTGGTATGATACAACTGAAAAAGTGGCATACGGCACGTTTATTAAAAGAGGAAATATTAAAATACCTACGGGAATATCAAATTGAACTGACACAAATTTATTAAACTACATCAGACAACGGGAGAAACGTGATAAAAGCCTCCCAACTACTCCAGCAGGAAATGTCAGACTTGCAAAATGATGAGTTGGAGGTTCCTTCAGAAAACGAGGATGACGACTGCGAATCAGTACACGATCGCTTAAATTCAGTGCTGCGCATACAATTCAACTTGCAGCTCATGATTCCTTCAAGCATATGCAAGGAAAATTAGAAGATTGCAGAAAAATTGTGAAACTCCTAAGGGCGAGCATTAGGCGTAGTCGTAACACTGTTGACATACGTATGCCACCTCTGGACAACATCACCCGCTGGAACTCAACTTTTTAAATGATGGAGTCCCTGTTGAGTTTAAAAGATCACATAAATAGGAACGAGATCGAGTTTCATGTTAATACTGAAATTGATTGGAGCTTTGTAGAAAGCTTTGTCGATGCATTCAAACCAATGGCGCAATGTACAAAGCAACTTCAAACTGAGCAATACATCATTGGTGATTTCTAAGTCAAATTAAAAAGAATGACTGGAAATGCTTTTGCTGCCAAACTGTTAGAATCTATGGAAAAGAGAAAAGAAATATTGATGAACAACGTCGCATTCCTTGCTGGTATATATCTCGATCCAAGATTTAACTTCTTAGATTCACCGTATATGACTGATGAGCAGAAGAAAAGTGCAGTGGTATATGTAAAAAATCTAATTATGTGCTTTTGTTTGAAAAATTGTCATTTCCTCAGGTCCATATATTACGAACAAACAAAAGCCTTAATTCCTTGAATGGAGAATGCAATTCGTCTAACGAAAGAAATGCATGAGAAGATAATGCGCTAGGTTTGCTTAATGATCCCTAAAGTATTTTAGAAGAGGAGTTCAGCATCATGACCAGATGTACATTGACAACTGATAGCAATGCTAGTATCGGCCAAAAGATCGATAATTTAGCATACGGCGAAAGGACGCCTTTTGCGGCTGATATACTTGATTATTGGAAAAATCTGTCCACAAAATAAAAGGATTTGTATAAGCTGGCTGAAGTCATTTTAGCTGCTCCGTCAAGTCAAGTTTCCGTTGAGAGAGGATTTAGTGCGTTTTCTACAATTCTAACTAAGCAGCGCTCCAGATTAAGCAGTAACACAATAAATGATTTACTTATGATTAAGCTCAATAATATTTTACTGGAAAAAGTAAATTTCTAACAGTTTTATTCAAGTTTTACTAAATTGTCGCATGAATCTCTTTTAAATATTTTATATTTTCTTTGAATTCATATTTTTAAGTTTATTTTCATTTTCTTGTACCTACTTGAAATTTTTCATTTACTGAATTTGGTGTTGAATTACATATGTATATATGAACGTATGTATATGAAGTGAATTGATATTTTAATAAATGGAAATATTTATAAAGATGTAGTTCCCTTTCTTGTACTTTGTTCATTTCAAAAAGAATAAAAGAGAACTTTGTTTTTCAAGTGAATGTATCTACCTACTATTTTTACATTTGATGTCATCATAATTGAAATACGCTGTATCCATACTTACTCATGTAAGTATGTATGTACATGCATAATACATAACTACCTGGTACTGTTGAGAAGTTTTTTAAATCGGATATTTACATTTAAAAATGGTATACGGTAGCTACAGTAGGCAGAATGTTTTAAGGGTTAGTATTTGCGCGAAAAATTTTAGGTAAATAAATTTATTTCAAAAAAACATATTAGAATCATACATATAAGTATGGTTGCATATTCACATTGGTAGCATATCTATATATATATGTATATTAGGGTTTGCAAACATATTTTATTTATAGTGAAAATATAGTTCAGGACATCCGAATAGCTAAAAAAAAATAAATACCTGGCTCGATTTACCTCCGAGGAGATTTATATAGAGCTTCTCTTCCAATTTGCGTCGTGCTTCTTTTCAATTTTACCTACAAATTGGCGGGACTCCGAACGGGATCTGCATAGCAGATGAATTTTCGCTGATAAGGCTGTGTGTCAATTTATAACATTTTACTCAATGGAAAAATGAGGTGTAAAAATTTTCCATTTTGGTGAAAAATTTTCGATTTAGATGTGCTAATCCACGTGCAAAGAATTTATTTTGTCTTACATTTAGTTTTATACGCACGCTTTTCACATGCATTTCTTCTTTTCGTATGTTTTTGGTTTTTTGGTGCTTGAGAAGCTCATTGTCTAGGGAAAATTCTGGCGTTCGTATTCACCACGATAAGTATCAAAATTGTCCTTCGGTTTGTCGAAATTTTCCTTTTTCATGCGATTGGCCCAGGGTCTAAGTTTTTCATCGCAGAAATATCCTCAGATTGTTTGCGAAACTACCCTAACTAACTATGTAGGTATAATTGAGAAAACTCTTTTTGATATTGCTTTGCCCGGGAATAACCCACACTTTTTATATTTGTGTATAAAAAATAAGGTCGGTATGCGACTCTTCTAAACATAAAACAACAAATAAAAATTTTAAATTTTATACGGCTATATTTTTAGATGCCTTGAAAAACTTTTTCATTATAACAACACCCACCCCAATGTGCATATGTATATGCATTTGTATAATTTCTCATTAATGATAATTTTGTATGTTCTTAGGACCTACTCCTCTAGACGATCGCAGTACATATAAATTAGAAATACATTCAAGTAAATTGTTCAGTTTTGTTAAATTCTTATTACAAAAATAGTAACTTTTCTTTGCGTTAAGAGCGGATAACCCTTTATTGCTTAATGTATGAGAACATTTAAAAAAAAATTTTAATTTATTTACAATTTATCTAAAAATTAATTAATTCAATTTTTCACAAATTACTTATAAAAAAATATTCTTTTCATTTAACTTATCAAGGGAAAACTCAAAGATATTGCATCACCATTATTTAAAAGATTGTTTATTTTACGACATCATATTGATTTTCAAACGAACGATCGCGATCGATCGCGAGTGAGTTTTTCAGTGGACGCTCGCAAATAACGATCGATACCGAAAAATCGAATCACGACGCTTGAAAAGGAGTTTTGTCGCTCGTATTAAAATTGTTGTATCTTGTGAGAGATGGTTTATTCATTCGTAGGCAAATTCGATTTCTCAATCGCGAGAAATGCCAAGCACTCAATTTTAATTGAGCGATAAGTTGTTCGAGAGATCGTATTTTGAGCGTTCTCCGCACCCTGGTCTGAAGCTTTTAAAAGGTAATGAAATTTGCTATAAAATTTTTGCTAGGCCCTGCAGATTCAAAGATAACGAACAATCATTACGGATTTTTTCATTTTTTTTTTTTTGTAAAAATAAAAAAAATGTTTATTTTGCGAGGAAGGACTTCGAAAATTTTTATTTTTTTGCAGATTTTTTTTCTCTCTAAGCTCTGCTTTATTGCAAAAAAATAAGCTTTCACTCAACAAAATCGATGGACTAATACAAAAGTTATAAGCATTCAAGTAAATATATCCATTTAATACTTAAGTACCCTACTGGTACATATGTGTTAGTATTCGTATATCAGTTAGTTAACAGGTAGATTTTCGAAGAGTTATTAAATACAAAAAACTGTTAGTGTCGCTGCAAGGCTGGCCGGATACTGTTCAGTTTATAATTACAGTTTATAACCCGTCATTTACTTAAAAATATAAAATGAATAAAAGGGCGCGAGAGTTTGAGTGTACAAATGATCCAAATATGTTCTGTTTCATCTTCGGTAAATTTGTCGTTAAAAGGATACGACGTGTGTTTTCAAATGAGAAATGAAAGTTACGTACTATAAGTATTTTGGTATTGAGCCTAAAAACAATGAAAAACCATGGACACCGAATACTGTGTGCACCACATGTTGAGTCGAATTGATTTTGTCTGAAACCGGAACAAAAAGGTGCGTTGTAAAAATTAGGAATTTGCTCCCTTTTAATGCATAGCTGACTAATTTCTGAAACTATCTATTTAGGCGACATATAAAACTTATTACACCAATGAAGTGGAGGGAACCAACTTGCCATTCAACGGACTGTTATATTTGTAATACAAAAGTACTTGGGGTTGGAGCGTATCTACAGTGTCATTACCAGAACTAAATTCAACGGAAGCTACATTGCCAGAATCAAATTTAACTTTAGTTCCGGCTCCAGTTTCATTGTCAACAGCAGTATCTGACTACGAGGCATCATGTTGTACTGGATTTCAAACGGAAAACTCTTTGTCGCAAGCGCAACTCAATGATTGGATAAGGGATTTGGAATTGTCAAAGGTAAAGGCCGACCTACACGCCTCTCGTATGCAACAATTTAAATTTGTTTCATCCGATGTTAAGGTAACATATTACAGAACTCGTCACGAACAGTTTTCCAAGTACTATACGAAGGAGGACAGTGTTTGTTACTGTAAAGACATTGCTGGTCTATTCAAACAGTTTGATGAATCATATGATTCAAAAGAGTGGCGATTGTTCATAGACGGCAATAAATTAAGTTTAAAGGCCGCATTATTGCATATTGGCAACCAAAAGCGATCTATCCCGATCGCGCATGCAGTAAATACGAAGGAAACGTATGAGATAATGTAAAAATTGCTCAAATTAATCAAATACGAAGAACATGATTGGAAAATATGTGCCGATCTTATAGTCGTTGGAATGCTATGTGGTCTACAAAGTGGATACACAAAATAATGTTGCTTTCTATGCAAATGGGATAGCCGAGCTCGTCAAGACAACTACATCATAAAGGATTGACCAGAACGAATGGAGTTTCAAGTTGGGTGGATAACATAATATTCTCCACTTATAAAGAAGGAAAAAATAATTCTACCTCCGCTCCACATCAAGCTCGGCCTTATCAAAAACTTTGTCAAGGCTTTGCACAAAGAAGGCGAAGCTTTTCATCATTTCAAGACAATCTTTCCAGAGATTTCAGAAGCAAAAATAAAGGAAGGGATTTTTATGGGACCACAAATAAGGAAATGATGACAAATAACCATTTTAAAGAACTATTGTCACCAGTGGAGGCAGCAGCGTGGGATTCTTTTGAAAAGTTCGTTACTTCTTTTTTAGGCAAACACAAAAGTCCTAACTACGAGATGATAGTGAACGACTTAATCAAAAATTATGCGGAAATGGGTAGATAAAAAAACTTATTTAAGACCGTTTTCTCAGTTAACCTATCTGCCCGATAAACAACAAATTTTTATGAAAATTTTTAAATTTACATGAGAATATATAGCCCTAAACTGAACTCATCGTCCAGTTCCGAACAAACAAGAACGAGAAAAACGTAAACAAAAAAATTGTTCTGAATTGAAAGGTAAATGCAGCCTAAAAAAATTATATACTAATGTGTCACTTATGTATTTGTCTAACCCTTTCATTGGATTTGCCCAATATAATGGACACATCTTCAAAAATTGTAAAAATTACTTTGCTTCATATTTTTAGAATTTGCTTTATAGGAAGCCTTGAAATAAAATGTTGTCAACGTAGTAATCGTTGATTAAAAAAAAAGTGAAATTTTGCTATTTTATTTGCGGTTTTCTGGAGAGCTGAAGCGTTTTTTGTGTGTGTTGCGATTTTAAACGTCTTATCAAAAAAAAAAAAAGAAGTGGTTAAAATTCTATACGTGCTTTGTAAATTGATCTATTTGGTAAAATATTATATAAATAACACATTTGTACCGGTATCATTCTAATATAGTGTAAGGTAAGTAAACTAGGACTGCTTATGTCCTGTCCATTATAATGGACAAATATTCAATACATTTTTTTATTGATTTTTTTTTAATTTTTTTGTAAGTTTTGTTGCAGCTCCTATGTGTTTCAATTACATTATTAAATTTATTTATATACATATTTATAAAGTAATATGTGCAAGGTGTGTGTGCAGCTGTCTCTAATACAGCATAATTGAACAGTAGTGCCATCAGATATGCATAGTGACGCAAACTTTTCGAAACGTTCTCTTCATGCTGCTGCTGTAGACGCCCCAACACCCCAAGCAACCGATGAAGATGAAGGTGCAA
This sequence comes from Eurosta solidaginis, assembly GCF_040869045.1. NCBI lineage: Eukaryota > Metazoa > Arthropoda > Insecta > Diptera > Tephritidae > Eurosta > Eurosta solidaginis. Next base: position 118,692,676 of record NC_090323.1, on the reverse strand, counting down.
CTATCGAAATTCCATGTTTGTCCAAAGGCACGAAAAAACGAACAGTCGAATGGCGAAATGTGAGAAATATGACAACAACTGGTAATGCCCCGAAAATTGAACTACCTCAGAGAGTAGAATCGGTGAATACACCATACAAGTACTTTTGCAATTATTTAGATTATTAATTTTTATACTCAGTTGAGCAGAGCTCACAGAGTATATTAACTTTGATTGGATAACGGTTGGTTGTACAGGTATAAAGGAATCGAGATAGATATAGACTTCAGTATCGAAAAAAAATTCGATTGAGCCATGTCCGTCCCTCCGTCCGTCTGTCCGTTAACACGATAACTTGAGTAAATTTTGAGTTATCTTGATGAAATTTGGTACGTAGGTTCCTGGGCATTCATCTCAGATCGCTATTTAAAATGAACGATATCGGACAATAACCACGCCCACTTTTTCGATATCGAAAATTTCGAAAAATCGAAAAAGTGCGATAATTCATTACCAAATATGGATTAAGCGATGAAACTTGGTAGGTGAGTTGAACTTATGTGGCAGAATAGAAAACTAGTAAAATTTTGGACAATGGGCGTAGAGAGGTAGAGGCTTAGACTCTAGGACTATAACTGTTTTCTGTGAAAAAGGGCGAAATCGGTTGAAGCCACGCATACACAGTCGACCGTCTGTCCTTCCGCTCGGCCGTTAACACGATAACTTGAGCAAAAATCGATATATCTTTACTAAACTCAGTTCACGTACTTATCTGAACTCACTTTGTATTGGTGTAAACAATGGCCGAAATCCGCCTATGACCACGCCCACTTTTTCGATATCGAAAATTACGACAAATGAAAAAAATGCCATAATTATATACCAAATAAGAAAAAAGGAATGAAAGATAGTAATTGTATTGGTCTATTGACGCAAAATATAACTTTAGAAAAAAACTTGGTAAAATGGGTGTGACACCTACCATATTAAGTAGAAGAAAATGAAAAAATTTTGCAGGGCGAAATCAAAAGCCCTTGGAATCTTGGAAGGAATATTGTTTGTGGTATTACATATATAAATAAATTAGCGGTACCCGACAGATGATGTTCTGGATCACCCTGGTCCACTTTTTTTCGATATCTCGAAAACGCCTTCACATATACAACTAAGGGCCACTCCCTTTTAAAACCCAAATTAATACCTCTAGTTTGATACCCATATTGTACAAAAAAATTCTAGAGTCACCCCTGGCCCACCTTTATGGCGATATTTCGAAAAGGCGTCCACCTATAGAACTAAGGCCCACGCCCTTTTAAAATACTCATTAACACCTTTCATTTGATACCCATATCGTACAAACAAATTCTAGAGTCATCCCTGGTCCACCTTTATGGCGATATTTCGAAAAGGCGTCCACCTATAGAACTAAGGCCCACCCCCTTTTAAAATACTAATTAACACCTTTCATTTGATACCCATATAGTACAAACAAATTCTAGAGTCACCACTGGTCCACGTTTATGGCGATATCTCGAAAAGGCGTCCACATATAGAAGTAAGGCCCACTCCTTTTTAAAATACTCATTAACACCTTTCATTTGATACCCATATCGTACAAACAAATTCTAGAGTTACCCCTGGTCCACGTTTATGGCGATATCTCGAAAAGGCATCCACCTATAGAACTAAGGCCCACTCCCTTTTAAAAACTAATTAACACCTTTCATTTGATACCCATATAGTACAAACAAATTCTAGAGTCACCCCTGGTTCACGTTTATGGCGATATCTCGAAAAGGCGTCCACACATAGAACTAAGGCCCACTCCTTTTTAAAATACTCATTAACACCTTTCATTTGATACCCATATCGTACAAACAAATTCTAGAGTCGCCCCTGGTCCACCTTTATGGCGATATTTCGAAAAGGCGTCCACCTATAGAACTAAGGCCCACGCCCTTTTAAAATACTCATTAACACCTTTCATTTGATACCCATATCGTACAAACAAATTCTAGAGTCATCCCTGGTCCACCTTTATGGCGATATTTCGAAAAGGCGTCCACCAATAGAACTAAGGCCCACGCCCTTTTAAAATACTCCGTAACACCTTTCATTTGATACCCATATATGTCACCCCTGGTCCACGTTTATGGCGATATCTCGAAAAGGCGTCCACATATAGAACTAAGGCGCACTCCTTTTTAAAATACTTATTAACACCTTTCATTTGATACCCATATCGTACAAACAAATTCTAGAGTCACCCCTGGTCCACGTTTATGGCGATATCTCGAAAAGGCATCCACCTATAGAACTAAGGCCCACTTCCTTTTAAAATACTTATTAGCACCTTTCATTTGATACCCATATAGTACAAACAAATTCTAGAGTCACCCCTGGTCCACGTTTAAGGCGATATCTAGAAAAGGCGTCCACACATAGAACTAAGGCCCACTCCTTTTTAAAATACTCATTAACACCTTTCATTTGATACCCATATCGTACAAACCAATTCTAGAGTCGCCCCTGGTCCACCTTTATGGCGATATTTCGAAAAGGCGTCCACCTATAGAACTAAGGCCCACGCGCTTTTAAAATACTCATTAACACCTTTCATTTGATACCCATATTGTACAAACGCATTCTAGAGTCACCCCTGGTCCACTTTTATAACGATATTCCGAAAAGGCGTCCACCTACAGAACTAAGGCCCACTCCCTTTTAAAACACTTATTAACACCTTTCGTTTGATACCCATATTGTACAAACGCATTCTAGAGTCAACCCTGGTCCACTTTTATAACGATATTCCGAAAAGGCGTCCACCTATAGAACTAAGGCCCACTCCCTTTCAAAATACTCATTAACACCTTTCATTTGATACCCATATAGTACAAACAAATTCTAAATTCACCCCTGGTCCACCTTTATGGCGATATCTCGAAAAGGCGTCCACATATAGAACTAAGGCCCACGCCCTCTTAAAATACTCATTAACACCTTTCAGTTGATACTCATATCGTACAAACAAATTCTAGAGTCACCCCTGGTCCATCTTTATGGCGATATCTCGAAACGGCGTCCATCTATAGAACTTAAGCCCAAGCCCTTTTAAAATACTCATTAATACCTTTCATTTGATACCCATATCGTACAAAATAAATTCTAGAGTCACCCCTGGTCCACCTTTATGGCGATATCTCGAAAGGCGTCCACCTATAGAACTTAGGCCCACTCCCTTTTAAAATTATCATTAACACATTTCATTTCATACCCATATCGTACAAACAAATTCTAGAGTCAGACCTGGTCCACCTTTTTGGCGATATCCCTAAATGGCGTCCATCTATAGAACTATGGCCCACTTCCTCTTAAAATACTCTTTAAGACCTTCCATTTGATACACATGTCATACAAACACATTCGAGGGTTACCCTAGGTTCTTTTTACAACATGGTGATTTTCTCTTACTTTGTCTCCACAGCTCTCAACTGAGTATGTAATGTTCGGTTACACCCGAACTTAGCCTTCCTTACTTGTTCAAAATGGCTTCTTTCTATACAAATTTGTACGCTGTTCGAAATGAAACTATAAAATTTTAACCATCTACACCTAACGAAATTCAGCAGTTTTATTTGCGGTTTTCTGGATTTCTTTGTACGGATTGCTAAGCATTTATAAATATCCGAGAATCTCTATGCACTGGGCTACTCCGACTCGCACTGATCTTTTTGCCGACAATATGAGTGAGAAAAGGTTTTACAAACTTGGGACACACCTTCATTTTGTTGATGATTCTACATGACCACCGAACAATTCAGACCCATTCTGGTTGTGATTCGGCAGCGTTTGTTGGAACATTCATTAGAACCAGATCTCAGTATTGACGCCCAAATGATACCCTTCAAAGGTCAATTCTCAAGTTAGCAGTATGTTAAATGTAAACCTTGTCCTTGGGGATTGAAAATCTTTGTGTTATGCGGTAAAAGTGGAAGGCCTTACGATTTTATTTTATATCAAGGGCCAACAACTGAAGTATTATATCATTCCTCCATACACTAATATTGGGTCAAAATGGGTTTTCATTAGCATTTTCCATAACATTGGATGTATATTGCTCTACAATCCTTACTTGCTGTGTCCATTATAATGGACCACCCACAAAAAAGTAACCCAAGCAGGTAAAAATCAAATGTAATTTTTTTATATCTTCTTAGGGCCTAAGTAGTGGGAATATTGCCCCAAAAAAATATTTCACTGCTAGTTTGGTTTAGCCATTGAAAGGGATAATATACTTTATTTTCTTTCAGGAGTAAATATGTCTTTAAAAATTCATTTTCTACACTCCCATTTAATTTTTTTCCAGCAAAATCTTGGCGACGAAAGTGACGACCATGGCGAAGGTTTCACCAGCAAATGAAAATGATTGAAAGTCGGTATCAAGGATTCTGGGATGTCGCTATGATGGCTGATTACTGTTGGTTTCTCATAAGAGAAACCGATCCTAATCTAAATAAGCGTCAAAACAAGACACATAACTTTTTCAATTATAAAATAAGATCGTAGAGTTAAGACAGAATCATATGTACATATGCTATTATTTGTAGGGTACTTAAGTTTTACTATATGGATATATTTATTTTAATGTTTATAACTTTTGTATTAGTTCATCGCAAAGTAAAATTTTTTTTATATTCTTACAAAAAAAATTGAAAAAACCGTAATGATTGTTCGTTATCTTTGAATCTGCAGGGCCTAGCAAAAAGTTTTGTATGCACAGTTTATAGCAAATTTATTTATTACCTTTTAAAAGCTTCAAACCGTTTTGGAATTGCTCAAATCGTTCTTGAGATACATATGATTAAGTGGACCTAATTTTTTTGTTTGACAGTTATTCGTAAATATCTCAAAAACGTTACCATAGAATTAAAAATAAACTTGATTTTCGGAATCAGGGGTGATTTTACATAGGAATTTCATAATGCATCTCTGGTGCATTTTTGCTGCAAACCAGTGTCATTGGCGACTGAATTATCCGAAATTCGAGACACCCTCCGTGAAGAAGCAGTAGAAAAAACGAAGTCTCTTTGTGAAAAATGGGATATTGATATAGTAAAACGTGTAAGAAGGCGCCACAAAATGCACGTAGAATTGGCTAGAGATGTTGGTCTTTCCGCAGAATGTGAAATTTCGCGCGTTATGAAAAGTGTTCTCGATCGTCTCCAACAAGAAATACGTATGAGATTTACACGACTAAATGACCTCAAATTTAGATTTGGATTTCTTTTAGATGTTGGAAATTTGCTATAATAACGACTTGAGAGGAATTGTAAGAACTTGGGTGAATTTTATAATACAGATTTCGATGGAACACAACTTTTTATTGAAATATGGGACTGCAAAATATTACTTCGCAGTAGGAAAGAAATTGAACCTAAAACTCCGTTAGAATTACTTACTTTTATAATCTCGTATGGAGAAGATGTTTTTCCAAACTTGCGAGTGGCACTTCAAATACTCTTGACTATCTCAGTATCAATTGCTAGCTGCGAACGTTCATTCAGAAAATTAAAACTTATTTTGATTACGATCAACGCTGTGGCAAGGTCGCCTAACATTATTAAGTGTGGAAAAAGAAAAATTTGAAATGATAAAGCAAAGTTTGCACATAGATATTAGTTTTACTAATGTATTATAATCACATTATTATTAAATATGTTTTTGAGTCTACTTATCGATGATATCTTCAGCCCATGATAATAATATGGGAAGGTAAAACCATTCTCTTTTCCGGGCGGCCATAATGGTATTTTGATTTTTAAAAAAGTTTTAAAATCTCTCTCAAGAACTTTGTGGAATTCCTAACCAAAGGAGACAAACAAAAATTTTAGCATATTTGGCTTTAACAAATGCCCGATAACTTCCATCATTACAGATGTTGCAGGTATTCGCAGCTGGACGATTCACCTGGTCCAATTGGGGATATTAATTTGTCGAAGTTGAATTTTTCCGACGTCTTTTCCCCCCACTTTGGCGTTAAGTGGGGCATCCCGATTTCGTTTTAATGACATGCAGAGAGCAGCGCACGTATACATTTTCCTGTTTATCATCGACAGATTTTCTTATTTTTGTTGTACAAATAGGCTAGAACACTCAAGAAATTAAAAAAAATTCTCTAACGGAGGTCTAAGGAATCGAGCAGTTTCAATATGGTTTTAGCAAAAAAAAGTTGCTATTACAGATTTTTGTTCCACATTACAGACGAATACATCATGATTTGTGCCATACACCAGGCTGGGGCCATACATAGGGATCGAAGTAGAGGCAGAGTAACGCGCATATCCTTCGGAAGTGTGCATTCTTCTTCGGGGATGTCTGCAAAGGCCTGAATGAAATCCCAGATTCTGCGTTCGTGTTGCTCTGGATCATTCTACACCAGGTCTCGTAATAGGGCTTATGCAGATGTCTTCTTAGCTGCCTTGGAGGCGCAACTACATCAATCAATGGCCTTTCTGATGCCTCGGTGCTCAGACGTCTTAAGGAGATATTCCGTGGCAGTTCTAAGTGGGAAATTTTGCAGCCCTGCGACTTTCTCCGTTGCAGCGATTTGAGAATTTTGATGCATCTTTGTGCAATGCAGGCAATTTCGGATGCATTTGTATTGAAGCAGAGACTGTGTTCGAACGTCACAACCAAAAGTTGTTGGGGTTCCACGGTAGTAACGTTATGCCATCGAAGTGGCTGTCCAGTTTTTATGTTATGTGCACGGTCCACGTCGTGAATAATGTGGCCGTATATATATTAAATCAGTGCAAGTCCTGTGATGTAAAAAATTTGAGGAGACAAGGGATATAAGTGTTTATTTTACAGCATAGTTTTCTTTTGTTGATTCCAGTATGCATTCGCAGAGCCATGAAGCTGCCGGACAAATCTAAGTTCCTCCTCTAATCTTTTTAACCCGCCGGGAATAAAGATCCCTCCGTCCTTCAGCATCGAGGGCAATGTTTCCTATATTTCAGGACGAGGGTGGCAGAGTTATGATGACTTTTCCACCGTTATTTGTTCATCATCTTCTCGGTGGAAACCGGAGTCTTAGCATTATATCCCTTTAGTTTCTCCAAGTAATCTGGTGTCTGATCATTATCTCCCTTTAGCTTAATAGCATTTACGTCTTAATTTCTTATTTCCTCTTCCTGTATTACAGCATTTGAAGTACATAGCTTTCCAGTACCTCCCTCTTCTATCCGCTTTGCAGATTTTGAAGTCTGGTTCCTCTAGTTCTGGCTTATTTGCATCCTGGTTCTGGGACTGGGGCGTTTGCCTTCCTCCTTCTGCATTTCTCGGGGCTTTTTCCTCTTAGGCGCAGTTGCAAAATTGGGGACTGGTGGTAGCAAAGTTTTTGTCAGTGAACTGTCTTCGACATTCTTTCACTGTCTCTCAGGCCCATGCCAAGTGATCGATCTCGTCGTTAGTTGGGTTAACCACTGGATCCAAACGCTGCGTCATTCTTAATGCTGCCCGGTATTGTGGGAGGATTTTCTTAAGATCTATGTCGTTGTTCCCGTTCTAATTTACGTTTTTTTCCCGGTTGGTAGACCGCTCCTTTACCAAGCGCACTGACTGAATGAATAATATCCGCCTCCTAATCAAAACTGAGAGCGATTTCTTCTTCCCAATTTGCGACGCCATCGACTTTTCCTTATCATGCTTACTTCCTTTAAACGTTTTTGAGCTCATCTTGGTCGTACGACCACCTGCCCGACAAGGCGCGCTCAGCGGTGTTAAAAATGGGAATAAAAACCGTCCGCTGTGGTAGGATCATCATTAATTCCCGAGGCGGCTCGGTATCGGGAAGGCTGCATTCAAATACAGCAACAAATACCACTGGCTGCAATTCATCCAATAGGCACGGTCCGCATAACACCCTGGAGAGAGCCAGGAGGCAGCGATTGGCTGAACCTGACAAGCCTGCTTTAAGAGGCAGAAGGGGAGGGCGAACGCCTCAGTCCAAGAACCAGGAGGCGAACTAGCTAGAATGATAGGAACCAGGCCTCAAAATTTGCACAGTCGATGGAAGAAGGAGCTACGGGAAAGCCATGGGCTTCAAAAGCTGTAATACAGGAAGAGAAAATAAGAAATAAAGTCGTTAATGGTAATAAGCTAAAGGGAGGTAAAGATCAGACTCCAGCTTACTACGAGATACCAAAGAGAGCTAACGATGAGACTCCGGTGTTCACCGAGAAGAAGATGAAGTTGCGATGCAGTCCCTGGCTGTAGCACTACTAGATTTCTGCAAACCCAATGGGCAGATGTCAACCGAAAGGTGGAGATCTGTAGAAGCGGAGCTGATAATGAACCAAGTAAGTACCATCCTTCGAAACAGCTGGATGGCGAATTGGGGTTAAACTGGTGACCTGCACCAATAACTCGGCTTGAGAATGGCTGCAGAGAGCGGCTCCAAACCTTCAAAAACTAAAAGGCGCAATGTTGAAGGTAGTCGATAGAGCACTGTTTCCCGTTATACATGGTTTGGATACCCCCGGGGGTGAAAGCGGAGGACGCGCTTAACATGCTCCAGTGTCAAAACCTGAATATACTAACACGGGATTGGAAAGTTCTTCACGTATCTCGACCCGTGGATGGGGCCAGTACTACATCCTCCAAATTAATAAGGAATCGGAGGATGTGTTGCAATCACAGCTTGAGGAAATGTCCTGGGACGCAGATAGTATTTATATGCGCTTGAAAAAGAGGAGTCCTGAGGACAATAACCCCAATACGCTCAAAGCAGGGCATGTGGAAAAGGACCTCGAGAACTTGAAAGTTGCGGCAAATGACGGGGGCATAAGCGTAGTGGCAGAGGTGCACAAACAGATCAATGGTGCTGAGAATTTTAAGAATAACGACAATATGCTAAAAGCAGGAGATGTAGGAAAGGACAGGAAGGGTATGGAGAAACTGACCTCCAGACCCTGGAAACAGCGGAAAAAGTGCAATGCGTGAACACAGTGGCGGAGAATTTGGAAAAAAAAAAACAAACAGCTCAATGGCGCTGCGAGTCTAATAGATAAATCTCCAACACAGTAAAGTGGCATCGAGCAAGCTCATCTTGACTCTTGGGGAAGGTTCGTTTAATGTGGCGCTGACTGAAATTTTTTTTACGTGTTTGGGGAGTTTTGAAGTTTCATAAAGTTTATTGTTTTGCTAGCTGCGTTGCCATTCCGTTACTTTTTAAAGCATATTTGTGGAATTTCGGGATGGGAAATTCTTTCAGAATGGAAACACAATAGTCATCTGAGACAATAATAATATGCTCTAGCGCAATTTTTCTGCATATATGTCTATCGAAAATGCATTGAAACATGTTCTTTTACACTGAACGAAAAATTACAATGTAAAATCAACATTTCGCCATGTTAATTGCAATATAAATCAAAAATTATCAATTTTCGTAGGAATAATGCTTAATTAACGTGTTTCCCGTTAAATTTTCAGCAGAAATGTCGAATTGACAATGTCATGTTTTACATTATAATATTGTAACGAATTTACTGCAAATCCTCTTATTTGCAACCTTCTGCTAAGCTCGAATCACTAAACTGTTGAATAAATAACTCCAATATTTAATAATGCAAAATGGCCTTTATTCAAGTACTTCACAATAAATAACTCTACTATTGCCCGACAGATAGCGTGCTTAATCGAAACTGATTTTAACGCCTCAACTGTTCATGCCTTTTATACTCTTTGATTTTCTCGTTGCATCTTCTAGGCGCTTCGGTTATGGAATCTACTAGTTGGTTATCTGCTATAATTATAACTACAGATGTACGTGTATAGCTCTCAAATGCGCGTATGTTTGTGAGCGACACTTCCAAAATTAAAATTGTATATCTCAGATAACATATCTGAATCAGGGATGATAATCATGGTACATTTCTACCTTTTTTTGGTACATTTCGCTTCCCGAAAGTACGTTGGTACTACATTGACATATTTGGTACATTTTTGTAAAATACAACACTACACTTCAATTCATTTGCAAAGCAGCTCTGAATGTACAAAAAAATTTAAAATTTTTCGAAGAAAATATATAGTTAATTTGTTTTGTTGCCGAGCACAATTTGCCATTTGCAAGTATGGATCATTTAAATATGCTTATGAAATATGATTATAAAAAAATTTTGCATCAATAGAATTAAAGCACAGAAAATAATAACTCAAATAACAGGGCCAGAAATATATAAATCCATAATTGCAATTTTTCAGAAGAATTATTACCCTCTAATAATAGATGAAACGAATGATATGTGTATATCAAAAAATTTGGCAGTTTCGATTCAAATTTTTGATAAAAGGTGCATTGATAGATTCTCAGATTTAATACTTTTGACCAATAGCAGCACGGAGGGTATTTTTAATGTCATTATTAAATCTTTGAAAGACCATTCAATACGACTTGAAAAGATGATTGGTTTCTCTGCCGACAGTTGCTCGGCTATGATGGGAGCAAAAAGTGGAGTGCAAGCAAGGCTGAAGCAAGTAGTTCCAAATCTGCATGTTAATAGATGTGTTTGTCACATTTTAAATTTAGCTTCAATGGCCGCTTGTGATGTATTTCGCAACAAAATTGATACATTTTTAAAAGTCGTAAACTATCATTTTTGCCCTTGGGAGGGCAGACTTTCAGAGTTTTCAAGAACATTTCGGTACAGAAATGCATGTTATACTAAAGTACGCCTCACAAGGTGGCTTTCTAGACAAGCAGTCATAGATAGAATTCTTGAGCAATGGGATGCCCTCAAGTATTATTTTAATCTTTACGTATTTGAAAATAAAAGCAGTAATCAAAATATTATTCTTATATCTGATTTATAAAGTACATATATTTTATATTTCTTTCTTATATTTTAAATGAAATAAATAATGTGAATATAGATATACAGTCTGAAGATATTCGCATACATTACCAAATTAAAAGTTTTATAAATAATCTTATGTAGACTCCAGTCATATTTGGATGTTAAATATTGATTCAGACGAAAATCACTTAACCCCAGATGAAGTTTACTGCGGTGTTAATGTGGAGATTATTCTATCAAGCAACCTTTTCGTAAAAGATGACGTACACATATTTAAGAGTTGTGCTAAACAATTTTATATATAACTAGCAGAGTACCCGGCGTCGTTCGGGTATAAATAAAAGCAGTACTATATAAACTAATATATTAGATTAATCCCAACCCCCATTTGTATGGGAGATGCAACGCCCCTTTTTCGCTATCCGCAATTTTTCCCGAGGGGGTAGGGATGAATCTTATATACCTCCTCACCTAATTTCAATCGTCTAGCCGTAATACTTTCAGATATATTGACTACGAAAAATTCCACTTGTATGGGAGGTGCCACGCCCCTTTGTCGAAAACTTTTTTATATAGCCTACCATATATTGACGCACTCAGGGTATGTCATGGCAAAATTTCGTTCGATTCCATTCTGCGGTTTAGGCTGTAAGTCCAAACATACATAGGGACATACTTTCACAAATATATAGTAGATTTTGTAGTACTTTATTAAAGAAAGTAAATTTGAATGATAAAACTTTGTTGTGGGCTGCAAAGCTTTCACCAAAAAGTATTTTAAGCGATGAAGCAAATAGTATTGTGCCTTTAGTTATGGACTTGTTTCCGAAATCTGCATTTGATAAAATAGAGAAAATAAATTCTGAATTTACAGCTTTTTGCAGAGCATGAGAGCTTCAAAAAATTCAAGAATTTAAATATATGCAGCTTTTGGGAAGAATTAAGATCAGTTAAAAATAAATTAAATGCGAAAATGTTTTCCAATATTTATAGAATAGTTCAGGGCATATTGTCGATTCCACATTCATCCACAAACGTAGAAATGATATTTTCTATACAAAATTTAATTAAAACTAAGTGTAGAAATAGACTTCCAATAAACACAGTTTCGAATTTAAAAAAAACTAAAGACTTGATGAAATCAAAAAGCAGCAGTTGTCATAATATAGAAGTTAACACAATATTTTGTGACTTCCATTCCCACACACTCAGCATAATATTTTGGGATTCCGTTCCTACACAATTGCACCGGCAAACCGTTCGCATTCTTCGTTCTCCAGCAAGTGGAAGCATCTTAAAAATTGTCTCACATCCGAAGACATCCCGACTTCGAAAAGGCATTCGAACTTACCACCGACGCCTCCGAGGACGCTTTAGGAACCGTACTATCCCAAGAAGGTAGGCCAATATGCTTCCTTTCAAGAACACTGAGCAAAGCAGAAGAGAACTTTGGAACGAACGAAAAGGATATGTTGGTGATAGTTTGGGCTTTACAGTCCCTCAGATGCTTCCTTTACGGATCAAAAAAGGTGAAAATATACTCCGATCACCAACCATTGTTTTTCGCACTTAGTAATAAGAATACCAATGCTAAGATGAAAAGGTGGAAAGCCCAACTAGAGGAATATAATTACGAACTAATTTACAAACCAGGCAGTGGAAACGTGGTTTCCGATTTCCTTTCACGGCCACCAAAATCAAATATCAATTCCCTTAACGTTCATAGCAGCGATAGTTCATCCGAAAACTTAATACCCTCAGTGGAAACGCCTGTTAATGTTTTTAAAAACCAACTCTTTATCTCGAAAGGTGACGAAGCATCATATAAATTCGAAATAGTTTTCTCAATGTACCATAGACACTTAATTACTGACATATCCTTTTCTGAGGATTCACTGAAATCGATATTGAAGAAACACCCAAATCTTTCAATTATAAACGGAATCAAAACAACGGAGCCAATTATGCTCAAAATTCAAGCAATTTTCCCCTCTCATTTCGCTAAATACAAGATTAGATTCACACAACTGGCAGTAGATGACATAACAAATACGGAAGACCAAGACAAAATTATAATTGAAGAACACACCCCCGCGCACAGAAACGAAAAAGACTTCAAATATTGGAAAAATACTTTTTTCCCGCTATGGCAAAAAAAATTAAGAACATAGTAAAATTATGCAAGATCTGTAAAGAGAACAAATACGACCGACACCCAAACAATCCCAACATAGGCGCTACACCTCTACCAGAATATGCAGGACATACCATTCACATAGAAATAGCCGTCGTAAAGAAGATAGACGGAAAGAGCATAGAACACATAAAAAAGCCATTAAGAGACATAGTATTCTACTTTGGAGTACCCAAAGCAATAGTTTTTGATAACGAAAAAACCTTTAATTCGCAACCAATAAAATTAATGTTAGAAAACGAATTCAATATACAAATTTTTACCGCCCCACCATACAAAAGTGAAGTCAACGGTCAAATAGAACGCTTTCACTCAACTTTATCTGAAATCATGAGATGCATTAAACACGAACACTCGGACAAAAATTTTGAGGAAATAATGGAGTGGTGCGTAAACGAATACAACCACACTGTCCACTCTGTTACAGGAAAAAACCCGCCGACCCGCAGACCCTGTTCATCCAACAATGAAAATCGAGAGGAAATTAGGGCAAACATTTTTCAAAAACTTAAACTAAAACAAAAGCAAGACCTAGAATACCATAATAAAAATAGGAAAGAGGCACTCGACTACACGCCAGGACAAAAAATTTTCGTTAGACAAAATAAAAGATTAGGCACCAAACTTTCGAAACGATACCAAGAAGAAGTTGTAAAGGAAAATAGGAACTCATGTGAAATCTTAAAATGCTTTATTTCCGAAAAACAATTTTTTTCTATTGAAACCTTCAATTACCGAGAAAAAATTTTTAACTATGGAGAAAGTGAAATCGGTAATCTGTCCCCTCCTTTGGACTTTCTCCAAATTACAAGCAATAAAATAAAAATGTCAGCTCGTGAAATGATGACATTCATTCACTTCCTCCCTCTTATTATAGATGATCTTGTTCCCAGAGAGGATGATGTTTGGGGTTTTTTATAACTCTTTTAAAAATAGTCGATATTTTGTTACTAAGTAGCTTTGATGATGAACTACTCGACGAACTGAAACATTTAATTAAAGATCACAACGAGGATTATATGAAATTATTTAAAAAACCATTTAACCCAAAGTTTCACTTTATGACCCATTACATAAGAATAATCAAAGCTTCAGGCCCTCTCAAGTATTTATGGAACTATAGATACGAATATAAGTATAAGGAAGGAAAATTATATGTGAAAAATATAACATCTCGTAAAAATATATCATATACTTTGAGTATAAAAGCTTCATTAAAATTTAGTGCTTTCCTTAGACAACATAAAGATGGTCTGTTCGTATGATTTAATCGGGGATTGCCCGTATTGCTTTAAATCTGCCAAAACTAATCGAATATAAAAAAGAAAATGCATTTAATATTGAAAGTTCCGATTACTTCAACTCTTTAAAAAATAATGAAGTATTAAAATCTTGTTTAAAAAACTGTTTAACAAAAAACCATGTAACCTATAAAGGCAGTAGTTATTAAAAAAAGACGCTACTTTGTGGATAAAACACTAAATACAAATCATATAAATGTAAATGAAATTTTAGATATAATAATCAGCGAAAATACTAATATTTACAATTGTTAATGAGTACAATATATTGAATTTTTCTAAACATTATTATGCCCGTATTGCTTTAAATCTGCCAAAATTAATCGAATGTAAAAAAGAAAATGCATTTAATATTGAATGATCCGATTACTTCAACTTTTAAAAAATAATGAAGTATTAAAATCTTGTTTAAAAAACTGTTTAACAACAAACCATGTAACCTATAAAGGCAGTAGTTATAAAAGAAGCTACTTTGTAGTTAAAACACTAAATACAAATCATATAATTGTAAATGAAATTTTAGATATAATAATCAGCGAAAATACTAATATTTACTATTGTTAATTAGTACAATGTATTGAATTTTTCTAAACATTATAGCGTGAATTATTTGATGTTATGAAAATTGAAGTTTTTACAGGACCACCTGTTCATTTGTATTTTTTACCTGTGTTGAAGACATGATCCAGTTTTCGGACTAAGTCCGCCCCCTCCGTCTGCCAACACTCGGTCAGTACGGCCAAACGCAGGTGCAGCTCAGCTGTGCACCCTGGTTATATACCAACATTATAAAACATAAACGGCAAACATTTCATTTGCCTATCCACTGGTACAAAAAAGTACAGTCCGTTACAAAACCCTTGAGATTTTTTTTGTTTTCAAAAACAGCTAACACATAAATTTTTATTCCCGCACCAACGGAAAACCCAAAAAGTTTGCTGCTCCACATATCTAGTTAAATAAAAAAAAAAATATATATACGTATATATTGTAACGAATTTACTGAAATTCCTCTTATTTGCAACCTTCTACTAACGTTCCAATCACTAAACTGTTGAATAAATAACTCCACTATTCAATAATGCAAAATGGCCTCTATTAAAGTACTTCACAATAACACTTATACTTCGCAACTGATAGTTTGCTTCGCTGATTCCTCGTGCCTCAGCTGCTGTTGCTTTTATACTGTTTGGCTTCCTCGTTGGCATATTTCTTGGCGTTTCTATTTCGTTTATAGCTTCTCACATGCGCGTGTATATGTGAGTGATACTTCCACAGATAATTGCTTACTTTTGGGAGCATCTCAGATAAGATATATGCATGTGTTGGTGCGTCTCTCTCCTCTGCGTGTACGTAAATATGTGTAGACATAATGATTGATTCGTTTATGTAGATACAAGTGACTGCATGCTTTATTGTTGTTATGGCTTCATTTACTTAGCATCAGACTAGTGATGTGGGTATCAATGAGTGTCACTAATATTCGTCACAATATGTTTATACCCACTTAGGTCGGTAATATTACTCGAGCTACATATTTTTCCAGCGTGAAATCCACCGCTACCCAATTTACCCGTATATACATATAGTACATAAAATATATTTTATAAAAAAACCCATAGCAACAAACTTTGCCAAATTTTTCCACTTTTCTCAAAGTTTATTTTACCGGTGCACCCAAGATAATTTTGCATACAAATCGAAAAGTGTATGCTCTCATAACACCCACACGCACTTTACCTCGTTTTGCTCAAGCCTATAACCCACCCTCAACAAGGTAAGTGTATGACCATATGTAACTACATAACAGAAGGAGCAACAAAGAAGATCATGAGTTACATATTGACATACATTTACTTTGTCAATAAATCAAGCGCATTGGCATTGCAAAAGGTATTGTTGGTACACCGCGGTTTTACCGGCAAATATATTACACATATACGTACACACGTATATACCCATATTACTTGTACTCGAATCGCTGAGACAAGTACATATAACAAAAAACCCAGCATACATTAGGCGGGTCTCAAAAAAAAAAATATACCCACATACATATATGACGTAGAGCTTAGTGCTCAACCTACCTCCCGACGGAATACTTGACGGTAGTACCGGGGGATAAATGGTACTCAGTCCTACACTGACTATGAGGCTTTCGATGCTTCCTCCTCGTAAAAAAAAAAAACATATATACCCACATTACGTGTACACAGAAGCGCTGATACAAGCCCGTATAAAGAACCAAGTGTATAAAGAACCAGTGTATGCTCAAGGTCAAATTAGAAGACCTAGATAAAATATGGGCAAAGGTGCTACAGTCCCACTGAGAAGTAAGTTTCTCCAATAATTATACAGATGATAGCGGTTCGGTTTAGCAAAAATTCTCTAAATGCATGGAAACTTACCAAACATGCAAATCTGAAATTATGGAAGCCTTACAAACTTTCAACACGGCTAGCACCAACCAACAACAAATACCCGCCCACGCAATAAATGATTCAAACTCAAATGGTTGTTATTTGAAAGTACCAGCATGTGACATCGAAGTCTTCCATGGCGGATATGAAGACTGGCAATCCTTCAGAGATATGTTCACGGCAGTATATAAAAACCACCCAAAATTATCACCCGCTCAAAAATTATACCACCTACGGCTGAAAACGAAAGGTCAAGCAGGACTTATGGTAAAACAATACCCACTGAGCGGTGATAATTTCGAGCTTGTCTGGGAAGTGCTCAGATCTAGATACGAAAACAAAAGGATACTCGTCGACAATCAACTGAAGATGCTGTTCAACCTACCCACAATATTCTCGGAAAACGGAAAACAAATACAAAGGATGCAGACAACAATCAACAATTGCATGTCAATCCTTAACACCCAAGGAATCCCGACAACGGACTGGGACCCAAAACTCGTTTACCTCTGCTCATCCAAGCTGCCAAGTGAAAGCCTTTCACTTTGGGAGCAATCCTCCAGCTCCCGAAAAGAACTCCCACTTTGGGATGATATTAATAAATTTTTGACCAGCAGATACGAGGTACTAGAGAGACTAAGTAACTATAGACCAGGCAAGGCGAAACCCCAATTTTCAAGTTTTACACCACGAACGGCGAATCTAGCAATATTAAAGCCCATGCATATCACACGGAGTTCAATAAAACGGCTTCGTGTAGATTATGCAATCAATACCACGCGTCAAATCTTGCATCAGGATTAGGAATTTATCGGTATCAAACCGAATCAAATTTCACGTTCGTATATTGACAAAAGCGCCATCATTCGCTACTGTATTTGCAAAACCCTAACAATCACAATCAGTCCCTAGAGCTCAAAATGCCTAAGCCGGCACCCCTAGGAGAACGGACGACGATCGGCCCTCAACATCAAAAGCCGCAGCAAGAGCCACCTCCTCCCAAAAGTTCAGGACAAAAACCCGGTTTCTACACTCTTTTCGAATAATCATGGAACCACCAACAGCAGTAGTATCAGTATACTTTGCTGGCGAATTTCATAAAATTCGTGCCCTAATAGACCAAGGTTCACAAAAAACGTTTGTATCATCCTGTATACAAACGCTTCTTGGTCTACCCACAAAAGAGTCTCTCCACCAGATATCTGGAATGGGTGGAACGGTTGTGAAGAATGCCAATAAAGTCTGCCAAATAACATTCTGTTCAGCAGACTTGACCCAAATGATAGACGCACAAGCAATAATTTTGCCGAAACTAATTAAGTTCTTGCCCATAGTCAGAGTTTCAAGCATCGATCTCGAAGAAGTGTTCCGATTACCGTTAGCCAATCCACAGTATTCGATACCATCGAAAATCGATATGGTAATCGGCAGCGATACCACCCCGCAAATCCTCACTGAAGGGCTCCTACGGAATGTGAGTGGAACATTACTTGCCCAAAATACAATATTCGGATGGATATTAAGCGGCCCTGTAGTTGAAAAGGTACCAATCTTCAGCACTCATGTCACGGAATGAACCGATAACCCCCTCAATCAACTTTTGAGACACCTTTAGGAACAGGAAGAAATTCACCAAACCAAACAACGATCAGCTGATGACGAATACTGTGAAGCACTCTACCTGACGACTACAGTTCGCGAAGAAGATGGACGCTACCGAGTCAAACTGCCATTCAAGACGGAATTTCCAGAAAATCTGGCCCTCGGTCATTCACGACCCGCAATACAACAGCAGTACATCAGCATCGAAGCAACCCCCGAAAGAAAACCGAATTAAGGACAAATATTTTGAAGTCCTTGATGAGTATTTAACCATGGATCACATGGAACCCGCCTCCCTACAAGGGATAATTAGGGATGGTAAATATCGATCATTTTATCTACTCCATCATGCTGCCATAAAACCCGATAGCAAAACCACAAAAGTGCGAGTCGTCTTCAACGCGTCAAAAATGTCACATTCTGGCAACTCGTTGGACGATGCACAGTTGTCCAAATGCTCAATCTAGGTGGGAAAAAATCATAACTTGCTTTTGCGAAGACGTATCGATGTGAAACTTTACATGCTGCAAGTTTACATTAAGGTGGAGGTTTACACCAAAAACAAGCCTAATCGATTAAATGGGTATCTCAGAATAAAACTTGCTTCACTTTTTAAAACTATAATTTATTAAAAAATAGTTTACATGTCGTTAAAAATCAAATATGTATGTAAGTTCAAAGTTCTTTAATTAGAATCTGCTTGACTTTCCGAATCGACTTCTGACTGTGCAACTACCGCGTCAGACGCGTCTGAAAGCAAAGCTATTACTTCTTCAGATAAAGGCTCTGCACTGCTATAACGAAGAGAATGCTTGGTTGAAAGAGAAGATATAAGCGGATCCGATGACAAAAGTAGATAATGGAAGAGATCGTGCATTGGTTTTTCTCGCGACATTTTTCGTGTATGATTCCCTCGAATATTCCTGAAATCCTTGTTTCGAGATTCCAAGGCTTCTTCAGATAACATTCCTATAGGCAGTGCTGCGTATTGAATAATATCTGCACCATGCACTAAAATTTTGTGCACACTCGATGGCATGTAATGCCACAAATACAATTGTATGTATAGTTGTGCAGTCTGAATCGTAAAGCTCGAAACGCCTCCACATTAATATCAAAGCCGCAAGACATAGTGTTTAATATCACTCCAAATCACCTTATTAATTCTGCATTAACACCAGTTATTTCTGAAGCTAGAGCTGGTAGTAGAAAAAATCTTCTAGCCGTGTTGCCGTCGTTCGTTATTCCACATCCCGGCTTGGGAACATCAACCAGCAAGACCATTTCTTTTCTCAGCCGATCAATAATAATTTTCTTTGTTTCCTCTTTTATTGCTTTATCCGAATCTCCTCTGGTTTGCTATTTTTTAACATTTAGTTTGTACGAAATGTGAAGAACACATTCAAAACACCTTATCCAAGCGTGCAATGTTGACAGGCCATACTCGTAAAGGTTTTCTTTTGGATAATTTTTTTCTATTGCACTCAGGTTATTCATAAATTTTGGCGATCCTCCACAAATTCCACAACATTGAGAAGAGGAATTCGCGACTGTAGAAAATATTTGCCATCAATCATCTTCAAATAAAAATTATGAGTGGCATTAATTTGTTCATCTTCTTCAGAAATTTGAGTTGGAACTATCGCAGTTATTTCAGCTTTTATGGCATTTATTTCTTTTTCAATCAACGAGTTACTTTCTTTTTCAAAAATAAGTTTGATTGGCCTACAAAATCTTGTAGAAGGTGAACGTGGGTTGTGCCAAATAATTTTATTATTTACCTTGAGTTGCAACGGAACTAAACAAAGTGCAAACAAGAATTCGTCTGTTTTTTCTGCGCTACTTTCGTCAAAAGTTTGCTTATATCGCGAATGGCCGCTGCTGCCATCACATCCCCACTTAAAAGACAAAGTAAGTTCAGTGCATTTGCAGTGCTTTAAAACTCCTCTTTGCTGCTCTAAAAGTCTTTTTGTAGTGTGATATATATATTAGGCCGGGTCGATTTGTCGGGAGGCAAAAAAATCGCCCATTGCTCTGTGAAAATCATATTCTAGGGATCAAAATAACACACTTTGCCGAAGGAACCATACCTCTAAAACGAATTCTGATGTCCCCCTTTTGCGTCGTAGGGGCAAATTTTGAAAAATCCCACTTTGAAATGCCTATGTTTTTTCTTTTTGGAGTTTATTTTTCTCTTTAGAAATTTATTTAGTCAGAACATATGTAAATGAAAAAATGAATTTAACTTAGTAATAGAAAATAATTTAAAAAAAATTATTAGAAATTAGCGTTTTTACAACCCCTTTTAAAATCAAGGCATCACTGTGATGCATTTGCATGTTGTAAACATAGTTGTGTGGGTTTTTTATTCAACCGTTTTAAAAAATGAAGGTATCACTGTGACACAATTGCAGATCGGAAAATTGCTTGTGTTGTGCTACCACAAGACATAGCAGGTAGAATTGAAATTGCCCCTACCAAAAAGTTCGACCCAAAGGGGGGGGGGACATCAGAATTCGTTTTAGAGGTATGGTTCCTTCAGCAAAGTTTCTTATTTTGATCCCTAGAATACGATTTTCACAGAGCAATGAGGGATTTTTAAATCGACCCGTCCAGGTATATATATATATATATATATATACTCGACCGTTTTTCGTCGTTTTCGCGAGCACTAAGAGTCGTGGCCTACATGTTTCGTTTTATCCGGAAAGCAAGGAAACTGAACTCACCCACGCCGAAGTGAATGATGCCAAAGTCAAAATCATCATTCAAACTCAACGGAATTATTACGGAGATACACACGGAACCCTTACCCAAAAAGAACACCCTTCTGACATTAAACCCTATGTTAGATGACTCAGGAATCATACGAGTTTCCAGAAGATTAGCCTATGCCACATATAGCTTTAATGAGCGGCACCCAATTATGTTATCCGAAAACTCTCAATTTTGCTCTCTTGTGTTGCACTTTCCCCGTTCAAACATGCTGCACGCCGAAAAACAGCTTATGATCCCAATGGTACAGCAATATTACTATATTCCACGTTTGAAGCAAAAGGTCGAAAAGCTCATCTTCCACTGCAAAACCTGCACCATCTACAAACATCAGATGAAAACGCAGATAATTGCAGCCTTGCCACCCGAGAGGTCAACATATTCCCAACCCTTTAATACAACAGCAGTCGACTTTGCTGGACCATTTTTGGTAAAAACTTCTCCCCTTCGCCGGGCTTCGTATGTGAAAGCTTACGTTTGTGTGTTCGTCTGTTTTTCCACAAAGGCTGTACATTTAGAAGTATGTTCTGACCTCACCATGAATGTCTTCAATGCAGCCTATGCCCGATTCACTGGCCGCCGTGTCCTACCCCATGAGATAGTTTCTGACAACGGAAAACCTTCGTCGGCGCACAACGCGTACTACAAATGGAATTCAGCACATTCCTCAAGGAAGTCGCTACAGACATCGCCGAAGAGTATGCTACTCACGGATTCTCATGGAAATTCATCCCACCATACGCTCCACACATGGGTGGTCTATGGGAAGCGGCCATGAAAAGTTTCAAGATACACTTTACGAAGGTAGCAGAAAACCTGAAGTTCGTTATATCACCATGATCTCAATATACAAAGCAATAGTGACGTCAACGTAAATTTCATAAAAAATGTTATTTTCCATTTTGTTCGAGCTACAAATTGGTCATTTTATATTTTTGCAAAGTCAACTAATTATTACGTTCATTGTAGCAAGCAAGTTTTGAACGTGCGTCATGTGCAAGCGACTCCAACTATAAAACAGCGCGAAAATTCAATTTAATCCGGTTTCGTGCCTTAATTTACAAAATTCGATTCCACAAAATCTCATAGCGTCCAATGTCGGGCATTATCATTGGATTTTACATTTTATCGTTGCTGTTAAATTAAAATTATTACAAAGCATTGCCAGCGCCATGAGGTTATAATGGAACGCCTAGCCTCAATTATTACCTCTGTGCGCTTTTAAGACGGTTTTATTCACTTTGACAACGCCATAAAACAAGAATGAATCACTTTGGTGCTTTTATTCCTTCGCTTTTAACGACATTTCTGTTAAGTTGAAAATTTCAATAATTTTTCAGAAGGGAAAAAAGTGAATTTTCATTAAATAAGTATTTTTGTGCTCTATTATTTGATTTAATGATAGATTGGGCTCTTAACTTTGAATTGACGAATGGCAGAAAACATGAAATGTTACAATGTTCTTTTGCTAAAAACACTACTCAACAAATTTTGATCAACTTTAGTCTCCAACAATAAAATAGACCTTTCCTAAAGTGAAATTTCCTCCTGATTCCGAATATGACCTCCATTTTCCTGTGGCAGATCTAGTTTCCGAGATATCGGAAACACTAATTCGTATAGGTACGGCAAACATTTGTATTTTCCATTTTTTCATTTTAAACTGTTGAATTAGGCATTTTACAAATCCCATAAAAATTTCCTGCCTTCACCTCCCTTAAGTATCTTCAGTAGTTTGGCCACTATGCCAAAAAAAGTTCAAAAAATGTTGAAAAAAACGAAATTTTTTACAAAATTTTGGATTTAACCACCTTAAAATCGGAAAAATTCTATTGACGAAAAGAAGTTAGCCCTCCTATGTTGTAGGTAATTTAATTACGAAAATTTTAAGCATACCAGTACAACAATCGGCACGTCTGAGACTATAGCCCCGTTAACTTGCAAGCGTCTATCCTACAATTTTTTGTAGAGACAATTTTTATTCAAACTACGTTTTTATTTTTTTATAACGTTTTATTATAGACATATGTTTGCCCGTTAAACTGTATTCAATTGAGTAATATGAGTATAAATCAGCAATTCAGTAAAAAAACAACAACGACAACAACATTAAATACATACATATCTACATCTAAAAAAAGTCAAATTGAGCGATTTTACCGTGGTGGTCAATAGTGAGGGACGTGGGTATTTTTAACTACCCGTTTATAATTTTCTGGGTTTGTGTCCGGTATTATTATCCAGCAATAATCTCCCATCATTTCTTCCTTCCAAAAACCTTGGTAACGCTTTTCAAAAATCATGGGTCTTGGTGAAACCTTTCACCCTGTTCATCACTTTCAGCACCTAGGTTTGCGAGAAAATTATCCAAATGTGAATGCAAAAATGCATTTTGAAGGACATGTTGCATTTCATAGCACTGTAGTTTTTCAACAAGGCTTTCACCATCTCTCTATAGTTGGGATCTTTGTTGTTGCCAAGAAATCCACTAACGACTTGCTTAAATCTGTCCCAAGCCGCTGCTTTTACTGATGATAAAATTTTCGTCTTTCAGCAACTTTCTAATTTGCGGACCAACAAGTACAGCTTCTTTTAATTTGGCTTGAGTTATTTTAGGGAAAAATTTCGTTAGGTACTGGAAGGATGGCGCATCCTTATTTAAAGCCTTTAAAAAATTTTTCATTAATCCTAATTTGATGTGAAGTGCTGGCAAAATAACTCGTTCGGGATTTACTAAAGGGGGGTTTGCGATATTGAAGGCACCTGGTTCGTACTTAGCTCTTGGTGGCCAGTTTTCCTGAATATAATGGGTTTCTCTAGCACGGCTGTCCCAAAGACAGAGAAAACAGCAATATTTAGTGAAACCTCCTTGAAGTCCGAGAATTATAGCTACAACCTGGGATGTATTTCATATACTATTTATTTTAAATTGTACCACCGAAACTGCTTACCTTTAAGTCCGCACAAATTTTCCAATTGAATTGTTTATATTGAATGAGCTCAAGTAAATTGGATATGTTTAAATAAGTTCCTTTAGTATTCTCAGAATGTGCCACTGGTATTGACGGTAACGAATTTCTTTTATGGAGTAATGTTGCTTTTAAACTATGCTTTGAACTGTCTATAAACAAGCGCCAATCATCCACTTTATTTTCTAATTTTAGTGCTTCAAATAAACCTTGAACATCATTGCAGTAGCAAATATTTTCACTTTTAGTAAAAAAAGAAGAGAAGGTCTTGTGTCTATTTCGAAATTTGGAAGTACTTGTCGAAGGGCCCAGGCCCATTGCTGAAAACGAGATCCTAGAACTTCGCTATAAAATTTCGATAATTTCAAATCTCTGGCCAAGTCATTAAGTTTGGCTTGTGAAACTCGATGTGGGACCTCTCCTTCTTATTCACTGTCTGAATTATCTGCTTCGGAGTCGCTTTCGCTTGAGGCTTCAAAACTTATAGGCGGCCTAGGTATGGGTAAGGTATGGTCATGTAGTTTTGTTTTTTTAGCTGATGCCACATTTGGGTAACTTATTAATTTTCTCTTATTTCTCGTTTTACCTTTAAGGTCTATCATGCAAAAATAGCACTGGTCGTGGTTAAAGGGTTCAGTTCACATCACTGGAACACCAAATTTCATGTTATGACCTTTAACCGATACCCATCTCATTAAAGTTAATCTACAGGAGGCGCAAATAAAATGAGGTTTCCAAGATTTATCGAGATTTTTTACACGGAAACTGAAATAATGAAAGTATGCATCTTTGACAGAATTAGTTATTTTCCGAGCGAGTTTCCGAAAACATAATGTCCGCAAATAAAGCAAAAATCATCCGGATTATTTTTACATTTAAAATCCCTTTTGCAACAAGCCATTTCGTAAACACATCTACCGATATAGTATGTATACATTTGCACTACAATTTGCAAAACAAAATTTACAACAAACAGTAGTGACAATTAAATAATTGATGTCTTTATAAATTTATTAGACCCTAAGGTAGAGTGACCAAATGAAATGTCTCGCCAATTTTATCAAAGTAATACTAAAATTTTAGGATAAACGCTTGCAAGTTAACGGGGCTATAGTCTCAACGGCACGTCCGATTGTTGTACTGGTAAGCTTAAAATTTTCGTAGTTAAATTACCTACAACATAGGAGGGCTAACTTTTCTTCGTCCATAGAATTTTTTCGATTTTAAAGTGGTTAAATCTAAAATTTTGTAAACAATTTCTTTTTTTTCTCAACATTTTTTCAACGTCTTTTGGCATAGTGGCCAAACTACTGCAGATACTGAAAGGAGGTGAAGGCAAGGAATGTTTATGGGAATTAGTATAATGTATGTAGTTTAAAACGAAAAATTTAAAACTACAAATTTTTGCCCTATCTACATATATGAAGTAGTGTTCTGCAAAATTGGGAATTTTCATATTTTCGCCGATATCTCGGAAACTAGATCTGCCACAGGAAAATGGAAGTCATATTCGGAATCAGGAGAAAATTTTACTTTAGGAAAGGCCTATTTTATTTTTGAAGATTTTTTTGTCGAGTAATGTAACGTTGAGTCAAATAATAGCGCTTGTAAGGCACATGGTGAACTTTTGAAATTCCTTCATATCTCCAATCAATATTTTTCTTTTCATGCGGATACTATGTCTATGCTTATTTTACCTGAAGACTGTATTTAAAATGAGTACGACAGACCAACATTTTATATGTCTTTTTAAATTTAGGCAACATTTTAACTAAACATTATTTTAGTCAGCGATTATGATTACGGGCCATTAACACATTCGGCTTCAACTAATTTCAGTGGAGGAAATTTCAAAAAAAAAAAAAATTGTTTTCTGAGTACCTTTTGAAAAGCTCTGGAGTTCCTGCAAAGGCAAAAAGAAGTTATGCAAAATTACGCCCAATATTCACATTTTTCCAAAAGTCGAAAATTAAGAAAAGCTAAAAAAAAATTGGTGTTCTGCTAAAGCTTTAAAAAGTTCTGGAGTTCCTGAGAAGGAGAAAAAAAGGTCTACAAAATTCCGTCCAATATTCACATTTTTCCAATAGTTTAAAAGTTTAAAATTTTAAAAATTTTAAAATTAAAAAAAATTGGTGCTATGAAGTCGGGCCTAAAGTTTACGTACAGACGCTGTATGTAGGACAATTTGTGGCTCGAGTGCAAACGATTTAAAAACAAATTCTATCTAAATTTGTTTTTTTCCGGCTCTAGGTAAAATTTTAATAAAAACACGTAAGTATTTTTCTTGTTTACCAATATATTTCGGTTACTCAACGGTAACCGTCTTCAGGGCGACTGTTGATAAAAATTAGACAAGAAATCAAAAATCAATTAATTAACAAATAATAAATATTCTTAACATACTTTTATTTACACGTCTGCACCGTGTGACGTGTGTGGTGATTGAAACTAATTTTGTATTTAGATATATAAAAACTTTTTAATAATTAAATAACACTCCTAAATGTATGCGTATACAATATTTTTAAATTTTATCAACCTGAATGAAAATTTTTTTGATTATTGAAAAATTAAAATAATGAAAATAAAATTAATGAATAAACTAATGAAATTACAAAGTATATAAAGTTAAAGTAAAACTTATAATGTATTAAAGGGAATCCTACATTACTCCCCCCTCAAGAAAATTTAACATTAAACATATTGAACATAACTCCCCTTTTATGTGAATTCTTGGTGTTGCTTGTGTCTGTTGTTCCGATTATTGCAGGTTTTAGTATGTCAATTGGAATAGTTTTAATATTATTATTGATTTCAAGTTTAAATCATTTCTGGTCTTTTTCCACAATTTTGTTAGGTCCTTCATATCATTGTTGTAATGAATGTTTATTAATGACCCGAACAAATGCAAATTTACAAGTTTGAAGATCTTTTGGAACATAAATTCCAGTATCAGAATCTTTATGGTGACTTAAATTTGATCTAATATTTTGAAAATGTTCACGTAAATTACTTGAAATTTCAGTTGATGAGACATTTTCTCTGATGGCACAACAAGTTCCCCCGGCAAACATACATTTTGGCCAAAAACCATTTCCGCTGATGTAGCCAAAATATCTTCTTTTTAAATTGATCTTAAGTCCAGAAGTCTGACAGGTAATTGATCATACCAAGTATTTATTCCATCCTTAGCCATAATAGTAGCTTTTTTTTCAACAATATCATTACTCCGATTATTGTATATTGTTGCGCATGTGCCAACACTTTCTACTTGACTACTACTATGTAACGAGCAACAAGTTTTTTCCAATGTTTGTGTTTTTAATAACCATTAAATTAATGAAACTTTACGAAGATTGTTCATTAATTCGTGGTTATTATATTGTATATAAACAGTGTTCATCATAAACCAAGTGATTCGGCTCTTAAAATAACGCAATTGTGCGGGAACAATATGTTCCAGACAAATCTCTTTTTCGCGGATAACTTTTAAACGGGTCAAAAAAGTTAACTTCCGCTTTCGGATTCGTAATCTACATAAACCTATATACGCGTCTTTTGATACCTCAAATTTCGGCGTGGACTCCACTATAATGGAGAAATATTTTGGTTTTCTCACGTTGTTCAATATATATTTATTTGGGTATGTTCTTTCTTCTTTTCCATCTTTTTCTTATTTTCTTCGCCCCGCACACACCAGGTCTTCATTTCCATTCGATAAGCGATGTGTAGCATACATTCCATGCATCGTATCCAAGAATGTAAAGGGGAAATTCCGAAAGCAAGCATGCTTTTGTCAACATTTCGCTCTGACAGGGCTCGCATATTGTTCATAACTTTTGGAGAAGCCCCACATATGTAGCACTTTTGCGGTGACGTATATGCCGACAGAGCGGTGCAATCTTTGCCATCAATCATGCACAACGCAAACGTTGATTTCACCAGTAAGTTTAGGTTATCTGTCTGAGTTGTTATAGGACGAAGACTGGAAATTTGATCTTGGACAGATTGCACCTCCTTTGCAATTACATATCGTGTTTCTTTTGTAAAAACAAATTTTATCGGGCGGCAGTATCTCGTGGAAGATGGAGCAGGATTACTCCAAACTATAACTTTTCGTTTGTTAACCATTATATACATTTGAAGGAGTACTAGTGAAATGAAAAACATACTAGTGTCCGATTTGTTTTCTTCCGAAAATTGATGTTTGTAACAGCTATGCTCAGCTCCATCACATCCCCATTTTATAATTGCATTTAGTTCTTTAACCTCAGGAATAGAAAGCAATACCTCTTCTTGTGCAAGATACAATCTTCGTAAGCTGTGATCAATCAGGGACTGCAATTCAATTTCAGCATAGTTTTCCGTTACGGTTATTTTTTCAGGATAGCATAAAATCTTTTAAAAAGTTATATGAAGGATATATTTTTCTGTTAACTTCTGATGTGTGCAGCCGGATCAGGGAGTATTCATATGTTGAAAGATTTGAGTCAACTATCATCACAATTGCTTGATCTGGTGACAAACTTTTCTTATTTTCTTCCGATTGTCGTTACTTTTTGATTGCAGTGCCTCTTGATGGTGATGCCGTGGACAACTTCTCAATTATTTTTGAAGAATTTCTTTTCCCTGATGATCGTAATTTCAATTCCGCTGCCATTTACAGTTGATCATTGTCGACATTGTTCATTATTTCCTTAGCTTTTCGTTTTTTTGTGCGCATAGATGACTCAGAGAAGTTTTTTGTTGGCTTCCCCGGCTAACCTAACCCCCGGCTTAGGAATATCACGAGAAGTGCATGGCTCAACATCAAGCATATAATCTGTAAAATCCAGATTTTCTGATAACTATCAGAGCTTTTTCTCCATAAATCTACTTGTAGATCGAAAACAACATACGAATATTATAAGTTAGCTTGATGATGTATCTTTTTAATTTTGAATAATCCACATCTCTTCCAATTATAATCAAGATATGGTTTAGTATGGCTTTGTCCGTTTCTCCATCTTTGCTTTTTAGCAAAACTTCAAAGAGTGCATTTCGTGAAATAGCCATAACTAGTTGATGATATAGGAAAATTTGGTACAGTGCAGTTGGTTTTACTTCAATGCAGTCCGTCTTTGGTATGATTCATTTTTAGCTTTGTTCTCTATTTATATAGTCTTAGCCCACGCGTTTTATTATATCACTTGTCATAGGATAAGAAACTGGGTTTTTACGGGAAAATAATACCTGCTAATGCTTAACAAAAATATACTTACCAATTTCTTTGTTTTAAAGATCCACCTAAGATCTCAAACTCCGAGCGAGATTTAGGTAGGTTTATGTGATGTATACATATATATGTATATTCCCGAAGCACTCAATTGTTTAGAAGTATCACCCATAATAGGCGACCCCCGGTAGGCGTGCATACATAAGTTGATGGGATAAGTGCACAACTCGTTAACAATGGGAAAACTCATATGACAAACAATGAAGGTTATTCAGTGCACAAGTTTCCTTTTTCTGGGTTTTTACCATTTCTGGTATAACTTTCTTTTTTGGGATCTAGTATTGTAGACTTGAATTGAGGACATTCCATTGTTAGGTCACTGCGCTTCATACGTGAGCGAGGGCATAGAGACCTTAAGTTGGCGATTACAAAGAAAAACGCAAAATTTCGCAATCTTTTATCTGAAAAATGTGTACGTATTTGTTCAATGGAGTTGGGCGGAATCAGGCAAGTTTTATTCTATTGAAAACGAAAAATTTTCTAAGCTTTCCAAACTTTTAGTGGTTGTCTAAAACTAAAAAAAAAATTTTTTTTAAATGCCTACGTGGCTGAAACTTACCAATGCTGTTATAAGCTACGCAAGTATGTTAAATAGAATAGTTTGAAGTCAAAACAGTTATCGAAAAATCTACCACGTGGCCACAAAATAGGTAAAAAATTTTGGACTGTGAAATGATTTTTACACTTGTTTCAATTATCCAAGTTTCATAATGCTTATCATGGTGATCGTGGGTTTTTTACTTTGTTGTGTATACATTTTCTTAACAGTTGGTTATTAATCTGTTGCATGTCAAAACATTTTTGAGATTGGAGAACATTATTTTTTGGACTTTTGGCATCCCAAAAGTGAAAAAAGTTACACTGTGCGTAGGTGAGGTTGACAGTTGCGGAAGCTTTGAAGTTATATAAGCTTTGTATTGCGATTTTCAACCCCTTGAATGACTCCTCGCGTTGTGTTGCGTTATACATAATAAAGCCGTTAATTATGCACTCGGGGGCCGCTGCTGTGGTGTGGAGCTGCGTGTCTTATTTTTCTTATGGCGGGAAACACTCCCCGAAGGTTCTGGGGAATTTTATAGATGTTGAGTGTCCTTTGCCTGCAGTTTTTAACAAAACAGGAATAAGAAAAAATCTGATGTGGTATGACTTCGAATTAAAACATGGTTCAATGTTCTCAGCTTTAAAGAAATATTTTATCCGTCAGTGTATAGATATTTGTCATTGAAATAATATTTTATTATTGCATGTATAACTATTTATTAAATATGTAACATCGAGTAATTTTTACAACACAAAAATTTAGTGCTTCAACAAATTAAAAACAACTGAGCAAACAGCATTATGTGATATGTTCTAAGTAGAAGCGGTGTTGCCAGTGGGATCACGGGGGTCATGATGCATATGGGAAGAGCCCTGAGTAGGTTCCCCGGTTGTTTCGTGTCCACGCACAAGATAAATAGTTGTTTGACAATTCGGGCAAGTTGTGCATAGTTCGGGTTCGGCGACACTTGCAATTGATGGTTGCATGGGTTGCTGTTGCTGATAATGTTGCTTACGGGAGTCCGATGCCAACTGCACGTACGTTTTAGTTAAAGCAAAGATTTAAATTAAGAGAAAACAAATGTACACATTTTTTATTTATAAATATTCAAAAAGAAGTAGGAAGAATAATTTACATGTGATTCTTTGTACGACTGTTTTTTACCCTGCTCCAGGATTGACGATTTTTGTGACTGATATATAGGTTGCTGTTGTTGTAAGTTTTCTGTTACTTGTTGAGTTGGTTGATGAGATTGAGAAGTTGGATGAATTTGTGTTAAATGTGGCGGAGACTGCTGCTTTGATTGATATTGTATCTGCGTACGAGAAGCATCTCCTTGTGCCTGAAGTTGTAATGCATATATGTAAGCATATTAGTTTTTATATGCGGACGTAAGTATTTACTTTACCATTGAATTTAGGTGCCCTGCATGATCATAATTATCATTTAGACCCTGTTTTAAGGAAAGTAAATTAAATTAATTTAATATACGTATGATAATAAATTTCGAAAGTATAATACGAAAAGGGCATATCTGACATATTTTTGTAGTCGGGACAGAGCAACTTGA
The DNA here is from genome assembly GCF_040869045.1 of Eurosta solidaginis. NCBI lineage: Eukaryota > Metazoa > Arthropoda > Insecta > Diptera > Tephritidae > Eurosta > Eurosta solidaginis. Next base: position 118,661,185 of record NC_090323.1, on the reverse strand, counting down.
AGTATAGAGAATATAGTCCGACCAAAAGATCGGCTTTGGTTTGCCGATAAATCGGCAATATCTTCATATTCGGATAAGAAAATGTTTTCTTTAACTCGAACAGCGATTAAAGCTCATTTATTGTGAATGCTTCATTTCAAAACCCAAAGCCCAATCCTTAGCCAAAGCTTTGTGTTCTTTACGGAAATAAAACTTAAAAATATCGTTTTGGCGAACGCAGTATGTTTTGAGGATAAAATTTGCTATCAGTTGGTCACTTCATAAGGATTGTTGTTGTTGTTGTTGTAGCGATAAGGTTACTCCCCGAAGGCTTTGGGAGTGTTATCGATTTGATGGTCCTTTGCCGGATACAGATCCGGTACGCTCCGGTAACACAGCTCCATTAAGGTGCTAGCCCGACCATCTCGGGAACGATTTATATGTATAAAAAAATATTTTTATTATTTTTTTCCTGAGCCCAAATCCTATCGAAAAATCGATGGCGCGATATCGGTTAATAAATCGATCCACCCTAATAGACATTCTTTGCAGATATTTTTCTAATCATGGAACTTAAATTGGCTACCTAAAATAGTTTGTAACTACATACATATGTACCTTTCTGAATACGCCTTTTTATTTTACTTCAAATCAAATCTACTTTTTTATACCTTTCGTGCAAATGAAGTGGTACATTAAGATTGGTCCGAGCTCGAAATTGTAAGTCCTTAAAGGATAACAGATAGACTCACCGATAAAAGTGCGGACATGATCAGGATGATGATCTGAATTGATATAGCCATGAGCGGGTAATGTATATTGATTTATGACTAGAACTGTGTCGGAACCGGCCGGGTAGGACCACTATAGCATATGTTCCTTGGTGAGCTCTCTGGCCTATGATCGATCCACCTAGACAAAAGAAGGTTTAGGCGCTTACGAACCGATTATGCTCCACAGCTTGGCTGGGCCGATTAAGCCTAGGTAAAAATCAGAAAAATTCGATTGGTCCTGATATTTTGCGAGGTTATCGACTTTCAAAATAAAAGAACAAGATTTTCGTACTACGCAAAAAGTCGCCTATTTTTATATGGAACTGCGAAAACGGGTTTCACCCCATTAAATTTCAAAGTACTGGGTCGATTTATTAACCGATATCGCGCCATCGATTATTCGATAGGATTTGGGCTCAGGAAAGAGAAAGTTCCACTACGCATACCCAAAAAAATATTTTTGAGCCTGCGAAAAAAAAATGACGAAAGGGTAAATTTTTCGACCAAAATCACCCCAAAACCCAAAAAATATTTTTTTTTTCAGAAAACTGTTATAGCCAACGTTTTTTGGTCGAAAAATTTACCCTTTCGCCATTTTTTTTGCAGGCTCGAAAATTATTTTTTTGGGTATGCCAGTGGAACTTTTTTTCTTGACCCCAAATCCTATCGAAAAATCGATGACGCGATATCGGTTTACTTTCGTCCATACAAATATTCCCAGGTTAATGTATGTCTATATTGTAAAACGATAAAATAAATAATAGCGGAGCGCCGATGTGTAGCGTTAAAAAGTGATTCTTCTTTATTAACGAAATCCATTTCTATTTATACAAAAGTTCTTAACCTACACATGCATACTTACATTAATGCTTACATACTAAAAAGTACATGATTTCATAATGAATAATTATTTGTCAGCATTTTATTGTATTGTACATATTGTCAATATGATCCGCGCATAAGCTGATTGGTATGACGAATCAATATATTGGGCGTTTTGGCAAATGCGAATGAACTCATAGTGGTTATCTGGGTCAGTTAAATATGAATGTTGGTGTGTATGCATATTTGTAACGTTAAGCGCTTTCGAAGTGAGGTGAATACCACGCAACACTACACCCTCGGCCTTTCAAGAGTGAACGTATATAACTTCGCGTTTAAATATAGACGGTCACTCTAATGTCATTGATATAAGTGTGCCGTGTTTTTTCATTTTACGTTTAATTTCCCAGTCAACTTGCTTGGTGTTGCCAAATTTTACATTCTTTTTTTTTTGTCTTTCACATTCCACTGTACTTTATGTCATCGTGGTAACTTGATACTATAAGTAATTAATTGTTTGTTTACGTGTGATCTTTTTGCTTTTATTCGTTTGCATTTGCTTTACATATGTACCCGTTATGCTGACTCTCGTTTTTTTTTTCATAATATGCTGACTCCGTTTTTTGTTTTATTCTGACACTTGTACATATCATGTTTTTTTTGCATGTGTACATATTGAGTAAACATTTCTTCCTTGTTATTTTTTTTTTGTGTATTTATTATGAGTAATGTTTCGCATCAAGTGTTATATATTGAAATTCGTTTTACACATCAGACTTTTAAGCGTGTCGACTCACTTAAAATCCCATTATGTTTACAAATTATTCTTTAACATTTATGAGGTAACGGTAACTTGATGCCAAAATGAATATGTGTATTTATGTGTTTTTTGTTTTGTATTTATTTGTTTTACATTTTGTCGTGTGTGCATATTGACCTTGTTTTTTGTTTTCTAATTTTTTTTTTTATATTTTTTTGTATGCTGACTTTCGAGTTACGAGTAAAGTGGAAGGCTTGTGTTGAAGTCGTTGGGTTTTTTTTTTGGTAACGAGGCTTTCCTTAAATTTACCAGGGCTAATAAATTTATAATGATTTCTTTAATATTAAGCTAAGTTAGAGTAAAAGTTATCTTTCCTCTTAATACTTTCTAATCTAACAGGGGTTGAAGTATAAATATTTTTCCTAAGATTATGACCTCTCTAAAAACGAGGTTTCCTAACTGAAAAAGGACATGCTTATATCTATTTCTCTATTATGATATTTCTAATTTTAGTTAATTCAATTAAATAACGCTTTTCATTGTTATTTAATTTCAGTAGGGTTTTATTAAACTTAGTACATAAAAAAAATCTGTAGCTAATTATGCAGAAATTTAGGAGCTGTGGTTGACGGGAGAGCAAGGTAGTTTATAGTAGTAGTAGTAGTTCAGCTAATGGGCGGAAGGAAGATACAGTGGATGCAAAATATCTTCTATCTTTTAATTTATTTTTCTTATTTTCCAGCAAGTTGTATATATGAAGGGGTTTTTCGAGATATCGATTAACCTGTGGACCAGGGTGACCCAGAACATTATCTGTCGGGTACCGCTAATTTATTTATATATGTAATACCACGAACTATATTCTTGCCAGATATTTATTTACGGTCTTCCAGACCCAAATTAGGTACTATATATAAGATCATTATCTAAATGGTAGTGCTTTGCAATAGTTATATAATAATTTCCTAAATTTGTCGATATTTGGACATTGTTTTATTTCACATGGTAGATTGTTGTATTCTCTCAATCCCTCGTAGTATATATTGTTCTTGTCGAATTCTGATCGAACCATGATTCCAAGGGCTTTGGATTTCGCCCTGCAGAACTTATTCATTTTCTTCTACTTAATATGTTAAGTGTCACACCCATTTTACGAAGCTTTTTCTAAAGTTATATTTTGCGTCAAAAAACCAATCCAATCACCATTTTTCATCCCTCCTTTTTTGTTTGGTATAGAATTATGGCATTTTTTTCATTTTTCGAAATTTTCGATATCGAAAAAGTGGGCGTGGTCATAGTCGGATTCACCCTTTTTATTACCAAGATAAGGCGAGTTCAGATAAGTACGTGAACTACGTTTAGTAAAGATATATCGAATTTTGTTGAAGTTATCGTGTTTACAGCCGAGCGGAAGGACTGACGGTCGACTGTGTATAAAAACCGGGCATGGCTTCAACCGATTTCAAGCCAATTTTCACAGAAAACAGTTACTGTCATAGAGGCTATGCCCTTACCGAATTTCACAAGGATTTGTGAATTTTTGTTCGACTTATGGCATTAAAAGTATTCTAGACAAATTAAATGAAAAAGGGCGGAGCCACGCTTATTTTGAAAGTTTCTTTTATTTTTCTATTTTGTTGCACCATACAATATGCTTGGTTACAAAATTTACACAATTGTAAGTAAATTATTTGTTCACTGCCAATTTGCAGTAGATCATCAGCTGTTTCGAAGTGAATTTTTGTTCGCCCGAAATTGCCGATAGGCGGAAAAAGTTCACCCAAACAAAATAAGTGAAGGCGAACAATTTTCCGCGTGAACTTCGCGATAAGGGTGAAAGTGAGAAGGCGACACAATTTCTAGGCCACGATACCATAATAGGTTTAAGGACTAGCTAGGGGATTTTCATCGGTCTGTCCACCACAAGGCGGCTCCAATCAGGCGCCTGTCATAAATCAAGCGTCTTGCTATATAAACATGCAAGCAATACTTTCATCCCCGTCAATCAAAAGAAAATTATGGCCTCGGTTAAGAAAGACAACCCTTAACTGATGACGACCCCCGCAAGTGTTCAAAGGAATATGTTTAGCGAGCATGCAACTATAATATCCGTTCCCTTAATGGCTTTGGTGCAGATGCCCGGCTGGTTGATGGCTTCATCAAAGCAAAAGCCGACATAACCGCCAAACAAGAAATGCAATAGGCGAAGCAAACAAGGAACAAAATTTAAAATTGTGACATTCACTGGAGTGGCACTGCAAATTAGCGCAGTCTCGGCATCGGATTCGTGGTGGGAGAGTCTTTGTCGGATCACGCCTGTGCTATCCAATTAAAAGCAACATTTTTTAATATATCATTCATCTGCACCCATGCACCGACAGAGGAGAAAGACGATGAGGTGACTTTAACGCCAGGGTGGGCAAAGGTGTTTTTGACACCACAATCGGAAAGTTCAGACTAAACAATGAAAACTCTCCTAATGGACTGAGTTTGATCGACTTTGCCGGTGCTCAAACCATGGTCATATCCAGGACGAGGCATATGCATTAAAATATACATCAACATGGCTATCCCCTGATCGAAATACACGCAATCAGATCGACCACGTTGTGATACACTTACGGCATGCTTCCAGTGTTTTAGATGTGCGCACGATCCGAGGAGCTAACTATTATTACCTGGGCACAGCCAAAATATGCGCCCTTTTCTGTACAGCTAAGCAATAAAAAAAAGCTAGACGTCGAAAGGCTGCAATCGCAACATACTTCCAACGATTTCGCAGCTCGCCTCTGATACCTGCTCTCTGACAGCACAAGTCAACTAAGTCAACCCGCCGGAATGCAGGAGCATATCACTGGCGCCGCCGAGGAAAACATTGGTTACGGGCGACCACGGAAAAATCACCAGTACGATGAAGAATGAAGCGTTGCAGCCGAAAGAAAAGACTCTGCCTACAGGGATACGTTAAAAACGAGCGAAGCAATAAGACTGTGCGAACGCTACCACGAGTTGAAAAGCGCTGCTAGATACCAGGAATCACGCCCGAAAAATTCTACAAAAATACTTCGGCGATAGACGGAATGTTCTAACTCCGGGATAAACTCCTGTAAAGAACGAAAACGGCGACTTTGTAACCGATATCCAGACAGTATTTAGATTATTGAGAGAACACTTATCTACTCTTCTAAATGGAAACGGCAATATCTCAAACAGGCCTGATGAGCCCGATCCCGCAGTCGATGTAGATGTAATTAATGTCCCCCACCCGATTATGGCGAAGTCAGAATAGTAATAAGAAGATTAAAAAACAACAAAGTCGCGGGAGCTGATAGATTGATTCAAATACGCCGGGGAGGAGTTGGTAAGGAGCAGATATCAGCTTGTTTGCAAAATTTGATAGGAAAAGTGCATGCCCGACGACTGCAATCTTAATGTTCTTTGCCGAGTCCACAAGAAGGGGGTTCCTGCAAACTGCGCCAACTACGTCGGAATCGGCTTCTTGGTATCGCATATAAGGTCAAGCGCTGTGCAAAATGAGCAAAACCCTCAGCTCAGTCAGAATTGGGAAGAACCTTTCCAAGCCGTTCGATTCTAATTGAGGTTTCCGACCGCTCTCGAAAATTCTATAAAAACGTGAAGTTACTGATGTATGCCGACGACGTACTCGGAGCTGATCTACAATAAGCTCGACTCAAGATCTGCCTATAAAATGGAAGTTCCTTTTAACCACGTCACTCAATATGTACTTATATGGGTTACATAACTTTGACCATATATCCGCTTGGACTTTTGGGCTCTAACGTGTCTGTCTATCAGAAGGCCATTTTTTTATTTTTTTTCTACTTTGATTTTTAAGGTTTTTTTCATGACCTACTAAAAAAATTTTCTAATGTATGTATAAAAAAATATTTTTATTATTTTTTTCCTGAGCCCAAATCCTATCGAAAAATCGATGGCGCGATATCGGTTAATAAATCGATCCACCCTAAAAGACATTCTTTACAACTATTTTTCTAATCATGGAACTTAAATTGGCTACCTAAAATAGTTTGTAACTACATACATATGTACCTTTCTGAATATTTTTTTTTATTTTACTTCAAATCAAACCTACTTTTTATACCTTTCGTGCAAATGAAGTGGTACAATAAGATTGGTCCGAGCTCGAAATTGTAAGTCCATAAAGGAGAACAGATAGACTCACCGATAAAAGTGCGGACATGATCAGGATGATGATCTGAATTTATATAGACATGAGCGGGTAATGTATATTGATTTATGACTAGAACTCTGTCGGAACCGACCGGATAGGACCACTATAGCATATGCTCCTTGGCGAGCTCTCTGGCCTATGATCGAACCCCCTTGACAAAAGAAGCTTTAGGCGCTTACGAACCGATTATGCTCCACAGCTTGGCTGGGCCGATTAAGCCTAGGTAAAAATCAGAAAAATTTGATTGGTCCTGAGATTTTGCGAGGTTATCGACTTTCAAAATAAAAGAACACGCGATTTTCGTACTACACAAAAATTTGCCTGTTTTTATATGGAACTGCGAAAACGGTTTCACCCCATTAAATTTCAAAGTATATGTATGTATATTATATCGGGTATATCGGGTCGATTTATTAACCGATATCGCGCCATCGATTATTCGATATGATTTGGGCTCAGGAAAAAGAAAGTTCCACTACGCATACCCAAAAAAATAATTTTCGAGCCTGCGAAAAAAAATGACGAAAGGGTAAATTTTTCGACCAAAATCACCCCAAAACCCAAAAATTTACCCTTTCCCATTTTTTTCGCAGGCCCGAAAATTATTTTTTTGGGTATGCGCAGTGGAACTTTTTTTCTTGACCCCAAATCCTATCGAAAAATCGATAACGCGATATCGGTTTACTTTCGTCCATACAAATCTGCCCAGGTTAATATATGTCTATATTGTAAAACGATAAAATAAATAATAGCGGAACGCCGATGTGTAGCGTTAAAAAGTGAGTCTTCTTTATTAACGAAATCCATTTCTATTTATACAAAAGTTCTTAACCTATACATGCATACTTACATTAATGCTTACATACTAAAAACTACATTATTTCATAATGAATAATTATTTGCACGCATTTTATTGTATTGACTACATATTGTCAATATGATCCGCGCATAAGCTGATTGGTATGACGAATCAGTATATTGGGCGGTTTGGCAAATGCGAATGAACTCATAGTGGTTATCTGGGTCAGTTAAATATGAATGTTGGTGTGTATGCATATTTGTAACGTTAAGCGCATTCGAAGTGAGGTGAATTCCACGCAACACTACACCATCGGCCTTTCAAGAGTGAACGTATATAACTTCGTTTAATTATAGACGGTCACTCTAATGTCACTGATATAAGTGTGCCGTGTTTTTTCATTTTACGTTTAATTTCCCAGTCAACTTGCTTAGTGTTACAATATTACATTCTTTTTTTTTTGTCCTTCACATTCCATTGCACTTTATGTCATCGTGGTAAGTTGATACTATAAGTAATTAATTGTTTTTTTATGTGCTTTCTTTTTGTTTTTGTTCGTTTGCATTTGCTTTACATATGTACCCGTTATGCTGACTCTCGTTTTTTTCATAATATGCTGACTCCGTTTTTTGTTTTATTCTGACATTTGTACATATCAGGTTTTTTTTGCATGTGTACATATTGAGTAAACATTTCTTTCTTGTTGTTTTTTTTTTTTTTTTTTTGTATTTATTATGAGCAATGTTTCGCATCAAGTGTTATAAATTGAAATTCGTTTTACACATCAGACTTTTAAGCGTGTCGACTCACTTAAAATCCGCTTATGTTTACAAATTATTCTTTAACATATATGAGGTAACGGTAACTGATGTCAAAATGAATTTGTATGTTTATGTGTTTTTTGTTTTGTATTTATTTCTTTACATTTTGTCGTGTGTGCATATTGACCTTGTTTTTTGTTTTCTCATTTTTTTTTCATATTTTTTGTATGTTGATTTTCGAGTTACTAGTAAAGTGGAAGGCTTGAGTTGAAGTTGTTGGGTTTTTTTTTTTTTTTTTTTGTTAACGGGGCTTTCCTTAAATTGACCGGGGCTAATAAATTTATAATGATTTCTTTAATGTTAAGCTAAGTTAGAGTAAAAGTTATCTTTCCTCTTAATACTTTCTAATATAACGGGGTTGAAGTATAAATATTTTTCCTAAGATTATGACCTCTCTAAAACGAGGTTTCCTAACTGATATTATGATATTTCTACATTTAGTTATTTCTATTAAATAACGCTTTTCATTGTTATTTAATTTCATTAGGGTTTTATTAAACTTAGTACATAAAAAAATCTGTAGCTAATTATACGGAAATCTATAATATGAAATATGTAGCTAATTATGCAGAAATTTTGGAGCTGTGGTTGACGGGTTTATATTCGTAGTAGTAGTTCAGCTAATGGGCGGAAGTAAGATACAGTGGATGCAAAAAATCTTTTATCTTTTAATTTATTTTTCTTATTTTCCAGCAAGTTGTATTTATGAAGGCGTTTTCGAGATATCGATCAAAATGTGGACCAGGGTGACCCAGAACATCATCTGTCGGGTACCGTTAATTTATTTATATATGTAATACCACGAACAATATTCTTGCCATTTATTTATTTACGGTCTTCCAGACCTAAATTAGGTACTATATATGAGATCATTATCTAAATGGTAGTGCTTTGCAATAGTTATATAATAAATTTCCTAAATTTATCGATATTTGGACATTGTTTTATTTCACATGGTAGCTTGTTGTATTCTCTCAATCCCTCGTAGTATATATTGTTCTTGTCGAATTCTGATCGAACCATGATTCCAAGGGCTTTGGATTTCGCCCTGTAGCACTTATTCATTTTCTTCTACTTAATATGGTAGGTGTCACACCCATTTTACAAAGCTTTTTCTAAAGTTATATTTTGCGTCAAAAAACCAATCCAATCACCATTTTTCATCCCTTCTTTTTATTTGGTATAGAATTATGGCATTTTTTCATTTTTCGAAATTTTCGATATCGAAAAAGTGGGCGTGGTCATAGTCGGATTTCACCCTTTTTATTACCAAGATAAGGCGAGTTCAGATAAGTACGTGAACTACGTTTAGTAAAGATATATCGAATTTTGCTGAAGTTATCGTGTTAACAGCCGAGCGGAAGGACAGACGGACGACTGTGTATAAAAACCGGGCATGGCTTCAACCGATTTCAAGCCGATTTTCACAGAAAACAGTTACTGTCATAGAGGCTATGCCCTTACCAAATTTCACAAGGATTTGTGAATTTTTGTTCGACTTATGGCATTAAAAGTATTCTAGACAAATTAAATGAAAAAGGGCGGAGCCACGCTTATTTTGAAAGTTTCTTTTATTTTTCTATTTTGTTGCACCATACAATATGCTTGGTTACAAAATTTACACAATTGTAAGTAAATTATTTGTTCACTGCCAATTTACAGTAGATCATCAGCTGTTTCGAAGTGAATTTTTGTTCGCCCGAAATTGCCGATAGGCGGAAAAAGTTCACCCAAACAAAATAAGTGAAGGCGAACACTTTTCCGCGTGAACTTCGCGATAAGGGTGAAAGTGAGAAGGCGACACAATTTCTAGGCCACGATACCATAATCGGTTTAAGGACTAGCTAGGGGATTTTCATCGGTCTGTCCACCACAAGGCGGCCCCAATCAGGCGTCTGTCATAGATCAAGCGGCTTGCTATATAAACATGCGAGCAATACTTTCATCCCCGTCAATCAAAAGAAAATTATGGCCTCGGTTAAGAAGACAACCCTAAACCGATGACGACCCCCGCAAGTGTTCAAAGGAATATGTTTAGCGAGCATGCAACTATAATATCCGTTACCTTAATGGCTTTGGTGCAGATGCCCGGCTGGTTGATGTATTCATCAAAGCAAAAGCCGACATACCCTTACTTACTTACTTAATTGGCGCTTAACCGTCTAAACGGTTATGGCCGTCCAACAAGGCGCGCCAGTCACTCCTTCGCTCCGCCAACCGGCGCCAATTGGTCACACCAAGGGAGTTTAAATCGTTTTCCACCTGGTCCTTCCAACGGAGTGGGGGCCGCCCTCTACCTCTGCTTCCATAGGCGGGTTCCGATAGAAACACTTTCTTGGCCGGAGCATCATCTTTCATTCGCATAACATGGCCTAGCCAGCGCAGCCGCTGCGTTTTAATTCGCTGAACTATGTTGATGTCTGCGTATAGCTCGTACAGCTCATTAAATCTTCTTCGGTACTCGCCATCGCCAACGCGTAGACGTCCATACATCTTTCGAAGAACTTTTCTCTCGAACACTCCGAAAGCCGCTTCATCTGCTGTTGTCATGGTCCATGCTTCTGCCCCATATAGCAGGACGGGTACGATAAGTGACTTGTAGAGTATGATTTTCGTTCGCCGAGAGAGGACTTTACTTTTCAATTGCCTACCTAGTCCAAAGTAGCATTTATTGGCAAGATTGATTCTTCGCTGGATTTCAGTGCTGATGTTGTTGCTAGTGTTGATGCTGGTTCCCAAATAAACGAAGTCTTTTACTATTTCGAAATTATGGCTGCCAACAGTAGCGTGGTTGCCAAGGCGCATATGCGCTGACTCTTTGCTCGATGACAGCAGGTACTTCGTTTTGTCCTCATTCACCATCAAACCCATCTTTACCGCTTCTTTTTCTAGTTTGGAGTAAGCAGAACTAACAGCGCGGGTGTTTATGCCGATGATATCAATGTCATCAGCATATGCCAGTAATTGCACGCTTTTATAGTATATTGTTCCAGTGCGGTTAAGTTCTGCATACATAACCGCCAAACAAGAAATGCAATAGGCGAAGCAAACAAGGAACAAAATTTAAAATTGTGACATTCACTGGAGTGGCCCTGCAAATTAGCGCAGTTTCGGCATCGGATTCGTGGTGGGAGAGTCTTTGTCGGATCACGCCTGTGCTATCCAATTAAAAGCAACATTTTTTAATATATCATTCATCTGCACCCATGCACCGACAGAGGAGAAAGACGATCAGGTGAAAAAACTTTCTATAATCGTGCTTGGCGACTTTAACGCCAGGGTGGGCAAAGGTGTTTTTGACACCACAATCGGAAAGTTCAGGCTAAACAATGAAAACTCTCCTAATGGACTGAGTTTGATCGACTTTGCCGGTGCTCAAACCATGGTCATATCCAGGACGAGGTATATGCATTAAAATATACATCAGCATGTCTATCCCGCGATCGAAATACACGCAATCAGATCGACCACGTTGTGATACACTTACGGCATGCTTCCAGTGTTTTAGATGTGCGCACGTTCCGAGGAGCTAACTATTGTTACCTGGTCACAGCCAAAATACGCGCCCGTTTCTGTGCGGCTAAGCAATAAAGCTAGACGTCGAAAGGCTGCAATCGCAACATACTTCCAACGATTTCGCAGCTCGTCTCTTATACCTGCTCTCTGACAGCACAAGTCAACCAAGTCAAGCCGCCGGAATGCAGGAGCATATCACTGGCGCCGCCGAGGAAAAAATTGGTTACAGGCGACCACGGAAAAATCACCAGTACGATGAAGAATTCCGCGTTGCAGCCGAAAAAAACTCTGCCTACAGGGATACGTTAAAAACGAGCGCAGCAATAAGGCTGTGTGAACGCTACCACGAGTTGAAAAGCGCTGCTAGATACCAGGAATCACGCCTGAAAAATTCTACAAAAAAACTTCGGCGACAGACGGAATGTTTTAACTCCGGGATAAACTCCTCTAAGAACGAAAATGGCGACTTTGTAACCGATATCCTGAGAGTATTTCGATTATTGAGAGAACACTTCCCTACTCTTCTAAATGGAAACGGCAATGTCTCGCACAGGCATGATGAGCCCGATCCCGCAGTCGATGTAGATGGAATTAATGTCCCCCAACCGATTATGGCGAAGTCAGAATAGTAATAAGAAGATTGAAAAACAACAAAGTCGCGGGAGCTGATAGATTGATTCAAATACGCCAGGGAGGAGTTGGTAAGGAGCAGATATCAGCTTGTTTGCAAAATTTGATAGGACAAGTGCATGCCCGACGACTGCAATCTTAATGTTCTTTCCCGAGTCCACAAGAAGGGGGTCCTGCAAACTGCGCCAACTATGGCGGAATCGGCTTCTTGGTATCGCATATAAGGTCAAGCGTATTGTGCAAAAGATTGAAGCCCACCTTGAATCGGCTGATTGGACCTTATCAGTGCGGCATCAGACTGGGAAATCTAACACCGACCAGATTTCAACTATGCGCCAAATCTTAGAAAAAACAGCGAAAAGAGAATTGACACACACCACCTCTTCGTCGGAGTTGAAGCCGCCCGAAGGTTCCCGCAAAACTTATACGGCTATGCAAAATGAGCAAAACCCTCAGCTCAGTCAGAATTGGGAAGGACCTTTCCAAGCCGTTCGACTCTAGTCGAGGTTTCCGACCGCTCCCGAAAATTCTATAAAAACGTGAAGTTACTGGTGTATGCCGACGACGTACTCGGAGCTGATCTACAATAAGCTCGACTCAAGATCTGCCTATAAAATGGAGGTTCCTTTTAACCACGTCACTCAATATGTACTTATATGGGTTACATAACTTTGATCATATATCCGCTTGGACTTCTGGGCTGTAACCTTTCAGAAGACCATATTTTTTAATTTTTTTTTTCGACTTTGATTTTTAAGGTTTTTTTCATGACCTACTAAAAAAATTTACACATGTATAAAAAAATATTTTTATTATTTTTTTCCTGAGCCCAAATCCTATCGAAAAATCGATGGCGCGATATCGGCTAATAAATCGATCCACCCTAATAGACATTCTTTACAGCTATTTTTCTAATCATGGAACTTAAATTGGCTACCTAAAATAGTTTGTAACTACATACATATGTACCTTTCTGAATACTTCTTTTTATTTTACTTCAAATCAAATCTACTTTTTATACCTTTCGTGCAAATGAAGTGGTACATTAAGATTGGTCCGAGCTCGAAATTGTAAGTCCTTAAAGGAGTGGACTGGCGGCCACCGTGGTGTGATGGTAGCGTGCTCCGCCTACCACACCGGATGCCCTGGGTTCAAACCCCGGGCAAAGCAACATCAAAAATTTTAGAAATAAGTTTTTTCAATTAGAAGAAAAATTTTCTAAGCGGGGTCGCCCCTCGGCAATGTTTGGCAATCGCTCCGGGTGTATTTCTGCCATGAAAAGCTCTCAGTGAAAACTCATCTGCCTTGCAGATGCCGTTCGGAGTCGGCATAAAATCATGTAGGTCCCGTCCGGCCAATTTGTAGGGAAAATCAAGAGGAGCACGACGCAAATTGGAAGAGAAGCTCGGCCTTAGATCACTTCGGAGGTTATCGCGCCTTACATTTATTTATTTTTTTAAAGGAGAACAGATAGACTCACCGATAAAAGTGCGGACATGATCAGGATGATGATCTGAATTTATATAGCCATGAGCGGGTAATGTATATTGATTTATGACTAGAACTGTGTCGGAACCCTCCGGATAGGACCACTATAGCATATGTTCCTTGGCGAGCTCTCTGGCTTTAGTCGCTTACGAACCGATTATGCTCCACAGCTTGGCTGGGCCGATTAAGCCTAGGTAAAAATCAGAAAAATTCGATTGGTTCTGAGATTTTGCGAGGTTATCGACTATCAAAATAAAAGAACACGCGATTTTTGTACTACACAAAAAGTCGCCTGTTTTTATATGGAACTGCGAAAACGGGTTTCACCCCATTAAATTTCAAAGTATATGTATGTATATTATACTGGGTCGATTTATTAACCGATTTCGCGCCATCGATTATTCGATAGGATTTGGGCTCAGGAAAAAGAAAGTTCCACTACGCGTACCCAAAAAAATAATTTTCGAGCCTGCGAAAAAACAAAATGACGAAAGGGTAAATTTTTCGGCCAAAATCACCCCAAAACCCAAACATTTTTTTTTTTTTTAAACTGTTATAGCCAACGTTTTTTGGTGGAAAAATTTACCCTCTCGCCATTTTTTTCGCAGGCTCGAAAATTATTTTTTTGGGTATGCGCAGTGGAACTTTTTTCTTGACCCCAAATCCTATCGAAAAATCGATGCGCGATATCGGTTTACTTTCGTTCATACAAATATTCCCAGGTTAATGTATGTCTATATTGTAAAACGATAAAATAAATAATAGCGGAACGCCGATGTGTAGCGTTAAAAAGTGATTCTTCTTTATTAACGAAATCCATTTCTATTTATACAAAAGTTCTTAACCTACACATGCATACTTACATTATTGCTTACATACTAAAAAGTACATGATTTCATAATGAATAATTATTTGCAAGCATTTTATCGTATTGACTACATATTGTCAATATGATCCGCGCATAAGCTGATTGGTACGACGAATCAATATATTGGGCGGTTTGGCAAATGCGAATGAACTCATAGTGGTTATCTGGGTCAGTTAAATATGAATGTTGGTGTGTATGCATATTTGTAACGTTAAGCGCATTCGAAGTGAGGTGAATTCCACGCAACACTACACCATCGACCTTTCAAGAGTGAACGTATATAACTTCGCGTTTAATTATAGATGGTCACTCTAATGTCACTGATATAAGTGTGCCGTGTTTTTTCATTTTACGTTTAATTTCCCAGTCAACTTGCTTGCTGTTACCAA
Organism: Eurosta solidaginis; assembly: GCF_040869045.1. Classification (NCBI taxonomy): domain Eukaryota; kingdom Metazoa; phylum Arthropoda; class Insecta; order Diptera; family Tephritidae; genus Eurosta; species Eurosta solidaginis. Next base: position 118,646,127 of record NC_090323.1, on the reverse strand, counting down.
ATTTTACATTCTTTTTTTTTTGGTCTTTCACATTCCATTGTACTTTATGTCATCGTGGTAACTTGATACTATAAGTAATTAATTGTTTGTTTATGTGCTTTCTTTTTGCTTTTATTCGTTTTACATATGTACCCTTTATGCTGACTCACGTTTTTTTCATAATATGCTGACTCCGTTTTTTGTTTTATTCTGACACTTGTACATATCATATTTTTTTTTTTGCATATGTATATATTGAGCAAACATTTCTTTCTTGTTGGTTTTTTTTGTGTATTTATTATTATGAGCAATGTTTCGCATCAAGTGTTATATATTGAAATTCGTTTTACACATCAGACTTTTAAGCGTGTCGACTCACTTAAAATCCGCTTAAGTTTACAAATTATTCTTTAACATTTATGAGGTAACGGTAACTGATGTCAAAATGAATTTGTACGTTTATGTGTTTTTTGTTTTGTATTTATTTCTTTACATTTTATCGTGTGTGCATATTGACCGTGTTTTTTGTTTTCTCATTTCTTTTTTTTCATATTTTTTGTATGTTGACTTTCGAGTTAGGAGTAAAGTGGAAGGCTTTTAACGGGGCTTTCCTTAAATTGACCAGGGCTAATAAATTTATAATGATTTCTTTAATGTTAAGCTAAGTTAGAGTAAAAGTTATCTTTCTTCTTAATACTTTCTAATATAACGGGGTTGAAGTATAAATATTTTTCCTAAGATTATGACCTCTCTAAAAACGAGGTTTCATAACTGGAAAAGGACATGCTTATATCTATTTCTCTATTATGATATTTCTAATTTTAGTTATTTCTATTAAATAACGCTTTTCATTGTTATTTAATTTCATTAGGGTTTTATTAAACTTAGTACATAAAAAAAATCTGTAGCTAATTATACGGAAATCTATAATATGAAATATGTAGCTAATTATGCAGAAATTTAGGAGCTGTGGTTGACGGCAGAGCAAGGTAGTTTTTATTCGTAGTAGTAGTTCAGCTAATGGGCGGAAGGAAGATACAGTGGATGCAAAAAATCTTCTATCTTTTAATTTATTTTTCTTATTTTCCAGCAAGTTGTATATATGAAGGCGTTTTCGAGATATCGATCAAAATGTGGACCAGGATGACCCAGAACATCATCTGTCGGGTACCGCTAATTTATTTATATATGTAATACCACGAACAATATTCTTGCCATTTAATTATTTACGGTCTTCCAGACCTAAATTAGGTACTATATATCATATCATTATCTAAATGGTAGTGCTTTGCAATAGATATATAATAATTTCCTAAATTTATCGATATTTGGACATTGTTTTATTTCACATGGTAGATTGTTGTATTCTCTCAATCCCTCGTAGTATATATTGTTCTTGTCGAATTCTGATCAAACCATGACTCCAAGGGCTTTGGATTTCGCCCTGCAGAACTTATTTATTTTCTTTTACTTAATATGGTAGGAGTCACTCCCATTTTACAAAGCCTTTTCTAAAGTTATATTTTGCGTCAAAAAACCAATCCAATCATCATTTTTCGTCCCTTGTTTTTTATTTGGTATAGAATTATGGCATTTTTTTTCATTTTTCGAAATTTTCGATATCGAAAAAGTGGGCGTGGTCATAGTGGGATTTCACCTTTTTTATTACCAAGATAAGGCGAGTTCAGATAAGTACGTGAACTACGTTTAGTAAAGATATATCGAATTTTGCTGAAGTTATCGTGTTAACAGCCGACAGGACAGACGGTCGACTGTGTATAAAAACCGGGCATGGCTTCAACCGATTTCGCCAATTTTGACAGAAAACAGTTACTGTCATAGAGGCTATGCCCTTACCAAATTTCACAAGGATTTGTGAATTTTTGTTCGACTTATGGCATTAAAAGTATTCTAGACAAATTAAATGAAAAAGGGCGGAGCCACGCTTATTTTAAAAGTTCCTTTTATTTTTCTATTTTGTTGCACCATACAATATTCACATTTTTCCAATAGTTTGAAAGTTTAAAATTTTAAAAAATTTAAAAATAAAAAAAATTGGTGTTATGAAGTCGGGCCTAAAGTTTACGTACAGACGCTGTATGTAGGACAATTTGTGGCTCAAGTGCAAACGATTTAAAAACAAATACTATCTAAATTTGTTTTTTGCCGGCTCTAGGTAAAATTTTAATAAAAACACGTAAGTATTTTTCTTGTTTACCAATATATTTCGGTTACTCAACGGTAACCGTCTTCAGGGCGACTGTTGATAAAAATTAGACAAGAAATCAAAAATCAATTATTTAACAAGTAATAAATATTTTTAACATACTGTAACGAATTTGTTGCAAATCCTCTTATTTGCCCTTTTGCTAGGTTCGTATCGCTAAACTGTTGAATAAATAACTCCAATATTGAATAATGGAAAAATGGCCTTTATTAAAATACTTCACAATAACACTCAAACTGTGCAACGAATAGCTTAATAACCAAACTGATAGCTTAAGTGAAACTGACTTTGAAAATAATACTGCTATTGCTCGCTAGATATCGTCTTAATCGAAACTCAAATCAAACTGAATTACAGCGCCTTACATCTGTCGCCTTTTATACTCTTTGGTTTCCTCGTTCGCATTTTTCTAGAATCTACTAGCATTGTCCATGAGCTCTCAAACTTCTCAGTTATAACTAAAATTGCACAATTTTATACATCTTTTAGGCGCTTCCAGAATCTACTAGTCCAGTAGCTCTCAAACTTCTCAGATATATGCATGTGTTAGTGCATTGACTCTCCGCTGCTCCTCGTATACGTACATGGTACATATATGTAGACGCAGTTATTGTTTCGTTTATGTAGATACATAATGATTGAATTATTGATGTGAATGTTTGTAGTTTACAGTCTCTCGCGCACACATAGGCGTATAAGTAAATGCATCTGTGTGTGACATCTCTCGGCTTCCTTATATATGTGTATACATGATTTGATTATTGACGTAAATATCGCTTAGCATGGCCTTAGTGATGGTATAGGTTAGTGATGCTAATATCCGTGACACTGCCCTCCACCTAAGTCTGATCGTCCCGATCAGACAAATCTCTCGATCTAAACGCTGCCAGCCTTTACAAATGAACCACTTTCATTTTTGTTCGTGGTTTGCCAATGGTTTGTATGCGGTACACTACATCATTGATCCGTTTTTCAACTTTGTATGGACCTTCCCAGTTACACTGCAATTTCGGGGACAAACCTTTTTTTCGTTGTGGGTTGTATAGCAGCACCAAATCTCCTTCCTGAAACCCTTCCGAATTAATTGCTTTATCGTACCTCGCTTTCATCTTGTCACTCATAATCTTTGCTCGTTGCCTTACCAGATTGTGTATCTCTCTCAGCTCTTCTTCCAAGACACCAGTGGATTTCTTGACATTCCTCTCCGCATCGGCATCTATCCCATACTTCAAATCAACTGGCAGTCGAAGGTCATTGCCAAAAATTACCTTTGCGGGAGTTTGGCCCGTTGTGTCATGTACTGCCGATCGGTAGGCCATCAAGAATAATGATATGTGTGTATCCCAGTCCTTATGGTACTTGTCTACTACTTTCCTTAAATGCTCCTCCAATGTTCTATTGAAACGTTCCACCATACCATCGGACTGAGGATGTAATGCAGTTGTCCGTGTTTTCCGAATGCCCAACTTCTTGCACATTTATTGGAACACAGCTGATTCAAAATTCCTGCCTTGGTCAGAATGTAACTCCATTGGTATACCATACCTTGCAACCCATTCGTTTTTAACCACTTCTGCTACTGTTTCTGCTTCTTGGTTTGGGATTGGGTATACCTCTGGCCATTTACTGAAATAATCCATAACCACCAGTACGTATTTGTTTCCGCGGTTGATAGTAGGAAATGGACCTGCGACATCCATGGCGATCCTTTCAAATGGTGCACCTGAAATATACTGCTTCATCTGGCCATGACTTCGGGTTTTGGGCCCTTTCGCTCTGTTGCATACCTCGCAATTGGCAATCCACTCGGTGACCCACTGACGGCAACCAACCCAATAGAATCTCTGCTTAATTTTCTCGAGTGTCTTCGTGATTCCAAGATGACCTCCACTTGGACCATTGTGCAGCTCGCTGAGCACGTCAGGAATCCTCTTTCTGGGAACAGCTATCAGTTTCTTCTTACATTGACCATCCTCACTCTCCCATACTCGATGCAAGCAACCGGATATCAATTCTAAACTGTTCCACTGTGCCCAATATGACTTCGCAGTGGGACTCTCTGCTGACATCTCCTCTCTGCTTGGTATTTCGTTTCCTTCGAGCCCTTGCATAACATGTGACAGATCTGTATCTTCTAGCTGACACTTTCTTAGTTGTTCCTTGTCCCATTCATCCGTACACGTTATAGTCATTAGCCGGACATCTATAATGTCTTCTTTAGCCTCGGCCTTTGAACAGTGCTTGCATTCCAAACTACATGGCCTTCGTGACATTGCATCGGCATTTCCATGGGTACTACCTTTTCGATGCTCAATGGAAAAGTCATAGCTTTGTAGTCGCTCGATGCACCGTGTCAATTGTCCTTCCGGATTACGGAACTGCAGGAGCCATTTCAACGCTGCGTGATCTGTCCTGACACGGAATCGCTGGCCGTAGAGGTATTTGTGAAAATGTTTAATGCACTCTACCAATGCCAACAGCTCTCTCCGCGTAACACAGTAGTTCCTCTCTGGTTTTCCAATCGAACGGCTGTAATATGCAACTACATTCTCCTGTCCATCGACCAGTTGTGATAAAACGCCTCCTATAGCATATCCACTCGCATCTGTATCTAGAATAAATGTTGCTCCTGGAATCGGGTATGCCAACATTGGGGCAGTGCACAACCGCTCTTTCAATATTTGGAAAGCTACTTCTTGCTCCTTCTTTCATTCAAAAGCTTTATTTTTTCTTCTTAGCTCGTGAAGACTATGGGCTACACTGGCAAAATTTGGTACAAATCGGCGGTAATATGTGCACAGCCCAAGGAAACTTCTCAATTCATGCAGATTCTGTGGTCTTGGCCAATCCTTTACTGCCTCTATCTTTTCATTCGCTGTACAGACACCTTCTGTCGTTACCTTGTGGCCCAAATAATTTACTTCCCTTTTAAACAGCGTACACCTTTTGGGACTTAACTTCAGACCAGCGCCAGCTATTCTCTGGAAAACTTCCTCCAAGTTCTTAAGATGTTCATCAAAATTCTTGCCCAATACGATGATGTCGTCCAGGTACACCAAGCATGTTTTCCAATGTAGTCCTTTCAGTACCTGGTCCATGAGTCTCTCAAAAGTAGCTGGTGCATTACAAAGTCCAAAAGGCATCACTGTAAATTGCCAAAGACCATCACCGACACTGAAGGCTCTTTTCTCTTTATCTTCCTCCTTCACATCCACTTGCCAGTAGCCGCTTTTCAAGTCCAGCGTGGAAAACCATTTCGTACCAGATAGCGAGTCCAGAGTGTTGTCAATTCTTGGCAATGGGTAGCTATCCTTTTTCGTTACGTCATTCAACTTCCGGTAGTCCACGCAAAACCTCATTTTTCCATCCTTCTTCTTTACAAGTACTACCGGTGAGCTCCCTGGACTAGCTGATGGTTCGATGACGCCGCTGTCGCTCATTTCTTGAATGATTTGACTCACAACTTCCCGCTTCGCCAGTGGAACACTACGTGGAGCTTGACGGATCGGCCTCGCTCCCTGGACTAGCTGATGGTTCGATGACGCCGCTGTCGCTCATTTCTTGAATGATTTGACTCACAACTTCCCGCTTCGCCAGTGGAACACTACGTGGAGCTTGACGGATCAGCCTCGCATCGTCAATTTGATGTTTCACAACGTTGGTGCGGCCTGGTATGAAACCATCCTGGTCAAAGATTTTCGCGTACTTTAGGAGCAGTTGTTTTGCCTTACTCTGATAGGCTTCCTCTAGCCCTTGCGTCTATGCCGTGATGTCGTTTGAAAGATCAGTATTACTAAATGAAACGTGTTCCTGGAGCTGTTCACAGTTAATAACTACTTCGGCCTCTTGGCATCTTCCCAAAATAGTTCCTTTGGTCAAATTGAATGGGGACTTGAACTAATTGAGTACTCTTACCGGAATACGTCCATCTTGTTTTGTCATAGCCAGGGTTTTTCCTACAAGTATGTTCAGTGCTGATTTATTTGCTGCTTCGACAACCCACAATTTGTTTGTCCCACAATCTCCATCAACCTTTGCCCAGATGACTGCTTCTGATTTTGGTGGTATTTGCTGACTCTCTTCCACCAGCACTCGTTTACTGCTGTAGCCTCTCTCGTAGTCCAAATTAAGTGGCACATCCATGTTCTTATATCGCATCGTCTTGCTTTGCATGTCGATCTTGATGCCCTGGTCGAAGAAGTCCACTCCAATTATGATTTCATCAACAATTTCTGCCACTATAAAATTTTGTACTACCGTGACGTTCCCAATTGCGACTTCACATTCTACTTCTCCAATTACCTGGGTGTCCTCTCCCGTGGCTGAACGTAATCTTGCTCCAAGCAATGGTCTTATCTTTTTGTTGACTAAATCCGCTCGAATGATGGAATGAGATGCACCCGTATCTACAATCAGTAAACGTTCCTTTCCGTCCACATGTCCTCCAACAGTAAGACTGCTCGATCTTCTTCCAATCTGCGAGATAGATATTATGGGGCATTCAATTGCGGGAGCCAGCTTGTGCCTCTTGCGGCTGACTCGATTTAGTTTAACGATTGAGTGGTCTTGGGGATTTGCTCATCACCTTCTGCTCTGCGTTTACGATCACCCACATTGTTGGAGCTATTGGGACCGCTGCTGCAATGTCGTGCAATATGACCTGGGTTGCCGCACTTGAAACATTTAATAACTCCGGCATTTTTCTGTTGTGATCCCTTCAGTGCTTCCAAAATTGTGTCTACCCAATCTGGTCTTTCCACTTCCACACGATGAGCTTTGTATGCTGGTTTACTCAATAGTGAGGCCGTTTCCTGAGTCAATGCATGTGATACCGTTTCAGCAAATGTCAGCTTTGGGTTTGCGTATGTAGCTCGCTTCGTTTCCACGTCCCGTATGCCATTTATGAAACTGGATTTTTACCCTTTCAGTGTATTCCACGGGTGCGTCCGCATTTGCAAGATGAGCCAATCTTTCAATATCTGAAGCAAACTCCTGCAATGTCTCATTTGCTTTTTGGTAGCGGTTTTGCAACTCAATTTGGAATATCTGTTTCCTATGCTCGCTTCCGTAACGTCTCTCTAAAGCGCTCATCAATGTTTCGTAGTTGTTCCGCTCGTACTCTGCGATGGTCTGTAAGATTTCCGCAGCTGGTTCTTTTAAAGCTACGAACAATGCAGCAACTTTATCTTCCACATTCCAGTTGTTCACTGCTGCGGTCTTCTCAAACTGTAGCTTGAAGACTTGGAAAGGAACAGAACCGTCAAAAGATGGAGTTTTTACCTTCGTATTACTCGCAGAAGCAGCCGGCCGATTAAGTTGCAATTCCTGTATACGACCTCTCAACGCATCCACCTCTGCCTCGAATTTTTCTTCAAACTGCATTATTTTTTCGTCCATGCGCGCTTCGAGTTTTGATGATATACGCGCCCTTTTGCTTCTAGTTGTACTGTTATGCGTGTTCTTGTTCTTTCAGTTGGGTTGCCATATATGTCTTTTGTTCTTCCAGCTGTGATGACATATTTGTGGATATTTGTGATAACATTTCTGTTATACGTGCCTCTTGTGCTTCAATCTTCGCTATTATACGGTTCTCCTGCGATTCCAGCTGTGATGACATAGATGTTTTCTGTTATTCCAGTTGTATAGAAATTTGTGTTACCTGTGCTTCAATCTTCGATGTTATGCGTGTCTCCTACGATTCCAATTGACATGCCACTGTCGATGTTTGAGCAGTTATTGCAGCCAATATCATGTTCAAGTCTGTGCTCGTAGCTGTCTGCGATGTTTCGTTTTTCTCTTCAATTTTTGTTGTTGTTTCGTCCCCATCAGGATAAAAGACAAACTCGTCCACATCAATTCCTTGCGACTCCATTACCTCTCGTAGCCGTACTTGAAGTTCGATCGTATTGTCGGTTGTATTTAATCCACGGTTCTCCAACTCCTTTTTCAGTTGCTGGATCTTCAATTCACTGAACTTTGCCATGTCCAAGTTGTATTCCCAATCTTCGGAATTTATTCAACAATTCCTCTTCTGACACCAATTGTAACGAATTTGTTGCAAATCCTCTTATTTGCCCTTTTGCTAGGTTCGTATCGCTAAACTGTTGAATAAATAACTCCAATATTGAATAATGGAAAAATGGCCTTTATTAAAATACTTCACAATAACACTCAAACTGTGCAACGAATAGCTTAATAACCAAACTGATAGCTTAAGTGAAACTGACATTGAAAGTAATACTGCTATTGCTCGCTAGATATCGTCTTAATCGAAACTCAAATCAAACTGAATTACAGCGCATCTACATCTGTCGCCTTTTATACTCTTTGGTTTCCTCGTTCGAATTTTTCTAGAATCTACTAGCATTGTCCATGAGCTCTCAAACTTCTCAGCTATAACTAAAATTGCACAATTTTATACATCTTTTAGGCGCTGCCAGAATCTACTAGTCCAGTAGCTCTCAAACTTCTCAGATATATGCATGTGTTAGTGCATTGACTCTCCGCTGCTCCTCGTATACGTACATGGTACATATATGTAGACGCAGTTATTGTTTCGTTTATGTAGATACATAATGATTGAATTATTGATGTGAATGTTTGTAGTTTACAGTCTCTCGCGCACACATAGGCGTATAAGTAAATGCATCTGTGTGTGACATCTCTCGGCTGCCTTATATATGTGTATACATGATTTGATTATTGACGTAAATATCGCTTAGCATGGCCTTAGTGATGGTATAGCTTAGTGATGCTAATATCCGTGACAATACTTTTAGTTACACGTCTGCACCGTGTGACGTGTGTGGTGATTGAAACTAATTTTGTATTTAGATATATAACAACTTTTTATTAATTAAATAACACTCCTAAATGTATGCGTATACAATATTTTTAAATTTTTTCAGCCTGAATGGAAATTTTTTTGATTGCTGAAAAATCAAAATAATGAAAATAAAATTAATGAATAAACTAATGAAATTACAAAGTATATAAAGTTAAAGTAAAATTTATAATGTACTATCAAACCCGGCAGATGTTGTTCCGCCCTAAATTTGGCATATCTGCATACATTTTAATAAGCTTTTTCCGTCTAACTCAGCCCTACCCCTCTACACTTTTTCCTAATCTCTTTATTCACTCCTCCCTCCGTCTTTTTCGCTTCATCTGCACCTTCGTCTCATTCTATCTCTTTCTCAGTCTCCTTCTCTCTTTTGTTTTCTCTCAAGTTTTTTCCTTCTTCTTCATCTGTTATTTTCAGTCCCAGAGGGTGGTATGTATTTTGTTCCAGTCCCACTCCGAGTCTCAGTCCCAGTCCTAGTCCTAATGCCAGTCCAAGTCATCTCTATTATACTTCCCGAAAAAAAGCATCGTAAACACTAATATAGGCAAATTTTTATACGACATTTCAGGCAAATCGAATAGGACGTATGCAAATAAGTATGTGGGCATTATTAATTCATGTCTTTATTTCGGCTTCGCATGCATATTTATCAGTTTTGCCAAGTTGATGCGACTAAATCGAATATCACAATCATCTTCAGAGCTCTCGTCAACAGCTTTTATTTGATATCCATAATACGCACACATTCTAGCGGTATCTGGGTGCATGTTTTGGCCTATATCTCGAGACCCTAGTCACTCAGCGGTGTAAAACTTATTCTGTATTATAGCACACATCAACAGCATCAATTTGAAACCCATAATATAAAAACACATTCTAGGTGTATCCGGGTCCATGTTTTGGCCTATATCTGGAGACCGTAGTCACCCAGCGGTGTAAAATTTACACTGTACTAAAGCATACATCAACAGCTTCAATTTGATACCCATAATGTAAAAACACATTCTAGGTGTACCCGGGTCCACGTTTTGGGCTATATCTCGAGACCCTATCCTCCCAGTTGTATGAAAATTTTCCTGTACTATAGCACTCATCAACAGCTTTCATTTGATATCCATATTGTATAAACACATTCTAGGGCTATATCTCGAGACCCTAGCCTCCCAGTTGTATGAAACATTTCCTGTACTATAGCACTCATCACCAGCTTTCATTTAATATCCATATTGTATAAACACATTCTAGGGATACCCGGGTCCACGTTTTGGGCTATATCTCGAGACCCTAGCCTCCCAGTTGTATGAAAATTATTCTGTAATATAGCACTCATCAACAGCTGTCATTTGATATCGATATTGTATAAACACATTCTAGGAGTACCCGGGTTAACGTTTTGGACTATATTTCGAGACCCTAGCCTCCCAGTTGTATGAAAATTATCCTGTATTATAGCCCTCATCAACAGTTTACATTTGATATCCATATTGTATACACACATTCTAGGGGTACCCGGGTCCACATTTTGGGCTATAACTCGGGACCCTTCCCTCCCAGTTGTATGAAAACTATCCTGTAGTATAGCATACCATAATTCGCACACATTCTAGCGGTATCCGGGTCCATGTTTTGGCCTATATCTCGAGACCCTAGTCACTCAGCGGTGTAAAACTTACTCTGTATTATAGCACACATCAACAGCATCAATTTGATACCCATAATATAAAAACACATTCTAGGTGTATCCGGGTCCATGTTTTGGCCTATATCTCGAGACCGTAGTCACCCAGCGGTGTAAAACTTACTCGGTACTAAAGCATACATCAACAGCTTCAATTTGATACCCATAATGTAAAAACACATTCTAGGTGTATCCGGGTCCTCGCTTTGTGCTATATCTCGAGAACCTATCCTCCCAGTTGTATGAAAATTATCCTGTACTATAGCACTCATCAACAGCTTTTATTTGATATACATATTGTATAAACACATTCTAGGGATACCCGGGTCCACGTTTTGGGCTATATCTCGAGACCCTAGCCTCCCAGTTGTATGAAAATTTTCCTGTACTATAGCACTCATCAACAGCTTTCATTTGATATACATACATATTGTATAAACACATTCTAGGGGCAACCAGGTCCACGTTTTGGGCTATATCTCGAGACCGTAGCCTCCCAGTTGTATGAAAATTATCCTGCACTATACCACTCATCAATAGTTTTCATTTGATATCCATATTATATAAACACATTCTAGGGGACCCGGGCCCACGTTTTGGGCTATATATCGAGACCCTTCCCTCCCAGTTGTATGAAAATTATTCTGTATTATAGCACACATCAACAGCTTTCATTTGATATCCATATTGTATAAACACATTCTAGGGGTACCCGGGTCCACGTTTTGGGCTATATCTCGAGACCCTAGCCTCCCAGTTGTATGAAAACTATCCTGTACTATAGCACTCATCAACAGTTATCATTTGATATCCATATTGTATAAACACATTCTAGGGGTACCCGGGTCCACGTTTTGGGCTATATCTCGTGACCCTAGCCTCCCAGTTGTATGAAAATTATCCTGTACTATAGCACTCATCAACAGCTTTCATTTGATATCCATATTGTATAAACACATTCTAGGGGTACCCGGGTCCACGTTTTGGGCTATATCTCGAGACCCTAGCCTCTCAGTTGTATGAAAATTTTCCTGTACTATAGCACTCATCAACAGCTTTCATTTGATATACATACATATTGTATAAACACATTCTAGGGGTACCCGGGCCCACGTTTTTGGCTATATCTCGAGACCCTAGCCTCCCACTTGTATGCAAATTATCCTGTACTATAGCACTCATCAACAGCTTTCATTTGATATCCATATTGTATAAACACATTCTAGGGGTACCCTGGTCCACGTTTTGGGCTATATCTCGAGACCGTAGCCTCCCAGTTGTATGAAAATTATCCTGCACTATACCACTCATCAACTGTTTTCATTTGATATCCATATTGTATAAACACATTCTAGGGGTACCCGGGCCCACGTTTTGGGCTATATATCGAGACCCTTCCCGCCCAGTTGTATGAAAATTATTCTGTATTATAGCACACATCAACAGCTTTCATTTGATATCCATATTGTATAAACACATTCTAGGGGTACCCGGGTCCACGTTTTGGGCTATATCTCGAGACCCTAGCCTCTCAGTTGTATGTAAATTATCCTGTACTATAACACTCATCAACAGCTTTCATGTGATATCCATATTGCATAAACACATTCTAGGGGTAGCCGGGTCCACGTTTTTGGCTATATCTCGAGACCCTAGCCTCCCACTTGTATGCAAATTATCCTGTACTATAGCACTCATCAACAGCTTTCATTTGATATCCATATTGTATAAACACATTCTAGGGGTACCCGGGTCCACGTTTTGATCTCAAGACCCTAGACACGTAGCGAAAAAAAGGTAGACGTTGGCCGATTCTCAGACCTACCCAATATGTTCACAAAATTTCATGAGAATCGGTTCAGCCGTTTCGGCGGAGTTCAGCCTCTAAAACCGTGACAGAAGAATTTTATATATTAGATTTTGATTTTTTTCTAAAAAAAATCATAACTCAAGAATGGCTAAACCGATTTGGGACTTCAAAAATTTCATGGCAATCTTTCTATACGTTCTCGAGTTATGGAGTGACAATCAAAATGTACACTTCTTTTTATATATATAGATAAAGGGAATCCTACATTACTCCCCCTCAAGAAAATTTAACATTAAACATATTGAACATAACTCTCTTTTTATGTGAATTATTGGTGTTGTTTGGGTCTGTTGTTCCGATTATTGCAGGTTTTAGTATGTCAATTGGAATAGTTTTAATATTATTATTGATTTCAAGCTTAAATCATTTCTGGCCTTTTTCCACAATTTTGTAAGGTCCTTCATGTGGTTGTTGTAATGAGTGTTTATTAATGACCCGAACAAATGCAAATTTACAAGTTTGAAGATCTTTTGGAACATAAATTCCAGTATCAGAATGTTTATGATGACTTAAATTTGATCTAATATTTCGAAAATGTTCACGTAAATTACTTGAAATTTCAGTTGATGAGAAATTTTCAGCTGATGGCACAACAAGTTCCCCCGGCAAACGTAAATTTTGGCCAAAAACCATTTCCGCTGATGTAGCCAAAATATCTTCTTTTTAAGTTGATCTTAAAACCAGAAGAATGATAGGTGATTGATCATACCAAGTATTTATTCCATCCCTAGCCATAATAGTAGCTTTTAGCTGTCTATGAAATCTCTCAACAATATCATTACTCCGATTATTGTATATTGTTGCGCATGTGCCAACACTTTCTACTTCATTACTACTATGTAACGAGAAACAAGTTTTTTCCAATGTTTGTATTTTTAATAACCATTAAATTAATGAAATTTTACGAAGATTATTCATTAATTCGTGGTTATTATATTGTATATAAACAGTGTTCATCATAAACCAAGTGATTCGGCTCTTAAAATAACGCAATTGTGCGGGAACAATATGTTCCAGACAAATCTCTTTTTTGTGGATAACTTTTAAACGGGTCAAAAAAGTTAACTTTCGCTTTCGGATTCGTAATCTACATAAACGTATATACGCGTCTTTTGATACCTCAAATTTCGGCGTGGACTCCACTATAATGGAGAAATATTTTGGTTCTCTCACGTTGTTCATTATATTTTTTTGGGTATGTTCTTTCTTCTTTTCCATCTTTTCCTTATTTTCTTCGCCCCGCACACACCAGGTCTTCATTTCCATTCGATAAGCGATGTGTAGCATACATTCCATGCATCGTATCCAAGAATGTAAAGGGGAAATTCCGAAAGAAAGCATGCTTTTGTCAACATTTCGCTCTGACAGGGCTCGCATATTGTTCATAACTTTTGGAGAAGCCCCACATATGTAGCACTTTTGCGGTGATGTATATGCCGACACCGCGGTGCAATCTTTGCCATGAATCATGCCCAACACAAACGTTGATTTCACCAGTAAGTTTAGGTTATCTGTTTGAATTGTTGTAGGACGAAGACTGGAAATTTGATCTTGAACAGATTGCACCTCCTTTGCAATTACATATCGTGTTTCTTTTGTAAAAACAAATTTTATCGGGCGGCAGTATATCGTGGAAGATGGAGCAGGATTACTCCAAACTATTACTTTTCGTTTGTTAACCATTATATACATTTGAAGGAGTACTAGTGAAATGAAAAACATACTAGTGTCCGATTTGTTTTCTTCCGAAAATTGATTTTTGTAACAGCTATGCTCAGCTCCATCACATCCCCATTTTATAATTGCATTTAGTTCTTTAACCTCAGGAATAGAAAGCAATACCTCTTCTTGTGCAAGATACAATCTTCGTAAGCTGTGATCAATCAGGGACTGCAATTCAATTTCAGCATAGTTTTCCGTTACGGTAATTTTTTCAGGATAGCATAAAATCTTTTAAAAAGTTATATGAAGGATATATTTTTCTGTTAACTTCTGAAGTGTGCAGCCGGATCAGGGAGTATTCATATGTTGAAAGATTTGAGTCAACTATCATCACAATTGCTTGATCTGGTGACAAACTTTTCTTATTTTCTTCAGATTGTCGTTACTTTTTGATTGCAGTGCCTCTTGATGGTGATGCCCTGGACAACTTCTCAAGTATTTTTGCAGAATTTCTTTTCCCTGATGATCGTAATTTCAATTCCGCTGCCATTAACAGTTGATCATTGTCGACATTGTTCATTATTTCCTTAGCTTTTCGTTTTTTTGTGCGCATAGATGACTCAGAGAAGTTTTTTGTTGGCTTCCCCGGCTAACCTAACCCCCGGCTTAGGAATATCACGAGAATTGCATGGCTCAACATCAAGCATATAATCTGTAAAATCCAGATTTTCTGATAACTATTCAGAGATTTTGCTCAATAAATCTACTTGTAGATCGAAAACAACATACGAATATTATAAGTTAACTAGATGATGTATCTTTTTAATTTTGAATAATCCACATCTCTTCCAATTATAATCAAAATATGGTTTAGTATGGCTTTGTCCGTTTCTCCATCTTTGCTTTTTAGCAAAACTTCAAAGAGTGCATTTCGTGAAATAGCCATAACTAGTTCATGGTATAGTAAAATTTGGTACAGTGCAGTTGGTTTTACTTCAATGCAGTCCGTCTTTGGTATGATTCATTTTTAGCTTTGTTCTCTATTTATATAGTCTTAGCCCACGCGTTTTATTATATCACTTGTCATAGGATAAGAAACTGGGTTTTTACGGGAAAATAATACCTGCTAATGCTTAACAAAAATATACTTACCAATTTCTTTGTTTTAAAGATCCACCTAAGATCTCAAACTCCGAGCGAGATTTAGGTAGGTTTATGTGATGTATACATATATATGTATATTCCCGAAGCACTCAATTGTTTAGAAGTATCACCCATAATAGGCGACCCCCGGTAGGCGTGCATACATAAGTTGATGGGATAAGTGCACAACTCGTTAACAATGGGAAAACTCATATGACAAACAATGAAGGTTATTCAGTGCACAAGTTTCCTTTTTCTGGGTTTTTACCATTTCAGGTATAACTTTCTTTTTTTGGGATCTAGTATTGTAGACTTGAATTGAGGACATTCCATTGTTAGGTCACTGCGCTTCATACGTGGGCGAGGGCATAGAGACCTTAAGTTGGCGATTACAAAGAAAAACGCAAAATTTCGCAATCTTTTATCTGAAAAATGTGTACGTATTTGTTCAATGGAGTTGGGCGGAATCAGGCAAGTTTTATTCTATTGAAAACGAAAAATTTTCTAAGCTTTCCAAACTTTTAGTGGCTGTCTAAAACTAAAAAAAAAATTTTTTTTAAATGCCTACGTGGCTGAAACTTACCAATGCTGTTATAAGCTACGCAAGTATGTTAAATAGAATAGTTTGAAGTCAAAACAGTTATCGAAAAATCTACCACGTGGCCACAAAATAGGTAAAAAATTTTGGACTGTGAAATGATTTTTACACTTGTTTCAATTATCCAAGTTTCATAATGCTTATCATGGTGATCGTGGGTTTTTTACTTTGTTGTGTATACATTTTCTTAACAGTTGGTTATTAATCTGTTGCATGTCAAAACATTTTTGAGATTGGAGAACATTATTTTTTGGACTTTTGGCATCCCAAAAGTGAAAAAAGTTACACTGTGCGTAGGTGAGGTTGACAGTTGCGGAAGCTTTGAAGTTATATAAGCTTTGTATTGCGATTTTCAACCCCTTGAATGACTCCTCGTGTTGTGTTGCGTTATACATAATAAAGCCGTTAATTATGCACTCGGGGGCCGCTGCTGTGGTGTGGAGCTGCGTGTCTTATTTTTCTTATGGCGGGAAACACTCCCCGAAGGTTCTGGGGAATTTTATAGATGTTGAGTGTCCTTTGCCTGCAGTTTTTAACAAAACAGGAACAAGAAAAAATCTGATGTGGTATGACTTCGAATTAAAACATGGTTCAATGTTCTCAGCTTTAAAGAAATATTTTATCCGTCAGTGTATAGATATTTGTCATTGAAATAATATTTTATTATTGCATGTATAACTATTTATTAAATATGTAACATCGAGTAATTTTTACAACACAAAAATTTAGTGCTTCAACAAATTAAAAACAACTGAGCAAACAGCATTATGTGATATGTTCTAAGTAGAAGCGGTGTTGCCAGTGGGATCACGGGGGTCATGATGCATATGGGAAGAGCCCTGAGTAGGTTCCCCGGTTGTTTCGTGTCCACGCACAAGATAAATAGTTGTTTGACAATTCGGGCAAGTTGTGCATAGTTCGGGTTCGGCGACACTTGCAATTGATGGTTGCATGGGTTGCTGTTGCTGATAATGTTGCTTACGGGAGTCCGATGCCAACTGCACGTACGTTTTAGTTAAAGCAAAGATTTAAATTAAGAGAAAACAAATGTACACATTTTTTATTTATAAATATTCAAAAAGAAGTAGGAAGAATAATTTACATGTGATTCTTTGTACGACTGTTTTTTACCCTGCTCCAGGATTGACGATTTTTGTGACTGATATATAGGTTGCTGTTGTTGTAAGTTTTCTGTTACTTGTTGAGTTGGTTGATGAGATTGAGAAGTTGGATGAATTTGTGTTAAATGTGGCGGAGACTGCTGCTTTGATTGATATTGTATCTGCGTACGAGAAGCATCTCCTTGTGCCTGAAGTTGTAATGCATATATATAAGCATATTAGTTTTTATATGCGGACGTAAGTATTTACTTTACCATTGAATTTAGGTGCCCTGCATGATCATAATTATCATTTAGACCCTGTTTTAAGGAAAGTAAATTAAATTAATTTAATATACGTATGATAATAAATTTCGAAAGTATAATACGAAAAGGGCATATCTGACATATTTTTGTAGTCGGGACAGAGCAACTTGAAGTATAGAGAATATAGTCCGACCAAAAGATCGGCTTTGGTTTGCCGATAAATCGGCAATATCTTCATATTCGCATAAGAAAATGTTTTCTTTAACTCGAACAGCGATTAAAGCTCATTTATTGTGAATGCTTCATTTCAAAACCCAAAGCCCAATCCTTAGCCAAAGCTTTGTGTTCTTTACGGAAATAAAACTTAAAAATATCGTTTTGGCGAACGCAGTATGTTTTGAGGATAAAATCTGCTATCAGTTGGTCACTTCATAAGGATTGTTGTTGTTGTTGTTGTAGCGATAAGGTTACTCCCCGAAGGCTTTGGGAGTGTTATCGATTTGATGGTCCTTTGCCGGATACAGATCCGGTACGCTCCGGTAACACAGCTCCATTAAGGTGCTAGCCCAACCATCTCGGGAACGATTTATATGGCCACATTAAACCTTCATGCTAACCATTTCTCCCCACCCCCAAGTTCCATGAGGAGCTTGTGGTCGCCACAGCCTCGTCTGTTAGTGAAACTGGATTCGCCGCTCGAAGGTGAGGTTGACAAATGGGTTTGGAGAAGCTATGTATTACGCTGGCATCCTGAAAAGGTTGCGCTACACAACCCCTTGAATCTGGTATTTTAGTCGCCCCTTACGACAGGCATACCTACCGCGGGTATATTCTGACCCCTAACCCGCTGGGGGTATATATTCTTGTAAAATTTTAACATTTGAGTTGTTTCCGTGGTTTCCAATATAAAATTTTAATAAAGCATAGCACATGTGGCATTTAAGTATGCCTAAGTAAGTCTAAGTATATTGACGTAAATTGAAGCACACTACACAGCACAACATATACTTACTTACTTAGTTAATTGGCGCTTAACCGTCTAAACGGTTATGGCCGTCCAACAAGGCGCGCCAGTCGCTCCTTCGCTCCGCCAAACGGCGCCAATTGGTCACACCAAGGGAGTTTAAATCGTTTTCCACCTGGTCCTTCCAACGGAGTGGGGGCCGCCCTCTACCTCTGCTTCCATAGGCGGGTTCCGATAGAAACACTTTCTTGGCCGGAGCATCATCTTTCATTCGCATAACATGGCCTAGCCAGCGCAGCCGCTGCGTTTTAATTCGCTGGACTATGTTGATGTCTGCGTATAGCTCGTAAGGTTAAATATATGTAGTCGTATAGTGTTTCTTTTCATTTTAGTAAAACTGAGGAGTTTCATATTGTTAGACGAAATTATATTTATTTTCGTACTTAACATTTAATCGGCCATTAAATAACTAGCTTTTCTATATAAATTCTTCTCGTCAATAGTCGGTAATTATGAAAAAAATTAGGTTAGGTTAGGTTAGGTGGTAGCTGCCCTGATAAGGGAAGCTCACTTGGACAACATGAAGGTCCGTTGTGATACCACATACAATAAAATAACGGTGACTAGATATAGCTACTTGAAGAATCATTGGGTAGCAACGATAAAGTTCCGAATGATATCGATCTCAACCTTGGATAAATCCTCGGGAGATCCAAGTGGGTCTCGACCGAAGTACTTTCGCCTAGTTCTGGCAAAAGCTGGGCAATCATGCATAAAGTGATTTGATGATTCCACCTCATCATCCTTCGTACAGCTGCAGCAGGATGGAGTTTCCAGTATATTGAGACGTACCGCATGGATACCCATGGGGCAGTGCCCTGTCAAAGCCCCAATGACTCTTGATAGGTGAGCCTTAGTGAACCCAATTATTTCGGCAGACCTCCTGCCATCCACTTCCGGCCAGAAATATATTTCTACCCTGCAAGGGGTGGTGTCCGCCCAACGTATTCTGAGCTGACTCGAGGCCCAGCTATGGAGGAGCAAACCACAGGTGGCCAGCGAAATCCCGAAATCCCTACAGCCATCCTTCATCCGGTTCAGTTGTACCGATGCGGGCTAAGAGTTCTGCTTGAGAGTGGGATGAACGTTGTATAGGGAGCAGTTATCGACATATAATAGTCAGTCCTGTCCGGGAGAAAGTCAAACCCGGTAAGAGGGCTAGAGTGTCTGAAGTTAGAAAGCCCAATATCTGCTGGATGTATGTTCAGCATGACATTCAGTGCCAAGGTAGGGGGTGTGCGAAGAAATATTAGAGATGCCGATTTTTTTTTCTTAGAGTTAAACCATCTTTAAAATATATATAGAAATGTTTAAATGTAAAATTTGTAAGAATAAGTTCATCGATAATGAAACTTACCATCGCCATATGTACGCCCATAGGGACAGCGACGCTTGCAATTTTGTTTGTTTTCACGACAATTATAATAAGAAGTTTTCTACTTATAATTGTTAGAAGGTGCATTTCTCACGAAATCACCGAAATATTTATAAAGTACATCACAGAAATAATATATTTTCATCAGAAAGTTACCAATGCAATGTGGTAAAATGCAAGTATGTTGGACTCAGCGTCAAAGAAATATACATATGTGCACGCTTAATGAAACATTTTTTGTAGCACAAAAAAAAGAGAGGCAGAGAGAGAGAACAATAAGCGCTGCAAATTTGAACAGTTTTGTGTGTATTAAGTTACCACACTCTAAATTCTTTTCGCTGTTTTTACAACGATAATGTTGGAGCTGCGTAACTTAATACACACAAAACTCTTTTCTTTGATGCTGAGTCCAACATACTTACATTTTACCACATTGCATTGGTAACTTTCTAATGAAAATATATTATTTCTGTGATGCACCTTATAAATATTTCGGTGATTTCGTGAGAAATGCACCTTGTAACAATTATAAGAAGAAAACTTCTTATTATAATTGTCGTGAAAACAAACAAAATTGCAAGCGTCGCTGTCCTTATAGGCGAACATATGGCGATGGTAAGTTTCATTATCGATGAACTTATTCTTACAAATTTTACATTTAAATATTTCTATATATATTTTTAATTAATATCTTAAATTATCTTCTCACTACACAATATAAGAATATTTTTTACCGACCGAATTTGCAAACGCGACTTTTCTCGGTAAAATTTATTTCAGAACTAAGAGAGAGAATGCGTTGCATGTTGAGAGCAAAGCGCTCGCTGAGAGCATTTACACATATTTGATTTCAAGTATAAGAATAACGCTACGTTAATTGTGCATTTTTGGTCACATTTAAAATTTTTCAGCATTTTATGTTTAATTTCTAAACATTCTCAGTAGCAAAATCTAAGTTTGTTATACTTTGTGTTTGAAATTATACCTTTTGTGACTTTTCGCGGAAACTAAGCAGAAATGAATATGATTTTAAGCAGCAGCAAGAGATTCAACATAAAATTACCATGATAACTGTCGTTAAATCAATCAAAAAGTTTAGAGTGTACCATTATGGCTGTAAAAACAACCAAAAAAGTTTAGAGTGTAGATGTAGCGTATGTATGTATTCTGAGTAACATGGGAAAAATCGGTAGAGGGTACAGACCGCGAATTTGTATTTTTATAATTTTCTGTGTTTCTATATTATCAACCAGCTTTATAATTTTTGTCTAGGGAAGTGCACGGGCGTCGTGGTGTGCGGGTAATCTGCTGCGCCTACCACACCGTTGAGACTAGGTTCAAGTGACGGGCAAAGCAACATAAAAAATTTATAAAATAATTTTTTTTCCAATTAGAAAACAGTTTTTCTAAGAGGGGTCGCCCCTCTAAGTATATTTCTACCATCAAAAGCTTCTCTGTGAAAGTTTATCTAAATTGCAGCTGCCGTTAGGGGTCGGCGTAAAATATGAAGGCCCCGTCCCGGAAGAGAAGCTTGGATTAAATCTGATCGGAGATAACTTATAATACAGCTACCAAAGGAATCGGTTGAGGCTTCGAAAAAAATCGTTAGATGCTATCACCGATCAAGTCAGTAGGGGCTACCGAAAAAAATTGTAGAGGCCAAGGTTTTTTTTCGCGTGTAGTGAATATACCGGTTTATAAGACCTTTTTCAAGCTATTAAAAAACACGTTGCGAAAGGTGGCGTATGTTGTCGAAGGTTTTGAGTATGATAAAAATGCTGCAAAGTTCATTTACGGTGGGGTTCAGCCTTTGTGATGGCGAAATGCGGAAAGTTTCAATAACGATATTCAGACTGTACTTTTTGTTATTGCTAAGCAGTAAAGGTGGAACCATGCGTAGAAGTTCCACAAGTGGGGAAAGCTTCTGACCGCCATTCAACAGGGAATGGCCAGACCGATTATTTTTCATGCGGTTCGAGCAATTTACTACTGACGGTCGTTTGCGGCCAAGTATTCTCTGGGTAGCAACTGAACATCAATTTAGAGGTGAGGGTGATTCCGTTATCGCGAGTTTTATTTTCACCCGAAAATATTCACAGTTTTTGTTCACCCCATCGCAGAGGGTGGGGAAACAATTTTTCGTGTTCGAAAAAGATTTCACCTTATCGGCAACTCTTTGCTCGGGAAGCCCAAATTTGTTCACTTATATTTTACAGGCGAACGAGGGGAAAACAAAATGTAAGTAATTTCTTGTTTTGAAATTTGATACTGTTATAATTATATGTACTTTTATTATTACAAAAAAATCAATAAATAATGCACAATCGGAAGTTGAGTGGAAAAAAGTGAAATTCCTGTATTACTAAGTATGTAAATTCTATTTTTTATGACAACGTATCAGTCGGTCATGTCATCGATTGTGTACAAAGCAACGGTTCCAAGATGTTGAGCACCTCACTGAAACAAGATTGGCTAAGATCCACTTCCTGGTCCTTTCCAACGCCTTTTCCCTATGCGAAAAAACGCAAACATGTACTCAACTTTATAATTGGTGGAACTCCAAATTTTTGCTTCAATGGTGGCAAGGAGTTGGTAAGAATTAACTTGTTATTCAATAGTGCTGAAAATAGTAATCTTTAGCTTACAATGAATCATTTAGCTCCAAAGGGTTAGAACTGTCCCTTAATTGCCTCCGAATCCCTTTCACATTTATATTCTCCTCGCGCTCAATCATTACCAACCTAAGTGCAATACTAAACATTATTTTATAAATTTTTTATTTCTTTTTTTGTTGTATTTTAAGGAAATATATGCTTGGTTACAAAATTTACACAATTGTAAGTAAATTATTTGTTCACTGCCAATTTAGAGTAGATCATCAGCTGTTTCGAAGCGAATTTTTGTTCGCCCGAAATTGCCGATAGGCGGAAAAAGTTCACCCAAACAAAATAAGTGAAGGCGGACACTTTTCCGCGTGAACTTCGCGATAAGGGTGAAAGTGAGAAGGCGACACAATTTATAGGCCACGATACTATACTCGGTTTAAGGACTAGCTAGGGGATTTTCATCGGTCTGTCCACCACAAGGCGGCTCCAATCAGGCGCCTGTCATAGATCAAGCGGCTTGCTATATAAACATGCAAGCAATACTTTCATCCCCGTCAATCAAAAGAAAACAAGTAAGGAAGGTTAAGTTCGGGTGTAACCGAACATTAAATACTCAGTTGAGAGCTATGGTGACAACATAAGGGAAAATAACCATGTAGGAATATGAACCGAGGGAAACCCTGGAATGTGTTTGTATGACATGTGTATCAAATGAAAGGCATTAAAGAGTATTTTATGAGGGAGTGGGCCATAGTTCTATAGGTGGACGCCATTTAGGGATATAGCCATAAAGGTGGATCAGGGTTGACTCTAGAATTTGTTTGTACGATATGGGTATCAAATGAAAGGTGTTCATGAGTATTTTAAAAGGGAGTAATCCTTTGTTCCATAGGTGGACGCCGTTTCGAGATATCGCCATAAAGGTGGACCAGGGGTGACCCTAGAATTTGTTTGTACAATATGGGTATCAAAAGAAAGGTGTTAATGAGTATTTTAAAAGGGATTGATCCTTAGTTCCATAGGTGTACGCCGCTTCGAGATATCGCCATAAAGGTGGGCCAGGGGTGACCCTAAAATTTGTTTGTACAATATGTGTATCAAACGAAAGGTGTTAATGAGTATTTTAAAAGGGAGTGGACCTTAGTTCTATAGGTGGGCGCCGTTTCGAAATATCGCCATAAAGGTGGACCAGGGGAGACTCTAGAATGTGTTTGTACGATATGGGTATCAAATGAAAGGTGTTAATGAGTATTTTTAAAAGGGAGTGGGCCTTCGTTCTATAGGTGTTCGCCTTTTCGATATATCGCCATAAAGGTGGACCAGGGGTGACTCTAGAATATGTTTGTACGATATGGGTATCAAATGAAAGGTGTTAATGTGTATTTTAAAAGGGCGTGGGGCTAAGTTCTATAGGACGCATTTTCGAGATATCGCCATAAAGGTGGACCAGGGGTGACTCTAGAATTTGTTTGTACAATATGGGTATCAAAAGAAATGTGTTAATGAGTATTTTAAAAGGGAGTAATCCTTAGTTCCATAGGTGGACGCCGTTTCGAAATATCGCCATAAAGGTGGGCCAGGGGTGACCCTAAAATTTGTTTGTACAATATGTGTATCAAACGAAAGGTGTTAATGAGTATTTTAAAAGGGAGTGGACCTTAGTTCTATAGGTGGGCGCCGTTTCGAAATATCGCCATAAAGGTGGACCAGGGGAGACTCTAGAATGTGTTTGTACGATATGGGTATCAAATGAAAGGTGTTAATGAGTATTTTTAAAAGGGAGTGGGCCTTCGTTCTATAGGTGTTCGCCTTTTCGATATATCGCCATAAAGGTGGACCAGGGGTGACTCTAGAATATGTTTGTACGATATGGGTATCAAATGAAAGGTGTTAATGTGTATTTTAAAAGGGCGTGGGGCTAAGTTCTATAGGACGCATTTTCGAGATATCGCCATAAAGGTGGACCAGGGGTGACTCTAGAATGTGTTTGTACGATATTGGTATCAAATTAAAGGTATTAATGAGAGTTTTAAAAGGGAGTGATGGTAGTTGTATATGTGAAGGCGTTTTCCAGATATCGGCCAAAATGTGGACCTGGGTGACCCAGAACATCATCTGTTGGATACCGCTAATTTATTTATATATGTAATACCTGCCAAGATTTCAAGAGTTTTTTATTTCGCCCTGCAGAACTTTTTCGTTTTCTTCTACTTAATATGGTAGGTGTCACAATCATTTTACAAAGTTTTTTCTAAAGTTATATTTCGCGTCAATAAACCATCATCCCTTTTTTCGTATTTGGTATAGAATTATGGGATTTTTTTCATTTTTCGTAATTTTCGATATCGAAAAAGTGGCCGTGGTCATAGTCGGATTTCGTTCATTTTTCACACCAAGATAAAGTGAGTTCAGATAAGTACGTGAACTAAGCTCAGTAAAGATATGTCGATTTTTGCTCGAGTTATCGTGTTAACGGCCATGCGGAAGGACAGACGGACGACTGGGTATAAAAACTGGGCGTGGCATCAACCGATTTCGCCCATTTTCACAGAAAACAGTTAACGTCATAAAATCTATGCCCCTACCAAATTTCAAAAGGATTGGTAAATCTTTGTTCAACTTATGGCGTTAAAAGTATCCTAGACAAATTAAATAAAAAAGGGCGGAGCCACGCCCATTTTGAAATTTTCTTTTATTTTTGTATTTTGTTGCACCATATCATTACTGTAGTTGAATGTTGACATAATTTACTTATATACTGTAAGGATATCAAATTTTTTGTTAAAATTTTACTTTAAAATTTTTTTTTTAAAAGTGGGCGTGGTCCTTCTCCGATTTTGCTAATTTTTATTAAGCGTACATATAGTAATAGGAGTAACGTTCCTGCCATCATGATATCTTCAACGACTGCAAAATTACAGCTTGCATAATTTTTAAATTACCTTCTTTTAAAAGTGGGCGGTGCCACGCCCTTTGTCCAAAAGTTTACAAATTTTCTATTCTGCGTCATAAGCTCAACTCACCTACCAAGTTTTTATCGCTTTATCTGTCTTTGGTAATGAATTATCGCACTTTTTCGGTTTTTCGAAATTTTCGATATCGAAAAAGTGGGCGTGGTTATAGTCCGATATCGTTCATTTTAAATAGCGATCTAAGATGAGGAGTCTACATACCAAATTTCATCAAGATACCTCAAAATTTACTCAAGTTATCATGTTAACGGAGGGACGGACATGGCTCAATCAAATTTTTTTCTATCCTGATGATTTTGATATATGGAAGTCTATATCTATCTCGATTCCTTTATACCTGTACAACCAACCGTTATCCAATCAAACTTAATATACTCTGTGAGCTCTGCTCAACTGAGTATAATTATGGCCCCGGTTAAGAAGAAAACCCTTAACCGATGACGACCCCCGCAAGCGTTCAAAGGAATATGTTTAGCGAGCATGCAATTATAATATCCGTTCCCTTAATGGCTTTGGTGCAGATGCCCGGCTGGTTGATGTCTTCGTCAAAGCAAAAGCCGACATAACCGCCAAACAAGAAATGCAATAGGCGAAGCAAACAAAATTTAAAATTGTGACATTCACTGGAGCGGCCCTGCAAATTAGCGCAGTTTCGGCATCGGATTCGTGGTGGGAGAGTCTTTGTCGGATCACGCCTGTGCTATCCAATTAAAAGCAACATTTTTTAATATATCATTCATCTGCACCCATGCACCGACAGAGGAGAAAGACGATGAGGTGAAAGAACTTTCTATAATCGTGCTTGCCGACTTTAACGCCAGGGTGGGCAAAGGTGTTTTTGACACCACAATCGGAAAGTTCAGGCTAAACAATGAAAACTCTCCTAATGGACTGAGTTTGATCGACTTTGCCGGCGCTCAAACCATGGTCATATCCAGGACGAGGTATATGCATTAAAATATACATCAACATGGCTATCCCCCGATCGAAATACACGCAATCAGATCGACCATGTTGTGATACACTTACGGCATGCTTCCAGTGTTTTAGATGTGCGCACGATCCGAGGGGCTAACTATTATTACCTGGTCACAGCCAAAATACGCGCCCGTTTCTGTGCAGCTAAGCAATAAAAAAAAGCTAGACGTCAAAAGGCTGCAATCGCAACATACTTCCAACGATTTCGCAGCTCGCCTCTGATACCTGCTCTCTGACAGCACAAGTCAACCAAGTCAACCCGCCGGAATGCAGGAGCATATCACTGGCGCCGCCGAGGAAAAAATTGGTTACAGGCGACCACGGAAAAATCACCAGTACGATGAAGAATGCCGCGTTGCAGCCGAAAGAAGACTCTGCCTACAGGGATACGTTAAAAACGAGCGCAGCAATAAGACTATGTGAACGCTACCACGAGTTGTAAAGCGCTGCTAGGTACCAGGAATCACGCCCGAAAAATTCTACAAAAAAACTTCGCCGAGAGACGGAATGTTTTAACTCCGGGATAAACTCCTGTAAGAACAAAAACGGCGACTTTGTAACCGATATCCAGAGAGTATTTAGGTTTTTGAGAGAACACTTCTCTACTCTTCTAAATGGAAACGGCAATGTCTCGCACAGGCCTGATGAGCCCGATCCCGCAGTCGATGTAGATGGAATTAATGTCCCCCACCCGATTATGGCGAAGTCAGAATAGTAATAAGAAGATTAAAAACAATAAAGTCGCGGGAGCTGATAGATTGATTCAAATACGGCGGGGAGGCGTTGGTAAGGAGCAGATATCAGCTTGTTTGCAAAATTTGATAGGACAAGTGCATGCCCGACGACTGCAATCTTAATGTTCTTTGCCGAGTCCACAAGAAGGGGGGTCCTGCAAACTGCGCCAACTATGGCGGAATCGGCTGCTTGGTATCGCATATAAGGTTAGGCGTATTGTGCAAAAGATTGAAGCCCACCTTGAATCGGCTGATTGGACCTTATCAGTGCGGCATCAGACTGGGAAATCTAACACCGACCAGATTTTCACTATGCGCCAAATCTTAGAAAAACAGCGAAAAAAGAAATGACACACACCACCTCTTCGTCGATTTTGAAGCCGCCTTCCACAGCACGAAAAGGAGATGCCTTTATGCCACTATGTCTGAATTTGGTTCCCGCAAAACTTTTACGGCTGTGCAAAATGGGCAAAACCCGCAGCTCAGTCAGAATTGGGAAGGACCTTTCCAAGCCGTTCGACTCTAGTCGAGGTTTCCGACCGCTCTCGAACATTCTATAAAAACCTGAAGTTACTGGTGTATGCCGACGACGTACTCGGAGCTGATCTACAATAAGCTCGACTCAAGATCTGCCTATAAAATGGAGGTTCCTTTTAACCACGTCACTCAATATGTACTTATATGGGTTACATAACTTTGACCATATATCCGCTTGGACATCTGGGCTGTAACCTGTCTGTCTATCAGAAGGCCATTTTTTTAATTTTTTTTCGTCTTTGATTTTTAAGGTTTTTTTCATGACCTACTAAAAACATTTTCACATGTACGTATAAAAAAATATTT
This sequence comes from Eurosta solidaginis, assembly GCF_040869045.1. NCBI lineage: Eukaryota > Metazoa > Arthropoda > Insecta > Diptera > Tephritidae > Eurosta > Eurosta solidaginis. Next base: position 118,618,228 of record NC_090323.1, on the reverse strand, counting down.
TTATTTTTTTTTTCCTGAGCCCAAATCCTATCGAAAAATCGATGGCGCGATATCGGTTAATAAATCGATCCACCCTAATAGACATTCTTTACAGCTATTTTTCTAATCATGGAATTTAAATTGGCTACCTAAAATAGTTTGTAACTACATACATATGTACCTTTCTGAATACTTCTTTTTATTTTACTTCAAATCAAATCTACTTTTTATACCTTTCGTGCAAATGAAGTGGTACATTAAGATTGGTCCGAGCTCGAAATTGTAAGTCCTTAGAGGAGAACAGATAGACTCAACGATAAAAGTGCGGACATGATCAAGATGATGATCTAAATTTATATAGCCATGAGCGGGTAATGTATATTGATTTATGACTAGAACTGTATCGGAACCCACCGGATAGGACCACTATAGCATATGTTCCTTGGCGAGCTCTCTGGCTTTAGGCGCTTACGAACCGATTATGCTCCACAGCTTGGCTGGGCCAATTAAGCCTAGGTAAAAATCAGAAAAATTCGATTGGTCCTGAGATTTTGCGAGGTTATCGACTTTCAAAATAAAAGACCACGCGATTTTCGTAGTACACAAAAAGTCGCCTGCTTTTATATGGAACTGCAAAAACGGGTTTCACCCCATTAAGTTTCAAAGTATATGTATGTATATTATACTGGGTCGATTTATTAACCGATATCGCGCCATCGATTATTCGATAGGATTTGGGCTCAGGAAAAAGAAAGTTCCACTACGGATACCCAAAAAAAATTTTTCGAGCCTGCGCAAAAAATGACGAAAGGGTAAATTTTTCGACCAAAAAAAAAATTTTTTGGGTATGTGCAGTGGAACTTTTTTCCTGACCCCAAATGCTATCGAAAAATCGATGACGCGATATCGGTTTACTTTCGTCCATACAAATCTGCCCAGGTTAATGTATGTCTATATTGTAAAACGATAAAATAAATAATTGCGGAACGCCGATGTGTAGCGTTAAAAAGTGATTATTCTTTATTAACGAAATCCATTTCTATTTATGCAAAAGTTCTCAACCTACACATGCATACCTACATTAATGCTTACAAACTAAAAAGTACATAATTAATTAATAATAATTATTTGTCAGCATTTTATTGTATTGACTACATATTGTCAATATGATCCGCGCATAAGCTGATTGGTATGACGAATCAATATATTCGGCGGTTTGGCAAATGCGAATGAACTCATAGTGGTTATCTGGGTCAGTTAAATATGAATGTTGGTGTGTGTGCATATTTGTAATGTTAAGCGCATTCGAAGTGAGGTGAATTCCACGCAACACTACACCATCGGCCTTTCAAGAGTGAACGTATATAACTTCGCGTTTAATTATAGACGTCACTCTAATATCACTGATATAAGTGTGCCGTGTTTTTTCATTTTACGTTTAATTTCCCAGTCAACTTGCTTGGTGTTGCCATATTTTACATTCTTTTTTTTTTGTCTTTCACATTCCACTGTACTTTATGTCATCGTGGTAACTTGATACTATAAGTAATTAATTGTTTGTTTACGTGTGATCTTTTTGCTTTTATTCGTTTGCATTTGCTTTACATATGTACCCGTTATGCTGACTCTCGTTTTTTTTTTCATAATATGCTGACTCCGTTTTTTGTTTTATTCTGACACTTGTACATATCATGTTTTTTTTGCATGTGTACATATTGAGTAAACATTTCTTCCTTGTTATTTTTTTTTTGTGTATTTATTATGAGTAATGTTTCGCATCAAGTGTTATATATTGAAATTCGTTTTACACATCAGACTTTTAAGCGTGTCGACTCACTTAAAATCCCATTATGTTTACAAATTATTCTTTAACATTTATGAGGTAACGGTAACTTGATGCCAAAATGAATATGTGTATTTATGTGTTTTTTGTTTTGTATTTATTTGTTTTACATTTTGTCGTGTGTGCATATTGACCTTGTTTTTTGTTTTCTAATTTTTTTTTTTATATTTTTTTGTATGCTGACTTTCGAGTTACGAGTAAAGTGGAAGGCTTGTGTTGAAGTCGTTGGGTTTTTTTTTTGGTAACGAGGCTTTCCTTAAATTTACCAGGGCTAATAAATTTATAATGATTTCTTTAATATTAAGCTAAGTTAGAGTAAAAGTTATCTTTCCTCTTAATACTTTCTAATCTAACAGGGGTTGAAGTATAAATATTTTTCCTAAGATTATGACCTCTCTAAAAACGAGGTTTCCTAACTGAAAAAGGACATGCTTATATCTATTTCTCTATTATGATATTTCTAATTTTAGTTAATTCTATTAAATAACGCTTTTCATTGTTATTTAATTTCAGTAGGGTTTTATTAAACTTAGTACATAAAAAAAATCTGTAGCTAATTATGCAGAAATTTAGGAGCTGTGGTTGACGGGAGAGCAAGGTAGTTTATAGTAGTAGTAGTAGTTCAGCTAATGGGCGGAAGGAAGATACAGTGGATGCAAAATATCTTCTATCTTTTAATTTATTTTTCTTATTTTCCAGCAAGTTGTATATATGAAGGGGTTTTTCGAGATATCGATTAACCTGTGGACCAGGGTGACCCAGAACATCATCTGTCGGGTACCGCTAATTTATTTATATATGTAATACCACGAACAATATTCTTGCCAGATATTTATTTACGGTCTTCCAGACCCAAATTAGGTACTATATATAAGATCATTATCTAAATGGTAGTGCTTTGCAATAGTTATATAATAATTTCCTAAATTTGTCGATATTTGGACATTGTTTTATTTCACATGGTAGATTGTTGTATTCTCTCAATCCCTCGTAGTATATATTGTTCTTGTCGAATTCTGATCAAACCATGAATCCAAGGGCTTTGGATTTCGCCCTGCAGAACTTATTCATTTTCTTCTACTTAATATGGTAGGAGTCACACCCATTTTACAAAGCTTTTTCTAAAGTTATATTTTGCGTCAAAAAACCAATCCAATCACCATTTTTCATCCCTTCTTTTTTATTTGGTATAGAATTATGGAATTTTTTTCATTTTTCGAAATTTTCGATATCGAAAAAGTGGTCGTGGTCATAGTCGGATTTCACCCTTTTTATTACCAAGGCGAGTTCAGATAAGTACGTGAACTACGTTTAGTAAAGATATATCGAATTTTGCTGAAGTTATCGTGTTAACAGCGAGTGGAAGGACAGACGGTCGACTGTGTATAAAAACCGTGCATTGCTTCAACCGATTTCGCCAATTTTCACAGAAAACAGTTACTGTCATAGAGGCTATGCCCTTACCAAATTTCACAAGGATTTGTGAATTTTTGTTCGACTTATGGCATTAAAAGTATTCTAGACAAATTAAATGAAAAAGGGCGGAGCCACGCTTATTTTGGAAGTTTCTTTTATTTTTATATTTTGTTGCACCATATCATTACTGGAGATGAATGTTGACATAATTTAGTTATATACTGTAAGGATATTAAATTTTTTTTTAAAATCTTACTTAATTTTTTTTTTAAGTGGGAGGGTTTGTCATTTGATTTTGCAAATTTTTATTTAGCACACATATAGTAATAGGAGTAACGTTCCTGCCAAATTTCATCATGATATCCTCAACGACTGCCTAATTACAGCTTGCAAAACTTTTAAATTACCTTCTTTTTAAAGTGGGCGGGGCTGCGTCTATTGTCCAAAATTTTACTAATTTTCTATTCTGCGTCATAAGGTCAACCCATCTACCAAGTTTCATCGCTTTATCCGTCTTTGGTAATGAATTATCGCACTTTTTCGGTTTTTTTAAATAGCGATCTGAGATGAGTGCCCAGGAAGGTATATACCAAGTTTCACTACGATACCTCAAAATTTACGCAAGTTATCGTGTTTACGGATAGACTGGAGGACGAACGGACTGGCATGTCCAAATGAATTTCTTTTTTCGCCCAGATCATTTTGATATGTAGAAGTCTATATCTATCTCGATTAGTTTATGCCGTTACGGGGTACCGTTATGCGAACAAAGTTAATATACTCTGTGAGCTCTGCTCAGCTGAGTATAAAAATGTTTTTGAGGCACTTTGAAAATTAGATATGTTAACACATTAATCATCATTTACATACGTATATAGAAGGCGATGAAGAGATTACTCACGCACACACATGTAGTCATCAGCCCAAGTAGTACTCACCCATACACACACATATGGCTATAAGACAAACATAACTACAGATATACATGTACTTATATGACTGTAACCAAGCATAAGCTACAAATTTTCACGAAATTACTAGAGCTTAGGAGAAATGGATGTACGAGGCTACATAGAGTATAAAAGCAGCGCAAGCTGAACTAATCAGTTTGATTTAAACACGCTATCAGTTGCGAAGTGAAGTTTAATTGTGAAATATAGTTGTACTACTCCCAAAGTAGTTTAATAAAGATCATTTGCAATACAGAACATTGGAGTGATTTATTCAACAGTTTAGCGATTCTAGAGTTAGCAGAAGGTTGCAAATAAGCCGAATTTTCCTAAATTCGTTACAATATTTAATTTTCAAAATGCCTCAAAAACATTTTTCAATTAAAAAAAATTATTTTGTAATAACCTGGCAAAGTTTTAGGCCCAACCTAATAATCTGGTTTATTTTTTTATATTTTTCAAATATTAAATTTTAACATATCTAATTTTCAAAGTGCCTCAAAACATTTTTTTAATAAAAAAAATTATTTTGCAATAACCGGGCAAAGTTTTAGACCCAACCTAATAACCTGGCTTATTTCTTTTTATATTTTTAAAATATTGAATTTTAACATATCTAACTTTCAAAGTGCCTCAAAAACATTTTTTTAATTAAAAAAAAATATTTTGCATTGACCTGGCAAAGTTTTAGGCCCAACCTAATAATCTGGCTTATTTCTTGTTATATTTTTCAAATATTAAATTTTAACATATCTAATTTTCAAGGTGCCTCAAAAACTTTTTCCCAATTAAAAAAAAATTCTTTTGCAATGACCTGGCAAAGTTTTGGGCCCAACTTAATAATCGGGCTTATTTTTTTTATATTTTTCAAATATTAAATTTTAACATATCATATTTAATAATTTGGGAAAAATTTAAACAACGTGACATCAGGACGGACAAGGCGACAGCTGTTTCAATTATACCTTGTAAATCTCTTCAAAGCCTTTTCTCCCGGGAGTGGGAGTCGAACCCGCACTCCTACGATAGTTGAAATGGTTACAAACGCATTCAGCTACGGCATGCCTTAGTTGTTGTAAAGTTTTTCCCAATTGCCTTCTTTTGCATAGTTTAATCTTTTACACATTGCATACTTCGTATGCAATTATGTGTTAAAGCTATGCTTGTTGGTACGGCGGTTTTCAAAGAAACTTTGGTATTGTTGCTGTTTTTGTTCTATTTATAGAACTACAACGAATTAACCAATTTTGTCTGTTTGTATGATTTAATCGGGGATTGCCCGTATTGCTTTTTTTTAAATGTATGAAAACATTTATTTGAAGCAATTTTTTTATTTTATAATTTATTTAATAATTTGGGAAAAATTTAAACGTGACATCAGGGCGGACAAGGCGACAGCTATTTCGATTATACCTTGTAAATCTCTTCAAAGCCTTTTTTCTGGTTTCAATAAAAAAAAATATTTTTTGTTGTTATATCGGCCTACTGATTTTAAGATCGCGGGTTCGAATCGAGCTCAAGGCCTAACAATAATTTTTTTATCATTATTATTGTTATGATAAATTTTTTCTTAATTCTAATTTAAAAATTTTTTCAATTAAGAAAAAATTGATCATAACAATAATAATGATAAAAAAATTATTGTTAGGCCTTGAGCTCGATTCGAACCCGCGATCTTAAAATCAGTAGGCCGATATAACAACAAAAATTGTTAATACATCCCAGAGCACGGGGAAAAAAAAGTGTCAATAAAATATGACACTATGGCAGCATTGCCAACAAACAAGTCCAATTTTCACAGCTATTCTGCAACAGATGTCGCAGTGGTGTGGATATCAATTGGCACGAACCAGAATAGAAGTAGGATTAATGAAGACAAACAAAAAACCGCTGTGGTGGCTGAATGGTTATAGCAGCGGCGCCTAAACGTTGCCGATGAAGGAATTTAGCAGTTCCCGAAATGGATCTATACAACGAGCTTTGGCAGTTGTCTAAAATTTTTTCTTTCTTCTATTCTAATTTAAAAATTTTTTCAATTAAGAAAAAATTTATCATAACAATAATAATGATAAAAAAATTATTGTTAGGCCTTGAGCTCGATTCGAACCCGCGATCTTAAAATCAGTAGGCCGATATAACAACAAAAATTGTTAATACATCCCAGAGCACGGGGGAAAAAAAAGTGTCAATAAAATATGACACTATGGCAGCATTGCCAACAAACAAGTCCAATTTTCACAGCTATTCTGCAACAGATGTCGCAGTGGTGTGGATATCAATTGGCACGAACCAGAATAGAGGTAGGATTAATGAAGACAAACAAAAAACCGCTGTGGTGGCTGAATGGTTATAGCAGCGGCGCCTAAACGTTGCCGATGAAGGAATTTAGCAGTTCCCGAAATGGATCTATACAACGAGCTTTGGCAGTTGTCTAAAATTTTTTCTTTCTTCTATTCTAATTTAAAAATTTTTTCAATTAAGAAAAAATTTATCATAACAATAATAATGATAAAACAATTATTGTTAGGCCTTGAGCTCGATTCGAAACCGCGATCTTAAAATCAGTAGGCCGATATAACAACAAAAATTGTTAATACATCCCAGAGCACGGGGGGGAAAAAAAAAGTGTCAATAAACTATGACACTATGGCAGCATTGCCAACAAACAAGTCCAATTTTCACAGCTATTCTGCAACAGATGTCGCAGTGGTGTGGATATCAATTGGCACGAACCAGAATAGAAGTAGGATTAATGAAGACAAACAAAAAACCGCTGTGGTGGCTGAATGGTTATAGCAGCGGCGCCTAAACGTTGCCGATGAAGGAATTTAGCAGTTCCCGAAATGGATCTATACAACGAGCTTTGGCAGTTGTCTAAAATTTTTTCTTTCTTCTATTCTAATTTAAAAATTTTTTCAATTAAGAAAAAATTTATCATAACAATAATAATGATAAAAAAATTATTGTTAGGCCTTGAGCTCGATTCGAACCCGCGATCTTAAAATCAGTAGGCCGATATAACAACAAAAATTGTTAATACATCCCAGAGCACGGGGGAAAAAAAAGTGTCAATAAAATATGACACTATGGCAGCATTGCCAACAAACAAGTCCAATTTTCACAGCTATTCTGCAACAGATGTCGCAGTGGTGTGGATATCAATTGGCACGAACCAGAATAGAAGTAGGATTAATGAAGACAAACAAAAAACCGCTGTGGTGGCTGAATGGTTATAGCAGCGGCGCCTAAACGTTGCCGATGAAGGAATTTAGCAGTTCCCGAAATGGATCTATACAACGAGCTTTGGCAGTTGTCTAAAATTTTTTCTTTCTTCTATTCTAATTTAAAAAAAAAATTTTTTTTCAATTAAGAAAAAATTTATCATAACAATAATAATGATAAAAAAATTATTGTTAGGCCTTGAGCTCGATTCGAACCCGCGATCCTAAAAAAAAATATTTTGCAATGACCTGGCAAAGTTTTAGACCCAACCGAATAATCTAGCTTATTTCTTTTTATATATTTCAAATATTAAATTTTAACATATCTATTTTGTTGCATAGAGAGCTGCTTTGGCCGTTTTTTGGAAATAAACCAAAAATTTATTGTTTTTTCATGCCTAAGCGTTTCGACGCGACAGCGCCATCCTCAAGGTATTCTGTTTTTATTAACAATAAACATGAAAATAGCAATTATTTATAAACACACTTAATATTTCCTCTCAATATAATATTTTGTCATTGCGTGTTGAGTCACCATGTAATGGTATTTTCAAAAATATATAGCTAAATCCGTAAGTTTCTCCTTACTTTGTACATGATTTTCTAACATCACAAAAACATTAATACATATAACATTTCTAACACCAGTACATTAAACATGAATTTACAGTTCTTTTCCCTTTTGATTGTTAAGTTTATTAATTTTATTTTATCACCGCATTATATGCACTATTTGTGTTGTTTATATCTTTTTTGAGGTTTATGACGTTTCTCAGCTGTTGTTGTATACGTAAGGTTTCCAGTGTTAGTCGTCGTTTTTCTTTTCGCTCTATGTCCAATATTTTAGCGTTGGTGAAATCAGATGTGTGATTGTTGCTTGTCAAGTGTTTTGCAAGTGCTGTTGTATCCTTTTTATTTTTGGTGTCCATTTCATGTTCATGTAGTCTTATACCCAACGCTCTTTTCGTAGTGCCAACTTAGCTCTTGTTGCATTCATCATTTTCATTGCCTTTACACTTTATTTCATATACCACATTATTCTGAACTTCTTTTTGAATTCTATCTTTAGTTTTGGTAAATATTTTGTTTAGCGTGCTATGTGGTTTGTGAGCATAACTTATGTTTTCCTTTTTTACAATTCTTTTTAGTGTTTGTTTGTTTGTCAACCCTGGTACGCATGTAACGCCAATATTTTTTTGTTGTTGAATCCTCTTGCTGTGTATTTTCGTTATTATTCGAACTTTCAATATTATTTATTGTCGTTTCCATGAGCCGTTTTACTAGTGCAGCCGGGTAGCTATTTTTAAAAAGAATATTTTTTATTTTTTCACTATTTTCTGCTGTAAATTCATTGTCGCTTAGAATCTTCATTTTCCGAATTAGGCTAATTGCAGTATTTGTTTTTTGTTTCCATGGATGGTATGAGTGGTAGCTTATTATTCTACCCGATGCAATAGTTTTTTCATGCCAATTCAATGCAATCTTTCTATTTCTCCGATGTGTCTCTACGTCTAGGAGGGCAATCTTGCCATTGTTCTCTTCTTCTTTCGTAAACTGTAGTTTGGTATGCTGCGCGTTTAGAGTATTCAGTATGTCTTCCACGTCCTTTATCTTTACTATTGCAAATATCTCGTCTACATATTTTTTGTATGTATTTGACATGTATGTTTTTGCCTTTCAATTCAGCTAAGCTGTCATCCAAAATTTTCTCAAGTACGATATCAGCTATCGTTGGGGATAATGGGTTACCCATGAGCATACCATAAATTTGATGGTAAAAAGTATTACACTGTGCTACACTTATTTTGCACTTTAATAACGACCTAGTGTCCGTTGTAGATTTTGATGAGTAGATCAAGATGCCTTGTTTCAAAATTTTCTAACACCCCGAAATTTTCAAGTTATTGTTAAAAAATTGGCTTTCTTGTCCCTCGCGTATTCAAAAATTCGTTACTCCGTAATTTTTCCTTCAATTTTTGATTGCTTAACAGTTTTGGAAAGCTGAAAGATAGGGCTTAAAAATATATATATATTTATCAACACTTTTTATAGCAAATTTTTGAGATTTTTTAGGAGTTATCTAAAATGTTCTCGTTTTTTTTTTAATTTTTCAAAGTTTGACGGCTTTTTAATGTATCATTTCTTTAATGAAAAATGTTTTTCTTAAAGAGATTGAGAGAATATGGTATCTCGAGTAAAAAAGTGCTGGTTGATCAAATTCGGTTGAGAATTTTTTAAGTAACAAGACTTTTTGTGAACAAGAAAATTCTGCTCTCATTGTACAATCGATATCGCGTCGGGTCAGGATTAATTGTATGATTTCGGTATATCGCTGCCATCGTATTGAGCATTCTTATGGTTTCTTTTATTCCGCCAATTATTTTTTGTTATAACAAAATTCCAATTATTGACTTTAATTATTTAAACAATTTCGATATTTTTTATTTATCTATATCATCTCTCGAGTAATTTTATTTCGCTCCTACGTTGGAGAGAAAAAATAAAGAAATAAATGGTTGGAAATATATTTACATAAAATTTTGTTTTATTTTATGTACTTAATACAAAAAAAACTTCGAATTTCGATAGCTGTTAAAAATGTTTGCTAGATCTTCTACGTTTATAAGCCACATCGTCAGTATCGCGTTTTAGAGACCAGCAATAATTTTCCAGCATTCTGATCTGACTTTTTCCGACAAAGCGTTTTTCGATCTCTAATAGTTCCTGATGGAACCGTTCGCCCTGTTCGTCACTGAATTGTCCAAGATTTTCAGGGAAGAAATGCAAATGTGAATTTTTTTTTTTGTAGCACTGTTATTGTATGTAAAATAGTTGTTGTCCTGAAGACAAAATTCAAGAATCTTCTGGAATTGCTTTCTTTCAATATTTGTATGCTCTTCTAATTTATTCCATTTTTGTATGATGGTGCGTATGGCTAGGTGTATTGGAATGTTGGTGAATAAGGATATAACGTCAAAAGAGATTAGCATTTCGTCGTCTAGAATTTGAATGTTCTCTATTTGATTTCTAAGTTGGAAAGAGTTTTTAGGTTTTAATCTTCCGATACTATATTTTTTAAAATATTTCCAATATATTTTTTAAAATATTTCCAATATATTTAGATAAACTGAAACAAGGTACGTTCGTGGACGAGGAAATTGGTCTAAGAGGTAAATTTGGTTTATGTGTCTTAGGAAGTCCGTACAATCTCGATGCGTTGGCGGCTGATGATGCAATTTGTATTTCTCTTTTACGCTAATTTTTTTCTGTTTAAACAGGTCATTTATAATTAAATTATTTTTCCGCTAACTTTTGGGTGGGATCACTTCTTATAGTTTTGTACGTTTGCTTGTCATTTAGCAACTGCCCCATTTTCTGTTAATAGTCTTTTTTATACATTAATACAGTTTTGTTGCCTTTGTCTACGTTTGTTACTATTATGTCATGTTTGTGTTGGTTAATTAATTTTTGGGTGTCGGCGTATATCTCTAGTATAAATTTTTCCTTTGCATTGTTCTGAGTTTGTTTTGGTATGTGTTGATTTTTGCAGCGAGATTACTCCTTGCCATATCTTTTTCTCTTTCATCGTCAATTTCTTGTATCCCTTGTTCTAAATCGGCAATGAAAAAAAAGTCTTTCTTGATACGGGCTGTGCAAACTTGTTTCCAAGAGACAGTAACAAGCGTGACTCTTATGGTACATCGACGCTAGTTTTATTTATAAACCACTCCTCATTGTATGTGATGCCAAATTTACTAATATTTTTCCAAACTTGCGTTTTCAGCTTGTTCTCATATGTCTTTTGAATATTAGCGGCAATATCTAATTTTCAAAGGGCCTCAAAAACATTTTTAGCATAAAAAAATAAATTTTTTTGTTAAATTCAGAGATCGTTTCAGCCCCGCCACCCCTTAGCCAGTTCTGCGTTTCTATATTTAGATACCATTAAAAAAGCACTGGACATAATTTTCACTGTGCCTCATATACTTGCTCAAAAATGCTTACCAACTCTCCTACTATAAGGCTTTCTATTATCTAAAATTATGACCTCTCTAAATGGCGAGGTTTTCCTAACTGAGTGCTATCGAACTTATATTTATTTCTTTAATATGATATTTCTAACAACTAATAAAGGTAAATGATTTGTATTTCAAGGCTTTTTTTTTGGTATTTTTTCATGTGAAAACTTAGATCATATAAAAGGAGTAATATGTAACTATCCAGAAAATTTTGGAGCTGTAATTGATGTAAGAGCAAGGTAGTTTATCTTAGTAGTAGTAGTTCAGTTAATGGGTAAAAAGGAAGGTACAGTGAATGCAAAAATGTTCATATTTTTAAATATTCTTTTTCTATTCGTCGTATTTTCCAGCAATGCCTTTGATCTTATATGTCATGCGATTTCTGCGGCGACAACCAAGATATAATCGTCATGATATTAATGAAGAATTATTTAATTTTAAACGTGATTTGCCTCTTTCACTACCTCTAGGGTTAGTGAAATTATTAGATCTTTAGAGAACTTGGGTACCTTTTTATTATTTTAGATTTGCCTACTCGAGTAAAATTCTATAATTTTCACCAATTTGTCCCTCAGGACAACTGTGTTTTTCCTCATAAATTTCAAGTCATGGATTGCCGGCATTTCTTGTATGCCTGATTGAATATTGTCCTAAGTCAATAAATTCCTCAACAATCTGGTTGCTTGAAATTTTTCTACGCTCCCATTTTCTATCCTAAGATGAAAACGAGCGCGACATGTCTTTTTGCTGCAAATTTATATAGCGCTTCACATATATTTTAAGCCTCTCTTTGTGACTTTTCTTCATTATTGATGTTGTTATGGGCTGGTTTTAAAATTTCTGTATTTTGCATATATCCACTGACACAAATTTTATCTAAATATTATTTGAAAGAATTATTAGTTTGGATGGTATTTCCATATGAACTACTGTGCCTTTTGTGTTGAAATAATAACTTGGAGTTTTAAGTTCAATATTTCCTATTGAGTACATATTTGTAATACATAATTAGAATGAATAAGACATATTTCATAAGAGCCGTTTATTTTGAAAGTGGCGTAAGTTATTTCCAACTCATGGTCTTAAATGCATTGTTATTTTTGAACGAATGCATATATAGATGGTTCTACAATTATAAAATAATAATAAGAATTGCATCTTTTGGATATTGGACTCTAAAAGACTGGAGGCGAGGAGAGATACAAAAAAATTACCACTGAACCTAAACGACATGAAATGACTTATGCCACTTTCAAAATAAACGGCTCATATATTGATGAGTCAACTATATGTACACATGAATTTTATCTTTTAGTCCTCATTAAATCGTTGAACCAAGAAGTGCTTTTCTTTTATTGTACCGGACAGTCACGCAAGTATACAGATTATTCTAACAAAGGTTATGGGCCCAGATCGCGTGTGAAGTTATTTATAAAGTAATCGGGGTTTTCAAAGTAAAATTTTAAAAATGTATTCGAGTTTGCAAATTGAAAAACTGAGCGATAATAAATACGATGTGTGGTGCATGCAAATGCGCAGCATATTGGTTAATATGGACCAATGGCGCATCGTTAATGAAGATTGTAAGCGCAGTGATGAAAATGCAGAAAAGTGGGATCAAGATGATCAAAAAGCGCAAGCTAATATTATTTTATGTGTAAAACCGACGCCGCTCAGCAATATTAAGGCTTGTAAAACTTCAGTGGAAGCTTGGAAGGAACTTCGAGATGTTCATATTCAGAGTGGACCTTTACAAAAAGTTACGATTTATAAAAAGTTGCTTGGTTGCAGTACGTCTGCTGGTCAAAGCATGTCAACTTATCTATCTTCGTTTGTCGAATACGTAGATAAATTAGCCGAAGTGAACACCGAGTTAAACGAAGAGCTAAAAGTCATAATACTGTAACGAATTTACTGCAAATCCTCTTATTTGCCCTTTTGCTAAGTTCGATCACTGTTGAATAAATAACTCCAATATTGAATAATGGAAAAATGGCCTTTATTAAAGTACTTCACAATAACACTTATACTTTGCAACTAGCTTGCTTAATAACCAAACTGACTAATGGGTTAAATGAAACTGATCTCTCGCCTCCATTGTTGTCGCCCTTTTATACTGTCCGACCTCCCCGTTGCCTATTTCTGGGCTTTTCTAATTCCAGAACTTACTAGTTATAAATTTCTCAGCTACTACTACAGATGTATAATGTTTATAGCTTCTCTCATACCCCATGCGCTTGTATATCTGAGCGACGCTTCCACAATCACAATTGCATACCTTTAGGAGCATTTCAGATAAGATATCTGCATGTGCTTGTGCGTTGCTCTCAGCTGCGTGTACCTACATATGTGTAGACATAATGATTGATTCGTTTATGTAGATACATAATGATTGATTTATGGATGTGCATGCAAGGCGCTGCTTAGCATCGGCTTAGAGATGGCAGCACCCCTTAGTTTTGCTAATATTCGTAACAATACTATTACCTAGTTTACCGTCCAAGTACGAAAACTTCGTGGTAGCTATCGAGACTCGTGATGAATTGCAGAGTTTCAGTACTTTAAAAGTAAAGCTGTTAGAAGAGGGTGCTAGAAGGGAAAAACAAGCAGATATACAGGCTTCTGCGCAAGCTGTTTATACAAGTGTAAGAGAATCAGCGCATAATGTTAATAAAACAAATACAAAAGCAAAAAGTCATGCAAAGTCAAACGAGTTCAAGGGCAAATGCTTTCGTTGTGGCATGCGTGGCCATACGGCTTCACAATGCAAAAGAAATGGCAAACAACAACACGATCGTGAAGATAAACAGAGTTCTAAAATGAACGAGCTTTCTTACGCTGTATATCGAGCTCTTCCCGCAATTTAAGTGTAACCAACAAAAATACAGATATTAGTTTTTTACTGAAAACCGATAGTTTTGCATGATTTGAATCATCCCACAAATTTTTTATAATAGAGAATAGTACCGTTATCAAGCTAAATCAAAAAGAAATTTTAGTGTAAGTGAAGTTTGAGGTTTGTTTACTTTTTTTGTGACCTCAAATTGCTACTTACCTCAAAAGTGCTTCTCTGTGGTATCTTACGAGTAATGTTTATTTTCACTTTTATCGTGTATATTTATATTGTTCGCAAAAGCACTTGTTGCAATTATACTGTATATGCATGAACGATCAAGAATAACTGGTGCCATATAGCGATACTGAGTCTAAAAAGACACATTCTGGGGAATTAGAAAACGAGATATGCGTTGGAACAAGAGGGTACAAGAAGAAACGAAAACTTACTAAAAGACTTCGGGATAAAATGAAAGCTGTATGAAGTTAAACCAAATACCTGCGTAGGTAAAAAGTGTGGAAACAAGTGTTGTGAAAAGCTTAGTGAGCAAGATCGGTTGGTGCTAAATGAACACTTTTGGGGTTTAGGCAAAAGATACGACAAAGAGATTGGCTTCTATCGTGCATGACCCGGAAATGCGTTCAAAGGAGAACATCAGATAGCCTTAAAAAACAGTGGAGCTATGCATATTTCATTACCTATAACGAAAAGCGTTTTAAAGTTTGTCAGCAGTTTTTACTGAAAACACTTAATATTTCCCAAACCACGTTAATATGTGTTAGAAAAAAAATACTTATCAAATACCTCTTGCCTGACCAAAAAAAGACCTCCTCTCCATAATTAGTCTGACGAAATAAATGTGGCTCTTTTGAAATCATTCATTGAACACCTACATACCAGCAGTTCGTTCCCACTATTGTAAGAACAAAAGTACTAAGTTATATCTTCCACAGTACTTTCGAAAGGTGCCAACTTTGTATGGGTGTTACATGCAGCACTTGATAAATACAAATCAGGAGCAAGCTAAGAATCCCTAAGAGTTTTTCGTACCATTTTCAAAAATGAATTCCATATAGGCTTCCATTTGCCAAAAAAAGATCAAGTGCATTATTTGTGAAAAGTATAAGAATTCGGACAGAGAAGCACAAAACCTTTTACAACAAACTGAGGAACATAAAATGCACATACGGGACAGATAGAGGACCAAAGAAAAAGCAAAGAGAAAGGGACGTATTGCTGCGTCAGCTTCGACCTTCAGAAAGTATTCAATACACCACACGGAAAAAGCGTAAACCTTTTCTATTCAAGAAAATATGCTTTTTATAATGAGTGTTTACGAAAACGGCACAAGAAACGGTTATTGCTTTTAATGGAGTGAATCGGATGGAAAACGTCGATGTAACGAAATTTCCAGTGCAATTTTCCAATACTTAAATATCGTGGATGAAATGGGGACTCATTCTGATATCAGTCTATAGTGATAGTTGTGTTGGGTAGAACAGGGACAGGGCTATGCAAGCAATGATAATGTATCCATACATAGCACTATTGAGTCTTTTATTCGCGATAGAAATGTTTGGGCTCCAAGTGAATGGTATACAATTATTTCGAACGCAAGAACTATACCAGAAAATTATACATGCATTTCAATTCATAATTCGGATTTTAAAGATTGGAAAAGGTATACGATCTCAGTACAATTGTGCGGTTAACACGAAATTCTCTCATACTTAGTAAGGGTCCTGTTACCTTGAATGATCACTTCTTACACATTTCATCTTGAAAATATAACGACCTAAAGCTCTTTGCGAAAAGAATATCAGACCAAAACAATTTCACTATGTATATATTAGCTTATCCCATACTGTAAAGATAATAGATACATTGCCTTAGACAGACGAAGATGACTGAATTATTTTGTTTACAACAATACTGTTTAATATATTGTGGTCAAATTTGGAATTGTATAAGTTTCCTTTAATTTCAAATGTATGTATATACTAAAAAATTACAATAAATACGCCTTAAATGTGCCCATATGTAATCTTAAAAATATAATTGAATAACTTAAAATTTAAGGTAACCAACAAACTAGCGTTTGGAAAGTGAGCCAACATGACAGCAAAAAAAAACGTAAGTACAGATAACAGGACTTTCGGTCAAGTGTGGTCAAAAATCGAAGTCTTAATTGTAGGCTCAAGAAATATTTTATACACGTACCAAATTTCACGATAGTAGCTATTTTTTGTCAGAAGATAATTACAAAAAACCTTCTACTGTAAAATTTACTTTTTGTTGGTTACACTTAAATGGCGGGAAGGGCTCGATATGCTGCTGCTGTGGGGGTTGAAAGAAGTAAACACAATTGGTGTGTCGACAGTGGTGCAACAACACATACATATGTATTGCGACAAGAATATGTTCGTGTCATTCATCAAAAAACGAGAAAAAGTTATGTTAGCAGCAGATAATTTCACTTACTCACAAGGTAGAGGTACGGTCAAAATAAAAACAAATGAATGTGAAATAGAGCTACGTGATGTATTGTTTGTGCCTTCACTTAAAATGAACTTTTATTCTGTGTTTTATGTTGTGGAAGTAAAAAACTCCCATACTCGATCCCGACATCGGCCGCAGGGACAGTGTCTTAGAACATCAAGGCTTATCTGTCCGGTCAGGCGATGCAAACCTAGAAATCATCAACATCTACATCCCTCCTGCCACCTGTTACCCCAAGTGGATACCGCTCTAGCTCTAATATCAGCGCCTTACTCACTGGCAATAATCGCATTATCTTACGCAATTTCAATGCCCATCACGATATATGGCATTCAAACTTGCGGGCGGACAGTAGGGGTGGAATGTTGGCGGATCAAGTAAGAAGAAACGACGTTCTGCACAATAAACGGAGACGCCCCCACACGTATGGTAGGATGCTGTCACAGTTCGCCGGATATGTCGCAGAAAAACGCACTTTCATTAACTTTAAAAAAGGAAAGTGGGACGAATACAAATCCTCTACAGACAACCACTTTGCTGCCCTCCCTATCCCGACTGATTCCCGCCAAGGGAAGTGTGCTTTCCAAAAAGGTCATTGAATCCGCCTCGGCTCGTTTCATTCCCGCCGGTAGAAATCCCGAAATTCGGCCCCACTTTCCGGCGGAGGCCGCAAGTATAGCGAGAGAACGTGACCTTATAAGACAGCTCGATCCCGGCGACCCCCAAATAAAGGATATAAACAAACGCATCAGATTGCATGTGGATGAACACAAACGGGCGAAATGGGAGGAGCACCTAAGCGGTTGTAACCTCTCTGCCGGTGTAGGTAAACTTTGGTCCACCGTAGAGTCCCTATCGAATCCGTCTAGGCACAATGAAAAAAGTTTCCATCGCCTTTGGCGATAAAGTGCTGTCGGATGCGACAAAATGCGCGAGCGCTTTCTGCCGACAATATATATTGCATTCTACGGTCGACAAAGATAGACGGAGAGCCAACCGACACGCACATAAATGTAAATTCAGCGCGTCACCAATTGCCATCACCGCTAAAGAGGTTGAGGACGCCATTGGTCGCGCTAAACCATCCAAACCAGTGGGCGCAGACGGCATAGCCATGCCGATGCTTAACAACCTAGGGAAAGAGGGTTTCAAATATTTAGCGCATGTCTTCAACCTGTCTCCTTCCACCTTTGTCATACCCGAGAAAAGGAAAATGGCCAAGGTGGTCCCGCCACTAAAGCCTGGGAAACCAGCTAACATAGGTGAATCGTATCGTCCGATATCTCTCCTATCGCCAGTAGCAAAGACGCTTGAAGCCATTTTGCTCCCTTATTTCCAAGCAAATTTGCAGCTAGCCTCCCATCAGCATGGCTTCAGAAAACTCCATAGCACTACCACCGCGATAAATGCCATTAGCACCCAGATAAATTGCGGTTTAAATCAATACCCCCACCATAGGACAGTGCTCGTAGCGCTAGACCTATCAAAAGCTTTTGATAAGGTCAAATATGACTCGTTACTGCAAGACCTGGATGGGTCTACCCTTCCGCCATGTCTTAAAAGGTGGACCGCAAATTATCTGGGTGGCCGGCAGGCATCGGTGCAATTTAGAAACGAAACATCAAAACCAAAGAGAATTAAACAAGGGGTGCCACAGGGTGGTGTCCTATCCCCACTTTTGTTAATTTCTACATATCTAAGCTACCTTCACCACCGGAGGGAGTCACAATCGTTTCCTACGCCGATGACTTCACAATAATGGCCACAGGCCCAGGCCGAAAGGTCGATGCGCTATGCAACAAAATAACCGGCTACCTCCCTGATCTCTCCAGTTTTTTCGCCTCGCGAAACCTGGCATTATCACCGACTAAATCTTCCGCGACCTTATTTACAACATGGACGTCCCAAATGTCGACTATTTTGAACATCCACGTCGATGGCACTACGCTACCGACTGTCCTACACCCCAATTTCTTGGGTGTGACGTTTGATCAGGATCTACATTTTGGTGAGCACGCAGCCGCAATTGTTCCGAGAATTCAGAGCCGTAACAAAGTCCTCAAATCCCTCGCTGGCAGTACCTGGGGAAAAGATAAAGAAACGCTCATGACTACATACAAAGAATTAGCCAGCCGATTACGTGCTACGCGTCACCCATATGGTCGCCAAGCCTAAAACTTACCCATTGGAAGAAACTACAGGCCTGCCAAAATACTGCTCTCAGAATCGCCACGGGCTGTCTTCTTATGCCCCCAGAACACCATCTGCATAATGAGGCGAGAATAATTCCCATCAGGGAGAGAAATGAGATGCTAACCAAACAGTTCCTGTTGAATACCCAGAAACCTGGGCATCCCAACAGACATCTGATTGATGAGCCAACACCGCCCAGGGGCTTAAGGAGTCATCTCCGTAAACATTATGAGGAAATACGGCACCTGATAACTCAGCCGTATGAAGCAAAAAAACACAAGCAGGTCCTTGGTGAACTCCACAAACAGGCGTCGGACCTTTATGCCGGGAATTGCCCGGTGAATCCAGTACTCGGGGAACAGTACCCAAAACT
Source organism: Eurosta solidaginis (assembly GCF_040869045.1). Lineage (NCBI taxonomy): Eukaryota > Metazoa > Arthropoda > Insecta > Diptera > Tephritidae > Eurosta > Eurosta solidaginis. Next base: position 118,598,899 of record NC_090323.1, on the reverse strand, counting down.
TGCGGAAGAGGAACGCATACTCCCCAGGGAAACGCGAGTCACTCTGGCCCAACTTCGTTCTGGATACTGTGACAGGTTAAACTCTTACATATCCAGAATCAACCCCGACATACAAAATGTATGCCCCGCTTGCAATGTGTCCCCACATGACACCAACCATCTCTTTAATTGTAATGTGGAACCAACGCTTCTAACACCCCTTTCATTATGCTCCACCCCTGTAGAAACAGCAAGTTTCCTTGGACTCCCGTTAGAGGATATTGACAACAATTTGTGATCGGTCGCATTGCTACAACAACAACAACAACAGTGCGACCATTCTAATAACGATGTTGATAGCGCCAAAAAGGTGCAACGGATCAGCGGCTTCTCTCCTAGCTCCTAGTTTAATGCAAAGCATGGATCAGCGATTTGCTAAGTTCAACGATGTGATTGCTAAGCAACTTTGGACTCGGAAAAAAGGCTCATTGAATTCGTATGCAAAAAACTAGAAGACAAATTTGTGGTGCTGAAGAACGAGGTCAGTGAGCTTAATGCAAGAGTTACTCAGCTGGAGAGCGTGTTCGAGCGCGTTGGTTTTCTCGAGAGGAAGTAAAAACACTCAAAAACAATGCGTCAAAGCAAGAGAGCCAAAAACTTAACAAGTGTCTTTCATCACCCCTGTTCCACCCTTAGATTGCAACCAATTCCTATAATGAGCATTTTTCGGCTACGGAACTAGACAACAACGTGACAGATCCGGCCGTAATAATCAAATTTCAGTCACCGACAGACAAAAACAGATCGCTAAAAAGTATAGACACCTTTAGGCGCCAAAACAATCCAAACATCAAGGGTCTGCAATTAGTTCATGTGGGCATAAATTCAAATGCTCCTAGAATATAGGTTGTCTAGTTCCAAAGACTGTGTATGTAACACTGTTGTGCGTATTCAGCAAACGTACTAAAGGGCTCAAAGTCATCCATCTCAATGCGCAAAGCCTATATAAAAAACTGGATGAATTGAGATTCATATCTGAAGGCTCTGATATAGATGTTATATGTATTTCCGAAACCTGGTTAAATGGATATCAACTTTTCAGGGCTGATAGACGTGGTCATGGCGGTGGTGTTGCTATATATGTTAAAAGTAGTTTATCCTGTAAACTTTGCTGTAGTGCTAGTCCAAGTGATTCTGTCGAATATGTGTTCGTAGACGTGTTCTCTGTAAATAATGAAAGGCTTCTTATCGGCTGTGCATACAGACCTAATCGTGGAGTTGACTTCTCTGGCTTTATTGAATTTCTCGAGCTTCTACTTATAAGCTATGATAATATAATCATCGCTGTGGATTTCAACTCCAACCTTCTCGGCCACTCAACTCTAAAGCTAAGTATGGAGTCTCTTGGACTTTTCCCACCAATTTAACTTCACCTACCCACTTTACTGACTCAAATTCTTCTTTGTTGGATTTAATTTTTGTGAAATTTGTGAGTGCTCACAACTGCTTCAAAGCAGCTAGGATCGCTGCAAACAAAGCCATTAGGTCAGCTAAGCATATATTTTATAATAAACAAGTTTAGTGCTGCTTTGAGTTCGAAGGAAACCTGGAAGTCGATTGAAGATATTGGTATCGGAAAATCCAAATGTGATATTTCTGTCCTCCCCGATGTAGACATTAACGAGATAAATATAAATTTTGTAAATCTGCCAATATCAACTTACAATATATGTGCTGACAATTATTGTATTCGGCTAATGTTGATTTTGGTCCTCTTGAATTTGCTAGTGTCGATGATTGTGATGTCGTTCAAGCCATTCTTTCAGTAAAGTCTAATGCTATGGGGTTTGATGGTATATGTCTGAAATTTTTAAAAATAATTCTTCCTAAAATCCTTCCTCACTTTACTGGTTAACTATGTGCTGACGTCCTGTGCATTTCCCAAATGTTGGGAAATTGCTAAGGTAATCAAGCGTTTGACTCGGTCGACCACACCGTTCTCTGCAAGAAGCTGGACAACCTATTTAATTTCTCCAACAACTGTGCAACAGCCCTAATCAGATCGTATTTGGCCGACCGAACTCAGGCAGTAAGTGTTGGTAGCAGAAAGTCTGACTTCGTCAGTGTTTTCAGAGGCGTCCACAAGGCTCAATTCTTGGTCCCCTGTTATTTGTTTTGTATATAAACGATTTGCCTGGTGTTCTCAAGTATTGTAATATTCACATTTATGCTGACGACGTACAATTGTATATGTGCTGTCCTAGTGATCATACCAGTTCATGTATTAATAACTTAAATTACGATTTGTGTCAAACTGGTACGTGGGCTTCTATGAACGGCTTATGTCTTAACCCTAAGAAGTCGAAATGTATAGTCATTCATAGGTCACTAGATAAAAGTGGAATGGAAAATTAAATTTTAGACAACACTATTATAGAATACGTTGACACGGCAAAAAATCTAGATGTAGTTTTTAAAAAAAACCTTGACATCGAAAGATCACATCTTCCGCACAGTGGGAAAAGGGTATGGGATGCTTCGTACACTCTGGCTTACACAATATTTTACTCCGTTACATATTCGTCTACTAATAGCAAAAGCGTACATAATACCTACGCTCCTTTATGGTTGTGAGGTGACTATGTATCTATGTATGTAATAGGAAACTTAATGTTGTTTATAAAAACATTGCTAGATACTTCTATGGGTTGAAAAGACTTGACCACGTCTCTCATCATGCTTACAGGTTGCTAAACATTTCTTTCGATAACCTTATTAAACTTAAAACGCTCACTACGCTACATAAATTAATATACATATATGAAGGAACCTGACTATCTGTATCGGAGGTTAAATTTTCTCCAGTCGTCTAGATCTGTTCTCCTTACCCACTTCAGACATCGTATGCTAATATCTGATCGCCAGTTCTTCATTGCTTCCATACGTCTTTGGAACTCGCTCCCTTCTAGACTTAGGCTTATAAGCAATGCTCTGCTCTTTAATAAAGAATTAACAAGTTTCTATAATAACCTAGACAATTAAAATACTGATTTCTTCTAAGCAAATGTACTCTATCATTCGTTTATTTATTATTTATTAAATATATTATTTATTGTAACCTTTTCTTAGCCGTAGTCATTTGCTTTAAGTTTCAAGTTTAAATTGTTCCTATTTTATGCCTTTTACCGACTAGCACTATAAAATAATTTTTGCCAAATTGTTGTGCTGGGATGAATTGCCTAATAAATACAAATACAAATACAAATATGTATACATAAAACCAGTGCGCTGTTGCATTTTATCAGAGTTGCCAAAATAAAATTTTATTATTAGTTATTTGCATGCAATATTTTACTTTTGGCAACTCTGTTCGATCGTCATCGTGTCGTGATCACTGTCGTTAAAAAACAGGATTTTCAACTAGAATGACGCTTGGACGATTTTGTAATGAAAAATGACGATTTTAGCCTGCCTTCTATGTAAGATTTATTTTAAATATTCAAACAGATCCAATAGATTCAATAATGTTGCTTTTAGATGGACACTTAGCTCGTGAAACCGGAGAGTGGTGATGATACCATTGCCTCCGCGTTCCACTCATACATTGCTTAGAGCTAGATTACAAAATGATTTGTTTATATTCAATGCGCATGTACAAGGTTCAAAAATTTATTTAAATAATTTAAAGTGGCATAATCAATATGGTCATATAAACTTCGAAAGTTTAAAGCAAATTGCCGACAAATGTTTAGTGCGAGGCATGGACACAAAAGATGTGAAAACAAAAACAAATTGTGACACCTGCAACAAAGCAAAATTAAGTGCAATGCCTTTTCCTAAAAAATGTGAAATTCTCACACTTATTGACGATTTCTCGAGAATGATTTTTGTTTATTGTATAAAAGAAAAGAGCGAAGTATTTGAAAAGTTTAAATTATTAAAAAATATGGTCGAATGTCAAACGCAAAAGAAAATTAAAAAGCTCCGAAGTGACAATGGTACGGAGTACATAAACAATAAATTTACCGATTTTTTTAAATCAGTGCGGAATTAAAAGGCAGTTAACTGTGCCATATACTCCCCAGCAAAATGGAGTGGCAGAGAGAGTTAACCGCACAATTGTAGAAATGGCTAGAAGTTTGGTAGTGCATGCAAATATAGAACAAGAATTGTGGGGTGAAGCTATACACACAGTTGTATATTTTCGTAACGGCGCACCTACAAAGTTACTTAGAGATTGCACTCCATATGAGGTTTGGTACAACAAAAAGTCGTCGGTAAAACAGTTCTAGATTTTTGGTTCGCGCGCATTCGCGGTAAATAAAACGCAGCGTGGTAAATTCAGTGCAAAGGGCAAAGAATATTTATTCGACGGATATTCTGAGGTTGCAAAAGCATATCGCTTGTATGATAAGGATACGAGGCAAATTTGTGTAAGACGTGACGTAAAATTTTTAGAAGATGAAGTCAACTTAGCTGTGCCCGAAGGTAACACCAAAAACAGAGAAGAAAATGACATTGCTACAATTTTTGTAAAAATCGACGATCGTAAACAAGTTGAAGAAGAGCGGAAAAAAGATGAAGAATTTGAAAGTTGCACGGAAGACGAAACAGAGGTAGAAGAGGCAAATGTAGGTAGTAATGCAGAGAATGGCATCGTTCCGGATGAAATGCAAACGGCAGCTGGGTCTCATAGAAATGAAAACTACGTCGCGCTCGAGGTAGGCCAAAAATTATTCACACTGGTCAAGTCGGGCGTCCCAGAAAAAGAGTATCAGATGCTAAATTATCTACAATATGGTGAAGATGTAGAAACGCCTCGATCGATCAAAGAAGCATTGTCAAGGGAATACTCTTTTGAGTGGAAGAAATAAATGGAAAACGAATATTCGGCGCTTCTTGTTAACAACACTTAGTCAGCAGTAGATCTGCCTGAAGGTCAAAAAGCGATTGGATCGAAGTGGGTTTTTCGAATAAAACGTGATTCAGATGGCAATATTCAAAAGTTCGAGTCGAGACTAGTAATACGATATGAAACAATTCGTATGCTACTTGCCATTGCCGTTGAGAAAGAGCTTCACTTACATCAAATCGATATTTCCAATGCATATCTCAATAGTACGGAAGAAATGTACCTTTAAACAACCAGAGGAATTTGTAGACAATAAAAATCCTAATAAAGTTTTAAAGTTAAATAAAGCCATTTACGGCTTAAAGCAGTCTGGACGTCACTGGAATATTACTCTTGATGTAGCATTGAAAGATATGGGTTTTAGCCCATGCAAAAGCGAACCGTGTTTGTATGTCAAACACAGGCATGCTTAACGAACGAAACGATATCATTTCGTTACGATAATCAACGTTAATAAACGAAACGAAGTCATTTCGTTTCGTTTATTAACGTTAAGAACGTCAAATTAACGTTAATTTTACGATCTTAACGTTAATAAACGAAACGAAGTGACTTCGTTTCGTTTATTAGCGTTGATTATCGTAACGAAATGATATCGTTTCGTTCGTTAAGCATGCCTGGTCAAACAATACAATGGCAGTTATAGTTACATCGCCGTTTATGTCGACGATGTTATCTTAGCATTTCCAAGCGAGAAAGAAATTGCGAGCATTAAAAAATCATTATCGTCTAAATTTCAACTACACGATAGCGGGACAATGACATTTTTTCTTGGCTTCGAAATAGAACGTCAGGGTAAGACAGGTGCGATTTCTGTGTATCAGAAGAGCTATATAAACGAGTTATTGAGTATGTATGGTGTGACGAGTTATTGAGTATGTATGGTGTGACACATGTCGTCCGGTAAGCACACCCCTAGATCCTGGTTTTCAGGTCAGCTGCATAAATGACAAGTGCACTAAAATTGACGCAACAAGCTCTCAATCGTTAGTTCGATCTTTAATGTACTTGGCCATTTCAACGCGGCCAGACATTATGCACGCAGTAAGTATATTAGTACAAAGAAACCAAGACCCCCACACCGAACATGAGGCTGGTGCAAAACATGTCCTACGATACTTATCAAATACCATAAATTTAAAGTTACACTACTGCAAAAATGGCAAATGCTAGGAATGGCGGATGCTAGGAAGTCATACACCGGTTATTCGTTCTTTTTGGCGGGTAGCGCCTTTTCCTGGCAAGCAAAGAAGCAAGATGTAGTCGCATTGAGCAGCACACAGGCCGAGTACATCGCTTTAAGTACGGCAGCAAAAGACGCTGTATATCTGCGGCGCTTAATTAAAGAAGTTGGTTTTAACCACGACATCTGTCTTGTTAAGTTAAAAGGCGACAACATGAGCGCAATTCAAATATCAAAAAACCCCGTATTCCACAAGCGAACCAAGCACATAGATCTGAAATATCATTACATCCGAGAAATAGTCGAACAAAAAGTAATAGAATTAGATTACGTCTCCACAAGTGAAAATATTTCTGATATTTTTACAAAAAATCTGCAAAAATAAAAACATGTAAAATTTGTTCAAATGATTGGTCTTAAAAATTAACTGAAGAAATATTTAACTTAAGAAAGAGTGTTGAAATAAAAACTTGGAGTTTTAAGTTCAATATTTCCTATTGAGAACATATTTCTAATAATTAGAATTAATAAGACATATTACATATATTAATGAGTTAACTATATGTACACATGAATTTTATCTTTTAGTCCTCATTAAATCGTTGAACCAAGAAGTGCTTTTCATTTATTGTACCGGACAGTTACGCAAGTATACAGATTATTCTAGCTTTGTTATTGCTTCCTTATTCGGAGTAATTATGCAAATTTTTATTTGTTGTTCACTTTAGGCAGAGCTGTCTTTACTGTCGATTGCGACATTTTGAAATTTACTATTTGGGATTTACTTGAATTATTTATTGCTCTCCCTCAGCTTTAAGTTTTGGGTAGAAGGGGAATAAAATTTTAGACGCGCTGTTGCACGTTATTCAATAGCCTGTATTTTAATTTCATAAAGTTTTTTAGTATAGCGGCTATTGCAATGATTAATAACCCTATCGTGCATATTAGAGCGCCTAGCCAAATGTCTGTGATGTGTTGAGTGGTTTTGGTGTCCACTTGGTCTTGTGGCTCGTATTTTACAATTTTATTCTCTGCTGTTTCCGAGTTTCCCTTACCTACTTCGTAGCCAGCTATGGCTATCATAATGCCTTGGGCTATTTTTGCCCACCAAGATATTTTGAAACTTCTGTAATTACTAGTGAATAAGGGTTTAAATTCTAATAAAATTTCTTTGATTATATTCTTTGTCTTAAATACTTTATTTTATTTATAACTTTTGTATTATAAAAATTGTAAATCTAAAAATTTTTAAATTTCTTATAAATATTTTTATTTAAGTTAAAAAAAAACAGGAATTTCAGCATTTGCAAAATTTTATAATTTACTAGATTAGTATGGTTTATTTTCTTTTACAAAATATTTAAAAATATTTTTATTTATTCATAGCAAAAAAAAAAATGTTAAACGTTATTATAATTTAATTTTAAGCTCTTTCGGGGAATACACTTGTAATAAACCTGATAATTTCTTCTACTTTGGTCGTAGGGTTTACTACATCTTCTCGGGTTGGTTCCCTAGTCATTCCTATTATAGTCCAGAGCTTCTTTAATGCCTCTAGTTCTTTTTGTAGATCCTTAGTTTTTAAGGTGTTCTCATCCCACCATTGGAGGGGGAATTTCGAGAAGTCCCTTTGCATTTTAATTTAGTCTACTAGTATTCACTTAAATAGTGAAATGCTTGTAGCTTTTTTTTTTAAAAAATTCACTAGTAAAAATTTGTAATAGTAAAAATTTAATTAAAACTTTTTCAAAACATTCTCGCAATTTAAGGAGTGGTATGAGGTCTAAGCATTCCAATAAAAAAAATTTTGATAAATTATTTAAAGATTTTATTCTTCTCACTAAACATTCCAATTTACTAGGTGACATTTTTTTTAATTGATTTTTAATATTTAATTAAATCCTTCGCTTTTTTTTTCAGACATAATTTTTCAATTAAACTAGTCCTACTGTAAAAATGTTAAGTGTTGATTCTAATTTAATGAAGAGAAAAAAAATGTCCTAAGCAAAAACAAAGTTTTTGTTCATGGTTTAGCGTCCATGCGGCCGCTCAATTTATTCTAAAAATATACTTATAAAACTTGCTGCCAGTCAGAATGCTGCTGGTCACCAATGTCCATATTTTACGCTGCCAGTCTTAGTGCTGATCTATTGTCATCAATATTGTAGATATTCCACCCTTTTTATGCATACAGTAGGAAAAAGGAGTTTGTTGGTTACAATTATGACGTCCGTCGGGCTGAAATTTTCTGTGATTATTCCACTTTGTTTATGCTTTGCTGCGTCTCCTTAGTGTCCTTTGCTGCTATACGCCTTTTTAGCCTTCCATTTTGTGAGTTGCATTTTTTCCAGTAAAAAATTAGATTCTAATTCGTCTTCAGAGTTGATGCATTTTAATTTCAGATGATGAAAATTTTGTTTTTGACCGATTTAAAAAAAATGTTTAGAAAAATTACTTAGATCCTTTTTAGGATTTATTATTTATTTCTAGTCCTTATATTGGTTTTCCTTTGGAATGGTCTTTTTTAGTAGTTTCGCTTATTAGCAAATTTTTCCACTAGAAAATGACCAAACGGGCAGGTTCGCCATGTAAAATGTTGAAATAAATAATAGAGGAACGCCGATGTGTAGCGTTAAAAAGTGATTCTTCTTTATTAACGAAATCCATTTCTATTTATACAAAAGCTCTTAACCTACACATACATACTTACATTAATGCTCACATACTAAAAAGTACATGATTTCATAATGAATAATTGTTTGTCAGCATTTTATTGTATTGACCTACATATTGTCAATATGATCCGCGCTTAGCTGGTTGGTATGACGAATCAATATATTGGGGGGTTTGGCAAATGCGAATGAACTCATAGTGGTTATCTGGGTCAGTTAAATATGAACGTTGGTGTGTATGTATATTTGTAACGTTAAGCGCATTCGAAGTGAGGTGAATTCCACGCAACACTACAATATGTATACCCCATTAAATATCTCCTGTCGCCTTAACACGCCGCCTTGTAATGTTTTTCAATCAGTCAAATATCTCATATTCATGCATTTATTCGAGAAATAGAGCTTAATTAAGATTCGTTCTCAATTGAGCTTGAAATATTTAAAAGAAATCAAGACTGAAGTTGTTCACGTTCCAAAAATTGGCAAATTGGAGGTCTGCTATAACTTGTGGTTGAATTTTAAACTTTTGGTTCTATACGTCAATCTGCCTCCAACAGGTCACGTAGAACTCTTTTTAATGGAAAAGCATGGAGACTGTGGAAAGGAACAAAATTCTGTTCGTATACCCACTTGAATGTCCTCATTTCTAGAGGATACCCTTTTTACCCGAAAAAAAAACAGTTTTTCTTATTTTAACCGTTATGATCTAATTCTAGGAATTTTTTAAAGTAATATGTGATTAAAAAACGAACGTTTTTCATTTTTGTATATAAAATGTTGCATCCTTATCTATTTCGTTTTAATAATTTTCAAATGCAATGTGGAAGTTCTAACCGAGATCCAATTTGAGTGAAATTTAGCCCAGCTAATTTTAAGACCACAACTTATTATATCCGCTCGACAAACAAAAAGTTTATATAATGAACGGCTTAGTGAGCACGGTTCGGATAACACTCGGAATTACGGGTTTTATTGAGATGCCAACTCTAGATCCCCCATATTCCATAAAGTAAAGAATGAGGCAAGTATTTTAGGTCTTGGGCTTCAGAATAGCCTCTGCTCCATGAGAAACTTGGCCTTAATGAAAGGGGAAAGGAGTATCACTGGGAGATGGGAGTAGAAGGGAGATCAGGTTACAGGAGACAGGAAAAGGTCGCAACTCGAATTCGCCTCAGAGACGTCACCAGGTGTCATGGCATGTAGGTAGAGTCCAAGCGCCTACAACAACAATATTCAACGTTTTGGGATAAGGCCGATGTGTACGGCGAGACATCCCCATCAAAGTCACCCAAAATAACAAGAAGTATCTATGATACGGATGTCGAGTCAAATAAAAAATAAAAAGTATCTTTGATTCGGCTGAATAATCAAAAAATAAAAAGTATTTTTTATTTGGATGCGGAATCAAATAAAAAACAAGTAAGGACGGAACTGTCTTCGGCTGTGCCGAACATTTAATACCTTTCATGAATGGAGCTGAACAATAATCTTATCCCGTTCGTAATCTACAAATAATCGGATGTATAAGATAAGAAATATTTATTAACAGATGTACATACCTAAACGTTTTTTAAGATAAATATAAAATACAAAATGGCAAAAAACCCCCTTATCTGAACGATCGGTTGCAAGGGATATATATTATATATAGCTCCGATCAAAATAATTTTTACAGGAAATCTTCTATGATATATTAGAATATATATCACCAAGTTTCACATTTTTATATTGGAAACTAAGGGAGAAATGGCTAAAAATTTTTCCATCTGAACGATCGGTTCTATGGGATAGGAATATACTATATACATACATATAGCTCCGATCAAAGTGATTTTTTCAGAAAATCTTTGATTATATATTAGAATAAATATCACCAAGTTTAAAGTTTTTATATGTATTTAATTAGCGAGCTTTGCTCATATTGCTTTATACAATGGTTTTTGTAATTGATATTAGAGAAAAATTGTATTTGGAAGTATTAAAAACAAATACTGTAAAAATCCGAACAAATGTTACTAAGCTTTCAAAAGCACGCCTAAAAATCATATCCACACCATTAGGAATAAACTACATACAGAGTGTATGTGCCTACATGGTGATCAAAAGGAATATAAACAAAAAAGGCAACTCTTAGAGACCAATTGTACAGCGAACAACGGAACATTCATATGGCGTAGCAGCTAAAAAAGGCTTGCACTGATATGAATGTTGGAGACTCGAGTTCAACGCTCAGCTCCCGAAAAGCTAGCTGATGAAGAAGTGAAATTCAGAAACATGTCCTAGTAACCATCGCCGTTTGTAAACTTACAATTTTTCTCTAATATCAATTACAAAAACCATTGTATAAAGCAATATGAGCAAAGCTCGCTAATTAAATACATATGATCATATTGATATAATAGTAACAGCGGAAGTATTAAAAACAAATACTGTAAAAATCCGAACAAATGTTACTAAGCTTTCAAAAGCACGCCTAAAAATCATATCCACACCATTAGGAATAAACTACATACAGAGTGTATGTGCCTACATGGTGATCAAAAGGAATATAAACAAAAAAGGCAACTCTTAGAGACCAATTGTACAGCGAACAACGGAACATTCATATGGCGTAGCAGCTAAAAAAGGCTTGCACTGATATGAATGTTGGAGACTCGAGTTCAACGCTCAGCTCCCGAAAAGCTAGCTGATGAAGAAGTGAAATTCAGAAACATGTCCTAGTAACCATCGCCGTTTGTAAACTTACAATTTTTCTCTAATATCAATTACAAAAACCATTGTATAAAGCAATATGAGCAAAGCTCGCTAATTAAATACATATGATCATATTGATATAATAGTAACAGCGGAAGTATTAAAAACAAATACTGTAGAAATCCGAACAAATGTTACTAAGCTTTCAAAAGCACGCCTAAAAATCATATCCACACCATTAGGAATAAACTACATACAGAGTGTATGTGCCTACATGGTGATCAAAAGGAATATAAACAAAAAAGGCAACTCTTAGAGACCAATTGTACAGCGAACAACGGAACATTCATATGGCGTAGCAGCTAAAAAAGGCTTGCACTGATATGAATGTTGGAGACTCGAGTTCAACGCTCAGCTCCCGAAAAGCTAGCTGATGAAGAAGTGAAATTCAGAAACATGTCCTAGTAACCATCGCCGTTTGTAAACTTACAATTTTTCTCTAATATCAATTACAAAAACCATTGTATAAAGCAATATGAGCAAAGCTCGCTAACTAAATACATATGATCATATTGATATAATAGTAACAGCGGAAGTATTAAAAACAAATACTGTAAAAATCCGAACAAATGTTACTAAGCTTTCAAAAGCACGCCTAAAAATCATATCCACACCATTAGGAATAAACTACATACAGAGTGTATGTGCCTACATGGTGATCAAAAGGAATATAAACAAAAAAGGCAACTCTTAGAGACCAATTGTACAGCGAACAACGGAACATTCATATGGCGTAGCAGCTAAAAAAGGCTTGCACTGATATGAATGTTGGAGACTCGAGTTCAACGCTCAGCTCCCGAAAAGCTAGCTGATGAAGAAGTGAAATTCAGAAACATGTCCTAGTAACCATCGCCGTTTGTAAACTTACAATTTTTCTCTAATATCAATTAAAGTTTTTATATTGGAAATTAAGGGAGAAATGGTTAAAAATCGTTCTATCTGAACGATCGGTTGTATGGGATATATTATATATAAATCCAATCGAAATGATATTTTCATGAAATCTTCTATGATATATTAGAATAAATATCACCGAGTTTCCCGTTTCTACTTTCTAAATTGCGGCAGGAATGACCAAAATCGTCTTATCTGAATGATCGGTTGTATGGGAGATATATGTTATAGTGGTCCGATCCTACTGGATCCGAAAAATGTCTAATATAATACAAAAATACATCCTTGTGCGAAATTTCATTGAGATATCTCAAAATTTGAGGGACTTGTTTGCGTGCAAACAGAAAGACGGACGGACAGACGGACATGGCTATATCAACTCAGTTCGTCGCCCTGATCAATTCGGTATACTTAATGGTGAGTCTATCTTCTATATTTCTCAACGTTACAAACATCAGACCAAAGTTAATATACCATTTCATGTTCATGAAAGGTATAATAAAAAGTACTTTCGATTCGGCTGAAGATTGAAATAACAAATAAAGACTATTTAATTTTTCCATTCAAATAAAAATCACGCAAACCTGCTTTCAGCGCAATTGTAAACAAACATTCCTTGCGAATTTTTTCACTTCTCCCATTCTTCGTATTCTAAATAAAAAATCATTGTGAGTTTATTCATATAACAAAGCTTGTCCTCTAAGAAGATTGAGAGGAAAAGCAAAGCCGCCATGGTGGAGCAATGAGCTGAGTCCTCTAAGAAGACAGGTAAAAGAAATGTTTAAGCTCTCAAAAAACGCGGAAAGCGAAGCGTGTCGGGACGAGTACAGGGATCTACTGAGGATCTACAAGCGTGAAATTTCCAGGGCGAAGAGAATCTCATGGAAAAGTTGCTGTACGGACATAGAGTGCTCCGGCGAAACAGCACGGTTGAGAAAAGTCCTAGCAAGGGGAAACATAGCCCTGGGACTAACAAAGGAAGAGAACGGGGAAAGGTCACGTAATAGTGAGGAATCCCTTGAGGTGCTTCTCGATACACATTTCCCATTGGGAGATGGTTTAGAAGATCCAGCAGACAGCACTCACACTTCGATCACGGAGCGGGTAGTGCCGGGCTTGGTTACCTATACCAAAATCGAATGAGCAGTGAAGACGTTTTCTAAGTTTAAATCGCCGGGCCCAGATGGTATATTCCCGGCCATGCTACAAGTTTCAAGTAGAGCGGTCGAGGAATGGCTTAAAATAATATTCGATGGGTGCATAAGACTGAATCATGTACCGCACTCTTGGAGAACTGCTCGTGTAGCTTTCCTACCAAAGGCGGGGAAGATCGGTCACGTGTATCCCAAAGACTATAGACCCATTAGCTTAACATCATTTCTGCTCAAAACCTTTGAGAGGCTGATATATGTGTACCTAAAGTCCAATGTGGATGAAAAGCTGCTCCCCACAACACAACATGCGAACACCAAAGGCGAGTCGGTAGACACCGCATTGCATAGGGTGGTAATAAGCCTAGAGAAATCCCTGGAATATAAGGAATATGCTCTAGGAATCTTCTTTGACATTGCCGGGGCTTTCAATAATGTTTCTAAATGGGCGATTATGGATGGTCTTAATTACATTAAAGTACATTCAGCCTTAATCAGATGGATCGGCTGCATGTTAAATTGCAGGAAGATTACATCACAATGGGTATTGTAAGAGGCCACGAAATCAGTGGACAGGGGCACGCCGCAGGGAGGGGTCACCTCTGATGTGGAGGGGTCACCTCTGCTGTGGACGCTGGTCATCAATCAACTGCTCAGGCGATTCGATGAGGGACCCGTAAAACTTACGGCTTACGCAGATGACGTTGCAATTGTCATAAGTGGAAAGTGCCTTCCAACGATTAGTTCTTTGATGGATCGTCCGCTTCGGGATATTCATACCTGGGCATTTAATGTCGGGTTGAAAGTCAATGCGGGGAAGCCGGATATGGTCGTGTTTACAAAGAGGTACAAGGTCCTAAAGCTCAACGTGGAGGAGAGGGTGAAGAAAGCCTCAACGGCACTTTATGCATGTAAAGGAATGCTGGGGTGTACGTAGGGCTTATCGCCCTCTCTTTCTCATTGGGTTTTTACAGCGATTGTAAGACCTATTCTATACTATGGAGTTCTTGTTTGGCGGAAAGCCACACAAAAAACAACATACCTCAGAGGGGATATGAAGACTATCGATGCTTAGCATTACGGGAGCCCTGAAAACAACCCCGACTGCTGCACTGTATGCCATTCTGCACATTCCTGGTAGCAAAGAACATAGCATTAACAATTGCACCCAGGCTCGGTGCCTCGGGGCAGCCTGAGCGCCGACCATATGGCCATAGTATTATAACGTCATCAATCACAAGACGAACATACTACCTGATTCCCTATCTGCGCTTCGAGGGAGATCTTAAGGCCACAATAGAGGTGGACGGTTGGCGCAAGGGTCCGCAAATGGCGGACGAGGCGATACATGTGTACACAGATGGTTCCAAAGTAGTGGAAGGTGTAGGGTCTGTGGATTAATGTGCTGATCCGGAAATAAGCAGATCCTACTGGCTGCCGGATTACTGTGGCGTTTTCCAAGCGGAAATATTAGCCGTAACCAAAGCAGTAGAAACTATGGAAGAGAATAGCTTAAGCTGCAACCGTGTTAATTTTTATATTGACAGTCAAGCAGCAATTAAGGCAATAATTTCGCATAGCACAGCATCAAAATGCGTGTTAGAGTGTAAGCAGTCCCTGGAGAGAATCGGGACAGGGAGAAGCATACATCTATATTGGGTCCCAGGGCATATGCGAATAGATAGGAATGAAAAAGCGGATGAACTAGCTAAAAAGGGCGCATCCCTTGAAGCTTGCTCCGCAGACGAAGACGAGAGAAGGCGAGAGGTGCACGTGATCGACCAAGCAGGAAAGGCGTGGGTTCAAGCGCGGGGCTGTAAAGTGTCGAAGATTATGATTAGGTCTTACAACCTTAGACTAACAAAGTTGCTTCTATCATTAAAAAGAGACGACTGTAGACTCATGACGGATATTCTGACTGGACACTGCCTTCTGGCGTCACATGCCTTTAAATTAGGCTTGGCCAGCAGCAGATGTAGGAAGCGCGGGTTGGAGGATGAAACGATCGAGCACGTTCTATGCCCGTGCCCTACACTTGCCAGGCTCAGACTCCAGCTATTAGGAGTGATACAGCTGTCAGATCTATAAGCAGCAAGTGGCTAAGTCCTAGGAAGCTTCTAGTATTTGCCAAGAGGACGGAGCTATTTTATAACATAGGTCCTGGTTTTTGATAGGGTTTTTCAGTTTGGTCGTTAAAACAAACTTCTGGTAACACTACGGACTCAATCAGTCTATGTGAGGTCCTCATGGACCGGTCAGTTCAACCTAACCTATTTATTTCTACATTTCCTTTTATTTTGAAGAATGTTCGAAAAAGGGAAATCCGGTTGATGGAAAAATGTTGGTATTATGAATGTGATTGAAAGGGATATTTCCCTGCCAGGTTTTAGGAGTTTTTAAACGGTTTTATTTAGCTTAACTCTGTATAGCGGTCGGCCGGTCGGCCGACACGAATTTTATAATTAAAATTTAAGTAACTTCCCGGTAAGCTACAAGCTTCAAACTTGGAATATAGTTCAGAACCCGACGACAATGCAATAAGAAAAAAAAACTCCGATAGGTAGCGCATGGATCGAAATATTTCAAAAACCGTATTTGTCCGATTTCGCTCATATTTGGAACACATAATACATACATGAATAGAAAGTGCCCTATGAAAAAAATCGCCGCCAGGTGGCGCAAGGATCGAGATATTGAGAAAATCGTATTTGTGGTCCGATTTGGCTCATATTTGGAACACATATTACATACAGAAAAAGTATTCGCTTTATGAAAAAAAATCGCGCTAGGTGCGGCGAGGATCGAGATATTAAAAATACTCGCATCTGTGGTCCGTTTTGGCTCATATTTGGAACAAATATTACATAGAGTTCAGTAGAAGTGACTTCAAAATCAATCAAATCAAAGCGACTGTCGTGCTGTTCGGACGTGTTTTGTTTGCATTCCTATTTCTTTCTATAAACTAATAATTTATTAATATTACTGAGAATATGACTTTTCTCTTTAGTGTCTTTTGAAATAATTGGTTATTACCTACTCTATAATTATGAGATAGTGACTCTTGTTATTGTGACAAATCAATAATTAAAAAATTAAATAAATAATTAAAATTTTATTTCGCTTATCCACGCATATACAAAACAACAATAATGCCTTGTGTATGCGGGCAAAAGGTTGATAGAAATCTCCCGAGAGAGCAGAAAGTGCAGTGTGCTAAGTGCAACGATCTCTTCCACGTTACTTGTGTTGGTAGCTTTCCGGCTGATGTCGATTTTTTGCAAAGTGCTGGTCAATGTTTTGTCTGCAATGTTTGCGCTGCTAAGCGTCGGACTTCCCCCCCCCCCCCCCCCCCCCCCCCCCCCCCCCCCCTACTGCAAAGGAGACCCCATCTGCCGTCATCACCTGCTCTTCTTCTGGTTCTCAAAAGTCGAATGATTCCTCAAAGCATAGTGACATTTCTCTTATTAATGCAGAGAGCAATCAAATAACATTAAACTCTCTATTTGATCTAATAACATCTCTTCAAACCGAAAATGCTAGTGTGTTATATTTGGTGACTGAGCTTAATGCTGCAAACAATAAGCTAGTGCTGGAATCTGCCAAAATAAATTCGGCCCTTCAATCTATTCAAAGCAAACTTGCTGATAAAGATAAAATGATTGCTGCCCTCGCCTCTGAAGTAAAATTTCTACGTAACTCTCAATGTTGCCTTTGACAGTTTCAAGCTAAGCGTTAGCAGCGAAGCTAATTACTCTTCGATGCCAGTTAATACATTATCAACGTGTGCTACCTCTGTTCCATCTTTCGTTGGCACACTCTCCTACGCTCATACTCTATTACCAAACAAGAGTGTAAATTCTAATATCATTCCCACAAGAACAATGGCTTGCCCAATGCATTCAATAGCTACGTGCACTGTGACGTCGGCAATAACTGATGTTATCTCAGTTTTTGAGCTCCCATCTGATTCTTCGGTTGACGCTAATGCTTGTGCGTCGATTGGTAAAGCTGATGCTTGCGCTACTGTTACAACTACGGCTGCAGTGACTGCGGCGCCAGTATCCGAAGCTTCTGCTTCTCCTTCGCCAATTGTTAACACTAGTATCACTGATAATGATCAGTGGGTGAAGGTGACGAATAAAAGGGCCAGAAACAATAATAAAAATGCTCGTGCTACTACTATTACTACGGCTGCAGTCACTGCGGTGTCAGCATCTGAAGCTGCTGCTTCCTCTCATATGCCTACTGTTAGCCTAATAATGTTGCTGACAATACACAAGGGGTAAAGCTGTCGATAAACGTCAAATAATAATAATAATGTTCGCATAAGAGGAACCAATGACAATACTGATCTGAATGTCGCTGACCCCTACAAATGGCTCCATTTGGCTTCTTTTTCACCATCTGTATCGGAGGATGATATAAAAAATTATGTGGCTAAACAAATTGATTTAGATAGAACTCTACTTTCATGCTCTAAACTGATAAAGAAAGACGTCTCAACTCAATCCCTGAATAGGATTAATTTTAAATTAGGAGTTCCTGAGTCCTCTTATGCTCGGATATCTGCCCAACAAATGTTACCGTAAAGCCTTTTCAGATTTTTTGGAAGGGTCGACGAAAGCTATTACGGGCGTAGCAAGTAGTAACCGATTACACATAAACAATAATAGTGAGCTGAAAATTTATTTTCATAATGTATCTGGTATGAGAACCAAGTCTGAATTGGTGTACAACTTTTGTGAGCAAATGAATTACGACATCTTTGTTTTCGTTGAAACATGGTTAAACAAGAACTTTTTTGATGGTGAATTCTTCAACTCAAATTTGTTCACTGTATTTCGTAAAGATCGTGATGCTGAAAAAACTGGCTGCCTTCGAGGAGGTGGTGTTCTTATCGCCATTAAGCGTCAATTGCAAGCGTCTTTAGTCCCACTTTCGAATGGTGACTCTTTACTGGATCAGCTTTGTGTACGTGTTAGCGGTTCCACACCGCAAGGCTCTTTATATATTATCGTATCGTGCGTGCCACCGGGCAGCTCTTTTGAGTTATACAAGGCACACGCAGACAACATTGCATCATTACCTCTCAACAACGTTAGAGAGCACCATCTCTGCGTGCTTGGCGATTTTAATCTCTCTAACATTAATTGGTCAACCAGCATTTCTAATAAATACGGTCTCACGCCCAATAATGTCATCTCAAATCTGGAGTTGTATTTTATCGATAATGTACTTAGTCTTAACTTAATTCAAATTAATAAGTATTTTAATACTCTAAATAGATTATTGGATCTCATATTCATAAGTGACAATTTTTGTTGTGAAGTTAGTGAGTGCTTGAATCCAGTTACTTCTAAGCACAGTCATCATCTACCACTTGTTGTTGAGTTTAGTTTATATCATTTTCTTCCGGTTACTACTGACAGTAAATTAATATTTAATTATTCTTTGTGTGACTTTGCAAGTCTCAATGATTTTTTACTTGAAATAAATTGGGAGGAGCTACTTGGTGGACTTGATACTTCTGTTAGCTTTTCCACTTTTAAGTCTATTTTATTCACCCAATGTTTGGATAGAATCCCCCTGCGGGTAAAAAGAGCGTACAAATTACCTTGGTACACTAAGGAATTAAAAAAAACTCAAGAATCTTAAAAACAAATTCTTAAAAAAATTTCAAAAGAATAAGAATAACATGTTTTTCAGTAAATATAAGTCGTACTTAAAGGATTTTAATATTTCGAATAAAACTCTTTATTCTGAGCATATGCGCAATATCGAGGGTAAAATCATATCGAATCCAAAATGTTTTTGGAAATATCTTAAGGACAAAAAGTGTTCCGCTAGTGTGCCCACCGGAGTTTTCCTGGATGATAACTCGGCGAAAACTCCAAATGAGGCTGCTAACTTATTTGCTGATTTTTTTAAATCCAATTTTTCTGTGGATGATAGTTATCAACCGCTCGATTTTTCGAATAGTCTGAACTCTGCCTTAAATTTCGGAGCTCTACATTTTTCTTCTGATGATATTAGTGAAGCTATTAATAATCTTCAGTTTTCTTCTCAAACAGATTTAGACGGATTTTCTCCCATCTTATTGAAAAATTGTCCGGCCCTGGTTTATCCTCTCCAACTTATTTTCAACAAATCACTCTCCTCTGGGAATCTTATTGATGATTGGAAGGTTACGTCTATTACGCCTATCTTCAAGAGTGGTAACAAAAATGATGTGCGTAACTACAGACCCATATCCAAACTGACCACTGTTTCCAAAATTTTTGAGCATGCAGTCTATGCTAAGTCCAGCTTTGCGGTTAAGTCCCTTATTTCTCCTTATCACCATGGTTTCGTTGCGGAGAGGTCGACGATTTCTAACCTTGCTGTTTTCAGTGAGTATTGCATTGAGTCTTTTTCAGCTGGTTCGCAGGTAGATTGTATCTATACTGACTTTTCGAAAGCCTTTGATAAGGTCTCCCATAGAGTACTAATTAATAAACTAGGATGCCTTGGTTTTCATTCTTCCTTTCTGTTATGGTTAAGTTCATATTTATCCATCAGGCGGAGTGTTGTTACTGTTGATGGGGAGTCTTCTATTTCCTTTATTGCCTCTTCTGTGGTACCAAAGGGGAGTATACTAGGTCCATTATTATTTAATCTTTTTATTAATGACATTAGCAATAGCTTTACATTTGCTAAATGTCTCCTTTACGCTGATGACCTAAAATTGTTTTCAATTATTAAGTCGCCTGATGATATATTGAAATTGCAAAATGACATTACCAAGCTACATCTGTGGTGTCTCAGGTCTCATCTGTCCTTAAATGCATCTAAATGCGTTCATGTGACCTATTCTAAGTCATCCAATATATTTAGCTCAAAATATAGTATTTCTAATTGTGAACTTCAATGTCTTAGTGAGATTAAGGACCTTGGGGTTATATTTGATAGCAAGTTTTCCTTCAATAATCATATTAGCCACGTTACCTCTAAATCTTACTCAATGCTGGGTTTTGTTAGGCGCAATTCCGCGAAGTTCTGTGACCCTTATACTTTTAAAGCTCTCTATACTTCTTTTGTAAGGTCTCATTTAGAATATGCTGTCTTTATTTGGAGACCCAGTACTATGACAGCTATAAATAGACTAGAGAGAATACAAAAACGCTTTCTTAAGTATGCTCTTTGGACGTTAAATTTTGAGGAGCCCATACCATCTTATACTGCTCGTCTTACACTGCTAAGTCTCAAATCCTTGGAGAGTCCAAGATCTATACTCTCCTTGTCCTTTATTTTCAAAATTGTCAAGGGCCTAATTGACTGTCCATACTTATTAGAAAGGATTCGGTTTAATGTCCCTCAACGGTTTCTTCGTAATATGTCTCCTTTCTATGGGGTTAATACGAGAACGCTATATGCTCGTAATGCTCCCGTAAATCGTGCTTTAAGGGAGTTTAATTCACTAAGTGATGCTATCACTTTGCATTTTTCGATGCCAATTAATGCTTTTCTCGTGATGCTTAACTCAGCCCTATAAGTGGTGCGATTTATACACAAAATTAGTATGTAACCTATAAATTAGTTAAGTACATAGTCTGTAAGGATTGTATTCCAAAGACTCATAATTAAATAAAGAAATAAAGAAAATACTTTGGAGTTCGCGGACTTAGATTGTAACAAATTGTCAGGAAAGAGTCCTTGTAATAATGAGTCACTCAATGAACTAAATAGAATGAGAAATAATAGGCAATTAAAACAAAAACTTGAAAATAAAATAATTAAAAAAAAGTTAAACGGGTTTATTGAAAACAATACTTACATTAAGTAATAATAATACTAAAAGCTAGGAAATAATTAAGTAGGTCCTAGGTACTAGTCATCACACTCCTCATCAATCTAGGGCGTTAATCAGACAAATAAATAAAAGCGTTGGGCGTGTGAAAATTCTAAAAATGTGAGGCGAGCATAAACTGATTAAGGTTCAGTTGGTCTTACTTATGACTATCAATAGAAATTTGACTCGTCCAACGCTTTCGTTTAATTGTCTGATCAAAGCCCTAGATTGATGGGGAGTGTGATGACTAATACCTAGGACCTACCTAATTATTTTCTAGCTTTTAGTATTATTAGCCGTGTTTTTTTACACGCGTATACTACGTTTACGTTTGCACGTAAAAAGAACGCTTATCCTCGCTTAGATAATGCTTAGGAGACCCATATAGCGGCAGTGGTTAAATAACTACCGACAGCACAGGGTGTACCGAAAAGCGGAGAAACAACACTCTGATGGCCATAATGTATAACAAATAGCTGAATCAGTTGCGATGAATTGTGGACACGCACCATTTTAAGAGGTGATACATAGAATTAGTGTGGAGGTGAAACATAGACACATATTTCTGTTACATTTTAGTATAAAGCGTATTGAAATTTAGCAGTCCATATAAAGTTTAAACGTAAACGTCTATAGATGTAAAACAAATTTTATTTATTTATTTAAGTCAATCAGCATACACATCTTATAGGCTATTTAGACATATATATGGGGTATTCCATCCCATTTCGACCAATTTTGAACCCGACCCCTTTAGAATTGGCTGAAAGTTTTTCTTCTTTTTCTAGCTTACGAAAGAGGTTTTTCAGAATTTTTTCAAATTTTTTCATCCAATTAAAAAAAGTTATGAATTTAAAAAAAAAACACCGTTTTTGTTTTCAAAATGCTATAACTTTTTCAAAAATTGACCGTTTGGGATCTTTTTTTTTAATTTTTTTTAAATGTACTTTTCGGAAAAAATACAAAAAAATTTTTAGTTTTTTTTCCAATTAAATAAAAAAAAAAAATATCGGCCCACTCCGGGATTAGTGGGGATGATTGCAGAATTGATTGTAGCTTTTTATGAGAAAAAAAAATGGCGAAATTCGAAAAATCTCGAAAAACTGAAAAATTACAAAAAAAACTTTAAAAATTTTTTGTATTTTTTCCCAAAAGTACATTTAAAAACAAATTAAAGAAAAAAGATCCCAAACGGTCAATTTTTGAAAAAGTTATAGCATTTTGAAAACAAAAACGGTGTTTTTTTTTAAATTCATAACTTTTTTTGAGTTAGATGAAAAAATTTGAAAAAATTCTGAAAAATCTCTTTCGTAAGCTAGAAAAAGAAGAAAAACTTTCAGCCAATTCTAAAGGGGACCAAACGGTAAATTTTTGAAAAAGTTATAGCATTTTGAAAACAAAAACGGTTTTTTTCTTTAAAATTCATAACTTTTTTTGAGTTGGATGAAACAATTTTAAAAAATTCTGAAAAACGTCTTTCGTAAGCTAGAAAAAGAAGAAAAACTTTCAGCCAATTCTAAAGGGGTCGGGTTCAAAATTGGTCGAAATGGGATGGAATACCCTATATATAGTAAACAATAATGTAACATTTCAATACTTTATTTATAAAGAGTAGTTAAAGAACTTAAAAAGCGATCTTTCGAACCTGAAAAATCTATCTCGATAAATCTAGCAATTCTGTTGAACTCAATTAAGACTCTAGTAATTGGAGCATTTTTCACATAAAGAGCTTTAGAAATACTAACATGGAAGAACTCGGAGCTACGCAGAGCTCTAGCTGGAAAGTTTATTAGAATCCTTTCAAGGAACGCGGGGCAATCAACAACACCCAGAAACAAATCAAAAATGAACGATAGCGACAAAATTGTTCTCCTGCTCTGCAGTGTTTTTAAACTAATCAATAAGCATCGCGCTTCGTAAGTCGGAATAGGCTCCGAGAAACGTAAGTTGCGTAATACAAATTTTAAAAATACCTTTTGGATCCGTTCAATTCTTACAATATGGCAACTGTAGTATGGCGACCAAATGAAACAGTCATACTCAAGCTTGGAACGCACAAATGCCGAAAATAACAGCTTAAGCGTATAAGGGTCGGCAAAATGCAAAGGTTAATATGGCTTGCAAAAGTAAATTTCGAGTCGAAAATTACTCCTAAGTCTTTAATTTCAGTTACCCGCGACAAGGGCGTATTAGATATATGATATGAGATATCAATGATATTATTACGTTTCAAAAAAGTAATATGAAAACACTTATTTATGTTGAGTGTTAGCCGATTATTTTTACACCAGTTACTTAATTTATCCAAATCTAATTGCATCAATTCGGAATCTTGTATGCTATTGATTATAGAATATATTTTAAGGTCATCCGCGTACAGCAGAAATCTTACTGTAGAAAAGCAAGAGCAAATGTCATTGATAAACTAGACAAAGAAACTTGGGCCCAGAATGCTTCCTTGTGGAACACCGGAGCAGGCGACGAACGGAAGAGACCTAACATTGTCAACCACCACCATACAATGACGATTATATAAGTAGGATTCAATCCATCTCAGGAAGACAGAATGGAATCCCATTAGGGATAGTTTCGCACTGTTTGAACACAATTACAGACAAACCATCAACATCGGTATTTGACGAGGGTTTAAGTCGAGAAATGCCCCTAACGACACCATCATTAGACAACACAAGGTTCCCAAAATCAAAAGCAGGATGTGTTTTAAAACAAATGTCGTCACAATTGCCAGAATCGGATACAAAATTTGCCATAAAATATTCGGAAAAAAGATTTGCCGCATCCACAGGAGTATCAACCACTCTGTCGCCGAGGAAAATAGATGATGGAATATTAGATACAGCCTTCTTCGAGTTAACGAAATTCCGAAATGATTTTGGATTTGATTTTAAGTTTTCTTCACAATTTAAAATGTAATTTCTGTGTAAAAATTTATCAAGGCACGCAAATTTCTTTTCACACTCTTTATAATTATCGTAAAAAGCCCTATTTTGACTGTTTTTAAATTTACGGAAGCATTTATTTTTCAAATTGCGAAGTTTCATCTGGGCAGCATTGTGCCAAGGAACTCTATATTTTTTCTTTGAAAGCACATGTATGCAGCTTTTACACACATCCACATATCTAAATATCTCAAATATCTCAAAACTATTAGTGGTATCGAGATTACAAAGCAAATTATCCCAATTTACTTGCTGCAACAGGTTGTTCAGATTCGAAAAATCACACCGCTTGAAATTAAAAGAGAAGTTTGATGTAGCATTACTAGTTAAGGAGTATTTATAAAATTCAATATCAAGAACTAGAGTAACATGATGCATATCTAATTTTTAATAATAGTGAAGTGCATTCATGCAACGTGAAATTTATGTTGTTACTTAGAAATATCAAATCTAAAGTTCGAACAAGGCTGTTAGGAAAACAGTTAACTTGTTTTATATCAATACTTAAGAAACTATTGATTAAATGTATTTCAGTAGAACTATTGACTTCACATGCAACTAAGGCAGAGCTTGAAATAGTCCGTGACCAATGGTCACTGACCATCTAACATTGGAGAGATTAAAAGCCCCCCAATACAGCTATTATTACTTAATGTAAGTATTGTTTTCGATAAAACTATTTAACTTAAACATTTTTTTTTAATTATTTTATTTAACTTGTTAAATTAAAAGGAATACATCAAAACAATTTCAGTAAATTGAGGGGATGTGTGGAATAATGGTATAAGTCCAGTTACACCGTTTTTCCATAAATCAACTAAATAAAAAGAGCACGATTACCTACTCATACCATATTAATCTTAGAAAATAATAGTGATATTTATAACTCTCTAATAAAATTTTGCAGCAGTGAAGCATCGAAATGGTATGAAAATATATTCAATGTCGTATACCAGAAAGAACTGAAAAATAAAAGAATTGAAGCGGTTTCAAAAACGACTAAGCAGACAGAGAACTCCAGTGATAAAAATAGAAAAAAGGTTAAAAATGATAAAAGTAGTTAAGAAAAGATTGTTAAAAATAACAAAAAGAAATAACAAATAGTTATAAGCATTTCTAAATAATAGAATATAATGTATTTAACAATGGTTATTAATGTATCTACTATTTTCTTTAATAAAGTATCTCAATCAAAATATTTGATATTCGAACTATGGAATAACGGTATAACTCAAAAAAAAAAATCATCCATTTTCTAATAAAATTATGTAGGTATATATAAAATTTATTACTTTTTCTTAGCAAAGAATCATACTATCTAAAATCTTACCAAGTAGGATTATATTATATTATATTATTATTATATTATCTTTTTATATAATATTTATTTAAATATATATAGTGATAACGTAAAATAGTAGACCAAGCAAGAAAAATTTAAAATTAGTAATAATCCTTTTGCGATAAGAAACTACTATGTATATTAGTATTATATATTTCATTACAGTCAATATTTACTCTGTACATGGTGCAATTGTTGAAAAAAATAAAATCATAAAACAAGACGATGTGGTCCTATTTTCGGAAAACTTTATTTATTTAGCTTCTAGCCTCACAGCCTCAATTTTAAACTACAATGAAATTCTGCACACTTTTGGATAAATTAATAATTTTAGATTTTTAAGAGAAATTAAAATATTTTTAATTCGAAATATCTCTCATAATTTTTCACAATCGAAAATAATGAAAATACGTGTTGCAAAGCTCAAAGGGGAGGGGATTTCCCCCAGATCCTCCCCTTGAACCGCGCATGGCGAAAATACATTAATATTCTACCACAATATTCTTATTTTTTTAAGTTGAAAAGTATATACATAATAAGCAACGAAAGATCTCTTAGTAAATTTGATACAGCCATCCAGAATTGTGCAAGGATTTTTTAAGAAGGCTTAAATAGATTTTGGCATATGACGAAAGAAGAATTCAACTCGGCTTGGCCTGCAGAAAATTGCTTTGCTGGCCGGAAGCAGGCAAATGCAGAGGAGTTTTTTTATCGCGCCGTCTTCTTCTTCTTCCTATGCTCCTCTGTTGAGGTTGCTGTGGCACCAATTCATTACTAATTTCAGTCAATACTATATGAAATGCAATACTGTGTATTGTTTATATATTGTAAACAAATTCGCAGCAATAATTAAACTTCTCAATTTCTTAACCACAAGGATTTTTATTTAGAGTACGAGGAGTGGGAGAAGTGAAAAAATTCGCAATTGATTTTTGTTTAGAATTGGGTTGACGTATATAAAAAACAAAATATGTAGGTATATATAAAATTTATTACTTTTTCTTATCAAAGAATCATACTATCTAAAATCTTACCAAGTAGGATTATATTATATTATATTATTATTATATTATCTTTTTATATAATATTTATTTAAATATATATAGTGATAACGTAAAATAGTAGACCAAGCAAGAAAAATTAAAAATTAGTAATAATCCGTTTTGCGATAAGAAACTACTATGTATATTAGTATTATATATTTCATTACAGTCAATATTTACTCTGTACATGGTGCAATTGTTGAAAAAAATAAAATCATAAAACAAGACGATGTGGTCCAATTTTTGTTTAGAATTGGGTTGACGTATATAAAAAACAAAATATGCGTAAATGAAAATTTCGTTCAATAGATAAATTAATGAACGAGTAAAATAAAAAGAAGTTTTTAGAAAGGTACATATGTAGTTACAAATTATTTTAGGTAGCCAATTTAACTTACATGATTTAACATACAAACAACAAGTAAGGAGGGCTAAGTTCGGGTGTAACCGAACATTACATACTCAGCTGAGATCTTTGGAGAAAAAATTGTCTTTTTCATGGATACATACTAATGGTAATACTAAAAAGTGGAGCAACTTGCCTTTGCTATCTTTCTTCAGCTATCAATATTTTTTATTTAAATATTTTTTTAAATATGAAAATTTTGTTAAATTTGAACGCATTTCTTTATAATTTTTTTAAATCACCCCTGAAATATTTTCGAAGCGCTCTTAATTATGAGTCCAAAATACCCCAGCGGGTAAGGGGGTCAGAATATACCCGCGGTAGGTATGCCTGTCGTAAGAGGCGACTAAAATACCAGATTCAAGGGGTGTGTAGCGCAACCCTTCAGGTTGCCAGCGCAATATATAGCTTCTCCAAATCCAATTGTCAACCTCACCTATCCGCGGCGAATCCTGTTTCGCTAACAGACGAGGCTCTGGCGACCCCAAGCTCCTCATGGATCTTGGGGGTGGGGAGGGAGGGTATGGCCTGAAGGTTTAATGTGGCCACATAAATCGTTCCCGAGATGGTCGGGCTAGCACCTTATTGGTGCTGTGGTACCGGAGCGTACCGGATCTGCATCCGGCAAAGGACCATCACATCGATAACACTCCCCAAAGCCTTCGGGGAGCAACCTTATCGCTACAACAACAACAACAACATGAGTCCAAAATATGTGAGTAATATGTGCCTCGAGAAAATCTAAACCTATAATCATAAAAAATTCATGTATGACTCCTATAAGGTGGAAATTATGAGCCTTATGCCAATAATGTATTTTTAGTTTTGATATATGGAAGTCTAAATTTATCTCGATTAGTTTATACCATTACGGAATACCGTTATGCGAACAAAATGAATATACTCTGTGAGTTCTGCTCATCTGAGTATAATTATAGCTGCGTTGATTCCGTAGTGTATAAGTGATTTTTAATTCCATATCACATACGTTTGGGAAATATTGGCCAAATTGTAGACCAAGGGTGACATTTTTTGGAACGACTCTCCTTCATCCTTTGTCAAATAAGGGAAAATCACCATGTAGGAAAATGAACCTGGTTACCCTGGAATGTGTTTCTATGAAATGGGTATCAAATGAAAGGTGATAATGAATATTTTAAAATGGAGAGGGTCTTAGTTCTATAGGTGGACGCCTTTTCGAGATATCGCCATAAAGGTGGGCCAGGGGTGACTCTAGAATGTGTTTGTACGATACGGGTACAAATTAAAGGTATTATTGAGGGTTTTAAAAGGAAGTGGCCCTTATTTGTATGTGTGAAGGCGTTTTCAAGATATCGACCAAAATTGGGACCAGGGTGACCCAGAACGTCATCTGTCGGGTACCGCTAATTTATTCATATATGTAATACCACGAACAGTATTCCTGCCATGATTCCAAGGGCTTCTGATTTCGCCATGCAGAACTTTTCCATTTTCTTCTACTTAATATGGTGTCACACCCATTTTACAAAGTTTTTTCTAAAGGTATATTTTGCGTCAAAAAACCAATCCCATCACCATGTTTCATCCCTTTTTTAGTATTTGGTATAGAATTATGGCATTTTTTTAATACCAAGATAAAGTGAGTTTATATAAGTAGGTGAACTAAGATTAGTAAAGATTTTTGCTCAAGTTCTCGTGTTAACGGCCGAGCAGGGCAGACGGTCGACTGTGTATAAAAACTGGGCGTGGCTTCAACCGATTTCGCCCATCACAGAAACAATTATCGTCATAGAAGTTATGCCCTTCCCAAATTTCACAAGGATTGGTAAATTTTTGATCGACTTATGGCATTAAAAGTATTCTAGACAAATTTAAGAAAAAGGGCGGAGCCACGCCCATTTTGAAAATTTCTTTTATTTTTGTATTTTATTGCACCATATCATTACTGGATTTGAATGTTGACATAATTTACTTATATACTATAAAATATTAAATTTTTTGTTGAAATTTGACTTTAATTTTTTTTTAAGTGGGCGCTTTCGCCATCCGATTTTGCTAATTTTTATTTAGAACGGATATAGTAATAGGAGTAACGTTCCTGCCAAATGTCATCATGATATCTTCAACGACTGCCAAATTACAGTTTGCAAAACTTTTAAATCACCTTCTTTTAAAAGTGGGCGGTGCCACGCCCATTGTCCAAAGTTTTACTAATTTTCTACTCTGCGTCACCTACCAATTTCATTACTTTATCCGTCTTTGGTAATGAATTATCGCACTTTCGGTTTTTCGCAATTTTCGATATCGAAAAAGTGGGCGTGGTTATATTCCGATTTCGTTCATTTTAAAAAGAGATCTGAGATAAGTGCCCAGGAACATACATACACAATTTCATTAAGATATCTCAAAATTTACTGAAGTTATCGTGTTAAAGGAGGGACGGACATGGCTAAATGAATTTCTTTTTTCGCCAAGACCATATTGATATATAGAAGTCTATATCTATTTCGATTAGTTTATGCCGTCACGTGGTATCGTTATGCGAACAAAATTAATATACTCTGTGAGCTCTGATCAGCTGTGTATAGAAAGGTATCGCGCGTTGTGCGTATGGCTTTATTGGACTGATTGCTAATTTTATTGTAGCGAGTGCGAAGCTTCCTACAATTGGAATGCTAAGCACATTTGTTGCCTAACTTATTTTTAAACTTTATTTTCTTTACTAGATCTCGCGTAATCCAAGGTTTATGTCGCAGAATTTGTTTACGCTGACTCACATTAAAAGTGCAGTTACTGACGTGCACTTTTAATGTGTTTAAAATATAGCTTAAGTTGCCGATACGTTACTTTCCGCGTACATGTCTGACCAATTCTCGAGGAGAAGCTTGTTATTCAGCATCGTAAAGTTTACCTTAGAAATCGATTTACGAGCGCGGTTGATACTTGGTTTGCCTGACGTAATACCAGTTAGCTGTATACCAGTCATCGTGTGATCGGTTACTTGCAAGTCCATATTAAGACTTGTACAATTTCTATTAGGAAGCGATTTGAACGACAAAACGCGTGGTCAATGCAAGTGCCTTAACTTGTTCGTGTCGGTCCATTTATGTAGAATTCCAAACCATTTACTGCCATTAAAGCCAAATATTCGTCAGTAGTACTGGAACGATGCATAAATATATATATTGATGTCACCAAGAATAAAAAAATTTACCGATTTCGCATTTACCACTAAAGAGGAATATTCTTCAAGGAGTAACGAGGTAGGCACAGACTGAGTTCTATATACCTCCAAGAAAACAAATAGTTCGCCTTTGATATTAATGCAAAGCTTTAACGTATCTGCACTTTGTAAGTACACCTCCTGCACTGTAGCTGTCATTGTTATTTGTATAAAAGTTATAATGGGGGATTTTATAATCTCCTACTTCATACGAAAAAATCCATATTTCAGTCCAAAATATAATATCTGGTTTTATACCTAATGCTTCTATATAGTCAACGAATACATCGAAATTTTTGATAGATTACTAATAATTTGTTAGAATCTGTTGAGGGCGAGTTATTCATACATTATTACTAGCGACGATTGGGTTATCATTAGGCAGAACATCTGAGAACATCATTAACAGTAAATATAAAAATTAAGGGAAGAGCTAAAAATAGCTAGTTAACTATTAAATCAGACATCGGCGTTTCATAAATCAATTGATCAGACAAACAGGTTACGCTCTTCACACAGACAGGTTGCGTTCTTTGCTTACCAAATGATTTAGTCGTCGCTGAATAAAGGCGGTGCCACAATGATATTTTTCATATAGATGCGTTTAACACAAGCTTATGCATTCCAATAACATCGCCACAATCAACCAAGATGTTGCGTTTGTAAATATGAGGGAACTTCAGACGTGGCAATTGAAGTTTATTACGCCTTGCCCATTCACATACAAAATTTCGCGAAGCACTGGTATTAACATTATCCCCTTACAACAAAGATACTTGCTAACATATTTTGTGTCGTATTCATTTGATATATTACAGTTTTTACCTGCGAAAAATGTTAGAAAATTTACCCACCAGTGGGAAAAATAATTTCACTTGCAGTGTGTCAACACCCTTAACCAAAACAAATGTCACATTCTTCTCCTTATGTTTTGCTTGTAACAAAATTTGGGAGATGGCTACTTTTCAATATCAGATGGCGCCAGTGTCGCTCATTCGACCGTTCTCCATAAAAATGCGTGCAATCTACTCATAATGCATAAGCTTGTGTTAAACTCATCTATATGGAAAAGTGCTTATGTGTCGGGGCTTTAAGTTGCGTAGCAACATCGTGTGTGGCTGTCGCATGTTTGCGCAGCGAATGTTAAAAATATGCATGAATGTACGTATAATTTTTTTGGTTAGAATAGAAAATTGTTCGCTTTGCATTTTGCGCATCAAAAAAATAGAAGTTTTTGTTAGTTGCTGTCTAAGAAGTGACTGACATGAAAACCAATTCGTTCGCGCGATCAATGCACTCTCACTTACCTATACACTTGCATTTACAAATCTGCTTACGCTTGTATTAAATGTAAATCATCAAATGTTCTTATACTGATAACCTTCTCATTGTCAGCTTTTTTCATTAGGAAGCTAGATTTCCCTAACCATAAAGTTGGAGTCATTGGTGCCGTTTGTTGTATCGCTGTAGTCGTATACCTAACGTAATCAGCTGTTTATCGTTACGATGGTAAACCAAAAACGAATTGGTTGGCTACGATACGGTTACGACCTTGGCGGCACCAATAATCGATTGCATTGATTCTCAAAAGGTTGGTCGAATCAGCTGTTATGAGGTTACCGATACGGTTACCGATAAAGCACCAATGTCTGCAGCTTAAATATTTATATCGTTTCTCTTGTTTTAGTTTATATGCAGCAGTAAACAAAGCTCGAGTAAATCGTGAGAGCGCATCATTTATCTATACTTTATTTTTGTTGGAGGTATCACTCACTTCTTGATTGCATTAAGTCCTGCATCCAAGGACGATTAGCAATCAGCCAACCTCCTGGATCATAATACTTTAAAAATTTATTTTCAAAATATAGGTGGCATGCGCACAAAGTCTGATGCAATCCGAACTTTCAGCTCGTGCTTGGATTTCGATGTTTTCGTATTAATTGAAACTTGAAACCCCGACTCTCACGGCAGTGAATTTTTCGATTCAAATTTATTCAACGTTTTTCGCAAAGACAGATATTGTTTGAAAACTGGCTGTTCTATGGGTGGTGGCGTACTGATTGCGGTCCGGCGTAACTAAAGGTCCTTTGAAATTACTCTGAGTAATCCTAATACTATCTTGGATCAACTATGTGTTTGTATCAATGGTTCGTCAACTCATGGATCATTGTATGTAATTGGCTCTTATATTCCACCTAGCAGTTCAGCTGATACGTATAAAGCACATACTGACAACATCATCAATATTGTGCTTAATAAACTAGCAGACAACCATCTTTGCGTTCTTGGTGATTCAACCTTCCAAATATCTCGTGGTGTAGACGCTACTCCAAATATAATCTAATTCCTACCAATGTAACTGCGGTACAAGAATCTTATTGTATTGATAACATATTAAGTCTCGATCTTGTTCAAATCAACAGTTTTACTATTAGCTTAATCGAATTCCTGATCTCATTTTCGTTAGTACGAATCTAAATTCTTCTATTTCTGAATGTATTTCGCCTATCTCACCAGCAGATCGACATCATATCACATTGTGCCTAAAGGTCGAATTTTATGTGTTCTTTGCCTATCAATTTGATAGTAAACTTTCTTTCAAGTTTCATTTGTGTGATTTCCAAAAATTTAACGCCTGTTTTCTTGATACTTGTTGGCATTCTCTTCTCTCCGGGATGGATCTAAATAATTGCTATTCTGCTTTTAAGTCCCATGTCTTCGAAATGTGTTCGGCGAATATTCCACTTAATCGAAAGAAGCCTTACTAAATTCCGTGGTATACTCATGGCCTAAAACGACTTAAGAAAGAGCGTAATAAGTGGCACAAAAAGTTCCTGAAATCTCAAGAACTAAATCATCTGACCCTGTACAAGCAGCTGTCAAAGAAATTTAAATGCCTCAACAACTTTCTTTATAGAAACTATGTGCTTGGGGTGGAAGCTACAATTAAGTCTAAATTTTTGGCATTTTGTGAAATCTAAAAAGGCTGGTGTTGGGGTGCCTGCAACGGTATTTCTTGATAATAAACTGGCTAGCTCTCCCATAGACATTGCCAGTTTCCTTGCCGAATTTTTTCACAATTGACGAAGTAGTTTCACCAAATGATCATAGTCATTCTAACCATTAAGCAATTTTGAATTCTGGCGATCTGCGACTTACCTCCAATGACATTATTAACGGTATTAGAGGATTGAAAAACTCTACTCAAACTGATCGAGACGGTTTTAGCGCTGTCCTCCTACAAAATTGTCCTGCTATTGTTGTCCCCCCAAAGGTTAACTTTTTACCAATCTCTTAGCTGCCTGATCTTTGCGGATGCCTGGAGAATTGCGGATATCACCCCAATCTTCAAAAATGGTAAGAAGAATCATCAAATTATAGGCTATCTAAGTTATCTATTATTTCGAAACTCTTCGAAGGGATTGTTAGAGGAAAAATGTATTTCGCAGTGAAACACTGTATTCTGCCAAATCAGCATGGTTTTGTTGTTGGTCGGTCTACAGTCACTAATTTAGCAGTGTTCAGTGAATAGTTCAAGTGGACTATATCTACATGGATTTCTATAAGGCATTTGGTAAGGTATCTCACAATTTGTTGCTACGAAAGTTAGCTTCGCTTGGATTTCACTCCACGTTCCTTAATTGGTTGTGTTCCTACCTGATGAATAGATGCTGTAAGGTATCAATCGAGGGTGTATCCTCGAAGTTTTTTACTGCCACTTCTGGCTTACCCCAAGGGAGTATCCTAGGTCCGCTTCTTTTCATTTTGTTTATTAATGATATTGGCAAATGTTTCACCTCGTCAGAGTTCTTACTCTATGCTGATGACCTAAAAGTCTATTCAACAATTAAAACGTCTGAAGATGCACAGTGTCTACAAGAAGACATAAATAGATTAGCACTCTGGTGCCGTGGCTCACATCTATTTCTTAATCTTAACAAGTGCTATCATTTGACGTTCGCAAAAATCCACAATGCCTTACCAACGACATACAGTATATCAGGTGCCATATTCAATCCCTACTCGGGATCAAGGACCTTGGTGTCACCTTCGACTCCTCGTTCTCGTTCAATAACCATATTAATTATATTATCTCTAGTGCGTATGTCTCTCTCGGTTTCCTAAGGCATAATAGCATAAAATTTTCTGATCCACATACTCTGAAATTACTTTGTACGCTCCCAAGTTGAATATATGCGGCCTTTATTTGGAGGCCGTACCATAAGTTTGCAATTTACAGGATTGAACGAGTACAAAAGGGTTTTCTCAAATTTTGTCTTAGATCTCTACAATTCTCCGACCCAATCCCTCCCTATACCACCCGCCTTCTGGTTATTAATTTACAATCCCTAGCAATTAGAAAGACGACGCTTTCTTTGTCTCAGATTTATGGAATTATTAATGGCGACATTGACTGTCCATCCTTGCTGCGCTCTATTAACTTTCTTATACCAACGAGGTCTCTACGTGTTTTTATTATCCATTTTATATTAAACTTACGTCTACCAACTATGCGCAAAATGCTCCTATATTGCGTGCTCTGCGCGAGTTCAATAAGATCTCTAATTAAATTATGCTTGAGTTTCTTTTTCTAAATCTATTTTCCTTAACTTACTTAACTCTGTTTTGTAGTAATGTTGCTGAATTTGTTTTAATCGAATATTTTCGAAATAAATAAATAAATAAATCCCAGAGGCAATCGCTGGTGGTGGCAGAGGCTGGAAGTGCAACGGTTTACGACGAGCGGCACTACAGCCATCACATCTAAAGTTGGTGTTGTTGCTTCTCACAAAATCGACGTCGGATTTGTTTAAATTGAGGCACACACAATGAAAAATATATTTGCAGTCAGCACAGGTGACTTTACCACCATCCGCGGGGTCGACTTTTTGATTTCAGATT
Source organism: Eurosta solidaginis (assembly GCF_040869045.1). Classification (NCBI taxonomy): domain Eukaryota; kingdom Metazoa; phylum Arthropoda; class Insecta; order Diptera; family Tephritidae; genus Eurosta; species Eurosta solidaginis. Next base: position 118,563,668 of record NC_090323.1, on the reverse strand, counting down.
TTACAATTCATTATTTGAAGTGAAGACTTAGCGTAAATTTTAATAAAACTTGATTGTAATAGTGTAAAAAGCGATTTCAAATGCGCGCACCCCACACACACTGATAATACGTCTAATCTTGACGACAAACTACATTTTGCACCCTACCAACTCCTGTTGTTGTTGTTGTTGTAGCGATAAGGTTGCTCGTCGAAGGCTTTAAGGAGTGTTATCGATGTGATGGTCCTTTGCCGGATACAGATCCGGTACGCTCCGGTACCACAGCACCATTAAGGTGCTAGCCCGACCATCTCAGGAACGATTTATGTGGCCAAATTAAACCTTCAGGCCATACCCTCCCTCCCCACCCCCAAGTTCCATGAGGAGCTTGGGATCGCCAGAGCCTCGTCTGTTAGTGAAACAGGATTCGCCGCGGATAGGTGAGGTTGACAATTGGGTTTTGAGAAGCTATATATTGCGCTGGCAACCTGAAGGGTTGCGCAACACAGCCCCTTGAATCTGGTATGTTAGTCGCCTCCTACGACAGGCATACCTACCGCGAGTATACTCTGACCCCCTAACCCGCTGGGGAGCCTCGCCGCCGTATTTGCATAGCTCAGCAGGCAATACATCAGCGCCCGCGGCGTTGTTGTTTTTTAATCTGGTATATTGCTTTTCTAACTTGGTCGTAATCGGGTGGGGTACATTTATTCCATCATAATCGATTGCGGGATCGGGTTCGTCATCACTGTGCGGTACATCGCTGTCTCCATTTAGGAGAACAGAGAAGTGCTCCCTCCATAATCTAAGTACTCTCTCGGTTACAAGGTAGCCGTTTTCGTTCTTAAGAGTTTGACCCGGACTTAAAAAAAAAGACAGACAACTGTATTGCAACCTGAGAGGAGTACGTAAGGAAAGTAGTGGACAGGATCCATAAAGAGAAGGATACACACATATCCTTATTCTTGATCCGTCCTGTTAAATAATGATTACTAATGGTAATGATTAGCCGTTCCATTGATTATTTTCTTTAAACGCCATTAAATGATTACTTGCCATTATTTTATATTTTTAATGATTACATTCCAATTAATTTAAAAAAATAATCAAAAAAATCATGATTTTTACCGATTATTGAAAAAAATCAAAAATAATCAAAAGTAATTAAAAAATGCCTTTTTGATTACTTTTGATTATTTTTGATTTTTTTTTTTTTGATTACTTTTGATTATTTGTCCGCTTTGTTGAAAGAAAAGTTCTCGTTTGTTGCATGCACGGAATAATTTCATACAGGAAGAACGGGTCATCAACTTTATAAACAAAGTTTACTCCCTGAGTGATCAGGAGTTCATAGAAGATAGCAAGCGAAAAATCAATAATAAAAATAAATAAATAAATGTAAGGCGCGATAACCTCCGAAGAGATCTAAGGCCGAGCTTCTCTTCCAATTTGCGTCGTGCTCCTCTTGATTTTTCCCTACAAATTGGCCGGACGGGACCTACATGTTTTATGCCGACTCCGAACGGCATCTGCAAGGCAGATGAGTTTTCACTGAGAGCTTTTCATGGCAGAAATACAATCGGAGCGCTTGCCAGACACTGCCGAGGGGCGACCCCGCTTAGAAAAATTTTCTTCTAATTGAAAAATCTTATTTCTAAAATTTTGATGTTGCTTTGCCCGGGAGTTGAACCCAGGGCATACGGCGTGATAGGCGGAGCACGCTACCATCACACCACGGTGGCCGAAAAATCAATAATATATTAAAAAAAAATGGGTATCCAAATAACATAATACACACACTAACAACGACAGCAAGAAGTAAAACCAACCGAACAAATCGCAATGCACAAATAAACGAAAACAACAAGAAAACATATATTGGCGTTACCTATATTCCAAAACTTACGGACAACAACACAATAACTAAAATTATAAAAAACAGCAACGTTAGCTATGCACACAACCCACATCATACAATACACGGCATTAATACAAGAACAAAAGACAAAATACCAAAGGAAGAACTACACAACGTAGTGTATGAAATCCAGTGCAATGGAAAAGAAGGGGAAAAGTGCAACAAAGTTTACATCGGCTCAACAAAAAGATCATTAGGCACGCGAAGAAGAACAAAAGCTCAACGGCTCTCGCGCAGCACTTAACAGAAAACAAACACACAGCAGACTTTGACAGTACTAAAGTATTAGATGTGGAGCATACAACGAGAAGAAGGATGACTTTAGAAGTCCTGCGAATACAACAACAAATACATAAAGATATCAATTTTAAAGAGGACATCGATGATATAAACTGCGCGTATTCAGCTTCGATCACATACAATGCGTGATGTTGACGGTAGAGGACGTGCAAGTTGCTCAGTGTTTGAAAATGTATCTGTGTATTTATGTTTGCTATGTACATACTTTTATGTTGTGATAAAAATATTATCATTCGAATTTTAAATGTTAAATGTCGTAAGTGTTACATGTCTCAAATTAATGAATATTGGTTGTAATTTATTGTTTTCATATTTAGAAATAAATTCCTGATGAAGACGCAAATAAGCGTCGAAAGGCGTAGGATCTAATAAATCCCTGTTTTATTTAAATCAACCGGCCGAAAAGCTCCAAAAATAGCAATAAAAATATAATTTTTCCTTGGCCCAACAAAAATACATATTAATATTATCGGAGAGCTACACCGAAACTACAAAAGCCTAAAACAAAAAATTACAAAATGACGAAACACTTTTTCCAACATATCAGTTACAAATACAACTTTGAAACCTGCAATATCATCAAACAATATGGAAAATACCATAAAAATCACGCAAAGCAACAACAACGGCTTAAATTTCTGCTGAAGTGTAAGGACTTTGGAGTCCTACCACCACACTTAAAGGATAAGATTGGTAAAATGTTACATGGTTTTAAACTCGAAAAAACTAAAAATGAAGTGCAAAAGATCGAATATACCTTTTTGACAAAAATTCTAAATGTTGAAATTAAAGAGGCAAATATTCAGATAAAAATAGCAAATGACCATATCAAGAAAATCAAGCAAATATTATATAAAATCCTTGAAGTAAATGACTATGAAGCATGTATCAACGCGCAAGCGGTATTTCTGGATGATACCCTTGAGAAAATAGAGGCAAATAACGACAAAAAATTGCATAATTCAATATTGAGCAATTTTTGAAACAGAATTAGAACGGATCCTACCCAAGCTTTGTTGAGGAAGAACGACAAAATCGTGAGTGACCTGTACCAAACCCAAACCATAAATATAAAGCAAAAGCTATCCTTAGTATGCCCAGCGGCTACAGCCCCGAGACTTTAGGGATTACCGAAGGTCCAAAAAGAGAACATTCCGTTGCGGCCTATTTCATCTTCGATAAATGCACCTTGCTCGAAACTATTAAAATACGTAGGAAGTATTCTTAAAAACGTTATCTCTGAAGAAGTTAATATAAAAAGTTCAATGCAACTTAAAGAAAGTATTAAAAATATAACCACTGACGACGATGAAATCCTAATATCTCTAGACGTTGTATCCTTGTTCACCAATATTCCGATACACTTGGCGATAGCCACAATAATGAAAAAGTGGCAAACTCTACAAATGCATACAAAAATGTCAAAAAGCCAGTTCCTAAAAGTTCTAGGGCTCTGTTTGAGAGAGAACAATTACTTTGTATACGATCGAACTTATTACCAACAAACTTATGGTATGCCCATCATGGGCAATCCTTTATCGCCAACTATAGCTGGCATTGTCTTAGATAAGATTATTGACAACAGCATCTCCGAGCTGAGACTTAATACATAACCAAATATGTAGATGATATGTTCGCCATAGTCAAGACTAAAGACGTGGAAGAAATCCTCAAGACATTCAATAGACAGCATACAAAAATACAATTCACCCTTGAAAAGGAAAAAGCGAACAAATTAGCATTCCTCGACGTAGAGATTCACAATATGGACAATAAGGTAAAAACTAATTGGTATAAGAAAGCCACGGCATCATCCAGGATGATACATTACCAATCCAATCACCTATGGACTCAGAAGAAGAACACGGTCATCAACTTTATAAACAAAGTTTACTCCCTGAGTGATCAGGAGTTCATAGAAGATAGCAAGCGAAAAATCAAAAATATATTACAAAACAAGTAAGGAGGGGACTGTTTTCGGCTGTGCCGAAGACTTCATACCTTTCATGAATGGGGCTGAACGATAATCTTATGCCGTTCGTAATCTCCGAATAATCGGATGTATAAGATAAGAAATATATAATGAACAGATCTACATACCTAAACGATTTTTAAGATAATTATAAAATAAAAAATAGGTAGGTACTTTGTGTGAGGATGCAAAGCTTCACGTTTTTTGTGGTCTGCATGTAAAAACTATGACTGCGAATCACGTATTTCAAAATATATGACCTAAACGTAACTATTTGATGAAATTTTATGAATTTTGAAGCTTCTAGCCGTAAAAACGGGGCAGAAATTGCGCAAAGTTTCTTATCTGAACAATTGTATGAGATATATACTATGTATACCACCGATCTCAATGATTTTTTCAAACATCAATATCTGCTATACACGTAAGCATTTGGTGAAATTTGAAGCTTCTAGCTGTTAAAATGGGCCCGAAATTTCAAAAAAAAAAACTATATATATACTATATATATACTATATATATACTATATATACCATCAGATATATCTTATATATATCACCGATCTCTATGATTTTTTGGCACAACTATATACGTAAGCAATCGGTGAAATTTGAAGCTAATAGCTGTTAAAATGGGGTAGAAATTGCGAAAAGTTTCTTATCGAACAATCGGTTGTGGGGATATATACTATATATACGAACGATCTCATCAATTTTTTCAGGCAACAGTATGTGCAATATTCGAAAGTATATGGTGAAGTTTGGAGCTTCAATCTGTTAAATTGAGTAAGATATTACAAAAATCCTCTTTTTCTGAAAAATCGGTTGTATGGAGGATATATGCTATAGGGGTCCGATACGGCCGGTTCCGACAAATGTCTAATCGGACACCCAAATACAGCCACTCACCAAATTTTATCAAGATATCTCAAAAATTGAGGGACTAGTTTGCATACAATCAGACAGACGGACAGACGGACATGGCTAAATCAACTCAGCTCTTCAACTTGATTATTTCGGTATACTTAATGGTGGGCCTATCTATTTTCCTTTAAGGACTTATAATTTTGGATTTCGTGACGAAATTAATATACCATTTCATTTTCATGACAGGTATAAAAATAGATAGGTACTTTGTGTGAGGATGCAAAGCTTCGCGTTTTTTGTGGTCTGCATGTAGAAACTATGACTACGAATCACGTATTTCAAAAATATATGACCTAAACGTAACTATTTGATGAAATTTGATGAATTTTGAAGCTTCGAGCCGTAAAAAAGGGGCAAAAATGACAGTTTATATGAAGTATATAATATATATACCACCGATCTCTATGATTTTTTCAGACAACAATATATGCTATATACGTAAGCATTTGGTGAAATTTGAAGCTTCTAGCTGTTAAAACGGGGCAGAAATCGCGCAAAGTTACTTATCTGAACAATCAATGATATATATACTATGTATACCATCGATCTCAATGATTATTTCAGACATCAATATATGCTATATACGTAAGCAATCGGTGAAATTTGAAGCTTCTAGCTGTTAAAATGGGGCTAAAATTGCGAAAATATATATTTACTATATATATATACTATATATATATACTGTATATACCACCATATATATACTATATATACAACCATATATATACTATATATACCACCGATCTTTACGATTTTTTCAGACAACAATATACATATGCTATATACGTAAGCATTCGTTGAAATTTGAAGCCTCTAGCTCTTAAAATAGGGCAGTAATTACGAAAAGTTTCTTATCTGAACAATCGGTTGTGGGGATATATACTATATATAAGAACGATCTCATCAATTTTTTCAGGCAACAATATGTGCAATATTCGAAAGTATATGGTGAAGTTTGGAGCTTCAATCTGTTAAATTGAGTAAGATATTACAAAAATCCTCTTTTTCTGAAAAATCGGTTGTATGGAGGATATATGCTATAGGGGTCCGATCCGGCCGGTTCCGACAAATGTCTAATCGGACCCAAATACACCCGCTCACCAAATTTTATCAAGATATCTCAAAAATTGAGGGACTAGTTTGCATACAAACAGACAGACGGACATGGTTTAATCAACTCAACTCTTCAACCTGATTATTTCAGTATACTTAATGGTGGGTCTATCTATTTTCCTTTAAGGACTTACAATTTGGGGTTTCGTGACCAAATTAATATACCATTTCATTTTCATGAAAGGTATAAAAATGGGTATCCAAATAACATAATAGATACACTAACAACGACAGCAAGAAGTAAAACCAACCGAAAAAATGGCAATACACAAATAAACGAAAACAACAAGAAAATATATATTGGCGTTACCTATATTCCAAAACTTACGGACAACAACACATTAACTAACATTATAAAAAACAGCAACGTTAGCTATGCACACAAACCACATCACACAATACACGGCATATATACAAGAACAAAAGACAAAATACCAAAGGAAGAACTACACAACGTAGTGTATGAAATCCAGTGCAATGGCAAAGAAGGGGAAAAGTGCAACAAATTTTACATTGGCACAACAAAAAGATCATTAGGCACGCGAATATACGAACATAAACATGATGCGAAGAAGAACAAAAGCTCGACGGTTCTCGCGCAGCACTTAACAGAAAACAAACACACAGCAGACTTTGACAATACTAAAGTATTAGATGTGGAGAATAAAACGAGAAGAAGGATGACTTTAGAAGGCCTGCGAATACAACAACAAATACATAAAGCTATCAACTTTAAAGAGGACGTCGATAATATAAACTGCGCGTATTCGGTAGAGGACGTGCAAGTTGCTCAGTGTTTTAAAATGTATCTTGGTATTTATGTTTGCTATGTACATACTTTTATGTTGTGATAAAAAGATTATCATTCGAATTTTAAATGTTAAATGTCGTAAGTGTTACATGTCTCAAGTCAATGAATATTGGTTGTAATTTATTGTTTTCATATTTAGAAATAAATTCCTGATGAAGACGCGAATAAGCGTCGAAACGCGTAGGATCTAATAAATCCCTGTTTTATTTAAATCAACCGGCCGAAAAGCTCCAAAAATAGCAATAAAAAACAATTTTTAATTGATGCAAATAATTATCAATTAGATACACATTTCATAACACCATTACTTCCTTGTAAAACATCAACTTGTACAATTTTTATGTTTACAAAAACACATATATACAAAATTAATAAAAAACAAGTAAGGAAGGCTAAGTTCGGGTGTAACCCCGAGCTATGGAGACAAAATAAGGGAAAATCACCATGTAGGAAAATGAACCTAGGGTAACCCTGGAATGTGTTTGTATGACATGTGTATCAAATGGAAGGTATTGTTACAAATATTAGCAAAACTACACATCCATAGATCAATCATTATGTATCTACATAAACGAATCAATCATTATGTCTACACATATGTAGGTACACGCAGCTGAGAGCAGCGCACAAGCCCATGCAGATATCTTATCTGAAATGCTCCTAAAGGTATGCAATTGTGATTTTGGAAGTGTCGCTCACACATACAAGCGCATGGGGTATGAGAGAAGCTATAAAAAGTATACATCTGTAGTTGTACCTGAGAAATTTATAACTAACTAAGTAAATTCTGGAAGCGCCTAGAAGATGCCACGAGGAAAACACAGACTATAAAAGCATCAGCGGTAGAGTGGGCAGTTTCAGTTAAGCACGCTATCTGTCGGGCAAAAGTCAGTTTTATTTGAGCTATCAATCAGTTTGGTTATTAAGCAAGCTATTCGTTGCAAAGTATAAGTGTTGTTGTGAAGAACTTTAATAAAGGCCATTTTTCCATTATTCAATATTGGAGTTATTTTTTCAACAGTTTAGCGATACGAACGTTGGCAGAAGAATGCAAATAAGGGGAATTGCAGTAAATTCATTACAATTGGTGTCAGAAGTGGGATTGTTGAATAAATTCAGAAGATTTCGAATACAACTTGGATATGCCAAAGTGAATTGAAGATCCAGCAACTGAAGAAGGAGTTGGAGAGCCGTAGATTGAATACAACCGGCATTAAACTAGAACTCCAGGAACGACTACGACAGGCAATGGAATTAGAAGGAATTAACGTGGAAGAGTATGACTTTCATCTTGATGGCGAGGAAACAACAAAAATAGAAGAAACACCGCAGACAGTTACGAGCACAGACTTGAACATTATTTTAGCTGCAATATCTGCTCAAACAACGACAGTGTCATCTCAATTGGCAGAACAGAAGACATATATGGCATCTCAGCTGGAATCGCAAGACACGTTTAACATCCAAAATGGAAGCACAGGAGGCACGTATTTCAGAAATGTCATCGCAAATGTCATCTCAACTGGAATCGCAAAAGACAGATATAGCATCTCAACTGGAAGAACAAAAGACAAGTATAGCACAACAACTGGAATCACAGGAGACACGTATAACATCTAAGATGGAAGAACAGAAGACATATGTGGCTAAGCAGTTGAAAGCATAAGAATCTCGCATATCTTCGCAACTGTCAGAACAGGAGGCAAGGGTATCATCAAAACTGGAAGCGCAGGGTGCAAAAATCGCTGAATTTCAGGCAGAAGTCGATGATTTGAAAGGTCGTATGGTGCAGTTACAACTAAATCGCCCAGCTGTTTCAGCAAGTAATCCGAAGGTAAAGACACCATCCTTTGACAGTTTCGTTCCTTTCCAAGTCTTCAAGCTACAGTTTGAGAAGACCGCAGCAGTGAACAACTGGAATGCGGAAGATAGTTGCTGAACTGTTCATGGCATTGAAGGGGCCAGCAGCCGAAATCCTACAGACGATTCCCGAAGGAGAGCGAACAACTATGAAGCATTGATGGCTGCTGTAGAACGACGTTATGGAAGCGAGCATAGAAAACAGATATTCCAAATTGAGTTGCAAAACCGCTACCAAAAAGCAAATGAGACAATGCAGGAGTTTGCTTCAGATATTGAAAGATTTGCTCATCTTGCAAATGCGGACGCACCCGTGGAATACACTAAACGATCTCACGATCTCAGATACCTAACCAATTCCTGATATAAACGCAACCTTGTGCAGTTTAGGCAAATCCAAATACTATCATACTATTGATCTGACATCTGGTTTCCACCAGATACCTATGAAAGAAACAGACATTCCCAAAACTGCGTTCTCGACGATGAACGGGAAATACAGATTTTTGCGGCTTCCATTTGGGTTGAAAAACGCCCCGGAAATCTTCCAACGAATGATCGACTATGTGCCCAAGCAATATATTGGTAAAATTTGCTATGTGTACTTCGACGACATCATTGTGTTTGGAAAGGACATGGAAAACCATCTACAAAACATAGAAAAAGTATTTTCAAGATTGGAGAAGACGTGTTTCCTCGAAACTGAAGTCGAGTTCCTCGGATATATTATTACACCCGAAGGTGTTCGCCCTGACCCAAAAATGGTTGAGGCCATGAACTCAATTTTACCCCCATGTAGTTTGAAGGATTTAAAAAGTTTTCTAGGAATGACATCCTACTATCGGAAATTCATTCGCGATATGCGAAAATAGCCAAGCCACTGACGAATTCCACCCGTGGAGAAAATGCACAGATTAGGGCTAATGCATCGAAAAACGTACCAATAACACACAACTCTTCAGCTTTGCAAGCCTTCAAGGATTTGAAGAGGATACTTACTTCTACTGATGTCCTCGCTTTCCCAGACTTTGAGAAGCCTTTCAATCTTACAATTGATGCTTCGAATTATGCAATTGGCGCTGTCCTGTCCCAGGGGGACATAGGCAAAGACAAGCCAATAGCATTTATTTCTCGCTCGTTAAACAAGACGGAGGAGAATTACGCGACAAATGAAAAAGAGATGCTTGCGATCGTGTGGGCTCTCGATAACCTAAGGACAGAATATATCAGAATATACACTGACCACTAGCCTTTAGCCTTTTCATTGAGTTGTCGAAACTACAACGCCAAGCTGAAGCGCTGGAAAGCTCGCATTGAGGAATATAATTGCGAAATCGTATACAAACCGAGTAAATCAAATTTAGTCGCTGACGCCCTTTCTCGACTCAAAACTGACACATTGACTGATTCTGTTATTGCTCAGCCTCCTTCTGTCTTAGGACAAGATACTCATGCAAATGCTGAGGATAATGTAGGGCCTGAAGTTGACTCAGCAACAATGCATTCCGCTGATCAGGACAGTTCGGATCTAATTCCACATGTAGAGGCCCCACTTAACGTGTTTAGAAACCAAATAGTTTTCAGGGACGGGGATCGCCCTCAATGCCTTGAACATCCCCATCCAGGCTATAATAGACATTACGTTTCATTTCCCAAATCCGACAACGCCTCAATGTTTCTATTTTGAGAGAATGTGTCAATCCTAATGTGATGTGACGGAATAAAAATTCCTGAAAGATTCCTTGCCTCTTTACAGGATGTTTATGTAAATCACTTCCAAAGGTAACGAATCAGGATAACACAAAGAATCGTAGAAGATGTTACGGTACCTGATAGGATTTTTGAGATAATTGAGAGGGAACACAAGCGAGCCCATAGAAACCCGCGCGAAAATAGGGTGCAGATTCTCTTACAATATTACTTCCCGGCAATGGCCAGACAAATCAGGGAATATTCCAAACAATGCGACACCTGCAAATTAAATAAATACGATAGACATCCGTAGAAACCCTTCCTTCAGCCCACACCGATCCCGAGCTATCCCTGCGAGATTCTGCATATAGATATCTTCGAGATTGGAAAACAAAAATACCTTAGCGCAATAGATAAATTTCAAAATTCGCTAGGCTATTTTCGATAAAGAACAAGTCTTCAATACACATTCGAAAAAAAGCTGACTGATCTCCTGCACTACTTCTCAGTACCCAAAATATTGGTCATGGACAATGAAAGAGGTTTTCTAACTCCTCTTAGTTTTAAACTATGTCCTCTCACTAGCTATGGAAGTCTACCAAACCCCCACACAACGAAGTGAAAGCAACGGTCAGGTTGAGCGCTTGCACTCAACCTTGATTGAAATATACCGCTGCATTTCTGTTGAATTTAATAGATTAACTCCGAAGGAACCCGTCTCAATAACAGTGGACCGGTACATCAATACCGTTCACTCTGTTATTATCGAAAGCCAGCAGACGTATTCCTTAACAGGACTTCTAGAGTCAATTACCAGGGATTGGTTGACTTCAGAGAGAAAACGTATGAAGACGTTAAAGCATTATTAGAATGGGAGCAGGTCAGGAACGCTAGGTTGAACAATAAACGTTCTACCCCACGCACCTTCAGTGCAGAAGACAAATTATTTATTGCAAATAAACAGATAAAGGCTAAACAAAAGCCACTGTACAAAGAAGAAACTGTTGCTGAAAACAGAAACGTAACTAATTTTACTGAAAGTGGAAAAAAAATCCACAAGACCGACGTAAAAAACGTCTGAGATAACATTGGTCACAAGGCAAATCTCATGCTTAGGTCCTTTAGCCCCAGGGCTTTGGGTGCAAATTATTTTGTAGCCGCTCCAGTCAGAGGTTGGTTCAATTCCAAATAACTCGTTGGTTCGAATGATGACGATCGGTGTGGTTCAACTCCACCGTCTTTGCTTTAATTGACGTGAAGCTACTCGTGCCCCGAGTAGGCCATTTGCAATCATCAACGCTTATGGTTAAAAAGGATCACCACGACCCTTTCGTCAGCTGAGAAATCGCCTATATTCCGATGCAAAATAAATTTTTTTTTTATACAATGCACGCACTGCTCAAAATAAAAACGAAAAAAAAAATAATAATAAAAAACAATCTTACAGTCATTGGGCTGGTAAATAAACCCGCATAAAGCGGCAATACGTAAAACGCATAAAAGCGTTCATTAAAATAAAAGAATAAATATAAAAAAAGGGGGAATGGCATCCTCACTAAAGAAAAAACAAAAAAAGAAAAAACAAAAAAAAAAAAGAGAAAAGAAAAGAGAAACAACTAACCTAGCACTAGACAACTAACATACTAATAACTAACTAATTTCGTTACACTGCTTAACTGCTCCAAAAAAAAAAAACAAAAAAACACTCAAAAATACCTTAAAAATAAAATCAAAATCTAATTGTTCTTCCCAACTACTAATACCAACTTTTCTTGCCAATCCTTCCACCCGCGTAACTCAACTAGTATAAAAATCCTAGAATAATGATAGTTATAATTTTACATAGCTTTAATCGAATCACTGTATGAATGAATGAATGTGTAAAATCCTAGATTAGAAAAGTAATATTAGAATTAAAATATACGTATGGGGTAAAAGTATGGGAAATTAACTCAATGAAATTAGATTAATGGCTTTATTTAATTAATAGCATCTGCATCTGCGCAACTGTACACTCGTCCGATATATTCGAGATAGACTCACCACTAGCTACCATACGAGATGGATACACACGGATCATTGATGGGCACTTCAAACTTATTCATACCACTGACCTGCAGCGATATGACTTGGCAACAACCAGACTAGAGCAAACACTAGAAACGCTTAATGAAACAACATCATCGACAGAGGTACTATCATTCCAATTAAACAGAATCCATACACACCTGAGCGAACTAAGAGGACATAAATCCGAAAGAGTCAGACGACGAATTAACTGGATTGGCTCTGCATGGAAGTGGATCGCTGGCTCACCTGATGCCACCAACTGGGACGAAGTCCTTCGCAACGAAAATGTCCTCAAAGAAAATACTGAACAGCAATACAAGGTAAACAATGCCATTAATGAATTATTGCAGAAGCTAAATGGAATAGTGACCATCACGAACAAAGTCCGTTAGTGAAATCGACGTCCTCCCATACAGCAACGCTATCGAAGCCATTGAGTATGGCAAGCCATCGATCTACACCAACAGCACGCTCCTTCTGTATGTGCTGTTCTTGCCTAAGGTCACTGATGCCAGATTTAATCACTTAATCACACGGGCAAACATCTAAGGAGGTCACCGTATAGATTTTCGATACAGGTCAATCCTGACAAACAAATTCGAGACTTATGGGGTAAGAGAAAATTGCTTGCAATTATCTTCTGCTATGGTCTGGGAGCGGAAATCTCTTGACTTATTACCGGAAACTGGTTGTCTAGCACGCCTTCTCAAGTCTCACAAGTTGTACCTACTCTACATATAACGAATCCACGGTAGAAGTTATCAAAGAGGACACGATATTCCTGGATAACTTTATGGGCACAGTAGGATCAGGTAAAAGTTTAATTTATCTAAACGGTTCTTATATTCTTCAAACGGACAACGAGACCATTGTCATTAACAACAAAACATACTCAAGCACTAGTATTTCAGGAGCACAGGTTCTTCCACCAGTTTTGACCAGCATTACAAACCACAGCATGGCACTAAACCTCAACCTGGTACACGGAATAACAATGGAAAACATCAAACTTCTGAAATACCTAAGGGACAATACCAATTGGTTCGCACTTTCTGAAGGATCAGGGTTTTCGCTACTTATGCTATTCATTTGGTGCATTTGGAGGAAGATCACAGCAAGGATAATCTTACCTGAAATAAACATTGCAAATCCGCTAAGTCGAAGAGGCGAAAATCCTTCTTCGCCAACTAATCCGCGGGACGCAGATCTTTAAAGGGGAGGAGTTAACACGCTGGCGGCCCCCAACATGTTGGATTCCCACAAGCTGAAGTTTACACGTGCAGCTGTGTCATTCTTCCCACAATCCCATACTCACCTGCCGCTGTGTCAGCATAATCATTCTTCCCACAGTCCCATGGGCCACCTGCAGCTGCGCTAGCATAATTATTTTAAGCAGCATAATTGCTACCCAACACCCGCTTCAAGGGCAAGTGCATTTCATCATATCGCGCAATAACAATATTGCGCAACGTTATCAAACTTATGGGAACCAAGTCAGTACCTATGCACATTGCAGCGGAGTCAGCATATTTCTGTTTCACAATGTTGTGAGACTTTTGCATTGCACATGCCAGCCAAATAAGACACCTGCGGGAAGTCAAGGCCACACTCACACCCAGACGTCGCATATGTCTAGCTACAGAATGTAGCTGCACGAAATGTTATAAAAGCAGTCCACGCAGAGGCCAGTTGCGTCGGGGCTTTCATACTAACCGCTATCATACTTAATTATAGAATACTGAATAAGGTTTTAAATCTTAAATCTAATAAAGCTTCCTTTCTTATTTAATATCAAGGGCAAGTTGGCTCTTTAATTTTTTTAGTGTAAGGATCACAGATCTTTTAAGTTTGATGGCATTGTAGAAGAAACACCTACAACAATACCAACTATGTCAACAGTTAGTGATGATCCAACATACCATAGTGCACCTATACTTGTACACTATGCAACTTACGAACGACTTGGAACAGAAATGGAAACAGGTGAAGCACAAATTGCAAACGAGGCAGTTGCAGAAGTATCTGTCACAATGAAACGAGGACATTATACTCAACGATACGATGCTACACATTTTGCTATGATGTGTGACAGATTCGGTGTTTCAGATAGAGTTGCTTCATGTTTAGCAACAGCCCGTTTCGAAGATATACATTTTCGAGATGTTCGTGGTGAACTTGTTATAATGGATAAATCTAAATTTGCAAGATAAAAAATTAAAGCTAGAGATGAAGTGCTTCGTAAACGATACGTAGATTCCAACATAACTGCATTTTCTTTCGATAGCACAAAAATTAATTCATTAACTAGAGAGAAAATTAATGAGAAATCTCATACAAATATAGTAAAAGAACCCCATTTAGTTGTCTAAAAGAGCCTAATGCTGAATTACTTGGATATGTTAATTTTGGTGCAGAAGAAAATGCAAAACACAAATTAAAAAAATTAAATGAATTCTTCAATACCAAAAAACTGTCAATAGATCAATTAATTGGCATATGCAGCGATGGAGAACCATCTAGTACTGGAATAGAAAATGGTGTTATAATACTTTTTGAAAAGCATTTAAATATACCACTGCACTGGTTTATATCTTTGCTTCATTACAATGAATTACCATTTGGTCATTTATTCAGAGCATTAGATAAAACAGTCACGAGTGGCCCAAGAGCAGCAAGTGGAAAAATATACAAAGCCTTTCAAGACTGAAAATTTTCAGGTATGGATTTGTTAAAATTATTTTATGATATTTTTTCAATCAGTGATGAACAAGAACGAGAATTATCTACAGATGTTAAATATTTATATTGTGATCAATATTACCATCACTAGTAATAAGTAGTCTGAGTAGTCAAAAAAAACAGTTTGATTTAAGCACGATATTGGTTGTGAAGTACTTTCAAAGTAGTCTAATAAAGACCATTTTTAGCATTACTGAATATTGGAGTTATTTACTCAAAAGTTTAGCGATTCGAACGTTAGCAGATTTGGAATATGCGGAATTTCACTAAATTCGTTACAGTTGGTGTCAGAAGAGCAATTGTTGAATAAATTCCAGAGGACAACAAGCACATGGCAAAGTTAAGTGAATTAAGGATCCAGCAACTGAAAAAGGAGTTGGAGAACCGCGGATTGAATACAACCGGCAATAAGATCGAACTTCAAGCACGGCTACGAGACGCTATGGAGACGGAAGGAATTAATATGGACGATGAAGTCTTTCATCCTGATGGGGACTAGACAACAACAAAAATTGAAGAGAAAAACGAAATATCGCAGACAGTTACCAGCACAGACTTGAACGTGATATTGGCTGCAATATCTGCACAAACATCGACAGTGGCATCCCAACTGGAATCACAGGAGACACGTATTACATCCAAGATGGAAACACAACTAGAATCCCAGGAGAACCGTATAGCATTCAAGATGGAAGCTCAACTGGAAGAACAGAAGACATATATGACATCTCAGTTGGCTGAGCAGTTGAAAGCACAGGAGGCATATCCTCGCAGCTGGAGGCACAGGAGATAAGGGTATCATCGAAGCTGGAGGCCCAGTATACAAAAGTTTTACAGTTTGAGGAAAAAATCGTATCGAGCAGTTACAACTAAATCGACCAGCAGTTTAAGCGAGTATTCCAAAGCTAAAAACACCATCCTTTGACGGTTCTGTTTCTTTCCAGGTATTCAAGATTCAATTTGAAAAGACATCAGCAGTTAACAACTGGAATACTGAAGATAAGGTTGCTGCGCTGTTCGTCGCATTGAAAGGACCTGCAGCTAAAATATTGCAGATCATTCCAGAGGGAGAACGAAACAATTGTGAAGCATTGATGGGCGCACTAGAGAGGCGATACGGAATCGAGCATAGGGGACAGATATACCAAATGGAGTTACTGAACCGCTTCCAGAGGCCTAGTGAAACATTGCAAAAGTTCGCGTCGGATGTTGAAAGGCTGGCACATTTAGCGAATGCGGGCGCACCCGTGGAATATACCGAAAGGGTAAAAATTCAGAGCTTTATAAATGGCATACGGGACGTCGAAACCAAGCGAGCCACATACGCAAACCCAAAGCCAACATTCGCAGAAACGGTATCCCATGCACTGACTCAGAAACAGCGTCGCTTCTGTGTAAGCTAGTTTTCAAAGCACGCCGTGTGGAAGTAGAAAGGCCAGACTGGGTGAACACAATATTGGAGGCGCTGATAGGATCGCAAAAGCGGACCTAATAGAGTAATGAAGTGTTTCAAGTGCGGTAACCCAGGTCACATTGCACGTCATTGCAGCACCGGTCCTGGTAGTTTCAACTTGGCTGGTCATAAACGCAAAGCTGGAGGAGATAAGCAAGAGCGAGTCAGATGTAAAGAGCGAAAACTTGCCCCAGCTATTGAATGTCCTGTGATATCTATCTCGCAAATTGGAAGAAAATCGAGTAGTCTTACCGTCAAAGGAAATGTGGATGGCAAGGAGCGCGTACTGACTGTAGATACGGGCGCATCTCATTCCTTAATCCGATCTGATCTGGTCAACAGGAGAGTAAAGCCATTACCTGGAGCAAGGTTGCGTTCGGCCACTGGCGAGTATAAGCAAGTCCAGGGAGAAGTGATATATGAAGTCTTAATTGGAAAGGTTACGGTTCTACACAAATTTGTTATGGCGGAGATCGTTGATGAAGTCATAATGGGAGTGGACTTCTTAGTTGACCATGACATCAGGATGTACCACTCAACTTCGGTTTGGAGAAAGGGTTCAGCAGTAAGCGAGTGCTGGTGGAGGCGATTGGACAAAGACCACAAAAGTCAAAGGTAGTAGACCGGGCAAAGTTTGATGGAACGAATGGGCCAAACAAAGAAAAATCAAAAATACCTGCGAGAGAAACACTGGCATTGACAAACCCTAATGGACGGACTAAAACAAAGGAGAAAATTTGCCAGAAAGAATTCAAGGATAGTTTCAAGCCAGGGCGCACTACTGTTGTGAACCATCAAGATGATACTGATGATGCAAAGTCAATCCGTCAAGATCAGCCTCTGCAAAGTAGTCCAGTGGACAAACAACAGAGTGTGAGGCAACGAACTAGGATAGTGAGCGTTAAGATGAACCACAGGTACGATGAGAACAATAATTCGGACGGGTTCGTGGAACGAGATTTGGTACTGTTATACAACCCCCACCGGCGGAAAAGTGTTCCATCCAAATTTTGGTGCAGTTGGGAAGGCCCGTACAAAGTTGTTAAGAGGATCAGTGATACCATCTACCGCATACAAACAATTGGGAAACCACGAAATAGAAGGGTGGTTCAGTTTGAGAGGCTAGCAGCGGTTGGATCAGGAGATTTGTCTAATCGGGACGATAAGACATAGATGGAGGGCAGTGTGACGAATATTACCATCACTAGTAATAAACTCCCAACACAAAAAAATTGAAGCGAGCCACACTTTGTACATAAACATATCAATCATCAATTACACCCATATATATAAGGCACGAAGAGATATTACGCGCACACACTTGTAGTCATCTGCCAAAGATTATGAAAAACGCATAAACTACAAATATACATGTATATAGCTAAGTAGGAGATATGTACAGCAGTTCTAGCAGGCGAAACGTCTACACTGTAGTAGAAATATACGAATGAAGCAGCGGAGAGTATAAAAGAGCGCAAGCTGAATAGTCAATAAAATAATTAAAAAAAATTGTTTAGTTAAACGATTTTATTGAAAACAATACTTACGTGAAGTAATAATAATATTAATAGCTAGAAAATAATTAGGTAGGTCATAGGTACTAGTTATCACACTCCTCATCAATCTAAGGCGTTGATCAGACAATTAAATAAAAGCGTTGGGCGCGTGAAATTTCTAAAAATGTGAGGCGTAGCATAACCTGATTAAAGTTCAGTTGGTCTTATATATGAAATTTGACGCGCCCAACGCTTTTATTTAATTGTCTGACCAATGCCCTAGATTGATGAGGAGTGTGATGACTAGTACCTAGGACCTACCTAATTATTTTCTAGCTTTTAGTATTATTATTACATCATGTAAGTATTGTTTTCAATAAAACCGTTTAACTTAAAAATTTGTTTAATTAGTTTTTAGTCTTTATTTAATTGCCTATTATTTCTTATTCTATTTAGTTCATTTAGTGACTCATTATTAAAAGGACTCTTTCCTGACAATTTGTTACAATATAAGTCCTCAATACATAATCCTTCAAAATACTTTAATCGACTCTGCGCCACGTATGCTTGTCCCTCCTCCAACTCCAAAATATTTTGATGTCACTTCTACCGGACTGTATGTAATATTTGTTCCAAATATGAGCCAAATCGGACATCATTCATGTATGTATTATGTGTTCCACATATGGACCAAATCGGACCACAAATACGATTTTTTTGAATATCTCGATCTTTGCGCCACCTAGCGGCGATTTTTTTTACAGGTCGCTTTCTATTCTTTTGTGTTATGTGTCCAAATATGAGCCAAATCGTACCACAAATACGATTTTTGTGAATATCTCGATCCTTGCGCCACCTAGCGGCGATTTTTTTACAGGTCGCTTTCTATTCTTGTATGTATTATGTGTTCCAAATATGAGCCAAATCGGACCACAAATACGATTTTTGTGAATATCTCGATCTTTGCGCCACCTAGCTGCGATTTTTTTCTTATTATCCCATTGTCATCGGGTTCTGAACTATATTCTAAGTTTCAAGCTTGTAGCTTATCGGGAAGTTACTTAAATTTCAATTAAAAAATTCGTGCCGGCCAGCCAACCACCCTGTCAAGTCAAGCCAAATAAAACCGTTTAAAAAAACAGTTTGATTTAAGCACGCTATTAGTTGTGAAGTTAAGTGTTATTGTGAAGTACTTTCAAAGTAGTCTAATAAAGACCATTTTTTGCATTATTGAATATTGGCGTTATTTATTCAACAGTTTAGCGATTCGAACGTTAACAGAAGATTTGGAATAAGCGGAATTGCATTAAATTCGTTACAGTATCAAATGCCCAAAGCAATTTCAAATGGTGATGTTTCAGTTGATTTAGCTAACATAAAACCAGGACCAGAGGACCAGTTGTACATTCTCCACGGCTAGCCAAAGCAAGTCTATATACAACAAATAATACACCATCGGAAAATTTGAAAAATTTAACAGTTTATATTATTAGAATTTATGTGCCAATGTATTTCAATGTAAAATACTATAATTCTGTTGTATACGACAGTGTACTTTTATAAAGTTTATTCGTTGGGCACGATACCTACCACGTAATTTACTTAATATTGTAGATGGTGTAATCCAAAATAATTCATATTACGCTCGTAAATAAATAAATAAATGTAAGGCGCGATAACTTCCGAAGAGATCTAAGGCCGAGCTTCTCTTCCAATTTGCGTCGTGCTCCTTTTGATTTTCCCTACAAATTGGCCGGACGGGACCTACATTATTTAATGCCGACTCCGAACGGCATCTGCAAGGCAGATGAGTTTTCACTGAGAGCTTTTCATGGCAGAAATACACCCAGAGCGCTTGCCAAACACTGCCGGGGGGCGACCCCGCTTAGAAAAATTTTCTTCTAATTGAAAAACCTTATTTCTAAAATGTTTGATGTTGCTTTGCCCGGGGTTTGAACCCAGGGCATCCGGTGTGGTAGGCGGAGCACGCTACCATCACACCACGGTGGCCGCCATTACGCTCATCCTGAAAACATTTTATTAACAATGTTATTTGATGATAGAAAAACCCTACGTGATAGAGCTATCAAAAAAAAATTATACTATCGAGGAAAAATACTTGATGGAAATAAACTCAGAGTTTACAAAAAATATAATATATATTTTAATGCTTCAGATTATACTGATATGATTGATCTGAATGACGATAATTTACTATCTGAACCGACATTCACAAGAAATATTCCATACAATCACTTGGTACAATTCTTAGATTATGATGAGCCAACACTAGATGATCCTAATATTCCAATGCATACACAAGGAACAAAAAGATATGTACAGTTGTTAACATTTGTTTTCAAACGTGTTATAGAAAAAAAATGTGAAGGTGTTATGGCTGTTACAGCAGAAGGCGTGAAAAACAACCACGAATGGAGATGTGATGTTCGACTGATATCCGCCAGTCATAAGCATTCTATTTCCGGTAGCCATAGGAAATGCTTCTCGTTAACCTGTAGTATGTTAACAGGGCATGTCCAAATAGAGAGCGCGGTTTAACAGCATATGAGCAGTTTCGAACATAAATTCTAATAACAGAAGTGAGAACAGATGGTAACAGCATCATAACAGCAGGGCTTACACTGTGGGAGTTTTGTAGGAAAATGTTGCAGAATTAGGTGAGAGATTGCTTATTAAAATAACAGCGTGAAGGATGGGAGTAAAATATAAATTCTATAGGTTTGAAGAGACTAAAAATATAAAAACTATAGAAAGGAAAATAGTTCGAAAACAGCCGAATAACGGGGAAAAATAGCTCGTAAACAATTTTTTGAATAGAAAATAGTTCGAAAACAATTTTTTGGAGAGCAAGTGGCTTAATTGCGGCGGACACCGAACTTAGAAAAGGTTTACGGAAAGTTGGACAAGTCAGTTGCTGAAGGAGTTGAATCATGATCGGTTGTCCGGGGAAAAAGTAAAGAAAATATATATTTATATTTAAGAATTCATGAGCTTAACACCGGCTTATAATAATTGAATTTCAATTATTATGTTTTTCTAAGAGAAACTGAAAAGAAAGAAACATTTACTGGCATATTGCGATGGACCCATTTCGAAAACCGCCAACGTAATCATCATCAGGCAATTTTGTAACGTTATCAAAGGTTTCACCGGGATTCGAACCGTGAATCACATGGTGAAACTGCAGTAGCCTTTAACCACTAGGCCATCCTGCTGGTATTTGTTTTCATGCTTTATTCAGTTTTTCTCATTTCTACACTAACAACACAATTGAGACATTTTGTCTCTATATTAATTTGTGTGCCATGTAGATTTTTTTTGTAAAGTTCTTCTTCGTTGCGAATCAGAAGCTTTGTAAACTCGGGCTCAGTTGTACATATTTATGTATGTTTGTTTAATGGTGTGTTCAGTTTATACTTATATTTAAGAATTCATGAGCTTAACACCGGCTTATAATAATTGAATTTCAATTATTATGTTTTTCTAAGAGAAACTGAAAAGAAAGAAACATTTACTGGCATATTGCGATGGAACCATTTCGAAAACCGCCAACGTAATCATCATCAGGCAATTTTGTAATGTTATCAAAGGTTTCACCGGGATTCGAACCGTGAATCACATGGTGAAACTGCAGTAGCCTTTAACCACTAGGCCATCCTGCTGGTATTTGTTTTCATGCTTAATTCACTTTTTCTCATTTCTACACTAACAACACAATTGAGACATTTGGTCTCTATATTAATTTGTGTGCCATGTAGATTTTTTTTTTTTTGTAAAGTTCTTCTTCGTTGCGAATCAGAAGCTTTGTAAACTCGCGCTCAGTTGTATTTGTTTTTCTAAGAGAAACTGAAAAGAAAGAAACATTTACTGGCATATTGTTCGAAATCCCGCCCGTGTGTAACTTTAAAACTGAAAGGAATAATAATAAATTATTATGTAGAAGTTCGAATGCACTAAAAAATAAAATAAGAACGAAATATATTTAGAAGTTCGGATGCAAAAGAAAACAAGGACGAAAAATATTGAAAATCGGAAAAAAAGAAATTATTTGAACGGAAAAAGCAAAAAAAGAACTTTAAATACCAAATAAAAAGTAAAACTTTATAAGAAAAAAAATTACTATATACATACATATATTAGTAATTTATAAAATAAAAAAAAAACACTGCGCACTTAGTACAAAAAAAAAATAATAATAATAACCAAAGCATTTTCATTTGCGTTTATAAGACGTAAAAATTCTAAAATCCTACGAGAGGAAGAAACCTTCAATCAAATGAGGCAAAATGTGAAGTTGGAGTCCAAGATATTGGCAGAAGTTTCCATGTTCAGGAGGCATAGCGGCTAAATATTTTTCTTTTTGTAGTTTGTAGGACTTGATAATCATAAAAGTAAAATTAAAATATATGTAGGCTCTTAGGATCTCGAACATACAAAAAAAAAAAAAGAAAAACATTTTTTATTTATTGTGGGGGTTTACCTCGTCACAACATTCTATTAAAAATTTTACGTTAAAAATAGGTACAAAACAAAATTTATTAATAATAAATAGTTTTTTTTTTTTTTGAATCATTAATAAACTTTTGCGACAGGAGGTTTTGAATTTCTTTTGTTTTTTTTTGTGTTCTGCTCTATTAATGGGCCATGTAACATCGTTAAATCAGATTATGTTGCAAGAAGGCTATGTTGCAAGAAGGCTATGTTACCGCATTCACATAATTTCGATTTCCTGCTAAAGATTTTTTGTTGTTTTCCTCCTCTTAATTTTAAAGAGAATTTGAACTACATAAATATGTTTCCTAACTTCTCATACTCAGCTGCTCATTATTAACTTCAATTTTCTTTCGTTGTTGGTTCATACTCCATGTACCAACTCAATTAATTCTAAGTGTTGTGAGCATATGAGAGCGCAACATCGAGTGTGAACATACTGCATATTAAGTGCAAGCGGTGATTCTCGCTCACTCGCAAACTGAGAGCGATGTATAAATATGTTTGAAACTATGTTAAATATAAACTTACAGAGATCTCAGGTTATATGATTTATGTTAAATGTGGGAGAAACAGTATTGAGAAATAACATTGTTTTTTTTTTTTTTTTAATTAGTAGTAGGCTAATAATAGAATTTGTATAATGGGCGACTTTTTTAAATTGTACTTAGTGAGGAAATCTCAAATTAACATGTTTGACTAATGATAAGAGATAAGAAGAATTTTGGAGAATGTGAAGAAATCATAAAAACCAGAGAAATGTTTTCTTTTGTTCAAGAGAATTAATTTAAATATGCTTTTGTAAATTTGTGAACTTCGAGAGAGACTTCGAAATAAAATGAAATATTGAGAATTCTATTACGATAAACATGTTCAAATGTAAGCTAACATATATGATGTAAGGAACAGTTTAGGTAGGTTAACATATACATGTACGTAAATACTTATCGCACAAAATAATAAATAAAACCAAAAATAAAAATTCAAGTTTAGCGTAGTAGTAGATATAGGAAAAAAATGAAATGTATGATTGAACAAACTTTAATTAAAATTTAAGAATTTGTGAAAGAAAAAATGAAGGTTTAACTTCTATTGGATATTTGTCGCAGGGGCAATGGTGAGTATGTGTGGGCTAAGAGAACAACTTTTACCATTCTTTTAGCAGGTTGGGTGGGTGTAGACGGAAGGGCTACGACAGCTTAGCCTTCCATCTCTGTCGGAAGAACCAAAACGATGCAACGCGTGGCAGGTAGTTTTGTATTAGTTAACCCTTTTCGTCTTTATTTCCGTAGTAAATTTGATAAATTTTTTTGGTTATTGTTTGATTTGGATGAGCCTAACCCTTCGACGGCCTCAAAATTTAATTTTTTTTTTGTAAATCTCTGTTTGATTTTTTTTAATGAGAAACCGAGATAAATGTCAGTGTATGAGCAAGATCCCCCCATATACGCCGCAGACTAGCCGGTTGTAACAAACAGAGTACCCGCTCCTTAAACCCTCTACCCAGTCAGAGAGCTATCGCAAAGCAGAACTGATGTTCCCTAATTCAGTGCAAAATAAGCTAAACGATTGTCTATGTGAAGAAGTTTGTGGCTGGAATGATAGACGTTAATGAGGCCAGTTTCATTGCATAGATGGTGAACTATGTAGGAGCCAACGAAGGCATGATGCGATTGGTTCATTACAGAGAGCAAAAAAAGATTTTAAAAAATAATAACATAGCATTAATTTTATTTTGAAAAATACATTAAAATGGTCAATTCTAAGAAAAAAAATAATTTTTTAAATAAATTACATTAAAATTATAAAAATTGTGTTTTTTGCTCATTACTTGAAAATATAGGTTTTTTTTGAAAATTTTTTTCTTCTAAAATGAATTCGAAAACAGAAAAACTGTCTGAATGAAAGTTGTTGGAAATGTTCTGAACTTATTTCAGCTGTAAAGAAAAAAAATTCTATAAGAAATTTGTTAAAAATGATAATATAGTAGTTAAAAGTTCATTTTAGGCTAATTTCTCATAATTTAAGCCTGATACCTCTACTAAAATTCGAAAACACTATAAATATTAATACATATTCTGAAATGGACGTAAAATGCCTTTAAAGTAAGCCCAATACGATATTTTTCCTATAATTCTATCAGAAATTATGAAGATTTTTTGGCCAAACCCTACATTCATATGGCAAAATATCTATTTTGCAAAAGGGGGGACTCGAAATCGGACGTAGAGCTATGGTGTATTCAGAAATTTTTCTTACAATCATCTGTAGATAAAGTTTTTGCCATACACCTGATGAAAAAATACATCCATATAATTTGACCCGCTCTAGTACACATAACTGTATAAATTGAAAACGGGTGGATCGATTGGAATATTTCTTTTTTGCAGTTAAACTTTGAAATATTACCTTCGTTCCGCATCAGAAAAAATACTTGGTTCCTTTATAAAATGAGCAAAATTGTTCAAACAAAAGTAATATTTTACCAAAAAATGCAGTGTGTGTGTTTGTGCGCTTTGTACTGAGCGAACAAACTTGCGTTGAGTGGGCATTATGCATCCCATACGTACATGCATAGCATTCGCTAGCGTTATTTGAGCCGTTTATTTTGAAAGTGGCATAAGTCATTTCCAACTCATGGTCTTAAATGCATTGTTATTTTTGAACGAATGCATATATAGATGGTTCTACAATTATAAAATAATAATAAGAATTGCATCTTTTGGATATTTGACTCTAACAAACTGGAGGCGAGGAGAGATACAAACAAATTATCACTGAACATAAACGACATGAAATGACTTATGCCACTTTCGAAATAAACGGCTCATTTAACCTCGGAAGTCGTTTATGGGTATGTTTGTATATATTTCCTTTCATTTGAGTTTGATGTATGTACATATTTATGCGTGTTGCCATGTTAATCCAACATAAATCGCTTAGAATTCATACATATTTTTAAAAATACGCTTTCTTTAAAATTTTCAACATATCGTTAAAATTCTTAAAGAAGAGTACTATTTTTTGGTATGTTTTTATAAATGTATGTATATGCTAATGTTTGTGCACTAAGGAGAACGAATTCTATTCACAGTTCAATTTGCCTAGATTAGTATTTAGGAGACTTTCCGGGAAGTGGACCAGAGATCAATCTAATCGATCAGATTGTGTTCACTGTTCGATTTGACTGAAATTTGGTATATACATAGGTAACCCTTTGCCTAGATTAGTATCTACGATACCTTTTTTTGTGGGGAATGACCCAGGACAGACTGTTACTAGGAAAGGGACTGTGACTGGGATTGGGGCTTGACTGGAACTCGGAATAGGAATAAGGGATGGAGAAGAATAATAACTAGAGAGGAGAGAAAAGAGGGAAAGAGATAGAGTTAGACGATCATAGATAAAAGTGACGGAAAAGACAGAGGGAGAAAGAGATGCATTGAAGGGCAAAACAGAGGGAGGACCGAATAAAAGGTTAATAAAACAAGGGGAGGGAGAGTGTGATTATACTTGTCTCTATCTTGATTGTTTCCAGGGATTGCTTAAACTCTAGGAATTGATGCGGCTGCAGTTTAAGCTATTTTCCTGAAGTATTTAAGTAGTCTGTCCGTGCAATATTATTTGATGGAGGTAAAATACTATGGCCGTATGGTCAATATTCCCACTCGAACTGGAACATAAGCCTAAAAACCGTCCTTTTTACCTCAGGAGTTTGCAAATCATTCAATTTACAACGAGAAATATATGACGGAATAGGCAAACCAAACTTTAATTTGGACACAGCAAATTACAGGAACCTTTTTTGAACATGCTTGAGTCTATTCTAATTAATAGTGTAGAATGGCCCAAAGTAAGGCCGCATATTCCAGATTAGACTTAAAGGCAAATTGTTTTTAAACTCATCGTGCTTTAAAAATAACGGTTGATCGTAACGGCATAAACGAAGCGAGATAAATACAGACTTCCATATATCGAAATGCTCAGGATGAAAAAAGGAATTGATTTAGCCAAGTCCGTACGTCCGTATCTCTGTGCACACGATAACTCTAGTAAATATTGAGATTTCGAAGTGAAATTTGGTATATGGATTCCTTGGCACTCATCTCGTATCGTTATTTAAAATTTTATTTTATATGTATCGGGTGGCATATCTCAAAGAAAATTTAACGGATAGTAATAAGATTGGTCACACATATTTTCCTTATGGCAGGAAATGTTTCTAGAAAAAATGGACGAGATCGGTTAAGGAAAATATTAAAATTTTTGAAAATGGGCGTGGCACTGCCCCTTTTTTGACTGAGCAATTTTCTATATATCGGGAGCCATAACTCGAGGAAAAATTAACATATGGTAATAAAATTAGGAATACAACTTTCTTTATAGCAGGAAATATTTCAAGTAAAAATGGACGAGATCGCTTAAAGATCACGACAACTTTTATATAAAAGATGTTCAAAAGGGTCGTAGACTACAATAATAAGCTATATCTTAGCGAAAAATAGTTTTGTATCAATGATATTTCACTTACCAAGTTTTATTATAAGATAAAATAGGGACAACTTTTACTACTGAGCGTTGCCACCCCCTATTCCGATCAAGCATTACACTACATTTCTAGAGCCTCAAAGAAAATATATACTTCGGAACAAAATTCGAAAAAGTAATTTATCTGAAATGAACTGTACAATTCAAACTCACGCTGAATATGTAATGTTCCGTTACACCCGAACTTAGACACCCTTACTGTGTTTGTATACGGATCCCTAAACTCAACGATATCCCGTTTTACAAAGACAAGGAATGCATAAGCCCTGGATATAATAAAGTTAATATGCTCTGTAAAAGAGAAGTTGAACTTAAAAACTACACCAACATCCCTTATTTTGGTAATAGAACTTGATGCAAAAGTCGATACGGAATAAGAGGGTTGAAGGAGTGTTCGCGTTTTGTGGTAAGTTACGAAGCACCCTTTGTCAAGGTTGATAGCTAGCTTATTTCGTCTACACCAGTCGTCAATACAGTTGAATAACTTCAATATCAGAGTAACTTTTTACCGTCATGAAAATCTACAAGTCATCAGTATAGAAAAGATGATTTCAGTATTTGAAGCAGGCGCTTGCATCATTAATAAGTTAATAAAAATTATAAAGGTCCCAAAATACTACCGCCCAAGTGGCAATGATGTCAACAACAAAGTTTAACCCTGTTAGCAAGATAACATTTGATTTAATCGAGAAACTGAGGTGCATACCCAACGAGGATAACTTACTCATCCGCAAATGAGGACTTAAGTCTTGGTTTCCTCGAAAGCGGTGTCGCTATATACCGGCCGCTACATAGCGGTGGAGTACGATATCAAAAATGCTGCAATGTAGAAGTAATTGTGTGGAAGCTAAGAAGACGGTGAACGTAATGTAGGGGCATAAAATATTACGGCCGTAATGATGGTAGGAACTCGTTCATCAATGTTTTTTCTCACAGGGCGAACGGCTGTCGCGAATGGCCGCCAGAGAATGGAAGAAAGGTTTGTTTTTTGTTCGCAGTTATTACATTGAAGTGCCATGAATTGCCCATTTGCGTTTCAAATCAGCATTTCTTTTAAATGTGTATACAGAAAATCAGACTACATATTAATATTCATTTATAAAATCTGGTTAATAGATTAAATGTGAGCAGCCAGTTAAGCAAACATTTTAAAATATGTGAATAATGCAATATAGCAGTAGTCTACAAAAATGTTTGAAAAACACTGTTGAGCAAATTATTTAAGTAATCGAACAGCGATTGAACAGGTGATCGAGGCTGTTTACTATTTTGAACGTTTTTATCAAACAATCGCCACTTGTATGAATTCACAATGTATTTAGACTTCAAACCTATTTTTGAAAATCTATTTATAAATAAAAAAGAAAACAAGCAAAAAAATGGGGAAAGAATCAATCAAGTCACAATATCATTCCAGCTTTATAAAACAAGCGGTGCCGGTAATGACGGTGAGTGTAGCGACCGTTCTTTTGCGGTCGTAATACAGCGGCTCCTTTTTCCGAGGAAACCAAGCCTTTACTCTAACAAAGGCCAGGTACAAAATCATATTGCGAAAAGCGTTTCCAAATGCCCCGTTTTTGCCGTAAAATTCCGTATTTTTCACCGAATTTAAAATATACCGCCGGGATCTTTCTGCAGAACAATTTTCTTATTAACAATTTTGTACAGAATATTAAAATATATGACTGTTATAGAACCAACTTTCCAATGTTCTAATGGGCCTTAACTAGGAGGCCCCTTCAACACTAAAATTTTGGAAAAGACTGTACACCCTCAAAGACTCGAAACATTTGAAAAAAGGCATGCGTTGAAAAAAATTCAATTATCAATATACATATAACTTAAAATTTTCAAATTAAATTTAGGATATTTTAGTCTATTTAGATGTTCTGACTAGGAATTGGAAGTATGTATTTGGATTCGAACTCAGACTTTAAATGATGAAATGGGAAACGAACCTTATTCGTTTTACTGCTCGTTTCTCCTAACAGTGGTTCATTATTAAAATGTAGGGTTAAAAACATTTGAAATACGATAGATTTTTGATTTTAGTTTGTTTAAATTTTTTTTTCAACGCAAAGTACACGAAACTGGTAAATTTTAAAGGTAATTAATTATCCTTCTTTTTTTTAAATTCTGCATTAAGCAGCATACAAAAAAGCGCATTCATAGCCTAATGGAGCGTGCAGAATTAGAAATCTGAGAACTCAAGGTGCGATCCTCAGCTCGTGGAGAATATAACTACTAATTTAAACATACAAAGATATCTGAAGAGATCTGTGGCAGGGTAGAAATAGCTAAAATATCAGTATGTATAATTCTTTTCAGTTTTTCCAACATAGTAAATATACAATAATTTATTAAGGAAATTAATACGTCTACGTAAAAAATAAGTCTAAAACTCATTACATTTTACGTACTTTTTGTCCCCTCAGGGATTAAATTCTACCTACATGTAAGAGGCAGAAGCAAACTATGTATTTTTATTTTAGATAATTATAAATATTTTGTACGTTTGCCTAGCAACATTTTTTCTTGAAATTACTACAATCAATGGTCAAATGTCTAGTAACAGTTGAGTTGGACGTATAAATAAGGAGTATGTATTCCATACAGGCATGCTTAACCAACGAACCGATATCATTTCGTTACGATAATTAACGTTAATAAACGAAACAACGTCATTTCGTTTCGTTTATTAACGTTAAGAACGTCAAATTAACGAAATGATTTTGTTTCGTTTTCCGCCATATCAAAACGAAATCAAATTGTTTATGTTGATTATTATTCAAACTATGCTAGCAAAGCTGATTGGTGGCGGAGTTATTAAAGGTGAAAGCATTAGCCAAGCTGATTGCAATTTTTCTCATGAATTTTGACAGTACGAACATTTCTCAGAGTATTTTTGACATTACCACCAACGAATTACACAAACAAATTACATGGAGTTTGTGTGTATGTCCGCTCGCTGTTACCACCTAACGGCTTCACCATGGCTATAGCATTGCCAGCACAATTCAAACATAAAGTATCACGTTTTTGTTAACGTTTTTAACGTTAACGACAGCTTTTCGTTTCGGTTAAAAACGAGATACAATTTATCTTGATAATTTCTTTATCGATAATATTTCGAAGTGTTTCAACGGAAACGACGGAAAATTGTTGATAAACGATTAGCTTAACGTTAAGGTGCATCCATAGCACAACTGTGCTCTCATTGTGTATGCGAAAAGGCAATCACTTTAAATTTTTGAAGACCTATGATGTATGTATATTTTTTTAAAGACATCACTTTCTAGATATGAACGTTCTTACTTAATGGTGCTACAAGATGAACCTTGTTTTTAAGCTTATCAAATAGTGCCATTTGGGGAGTAATATGGTGAAGAGGTTTGTGTACTGTGCCGAGCCCCAAGGTGGCCGTTGGGAAACTGGGTCTTATCTAAACAGAATATTGTGTATCCAATATTCAATTTTTTTTGTTCATTGTCTACCAATTTTTCAATTACTTTGCTGATGTAACTCAGACTTACGCTTGTTGCAACTTGCTTACTTCAATTCGTAAATGGAAAACAGATACACATATTTGCAAACCAAGTTGATAATTTTCTCATTTGCTTATTTGCTTATTTCGATCGGCATCTGCTAAGAGTATATTAAAGCAAAATAGACATGGAGTGTATGCGACCACCGCCCAGGGGCAAATGGTAAAGCCTTAATAGAGTTACTCCTACCCCCGAAAATTCTCAACATTTATAGTGCATGCAAAGAACATAAATGGCTACCCCGTGTATCAGCTGATTTTCACAAACGCGCTGTCAATGATAATAAAAATTCTTTAGCGATTATTTCCTTCATTTCAATAATCTACGCTAAAAATTCGTGAAGTTACGAAAATAAATTTTCACGATCAGCTGGTTTAGCAGAGTTGCACTGCCACACCACCATTTTATGCAGGGTAAAAGTGCAACGCTTTTGCGTTGCGAGCAGGCAAAAATTTTGACAAAAGAATGAAATACCCCGTAAAGGCGTTACCTGCTTTTTAGAATAGAACAAAATATATTTATAACCCTTGCGCGGCGTACAAAAAGCGTAACACTTTTTCCAGAAAAGAAAACGCTATTAGTTGTACTCCATTGTACTGAATTTTTCACGTTTAGCCCTTTTGTAAAGACAAGCCATAACTTTTTCAAACAAAGAATTTAGTTCATTAATATCGCGTGGTCAACCCAAAAAAAATTAAATACTTCGAACGGGACAGCTGCGGTTAGGTGACATTTTCCAAAGCTTTTAACTTAATGCAAGAAATCTTTTCGACGCGTTTTTACGAACAGGAACCAAACACGATATCGAAGACTTTAATAGAAACCAGGGAGAATTTTTGTTTCGATTCGAGCATGTTTACTAAAGTCTCTCTTTGTTTTAAACATGCTCTTTGCCATAACGCTAGCATTTTCTGTTCTATAGCCTCTAAAGTTTTTAACTTCTAGCCCAAAATCATTCAATAATCTTAAAATTTAATCTGCAGCAGATTTTCTAAAACTTTGGGAAAATCTTACACAAGATCTACAAAATTTCTGAAAATATAAAAAAAAAGCTTAAAGAGCGACAAATAGCATAGCAATCTGCAACCAAAGCTAACTCTGCAAGGACACCTGTGGTAACAACTGTCTACCCGCCGTGCTGTTCAAACACAGAGGCGAAAAGTGGGTGAAGAGCATGCTTCAACTCCTATGCAAAATATTGTCGGACGAGCGCATCACTCCAGATTGTAATTTAAGTGTGCTCTGCCTAATCAACAAAGCGATCCCATAAAGCGCGCTAATTACCATTGAATCAGCCTGCTTAATATCGTATAGAAAGTCTGTACAGCGTGATGTGCGAAATACCTAAGCCCAAAGTTAACGAAGCGATTGGACCTTGTCACTGCGGATTTAGACATGTAAATCTACTACAGACCAGATCTTCACGATACGCTAGATCCTGGAGAAGACTCCCGATAAGAGAACCGACACACCATATTTTTATTGACTTCAAAGCAGCCTTTGACAGCACGAAAAGAAGTTACGTGTATGCTAATATGTCTGAAATTAAGTTGCAAGCAAAGTTAATAAGGCTTTGCCAAATAACGTTGAGCAACACCATCAGTTCCGCAGGGATTGGGGGTGACCTCTTTGCGCCATTCCAAGCCAAAGGAAATGTGTGATCAAGCTGCAATTGTTGCAGCAGTGTTACTTTTTATAACCGTTTTTCGGCAAAGTTTTAACAGCTGTGGCACCGTCCCTTTATTGAAGCACAGTATCTGCATGAGTACTGCTGGTAATATTTGGAGGCTCGAAACACACCCGAGACTTCAGACAAGGCGCCTCCCTTTTCGTGCGATTTACCTAACCTAATGGTGGAGCAGACAATCCATTAAAAGAGCGCTCATTTGCGTGGCGTATGCTGATAATATCATTTGCCTCAACAAACGCGTCGTAAGTTCCATGCTAAGTTTCGCCCTTCTCTGGATTAGATAGGGGCGAGAAAGAGTGGGTTTGCAGTAATGAAGTACTTGTACTTGTGTCATTGTTGAGGGATATAAATTCGGGGGGACTGTGAACAACTGCGTGTATGTGGGAACCGGCATAAACAGCCAAAATAACTGAAGTCTGCTAGTCGCTCAGGTAAGATACTGATGCATGGCTCGGAATCATGAACGGTGTCGAGAGAAGATAAAACGCATCTTGGGGTGCTCGAGGAAAAAAGTTCTACTAAAGATTTGTGGTACTGACCGTAACCGACGCCGAGTGTCGAAGGAAATATAACGATGAGCTGTATGAGCTTTTCACAGATATGAATATAGTGCTGCGAATAAAAATCAAAAGGTTGCAGCCTGAGAAATGGGGACACTTCCACTGAGTTGGGAAAAAAACTTGAAATTCGTTTGTTATGCAGTGGCAAAGTCGCTTAGATGGTTAATAGACAACTAATTATGACAGTTAAAAATATTTTATAAAGAGATTTCGTGATAACCTTTTGTTAGATGAATTGCCTACCATGTACGCACATTCCACTCAGATTGGTCGTTGAACTTTCTCTATACTTCGAGTTCTATGGTCGGAGCCATTTTTCGCATTTGCTGGCTCGACCCTTCTTGCAAAAACTGGATGACTTGTGAAAATAGCTTTAGAAAGTCAGTCATGCCTCTTCCGGTATCCCATCAATGCTTTGCGGGGGACTTCAGATCGATTCGCTTCAAAACATTTGCGGATTTCAGTTTTGCAATTATTTATACTATTTCTTTTAAATTCATTTAAGTTCTCAATACAAATTAATTTAGAAAAAAAATTATAAAGCTTAGCTTTTCTAATTTACAATTAAAATCTGCAACTCTTTTATCGCGAATCGATTAGCTCTCCTCCGCAAAGCATCCGTCGTATCCGATTAATTCAAATATTGAGCATGGTAGTTATGTCCTTTCCGTACAATTTATAAGTATACATATATAATTTTACCGAATGCTTGTTTAGATTTGAACGTGAAAAAATATTTTTTTTGAAGTATTCATCATCAACATCTTGCAGACCCTTAATAACCCACGCAGGGTTGGTTGGAAACAATATTTTAGTTAATAATATTTTATTTAATTGAACAATTTTACCGAGCGTTTCTCTACACTCTGATTCCTTAGTGATAAGCGGCTCAATGCATCCAATGGATTTTTTCGCGCCTAGGTCATTATTCATTAATCAATGATGAAACTAAGAAATCATAAACTTACATTTATCTTAGCCTGTTCTGCGGCCTGACTGGGCGTCAGACTTACTTCGCTGGGCGTTTTCTTCGAAAATAATATAGGTTGAGTTGCAGTACTTTACACGTATATTAATGTTTAGACTTACAGACACATGCATCTTTGATGATTGTGGCTTGCTTGCAGTTTGGAAATTGCTCTGCTTAGTTTCCATTAAAATACGTTTCTTTACTATTTGTTTATTTTCTTTTACAGTACGAAAATATTGTTAAATTTTATTCAAAGAAATATACATATACCTCACGAAATCAATAAATAATTTCAATTATATGACAAATAACAAAAGGAATCCTTCTATTCAAAGTACATAAATACAAAGTGAGTTCAGTATTGGTACCACAGCTGCGAATCTGAGGATCACGATTACTGTTAGGCAATTCACAAGGTCTCTTATTGTCTTATGGAGTAACTTTATGCTGACTGGAGGTCAGATTTTCACAACAAAAGCGTAAAAATTTGTTTTTTCGGATAATATATTTCGGTTAATCCACGGTAAGCGTCTTCAGGGTTGAAACTAAAAACCAATTAACAAACTAATTCGAACAAACATAGCCATTGATACTACAAAAGTACATACTGTTACGAATATTAGCAAAACTAAGGAGTGCTGCCAGCTGCACATCAATAATTCAATCATCATGTATCTACATAAACGAAACAATAACTGCGTCTACATATATGTACCATGTACGTATACGAGCAGCGGAGAGTCAATGCACTAACACATGCATATATCTGAGATACTCCTATAAGTATGCAATGAGAAAAACTATAAAATTGTGCAATTGTAGTTACAGCTGAGAAGTTTGAGAGCTACTGGACTAGTAGATTCTGGAAGCGCCTAGAAGATGTATAAAATTGTGCAATTTTAGTTATAGCTGAGAAGTTTGAGAGCTCATGGACAATGCTAGTAGATTCTAGAAGATGCGAACGAGGAAACCAAAGAATATAAAAGGCGACAGATGTAGAGGCGCTGTAATTCAGTTTAATTTGAGTTGTCAAGCAGTTACGACTAAGACGATATCTAGCGAGCAATAGCAGTATTATTTTGAAAGTCAGTTTCATTTAAGCTATCAGTTTGGTTATTAAGCTATTCGTTGCACAGTTTGAGTGTTATTGTGAAGTATTTTAATAAAGGCCATTTTTCCATTATTCAATATTGGAGTTATTTATTCAACAGTTTAGCGATACGAACCTAGCAAAAGGGCAAATAAGAGGATTTGCAGCAAATTCGTTACAATACATTTTATTTCACGTCCTCCCACTGATGACTAGATATAAAATATTCATTCTCTCTCAATCCGTTTCCATGAATGGATTTTAAGAATCAGCTGTCTGTTCATTCCATTTAAAACAATGGTTCATTCGATTCCAAGAATGGGTTTTAAATATCAGATGACTAAGAAGCTACCTCACATACACCAAAACTCCAATAAAATCCGCGTTATCATTGTTTTACAATAAAGCAGCAAGTAAGCCGTCAAAAACTAATTAAAATTTATAAAGAGGCAAAGCTTTGTAACAATATTTTGTGATAAACCATAACTAAGTGGTGAATAGTGTTTTGCGGTGCAAAAATATAAAAGGCAGTACAGAGTTTTGTGCATTTGATATTGGAAGCGTTGCAATAGCAAACATCAGCTACGGACTCAAAACGGAACAACTTTTATACTCAGGTGAGCAGAGCTCACAGAGTATAATAACTTTGATTGGATAACGGTTGGTTGTACAGGTATAAAGGAATCGAGATAGATATAGACTTCCATATATCAAAATCATCAGTATCGAAAAAAAAATTTGATTGAGCCATGTCCGTCCGTCCGTCCGTTAACACGATAACTTGAGTAAATTTTGAGGTATCTTTATGAAATTTGGTATGCAGGTTCCTGGGCAATCATCTCAGATCGCTATTTAAAATGAACGAAATCGGACTATAACCACGACCACTTTTTCGATATCGAAAATTTCTAAAAACCGAAAAAGTGCGATAATTCATTACCAAAGACGGATAAAGCGATGAAACTTATTAGGTGAGTTGAACTTATGACGCAGAATAGAAAATTAGTAAAATTTTTGACAATGGGCGTGGCACCGCCTACTTTTAAAAGAATACCTTTTTAAAAGTTTTGCAAGCTGTAATTTGGCAGTCGTTGAAGATATCATAATGAAATTTGGCAGGAACGTTACTACTATTGCTATATGTATGCTTAATAAAAATTAGCAAAATCGGAGAACGACCACGACCACTTTAAAAAAATATAAAAATATAATAAGTAAATTATGTCAACATTCAACTCCAGTAATAATATGGTGCAACAAAATACAAAAATAAAAGAAAATTTCTAAATGGGCGTGGCTCCGCCCTTTTTCATTTAATTTGTCTAGGATACTTTTAATGCCATAAGTCGAACAAAAATTTACCAATCCTTGTGAAATTTGGTAGGGGCTTAGATTCTAGGACGATAACTGTTTTCTGTGAAAAAGGGCGGAATCGGTTGAAGACACGCCCAGTTTTTATACACAGTCTACCGTGTGTCCTTCCGCACGGCCGTTAACACGATAACTTGAGCTAAAATCGATATATCTTTACTAAACTCAGTTCACGTACTTATCTGAACTCACTTTGTATTGGTGTAAAAAATGGCCGAAATCCGACCATGACCACGCCCACTTTTTCGATTTCGAAAATTACGAAAAATTTTAAAAATGCCATAATTCTATACCAAATACGAAAAAATGGATGAAACATGGTAACCCTGCAAACATACTACTGGTATTTACTCGGTAATTATCGGATAATTTATCAGAGATTTCTTTAGTTAAACAGAATTGGCGTCGGGATAGAATTGCCCTATATACCTCTCGTACATGTGAATTTATATAAGTACAATAGCATATAGCAAAACTGGAATATACCAGTAATTTGTTTGAAATTTCTACATATTGTACCAATACAAAACCCGTATATTAATAGGCTCGTTTTTGGTAGCCTACGGAAAAAAATAAAAGTATTTTCCATGATTTTACCAACTATTTTAGGTATATATATGGCCATAAATACCGGTAGTTTCCTGGTATTTTATTTATTTATTTATTTATTTGTAGTCATACATGACGAGAGTGCACTTACAGACTAATTACAAAACTTTAGATTTTTTTTTGTTTTTTTTTTTTGTGCTTAGTATAAATAATAAATGTTAAGTGATCAATATAAATATTACACGATTATACAATTACAATATTAATCAAAACTTACAAGTAGTGAAGCTACAAATTTGGCTTTAGAGCTAAATAAATCAGAGGTAAAAGAACCCGATGGAGAGTTAAGTTCCCTTAAAGCTCTATAGATAGGTGCATTGCTAGCATAAGTACTTCTGACTTGTTTTAAGGAAAAAAGATCGTTATTCCTAAGACAACGCTGCGGGACATGGAAAAATATACGTTCAAGTAAAAGAGGGCAATCTATTGTACCATTTATAATGTCGAAGACTGTAGAGAGGGAGAGAATAGTTCTTCTGGAGTTTAACGATTTCAGGTTGATTAATTTGCATCTGGCAATATATGGTGGAAGTGGGTCTATAAAATTTAATGAGCGTAGAGCATAGTGCAAAAACACCTTTTGAACACGTTCAAGTCGTTTGATATGACAATCAAAATATGGTCTCCAAATAAAGACCCCATATTCAAGTTTGGAGCGAACAAGTGACGTGTATGAGAGCTTCAGCGTATACGGATCACTAAAGTCCGAACTAAACCGACGAATGAAAGCAAGCATAGCATACGATTTTGCTATAGTGCTATTGATATGGCTCAAGAATGAAAATTTAGCATCGAAAATAACACCCAGGTCGGATATTTCATTCAGGGTGGATAGATTAGAGTTGCCAATGGAATAGGAGGTGGGAATAGAGGAACGAGACTTCGCAAACGACACATGGAAACATTTACTAACATTAAGAAGAAGTCGATTTTTTTCACACCACAAAACAACGTTGTTTAAATCATTCTGAATTCTGGATGAATCAGACAGAGAACGAACAGAGGAATAAATTTTAAGATCGTCAGCGTATAGCAGAAAATTGGAGAAGGTAAAACACTCACAAATATCATTAGTAAAAATGATAAAGAGTAAGGGCCCCAGAATGCTACCTTGAGGCACACCAGAGGAGGCAATAAAGTTATAAGATGATAAATTGTCAACAACTACAATGCAATGCCGAGAAGAAAGGTACGATTTTATCCAAGATAGAAAAGTAGAGTGAAAGCCCAGATTCGCCAAATTTTCAACTAAAAGTGTGTGACTCACTTTGTCAAAGGCCTTGGAAAAGTCAGTATAAATAGTGTCAATTTGCAGGTGATCATTAAAAGCAGATGTACAGAATTCAGAAAACACTGCAAGGTTGGTAACCGTGGATCGACCAGACATGACGCCATGTTGGTTGATCGAAATATATCTCTTGATGGAAAAGAACATCTTTTGCTTGACAATATATTCAAACAATTTAGATACGGTTGACAATTTTGAAATTGGCCTGTAGTTGGCAATATCATTTTTATTACCTTTTTTGAAAACAGGCGTGATAGAGGTAAATTTCCAGGCATCAATAAAAACACCCGAATGAAGTGATTTATTAAAAATTATCATAAGAGGATAAGCAACAGCAGTGCAGTTTTTGAAAAGGTAAGATGAGAAACCATCAACATCTGAACTCGTAGACGACTTAATATGCAGAATACCATCGAGCACATCATCAGGCGATAGGAAAAGTGATCCAAAATTAATTGGTGAATTGGTATCTGGGAAATAGTTGTCATCGAACGGCTCAGACGACGACTCGAAATTAGAGCTGAAAAAGTCAGCAAAAAGATTAGCGGCCTCTTGCGGAGAGGATGCACTGGTTCCATTATAGAACACATCCGATGGTATGCTAGAACACATTCTTTTGGATTTAACAAAACGCCAAAAAGACTTTGGATTTTGCTTGATGTCAGATTCAAAATTATGAACATAATCTCGGTATAAGTCCTTATTTAGCGATTTAAACTCTTTGCGATAGCGGTGAAATTTTTCTTTATGAGAAACAGAGTTAGAAGACTTGTACTTTTTGTAAAATTTGTTTCTTAGATTCTTCAACCTCTTTAATTTCGATGTATACCATGGTATCCTATGGCATTTCTTCCCAAAAACTGGAACATGTTTTGAACAAAATATTTGAATTCTATTTCTAAATACTTCAAAGCATTCCTCAGTATTGATATTAGCAAGTAAGGAGTCCCAATCTAAGGCAGCTATATCCAAATTAACATTATGCAAGTTTCCACGTTTGAAATTGAAACTTGAACAAACACTTTTAAGCGAAACTTCTCTAAAATTATAGAACTCAATAAGTACAATAACAGGAATATGATGAATGGTTGTCTTAGAAATAGGATCCAAACATTCGGTTATAGAAAAATTTATATTATCATTAACGAAAATAAGATCAAGATATCTAGAAAGACTATTGGAAAAATGGTTAACCTGAGAAAGATCTAAGCTTGCCATGTTGTCGACTACGTAAGACTCTGGAAAACTAATAACAGTTTTTGGAAAGAATGTAAAGTTGTTATCACAGGAAATCCACTCTAAATTACTTAAATTAAAATCACCCAGAATGCAGAAATTACAATTATAATTCTTAGAAACCAAGCCCACAATGTTGTCCACGTGCATTTTATAGATGGCGTCAGCGC
Source organism: Eurosta solidaginis (assembly GCF_040869045.1). NCBI lineage: Eukaryota > Metazoa > Arthropoda > Insecta > Diptera > Tephritidae > Eurosta > Eurosta solidaginis. Next base: position 118,523,750 of record NC_090323.1, on the reverse strand, counting down.
TTGCCGGCGGTATGTACGAAGCACAGATTATGAGATCAGACGCACCACGTACACTGATACAAAGCTGATCAAGAAGAGAGTCCCCATTATCCAATGGAACAACAGAGGCTCGATACCTCCTACTGACAGCAATCAAAATGCCGCCACCTCTTAACAGACCAGTTTTTTTAGGGTCTCGATCCTTGCGGAAGACATTGTAAAGATTGGAATCAAAGTATTCATTATCGTAAAAGTCGGAGTTCAGCCAGGTCTCAACAAGTACAAAAACATCATAATCCAAGTGAGCACTCAAATTAAAAATATCTTTAGATTTTGTCCTGATGCCAGAGACATTCTGGAAGTAGATTTGGATATTCTTCGCAACCAACTTATTTTCAGCATTTAAGCATGAACTGGCTGAGGCGCGGCGATAGTTACAAAAGGGCGAATCTTAACATTCACTGGCCAGATGCATGGATTTAAAACTTTATCGTATAAACCCTCAGATACACCTAATTTAAAGTTGATTTTCCGCAGCTCTGAGACTTGGGTATCCTTTTTTACCAAACAGAAGCAAGCCAGGTATTTTTTATCAATACTAGCTTGTGTGGACACGTACGATAAGATGTCGGCAGTAGAAACATTAGAAGAAAACGATGATAAGTGTAGCCATTTCATTCTAGAAACTACACTTAGCTCACTACTGGTATTAGAGCCGATAAATAGGGGTGGGCTAAGTTTCTTACGTGAAGTTTTAGGAGCAGTATTCAAATCAGGCATGCCACCCTTATTTGGTGATTCCAAATCAGATCGCGCAGGTGAAACAGCAGGCTGTAGGGTATGCTGAGTGGCAGTAATACTGGCATAACTTTTTTTGGCTTGTTTATTATTATTTACACTGACAGCTAGTGCAGCAGTAGGAGAGCAAGTATCACTACTTAACGATATTTTGGCGTGTTTGTTGTTATCAAAGCCAGCATTCTCAGTAGCGGGAGGTGTTGAAACTGCAGCTGATAATGACTTCGAACTAGTCGCATTGGCATTGAGATCATTTGCATTATAACAATTATACGTACCAATAGACGTAGCATTGGCCGTAGCAGCATCCGAAAAAGAAGGAGAAGGCAGAAAAGAGATTAAACTGTCAGCACCGTTGTTGGCAGCCGAAAATTGATGATGAGCGTTCGTGGTATCACAACAGCGTGGCTTATTTACATTTGAAGAAAACTTAAATAGTGCATTATTTTTATCAGAAAGTAGAGCGTGCATGGCACAAAGCTCACTATGCATGTCATTAGATTTTTTTAGCAAGAGTTTATAGTCATCACATACTGTACTCAAAGTCGAAAGAATACGAGCATTCTCTTCCCTAAGAGCAGTCATTTCTTTAATGATAGTAGCGGAATGTATTTTGCAGTTGTTGTCACACTCAATAGAATGGCTTTTCGATGCATTGTTGTTGGTAGCGGAAAAGAGTGGAGGCGAACGAATTGATTTACGACGTTCAGACAAACAAGACTTGCAAAAGAATTGTCTATTAGAATTTAAGAGAAAATCCGCATCATCGGAAGATAAGTCAACGCACTCCAAATGGAAATACTATTTGCATTGAGCACAAGATATTTTTGGTTTACCGCGGTCAACTTTATGCCCGCACACACACGGCATCACACAAATATATATTATTTATTAATGTTTATTAAAAGTAAAATCCACAAATTTAAAGTCAATATCAATATTGTCAAGTGAAAATGGCTTTTCGATGTAAGAAAACCGATAAATAGGTACTTTTACATATTAAAACCCAAAAAAACACAGTGAAAAATTCGTGAAAAACCCGAAAAAAGAGCAGAGCGAAAAAAAGACGTCCGCACTCCTCGACTGCTCAACAATTAATTTTCCTAAATATGTGCACATACTTTTTTTTGGTAAATAACCAATAACTACAGTAAATTATCCCGGTAGTTTGTTTGATGATTTCTAGTAGTTTACTGGTATTCCTTAGATCATTTCCCTGTATTTTTTTTTTTTTTGGTAAATATCTCATAAACACAGTGAATTGTACTGGTAGTTTTCCAGACAAGTTGTCGTAGTTTATGGCTAATTTGTCTTGAAACTACGTGAAATATATTCGTATTTTATAGAATAAAGTTCCTTGTAGCGTACGTGGAAATACAGCTTAAAATACCGTTAGTTATCCGGTAATCTTCCAATAGTTTCTTCGTAAGTTCTTGGTAAATATTTCCAAAATTATAGCCTAATTTACCTATGTTTTCATGCCCAGTTACTTACTAGTTACTAATTCCATATTCTAAAATAAATACCAATAAAGTAAATTTTCTATCAAAATGTATTAATAATTCATTCTTTATTTAACAATAATTATAATTAAACTAAATTTGGAAAAGGTAAATTCTAAATTTAAAATTTAAAAAAGTTAGCACGTGGTATAAAAGGTGAGTTACATACGTTCAAACATGCAAGTGAAACTTATATATGTAAGTGGCTTAAACGTATAAAGTTTATTTTATCTATTACTAATTATTAACTTGACGTGCTTAAATCGGTTATGCGCCAGCTCGATCGATTTCCATGCATCTATAAAAAAAGTTAAAGTTATTAGATAGTAATCTTTCTTTCATACAACTCTATTGACTAAAAGCCAAAAAGTTTTAAGTTTCCCTTTTGAATGCTGGTGTTAAATACTGACACGATTTTTTTTATTCGGAAAGAAATTTAGGTCTAGCCATCTTATTGAAAACTTGTAAAATCTCATGTGTGTAAATTCCTTCTAAATAATGTTAAACTTACTGAAAAAAACCTCATTAAAAAGCTTAAGGCTGTTTAACGCCAACATCCCAATTGTATTTATGAACTAAATTATCTTTTATTAATTGCCTAAAAACGTCGTCCAGCGATGAAGACGCTCCTTTTTGCTTTAGTATGAGTGTAAGCTATTTGGAATTATTAATTAAAATCTTATACATTTTTTTAAATATTTCACAAAATTTTAATACCATTGCATTCTCGAAATAAGGCTTTTGTAGGTCCGTTTCCATTTTGTCTAATTCGCCGATGTTCGCTAGGAGAAGTGTTGATATAATATTTAACTCCACCTCGTCGATTTCCCCACACAGCCGCTTTGTAATCTTAAGCACCTGACGATTTATAACCAGATTTTCTCGCAGCATTTTAGTCTAGTCATCAAATTCGTTCTTATCTATGAAGTGAAAATAAAATTGAAATTTGTCCCAGCGGGTATATTACGTTTACGTAGAGTGGTCATGCATCTTAACCATAGTCAGGCACAGTACTTTAAATGTTTAGTGCATTGAGCATTTCACTACCTCTAATCAGAGTTATTTATTATAACTTTTAACGCTCACAATATATAACTACCAAAATCTAATGAAAAGATTCTTCAAAAAAAACGCCCACTTTAAAAAATGTTTATGCGGATTGAGTAACTTCCAAGTAGACACAGTGCCAAATTTTAAGATAAAAGCTGCATTGGGTACTGAAAAAACACAAAAAAATTTAATGATAACATGTGAAAATATAATATGTGCCCAACTATGTTATTAACTTACGAATATAAAGAAGGGTCCGCTCAAAATGCAAATAGATTGCTCATGCCTTTTGCTGAAGTAGAGAACATATTTTTTTTAATATTAATTTTATTTCGCCGACTGATTAAATTACTTGAACACTATACATTAGTACAATAAGTCCACGTTAAATAATCTGTATTAATCTTCACAAGTGAAAGAAAATTTATGAAAGACAAATTGATCGTTTTTCATATAGCCTACTACTATGTAATATATGTTTCCAAATATTCTTGTAAAAATACCGAGTTTGTGATATGTATTTTTTGTCGTATTTATTATGGAAAGGTACCGAAACTTTACCTAAAACTTCTTATTCACAGCTCACAGTATAAATTGAAGAAAAATCCAGTAAAATACCAGGAGGATTCCTAAAAATTACTGAAAACATACCTCAATTGTAAATTGGTAATTATAATGGATGGCTACTAAAACTTTAACAAATGCTTATTTACTTTCTTTTCATTGGTGTTAGTGAGTTAGAATTTTGTATGATTGTATTGGTAGTTTCGTTAGTCGATGTTTGCAGGGAATTGGATTGGTTTATTGAGGCAAAATATAACTCTAGAAAAAAACTTTGTAAAATGGGTGCGACACCTACCATATTAATTAGAAGAAAATGAAAAAGTTCTGCAGGGCGAAATCAAAAGTCCTTGGAACCATGGCAGGAATACTGTTCGTGGTATTACATATATAAATAAATTAGCGGTACCCGACAGATGATGTTCTGGGTCACCCTGGTCCACATTTTGGTCTATATCTCGAAAACGCCTCCACATATACAACTACCATACTCCCTTTTAAAACCCTCATTAATACCTTTAATTTGATACCCATATCGTAGAAACACATTATAGAGTCACCCCTGGTCCACCTTTATGGCGATATCTGGAAAAGGCGTCCACCTATAGAACTAAGGCCCACTCCCTTTTAAAGTACTCATTATCACCTTTCGTTTGATACCCATATTGTACTGTAACGAATGTTAGCAGCACTGAGCGATGCTATCGTCTCTAAGTCGATGCTAAGCAGTGACGTGAATGCACATCAATAATTCAATCATTATGTATCTACATAAACGAAACAATAACTGCGTCTACATATATGTACCATGTACGTATACGAGCAGCGCAGAGTCAATGCACAAACACAAGCATATATCTGAGATACTCCTATAAGTATGCAATGAGAAAAACTATAAACTTGTGCAATTGTAGTTACAGCTGAGAAGTTTGAGAGCTGCTGGACTAGTAGGTTCTAGAAGAGCCTAGAAGATGCGAAGGTTGAAATCAAAGAGTATAAAAGGCGGCAATTGTAGAGGCACTGGAATTCAGTTTGATTTGAGTTTTCGATTGAGACGCTATCTAGCGAGCAATAGCAGTATTATTTTGAAAGTCAGTTTCATTTGAGCTATCAATCAGTTTGGCTATTAAGCAAGCTAGTCGTTGAGTGTTATTGTGAAGTACTTTAATAAAGGCCATTTTGCATTATTAAATATTGGAGTTATTTATTCAACAGTGTAGTGATACGAACTTAGCAAAAGGGCAAATAAGAGGATTTGCAGTAAAATTCGCTACAATTGGTGTCAGAAGAGGAATTGTTGAATAAATTCCAGAGGACAACAAGGACATGGCAAAGTTCAGTGAATTGAAGATCCAGCAACTAAAGAAGTTGGAGAGCCGTGGATTGAATACAAGCGGCGTTAAACTCGAACTTCAGGCTCGGCTACGAGAGGTAATGGAAGCAGAAGGAATTGATGTGGAAGAGTATGTCTTTCATCTTGATGGCGAGGAGACAACAAAAATTTAAGAGAAAAACGAAACATCGCAGACGGTTACCAGCACAGACTTGAACATGATATTGGCTGCAATATCTGTACAAACATCGACAGTAGCATCAATGTCGTCGCAATTGGCATCCCAACTGGAAGCGCAAAGGGCACGTATAACAGAAATGTCGTCACAAATATCTACCAACTTGTCATCATAATTGGAATCGCAGGAGACACGCATAACATCGAAGATTGAAGCACAAGAAACGCTTATGTCAGAAATGTCGACACAGATTACATCCAATATGGCATCCCAACTGGAATCGCAGGAGACACGCATAACATCCAAGATGGAAGAACAAGTGGAGCGCTTATCATTGCAGGTGGCATAAATGTATTCACAGTTAGAAGCACAGGAAGCAAGGGTAACATCAAAACTGGAAGCGCAGGATGCAAAAATCGCTCAATTTCAGGCAGAAGTAGATGATTTGAAGGGTCGTATGGAGTAGTTACAATTAAATCTCCCAGCTGTTTCAGTGAGTAATCCAAAGGTAAAAACTCCATCCTTTGTCGGGTCTGTTCCTTTCCAGGTCTTTAAGCTACAGTTTGAGAAGACCGCAACAGTGAACAACTGGAATGCTGAAGATAAAGTTGCTGCACTCTTCGTAGCATTGAAAGCACCAGCTGCCGAAATCTTACAGACTATTCCAGAGTACGAACGGAACAGTTATGAAGCATTGATGGCTGCTGTAGAACGACGTTATGGAAGCGAGCATAGAAAACAGATATTCCAAATTGAGTTGCAAAACCGCTACCAAAAAGCAAATGAGACATTGCAGGAGTTTGCTTCAGATATTGAAAGGATGGCTCATCTCGCAAATGCGGACGCACCCGTGGAATACACCGAGAGGGTAAAAATCCAGAGTTTTATAAATGGCATACGGGACGTGGAAACGAAGCGAGCTACATACGCAAACCCAAAGCTGACATTTGAAGAACGGTATCACATGCATTGACTCAGGAAACTGGCTCACTATTGAGTAAACCAGAATACAAAGCTCATCGGGTGGAAGTGGAAAGACCAGATTCGGTAGACACAATTTTGGAAGCACTGAAGGGATCACAACAGAAGAATGCCGGAGTTATTAAATGTTTCAAGTGCGGCAACCCAGGTCATATTGCACGACATTTCAGCACCGGTCACAGTAGCTCCAACAATGTGGGTGGCCGTAAACGCAAAGCTGGAGGAAATGAGCAAGAGCGTGTCGGATGTAAAGAACGAAATCTTGCCCCGGCTATTGAATGTCCTGTGATATCTGCGTCGCAAATTGGAAGGAAATCAAGCAGTCTTACCGTCAGAGGGAATGTGGATGGCAAGGAGCGTGTACTGACTGTAGATACGGGCGCATCTCATTCCTTGATCCGATCTGACTTGGTCAACAGGAGAGTAAAAGCGTTACCTGGAGCAAAGTTGCGTACGGTCACAGGCGAGTATAACCAAGTCCAGGGAGTGATATGTGAAGTCCTAATTGGGAAGGTCATGGTTTTACACAAATTCGTTGTGGCGGACATCGTTGATGAAGTCATATTGGGAGTGGACTTCTTGGTTGACCATGACATCAGGATCGATATGCGGAGAAAAATTATACCACTCTATATATAGTTTCTTTTGTTGCAACACATTATCGAATGTTACTGCATCTGTTTCCACTAACGCAATGTAGCTTACTTCTCTACGATTGGTATTTTCATACAGTTTTAACACTTTAAAATCCTTTCCGTTACATGAGTCATTTTGCTTAGTTAAGCATTCTACCAAACGCTCATTGCTAACTTTTTCAGTTAAACCAACAATTTTTATTTTCTTTTTTATTTCATCCTTATTTTTTGTTTTCTCTGCTTCGTAATCGTTTCCAATACCTTCTCTTACCTTTAGCTGGACTTTTTCACAGGCGTCTTTATTTTTACATTCTACAATAATGGCACCACTATTTACTTCTTTAACATTTTTAGCAAGGCCTTCGGTAGGTTCGACAACTTTTTTTAGAGCTTCCTTGGTTTCCTTAGCTTTTTTGCCCTTCTTTTTCGGTTTAATGACAATTTTATTCTCATTTACAGAAGCGACCTGAGCATAAGATAGTTTTTCTGGCTGATCATTTGCCACGCGTAAATCGCTAAGCAATTCATTGCTCTTTTTTAATTCATTAGATAAATATTTGACTATCTCATTCTTCATTGCAATCAATTTTACTTCTATGTTATGCTCTAAAAGGGAGTTGAAGTCCATAATAATGCTACTTTTAATCTGGGAGAATTTATTACAAAATATCTGCTCGACTATCTGTTTAATATCAACGGCTTTCATTTTTGTTTCTTCACATTTATTAATCAAATGTTTGATTTCCACAAATTTAGTATTGGTATCCGATAATGCACATACATTACAGAACCATTTTATGTTCATATTATCTTCTATTATCTTTTTTTCATTTCTTTTAATATTACTGCATTTCAAGCAGAAACTATAGCCACACCCACCAGAGCATGCTACTATGTCATCTACCTGAAGCAGTTTCGCAGTACATTCTTTGCACTCTGCTGGCATTGTAAATGTATATCTTTATAAGAAAATGTAAAAGATATGCAACTTTACATGGCAACTTTGTGATACACAACTTTAAATATTCGCAAGACTAGTTTGAAAAAATAACCTAAAAAATATGTATAAATATATATTTTTCTACCGTGATGGCAGCCCTGTTTTAGGCTGACACTTTTCACTCTTTTATGTCTTCCACTTGCCCTTTCTATCATTCACATTTGTAAACAAATTCAATGCTTATCAGGCGCTAATTTTTCGCGCTAAGTTAATGATAGCAAAGAAAAGTCGAAAACACAAAATAAAGAGCACAATTAGTAGCGACAGTATAGCAACAAAGCGACTTGACAGGTTGTTGATGTTCTCACCCGTACTCAGCGTATCAGCAGGCGTTTGTGTGAAAGTGTGCTTGGCGATGTTAGCAGCGCACCGACTGTGGTAATGGCAGCACAGCAGATAGCTTTTGCAAATTACTAACCACCTAAATACTCCACTCTCCCAAACTATATTTTTAGATTTGTCCACTTGAATACCGCTTCCCGCACCTGTTGTTAGATGTTGTACGATTTTTTAGCGCTTTTGTATGTTGTTTACTATTTTTTTGTTTAATAAAAACACGGAGCATGTATCAAAACGACCGTCTTGTTCTTCTTCTTCACTAAAATCCTATAAGAACCAGGACATACCAATTAACTTTAGTTTGGAAAAAGAGTTCAGCAGTAATCGGGTACTGATGGAGAAGACTCGACAAAGGCCACGAAATTCAAACGTAAAGGTTGATGGAACAAATGGACCAAACAAATCAAAACCGAAGGTACCTGTGAGAGAAACACTGGCATTGAAAAGCCCTAACGGACGTACTAAAATGAAGGAAAGGATTTCGCAGAAAGAATGCAAGGATGGTTTCAAGCCAGCGCGCACTTCTGTTGGGAAACGTCGGAATGATACTGAGTATGTGAAGCCAATCCGTCAAGAACAAGCTCTACAAAGTAGTTCTTCATTGGCCAAGCAACAGGGTGCGAGAGAACGATCCAGAATAATGAGTAGTAAGATGGAACATAGGTCCGACAAGGAAAATAATTCGGAAGGTTTCCGGGAGGGAGATTTGGTACTGCTATACAACCCTCACTGGCGGAAAGGTGTTCCATCCAAATATCGGTGCAGTTGGGAAGGCCCGTACAGAGTTGTGAAGACGATCAGTGATGTCATCTACCGCATACAAGCAATTGGGAAATGTATATTGGAACGATTTTCCGTCATCCCTTGTCAAATTTGGTTTTGAGACAAACCGGTTTCGGCGTTGTGCCATCATCAGTGTCGATTTTCGTTCTGATCTGTTGTTGTCATTTGTCCTGTATTTATAGTTCGTAGGTATATGAGCAGGTATTGTCAAATTGATGCTCGTGTATATTTAGTTATGTGTATGTGCTGTGTGTTCGTTCAGAACCGAGGGTGGTTTACTAATCGATTTGTGTGGCTGACTGGGGTAGGTAGAAATCTGTGATTTTAGTCGTTTAACCTTCTTTGTCGGTTTTTTGTTTTGGTGTGTTAATTGTTTTGTGTTTATTTGTTGTTGTGTGTTTGTCTGTTGTACCTGTGTTATTAAGTCGTTTCCTGTAAACAAGTTTTAAAGGCTCGAATATTGTGTCAGAAATTGTGTTTATCTGTTCGTTTATTATTCTACCGTCGAATGTTTTCTGTTTGTAGATTTCCATGTTTTCGAGTACGTTGAGACGTCGGCCCTTTTCTTGTATGTGAAGAACCCTAACTGTTTTATTGATGTTTGCTGGGGAACATTCATTCTCGACCATGGGATTCGCGAAGTTAGACTCGGGTATAATGTTTGGATTCCGTATTTTTTTGTTGTAATCTCTAATATGTTCTCTGAACCTCATTCTTATTTGCCGTCCTGTTTGTCCTATGTAACCATGCTGGCATCCGCAGGTAAGCTTGTATACGCCGTGGCTGCTAAACGGATCCTCTGAGTTAATGTTAGTTCTTAGTTTTCGCCCTAGATTGTTCGATGTTTTGAATGCTGTGTTAATGTTGTATTTTTTAAAGAAGTTTGCCAATTTATATGTTGCTTTTCCAGTATATGTCATAGTCGTCCGGCTATTATTTTCCTTTTCATTATTTCTTTTTGGTTCTCCATTTGTCCTTCTGAGCTTATCTACTAGTGCTTTTTTATATCCGTTGTTTGCAGCGATATTATATATGACCTCAAGTTCTTTCTTATATGCCTCTTGTGTAAGAGGTGTTCTTTCAAGTCTATGTACCAAGTGCCTTAATGCTGCATTTTTATGATGTTGAGGGTGATTTGAGGTATTGTGTATTATTGTGTCGGTGGCCGTTGACTTTCTATATATGTCATAGTTAAATCTTTTGGCTTCTTTATCAATATTTATCGTGAGGTCTAGATAGTTGATTCCTCCGTATTTTTCGGTTTCCATTGTAAATTTTATATTGCCGTGCTGTTTGTTGAGGTACTCCAGTACGAGCTCTTCGTTATTAGTAGTTAAAACGCATATTATGTCATCCACGTATCTAGCATAAAATGACACGCCTAATTTGGACTTCAGCTCCTGTATGTACTTTTCTTCCAGATTTTGCATGAACACTTCCATAAGGATTGCTGACGTGGGGCTTCCCATTCCAAGACCGTTTGTTTGTCTATATATTTTATTGTTGAATTTAAAATAGTTTTGACGTAAAGTGGTTCTTAGCGTATTTGTGATTTGCATACTTTTCACTTTGTTTTTTGTGTTATGAACTATTGTTGAGCTAACTATGTCCAAAGTATCCGATAGTGGTATAGATGGGTATAAATCTTTTATGTCAAAAGATACCAATTTGCTGTTTCTTGTTAGCTCTACGGTCTCGAGTCTCTCTATTAGTTCTGTTGTGTTAGCTATAGCATATTCGTTCCTTAGCTCCAGAGTATCTATCAATATCGTTTTTAAATATTTGGGAAATCACGAAATAGAAGAGTGGTACATTTGGCGATGCTAGCAGCGTTTAGATCGAGAGATTTGTCTGATCGGGACGATCAGACTTAGGTGGAGGGCAGTGTAACGAATGTTAGCTGCACTGAGCTATAACTTTTTCAAAAATTTACCGTTTGGGATCTTTTTTTTTTAAATATGTTTTTAAATGTACTTTTCGCAAAAAATACAAAACAAATTTTAAAGTTTTTTTTTCAATTAAATAAAAAAAAAATTCTCGGCCCACTTCGGGATTAGTGGGGATGATTGCAGAATTGATTGAAGTTTTTTATGAGAAAAAAGGGCGAAATTTGAAAAATCTCGAAAAACTGAAAAATTACAAAAAAAAAACTTTAAACATTTTTTTGCATTTTTTCCGAAAAGTACATTTAAAAACAAATTTAAAAAAAAAAGATCCCAAACGGTAAATTTTTGAAAAAGTTATAGCATTTTGAAAACAAAAACGGTGTTTTTTTTGTAAATTCATAACTTTTTTTGAGTTGGATGAAAAAATTTGAAAAACTTCTGAAAAACGTCTTTCGTAAGCTAGAAAAAGAAGAAAAACTTTCAGCCAATTCTAAAGGGGTCGGGTGCAAAATTGGTCGAAATGGAATGGAATACCTCGTAGGCTTTAGACCTTATCAAATAAAAACATATAATTAAATAATAGTGGGACTCTCACCTAGTTTTTAATTCTGAAGTTAGTAGTCGGTAGTTTTTAGGCTTTTTTTTTTAATAAACTAATTGAATAAGTATCAAAGAACTAGTCTTAAAAGTTTGAACATTTTTTTACTACAAAAACCTTAACAGCTGAAATTGATAATCAAATGCGAACTACCGACCAAGAACTTTAACAAACCATGTGTGGATACGACTAAAGTTAATTTACAGTCTCCAAATATTCCATTTTTCATAACACATAGTTCAAACATATAATAATGCTACTAAGAAACCTTAAAATAACAAATTACTTCAGTGGTATCCAACGAATAACAATAGCCCGAATCTAATGAAATAGACTTGTGCATTAAAACAATTTATTTTTTAAATCTTACAACTTACATCCGTGACATCGAAGGCATCCATCGGATACTGCAATCGACGGTCGTATCTCGGCTGCTAGTTCGAGAACGCTGAGAATGTTTTTCAAAAACACCATATTTCAGTTTTTCTTTTGAAAACGACCTATCTCAGAACTCCATTGAAGAACGCCCAAAATGTTTTTCATAAACGCTCCATCTTATGCCACATATTTATTAAATTTAAGCTGAGGTAGAGCGTTTTTGAAACAAGTGCTGAAATAGGGAGCTATTCCACAATTTTGTGGGATAGGGCGTTTTCGAAACGGCGGCAGAGATACGGCGATATTCCACTCAGCAGTCGAAAAATCAGATTGTTACAAAGTTTTTGGCACGAATTTCCCATCAATAAAGTTAAATTTTACATAAAATTGTATAAGTTCTTTCGAAGGTACGTAATAAGTGTTATAAAAATCACATATTTCTTTGGTGAAAATTTGAAAAACTTATACAGAGTGTGCTTTACGTTTAATTTTCAACATACTTAAAAACCTTAATTTTAGGACATTGTGAGCAACTTAAAGAACATAGTCAAATGCAGGCAAATAAAAAAGTGGTAGATTTAAAAAAATAGTGGTAGGAGTGGTAGATCCGGATTGTAGCCTAAATAGTGGTAGATCTACCACTATAGTGGTAGAGTGACAACACTGAGTGCAACTCTGTGAAACTCTCAATTCGCTCTTAAGTTCCACATATACTCTGTTAATATGAGTGAATATGGTGAGTTGAAATGTTCTTTGTATGCACTATAAATGTTGAACATTTTCTGGGTTAGGAGTAGTTCTATTAAGGCTTTACCATTTACTTAGGCAACAATTTATTTCAGAAAATAAAACGCTATAAGATTACGCTTAAACAGCCACCGATTTTGATCGCCCAATGCCGGTCGTAATCGTCCGATAAAAATACACTTATCCCCCGATTTACACGGTACTTGTTTTACACGATTTCGCTTTTAAACGGTTCATAAATCAGCAAAATTTGAAAAACTCCGAAGATTCACAAATCATTGAAAACCTTTTTGAATCCCCTTGGCAACACTGATTTCAATATTGAGGGATTCCCCTTATTGTGAATATGTAGGTACATAACCAAACGTAGAGTACATATGTAGTTCATGTGGAAGGAAAATCGTTTGATGAAAATTTGAACAAAAAGCCATAATGTTTACTATTATTGCAAGTTTGTTTGGTTTGAACTGGTAAGTTATCAATTGAATTATCTTTTCGTGAACTTTCATTAAGATGCTTTGGTTTTGTTTTATTTAAATAAATGACTGAATTGGGCAGTTTTTTCGCTTTACACGGTTTTTGTTTGGAAAACGAAGATTTCACTTTACACGGTTTTGTCTGGAACCGATCTTCCGTGTAAATCGGGGGATAGGTGTAAACACATGTATTTAGATGAGCGTGTATACATTTCAACCGATCACCGAAATGTTCTCGGCCGTTGTGTTTTTCACTGCCGATAAATTCGCGCTTGTTCAATTTTATCGTTCCATAAATGGCGTGCATTTACTGTGAAAAATGAATTATTTGTGCGATGAACTGGAAAATTTATTAATTGTGTGCTAAACAGGCGCCCTTAATAGGATAAGCACATAAAAGCATAAACGCAAGAGTATATTTGCGAAAAAGTAAAATGTAAGAAAAAAAGCTTCCGGCCGATAATCGATTGCAATTTTAACACCAGCCCGGCCGATTTCATCAGCTGATTGCAATTTTTCGGTTTATCGGTGACTGTGTAAGCGTACCCTATGGGTAGCTATGCTATTGGAAGGAGTCAATGTTCAAGAGTATGTCTTTCATCCTGATAGCGACAAGACAACGACAAAAATGGAAAAAAAAAAATGAAACACCGCAGACAGTGACGAACACAGACTTGAACATGATATTGACTGCAATATCTGCACAAACAGCGCCAATGGCATCTAAACTTGAATCACCTGAGACATGCATAACATCTAAGATGGAAGTACAAGAGGAGCGCTTATCATTTCAGGTGGCACACATGTCTTCGCAGCTAGAAGCACAGGAATCAAGGGTAACATCAAAGCTGGAAGCGCAGGAAGAAAAATCGGTCAACTTGCAAAAATTGGGAGTTGCAACTAAATCGCCAAGCTAACCCAGCAAGAACTCCATCTTTTGACGGCTCTGTTCCTTTCCAGGTATTCAAGCTTCAATTTGAGAAGACGGCAGCAGTGAACAACTGGAATACTGAAGATAAAGTTGCTGCACTATTCGTGGCATTGAAAGGGCCTGCAGCTGAAAGTTTACAGACTGTTCCAGAGTACGAACGGAACAGTTATGAAGCATTGATGGCCGCTGTCGAGAGACGTTATGGAAGCGAGCATAGAAAACAGATATACCAAACTGAGTTGCAAAACCGTTACCAAAAAGCGAATGAGAATTTTCAGGAGTTTGCTTCGGATGTTGAAAGGTTGGCTCATTTGACAAATGCGGACGCACACGTAGAATACACCGAAGGGGTAAAAAATCAGAGATTTATAAATGGCATACGGGACATGGAAACGAAGCGAGCTACATACGCAAACCCAAAGCCAACATTTGCTGAAACGGTATCACATGCTCTGACTCAGGAAATAGCATCGCTTCTGTGTAAGCCAGCTTTCAAAGCATGCCGTCTAGAAGTAGAAAGACCAGACTGGGTGAACACAATATTGGAGGCACTGAAGCGATCGCAAAATCGGAGTGAAAGAGTTATCAAATGCTTCGAATTCGGGAAGTCAGGTCACATTGCGCGTCATTGCGGTCTTCATTCTAGTAGTTCTAACAGCGTGGGTGGTCTTAAGTAAAAAGCTGGAGGGGATGAGCAAGAGCGAACCAGATATAAAGATAGAGAGCTAGCTTCAGCTGTTGAATGTCCTGTTATCTCTGTATCACAAACCGGAAGAAAATCGAACAGTCTTACCCTAAGAGGATATGTGGATGGCAAGGAGCGTATACAGTCTGTGTAGCATTCATTCATTCACTCATTCATTCAGTCATTCATTCGCTTTGGTATGTCTTGAGATGCATTGACTCTTACATACATATTCAATCATTTCTACATATATACAGTCTACGTCTCGTAACTTAAGACTTCTTCAATTTCAATTTAAAGCTGACTAATTGCTCACCACAAACCTTTGCCTGCACACAATTTAATCCCACGACAATTTCCATATTCTATTCCGTTTTTGCTTATTATGCACTTCCCACAACTAATTTTATTTATGCTGGGCTTGCGCTGACCCCGAGCTGAATATATGTATCTACGCAGTTCGCTGGCTAAGCGCCTAATTATATTTTGTACACTTAGTATGTAAGTATGTATTAATGTAAATATATAATGTAGGTAGCTCATAAGAATTAACTAGAATAATTTTGTATAAATACTAATGTAACTTCGCTAATAAAATTAATTATTTTTTTGGACATCAAACCAGAAACTAAGGCTTATCATTTCATACTATATGGCGATCCTGCCATACCTGCTAAACATCTCATGCAGGACAACCACCTACTATATTAAATGATTATCCTGCCAAGTATTATCAACAGACTGCTATTTTGAAGCAGACTGCTAAAGTCTTGAAAGGATCCTGCTTTATAATGAAAAAAATTACTATATGGCGTTTGGTTTGGAGCAGACCGGCAATCAGTTAAAATTCTCCAGGATCGGATGCTAATAAATGCACACATCAACTTAATCCCTATGACATTTTACCATTTTTTGACCACTCATAAAGCAATTTCGACGGCACACTCAGGTGATACGACGGACGACTTCATTAAAAAAATTTACATATTACAGCGAAAAAAAAAGAATCATCGAGGAAATTCAAGAGGAGATACAAAGCATTTACATGGGATTTAAACGCATAGCATTAAAATACTGGCAGCACAAAGCATAATTGCAGAGTGGAATACACAACATTTTGACTGGCAGCAATAAAAAACCATTTTGACTGGTAGCAATAAACAAAAATTTTGATTGGCAGCATTTAAATAATAAGTATAAATTAGAACAATTTTGGCAACCTCACGGTTGCTCAACCAGTAGCAGACATTTTTAATTTCTATAATTTATTTAATAATTTGGGAAAAATTTAAACAACGTGACATCAGGACGGACAAGGCGACAGCCTTTTCTCCCGCGAGTGGGAGTCGAACCCGCACTCCTACGATAGTTGAAATGGTTATAAACGCATTCAGCTAAGTCATGTCTTAGTTGTTGTAAAGTTTTTCCCAATTGCCTTCTTTCGCATATATTATATTCCACACATCACATAATTCGTATGTAGTTATGTGTTGAAGTTATTCATGTTTGTAAGGCGGTTTTCAGAGAAACTTGGTATTTGTTGTTGTTTTTCTTCTATTTATAGAACTACAACGAATTAACCAAATGTTGTCTGTTATGTATGAGTTAATCGGGGATTGGCCGCATTGCTTTTTTAAATGTATGAAAACATTTATTTCAAGCATTTTTGAATTTTTATAATTTATTTAATAATTTGGGAAAAAGTTAAACAACGTGACATCAGGACGGACAAGGCGACAGCTGTTTCGATTATACCTTGTAAATATCTTCAAAGCCTTTTCTCCCGTAATGCTAAGCATTGATAGTCTGTATACCCCCTCTAATATTTGAGGTAGGTTGTTTTTTGTGTGGCTTTCCACCAAACAAGAACTCCATAGTATAGAATAGGGCATACAATCGCTGTAAAAACCCAATGAGAAAGAGAGGGCGATAGGCCCCACGTACACCCCAGCATTCTTTTACATGCATAGAGTGCCGTTGAGGCCTTCTTCACCCTCTCCTCTACGTTGAGCTTCCATGACAGCTTACTGTCTAGGATGATTCCTAGATATTTTGTGCAAGGTTTCTCCTGTAAGGTCACCCCTCCTAACTTAGGCCTGGTCCAATTTGGGATCTTGTACCTCTTTGTAAACAAGACCATATCCGTCTTCTCCGCATCGACTTTCAACACGACATTAGATGCCCAGGTATGAATATCCCGAAGCGCCCGATCCATCATAGAACTAATCGTTGGAAGGCACTTTCCTCTTATGACAATTGCAACGTCATCTGCCTAAGCCGTAAGTTTTACGGGTCCCTCATCGAATTGCCTGAGTAGTTGGTTGATGACCAGCGTCCACTGAAGAGGTGATAGCACCCCTCCCTGCGGCGTTCCCCTGTCCACCGATTTCGTGGCCCCGTGTAATGCCCATTGTGATGTAATCTTCCTGCAACTTAACAGGCAGCCAATCCATCTCGTTAAGGCTGGATGTACTTTAATGTAATTAAGACCATCCATAATCGCCCATTTAGAAACATTAGCCGTGTTTTTTACACGCGTATACGTTTCGTTTGCGCGTGAAAAAAAACGCCTATCCTCGCTTAGATAATGCTTAGGAGACCCATCTAGCGGCTGTGGTTAAACAACTAGCTACAGCAACAGGGTGTACCGAAAAGCGGAGACACTACCCTCTGTTGTATTTCTGTGTATAACATATAGCTGAATCAGTTGTGATAAATAGTGGACGCGCACAGAACACATAGAATTAGTGCAGAGGGTGAAACATAGACACATATTTCAGTTACATCTGCGTATAATACGTATTGAAAGTTAGTAGTACTAATTTTATACGTAGCAATTTCAGAGGTGTATTTAAAGTTTGTCGCTCAGCAGTCCATATAAAGTTTAAGCGTAGATGTATATAGATGAGAAAAAAAAAAAACACAGCTATTATTGAAGGCCCCGGCAATGTCTAAGAAGACTCCTAGAGCATATTCCTTATATTCCAGGGCTTTCTCTATGCCTCTTACCACCCTATGCAATGCGGTGACTATCGACTTGCCTTTGGTGTACACATGTTGTGTTGTGGAGAGCAGCTTTTCATCCACGTTGGACTTTATGTACACATCTATCAGCCTCTCAAAGGTTTTGAGCAGAAATGATGTTAAGCTAATGGGTCTATAGTCCTTGGGATACACGTGACCGATCTTCCCCGCCTTTGGTAGGAAAGCTACATGAGCAGTTCTCCAAGAGTGCGGTACATGTCCCCCAGCGGGTTAGGGGGTCAGAATATACCCGCGCTAGGTATGCCTGTCGTAAGAGGCGACTAAAATACCAGATTCAAGGGGCTGCGTAGCGCAACCCTTCAGGTTGCCAGCGCAATATGCAGCTTCTCCAAACTCAATTGTCAACCTTACATGTCCGCGGCGAATCCTGTTTCACTAACAGACGACGCTCTGGCGGCCCCAAGCTCCTCATGGAACAACAACATCAGTGCAGTACATGATTCAGTCTTATGCACCCATCGAATATTATTTTGTGCCATTCCACGACCGCCCTACTTGAAACTTGTAGCATGGCCGGCAATATACCATCTGGGCCCGGCGATTTAAACTTAGAAAACGTCTTCACTGCCCATTCTATCTTGGTATCGGTCACCAAGCCCGACACTACCCGCTCCGTGATCGAAGTGTGAGTGCTGTCTGCTGGCTTTTCTAAACCATCTCCCGATGGGAAATGTGTATCTAGAAGCACCTCAAGGGATTCCTCACTATTACGTGACCATTCCCCGTTCTCTTTCTTCATTAGTCCCTGGACTATGTTTCTCCTTGCTAGGACTTCTCAACCGTGCTGTTTCGCTGGATTACTCTATAACCGTACAGAAACTTTTCCATGAGAAATTTCACGCTTGCCCTGGAAATTTCACGCTTGCAGATTCTTAGTAGATCTCTGTACTCGTACCGATACGCTTCGCTTTCCGCGGTCTTTGCTAGCTTAAACATTCCCTTTACCTGTCTTCTTAGAACACTCAGCTCATTGCTCCACCATGGCGGCTTTGCTTTTCCTCTGAATCTTCTTAGAGGGCAAGCTTTGTTATACGCAGTCATAAGCGTCCTTGTTAAGACTTCATTGGACTCCTCCAGTTCTTTCACATTGGCAACGTCTTTGGGTTGTCCCATTTTCGTTTCTACCTGTTTCTGGAATTTAGTCCAGTTTTTTGACTTAGGGTTTCTAACGTTCCTCCCTTCTCAACCCTCTTTAGGGGGATGCTGACGCTGATATACCCATGGTCGGAGAAGGATGGTCTATCAAGAACCATCCAATTATACCTTGATATATCACGGTCGGAGCTCAGTGCAATATCGAAAACATTGCTGGATGTCGGACCAGTGTATGTAGGGACATTTCCCCTGTTGGGTATCTGCAAATTGGTTTGCAGGATGTAACAAAATAGAGATTCACCTCTCTCGTTCCAGAAACCTTTTCCCCCGATGAGAGCCACGGCTCCTGGATCAGCGCCACGTCAAACGAACCCTCCTTAAGGGTTAGGAAGAGTTCGCTCGACGCCACTTTACTATGTTGGAGGTTTATCTGTAGGACTCGCAGCATCATTGGGCTGTTTGTCCCCCTCCAGCACCTTCGTCGTGACGACGTCGTCCTCTCCATGCCCTTTTGGTTTAGTGTGTTCGAAGCCCCCTTCAGCCTCGCGATGTTGTCGCGCGCTATCATCTTCACACCATTATACCATCCCCCGAATCGAAGGTTGGAAGGGGCTTACTTGGTTGTTCCCCCATCATCTTAAGCATTAAGCTAATATGCTCCCTTTCTACAGATCTCCACCTTTCAGTAGTCATCTGTTCGAAAGAACTGCTACGATCAACCAGCGCCACAGTCAGTGACTGCTTTGCCACATCACTAATCTTCTCGGGAAAAGACGGAGTCTTAGTGTTAACTCCCTTTGACACCTCCGAGAAAGCCGGAGTTTTAGCTTTAACTCCCTTTAGCACCTCCGAGAAAGCCGGAGTCTTAGCGTTATCTCCCTTTGGCTTATCTCTTACTTCCGTAGTTGGATCTTCCCTCTGACTCGCAGCTTTCGAGGTATTTGCTACCTCGCTATTGGGGCCCATCTATCTTACAGCTTTGGGCCTACTTGTATTGTCTTGCCTCGCGGCTCTGGGACTGGGCCCTTTCTGCCTTTTGAAAGCAGGCTTGTCTCCTTCCGCCGAACGTTGCCTCTTTATTCTGTCATTCGACGCTTCTTCCTCCTCGTACCGGGTGCAGAACCGAGGGTTTCTCGCTGCAAACCTTTTGAACTGCCTTCGACCTACTTCTGCCGCCTCATGGGCCAATTCCAAGCGGTCGATCTCTACTTCTGTTGGTCGTCTATGCGTTTTAGCGTAAACATTTCTGCAATTAATTTCATAAGAAAAAAAAGTTGGTATATGTAAGAGGATATTTGCATTGAACATCTCCTTACATGGTTTAGATACTCCTTATAATTGTATGATATTAGAAAATTTTATGTGTGTATATATATTGAGCTGGTTTTTAAAATTTTTCTTCGAATTTTTACAGGTGCTCAGTTCTTAAAATATGCTATTTAGTGCAAAAATGCAATTGTAAAAGTTTGAGCTCAATTGGACTTTGCTTTCCCGTGCCGAAAGACCCTGAAGTTGGCCAACTCATAATTTTTCGCGAAAAATCAATTTTTTTTATTATTTGCAATATAGTATATATTATACATATTGAAATAAATTAAAGGAAATTTAATGGACGTTAAAGTATATAATAGACATTTTCCTTTAAAAATGGGTGGTTGGATAGATATATATAATATTTAATGAATCAAGTTCGTGTGAAATGACCTGGTATGGTATCGCGCTGTTCCCTACAATTTTGATGAAGTCAAGTTCGAGTTTATTGATGTTCTATAAAACCTTTTAATATGACATATTTTTAACACCGTATACGTTCAGACTACGTTCATATTGAGCCATAGGGTTTGTTTATTGAGCTACTCTAGCTTACGCCAGGTTGAATTATCTAAAATAAAACTAGAGTAATCCAGATCATTGTCAGTCAAGAAAAAATACATTTTTTAAAACTTCAAAAAAGTAGTTTGAAAAAAAAACACGTTTTAGTATACGTGCATTTGCATTAATTTTGAAGATTTAAAAAAAATACCAAATAAATGGAAACTATCGAGATTCAAGTATTTCATGTCATTTCTGCTCTGAGTTGCTCTAAGTTGCTCTATTTCTATTTTGCCCTACTCTACCTGCTCTGAACTTTTTTCGTTCGTTACTATGTTCTTAGAAGTTATAGCTTATATTTTTACCAAATGCAACAGTAGATTCCTCCTAAAAACTTTAAACTTTATCTTCTTTTATCACTGCAGCGGAAAGTATGCAAGATAATTCAGAATCTTTTGAATCCGAAGTGGAAGAAATGAGTTCTGGTGAAGAATTTATTGACGGAAAAGTTGTCGATTCTGCTAGATAGATGTAGAATTTCTGATAGAAATGCTGTGCGAATAATTTTCGCAACAGCCGAAAGTCTGGGATCTAACGTGGACGAACTAGCACTTAGTCGAAGTACGATAAGAAAACGTAGAATATCATTTCGGGAGCAAAGGGCAGAGGAAATCAAGGCGATATTTAATAATTTAGATGGAAAACTGTTGCCAAAACTTTTTCAGAAGGACTGTACTGAAAGGCCTGCAATCTTAGCAAGCAAAGGAGTTGAGGAACAACTACTGGCAGTCCCTGAATTAGAGAATAGCACAGGTTTCTGTCAGGTAGAAGCTATTAGCGGTGGTCTAGAAGAATGAGATGTTCGAGATAAAATTGTTGGTATGTGTTTTGATACGACAGCTTCCAATACCGGTCGAATGAAAGACACTTGCACCTTGTTAGAAAAAGAGCTGGGTAGACATCTGTTGCATTTAGCGTGTCGTCATCACATTGTAGAAGTCGTTTTACGGTCAGTGTTTGAGTAAAAAATGGGATCAACTACTGCTCCTCAACCCGATATTTTTAGAAAATTTCAAATTCATTGGCCTAACATAGATCAGTCTAAGTACTTGGAAGGGGTAAAAGATGATTCGGTAAAGAGATCAGTGAAAGAATTCGAAAAAGACGTTTTGGAATTTCTTCGCTTTCAGTTAACTGAAATAACTGCCGAGAGTTACCTAGAATTTATCAAGTTATGTTTGATATTTCTAGGAAAACTCCCTTCTCGTGATGTTTAATTTCGCTCTCCTGGTGCTTATCATCACGCTCGTTGGATGGCTAAAGCCATTTACTCTATACAAATTTTTATTTTTAGGGAGCAATTTCCTTTGTGCAAAGAAGAGTTCAGTTCAATAAAAGGTATTTGTTTATTTGTTGTCAATCTATATGTTAAAATGTGGTGTCAAGCTTCAAACGCTACTATGTCGCCCAATAATGATTTAATGTTTATTCAGAACGTCATTAAGTACAAACGTTTTGATCGAGGTATATCAGAAAAAGTATTGGGAAAATATTTGCATCACTTGTGGTATCTGAATCCGGAATTGATTTGCTTCAGTCTATTCGATAAAAATGTTTCAAATGAACTTAAGGGAGAAATTGCACAAAAGATCTTATCATACAAGGATTTAACAGAAGATGAAAGATCCCCAAGGATAGTGAGAGTACAAGTTTATGAAAAGGAAGCTGTGAAGTTTTTTAAAAATGTTTCCCTTGATGAGTTTATTTCTGGAAACTATCGAGATTCAAGTATTTCATGTCATTTCTGCTCTGAGTTGCTCTAAGTTGCTCTATTTCTATTTTGCCCTACTCTACCTGCTTTGAACTTTTTTCGTTCGTTACTATGTTCTTAGAAGTTATAGCTTATATTTTTACCAAATGCAACAGTAGATTCCTCCTAAAAACTTTAAACTTTATCTTCTTTTATCACTGCAGCGGAAAGTATGCAAGATAATTCAGAATCTTTTGAATCCGAAGTGGAAGAAATGAGTTCTGGTGAAGAATTTATTGACGGAAAAGTTGTCGATTCTGCTAGATAGATGTAGAATTTCTGATAGAAATGCTGTGCGAATAATTTTCGCAACAGCCGAAAGTCTGGGATCTAACGTGGACGAACTAGCACTTAGTCGAAGTACGATAAGAAAACGTAGAATATCATTTCGGGAGCAAAGGGCAGAGGAAATCAAGGCGATATTTAATAATTTAGATGGAAAACTGTTGCCAAAACTTTTTCAGAAGGACTGTACTGAAAGGCCTGCAATCTTAGCAAGCAAAGGAGTTGAGGAACAACTACTGGCAGTCCCTGAATTAGAGAATAGCACAGGTTTCTGTCAGGTAGAAGCTATTAGCGGTGGTCTAGAAGAATGAGATGTTCGAGATAAAATTGTTGGTATGTGTTTTGATACGACAGCTTCCAATACCGGTCGAATGAAAGACACTTGCACCTTGTTAGAAAAAGAGCTGGGTAGACATCTGTTGCATTTAGCGTGTCGTCATCACATTGTAGAAGTCGTTTTACGGTCAGTGTTTGAGTAAAAAATGGGATCAACTACTGCTCCTCAACCCGATATTTTTAGAAAATTTCAAATTCATTGGCCTAACATAGATCAGTCTAAGTACTTGGAAGGGGTAAAAGATGATTCGGTAAAGAGATCAGTGAAAGAATTCGAAAAAGACGTTTTGGAATTTCTTCGCCTTCAGTTAACTGAAATAACTGCCGAGAGTTACCTAGAATTTATCAAGTTATGTTTGATATTTCTAGGAAAACTCCCTTCTCGTGATGTTTAATTTCGCTCTCCTGGTGCTTATCATCACGCTCGTTGGATGGCTAAAGCCATTTACTCTATACAAATTTTTATTTTTAGGGAGCAATTTCCTTTGTGCAAAGAAGAGTTCAGTTCAATAAAAGGTATTTGTTTATTTGTTGTCAATCTATATGTTAAAATGTGGTGTCAAGCTTCAAACGCTACTATGTCGCCCAATAATGATTTAATGTTTATTCAGAACGTCATTAAGTACAAACGTTTTGATCGAGGTATATCAGAAAAAGTATTGGGAAAATATTTGCATCACTTGTGGTATCTGAATCCGGAATTGATTTGCTTCAGTCTATTCGATAAAAATGTTTCAAATGAACTTAAGGGAGAAATTGCACAAAAGATCTTATCATACAAGGATTTAACAGAAGATGAAAGATCCCCAAGGATAGTGAGAGTACAAGTTTATGAAAAGGAAGCTGTAAAGTTTTTTAAAAATGTTTCCCTTGATGAGTTTATTTCTGACCAATCTCTTGTATTTTTGGAGTATTTTAACGTCGGAACGGATTTTTGGCATAGGCCCCAATGAGCTGGTTGTATAATAAGGAATTTTTGAAACTTCAAAGTTTTTTAGAAGCATAAAAGTGGTAAACGACACGGCAGAGAGGGGAGTTAAGTTAATTCAAGATTTTAATAACACTCTTACAAAAGACGATGAGCAGAACCAATTATTGCTTCAGGTGGTGGCGGACTGCCGGCGGCTTCAAAGTGTACCCTTTCTGAACCCGTATCCGACGACTGAAATTGAAAGTCAACATTTTTTAATCCTTTTAACTTTTATTTTTAATATGAATTCTTTCTTCGAATATGAACTCTAGAATGGCTACCATCATCTCACCATTTTGTTGAACATTGTATTCATTAATTAAAGACTGAAAATACATAACTACAACATTTCTTAAGTTCCAGTTTTTTCTATTGCAATATATAAAGATACTTAAATGCATCCGTTGAATACGGATAAGGTAAGATATCAGTAAACGTAAAATTGTTTTCGAAATTGTGCGGGACAGCGAAATTCCATACCAGCTAACAATCTTTGTCCACTAAATGTTAAATATCTTATCAACTATCCAGTTTTAGAGAAGAAATGTTATTATTTACTTTAAACTCTATTAAATTTTATTTCTTTTAATAATAAACCTGTTGCAATGCGGATATCTTATCGCAGGTTAAAACAGAAAAATTTCGAGTTTTCGGTAAAAATTGGGATTTTGTCAAACTTCCAGGCTCTTTCGGCACGGGAAGGCGAATTCCGACTGAGCTGAAACTTTTACAATTGCATTTTTATATCCAATAGAATATTTCTAGAAGTGAGCACATACAAATTTCGGAGAAAAAAAACTACCCTGTATTGCAAAGCCACCCTAATATATATACTGAGATGAATATTAGTATCACTAAGTGATACTGCCATCACTAAGCCGATACTAAGCAGTATGTACAAACAAATCAATTATCATCTACACACATACATACAAGGCAACAGAGAGATACTCACAAACGCATGTCATCATCAGCCGCAGTAGTACTCACATATACACACGCGTATGGATACAAATTACAAATATACGTGTATATAGCTTGTAAACAAGCATGAGGTTCACGAAATTACTAGACTTTAGGAGAAGAGTATAAAAGCAGCACAAGCTGAGGCATGACGAATCAGTTTGGTTTAAACACGCAATTAGTTGTGAAGTAAGAGTAATTGTGAAGTACTTTTAGAGTAGTCTAATAAAGACCATTTTGCATTATTGAATATTGGAGTTATTTATTCAACAGTTTAGCGATTCGAACGTTTGCAGAAGGTGGAAAATAAGCCGAGTTTCAGTAAATTCGTTACAATTGGTGTCAGAAGAGGAATTGTTGAATAAATTCCGAAGATTTTGAATACAACAAGGACATGGCAAAGTGGAGTGAATTGAAGATCCAGCAACTGAAGAAGGAGTTGGAGAGCCGTGGATTGAATACAACCGGCAATAAATTTTAACATCTAAGATGGAATCGCAGGGGACACGTTTAACATCCAAGATGGAATCCCAAGAGACACGCATAACATCGAAGATTGAAGCACAAGAAACGCGTATTTCAGAAATGTTGATACAGATTACATCTAAGATGGAAGCACAAGAGGAGCGCTTATCATTGCAGGTGGCACAAATGTCTACGCAGTTAGAAGCACAGGAAGCAAGGGTAACATCAAAGCTGGAAGCACAAGATACTAAAATTGTAAAGCTCGAGGACAAAATTGATGCCGAGATAGAAGCTTTGAGAGGTCGTATACAGGAGTTGCAAATATATCGCCCGGCTGCTTCAGCGAGTAATCCAAAGGAAAGGAGTGCTGAAGGACCAGCTGCTGAGATCTTACAGACCATCCCAAAGTACGAACGGAACAGTTAAGAAGCACTGATAGCTGCTGTAGAACGACGGTACGGAAGCGAACACATGAAACAGATCTATCAAATAGAATTGCAAAACCGCTACCAAAAAGCTAACGAGACTTTGCAGGAGTTTGCCTCGGATGATGAAAGATTGGCTCATCTAGCAAATGCGGGCGCACCCGAGGAATACACTGAAAGGGTAAAGATTCAGAGTGTTATAAATGGTATACCGGACGTCTAAACGAAGCGAGCTACATACGCAAACCCAAAGCAACATTTGCTGAAACGGTATCACATGCTCTGATTCAGGAAACAGGATCTCTTCTGTGTAAGCCAGCGTTCAAAGCACGCCGTGTGGAGGTAGAAAGGCCAGACTATGTGAACACAACATTGGAGGCGCTGAAAGGATCGCAAAAGCGGAGTGAAAGAGTTATCAAATGCGGGAAGCCCGGTCACATTGCACGTCATTGCGATCCTGATCCTAGTGGTTTCAACAGCATGGGTGGTCTTAATAAAAAAGCTGGAGGAGATGAGCAAGAGCGAGTCAGATGCAGAGATCGAGAGCTAGCTCCAGCTGTGGAATATCCTGTGATATCCGTAACGCAAATCGGAAGGAAATCGAGCAGTCTTATTGTCAGAGGAAATGTGGATGGCAAGGAGCGTGTACTGACTGTAGATACGGGCACATCTCATTCCTTAATCCGATCTGATTTGGTCAACAGGAGAGTAAAGCCATTACCTGGAGGAAGGTTGCGTACAGTCACTGGCGAGTACACCCGAGTCTAGGGAGAAGTGATATGTGAAGTCTTAATTGGAAAGGTCACGGTTCTACAAAAATTCGTTGTGGCAGAGATTGTTGATGACGTCATATTGGGAGTGGAGAAAGAGTTCCGCAGTAAGAGTGCTGGTGGAGGCGACTGGACAAAGACCATCAAAGTCAAAGGCAGTAGATCGGGCAAAAGTTGATGGATCGCATGGGCCAAATAAAGCGAAATCAAAGATACATGCGAGAGAAACACTAGCATTGATAAAACCAAATGGACGCACTAAAACGATGGAAAGAATTTCCTAGAAAGAATTCAAGGGTAGTTTCAAGCCACGGCGCACTACTGTTATGAACCGTCAAGACGATACTGAGGATGCAAAGTCAATCCGTCAAGATAAAGCTCTGCGAAATAGTTCATTGGCCAAAAAACAGAGTGTGATGGAACGGTCCAAGATAATGAGTAGTAGGATGAAATACAGGTACGACAAGAACAATAATTCGGAAGGTTTCCTGGAGGGAGATCTGGTGCTGTTATACAACCCTCATCGACGGAAAGATGTCCCATCCAAAGTTTGGTGCAGTTGGGAAGGCCCGTACAAAGTTGTGATGCCAACTACCGCATACAAACCATTAGGAAACCAAGAAATAGAAGGGTGGTTCATTTGGAAAGGCCACCTACCGCATACAAACCATTGGGAAACCAAGAAATAGAAGGGTGGTTCATTTGGAGAGGCTCGCAGAGGTTAGATCGAGAGATTTGTCTGATTGGGACGATCAGACTTAGGTGGATGGCAGTGTGACGAATATTACTATCACTAAGTGATACTACCATCACTAAGCCGATACTAAGCAGTATGTACATAAACAAATCAATCATCATCTACACACATAAATACAAGGCAACAGAGAGATACTCACAAACGCATGTCATCATCAGCCACAGTAGTACTCACATATACACACGCATATGGATACAAATTACAAATATACGTTTATATAGCTGGCAAACAAGCATCAGGTTCACGAAATTACTAGACCTTAGGAGAAATGGGTGAACGAAGAAACCGAAGAGTGTAAAAGCAGCACAAGCTGAGGCATGACGAATCAGTTTGGTTTAAAGACGCAATTAGTTGTGAAGTAAGAGTTATTGTGAAGTACTTCCAAAGTAGTCTAATAAAGACCATTTTGCAGTATTGAATATTGGAGTTATTTATTCAACAGTTTAGCGATTCGAACGTTTGCAGAAGGTGGAAAATAAGCGGAGTTTCACTTAATTCATTACAATACGTATATGGCTTTATGTATCTAATAGTAATATAATTAACGACTCTAAATGAGAATTGTCATTTAATAAAGAAAGTTCAAAAAAAAACCTTGTCTTAAGATGATTTACAAGTTCACATTAATAAGCGTTTTAGCAACGAGCCATTCCGTTTATTGCACGCTTATTCAAATAAAATCCAACGCTTTGTTAAGCTTAGAGTTTATCTTTGAACCTTTTCATCCGAATTTACAATATGTCTACTTCGTTCGTTGGGTTATATGCCCGAAAAATCTATACTCTATTAATTATGATATTAGTACATAATTATTTTCTCATCATTTATTTGAATAAATATGACATACATTTCCACACCCATATGTATTACGAACAACCTCTTTATCGGGAATTCCTGCATACTAATTCGCCTTTATATTTATGTAGATATGTACGTATGTTTATAAGTAAGAAAAGAGCCACTAACGTGCATGATACAAAAGCGAAGGGTGGAAATGTAAGTTATGTAAACATGAGTGATGCTCATTCAAGCTTTGAATTATGTTCGTTCAAACGTTGAATGATTTAAAGAAAAGAAAGTACGGTATTTAGCGTACAACTATTACTTGTTTATAAAAAGAACAAGTAAGGACGGGACTGTCTTCGGCTGTGCCGAAGACTTCATACCTTTCATGAATGGGGCTGAACAATAATCTTATGCCGTTCGTATCTCCGAATAATCGGATGTATAAGATAAGAAATATATAGTGAACAGATTTTTAAGATAAATATAAAATAAAAAAATAGGTAGGTACTTTGTGTGAGCATACAAAGTTTCAGGTTTTTTGTGGTCTGCGTGTAAAAACTATGACTACGAATTACGTATTTCAACAATATATGACGTAAACGTAACTATTTGATGAAATTTGATGAATTTTGAAGCTTCTAGCAGTAAAAAAGGGGCAAAAAAATACAGTTAATATAGGGTATATAATATATATACCACCGATCTCTACAAGATATGCTATGTACGTAAGCATTTGGTGAAATTTGAAACTTCTAGCTGTAAAAATGGGGCAGAAATTGCGCAAAGTTTCTTATCTGAACAATCGGTTGTATGAGATATATACTATATATACCACCGATCTCAATGATTTTTTAGACAACAATATACGCTATACACGTAGGCATTTGGTGAAATTTCTTCTAGCTGTTAAAATGGGGAAGGAATTGCGCAAAGTTTCTTATCTCAACAATCGGTTGTATAAGATATATACTATATATACCACCGGTCTCTATGATTTTTTCAGACAACAGTATATGCTATACACGTAAACATTTGGTGAAACTTGAACATATCTAAACGATTTTTAAGATAAATAAAAAATAAAAAATAGGTATATACGTAAGCATTTGGTGAAATTTGAAGCTTCTAGCTGTTAAAACGGGGCAGAAATTGCGCAAAGTTTCTTATCTGAACAATCGGTTGTATGACATATATACTACATATACCACCGATCTCAATGATTTTTTCAGACATCAATATATGCTATACACGTAAGCATTTGGTGAAATTTGATGCTTCTAGCTGTTAAAATGGGGCCGAAATCGCAAAAAAAAAAGATATATATATACTATATACATATATACTATATATACCATCATATATATATTATATATATCACCGATCTCTATGATTTTTTGACACAACAATATTTACTATATACGTAAGCAATCGGTGAAATTTGAAGCTTATAGCTGTTAAAATGGGTAGAAATTGCGAAGAGTTATATATACAACCGATCTCTATGATTTTTTCTGGCAACAATATATGCTATATATGTAAGCATTCGGTGAAATTTGAAGCTTCTAGCTGTTAAAATGGGGCTAAAACTGCGAAAATATATATATATACTATATATGTATACCACCATATACATATATACTATATATACCACCGATCTTTATGATTTTTTCAGACAACAATATATGCTATATACGTAAGCATTCGTTGAAATTTGAAGCCTCTAGCTCTTAAAATAGGGCAGTAATTACGAAAAGTTTCTTATCTGAACAATCCGTTGTGGGGGATATATACTATATATACGACCGAACTCATCAATTTTTTCAGGCAACAATATGTGCAATATACGAAAGTATATGGTGAAGTTTGAAGCTTCAATCTGTTAAATTGAGTAAGATATTACAAAAATCCTCTTTTTCTGAAAAATCGGTTGTATGGAGGATATATGCTATAGGGGTCCGATCCGGTCGGTTCCGACAAATGTCTAATCGGACACCCAAATACACCCGCTCACCAAATTTTATCAAGATATCTCAAAAATTTAGGGACTAGTTTGCATACAAACAGACAGAGGGACAGACGGACATGGCTAAATCATCAGCTTTTCAACCTGATTATTTCGGTATACTTAATGATGGGTCTATCTATTTTCCTTTAAGGACTTACAATTTTGGGTTTCGTGACGAAATTAATATACCATTTCATTTTCATGAAAGGTATAAAAATATGCAAAGTAAATACATATATATATATATAATTTATATAGATATGTACGTATGTTTATAAGTAAGAAAAGAGCCACTAACGTGCATGATACCAAAGCGAAGGGTGGAAATGTAAGTTATGTAAACATGAGTGAGGCTCATTCAAACCTTGAATTATGTTCGTTCAAACTTTGAATGATTTAAAGAAAAGAAAGTACGGTATCTAGCGTACAATTATTTGTTTATAAAACGAAAAATATGCAAAGTAAATACATATATATATATATATATATATATATATCTTCCTAATTGAATTTGTTTTGCACCCCGTGTGTAGTTTGATCTAACTTGAGAGATAGGATAGGTTATATCTCAGTTTATAGTCGCAATATTCTGCGGGGTCCGCGATCTAGAGGTACTATGACATTTTTTTCAATTCAGGAGAGTCTTTAGTTGTGTATAGGTTAATTTTTATACCCCTGGGTGACTAGGGTCTCGAGATATAGGCCAAAACGCGGGCCAGGGAATGCCTAGACAGTGTTTGTACAATATGGATATCAAATGAAAGCTGTTGATGAGTGCTTTAGTACAGACTATCACCATTCTATACTTTTTTCCCCCATCTGCCTGGGATTTCTTTGGCACAATCCATATGGGTGATTTGTAGGGACTTTTTGAAGGACGAATTATGCCTTCTGCTAGTAAGTCTCGGATTTGCTTTTCCTCGCGCATATTAACGGGGTAGGGGTAGCTTTTAGTGTAAGTGGGGTTCTCGGTTGTGGTTCTGATTTCTACCTGGACATTGGTTTGGATTTCCATGCCTCGGTAAACTGGGCTGAATAGAATTTCATAACGATCTAGGATCTCGTACAGTTTATTTTTTGTAAGGTCGGTGACATCATTGCCGAAAGGAATGTTTAAGGTAATGATGTTGACCTGTTGCGCCTCCTTCCGCTTAAGGGGCAGCACAACATCTGGTTTTAAAATGAGAGTGTTGAGCTCCCTGTCTAGAACTGCCTTAATTTCCGAGAGCGTGTCTTCCCAATTATCCCATCGAATGATTTAAGCCCTGGAAGAACAAAAAATGTGGTGGGAATGTCTTTGTCTACGAATTTAAAAAAATGTCCGCATATTTTCCTGTCTACATTTATAGTTCCTCCTGCGGAAGTTACCTTAAACGGTTTTTCTACTGGCGTAGTATTTTGAGCTACGCGCTCGCTTGTATAATTTTTGTTCGCCCCCGTATCCACTAGAAATTCTAAAATACCTAAATCTTGCGTTGCGTACTCTAGATATGGTTCGCCGGACACGAGGCTCCCATAGTAAAATTTACTTGATCCCCCGTGGTTTGTTCTTTGTTGGTTTCACCTTCTTCTTCATCAACCGGTACCAGATGGAAGAGTTTCTGCGGCTTGCTGGTGGTTCTGTCTGAATATCCTGGGGAGCTTGTACTCCTCTTGGCGCTGTCATATCTTGAAAATCGAGTGCCGCCTGTCTGGCGGGTCTGAGGTGATGGTTTTGCTTCTGCTCTCACCACCGCCAATGGGGTGCTATTGATTCTCCAATTTTGGGTAGACTGATTGCTTATTCGGGGTTGCGCTGATCCAAGGTCTAGGCCTTTGTTGGTTGCCATTCTGCCTCACGCGGTTGCCATTTGTACTGCATTCCTTTGAGCGGGATAACCCTGGTCGAGGTTGGAATAATTCCTTTTATCGCGGGAAAAAAATTTTGGGGCTGAAGGTTGGTAGTTGTCATTAAAATTTCTATTACCCCTGTGGAAGGGTGGGCGGTAAATAGAGTTTCTGCGGTCTACGTTTAAAATTTTCAGACATGCCGAATATGTCTCCGGTAGTGTTTTCAAGTTTTGAGCTAGGAGCAGGGCAGGCAGATCCCCGTTTAGGCCTCTTATGAAGACATCTAATGGTCTTCGGCGATGTGCCTCTGCTGTTTGCCCGTGTGCATACTTTTCAGTCTTTATAGTATTAATCATTAGATACAGTTGTTTTTGCACCTGCGAATAAAAGTCGGACATCTTCTGACGCCCTTGTGACATTAACGTCAATTGCTGCTCCAACGTTTCCATGTCCCTTATATCAGCTTAATGCAGGGAAACAATTTCCTTTACCTTGCGCCAGTCGGAATATAGTATATTGTGTGCAAGTAATGCAGAGTCTTCTGCGCCCCTAATCTTCCTCCTATTTCGTAATCCTTTATTACCTGTTCTACACTATGGACTCAGGAGCCGTAGTGCTCCCGTGATCCATCGAATACCTGCAACTCTTTTACGCATCCGGAAGCTTAGCCACCTCCGCTAGCTCGACCTCCGTCCGAGGACTAACTAGCGGTTCTACAGCCGGTTCTGGCCTGCTATCCAAGGACTGCCTGCGCACTTCATCTACTTGGGCTTCTAGGCTCTCCAGGTTACTACTGAGCCCTGACAAAGACTCATCGTTATTTTTCGACTCAGCACTTTTGAGCCTTTGGTCCATTTTCTTCAGCTATGTCTTGTCTTGCGAAACTTGTAAAATCAGTAAATATGATAGACGTCCCAATAAACCGGAGTTACAAAACACACCTATCCCAATCGCGTCTTTGCGAAATAATTCACCTCGATATATTCGAAATACAAGGAGAAAAATGTCTGAGCTGCATTGACAAATTTTCTAAGTTCGCAAAACTCTTTCACCTTAGAAATAAGTCCACTTTGCACCTCAAGGACAAAATAGTCAAACTCTTGTACTATTTTACGACCCCAGATATACTTGTGACCGACAACGAGCGCGGTCTAGTTAGCCCAATAATAAAAAAATATTTTAGATTCATTGGGAGTTGTGCTGTATCGTACACCTTCTCAGAGAAGCGAGGTGAACGGTCAAGTGGAAAGGCTTCATTCCACCTTAATCGAAATTATCAGATGCCTGAATATAGATAGCCCTAGGTTAAAAATCAAAGAGCTAGTAATATAGCAGTAGATCGCTATAATAACTCCATTCATTCCGTTATAAACCGGAAATACAGTGAGGTATTTTTCAATCGCGCAAAAGCGGCTAATTACCAGGAACTCCTCGAAAACAGCAGGAAAATAAACGAATATTTAAAAACCTTACTGACTCAAAAACAACTAGAGTATATTGAACGGCACAATAAAAGAAGATCTCTACCGGAGCGTTATGATGAAAATGATATCATATGCGTGAAGGACAAACAGATCAAGAGAAAACAAAATCCCATATACAAACAAGTAAGGAAGGTTAAGTTCGGGTGTAACCGAACATTACATACTCAGTTGAGAGCTACGGTGACAACATAAGGGAAAATAACCATGTAGGAAAATGAACCGAGGGTAACCCTGGAATGTGTTTGTATGACATGTGTATCAAATGAAAGGTATTAAAGAGTATTTTATGAGGGAGTGGGCCATATTTCTATAGGTGGACGCCATTTAGGGATATCGCCATAAAGGTGGACCAGGGCTGACTCTAGAATTTGTTTGTACGATATGGGTATCAAATGAAAGATGTTAATGAGAATTTTAAAAGGCGTGGGCTTAGTTCTATAGATGAACGCCTTTTCGAGATATCGCCATAAAGGTGGATCAGGGTTGACTCTAGAATTTGTTTGTACGATAAGGGCATCAAATGAAAGGTGTTAATGAGTATTTTAAAAGGGAGTAATCCTTAGTTCCATAGGTGGACGCCGTTTCGAGATATCGCCATAAAGGTGGACCAGGGCTGACTCTAGAATTTGTTTGTACGATATGGGTATCAAATGAAAGGGGTTAATGAGTATTTTAAAAGGGAGTGGGCCTTAGTTCTATATGTGGACGCCTTTTCGAGATATCGCCATAAAGGTGGACCAGGGGTGACTCTAGAATGCGTTTGTACATTATGGTATCAAACGAAAGGTGTTAATGAGTATTTTAAAAGGGCGTGGGGCATAGTTCTATAGGTGGACGCCTTTTCGAGATATCGCCATAAAGGTGGACCTGGGGTGACTCTAGAATGTGTTTGTACAATATGGGTATTAAATTAAAGGTATTAATGAGGGTTTTAAAACGGAGTGGTGGTAGTTGTATAGGTGGTGGCCTTTTCGAAATATCGCCATAAAGGTGGACCAGGGGTGACTCTAGAATGCGTTTGTACAATATGGGTATCAAACGAAAGGTGTTAATGGGTATTTTAAAAGGGAGTGGGCCTTAGTTCTATAGGTGGTCGCCTTTTCGAGATTTCGCCATAAAGGTGGACCAGGGGTGACTCTAGAATATGTTTGTATGATATGGGTATCAAAGGAAAGGTGTTAATGAGTATTTTAAAAGGGCGTGGGGCTTAGTTCTATAGGTGGACGCATTTTCGAGATATCGCCATAAAGGTGGACTAGGGGTGACTCTAGAATGTCTTTGTACGATATGGGTATCAAATTAAAGGTATTAATGAGGGTTTTAAAAGGGAGTGGTGGTAGTTGTATATGTGAAGGCGTTTTCCAGATGTCGAGCAAAATGTGAACCAGGGTGACCCAGAACATCATCTGTTGGATACCGCTAATTTATTTATATATGTAACAGCACGAACAGTATTCCTGCCAAGATTTCAAGGGTTTTTTATTTCGTCCTGCAGAACTTTTTCATTTTATTCTACTTAATATGGTAGGTGTCACACCCATTTTACAAAGTTTTTTTCTAAAGTTATATTTTGCGTCAATAAACCAATCCAATTACCATGTTTCATCCCTTTTCTCGTATTTGGTATAGAATTATGGCATGTTTTTCATTTTTCGTAATTTTCGATATAGAAAAATGGGCGTGGTCATAGTCGGATTTCGGCCATTTTTTATACCAATACAAAGTGAGTTCAGATAAGTACGTGAAATGAGTTTAGTAAATATATTTCGATTTTTGCTCAAGTTATCGTGTTAACGGCAGAGCGGAAGGACAGACGGTCGACTGTGTATAAAAACAGGGCGTGGCTTCAACCGATTTCGCCTTTTTCACAGAAATAAGTTACGGTCCTACAATCTAAGCCCCTACCAAATTTCACAAGGATTGGTAAATTTTTGTTCGACTTATGGCATTAAAAGTATCCTAGAAAAATTAAATGAAAAAGGGCGGAGCCACGCCCATTTTGAAATTTTCATATTTCATCATAATTTTCATTATCCATATCATTACTGGAGTTGAATGTTGACATAATTTAATTATATACTGAAGATTGTTAAAAGTGGGCGTGGTCGTACTCCGATTTCGCAAATTTTTATTAGGCATACATATAGTAATAGGAGTAACTTTCCTGCCAAATTTCATCATGATATCTTCAACGACTGCCAAATTACAGCTTGCAGAAAAAAAATTTTACTAATTTTCTATTCTGCGTCATAAGTTCAACTCACCTACCAAGTTTCATCGCTTTATCCGTCTTTGGTAATGAATTATCGCACTTTTTCGGTTTTTAGAAATTTTCGATATCGAAAAAGTGGGCGTGGTTATATCCGATATCGTTCATTTTAAATAGCGATCTGAGATGAGTGCTCAGGAACCTAAATACCAAATTTCATCAAGATACCTCAAAATTTACTCAAGTTATCGTGTTAACGAACGGACGGACATGGCTCAATCAAATTTCTTTTCGATCCTGATGATTTTGATATATGGAAGTCTATATCTATATCGATTCCTTTATACCTGTACAACCAACCGTTATCCAATCAAGGTTAATATACTCTGTGAGCTCTGCTCAACTGAGTATAAAAAGAAATTGTCGCAAAAGACAACAAGGTGTCCGTAACCACAGTTAGTGGGAAAAAAATCCCCAAAAACCACATAAGAAATGTCAAACGCAGGAATACACATTAGACTGGGTTGGTCCCCATACAAAAAAAAATTTGCTAATGTCCGCCCCTAAATTTGAACATTATGTTGAGAGGGTTTCGGAAACATTTTTTTAAATTTTTTTTTTTGATCCTTCGAAATACAGCCGAAAATGTTTTTTCGTTGTAACTAGGTTATCTGACGTCCGATTTTTAAAATTGATATGTCATTATTTTTGCCTTGAGAAGCTTCACATTTCCGTTTAATGTCCTTTTAAGCTATGAAGTCGTTTTCACATGTTTATGTCAGCTAACAAAATCTTACCCCCCCTAATGTATGTTTTTTTCCTTACCAAACGAAAGTACTTAAAAATTCAAGAAAACGTTGCTTTGAAACCATATTGCTAAAATAATAAACAAAGAAGTTATATCACTTTCAATATTTATTGCAACTGTTATTTTACCTGATTCTTGTTATACTTAGACCTGAAACTCATGATATTTTTGGAGGAAAAGTTGCAGGGTTTGCATTGAAAAATTATTTTTATTGGGCCAAGTAAGAATTTTAATAATATTTTTATTGGAGCTTTTCGGCCGGGGTTTTTTTCCTTCTTAATAAAACAACGTTTTATTTAAACATCCTACGCGTTTCGACGCAATTTTTGCGTCTTCATCAGGAATTTTTTTAATTATCTGTTTATTACAAAAACGAAAAACAACTACATTAATACTTGCTATTTTGAACAGTTTTTTTTTAGAATTTAACAAATTTGACTTACAATTTTTTGTACATTAACACTAATAATTTTTTTGTTAAATAACATTTAAAGTATAGAACATACACATCTATAAATACATCATTGACACACTGTACACCCTTTGCTTTCACCAGTCAAAAATTTACTGTGATTGCGCTAGCATAGGCGCAGTTTATGCAGTCAACATCGTCTCTATAATTTACTGTTCTCGCAATGTTTTGTTGTATGCGCAATCCTTCTATCGTCATTCTTCTTCTAATTTTGTTCTCCACATCCAGTATCTTTACGTTGTCAAAATCAGCTGTGTGGTTTTGATCAGTTAAGTGTTGCGCCAACGCTGTGTTATTCTTTTTGTTTTTGGCATCTAGTTTGTGTTCGTTTAACCTCGTTCTTAGCTCCCTTTTCGTTGTACCGATGTAAACTTTATCACAGTTTTCGCCTTCTTTGCCCATGCATGGGATTTCATAAATCACGTTGTGGAGATGTTCCTTTTTGATTTTGTCTTTGGTTTCTGTGTAAATGCTTTGAATTGTGTGATTTGGTTTGTACGCATAGCTTATGTTGTTGGTTTTGATAATTTTGTGCAAGGTGTTGTTGTCTGTTAGGCTTGGTATATATGTGACTACTGTGTATATTCTTCTGTTGCTATCATATGTTGTTGTTGTTGCGGTATTACTCTTTTATGTTTTGTGTTATTTTCGGCCGCGGACATTAGAGCATCTATTATTTTATTAGGGTATCCATTTTTTGTAAGTATTGTTTTAGTGATTTTCTTATTTTCTTTTATGAACTCCTGGTCGCTCAAGGAGTTAACTTTATCTATAAAGTTAATAATGGTGTTCTTTTTTTGATTCCAAGGGTGGTTAGATTGGTAATTGATCATTCTTGATGAAGCTACAGCTTTTTTATACCAATTCGTTTTTATTTTATTGTCTATGTTGTGGATTTCCATGTCTAGGAATGTAAGTTTATTACATTTTTCCGTTTCCAAGTAAATTTATTATGTTGTCCATTAAATATTCTTAAAATTTCACCTACGTCCTTAACCTTAACAATGGCGAAAATATCATCTACATACTTCGTTATGTATTTGATGCTTATGTCGTTGAATTTTAGCTCTATGATGCTATCGTCAATAATCTTGTCTGGGACTATGTCGGCTATTGTTGGTGACAATGGATTGCCCATTGGCATCCCATAAATCTGCTGATAGTATTTGTTGTCGTATACAAAATAATTATTTTCCCTGAGGCAGAATTCGAGAATCTTGAGGAATTGGGTTTTTGTGATTTTTGTGTGGTTTTTAAGGATAGGCCATTGTTGTAATATTGTGTTAATAGCCAGATGGATAGGTATATTAGTGAACTGGGATATCACGTCTAGTGATATGAGTATTTCATCGTCGGCCATGTGTATATCTTTTATGTCTTGTTTTAGTTGGATTGAATTTCTAATATTATATTTTTCCGAGACCCGTTTTTTAAAATCTGACCTACGAATTTTGATAATTTCGAACAGGGAACATTTACTGATGATGATATTGGGCGGAGTAGTGTGTGCTCCTTATGAACTTTTGGAAGGCCATAAAGGCGTGGGGCTGTGGCTGCTGTGCATGTTAAATATCTTTTTTGTTTTTCGTCGATGCTGTGGGTTTTGTAGATTTCATTGACTACTTTGTTATTTTTCCTCAGTAGGAACTAGGTTGGATCATTTTTTATAGTTTTGTATGTAGCTTTATCTTTTAGAAGATCCTCCATTTTCATTTTATAATCTTTTTTGTACATCATTACAGTTTTATTCCCTTTATCTGCATTAGTGATCATAATGGCATCTTTATGCTGATACAAAAATCGCTTAGTTTCTTCGTAGAGTTGCAATATAAATTTCTCTTTCTCGCTGTTTCTTGATTTATTTTTGAATGTATTAACCCTTGTTGCGAATTTGCATCTGACCATATCTTTCTCTCTATCATCTGTTATGGTCCGAATACTCTGTTCGACATCAGCTATAATATGTAGTGGTGAAAAATTCTTTCTAGTTATTGGAAGTGCGAATTTGTTCCCCAGGGATAGTACCCATCGACATTCAGGAGGTATGTCAATTTCGGTATTGTTTGTAAACCAGTCTGCATTGAATTTCAGGTCGAATCTCTCAAAATTTTTCTTGATTCTATCCTTCAGTTTTTTATCTAGGTTCTTTTCTATTAGTGTTTTAGTATGTATTGAAGATTGTTTTTGTGTTTCAACTACGGAGTTGTATACGTTTTTGTCTAGCGTTTCATTTAGTTTCTGATGTACCTTCACAATTGTACGATTTAAATTACTAATTATCATATTTGCCTCGTTAATTTCCAAATTTAATATTTTGTTCAAAAAAATATTCCCAATTTTTTGCATTTCAACTCTT
Organism: Eurosta solidaginis; assembly: GCF_040869045.1. Lineage (NCBI taxonomy): Eukaryota > Metazoa > Arthropoda > Insecta > Diptera > Tephritidae > Eurosta > Eurosta solidaginis. The sequence goes on along the minus strand of NC_090323.1, from coordinate 118,484,227 downwards.
GTTTTTTCAAGTGTAAATCCGTGTATTATTTTTGTGGTCTTACCCGTTAGGTGTGCTGGTATAATTCCGAAGTCTTTACATTTCAAAAGGTATTTTAGTCTTTGTTGTTGCTTTACAAGATTTTTGTGATACTTGCTATATTGTTTGATGTTGTTGCATATGTCCATACCGTATTTGCATCTTATATGTTGGTAAAAATGTTTAATTTTGTTAATTTTTTTCGAATTTGTGGGTTTGTTTCGGTTATTTAGCTCTCCGAATCCGTTTAATAATTATTTTTATTGGGCCATTTCTGCTCAAAACCTTTGAGAGGCTGATAGATGTGTACATAAAGTCCAACGTGGATGAAAAGCTGCTCTCCACAACACAGCATGCGTACACCAAAGGCAAGTCGGTAGACACCGCATTGCATAGGGTAGTAATAAGCATAGAGAAATCTGTGGAATATAAGGAGTATGCTCTAGGAGTCTTGTTGGACATTGCCGGGGCTTTCAATAATGTTGGAAAATGGGCGATTATGGATGGTCTTAATTACATTAAAGTACATCCTGCCTTAATCAGATGGATCGGCTGCATGTTAAATTGCAGAAAGATTACATCACAATGGGGATTGTACGAGGCCACGAAATCAGTGGCAAGGGCACGCCGCAGGGAGGGGTGCTATCACCTCTGCTGTGGACGCTGGTCATCAACCAACTGCTCAGGCAATTCGATGAGGGACCCATAAAACTTACGGCTTACGCAGATGACGTTGCAATTGTCATAAGTGAAAAGTGCCTTCCAACGATTAACGATTAGTTCTTTGATGGATCGGGCGCTTCGGGATATTCATACCTGGGCATCTAATGTCGGGTTGAAAGTCAATGTGGATAATACGGATATGGTATTGTTTACAAAGAGGTACAAGGTCCCAAATTGGACCAGGTCTAAGTTAGGAGGTGTGACCTTACAGGAGAAACCTTGCACAAAATATCTAGAAATCATCCTAGACAGTAAGCTGTCATGGAAGCTCAACGTGGAGGAGAGGGTCAACAAGGCCTCAACGGCACTCTATGCATGTAAAAGAATGCTTGGGGGTACGTGGGACCTATCGCCCTCTCTTTCTCATTGGGTTTTTACAGAGATTGTAAGCCCTATTCTATACTATGGAGTTCTTGTTTGGTGGAAAGCCACACAAAATACAACATACCTCAAAAAATTAGAGGGGGTATGCAGACTTTGGATGCTTAGCATTACGGGCGCACTGAAAACAACCCCGACGGATGCACTGCATGCCATTCTGCACATTCCAACGTAGACCTAGTAGCAAAGAACAAAGCATTAACGACCGAAACCAGGCTCGGTGCCTCGGGGCCGCTTGAGCGCCGACCATATGGCCATAGTAGTATAGTGTCATCAATTACAAGACGAACAGACTACCTGATTCCCTATCTGCGCTTCGAGGGCGATCTTATGGCCACAATAGAGGTGGACGGTTGGCACAAGGGTGCGCAAATGGCGGACGAGGCGATACATGTGTACACCGATGGTTCCAAAGTAGTGGAAGGAGTAGGGTCTGCGGTATACTGCGCTGATCCGGAAATAAGCAGATCCTACAGGCTTACGGATTATTGTAGCGTTTTACAAGCGGAAATGTAAGCCATAACCAAAGCAGTAGAAACCCTGGAAGCTTAAGCTGAAACCGTGTTAACTTTTATATTGACAGTCAAGCAGCAATTAAGGCAATAATCTCGCGAGTTAGAGTGTAAGCAGTCTCTGGAGAGAATCGGGACAGGGAGAAGCATACATCTATATTGGGTCCCAGAGCATATGGGAATAGATGGGAATGAAAAAGCGGACGAACTAGCTAAAAAGGGCGCATCCCTTGAAGCTTGCTCCGTAGACGTCCCAACTAGATTGGGCGAGATTAAGCAAAGCCGAGAGGTGGCCATGATCGGCCAAGCGGGAAAGGCGTGGGTTAAAACGCGGGGCTGTAAAATGTCGAAGATTATGTGTAGGTCTTACAACCTTAGACTAACACAGTTGCTTCTATCATTAAAAAGAGAGGACTGTAGACTCATGACGGGTATTCTGACTGGACACTGCCTTCTGGCGTCACATGCCTTTAAATTAGGCTTGGTCAGTGATAGCAGATGTAGGAAGTGCGGGTTGGAGGAGGAAACGATCGAGCACGTTCTATTCTCGTGCCCTGCACTTGCCAGGCTAAGACTCCAGCTATTAGGAGTGATACAGCTATCAGATCTAGAAGCGGCAAGTGGCTTAAGTCCTAGGAAGCTTCTAGTATTTGCCAAGAGGATGGAGTTATTTTATAACAAAGGTCCTGGTTTTTGATAGGGTTTTGCAGTTTGGTCGTTAAAACAAACTTCGGGTAACACTACGGACTCAATCAGTCTATGTGAGGTCCTCATGGACCGGCCAGTTCAACCTAACACCGTACACTCAACGACGAAAAAGAAACCAATAGAAGTATTTTTGGGAAGAAGAGTCTCCACGGATCCAAGCCAATTTGAAAAGACAAGACAAGAAAACATCTCTGAACTAAAAACCAAACAGGAAAAAGATATTTCATACCATAATAAAAATCGTCACCCCATAAAAATCTACCATCCAGGCGAAACTATATATGTCAAAATTAGTAAGAGACTAGGTAAAAAATTTCACCAAAATATAAAAACGAAATAGTTAAAGAAGATAGAATCTGAGAAAATAGTTCACAAAAGCAATATTAAAAATTAAAACCGATATCTCCATTTTCAGACTCCTTGCGATCTACCCCATAACGGCTACAAACGACATCTACGACTACTCAAACGCACAACTAGTGACAATAAATGACGGACTTGCTAAAATACAGAACGGTGCCTTTAGGCTTATACACGTAATTGACCTAAGCAAATACGAACAATTTTTAACGGACATATACAAATTCATTTCCTCAGACGTACCCAAAAATATTATCCTGTATCCTATCCTAAAGCACGAACTAACCAAATCCCTTCAGATTTTAGACACTATTAAACCTATACAAAATGAGCAGAAAAGACCCTTAGATATTCTAGAAACGGCATGGAAATTCATCGCCGGAAGCCCAGATCATGAAGATCTGGAGATAATAACAAACAATTTAAATGATATAAACACCAATAATAATAATCAAGTAATTGTAAACGAACTTTTTAACGAGAAAATTAATAATATTACAAACATTGTTAACAGTCTTATGAACGATATTAGAAAAGATACATATGTAGAAAATGAAACTATTATTAATTTACAAAATAGGATAAGATTTATAAAGGCAGAATTAATTAATATAAAATACGCCATACAACGGGCAAAAAAAGACATTATCCATACTCTATTGTTAAATAAAATTGAAATCAAAATTGCATTAGGAAAATTAGAAGATGAGAAAATTCCGTTCAAAAATGCGGAAGAGTCATTAGAAATAGCAAATATCAACATAGTTAGTAAGGATATGACGATCCTTTATTTGGTAAAAATACCATTAACTTTTAAGGAAAATTTTCAAAAAATAACTCTAAAACCTGTTTTGAAAGCAGATAATCTATACTATAATAAATCTCAAGAAAATCGTGTCTGTACATCCAAGATTTCTAAAAAAAAATGAGTGTACTTGACGTTTGGAATATCGTAGAATCCATCTGCACCACTTTTTTCTGTTTGTCTGTTTGTCTGTTATGATATCGATAATCTCGGAAACTAACGAATGAATTTTTATGAGACTTTTACAGATGGATAGCCTATAATCCAGAAGGGAATCTAGAACTTATTTCATTAAAATCGCGTGAGAAATAAACAAGATATAGTTGTTTAAGCTATAATTAAGCTACTTTTAAGGATTTTTTTTTTGAAAAACGAAGGAAAATGCACTTAGTTTCCAAACAAATATCAAAGAATGCCTTTGCAAAGTTTTTTTTCAATTTCATATAAATCAAAAATCAAATTCATGAATAGATACAGTGGCGTACCAAAAAAAAATTATTTCACGCTGCCATATTACGATAATCGGTTAAAATGAGGTTACCTAAAACCTCTAAATATGCGTACAATATGGGCATCAAACAATAGAGGAAGATCACAGGTTTCATTTGAATTTTGTGATATTTAGATAAATTAATCGATAACTGAGTTATCGGTCAAAATGTATTTGCTCCAAAATATATAAATTTACCTACAATCTATCTATCTATCTTCTATCTATCTATCTATCTATCTATACTATAATAAATCTCTAGAAAATCGTGTCTGTACATCCAAGATTTCTAAAAAAAAATGAGGGTACTTGACGTTTGGAATGTCGTAGAATCCATCGGCACTATTTTTTTCTGTTTGTCGGTTTGTCTGTATGATATCGATAATCTCGGAAACTAACGAATGGATTTTTATGAAACTTTCACAGATGAATAGCCTGTAATCCAGAAGGAAATCTAGAACTCATTTCATTAAAAGCGCGTGAGAAACAAAAAAGATATAGTTGTTTAAGCTATAATTAAGCTACTTTTAAGGATTTTTTTTTTGAAAAACGAAGGAAAATGCACTTAGTTTCCAAACAAATATCAAAGAATGCCTTTGCAAAGTTTTTTTTCAATTTCATATAAATTAAAAATCAAATTCATGAATAGATACAGTGGCGTACCAAAAAAAAATTATTTCACGCTGCCATATTACGATAATCGGTTAAAATGAGGTTACCTAAAACCTCTAAATATGCGTACAATATGAGCATCAAACAATAGAGGAAGATCACAGGTTTCATTTGAATTTTGTGATATTTATATAAATTAATCGATAACTGAGTTATCGGTCAAAATGTATTTGCTCCAAAATCTATAAATTTACCTACAATATATCTATCTATCTATCTATCGCGTGAGAAACAAAAAAGATATAGTTGTTTAAGCTATAATTAAGCTACATTTAAGGATTTTTTTTTTTTTAAACGAAGGAAAATGCACTTAGTTTCCAAACAAATATCAAAGAATGCCTTTGCAAAGTTGTTTTTCAATTTCATATAAATTAAAAATCAATTTTCTTCTTTGATTTTTTAAGGTTTTATAAATTTTAGCTGGACATAAATTTTAGTTGTTTGAAGAAGTTCAGTTGTGCAGTTGTATTTTGTGTTGTGCAGTTGTATTGTTGTAAGTGAATTTTAAACTGGTGAGTACAAATTGTCTTTCCTTTAATTTGTATTGTTAATCAATTAATGTATTCGTTTAAATAAATAAATCTGTGGCAACAAATCATAACAACTTAAGTCGAGTTAAGAAATTAGACCAATCAGAATTTCTTCTGCCGGTTTTTAGTAACAAAAAAGCTTAGTTTTGTAGAACTTTTATCGGTTTTATATTATTTGGTTTCTAGACCATTAAATCTAATACGTTTGGCTAAGTTATGAAGCAGTTTTCTTTTAAAAAATCGCTGGAGGAAATTTCAACTGGTATAATTTCTTAACTCGACTTAAGTTGTTATGATTTGTTGCCACAAAAATAAATGCGAGGTTCACACTATTATACGAGCTTTTCGAGGCCTATACGATTTTAAACGAATACCCTGAATATTTTTAATTACATATTGGTAAACTCAACCTATTGCTATTTGGGAGGTGCATTCGGATGATGTAGTTAAATTTTGGTAGCCTCATCTGAAGAAAGGTATTTTTGAACCCCAAGCAATTTTACCAGTAACTAATGGCTCAATTACATAAAACTTTGGAGTTGTCATTTCCATACAAAGTTCGTGGAACGTAAAGCAACTTTGTATGAAAGTGGATCCTTCGAAATTTTACGTGTGATGGCCGAAATACATACAACTTTGTGCAACTTTGACAGATAAGCGCTTCGTTTTTGCTCATGGCTCAAAATTTTTCTCAACCTTACGTTCCACAAACTTTTTTTGACAGGACCGTGTGATAGCAATGGGAGCGCAACTTCTGTCAAAGTTCTCAAAGTTGTATGTAATTGGGCTCTAAGGTATTGACATTACCAGCTGGTATTCGGGCGAGTTTGCCAATGCTTTCCGACATAACAGCATTACAGTAAAATCGAAAAATAGTTTTTCATAAAATTAAATTTGAGTGTTTACTAAAGAGAAACTTAATTCATAAGGCCCTCTCTACATAGGAATTGCATTGCAGATAGGGCCTTTGTGAATTAAGGTAGCGATAGATAAATTCGCTTGCTTTTTTAAGATCTGATACCGAGGTCTAAACGCGTCTTTTGATAATTCTCCCGATATATCTGAACGGGTATTTCCAGTTACGTTCTGTCGTAAAAAATTGCGCAAATTTTCTTTTAGGTTTTGCCAGTTATTTTTTTTTTTTTTACTTTGTAAATATTAGTTTGGCGCCCTTTCTATTTCATAAGTTTTTATTTGCCGGCTTGAGGTCTGATGTTTTTTTACTTTGTTTTAGTGAGAGTTCAACAAACTGAAAAAAACAGACGGGAGTAGCAAGTACTCATGAGGTTTGATGTGTGAACATCTGTTAGCAAAAAATTGCACCCTGTATTTTGCTTATATCTTTTAAACAAAACAACGAGGCAATTTGAGTTACATCTTCTATCTATCTATCTATCTTCTATCTATCTTCTATCTATATATCTATCTATCTTCTATCTATCTATCTATCTATCTATCTATCTATACTATAATAAATCTCTAGAAAAAAAGATTTCTAAAAAAAAAAATGAGTGTACTTGACGTTTGGAATGTCGTAGAATCCATCGGCACCACTTTTTTCTGTTTGTCTGTTTGTCGGTTTGTCTGTTTGTCTGTATGATATCGATAATCTCGGAAACTAACGAATGGATTTTTATGAGACTTTCACAGGTGGATAGCCTGTAATCCAGAAGGGAATCTAGAACTTATTTCATTAAAATCACGTGAGAAACAAAAAAGATATAGTTGTTTAAGCTATAATTAAGCTACTTTTAAGGATTTTTTTTGAAAAACGAAGGAAAATGCACTTAGTTTCCAAACAAATATCAAAGAATGCCTTTGCAAAGTTTTTTTTCAATTTCATATAAATTAAAAATCAAATTCATGAATAGATACAGTGGCGTACCAAAAAAAATTATTTCACGCTGCCATATTACGATAATCGGTTAAAATGAGGTTACCTAAAATCTCTAAATATGCGTACAATATGGGCATCAAACAATAGGGGAAGGTCACAGGTTTCATTTGAATTTTGTGATATTTCGATAAATTAATCGATAACTGAGTTATCGGTCAAAATGTATTTGCTCCAAAATCTATAAATTTACCTACAATATGAAATACTTTTAGCTAAGATTTTAAACCTTTTACACGCGTTATCAGGGACTCAAACCTTTTGGTGCAATTCGATTTATCTATTCGCTGACAGGTAACGCAAAGTTTTCGTGTGTACTGCGATTCTTTGGTAGGTGTGCGATTGGTTGTCGTACACATACACTAAATAAAAATTTCGTAAATGCGGTAATGCCAAATGTCGGAAAGGTTATTTGTTATGTGCCCATTTAATTTTCCTTGCATTATTTTTAGAAACACTATGCCCAAAAAGCGTTCAAATTTATCTAAACGCACTAAAGCTGCTAAGAGGTTAAGACTAATGCGATCACAAGAATCGAGTGAAAATTATGAAACGAGGCTTTCGGCAAATAGAGAACGTATAGAATTTATCAGGTCTATGGAAACTCCTTCCGAAAAAGATGCGCGCCGACATATTGATAGGGAACGCCATGCTTTGTCGCGCGAATTGGAAGCACCGCACGAAAGAGAAATTCGTCTTAGTTTGCAGCAAGTTAGGACTAATTTAAATCGATTTTTTGAAAGCAGTGAAGGTCGACATACACGACTCAGCACTAACCGAGAGCACCATGTATTGTCTCGAAGTTCTCGCGAATTAGAAATCTCCCCTGAGAGAAATTCGTTTAAGTACGCAGCAAGTTAGGACAAATTTAAATCGCTTCTTTGAAAATGAAGAAGAACAACATATACGACTCAGCAATGACCGAGAGTGCCACATATTGTCTCGAGGTTCCGAACGTGTTGTCGAAAGGGAGTCCCCGTTAAATTAGGAGCGCATCCGCTCATCATGTCCAAGGTTAAGCCAAACAAGTAATAAAACGTTTTTGCATCGTGAGGAACGTTTGATAAATGATCGACATCGCCATAACATTACTAGAATTCTGGAAAGTAGCAACCAACAACGCAGCAGTATAGTTATGACTGCAGAAAATTACGAACGCCTAGGTGAAGATCAAGAAACATACAGGGCCAACGAGAGGGAAAGAATACGCGGAATACGGCAGTTGGAGGCAGAGGAAAATCGCCAAGTTCACCTGCATGTTGACCGCGTGCGACATACGCTAAATAGGGAACAAAATGACTCTGAAGAGCTTCTCCCAAATATTGCTGTAGGTAACGGCTTACTCTCCTGGATTACTAAGACAAAAAGTGCTTTTGCATATAACCCTTTAGTAGATTATGCTAAATACTCATTAACTGGCGAAATGAATTTGAAATGCAGATTTTGTGAAGCCCTTAAATTCCAAAAAGAAACGGTTGGAATGTGTTGTTCCAATGGAAAGGTCAGGTACGAAATTTTCCTAAATCCGCCTGAAGTTTTGAAAGCTCTGCTCAACGGTGATCACTCGCAGTCAAAGCACTTTTTAGAAAACATTCGTGCGTATAACAGTGCATTTCAAATGACATCTTTTGGAGCAAAACAAGTGGCGGAAGGACCTTTTATGCCTACCTTCAAAGTCCAAGGGCAGGTTTATCACCTTATTGGTTCATTGTTACCCGAGAGTGAGCCAAAGTTCCACAACTTAATCGTAGTCTGATATCTATTCTGCAAAATATGCTACATGATGTAAATCCATACGTTCGCGATTTTAAAAATGCCCTTGATTTCGTTTCCGAAGAGCAAAATAATAATTATAAATTTGTAATATGTGCTGATAAAAGGCCCGCAACAGAACATCCAAGAAGGTACAACCCTCCTACTACAAATGAAGTTGCAGTTGTTTTAGTTGACCAAGAGTGTGAAAGGCGCGATATTGTTTTGCGCACTCATGACGATCGTCTTCATCGTATATACGAGACACATCGATCATACGATGCGCTTCAATACCCATTAATTTTTTGTCACGGGGAAGATGGATATAACTTTGAATTACATCAAACTAACCCTACTACTAGATTGACAAACCCACATAAAAAGTTGTCGTCACAACAATTTTATGCATACATGCTACAGATAAGAGCAAACAGTTTTGTATACTTGCAAAGATTTCGCGGACTATTTAATCAGTTTATCGTCGATATGTATGCTAAAATTGATACCGAGCGTTTGGTTTACATACGGACTAATCAAACACGGTTGCGTGCTGAGGAGTATGTGCACTTACGTGATGCTATGCAACAAGATGGAGGTACAGAAAATTTGGGCAGATTAGTAATACTTCCGTCCAGTTTTACGGGAGGTCCACGATACATGCACGAATGTACACAGGATGCTTTTTGCTATGTTAGAAAATATGGCAAGCCTGATCTCTTTATAACGATGACAACAAATCCGAAGTGGGCTGAAATTACACAGCAACTTTGGCCTGGTCAAAATGCATACGATCGGCACGACATAATAGCTAGAGTGTTCCACTTAAAACTTAAAGCTCTAATACGCCTAATTACAAAGGAGAATCTGTTTGGGTCAGCTTTGTGCTTTATGTACAGCGTTGAGTGGCAAAAACGAGGTCTACCACATGCACATGTACTTCTCTGGTTGGAAGACAAAATACGCCCTAACGATATTGATAATGTGATAAGTGCCGAATTTCCAGACAGCAACACAGATGCCACACTATTTGACATAGTAAGAACACAGATGGTACATGGTCCTTGCGGAATATTAAATAGCAACTCTCCATGCATGCAGGACGGCCGATGCTCGAAAGATTATCTACGGGCACTTATAGAACACACCATAACGGGAGAGGATGGATATACCTCTTATCGGCGACGGTCCCCAGAAAAAGGTGGCTTTACTGCCACTTTAAGATTACGTGGTGAAGATATAATTTTGGACAATGGATGGGTCGTACCATATTCACCTGTACTCTCCAAAACGTTTCAGGCCCACATCAACGTAAAAGTGTGCAGTAGTGTATCATCCATTAAATATATATGCAAGTATATAAATAAGGGCAGTGACCAGGCAACGTTTGCTTTAAGGAATGAGAATGACGAAATAACTAGATTTCAATCAGGGCGTTATATAAGCTCTTCAGAGGCCGTTTGGAGAATATTAAGCTTTCCCGTTCATGAGCGATATCCCCCTGTAGTGCATTTGGAGGTTCATCTAGAAGGAGGGCAAAGGATATACTTCAATTGCGAAAACGTGACAGATCGAGTAGAAAACCCGAGGCAAACCACTTTACTGGCATACTTTCGGCTTTGCGAAAGAGACAGGTTTGCGAGGACATTAATGTATGAGGAGGTTCCCTCTTATTACACGTATGATAAGCAAAGAGGTGTTTTTAACCGCAGGAAACGGGGCAGATCTGTAGATGGGGAGCCCGGCATTTTTAAGGAACATGTCATTGGACGTGTATATATGTTGTTGCATACAGTACGAGGGCCTACTTCCTTTTCGGACCTTCGCACTTTTTTGGGAGTTGAATATCCCACTTTCCGCGATGCTTGCCGAGAACGCCACTTGCTTGACGATGACAAGCATTGGGATGATGATGCTATATCCGAAGCAAGCATTAGTGACAGTCCAAGCATTTGTTTTGCGTTTTAGTGGTATTTTGTTCTCTATCGAATCCTATGGCTCTGTGGGTAAAACACAAGGATAAGCTGTCAGAAGACTATCTCAGAAGCATGCGACGCCATATTGAATGGGAAATTAACAACGTAATGCGGGACAGAGCTGTTAATCAATGCTTAATCGAACTTCAGAATACAGTTTTGTCAATGGGGGGGAACTTACTATCCCAATACGGCTTAACCGAACCATCTATAGACGGTGAACGCGTGAACAGGGAATACGCAAGCGAAATTTCGTATAATCCTACAGAACATGCGGACACTCGAAGTAATGGCATTCAACGTTTAACGGATGAGCAAAGAGGAATATTCGAACGCGTTTGTTATAGTGTCGATAATGAAGTAAGTGAGATTTTGTTTTTAGATGCCCCTGGTGGGACAGGAAAAACTTTCCTAACTAAAATTGTTTTGCCAAAGGTGCGAGCTCAAGGCAAAATAGCTCTGGCAGTGGCTTCATCTGGTATAGCTGCAACTTTATTACCTGGTGGTAAAACTGCCCATTCCATGTTAAAAATCCCCATACACTTAGATATCAATGAATATCCAATGTGGAACATAGCAAGAAATTGCGAAAAAGCCAGCGTTATTCGTGACTGTGTGTTGGTAATATAGAATGAATGCACCATGGCGAACCGGACATCCGTAGAAGCTGTGGACAGAATGCTGAGGGATATACGTCAAAATGACCAAGTTATGGGTGGTGTTACTTTTCTCTTTTGTGGAGATTTTCGGCAGATACTACCGGTCATACCACGCGGTACAAGAGCAGATGAAATACGAGCGTATTTGAAGAGCTCATATTTATGGTGTAACATTAAAAGAATTCATTTAACAGAAAATATGCGCGCTCGAATCGGAGGCAACATAGATGCGCAGAACTTCTCCGAAACATTGCTAAAGATTGGAAATGGTACATACCCCGAAGAAGAGGGAAAAATTACACTGCCCGATAATTTGTGCCGTACCGTACATTCTTTGCAAGAACTAATTTCTACTGTTTATAATGATCTAGGAGTCTGTCATGATAACTTTTGGCTTTGCGAGCAGGCTATCTTGACGCCACGAAATGACCAGGTTTTGAAAATCAATTCGTATATACTCAACGATATTCAGGGAGAGGAGGTCGAATACTTTTCAATCAACAGAGTTTTGGAGCAAGATGGCTCAACAAATTTCCCTGTGGAGTCTTTAAATAGCCTTAGTGCACCTGGACTTCCATCCCATAAAATTATTTTGAAAATCGGCGCACCAATTATTCTGTTGCGTAATCTAAGCCCACCAAAATTGTGCGATGGAACGAGGCTCAAAGTTGTTTCTCTAAAACAAAATATAATTGAAGCAGAAATGTTGACAGGCAGTGGCAGAGGAGAGAGAGTCTTTATACCACGTATCCCCCTTATACCAAACAACTTTCCCTTTAGATTTAAACGTGTTCAATTCCCTTTGCTTTGCTATGCTATGACAATCAACAAAGCACAAGGCCAGACAATGAGTGTTGTGGGCGTTGATCTGACTGTGAGTTGCTTTTCTCATGGCCAGCTTTACGTGGCGCTCTCACGTGTTAGTGAAGCAGACAAATTAATCGTCTATGTTCCTAACACTTCCACATCAAACGTTGTTTATAAGGAAGCATTATAAAACAATTCTTTTTTTTTTTAATAAGCATTAAAAATGTTAAATTTTGTATTACAGGTTAACTCTCCACACATACACATACATTCACACTGAAGAGCTTGGAATAATTTTGTTTTATGTGTGCTAAGTATGTAAGCATTCACTTTTATAACAATCATAATGCTATATATGTCTATGTATGCACATAAGTTATTCTATAACAGTTTTATATAATTCGCCTTAATGTATGCAACAATTAAAAATTAGAAAGTCGTAAAAAGCTATCAAAATGAATTCTTTTAAAATTATTCACTCAACAAAAAAGTATTATTTTTTCCAACCTAATTTGTAAAAACTAACAATTTTAAAAATGTGTACGTAGTTTTTTTTTATCAACTCAAACGATTTTGCAAGCGAAATAAACACGTATGTACCCATATATAAAAAAAAACTTTCTTTTATTCTCTGGTATATCAACAGGATCTGTAAGTATTTTCTGTTTTATATTTTGAATGTGTATGTATATCCATATAAGTATGTAAGTTACGGCTTAAAACTTTTAACCGATTGAAGCAATATTTACTGATTTTATTGCATGCTTTAGCGGTAAGCTTAGACAAAAGAACTGAAAATAAGATATGGTAATAGAAATGTGGGGGAAGAGTGAAGAAAATACCGAAAAGAGGTTGAGCGTGAGATAAGAAGAATGGTATCGCCAGAAAAAGGCACAGAGTAAAGTAAGTGGGATGGACCAAGCAATAAAAGGGGAGGAGGGATAATGTGGGAAAATAAATATTGTTTTATATAAACGGAGCCTGCACATGGTTTCGTGATTTAGGTTAGCAGAAATGTTTTAAAATTTGTTCAGTTAAAGACCCAAGATATCGATATTTAAAAAAAAATAAGGGCCACTTTAATATAAATACGCATCCCGAACAACGTCGGATACCCTGCTAGTACTATAATAAATATTGAATTTAAAGAAATATTAAAAGGAAAAAAAAATTTATGGAATATTAAAAACCTGCGACAATTATTAAACAGTCGAAATTTGCAAACAAAATAATGTAATTAATATTAGTAATAATACATGTATACCTAGGATAATATATAGTGTAGCATAAGTATAATTTAGTAGTATAACTATTTTTACTTTTATTAGTATAAATGCTCAGTTAGTACTATTAGTTGTCAACGACCATTGTACACGTTTACAAGTATGATATGTATGAGAGGGAAACAACTCCTTTCTCTTTCTAACACACTGCCGTTTGACACTTCGGTCAGTGTCAAACTATTCTGGAACTCAGTGGAACCTGCGTGGAACATGCGTTTGACACTGAACGAAGTGTCAAAATTACCGGAGTTGCTGTCGTGGAAAGCGACGCAGGGAAACATAAAAGGGAGCGGAATATCAGATATGGGTTGCTGTGATGGTAAATTTTTTTGAACGAATTTAGTATGAAAATCTAGTGCACCTATATGGGTCCTACAGAAAATTATATAAAATTATTAATATTAAGAATAGAAACACGAGTGCTAAGTTTTTCTACCCGTTCAAAAGTCCTCCGCGAAAAACATTTTGAAACCGAGGTCGATGCAATAACCCGTCCAAAAATGTGGAAAGAGAAATATATAATAAAATTGTACAAAGTATTTTTAGAGATGCGATTCCACCCAAAATGATTACACCTGAAAGACCCATAAAGCCCAATTTGTTTAATGGTGTTACCTATAACCAAAACATTGCTGATAATGTAGACTTATTTTCTATTGATTTTAAAGTACTGAAGGAAAAAGATGGCTCAGGGTTGGTAGTATCAGAGAAAGTTGAACTCGACAATATGCTTCAATCCCACGTAAAAGTTTTTGCCGCGTCGTGTGAACCGACGCCATATACACACAATTTTATTGATACTGGCGAGCACGAGCCGATTGCATCACCAGCGTATAGATTATCATTTTCTAAGTTAAAGGAACTAACAGCTGAGATTCACAAAATGCTCGAAAATGATGTTATAGAAGAATGTGAGTCAGCGTGGTCATCACCTGTTGTTATGGTGCCTAAAAAAGATGGTGGTACTCGTGTATGTGTGGACTATCGCAAGTTAAATGCTATAACAAAGCCCGACCGATACCCCTTGCCTCGTATAGATGACCTATTGCACGCTGCAAAAAGCACAAAATTTATGACCACTCTAGATCTTCAAAGTGGGTATTTTCAAATCGCTGTTGCTGAAAGAGACCGAGACAAAACATGCCTGATTACGCCTTTTGGTACATTCCGGTTTAAGAAAATGCCGTTTGGTCTCCGCAACGCACCTTCCACATTTCAAAGACTAATCGACCGTTTTAAGGCAACGCTGCCAAATGTTCACATTTTAGCATATCTTGATGATATAATCATTTGTTCACCATCATTTACAGAGCACTTAAACGACTTAAAAAGCGTACTCCTGAAGTTGGAAAAGTTGAATCAACGCGTTAATTCCAGTAAATGTCGTTTTTGTTGCGTACCTTGGTCACGTCTTAACGACCGCAGGCATACAAGTTAAACCAGAAAAGTGCATGTGAATGTGAATATTTGGCGAAATTCTACAGAACTTTTTTTCTCCTTTTCACGAACTCCAGAACTATTGAAAAGCTACTCAGAACACCAATTTTTTTTTTATTTTTTAACATTTTTGAAAAAATTTGACTTTTGGAAAAATGTGAATATTGGGCGTAAATTTGCAGAACTTTTTTCTCCTTTTCAGGAACTCCAGAACTTTTTAAAAGCTACTCAGAACACCAATATTTTTTATTTTGAACATTTTTGAAAAAATTTGACTTTTGGGAAAATGTGAATAGTGGGCGTAAATTTGTAGAACTCTTTTTCTCCTTTTCAAGAACTCCAGAACTTTTTAAAAGCTACTCAGAACACCAATTTTTTTTTTTTGATTTTGAACATTTTTGAAAAAATTTGACTTTTAAAAAAATGTGAATATTGGGCGTAAATTTGTAGAGCTCTTTTTCTCCTTTTCAGGAACTCCATAACTTTTTAGAATCTACTCAGAACACCAATTTTTTTTTTTTGATTTTGAACATTTTTTAAAAAATTTGACTTGAAAAAATGTGAATATTGGGCGTAAATTTGCAGAACTTTTTTCTCCTTTTCAGGAACTCCAAAACTTTTTAAAAGCTACTCAGAACACCAATTTTTTTTGATTTTGAACATTTTTTAAAAAATTTGACTTTTGAAAAAATGTAAACATTGGGCGTAAATTTGCAGAATTTTTTTCTCCTTTTCAGGAACTCCAGAATTATTGAAAAGCTACTCAGAAGACCAATTTTTTTTTGATTTTGAACATTTTTGAAAAAACTTTACTTTTGAAAAAATGTGAATATTTGGCGAAATTCTGCAGAACTTTTTTCTCCTTTTCAGGAACTCCAGAATTATTAAAAAGCTAATCAGAACACCAATTTTTTTTCTTTTATTTTGAACATTTTTGAAAAAATTTGACTTTTGAAAAAATGTGAATATTGGGCGTAAATTTGCAGAATTTTTTTCCCCTTTTCAGGAACTCCAGAATTATTAAAAAGCTACTCAGAACACCAATTTTTTTTTTTTGAACATTTTTGAAAAAATTTTACTTTTGAAAAAATGTGAATATTTGGCGAAATTCTGCAGAACTTTTTTCTCCTTTTCAGGAACTCCAGAATTATTGAAAATCTACTCAGAACACCTTTTTTTTTTTTTTGATTTTGAATATTTTTAAACTTTACTTTTGAAAAAATGTGAATATTTGGCGAAATTCTGCAGAACTTTTTTCTCCTCTTCAGGAACTCCAGAATTATTGAAAAACTAATCAGAACACCATTTTTTTTTTGATTTTGAACATTTTTGAAAAAATTTTACATTTGGAAAATGTGAATATTGGGCGTAAATTTGCAGAATTTTTTTCCCCTTTTCAGGAACTCCAGAGTTATTGAAAAGCTACTCAGAACACCATTTTTTTTTGAACATTTTTGAAAAAATTTTACTTTTGAAAAATATGAATATTTGGCGAAATTCTGCAGAACTTTTTTCTCCTTTTCAGGAACTCCAGAATTATTGAAAATCTACTCAGAACACCATTTTTTTTTTTTGATTTTGAATATTTTTAAAAAATTTTACTTTTAAAAAAATGTGAATATTTGTGAAATTCTGCAGAACTTTTTTCTCCTTTTCAGGAACTCCAGAATTATTGAAAAGCTACTCAGAACACCAATTTTTTTTTTGATTTTGAACATTTAAAAAAAAATTTGACTTTTGAAAAAATTTGAATATTGGGCGTAAATTTGCAGAACTTTTTTCTCCTTTTCAGGAACTCCAAAACTTTTTAAAAGCTACTCAGAACACCAATTTTTTTTTTTTGATTTTGAACATTTTTGAAAAAATTTTACTTTTGAAAAAATGTGAATATTTGGCGAAATTCTGCAGAAATTTTTCTCCTTTTCAGGAACTCCAGAATTATTGAAAAGCCATTCAGAACACCAATTTTTTTTTTTTTGATTTTGAACATTTTTGAAAAAATGCGAATATTTGGCGAAATTCTGCAGAACTTTTTTCTCCTTTTCAGGAACTCCAGAATTATTGAAAAGCTACTCAGAACACCAATTTTTTTTTTTTTGATTTTGAACATTTTTAAAAAAATTTGGCTTTTGAAAAAATGTGAATATTGGGCGTAAATTTGCAGAACTTTTTTCTCCTTTTCTGGAACTCCAGAACACCATTTTTTTTTTGATTATGAACATTTTTTAAAAAATTTGACTTTTGGAAAAATGTGATTATTGGCCGTAAATTTGCAGAACTTTTTTTCTCCTTTTCAGGAACTCAAGAACTTTCTAAAAGCTACTCAGAACACCAATTTTTTTTTGATTTTGAACATTTTTTAAAGAATTTGACTTTTAAAAAAATGTGAATATTGGGCGTAAATTTGCAGAACTTTTTTCTCCTTTTCAGGAACTCCAGAACTTTTTAAAAGCGACTGAGAACACCAATTTTTTTTTTTTTGATTTTGAACGTTTTTGAAACAATTTGACTTTTGGCAAAATGTGAATATTGGGCGTAAATTTGCAGAACTTTTTTTCTCCTTTTCAGGAACTCCAGAACTTTTTAAAAGCTACTCAGAACACCAATTTTTTTTTTTTTTTTTTTGATTATGAACATTTTTTAAAAAATTTGACTTTTGAAAAAATGTGAATATTTGGCGAAATTCTGCAGAACTTTTTTCTCCTTTTCAGGAACTCCACAACTATTGAAAAGCTACTCAGAACATCAATTTTTTTTTTGATTTTGAACATTTTTGAAAAAATTTGACTTTTGGAAAAATGTGAATATTGGGCGTAAATTTGCAGAACTTTTTTCTCCTTTTCAGGAGCTTCAGACCTTTTTAAAGGTACTCAGAACACCAATTTTTTTCCTTTTTTTTGATTTCAAACATTTTTTTAAAAATTTGACTTTTGAAAAAATGTGAATATTTGGCGAAATTCTGCAGAACTTTTTTATCCTTTTCAGGAACTCCAGAACTATTGAAAAGCTACTCAGAACATGCATTTTTTTTTTGATTTTGAAAATTTTTGAAAAAATTCGACTTTTGGAAAAATGTGAATATTGGGCGTAATTTTTTTTTTTGATTTTGAACATTTTTGAAAAAATTTTACTTTTGAAAAAATGTGAATATTGGGCGTAAATTTGCAGAACTTTTTTTCTCCTTTTCAGGAACTCCAGAACTTTTTAAAAGCTACTGAGACACCAATTTTTTTTTGATTTTGAACATTTTTGAAAAAATTTGACTTTTGGAAAAATGTGAATATGGGCGTAAATTTGCAGAACTTTTTTCTCCTTTTCAGGAACTACAGAACTATTGAAAAGCTACTCAGAACACCATTTATTTTTTTTTTTGATTTTAAACATTTTTTAAATAATTTGAATTTTGAAAAAATGTGCGTAAATTTGCAGAACTTTTTTTCTCCTTTTCAGGAAATCCAGAACTTTTTAAAAGCTACTCAGAACACCAACTTTTTTTTTGATTTTGAACATTTTTTAAAAAATTTGACTTTTAAAAAATTTGAATATTGGGCGTAAATTTGCAGAACTTTTTTCTCCTTTTCAGGAACTCCTGAGCTTTTTAAAAGCTACTCAGAACACCGATTTTTTTTTTTGATTTTGAACATTTTTGAAAAAATTTGACTTTTGGAAAAATGTGAATATTGGGCGTAAATTTGCAGAACTTTTTTCTCCTTTTCAGGAGCTCCAGACCTTTTTAAAGGTACTCAGAACACCAATTTTTTTCCTTTTTTTGATTTCAAACATTTTTTTAAAAATTTGACTTTTGAAAAAATGTGAATATTTGGCGAAATTCTGCAGAACTTTTTTATCCTTTTCAGGAACTCCAGAACTATTGAAAAGCTACTCAGAACATAAATTTTTTTTTTGATTTTGAAAATTTTTGAAAAAATTCGACTTTTGGAAAAATGTGAATATTGGGCGTAATTTTTTTTTTTTGATTTTGAACATTTTTGAAAAAATTTGACTTTTGAAAAAAATGTGAATATTGGGCGTAAATTTGCAGAACTTTTTTCTCCTTTTCAGGAACTACAGAACTTTTTAAAAGCTACTCAGAACACCAATTTTTTTTTGACTTTGAACATTTTTTAAAAAATTTACTTTTGAAAAAATGTGAATATTGGGCGTAAATTTGCAGAACTTTTTTCTCCTTTTCAGGAACTCCAGAACTTTTCAAAAGCTACTCAGAACACCGATTTTTTTTTTGATTTTGAACATTTTTGAAAAAATTCGACTTTTAAAAAATGTGAATATTGGGCGTAAATTTGGAGAACTATTTGCTCCTTTTCAGGAACTCCAGAACTTTTTAAAAGCTACTCAGAACACCAATTTTTTTTTTGACTTTGAACATTTTTTAAAAAATTTTACTTTTCAAAAAATATGAATTTGCAGAACTTTTTTCTCCTTTTCAGGAACTCCAGAACTTTTTAAAAGCTACTCATAACACCGATTTTTTTTTGATTTTGAACATTTTTGAAAAAATTTGACTTTTGAAAAAAATGTGAATATTGGGGGTAAATTTGCAGAACTGTTTTTCTCCTTTTCAGGAACTCCAGAACTTTTTAAAAGCTACTCAGAACACCAATTTTTTTTTTGACTTTGAACATTTTTTAAAAAATTTTACTTTTCAGAAAATATGAATTTTCAGAACTTTTTTCTCCTTTTCAGGAACTCCAGAACTTTTTAAAAGCTACTCATAACACCAATTTTTGTTTGATCTTGAACATTTTTGAAAAAATTTGACTTTTGAAAAAAATGTGAATATTGGGCGTAAATTTGCAGAACTTTTTTTCTCCTTTTCAGGAACTCCAGAACTTTTTAAAAGCTACTCATAACACCGATTTTTTTTGATTTTGAAAATTTTTGAAAAAATTCGAGTTTTGGAAAAATGTGAATATTGGGCGTAATTTTTTTTTTGATTTTGAACATTTTTTAAAAAATTTGACTTTTAAAAAAATGTGAATATTAGGCGTAAATTTGCAGAACTTTTTTCTCCTTTTCAGGAACTCCTGAACTTTTTAAAAGCTTCTCAGAACACCAATTTTTTATTTATTTTCTTGATTATGAACATTTTTTAAAAAATTTGACTTTTGAAAAAATGTGAATATTGGGCGTAAATTTGCAGAACTTTTTTCTCCTTTTCAGGAACTCCAGAACTTTTTAAAAGCTTCTCAGAACACCAATTTTTTTTTTTTGATTATGAAATTTTTTGAAAAAATTTTACTTTTGGGAAAATGTGAATATTGGGCGTAAATTTGCAGAACTTTTTTTCTCTTTTTCAGGAACTCCAGAACTTTTTAAAAGCTACTCATAACACCGATTTTTTTTTTTGATTTTGAACATTTTTGAAAAAATTTGACTTTTGAAAAAAATGTGAATATTGGGGGTAAATTTGCAGAACTGTTTTTCTCCTTTTCAGGAACCCCAGAACTTTTTAAAAGCTACTCATAACACCAATTTTTATTTGATCTTGAACATTTTTGAAAAAATTTGACTTTTGAAAAAAATGTGAATATTGGGCGTAAATTTGCAGAACTTTTTTTATCCTTTTCAGGAACTCCAGAACTTTTTAAAAGCTACTCAGAACACCAATTTTTTTTTTTGACTTTGAACATTTTTTAAAAAATTTTACTTTTCAAAAAATATGAATTTGCAGAACTTTTTTCTCCTTTTCAGGAACTCCAGAACTTTTTAAAAGCTACTAATAACACCGATTTTTTTTTGATTTTAAACATTTTTGAAAAAATTTGACTTTTGAAAAAAATGTGAATATTGGGCGTAAATTTGCAGAACTTTTTTCTCCTTTTCAGAAACTCCAGAACTTTTTAAAAGCTACTCAGAACACCAATTTTTTTTTTGACTTTGAACATTTTTTAAAAAATTTACTTTTGAAAAAATGTGAATATTGGGCGTAAATTTGCAGAACTTTTTTCTCCTTTTCAGGAACTCCAGAACTTTTCAAAAGCTACTCAGAACACCGATTTTTTTTTTGATTTTGAACATTTTTGAAAAAATTCGACTTTTAAAAAATGTGAATATTGGGCGTAAATTTGGAGAACTATTTTCTCCTTTTCAGGAACTCCAGAACTTTTTAAAAGCTACTCAGAACACCAATTTTTTTTTTATTTTGAACATTTTTTAAAAAATTTGACTTTTGAAAAAATGTGAATATTATGCGTAATTTTGCAGAAATTTTTTTCTCCTTTTCAGGAACTCCAGAACTTTTAAAAACCTACTCAGAACACCAATTTTTTTTTTGACTTTGAACATTTTTTAAAAAATTTTACTTTTGAAAAAATGTGAATATTTGGCGAAATTCTGCAGAACTTTTTTCTCCTTTTCAGGAACTCCAGGACTATTGAAAAGCTACACAGAACAGTTTTTTTTTAATCGATTTTCGACACTTTGTATGCTGCGTGAAGTTGGCATACACAAATTTCAAAAACGTTTTTTTCTATATAAAAAGCCAGAACTTTTTTTCTCCTTTTCAGGAACTCCAGAGCTATTTGAAACCTTCTCAGAACAGTTTTTGTTTTTTTGTTTTGCGATATTGTGTATGCCAACTTCACAGGCATGTTTCTACCTTGTCTGGTATTAATTACAGTGATTGTGTTGCACAATGAACACATTCAAAGACATTTAATATAGAAGGCGCCCACAATTTTGGTCGAGAATTGGCGCCACCAGTAACAATACAGCGTATCAACATCAGTAAGAACAGCAGTAGCTCAGGCAAACGAAATACGTCCAACAAATGAATAGCTGGAGGAACAATTTTCGTAGACGATAGTGCTGATAATAGCAGTGATAATCAATTACAGATACAAGTCCATCACCAGCATCAAAAAGAACAGCAATACAGAAAATCAAATACAACAACAATGTTATTCAAAACTAAAGAAGAACAAGATGCCATTGCAACTAAACATTGTGATTTATAAGATTTGGTGAGCTGTATTATTTATTATATATAATTATATATGGGGAAATCCGCCAAACTTTGGTTTTTTTGGAGAAAAAAATTTTTTTTTGAAACATGGTATCACGCAAATATCTTTTTGTTAGGAACATTGAGCCCTCACTAGGGTAGGCACCTTGTCGTTGGTGTGAGGGCTTAGCCGAACTCCATAGCGCCCGACTATGAGGCGGAGCTGCTTAAGACTGACATCTACGCCGTTTCACCTCAAACGAGGGCGGCGGGATGTCGGTGACCAAGAACTGCCAACCCCCTAATCCACGGTGTTATGCGGACCATGTCTATTGGACGATTTGCAGCCAGGGGATAAATTCGGCTGTATTCGAACTGAGCCTTCCCGATACCGGGCCACCTCGGGAATTATTAATGGCCTTACCACAGTAAGGGGCGCTGCTGTGGCGGACGGTTCTTTCCCCGTATATAATACTGGACCGCTGAGCCCGCCTTGTCGGGCAGGTGGTCGTACGACCAAGCTGAATGACTCATTACCTGTAATAAGGACGATGTAAAGAGGAGGACTGAGTCGCAATTCAAGGACGAAAAATACGAATTAAGTGATGCGTCGGACTCGGGGAGCGAGAGTAGTGCTGATTCAATGAACTCCGTGTTGGAGAAGCACACAAATGAAAACGGAGTAGAAGAGTGGAGAAGGGTATGGAGCAGAGGAAGTAAAAGAGCTGTCTCGCAGTACCGTGCAGCACTAAGAATTGTACAACGCTTGGGAGCAGTGGCCGACCCAACAGAAGTGGAGATCGAGCGCTTGGAATGGGCCCATGAAGCGGTAGAAGTAGGTCGAAGGCAGTTCAAAAGGTTTGCTGCGAGAAATCCTCGGTTCTGCAACCGGTACGAGGAGGAAGAAGCGTCGAATGGCAGAATGAAGAGGCAACGTTCGGCGGAAGGCGACAAGCCTGCTTTCAAGAGGCAGAAAGGACCCAGTCCTAGAGCCGCGAGGCAGGGCAGTCGCATAGACAAGACAAGTAGGCCCAAAGCTGTAAGACAGATGGGCTCCAATAGCGAGGTAGCAACTACCTCGAAAGCTGCGAGTCAGAGGGAAGTTCCAATTAAGGAAGTAGGAGATAAGCCAAAGGGAGATAACGCTAAGACTCCGGCTTTCTCGGAGGTGGCAAACGGAGATAACACTAAGACTCCTGCTCTTCCCGAGAAGATGAGTGATGTGGCAAAGCAGTCACTGACTGTGGCGCTGGTTGATCGTAGCAGTCCTTTCGGACAAATGACTACTGAAAGGTGGAGATCTGTGGAAAGGGAGCTTATAGCTTAATGCTTAAGATGATGCGGGAACAACCAAGTAAGCCCCTTCCAACCTTTGATTCGGGGGGATGGTATAATGGTGTGAAGATGATAGCGTGCGACAACATCGCGAGCTACGGTACCATAAGTTAAGGTATGCCATGCGTGATGAAGTCGGAGGATACACTGCGACTTCTGCAGAATCAGATTCCGAACATACCGACACAGGATTGGAAGGTACTTACTGTATCTCGGCCTACCGAGGATGGTCAGTTCTACATCTTCCAAATAAACAAGCAGGCGGAGGGTATTTTGTATACGTAGCTTGGTAAAATGTCCTTTGGCACTGGCAAACTTTACATGCGACTCAGGAAAAGAAGTCCCGAGGATAAAAACCCTAACACGCAAGAGGTGGGCGAAGTCGAAAAGGACTTCAAAAGCCTAAGGGAAAAAGACAGGTGGAGGTCCCCGACGTCGCCACGAACGTGCTAGAAGAGGACCAACCGCTAAATGGTGCTGTGACTCGCACAGAGGAACACCCGGCACAACAGTCACGAGAGACTGAAGGGTGCCTCGACTACTCTAAACCAAAAGGGCAAGGGGAGGACGACGACGTCAAGACGAAGGTACTGGAGGGGGACAAAGAGCAACATGGTGCTGCGAGTCCTACAGATAAACCTCCAACACAGTAAAGTGGCGTCGAGCGAACTCCTCCTAACCCTTGAGGAGGGTTCGTTTGACGTGGCGCTGATGAAAGGTTTCTGGACTTAGCGCGCGCGGGTTTGACGTTTACTACGCGCAAAGGAAAGACGGGTGCGAGCTGTAGTAATGGTAAGGAAACAGCTGCATTCATATATGCTGCCTAAGTACACCACTGAGGATCTCGTAGCGGTGGCCGTTAAGCAAAAGAATAAGCAGGCATTTAACCTGGCGCCCTGCTACATGGCCCATGCTGCGGAGGTTCCACCGATGGAGTGCAAAAGGCTAGTACAGGAGGAAGGCGGTTGGTCATAGGCGCAGATGCAAATGCGCACCACAATTCGTGGGGAGGAGCAGATACGAACGAGAGAGGCGAATCTCTGTTTTGTTACATTCTGCAAACCAATTTGCAGATAGCCAACAGGGGAAATGTCCCTACGTACATTGGTCCAACATCCAGCAATGTTCTGAATATTACATTGAGCTCCGAGCGTGATATATCAAGGTATGATTGGATGGTTCTTGATAGACCATCGTTCTCCGACCATGCGTATATCAGCTTCAACATCCCCCTAAAGAGGGTAGAGAAGGGAGGAACCTTTAGAAACCCTAGGTCAACGAACTGGACTAAATTCCAGAAACATGTAGAAACAAAACTGGGGTTGCTATGTAGAGGAACTGGAGGAGTCGAATGAATTCCTAACAAGGACGATTATGACTGCGTATAAGAAATCTTGCCCTCTAAGAAGATTCAGAGGAAAAGCAAAGCCGCCATGGTGGAGCAATGAGCTTAGTTTTCTAAGAAGACAGGTAAAAGAAATGTTTAAGCTCGAAAAGACCGCGGAAAGGGAAGCGTGTCGGGACGATTACAGGGATCTACTGAGGATCTACAAGCGTGAAATTACCAGGGCGAAGAGAAACTCATAGAAAAGTATCTGTACGAACATAGAGTGCTCCAGCGAATCATAACGGTTGAAAAAAGTCCTAGCAAAGGGAAACATAGTCCAGGGACTAATAAAGAAAGAGAACGGGGAATGGTCACGTAATAGTGAGGAATCCCTTGAGGTGCTTCTCGATACACATTTCCCATCGGGAGACGGTTTAGAAGAGCCAGCAGACATCACTCACACTTCGATCACGGAGCTAGTAGTGCCGGGCTTGGTGACCGATACCAAGATCGAGTGGGCAGTGAAGACGTTTTCTAAGTTTAAATCGCCGGGCCCAGATGGTATATTCCCGGCCATGCTACAAGTCTCAAGTAGGGCGGTCGTGGAATGACTTAAAATAATATTCGATGGGTGCATACGACTGAATCATGTACCGCACTCTTGGAGAACTGCTCGTGTAGCTTTTCTACCAAAGGCGGTGAAGATCGGTCACGTGTATCCCAAAGACTATAGACCCATTAGCTTAACATCATTTCTGCTCAAAACCTTTGAGAGGCTGATAGATGTGTACATAAAGTCCAACGTGGATGAAAATCTGCTCTCCACAACACAGCATGCGTACACCAAAGGCAAGTCGGTAGACACCGCATTGCATAGGGTGGTAATAAGCATAGAGAAATCCCTGGAATATAATGAGTATGCTCTAGGAGTCTTCTTGGACATTCCCGGGGCTTTCAATAATGTTGCAAAATGGGCGATTATGGATGATCTTAATTACATTAAAGTACATCCTGCCTTAATCAGATGGATCGGCTGCATGTTAAATTGCAGAAAGATTATATCACAATTAGGATTGTACGAGGCCACGAAATCAGTGGACAGGGGCACGCCGCAGGGAGGGGTACTATCACCTCTGCTGTGGACGCTGGTCATCAACCAACTGCTCAGGAAATTCGATGAGGGACCCGTAAAACTTACGGCTTACGCAGATGACGTTGCAATTGTCATAAGTGGAAAGTGCCTTCCAACGATTAGTTCTTTGATGGATCGGGCGCTTCGGGATATTCATACCTGGGCATATAATGTCGGGTTGAAAGTCAATGCGGAGAAGACGGATATGGTCTTGTTTACAAAGAGGTACAAGGTTCCAAATTGGACCAGGTCTAAGTTAGGAGGGGTGACCTAACAGGAGAAACCTTGCACAAAATATTTAGGAATCATCCTAGACAGTAAGCTGTCATGGAAGCCCAACGTGGAGGAGAGGGTCAAGTAGGCCTCAACGGCACTCTATGCATTCAAAAGAATGCTGGGGTGTACGTGGGGCCTATCGCCCTCTCTTTCTCATTGGGTTTTTACAGCGATTGTAAGCCCTATTCTATACTATGGAGTTCTTGTTTGGTGGAAAGCCACACAAAAAACAACATACCTCAAAAAATTAGAGGGGGTATGCAGACTATCGATGCTTAGCATTACGGGTGCCCTGAAAACAACCCCGACGGCTGCACTGTATGCCACTTTGCACATCCCACCTGTAGACCTGGTAGCAAAGAACAAAGCGTTAACGACCGCAACCAGGCTTGGTGCTTCGGGACAGTTGGAGCGCCGACCATATGGCCATAGTAGTATAGCGTCATCAATCACAAGACGATCAGACTACATGATTCCCTATCTGCGCTTCGAGGGAGATCTTAAGGCCACAATAGAGGTGGACGGTTGGCGCAAGGGTGCGCAAATGGCGGACGAAGCGATGCATTTGTACACCTATGGTTCCAAAATAGTGGTAGAAGTAGGGTCTGCGGTATACTGCGCTGATCCGGAAATAAGCAGATCCTACAGGCTGCCGGATTACTGCAGCGTTTTCCAAGCGGAAATATTAGCCGTAACCAAAGCAGTAGAAACCCTGGAAGAGAATAGCTTAAGCTGCAACCGTGTTAACTTTTATATTGACAGTCAAGCTGCAATTAAGGCAATAATCTCGCATAGCACAGCATCTAAATGCGTGTTAGAGTGTAAGCAACCTCTGGAGAGAATCGGGACAGGGAGAAGCATACATGTATATTGGGTCCCAGGGCATACGGGAATAGATGGGAATGCAAAAGCGGACGAACTAGCTAAAAAGGGCGCATCCCTTGAAGCTTGCTCCGTAGATGTCCCAATTAGATTGGGCGAGATTAAGCAAAGGCGAGGGGTGCACATGATCGACCAAGCGGGAAAGGCGTGGGTTCAAGCGCGGGGCTGTAAAATGTCGAAGATTATGTGTAGGTCTTACAACCTTAGACTAACACAGTTGCTCCTATCATTAAAAAGAGAGGACTGTAGACTCATGACGGGTATTCTGACTGGACACTGCCTTCTGGCGTCACGTGCCTTTAAACTAGGCTTGGTCAGTGATAGCAGATGTAGGCAGTGCGGGTTGGAGGAGGAAACGATCGAGCACGTTCTGTGCTCGTGCCCTGCACTTGCCAGGCTAAGACGCCATCTATTAGGAGTGATACAGCTGTCAGATCTAGAAGCAGCAAGTGGCTTAAGTCCTAGGAAGCTTCTAGTATTTGCCAAGAGGATGGAGTTATTTTATAACATAGGTCCTGGTTTTTGATAGGGTTTTTCAGTTTGGTCGTTAAAACAAACTTCTGGTAATACTACGGACTCAATCAGTCTATGTGGGGTCCTCATGGACCGGCCAATTCAACATTGAGAAGTAAATTGGAGCTATAGTGCATCGCCGTTACTTGTCTTACATAATTCCTCAAAAATATATAGTCAAAAGATCGAGCAAAATATATATAAATTGAGGTCGCAATGTTAAATATACATTTATTCCAACACTTCTGCACCGATTATATCAAAATGTTAACAAAATATGGAGATATATGCAGCTGTTAGCTCTGTAAAGTTTTTTTGATACACGAGACCCGGTTTTGTAGATATCGGTAAAAATACAAAACCGAATAACCGCCAAATATCTTTTACTGCAAAATTTGCAACACATTTATTTTAACACCTTTCTCCCGATTCTTTTGAAACTTTAAAAACATATAGATATGTGAACGAAGTATGTTTAGGTAAACAAGTTTTAATACCCGAGATCCAGTTTTTGAGATATTGATAAAAATATAAACCCGGAAACCTTAAATTTTTTTTACTTATTTAAACACTTCTTAACCTATTGTGTTAAAATTTTATCAGGATGTACATATCTATGTGGGGTATATTTAGGTAAAATTTTGTTGATACCCGAAACCCGGTTTTAGAGATATCGGCAAAAATATGAAACCGGGTACCCGCCAAATATATCATATCCGTTTGTTAATTTTTTCTCTACACCATAGTAGTATACCATCAGTTGCCTCATCTTGGAATACTCACGCAAGGAAAGTTATTGATGTGTGTACATGGGGCAAATATACGATACGTCAAAAAGTGTGGAAAAACATTTTTTTTTTAATCTTTGTACCAAATTTGTGTTTCTTTTCATTTACTTTTAAATAAAATCTGGTTTACAAAAAAAAAGATGTTCGACACTTTTTGACGATTGCCAATTTTTGTCGGAAATTTCGTACATTTGCCCCATGTACAAACATCAATAACTTTCCTTGCGTGAATATTCCAAGATGAGGCAATTGATGGTATACTACTGTGGTGATAAAAGTAAAATTGTAGCTGTGCCCACAAAAAAACATGCTCCTGAAAAAAATTTACGCAACCAAGTGCTTCCACTTTTCTGCCTCTACCTTCAAAACTGAAAGGGGCACATCGAATTTGAAGCCCCAGGTATTTTAAATCCCTGATAGGCTATTATAGTGCATAATCCAAATTGCAATACTCAGTTGCCTCAAAAAGCTATAAGCAAAAAATTGTCAATATTGAAAACGACAAAAAAAAAGTTTCGCTATTTTGATTGATAAGAGTTTTGAGTATTGGAGGGGCACATTAATTTTGCTCGAACTTTTAGAATCTGCGTCTCAAAAACAACATTCAGTTTAAATTCCATTGCGTTTCAGCGATGCCTCAAAAATTTATCGAAAAAATTCCAAAAAAAAATCAAGGGTATCGCTTGAAAAAGTGTAAAAATCGACGTTTTTACGTTTCGAAGTTCTACAAAAACTTACTATCAACATTCTTGATTTTTAAAATCACCAGATCGGATAGTCAAAAGGTCAAACTTAATGTCCTTGTACTTTTTTCTGGCCTTAAGTTTTTTGCCCGTGTGGAGAACCCGAGTATCCAAAAAAGTAAAAGTTTTTGGGATTTGCCCTTATGTATATATATATATATATATAGAATATTTGATATGTTAGGATAGGATAGGTTAGGTGGTAGCTTCCCTGATAAGGATAGCTCACTTGGACAACACGAAGGTCCGTTGTGATACCACATACACCAAAAATAACGGTGACCTAGATCCAGCTACTTAGAGAATCGTTGGGTAGCAACGATAAAGCTCCGAATGATACCGATCTCAACTTTGGATATATCCTCGGGAGATCCAAGTGAGTCGCGACCGAAGTACTTTCGCCTAATTCTGGCAAAAGCTGGACAATCAAGCATAAAGTGATTTGGTGATTCCACCTCATCATCCTCCATACAGCTGCAGCAGGATGGAGTTTCCAGTATATTGAGACGTACCGCATGGATACCCATGGGACAGTGCCCTGTCAAAACCCCAATGACCATTGATAGGTGAGCCTTAGTGAACCCAATTATTTCAGCAGACCTCCTGCCATCCACTTTCGGCCAGAAAGATCTTGCTACCCTGCAAGACGTGGTATCCGCCCAACGTTTGCTGAGCTGATTCGAGGCCCAGCTATGGAGGAGCAATCCACAGGTGGCCAGCGGGATCCCGAAGTCCCTACAGCCATCTTCATCCGGTTCAGTTGTACCGATGCGGGCTAAGAGATCCGCTTGACAGTTACCCGGGATATCACTATGGCCCGGGACCCAGATAATCTTAATTGTAAAATAATTCGATGCAATCGCAAGCGAGGTCAGGCACTCCCAGACCACCCTCGATCGCACTGTAGTTGAGCTCAAGGCCTTGATAGCCGATTGGCTATCAGAGTAGATGTTAAATTCCCTAACCGTGGTAGCACTGGATAGCATTCCATCCACCGCATCCTTAATCGCAGCAATTTCCGCTTGGAATACACTGCAGTGATCAGCCAACTTAAACTTGCGGCTTAAATTTAGCTCTTGACAAAAGACCCCCCCACCAACCTTTCCATCCAGCTTTGACCCATCCGTGAACAAGTTAACCGGTCCCATGCCCCAGATAATTCCTCTTCCCCAATCCTCTCTCTCTGGAATAACTGGGGTGAAGGTTGTATAGGGAGCTGTTATCGGCATACAGTAGTCCGTTCTGTCCGGGATGAAGTCGAAACTGGTAAGAAGGCTAGAGTGTCCGCGGTCAGAAAGTCTATATCCCATATCACGAAGCCTGACCAACGACCTTGCCGCGGCCGCCTTTCCCGCAATATCTACTGGGTATATGTTCAGCATGACGTTCAGTGCCAAGGTAGGCGTTGTTCTGAGAGCGCCACTGATACCGATCAGCGCCGTCCGTTGCACTGACACTAACATTTTGGAGGTGCTCGCCGTGTCCAGTGCTTTCCACCAGACCAGCACCCCATATAGCAGAATCGGTTTGACCACCATCTCATAAAGCCAGTGTACTATTCTTGGCGAGAGTCCCCATCTCTTTCCGATAGCTCCTCTGCAGCAGTACAAGGCAATGGCGGCCTTCCTGGCCCGATCTTCCGCATTGGGTCTCCAGGACAGTTTCTTGTCCAAAACAATCCCCAAATATTTAACCCTATCAGAAAGTACCAACGGTACCCCTGCAATCGAGGGAGTTCTGAAATCGGGCACCTTATATCTTCTTGTGAAAAGGACCAATTCCGTTTTTCCCGGGTTGACCGCCAATCCACATGATTCAGCCCACCTAGCCACAGTATCCAGGTAGCCCTGAAGAACATCGGGCAGGGCGCCCAGAAATTTGCCTCTGACTAGGATAGCGAGGTCATCTGCATAGGCAACCACCCGACAACCATTGGCTTCCAGCTCCACAAGAAGCTCGTTGACTACCACAACCCAGAGGAGAGGAGATAGGACACCCCCCTGTGGCGTGCCCCTGCACACCTTCCTCTTAATTATGGCCCCTCCCCACTCCGCTGCGACAATTCTGCCGCATAGAAGTTTGCTAATAAATTCAACCAGAGCCGCCTCGACTCCTAAACCCACCAGAGCTCTTTCGATTGACCCCGGTAAGACATTGTTAAAAGCTCCCTCGATGTCTAGAAAGGCACCCAGAGCATACTCTTTGTGTTCTAGGGACCCCTCTATTTGCTTTACAATCGAATGGAGAGCCGTTTCCGTCGATCTGCCCTTGCAGT
This sequence comes from Eurosta solidaginis, assembly GCF_040869045.1. NCBI lineage: Eukaryota > Metazoa > Arthropoda > Insecta > Diptera > Tephritidae > Eurosta > Eurosta solidaginis. The sequence goes on along the minus strand of NC_090323.1, from coordinate 118,452,988 downwards.
ACGCATGTTGTGAAGCCGACAGTAACCCCCGAGGTATCCTTTCCCGTAGGTACAGGTCAATCAACCGCTCAAACGTCTTAAGAAGAAACGACGAGAGACTGATTGGCCTGAAATCCTTAGGTGATACATGAGAGCTTCTGCCGGCCTTCGGAATGAAAATAACCCTAACCGTGTGCCAAGACTTCGGGATATAGTTAAGCCTGAGGCAGTTAGTATATATGATGGCCAACCAGCGGCAGGAAATCCCCAAAGACCTTTGAAGCTGCGCAGGAATGATTCCATCCGGGCCCGGAGACTTATAGGGCTTGAACGACCCTATAGCCCAGGTTATCTGACTTTCCCGTATTGGAATGGCAGGCACTTCTGCATGGCCAACGACCGCCGACCATGCAGGCGAAGATCCCTGCGCAACTCGGACATCGGGAAAATGATTGTCCAGTAAAAGCCTTAGGGACTCCTCGCTACACATCGACCAGTCCCCACCATCATCTCTCAGATACCCCAGAGGAGCGGGGTTCCTAGAGAGTATTTTTCTAAATCTCGCGGATTCATTGCAGCCTTCTACGTTTTCGCAGAAGCTTCGCCATGCATCTCGCTTGGCTATCCTTATTTCATATTTATAAATCCCCAGACTCACCTTATAGAGCTCCCAGTCCGAGGGTAATTTACTCCTCCTGGCTCTGTTGAAGAGCCGCCGACTGGACGCTCTTAGGTCGTCAAGAGAATCCGACCACCAGGGCGGCTTGCCCTTCCCCCTGTAAGTTTTCAATGGGCAGGACAGCTGAAAGGCGCTATTGCTTGCCGAGGTGAAGTTTTCCACCAGAACGTCTATCTCAGATTCGGACAGGCCCGAACTAATGATAGGCACCGCAGGCAGTAGCTCTCCCAGCTTCCTACAATACAAGTCCCAGTTAGTACTTTTAGGGTTCCTAAAAGATATTTTACCGGGACGTTCTTCGTTCACTGAGAACTGAATATATCGGTGATCAGAGAAGGAGTGCTCGTTGAGAACCCTCCATCCAGATATCCGACCTTCCAGTTCTCTACTAACCAGGGTGAGGTCCAGGACCTCCTCCCTTAACGCAGTAATAAAAGTCGGGTCATTCCCCCTATTACATATACAAAGTCCCTCATCTACAATAAAAGTAAATAAAGACTCACCTCTAGTGTTGGTATCCGAGCTTCCCCAAATGCTATGATGGGCATTTGCATCGGCACCGATGATCACGCCAACACCTCTCCGCCTTGCTTCAGCGGTGATTTCACCCAGTATAGCAGGTGGTGGGTCCACTACGTCCCCGTGGGGCATGTACGCTGAGACCACCCACATTTCATTACTTCCTCGCTCGAGGCAGACCGTGGTTACGTCAGCATTGCTGAAATTAGAGAGAATAAAAGCTTTAATCTCTTTTTTAACAAGCACACAGGATCTAGGCCTACTTGCCTCCGCATGCACCAAGGTGTTGAATTTTCCAGTCCTTAATCCAGAAATCTTACTGCCGTTACTACTCAGCCACGGCTCCTGGACAAGGACTATATCCACTCCGCCTTTTTCAAGGCAGAGCAACAAATTTGCGGAAGCCGCCTTAGAGTGCTGAAGATTGATTTGATATGTTAGTATTATATATTTAATTATATAATTTGCTAAATTTAAATATTACATATTGTCGATTGTAAACTTCCTTCTCCGATTTTAAGCGGTAATTTATTTTCATAATTGAGGTGAGGTTTTGTTTTTTCTACCAATTTTGTTGTAATAAGTAAGCAAGTTATTTTATATTTTACTATCAAACGCTTTGCTAATTTCTTTACGCGAACATTATCAAATAACTTTCATTTAATATATTGTTCTTTATTATGTATCGTAATCCACAACGCGGCACAAGTACAGGAGATCGTAAGCTTTCCGAATTCTGTAGGTCTTTAGTACTTCTTTCGGGTTCTATTTTTAGCCAAGACATTCTTAAAAAGCTGTGCATGAGAAAATTACCTAAAAATCATAATGTAATTTTAGCAAGTTAGAACACCACTGATATTAATGAATTGACTAAAATTGCTGATAATATTTGGGAAGCAATCAACAAATCTGAAATATCAACTATTAGTAATTTTCAAAATTCTAAATTACCAAACCCAATCCTTGACAATTTAATTAAAACTACTAGTATGATGTGTGAAAATTTTCTAAAACTCTCACTAGAATTAGATTCTTTGAGGCAAGCAGTTAGTCAAAATTCGAGATCTAGGACATATAAGAGGAATAATTTTAGAAGCCCTTTTAGACATCGGTCGAAATCTCAAGGTAATACAAATTGGTTATGTAGATTTCATTATAAATTTGGAGAAAAAGCTCAAAAATGTGAACAACCTTGTACTTTTTCTAAAAATAAGAATTCGCCAAACTAAAATCATACGTTGTTGCGGCGACAAAAAACGGAAATTTAGACACTTCTACACGTCGCCTATTTATGTTTGATAAAACAAACAAATTAAATTTTTTAATTGATAGTGGGGCGGAAATATCGGTGCTTCGAGTGACAAAATTTCTTTTCACAAAACGTTCGTCAGATTTAATTCTTACTGCAGCTAACGGTTCAACGATTTTAACGTATGGTAGAAAACTTTTAAACATCAATTTGGGTGTACGTCGCGAGTTTCTGTTTACGTTTTTGATAGCTGATATAGCGAAACCAATTACACTGGTTTACAGCCAAAATGCACCAGAGACGCCATTATGAAATTCCTATGTAAAATCACCCCCTGATTCCGAAAATCAAGGTTATTTTTAATTCTATGGTAACGTTTTTGAGATATCTATGAATAACCGTTTTTTTTTTTTCAAAAAAAAAAAACTCTGAACAACCTGCTTATCTAGTACTCATTCGCTACAGAATTGTCCGAGCAAATACAGCTGCTCACATTGCCAAAATAGACATAATTCGTTGCTCCATAATAACAATTATAATAATAACCAAAATAGTTTTAACGCTAAAAGAACCACACGACTAGCTGCAACTGCTACGTCTGAAAATCCCTAAACGGGAAATCCCGAAAATTGCCAAGAACAACCATGTTGTTCAAAATCTGCCAACACCCAAACGCTTCATTCCGATAATGAAAGCAAAACCTTATTACCCACAGCAATTGTTTCTATAGAACACCGAGGAAAATTGTTTAAATTAAGAGCCCTGATAGATCAAGGATCACAGCGATTCTTCATAACCTCTAAGGTTCAAAGCAGGTTGAGTCTGCCAACCAGACCAGCCAATTTCGAAATTTCAGGTATGGGCGGAAGAGCAGTACAAAACTCAACTAAAATCTGCCTCATTACCCTGGTTTCTCACAACACCTATCAAAGAATAAAAGCACACGCTATAGTTCTACGACTTACAAATATGCTTCCAAGCTATAACATTAGCAGCAAGCATTGGCAAAAGTTTTCGCATCTGAAACTAGCCGACCCTAATTGCCATACACCAGATCAAATTGACATATTATTGGGAAGCGACTTAATCCCCCAAATAATACTAGAAGGTGTTGAGGAAATTTCCAACACCCTTTTGGCCCAAAATACCATTTTCGGATGGATTTTAAGCGGCCAATTCAAAGAGAAAGTCTTCACATTCACAACGCAAGTGCAAGATATTTCGAATGACGATCTTAACTCACAATTGAAAAAATTTTGGGAAGTGGAAGAACTCCCTCCCATACCCGTTACTACACCTGAAGATAAGTATTGTGAAGCTTTCTATGAATCCACAACTACAAGATCAGGTAACGGGAGGTACGTCGTATGACTACCATTTAAACACCAATCAATCACGAACCTCAGCACTTCAGCAATTTCTAAGTATGGAAAGAAACTTACTGAAGAAAGGCGATCTAAAAACCTCATATGATAACGTCCTTGAGGAATACCTACAATTAGATCATATGGAAGCAGTAAATTCCTATGAAAAAATTGCAAAGGGTAAATATTAATCATTTTATCTCCCACACCATGCAGTTATTATATCTGAAAAACTTACAACAAAAGTAAGAGTGGTATTTAATGCATCTAAAAGAACGAACTCAGGCAATTCGCTAAATGATGTTCTATATACAGGACCAACATTACAACCCGACTTAATGCTACTGATTTTACAGTGGCGTACGTATAAATACGCATTCAATGGTGATGTCGAAAAAATGTACAGACAAAGACGACCAACGTATAATATTTCGTAATTCACCTAGTAGTCCGATACGAGACTACAAACTGAAAACGGTGACATTTGGCGTGAACTGCGCCCCCTTTCTAGCCATTCGACCATTGCATGAACTAGCAAAAGATACCAAAGTGCAACTACCTCTAGCCGCCCCGGTGCTTAGCTCTCAAACATATGTAGACGACATCCTGTCTGGAAGCCATAGCCTTCCCCTAGCGTGCGAATCACTGCATCAAGTCATCAAAGCTCTTGATTCAGCAGAATTCCCGTTAAAAAAGATAACTGCAAACCATCCAGAAATACTAGCAAATATAAATAAAGAGCATCTATTAGATACAAACTTTTTGAAATTTAAAAAGGAGAGCACCACCAAAACCCTGGGCATACAGTGGAATGCGATATCAGATAAATTCTCATACACGCTTGAGTCAAGATCTGCAATATCAGCAAAAACGAAAAGACAAATTCTGTCATCTGTGGCAAAACTTTTCGACCCCGCAGGATGGCTTGCGCCAATTATGATACAAGCGAAAATCCTTATACAAGAATTATGGCTAGATGGAACAGATTGGGATGAAGTAGTCAAACCACTTCGGTTAATAAAATGGTCCGAATAACTTGCATACTATATCCGAGATACAAATACCTCGGTGGGTGAACTTCTCACGCGATCATCATGTGGAACTCCACGGCTTCTGCGATGCTTCGGAAAAAGCATACTGCGCAGCTATTTACATACGAACGCAACACAATGGCAGAACTACAAGCCATTTATAAGTTGCAAATGACAAAGTCGCACCCCTTAAAACCGTAAGCCTTCCACGGCTTGAGCTATGCGGAGCACTTCTGCTCACCAAACTAGCCTCAACCGTACAAAGCAGCTTAAAGCTAAGCAATCGAAAATTATATCTATGGTCTGATTCAGAAATTGTCTTAGCTTGGTTAGAAAAACCACCGCATACCTGGAAGACATACGTGTCAAATCGCACAGCTCAAATTCTTGACCTAGTTGGGGCAGCAACTTGGCGACATGTAGCCAGTGCTGATAACCCTGCGGATCTTGGCACAAGAGGCTGTAAACCACTGCACCTAACAACCACAACACTTTGGTGGAATGGCCCTCATTGGCTAATAGAATCACCAGAATCATGGCCAAAGTCCCCTGCACGTAATATCATATCCCCGGAAAGTCGAAGAATCGAAGGCTTTCATGCGACTCTGGAGGAAAACGACATCCTTGAGCAATTTTCGTCGTTCCCCCGAGCGTTAAGGGTAATAGCGTATATGTTTCAATTTGTAAATCGCTTAAAGAATAAAGTAAGAGGAATCCCAAATACCTCAAGTTATGCTCTAACGCATCAAGATGTGCAGCGGGCAAAAATATCCTTAATCGAATTCACACAAAATCGATATTACAACAGTGAAAAGGCATTGTTGACGGCATCAAAGCCGATTGACAAAAAGAGCCCACTGCTAGTTCTTACCCCTTTTTTAGACTCTAAGGGTCTGCTTCAGGCCAATGGTAGACTAGCAAACTCCAATATGAGCTACAATGAACGGCATCCTATATTAATTCCGGAAAAATCCGCATTTGCCACACTTTTTATTAATTACCTGCACATATTAATGTTACACGCCGAACCTCGGCTAATGCAACAAATGATCCGACAGGAATTTTATATACCCCGACTAAAGCCGTTAATAAAAAGGTGCATTTTCATGTGTAAAGTATGCACATTGCATAAACAGAAAATGCGCACGCAGATCATGGCAGCTTTACCACCTGAGCGCTGCAATTTCACTCTGCCCTTCACTATCACGGGTGTTGATTTTGCCGGACCTTTCCAGCTAAAGGCCTCGATGCTAAGGTCTACTACCATAACGAAGGTTACGTGGCCGTCTTTGTATGTTTTACGACAAAAGCGGTGCACTTAGAGCTATGTTCTGATCTTACCACTTCAGCCTTTCTCGCGGCATTTGCACGCTTTGTCGGACGGCGGGGATTTCCCTCAAAAATTATGAGCGACAATGGAAAAACCTTTATCGGTGCAAAAAGAGCCACCGAAAAGGAGTTCTTCCAATTCGCTAAGCAAGTCTCGCCGGAAATCATTAAAAAATACGCATCCCAAGGCATTAGTTGGCAATTTATTCCCCCCAGTGCACCACACATGGGTGGACTATGGGAATCAGCAGTAAAAAGCTTTAAATTACATTTTAAGAAAACAGCTGGCAATAATAAATTTATATTTGAAGAGTTTACGACTCTTTAAATACGAGTGGAAGCCGTTCTAAATTCACGGCCACTCTCAGCGCTCTCGCAAGACGCCTCCGATTTTACAGCCCTTACTCCTGGGCATTTTCTAAGGGGAGCTCCACTTCTGGCTATCCCTGATGCAAATGTGGACTCACAATCCCTCATAAATCGATGGGAAGGAATTAAAATTATCCATCACGAATTCAGTCGCCGATGGAGGGAGGAATACCTTAAAGACCTCCTTAAACGATATCGATGGAAAAATACACAAGAAGCCCCGAAAATTGGAGAATGCGTCCTAATTCATGACGAATGTCTCCCTCCAACTGAATGGCGGCTAGGTCGCATTGAAAAGGTACATTATGGCTCCGACGGTCACATCCAAGTAGCTGACCTGCGTACGCAAAACGGTACACTCACTCGACCGCTCGTAAAGCTTTGCTTTTTACCTATCGACCCTAGTACCGATAATATTGATCACACAAATATCTAATATCACAAAACTAAATCAAACCTAAACAACTTAACCGATCTAAACGAATATGCTTTAAAACCCAATCGAAAACCCGCTTAAATGATAAACAAAGTATTTACATTTACATATGTCCATAAAAGCTGCTTCTGTCAAGCACTCAATATGCCCTTATGAGACACTAAAGTCCATTCATTCTCCATACAGGGTATCATGGTCATGGAAACCGACCAAATCGCCCCGACACCAGCTATCCGTTCAGCTGTAACCATACCACGGCCAAAAGCGCCGCCAACCGCACAACCTCGCACTAATGCTACCAGGGCAGCAGCCCCACCGAGCGCAACGTCTCGCAGAACCACACCAAGGACCGATACAATGGCCGCACCTCAGGCTCCAGTTAGCAATCCAGAGGCGGCAAATGGCGTGCGTTGCCCACTGTGTTGCCGTCCACACGCGCTACGCCTATGCGCAATCTTTAGGGGCATGCAACCAACGCAACGGCAGCAAGTGGCACAGGCGCATGGCTATTACCTTAACTGCTTGGCACTATGTCATGCCACGGAAGCTTGCACCTGCATCGGCCTGTGCCAACTGTGCGACAGGCCGCACCATACTCTTTTACATCGCCCGGCGAGGCGCAAGGTCCCCGTGACACCACCTACACGACACACTCGCAACATTGTGCCACAACGACCGCACACACACCACAATACGCAGGCACGGCGTCCACATTGGCAATAAGACCATCGTCCAAGGCAATGGACACCTCCTGGGGCTCGGTATCGCCCTCCAGAACCAGCAACTCATCGGCATCCAGCACGACAACGCCCTCGTCGCCCAACCGGGCTTAGTAACGTGGTGGAAATGTTGCAGCAGCTGCAGAGACTTCTAGGCTGACAAGTCGCCTAGGGGGCCGGAATGGCTAAGCGCGCGTGACCCACTACACCGGCACACTGGCAGGTGCAACCCTGCCACCCACATAACACACCACACACTAACACTAACACGTTCACACACATAAATTGTCACACCACACATACCCATTCATATATAAACATTTTTCAAAATTTTGTAAAAATTTTTACGATACAGTCGATCTTGGCGCGCAATCGCAACGTATTTAAGTATACCAATATTGTTATTCAAACCATTTCCTTGGTTATCCATTTATTTTGTCATGCGGATTTGATTCGATCGTTCGAGTGCAAGGTGAGTGCAGTGAACAGTGCAAGAAAGGGCTAAAGGTTATCTAATACCAAAATTAGCAGAGTTTACGACAGTTATCTATGATTTAATCTAACGGAATATTTTCTGCAAGAAAAAACAAATTTCCAAAATTTACAAAAATGTGTCTATTTATTATTTTTGTTGTGAAAACAAAATCAAAATAAAAATGTGAGAACGGTGAGAATTTGAAAATTTTTCAAACGTCATCTGGCCTTACTGGTTTTACCTTGTAATATTTGTATCATAGTCTGTGGTCGGCAAAAATTAAAGCAGATGGTGCTGATATTTTTACATGCAAATACAGGGGGACGATTTAATACAGCCCAAGATGAGGTCGAGATTTCTTGTGGTGCAGATACCATCGAGGTGAACATAACACGCGCATCCACGCCGAGCCCTGGAACGCTACAGCATTACCGAATTTCAAGCGCGTACAGAAGTGTAGGGCCGAATCAGTTGCAAATCCCCAAAACCCGCATACCACTGTGTCTGCATCAATTAAACATAGAACGGAACTACATGCTTCGCAGGCGATTCCACTAGGTGTGTCGCTTTCTACGACGCCTTTTGTACTCTAGTAGACTGTAATGCTTCGTTGTCAGGTGGTCAAAAGCTACACTATTTACGTAGTTATTTAAAGGGTGATGCTCTTAGCATTATCAGCGGTGCCAACTATACAGAGGCATGGAATCTCCTAAAGTGGCGATATAAAGTTATGCGAGTTATTGTTGAAGCGCACCTTCGAGCCTTCGCAGATACGAGAGACACTGCTTGTAGTGTAAACAGCCAACAATTTAAGGCCAAATATTTAAATCAGCTACCCTGTAACAAAAATAGTCTAAATGTTCTTCAACACATAAAAAAGCATTTTCAATTCTTGCTGACATAGCCATTCACACGATTTAATACAGGTGTGTGCACAACACACAACCAAACAAATTTGCATTCAAGCAAATTTGCGAACGTTGCATTTCCCACAGAAGTCACAACTCAACACAGGTGTGTAGGTACATATTTTGTATCAAGTTGTATGTAGATATGTAAGTATATATGCTTAAGGTAAATATGTAATGTATGTAAGTATGTATGCTTAAATGTAAATATGTATGTAAGAATATGTTAGAATAATTTAGTATAAATAAGCTGAAAACATTTGAATAAAAGAGCAATTAAGCATTGAGCTTTGATCACTCACAACGCAGTCTATTTTATTTCAAACCTTTTACATGGCGATCCTGCCTATGATTCTTCTGGCTGATTTTTCAGCCTAATTTCATAGCTGGCAAGGACTTTACTGGCTGATTACAGCCTAAGCTTTATAAAAGGAACAAAGAATGAAGCTATAAAACGAGTTTTTTACTCTAAATTTTATCCTGGAAGAAGAAAAGCAAAAAGGAGCTGATTAAACGAAATCTACTGAAAGCTAATTTGAATAAATTTGGAGCACTCACAAATGACGCCATTTAGCAATTTTTATGATAATTTACGGACTTTATAATCGAAATTATGCAGGAGCAGTGGATATGACCAGTAAAAATATTGATATTACCTTGGATGGAACAAAAGAACCACATTCGGAATAAACAACAAGACTGGCAGCATAATAAGTATAAATATAATTACCTTAATTTTGAAATAGTTTTAACATTTTAGACATAATTTCTAAGCAGGAAAAATATTCGGGCAACCTTACGGCTGCCCATTGACAAGCAAAAATTCAAATTTCTGCTGTAAAAACCTTTTTTTTTTTGGTAAATTTTGAGATATGTTCCAAGAAGAGGACATACAAAGTCAAAGCCAATTTGATAAAATTTTTGAAAGATTAGTTAAACTAAACCTGAAGTTCCAAGAAGGTGAAAACAAAACACCTGAAATACACAAGCAAGGTCCTAAGCCAATAACAATCGAGGAATATAGACAGAGAAATAAGATTCAATAAATTGAGGAACCTAAAGTTCCAAAACCGATAAAACTGAAAAGAAAAAGAGGAAAGCACAAATCAGGCAGAAAAAATTAAACTAAAACAAGAAATCAAGGAATTAAGGAAAAATAATTATCAAAATAAAAACCAAAACCAGCAATGTAAACATTAGGGTGTTGAAAAAAAATAAAAATAAAATAAAATTTTGTAAAACTATTGACTTTAAAATTATGGAAAGATCAAGAAAAATTAAAAGTTATGTAAAAGGCCCACTTGAGGACCTTAAAAATGAAATTAAAATTGTAGATGAGGAAAAAACTCTAGTATGGTTGAAAAAATGGTGGAAACTTATTGATATGCCTGGAATGTAAGAAACCCACCAGCAACAACACCCGAAGAATTATATAGGCACGAAGCCAAATTTATGGGAAGAACAGATTAATATATCGAAAAAAAGAAACATTTTTTTAATAAAAGAAAAAAAAATACAAAAAAAAAAATTGTTTTTGTCTTCATATTTTTTTACGTTGGGAAGCCAAGAATCAAAAATAGAAAAACCAACGGCAAACGTTGTAAACTCAGTCCAAGTAGTAGATCATACTGAGGCACTAGATACTATTAAAATCATGCTTCTAATAATCTGCGTAGTCAGTTGCATCAGTTAGTTTCTGAAACTCTACTCAACCCATAATAAATTCCTAAAAAAAAAGCGATATAACAGCCGCGCAGACGGTTTAGATAAGGTTTAACTGAATTTTAACTACCATCCCCAATGGGCAAATGGGAATATCGTTAAACTACTTATAGGAGAAAAAACGATAGGAGAAAAATCTTACAAATGTATTAATAAAAATACAAAAGTAAAGGCAGAAACAGTAGTAAAGCATCTTAAAATAATGGTTGAAGTATTTAACAAAATAGGAAAAACACTTCAACAGTTGAATGGTAAACTAGACGGCAATCGAAAGGACCAAGCATATCAAATTTTTTCCAGCGTTAGAGACAAATTGGTGTCCTCAAATTTCAAAGAACCAACGAGTTTCAAGAAGGAAATAGAAATATACTTTAGCACATTGCTTCTGGAGTCAGCTGCCGATTTAGAAGAGGGACCAGAAATAGAACAAAAAGTAGAAGAAGAAAAACAGGAAATTTTAACAGAGACATCAAACTCACAAACTGAAATCAACAAAATGTCACAAACAATAGTCAAATTTTTAAAGACTGCTTCATCAGTTTTGCCAGAATTCGATGGTAAAGCTGAAAACTTGAATAGCTTTCTGGATGCTTTAGATATCTTAGAACAAATTAAGGATATCCATGAAGCTATAGCGGCTTCAATGATACAAACCAAGCTGAAAGGAACAGCCAGAAACCTAATAAACACTGAAAGCACAATTGAAGCAATAAGACAAAAATTAAAGACAGCAATTAAAGGTGAATCAGTTGAAGTTTTGACAGCAAAACTCCTGAATATCCAACAGCGCAGTAAAACTGCAAATCAATACTGAAATTGAAATGCTCACAAAATCGTTGGAAGGAGCATACATATCCGACGGACTAACACCAGAGTTAGCAACCAAGTATGCTACACAAGCAGCTGTGAAAGCTATGTGTAAAAACTGCTCCAACGATAAAGTAAAAACAATTATGCAAGCTGGAACGTTCACAACAATGAACGAAGCCATATCAAAATTTACTAACAGTTGCACAGAAGTAACTGGAAATACAAATTCACTACTACATATTCGCCAACAAAATTCCAATTTCCGAGGAAACTTCCGTAGGAGTTACCAAAACAATAATTATAGAGGAAATTATAGACGTTCTTTTAATACGTATAATAATAATAATAATAATAACAGACAAAATAACCAAAGACCTGGTCGAAATTTCGGATCGCGAGGAAATACCCGCAATAACGCCAGATATGTCTGAAATGTTACACAACAGGGAAACCAACAAACTCCACCTCAATAAATAACAAATTATATATTTTCAATTTACATCTTAATAGCTACATATCTTCCAGAACAACTCTGAATGATTCCATATCAACCCTCCTAATCGATACGGGAGCGGATATTTCAATAATAAAAAAGGGGCAGATTGACAGTAATGACCCGATAAATAATTCTCAAAAAAACAGATCTAAGAGGAATTGGTCAAGGAATAACAAGCACTATTGGCACGGTTAAAACAGATTTAAAAGATGATTACCTATTAATTAGACACAAATTTCACGTAGTAGAAGACACTTTCCCAATCCCATGTGATGGAATATTAGGATTAGATTTCATTACAAAATATAATTGCATTTTGGATTATCAAACAGAAGGTGACACTCTAATACTGAGACCATATGACTACCCAGAAAACATAATAATCCAGATGACTAACAAACCAACAATCAATAGTATTTCAATTCCCGCACGATCAGAAGTAGTTCGACAAATTCACATAGAAAATAAAAATTCAGATTTATTAATCCCACAACAAGAATTGTCTGAAGGTATTTTTATTGCAAACATACTAGCAAATTCACAACAAACATTTGTTAGAATTATAAATACAACAAATAAAAATGCAACACTGCAAGATTTTAATATACGTACAGAAAACTTGAATGATTATACAATAATTGAAAATAAAAAACTCGAAAATGAGGCCAAAAATAAGGAAAAATAAGAAAGATTAAATAAAAATGTGCAGAGTTCATTGACATTTTTTCATTGGAAACAGAACCAATTACTACTAATAATTTTTACAAACAAAAACTTCATATGAAAGACAACAACCCAGTCTACGTAAAAAATTATAGAATACCAGAAGCTCATAAGAGTGAAATTAATAAACAAGTAAACAAATTAGTTAAAGATGACATAATAGAACCTTCAATTTCAGAATTCAATAGTCCAACTTTATTAGTACCAAAAAAATCACTACCGAATAACGAAGGAAAAAGATGGAGAATGGTGGTAGATTACAGACAGGTAAATAAAAAATTAACCGCAGATAAATTCCCTTTACTAAGAATTGATGACATACTAGATCAATTAGGAAGAGCTAAATATTTTTCATGCTTATATTTAATGTCTGGATTTCACCAGATTGAACTCAGCGAGGAGTCAAGAGATATCACATCCTTTACAGCGGATAATGGTACTTATCGTTTTAAACGACTACCGTATGGCCTTAAAGTAGCACCGAACTCATTCCAAAGAATGATGACATTGGCATTGCAGGCTTGAAACCTTCACAAGCATTCCTATACATGGACGATTTAGTCGTATTAGGATGCTCCGAAAATCATATGATTAAAAATTTACGAGATGTTTTCGCAACTTGTGGAAAATATAATTTAAAATTACATCCGGATAAATGCTTATTTTTCAACCAAGAAGTAACTTACCTTGGTCATAAATGCACAAGCAAACGAATTTTGCCAGACCGCAATAAATTCAAAATTGTTAAAAATTTCCCAACACCTAAAAATGCGGATGAGGGTCGCATTTTGCAATTATTACAGAAGATTTATCCCAAATTTTGCAGAATATTCTAGAATAATAACAAAACTTTGCAAGAAAAATGTAGTTCTCGACTGGACAGAGGATTGCAAAAAATTCGTTGACTATTTGAAAGCTGCGTTAATAAGCCTTAATATCCTACAATATCCCGATTTCAATAAATAATTTTGTATAACAACTGACGCAAGTGGATATGCTTGCGGAGCAGTATTAAGCCAACAGTATGAAGGAAAACGTCGAAACGTCGGCAATAAAATAATAAAGGCGTTTTCCAATTATTTTGACTGGAAACCCGATTATAGATACAGACACGAGTGATGATGGGCGATGGCAGCGCAGCATGGATAGCGGAGGCAGTGGACGCAGAGGTAAAATTGGGGGATCAAGTGCATCAGAGTGAGTTGTTAGTTTTGTCTGGGTTAGTCGACAGCGTGGTGATCGGGACAGACTATTTGGCAAAGGCTTAATTTGAGCTGAGGTGTGGCAACGAAACAATAACGCTACGAGCAGAAGAGAGAGCGCAGGAGATGGAAACGTGTACAACCATGATGGAGGACGAAGGTAGCGCAAATATCGAGAAGTGACGTGGCGGTGAGTACCTTTCTAAAGCGTGAATTACAGATTTTCGAAGAGATGACAGGAGTATCCAACGTTGCCACAAATAAGATAGTGATGCGAGATGACCGTCCAATCAAACAGCGGTATTTCCCTAAGAACCCAAAGATGCAGGAGATCATAAACAAGGAGATAGACGAGCTGACAGAGAAAGGTTGCATCGAACCATCTCACAGCCCACACAGTGCACCAATAGTTCTAGCCCGGAAGAAGAACGGCAAATGGAGACTCTGCGTTGACTATCGGCAGCTCAACGCCCGCTCAGTGCCAGATGCGTACCCACTCCCAAGAATACAACATATCTTGGATAGACTACGTAGTGTGTGTTTTATCAGAAGTCTGGACCTCAAAAATGGTTATTGGCAAATCCCGATGGAAGAAGATAGCAAGAAGTATACAGCATTTACCGTGCCCGGCCGAGGGTTGTATCAATGGAAAGTGATGCCGTTCGGTCTACATTCCGCTCCGGCTACGTTTCAGCGAGCACTCGACCGCGTTATTTGCCCAGAGTTGGAACCAAATGCGTTTGCCTACCTGGATGATATCATCATCACCAGCACAACCTTGGAAGAGCACATAAACCACCTAGGAGAAGTATTTCGGCGGCTACGGAGGGCGAATCTGAAGGTCAACCCAGAAAAATGTGAGTTTTTTAAGAAAAGTTTGAAATATCTAGGCCACGTCGTCAGCGAGGAAGGAATACATACGGATCTGGACAAAGTTAGGAGCTGACGCCACCACACAACATACGAGAGTTAAGGCGATTTCTGGGGATAGTTTCATGGTACCTGAGGTGCGTACCCGACTTTTCACAAGTTGCGCACACACTGACGTCAATGTTGAAGAAGGGAAGTAGGTGGAGATGGTCCGAAGAACAACAGGCGGCATTCGAAGCGTTGAAAAATGCACTAATACAAGCACCGGCACTAGCTTGCCCAGATTTTACTAAAAGATTTCGATTATAGACGGACGCGAGCGATTATGGTCTCGGAGCAGTTCTCACACAGGGGTTGGATGACGAGGAGCGAGTGATAGCGTATGCTAGCCGCCGGCTGAATAAAGCCGAGATGAACTACTCACCAACTGAGAAGGAATGTTTAGCAATCGTATGGGCAATAAGGAAAATGAGACCGTATTTAGATGGGTACAATTTTGCGGTGATCACCGATCACCTGGTTTGAAATGGTTTAACGCGATCGAAAGTCCGTCAGGCCGGATTGCTAGATGGGCGCTCGAGTTATAGCAGTATTTGTTCGACGTACAGTATAGGAAAGGTAAGATGAACGTGGTCGCAGATGCACTGTCGAGGCAGCCACTGGATGAACAGCTGGGTAGCCTTACGACACATGAAGACACTTTGACTTGCAAGTGGTACACGTCAAAGATGGCTGATGTAAACAAATGGATGGTGAGGATGCGGTACCGTGGAAGTTATGCGTGCCGACATTGGAGAGGCGAAGAGTCCTTAACGAGATTCACGACACACCAAGCGCAGGGCACGCGGGGATACGGAAATCCATCGCGCGTGCAATGATGCGGTATTACTGGCCTGTTCAGGGACGTACGGAAGTACGTGCAACAGTGCCACGCATGCCAAGTCTACAAACCCAGCCAGCAACAAGCTGCAGGTAAGATGCTTACGCAGATGAACCTTTAGTTACCGTTTGTGCAGATTTCGTCGGACCACTCCCTCGTTCGAAGCATGGTAATACAATGGCATTGGCGTTCGTGGATCGATTCTCGAAATGGATAGAGATCATAGCAATACGGAAAGCAACGACGGAGAATCTGATCAGGGGAATGAGAGAGGATTTTTGCACGATTTGGCGCACCAAAAGTCCTAATAACAAACAATGGAGCACAGTTCACGAGCAGGCATTTTAAGAAATTTTTACAAGAAGCTGGCATAAAGCACCAGCTAACGGCACCATACATACCGCAAGAGAACCCGACGGAGAGAGCGAATTGCAACATCAAGAGGATGATAGCGCAATTCACTGGGAAGGAGCATAAGACATGGGATGAGTTGTTGCCAGAGATGACACTAGCACTGAATACGAGCGTATGCGAGTCAACAGGCTACAGTCCAGCATTCGTGGTACAGGGTAGAGAACCGAGGATCTCCAACGCCCTCTACGATGAGCAAACATTTGGCACAGGCGAGGAGAAGGTGGCTCTCAGTGAAAAGATGGCGAAAATGAAAGAGGTATATCAGATGGCACGTCGTAGAAAACAGCAAGCATCAGCGGAGCAGGCAAGGCATTATAATTTACGTAGGAGACAGTGGCAACCGGCGGTCGGCGACTTCGTACTAGTAAAAGAGTATCAGCTGTCCAAGGCAGTGGACAACTTCGCAGCAAAGTTAGCACCAAGATACAGTGGGCCTCATCGTGTAACGAACTTCGTATCGCCCGTAATCGTCGAGCTAGACAAGGTGCATAACGGCAAAAGAAGAACGGCACATATAAGCGAGCTAAAAGCATACCATCGGGCGACAGTCGAAGAAGAAGCAAGTCCGGACACAGAAAGAAGAATACGTTCACCCCGCGAGCGTGGTAAGTCTAAAGCGCCCCGCCAAGCCCCGAATGGGGGCTTCACCGAAGTTGCCAACGGGGAACAAACGAGACGACCGACGACGATAACAACAACACAACCCGCACCATCATCGGCATCGTGTAGTAGAACCCCGAACCAACATTTCACCGAGATATCCACCGAGGAACACACAGAGCAACTGGCCGTAGTAAGAGCAACGCCATGCGCGTCAACATCGCAAGCAGTCCAGAAGAAGATCTGACGGATTACAGCACGGTAACGATATGTGGTTCACTAGCACTCGCCAATTCAGGTGCAAATGGTTCCAGAAGCGAACGCAAAGACATAAGTCACAGTCAACAGGTGGTAGATGGAGACCGGAGTGGGTGGCACACAGCACAAGCGCAAGCCCCAACCCTGGACAACGGGATCCAGACGGCGTTGAACTACGCCAACCACATAGCCACCCAATGCTACAACCTTATGACCGAATTCTATATAACATTTCATTTTAGAACAAGGCCCAGATCGCGAGAGATTACCCCATAAAGAATGCAAGCATTGACCGCTACTCTGATTACGGCAGGTGATGGGAGAGTATGAAGGCCCAAATCCACCGGCTTTGGGGCCCACAAATTCGAACCTAGATAATCTACAATTACAAATTATATTTAAGAATTCATGAGCTTTATACCGGCTTATAATAATTGAATTTCAATTATTATGTTTTTTCTAAGAGAAACTGAAAAGAAAGAAACATTTACTGGCATATTGCGATGGACCATTTCGAAAACCGCCAACGTAATCACCATCAGGCAGTCTTGTTATGTTATCAAAGGTTTCACCGGGATTCGAACCGTGAATCCCATGGTGAAACTGCAGTAGCCTTTAACCACTAGGCCATCCTGCTGGTATTTGTTTTCATGCTTAATTCAGGTTTTCTCATTTCTACACTAACAACACAATTGAGACATTCTGTCTCTATATTGATATGTGTGCCATGTAGATTTGTTTTTGTAAAGTTCTTCTTCTTTGCGAATGAGAAGCTTTGTCAACTCGGGCTCAGTTGCACATATTTATGTATGTTTGTTTAATGGTGTGTTCAGTTTATACTTATATTTAAGAATTAATGAGCTTAATACCGGCTTATAATAATTGAATTTCAATTATTATGTTTTTTCTAAGAGAAATTGAAAAGAAAGTATGAGGACCCAAATCCACCGGCTTTGGGGCCCACACATTCGAACCTAGATAATCTACAATTACAAATTATATTTAAGAAGTCATGAGCTTAATACCGGCTTATAATAAATGAATTTCAATTATTATGTTTTTTCTAAGAGAAACTGAAAAGAAAGAAACATTTACTGGCATATTGCGATGGACCATTTCGAAAACCGCCAACGTAATCATCATCAGGCAATTTTATAATGTTATCAAAGGTTTCACCGGGATTCGAACCGTGAATCACATGGTGAAACTGCAGTAGCCTTTAACCACTAGGCCATCCTGCTGGTATTTGTTTTCATGCTTAATTCAGGTTTTCTCATTTCTACACTAACAACACAATTGAGACATTCTGTCTCTATATTGATTTGTGTGCCATGTAGATTTGTTTTTGTAAAGTTCTTCTTCGTTGCGAATGAGAAGATTTGTCAACTCGTTGGCGGTTTTCGAAATGGTCCATCGCAATATGCCAGTAAATGTTTCTTTCTTTTCAGTTTCTCTTAGAAAAAACATAATAATTGAAATTCAATTATTATAAGCCGGTGTTAAGCTCATGAATTCTTAAATTTAAGTATAAACTGAACACACCATTAAACAAACATACATAAATATGTACAACTGAGCCCGAGTTGACAAAGCTTCTCATTCGCAACGAAGAAGAACTTAACAAAAACAAATCTACATGCCACACAAATCAGTATAGAGACAGAATGTCTCAATTGTGTTGTTAGTGTAGAAATGAGAAAAACTGAATAAAGCATGAAAACAAATACCAGCAGGATGGCCTAGTGGTTAAAGGCTACTGCAGTTTCACCACGTGATTCACGGTTCGAATCCCGGTGAAACCTTTGATAACATTACAAAGTTGCCTGATGATGATTACGTTGGCGGTTTTCGAAATGGTCCATCGCAATATGCCAGTAAATGTTTCTTTCTTTTCAGTTTCTCTTAGAAAAAACATAATAATTGAAATTCAGTTATTATAAGCCGGTGTTAAGCTCATGAATTCTTAAATATAGTATAAACTGAACACACCATTAAACAAACATACATAAAAAATTACAAATTATATATTATTTTTCGAAACACCCTAATGTATATGACAATGAGTTTATATCAGTGCATATAGCATGTAAAACATATAAACCTGAATTACATAAATTCAATTTACACACATAAAATAATCATTTTTCTGAAACACCCTAATATACACTTATATATTTATTATTTCGCAAAAACTTTGGCTTTGCATTGAGATAAACGAACCGGCTGGAATTCTAAATAACGATGGGAATACAGCAATGCAATAAGCAACACACATAAGCTCCCATTGCAAGAGCACCAAAAACGTACAAACATACGTATACCAAGAAATTACGACCAAGCACAGCAAGCATTGAAGCGAACCGTCAAGGCGGACATCGCACAAAGAGGAAACAAAAAATGCACTGTACTAGAAAGACGTCACCTCAGCATACCAACAACAGAGCGTGGGTACTAGGCAGCCATAAACATTACACTTGCAAGTTACTTACGAAGGGCAACCAACTCGTTGACAACAACAAGACACAATTAGCAGGCAACAGAGGGAAATTGAAAGTAACGATGCTAACTAACTGGAGAAGCGTACCAATGAACTCGCATGCTAGGGGGCAGTCCAAGGGGAATTACTACATATGTAATTTAGAAATAAATACTTATATGCAAGTAGATAATTGAATATATGGGTAGAAATACCGTTAAACGTAGGATACCTTAGGTAAATACATATAATAAGTAAGATTTATTGTTGCAGGATAACTGTCCACCTGCGCGTGGACAAGTATAAAAGGGCGACAAATTTTGCGAATTTGAGTAGTAGCCAGCTAGATATAGTAGCCTGCTAACGCCTTGTTTAGCGGTGAATGGGACTCCTGGAATTTTTCCATCTCACGAGTTCTTTATTTTAGTAACTTTGGGGGTTTTTCCAACCTATCGTTAGAGGGATTGTGGTGGTTTTTCCACCTCCGCAACCTTCAGGAAGAGCAGGGTATCTTTAAGTTACCTACTCGGTGGGGGTTTTACCAACTCCACCGACTGGGAGGAAGTGGGGGTTCTCCACCTCCGCTTTCTTTGCGAGTTCTCTGAGATTTTAGTTTAAGCGTAGTCCCGGTGGGGATTTTTCCAACCCCATCGGCGTAGAACCGACGGTGGTTTCCCACCTCCGTCGCCGTAGTTTTAAGGGTAGTTTTGATAATTTGAATAAAGAGTTTATAACGTTTTTAACAACAAACAGGATCTTTCTCTTTAAAAGGAGACGATAGGGATTCTTCTCTAATTGCGCAGGGATCCTGGACGGACTGAGCATACCCCGGCGTAAGGAAAAGTCCGTCACAAATGGCGCCTGAGCAGGTACACTGAATATAGAGTCACATGGTAAACAAGTAACAATACGAGGATAATCACGAGTGGAGTACAATCAACAAGAGGATAACAGGTGGTTAAATCACAGGATGATCACACAAGGGAATTCAGAGTAGACGCGCACGATGTCGCACGCCAACTTAATGGACCGAGTACGTAAGTGGGGTTTGAAGTACGACGGCGGTAAGGAGCCACTTAGTTTCATTGAGCGGGTGGAGAAGCTGGCCGACAGTTACGAAGTTGGTCGTGATTCCATCCCACGAGCGTTACCTGAGTTGCTGAAGGACAAGGCCTTTGCGGGGTACCGGAACAACAATAGGCAGTGGGAAGAGTGGGAAGCCTTCAAGAAGGACTTCCTAAAATTCTTCCTGAGATCGAAGTATTTCGAGCAGCTAGATGATGAGATCCGGCAGCGTATGCAACGAGCAGGTGAGCAGTTTAAAGATTACGTTTTATCGTTACAGGCATTGATGCGTTACGCTGGCTACAACGGCGAGCAGAAGCTGAACCGGATTTACAGAAATTGTCGACGAGAGTACCAGCTTTACATCAAACGGAGCGAGTTCGCCAGCCTAGAGGAACGAGAACATCATACCCGAGAAAGAACCTCTGAGGCCAAGGGCGAAACCTTTTGTGCCGCTACACCAGCCGACCATTATCACTATATGCACGTAGATGAGAGACAAGGAGATCGGAGACCGGAGGCGCAACGACAAGCGAGCACGCCAGAGCATGCGACGATACCGCACCAATGGGCCATCGATCCACGGAACGCATGCAGGCGATGCGGAGAAAGCGGACACTATGCATAACGAAGAGATTTCTGCTGGCAGTGTCGCCGAGTAGGCTTATCTATATCCCGAACTCTTGGCACACGGTTAGGGTTATTTTCATTCCGAAGGCCGGCAGAAGCTCTCATGTATCACCTAAGGATTTCAGGCCAATCAGTCTCTCGTCGTTTCTTCTTAAGACGTTTGAGCGGTTGATTGACCTGTACCTACGGGAAAGGATACCTCGGGGGTTACTGTCGGCTTCACAACATGCGTACTGCAAGGGCAGATCGACGGAAACGGCTCTCCATTCGATTGTAAAGCAAATAGAGGGGTCCCTAGAACACAAAGAGTATGCTCTGGGTGCCTTTCTAGACATCGAGGGAGCTTTTAACAATGTCTTACCGGGGTCAATCGAAAGAGCTCTGGTGGGTTTAGGAGTCGAGGCGGCTCTGGTTGAATTTATTAGAAACTTCTATGCGGCAGAATTGTCGCAGCGGAGTGGGGAGGGGCCATAATTAAGAGGAAGGTGTGCAGGGGCACGCCACAGGGGGGTGTCCTATCTCCTCTCCTCTGGGTTGTGGTAGTCAACGAGCTTCTTGTGGAGCTGGAAGCCAATGGTTGTCGGGTGGTTGCCTATGCAGATGACCTCGCTATCTTAGTCAGAGGCAAATTTCTGGGCGCCCTGCGCGATGTTCTTCAGGGCTACCTGGATACTGTGGCTAGGTGGGCTGAATCATGTGGATTGGCGGGCAACCCGGGAAAAACGGAATTGATCCTTTTCACAAGAAGATATAAGGTGCCCGATTTCAGAACTCCCTCGATTGGAGGGGTACCGTTGGTACTTTCTGATAGGGTTAAATATTTGGGGATTGTTTTGGACAAGAAACTGTCCTGGAGACCCAATGTGGAAGATCGGGCCAGGAAGGCCGCCATTGCCTTGTACTGCTGCAGAGGAGCTATCGGAAAGAGATGGTGACTCTCGCCAAGAATAGTACACTGGCTTTATGAGATGGTGGTCAAACCGATTCTGCTATATGGGGTGCTGGTCTGGTGGAAAGCACTGGACACGGCGAGCACCTCCAAAATGTTAGTGTCAGTGCAACGGACGGCGCTGATCGGTATCAGTGGCGCTCTCAGAACAACGCCTACCTTGGCACTGAACGTCATGCTGAACATATACCCAGTAGATATTGCGGGAAAGGCGGCCGCGGCAAGGTCGTTGGTCAGGCTTCGCGATATGGGATATAGACTTTCTGACCGCGGACACTCTAGCCTTCTTACCAGTTTCGACTTCATCCCGGACAGAACGGACTACTGTATGCCGATAACAGCTCCCTATACAACCTTCACCCCAGTTATTCCAGAGAGAGAGGATTGGGGAAGAGGAATTATCTGGGGCATGGGACCGGTTAACTTGTTCACGGATGGGTCAAAGCTGGATGGAAAGGTTGGTGGGGGGGTCTTTTGTCAAGAGCTAAATTTAAGCCGCAAGTTTAAGTTGGCTGATCACTGCAGTGTATTCCAAGCGGAAATTGCTGCGATTAAGGATGCGGTGGATGGAATGCTATCCAGTGCTACCACGGCTAGGGAATTTAACATCTACTCTGATAGCCAATCGGCTATCAAGGCCTTGAGCTCAACTACAGTGCGATCGAGGGTGGTCTGGGAGTGCCTGACCTCGCTTGCGATTGCATCGAATTATTTTACAATTAAGATTATCTGGGTCCCGGGCCATAGTGATATCCCGGGTAACTGCCAAGCGGATCTCTTAGCCCGCATCGGTACAACTGAACCGGATGAAGATGGCTGTAGGGACTTCGGGATCCCGCTGGCCACCTGTGGATTGCTCCTCCATAGCTGGGCCTCGAATCAGCTCAGCAAACGTTGGGCGGATACCACGTCTTGCAGGGTAGCAAGATCTTTCTGGCCGAAAGTGGATGGCAGGAGGTCTGCTGAAATAATTGGGTTCACTAAGGCTCATCTATCAATGGTCATTGGGGTTTTGACAGGGCACTGTCCCATGGGTATCCATGCGGTACGTCTCAATATACTGGAAACTCCATCCTGCTGCAGCTGTATGGAGGATGATGAGGTGGAATCACCAAATCACTTTATGCTTGATTGTCCAGCTTTTGCCAGAATTAGGCGAAAGTACTTCGGTCGCGACTCACTTGGATCTCCCGAGGATATATCCAAAGTTGAGATCGGTATCATTCGGAGCTTTATCGTTGCTACCCAACGATTCTCTAAGTAGCTGGATCTAGGTCACCGTTATTTTTGGTGTATGTGGTATCACAACGGACCTTCGTGTTGTCCAAGTGAGCTATCCTTATCAGGGCAGCTACCACCTAACCTATCCTACCTATCCTATCCTATCGCCCAGTAGGTATACTAACGCGTGACTACTGTCGTGGACAGCAGGGAAACGGGAAGAGACCCCATTGGTAACGAGGGGTGGCGTCTCAACAAACCCAACCTTGGCTGCAGTAACCCTGGATGGAGAAGAAGTCATGGCGTCAGTAGATACGGGGGCGACACCAAGTTTCATCAGCGAGAAGACAGCGGCGAAAATAGACGCACGGAGGTTCAAGAAGATACAGACACGAGTGATGATGGGCGATGGCAGCGCAGCAGTGGAGGCAGTGGACGCAGAGGTAAAATTGGTGGATCAAGTGCATCAGAGTGAGTTGTTAGTTTTGCCTGGGTTAGTCGACAGCGTGGTGATCGGGACAGACTATTTGGCAAAGGCTTAATTTGAGCTGAGGTGTGGCAACGAAACAATAACGCTACGAGCAGAAGAGAAAGCGCAGGAGATGGTAACGTATACAACCATGATGGAGGACGAAGGTAGCGCAAATATCGAGAAAGACGTGAGGAGTGACGTGGCGGTGAGTACCTTTCTAAAGCGTGAATTACAGATTTTCGAAGAGATGACAGGAGTATTCAACGTTGCCACACATAAGATAGTGATGCGAGATGACCGTCCAATCAAACAGCGGTATTTCCCTAAGAACCCAAAGATGCAGGAGATCATAAACAAGGAGATAGACGAGCTGATAGAGAAAGGTTGCATCGAACCATCTCACAGCCCACACAGTGCACCAATAGTTCTAGCCCGGAAGAAGAACGGCAAATGGAGACTCTGCGTTGACTATCGGCAGCTCAACGCCCGCTCAGTGCCAGATGCGTACCCACTCCCAAGAATACAACATATCTTGGATAGACTACGTAGTGTGCGTTTTATCAGAAGTCTGGACCTCAAAAATGGTTATTGGCAAATCCCGATGGAAGAAGATAGCAAGAAGTATACAGCATTTACCGTGCCCGGCCGAGGGTTGTATCAATGGAAAGTGATGCCGTTCGGTCTACATTCCGCTCCGGCTACGTTTCAGCGAGCACTCGACCGCGTTATTTGCCCAGAGTTGGAACCAAATGCGTTTGCCTACCTGGATGATATCATCATCACCAGCACAACCTTGGAAGAGCACATAAACCACCTAGGAGAAGTATTTCGGCGGCTACGGAGGGCGAATCTGAAGATCAACCCAGAGAAATGTGAGTTTTTTAAGAAAAGTTTGAAATATCTAGGCCACGTCGTCAGCGAGGAAGGAATACACACGGATCCCGACAAAGTTAGGAGCTGACGCCACCAAACAACATACGAGAGTTAAGGAGATTTCTGGGGATAGTTTCATGGTACCGGAGGTTCGTACCCGACTTTTCACAAGTTGCGCACACACTGACGTCAATTTTGAAGAAGGGAAGTAGGTGGAGATGGTCCGAAGAACAACAGGCGGCATTCGAAGCGTTGAATAATGCACTAATACAAGCACCGGCACTAGCTTGCCCAGATTTTACTAAAAGATTTCGATTACAGACGGACGCGAGCGATTATGGTCTCGGAGCAGTTCTCACACAGGGGTTGGATGACGAGGAGCGAGTGATAGCGTATGCTAGCCGCCGGCTGAATAAAGCCGAGATGAACTACTCACCAACTGAGAAGGAATGTTTAGCAATCGTATGGGCAATAAGGAAAATGAGACCGTATTTAGATGGGTACAATTTTACGGTGATCACCGATCACCTGGCTTTGAAATGGTTGAACGCGATCGAAAGTCCGTCAGGCCGGATCCCTAGATGGGCGCTCGAGTTACAGCAGTATTTGTTCGACGTACAGTATAGGAAGGGTAAGATGAACGTGGTCGCAGATGCACTGTCGAGGCAGCCACTGGAAGAACAGCTGGGTAGCCTTACGACACATGAAGACACTTTGACTTGCAAGTGGTACACGTCAAAGATGGCTGATGTAACGAGGACACCAGAGAAGTTTCCCGAATACGTCATAGAGGAAGGAAGACTATACAAACGAATTGGAAGTCAAATGGATGGTGAGGATGCGGTACCGTGGAAGTTATGCGTGCCGATATTGGAGAGGCGAAGAGTCCTTAACGAGATTCACGACACACCAAGCGCAGGGCACGCGGGGATACGGAAATCCATCGCGCGTGCAATGATGCGGTATTACTGGCCTGTTCAGGGACGTACGGAAGTACGTGCAACAGTGCCACGCATGCCAAGTCTACAAACCCCGCCAGCAACAAGCTGCAGGTAAGATGCTCACGCAGATGAACCTTTTGCTACCGTTTGTGCAGATTTCGTCGGACCACTCCCTCGTTCGAAGCATGGTAATACCATGGCATTGGCGTTCGTGGATCGATTCTCGAAATGGATAGAGATCATAGCAATACGGAAAGCAACGAGGGAGAATCTGATCAGGGGAATGAGAGAGAGGATTTTCGCACGATTTGGCGCACCAAAAGTCCTAATAACAGACAATGGAGCACAGTTCACGAGCAGGCATTTTAAGAAATTTTTACAAGAGGCTGGCATAAAGCACCAACTAACGGCACCATATACACCGCAAGAGAACCCGACGGAGAGAGCGAATCGCAACATCAAGAGGATGATAGCGCAATTCACTGGGAAGGAGCATAAGACATGGGATGAGTTGTTGCCAGAGATGACACTAGCACTGAATACGAGCGTATGCGAGTCAACAGGCTACAGTCCATCATTCGTGGTACAGGGTAGGGAACCGAGGATCCCCAACGCCCTCTACGATGAGCAAACATTTGGCACAGGCGAGGAGAAGGTGGCTCTCAGTGAAAAGATGGCGAAAATGAAAGAGGTATATCAGATGGCACGTCGTAGACAACAGCAAGCATCAGCGGAGCAGGCAAGTCATTATAATTTACGTAGGAGACAGTGGCAACCGGCGGTCGGCGACTTCGTACTAGTAAAAGAGTATCAGCTGTCCAAGGCAATGGACAACTTCGCAGCAAAGTTAGCACCAAGATACAGTGGGCCTCATCGTGTAACGAACTTCGTATCGCCCGTAATCGTCGAGCTAGACAAGGTGCATAACGGCAAAAGAAGAACGGCACATATAAGCGAGCTAAAAGCATACCATCAGGTGACAGTCAAAGAAGAAGCAAGCCCGGACACAGAAAGAAGAATACGTTCACCCCGCGAGCTTGGTAAGTCAAAAGCGCCCCGCCAAGCCCCGAATGGGGGCTTCACCGAAGTTCCCAACGGGGAACAAACGAGACGACCGACGACGATAACAACAACACAACCCGCTCCATCATCGGCATCGTGTAGTAGAACCCCGAACCAACGTTTCACCGAGATATCCACCGAGGAACACACAGAGCAACTGAAGATCAGACGGATTACAGCACGGTAGCGATATGTGGTTCACTAGCACTCGCGAATTCAGGTGCAAATGGTTCCAGAATAGAACGCGCAGATATAAGCAACAATCAACAGGTGGTAGATGGAGACCGGAGGGGGTGGCACACAGCACAAGTGCAAGCCCCAACCCTGGACAACGGGATCCAGACGGCGTTGAATTAAGCCAACCACATAGCCAGCCAATGCTACAACCTTATGACCAAATTCTATATTACATTTCATTTTAGAACAAGGCCCAGATAGCGAGAGATTACCCCATAAAGAATGCAAGCATTGACCGCTACGAGAAATTGAATTTTACAATGGTCGCATTTATCGGGTGAGAATCACGAGGACAAGCCTAGCCACAGTAACTCTGATTACGACAGGTGAGGGGAGAGTATGAGGACCCAAATCCACCGACTTTGGGGCCCACACATTCGAACCTAGATAATCTACAATTAAATTATATATTATTTTTCGAAACACCCTAATGTATATGACAATGAGTTTATATCAGTGCATATAGCATGTAAAACATATAAACCTGAATTATATAAATTCAATTTACACACATAAAATAATAATTTTTCTGAAACACCCTAATATACACTTATATATTTATTATTTCGCAAAAACTTTGTCTTTGCATTGAGATCAACGAACCGGCTGGAATTCTAAATAATGATGGGAATACAGCAATGGAATAATCAACACACATAAGCTCCCATTGCAAGAGCACCAAAAACGTACAAACATACGTATACCAAGAAATTACGACCAAGCACAGCAAGCATTGAAGCGAACCGTCAAGGCGGACATCGCCAAAGAGGAAACAAAAAATGCACTGTACTAGAAAGACGTCACCTCAGCATACCAACAACAGAGCGTGGGTACTAGGCAGCCATAAACATTACTCTTGCAAGTTACTTACGAAGGGCAACCAACTCGTTGACAACAACAAGACACAATTAGCAGGCAACAGAGGGAAATTGAAAGTAACTATATTAACTAACTGGAGATGCGTACCAATGAACTCGCATGCTAAGGGGCAGTCGAAGGGGAATTACTACATATGTAATTTAGAAATAAATACTTATATGCAAGTAGATAAATGAATATATGGGTAGAATAATACCGTTAAACGTAGGATACCTTAGGTAAATACATATAATAAGTAAGATTTATTGTTGCAGGATAACTGTCCACTTGCGCGTGGACAAGTATAAAAGGGCGACCAATTTTGCGAATTTGAGTAGTAGCCAGCTAGGTATAGTAGCCTGCTAACGCCTTGTTTAGCGGTGAATGGGACTCCTGGGATTTTTCCATCTCACGAGTTCTTTATTTTAGTAACTTTGGGGGTTTTTCCAACCCCATCGTTAGAGGGATTGTGGTGGTTTTTCCACCTCCGCAACCTTCAGGAAGATCAGGGTAAGGGGGTTTTACCAACTCCACCGACTGGGAGGAAGTGGGGGTTCTCCACCTCCGCTTTCTTTGCGAATACTCTGAGATTTTAGTTTAAGCGTAGTCCCGGTGGGGATTTTTCCAACCCCTTCGGCGTAGAACCGACGGTGGTTTCCCACCTCCGTCGCCGTAGTTTTGAGGGTAGTTTTGATAATTTGAATAAAGAGTTTATAACGTTTTTAACAACAAACAGGATCTTTCTCTTTAAAAGGAGACGATAGGGATTCTTCTCTAATTCCACAGGGATCCTGGACGGACTGAGCATACCCCGGCGTATGGAAAAGTCCGTCACAATATCATAAATAATAAGAAAGCAAGTAAGGACGGGACTGTCTTCGGCTGTGCCGAAGACTTCATACCTTTCATGAATGGGGCTGAACAATAATCTTACGCCGTTCGTAATCTACGAATAATCGGATGTATTAGATAAGAAATATGTAATGAACAGATCGACATACCTAAACGATTTTTAAGATAAATATAAAATAAAAAATAGGTAGGTACTTTGTGTGAGAATGCAAAGTTTCAGGTTTTTTGTGGTCTGCGTGTAAAAACTATGACTACGAATCACGTATTTCAACAATATATGACGTAAAAGTAACTATTTGAGGAAATTTGATGAATTTTGAAGCTTCTAGCCTTAAAAAAAGTGGCAAAAAAATACAGTTTATATGGGGTTTTGTTGTGTATACTGACTTTTAGTGGCAAGGCGGAGGTAGCATGTGGCATGGTTGCAAGCCCCTGCTAGCTCGTCGGATGGGGTGGGGTTTTGCACACCTGCCTTACCCGCAGTTATCTCAACAAAAAAAGTGGTTAGCTTCAACCTTTCAAATTTGTCAACGTTATAAAAATTATTTTATTCAATTTTACAGTCGCTAACAAACTAGATAGATGATAACCTAACCACTAGTCTTAAATCTAGGTGTGAGAAGAAAATTATCGCAAATAACTTGTCAACCATAATTCAAAAAGAATAATCCAGTTGGAAGCAAAAAACAAAAAAAAATAGTCGAACGATATTGAAGGCTGTGTATAACTCGTCACCCCCTAATGAATTCCGTATTAGGAAGATACTTTGCTTCTACAAAAAAATCATTTTTCATATCTTTCCTTCTAATAAACCGCAGAAAGATCTATCGGTATGTATATATATATAAAATAAAGTAGCCAAAGCAGCTAAAATTAATGCAAATTCCTGACCTAGGCTAAGGCATTATGTACATAGGCATATATATAGATGCTTGCATACGTATGTATGTAACGAGGAGCATATGATAGATTTTTTTTGTTTTTTTTTTTTTTCTTTTTTTTCTTCGTTTTCTCACTCACCTGATCTCAGCACATCAGCATTGTGGGCCCTTCAAGCCGTGGGGGACCTGTGAGGGAGGAAAAGTTTACATGCATACGTCTCTTCCTATTCGTACAAATACCATACGTTCATTGCCTAAGTAAGGTTCAATGGAATTTTGCAACTGACTCCACACTCACTCACTCGCGGTAGCGGGCGTCGAGTGGGTCACAAAATTATGCGGCCGAAAAAAAAAACACAAAAGGAAAAGAAAAAAATCACACAAAAAGTATGTGAGTGCAATAAAAATTTGCTTACGAAAAAAAAGTTGCTGGCATACAAAAGTGTGTGGAGACACAATTTTTAGACCACCGCAAAGAAAAAAACCAAAGAAATTTGTGTGTAAAGGAAAAAAAATGACAAAGAAAAATTATCAAAAAAAAAAAATTTAAAGCCCGAAGGCTAACTTAGAGGCCAACAAAATGTGCTTACGTGTAACCAAAAAAACCAAAAAAAAACGAGAAGTGCGCAAGCTACATGTTCCTAGCAAAAACAAAAGCGAAATCCTTATAGAAATAACGGAAATAGTGATGTTTTAAAAAAATTTTTGAAGTTAACCAATAGTTATAATAAAAATAAAAAAATGGTTATATGCGGCAAACAATAAAAAAATGTGTTCCCTCGGCCCTCCTTGGAATTTGGTGGTGGTGACGTTGCTGGTGCTGCTGATGGCGATGCTGTCACTGCTGCTGACGTTGCCTGGCTTCCTCTGTCGAACGTTGGCGTTGGCGTGGGCGCTGCTCTCGCGCAGTTAATGTCGCTTGCAGGCCACGATCACTTCCTAGCCTTGAAGTTTCTCTCTCCTTCTCTCGTTCTCTCTCTTTCCCTGCTCTCTATGACATTCCACAGCAATCCAGTGCGCTACATATGTCGTGGGAACAAATGTGTTTCCAAATTTCCAATCACTCTCCTTTTAAATAATGTTTGTAAATGCGGGTAAGTATATGCCTTAGCCCCTTCCTAGGTCCTGCCCCAAAATCTATAAAAGAAACACAAAAAAACGAAAAATTGTCTACAGGCTGAATATCGTGTTTCGTTGTTTCCTTTATTGCTTCCTGCACCCATGTATGTATGCCCAGCCATACCCTATCTTTCCAATCCCAATTGGCACATAATGCAGTAAGTATGGACATACATACATACATATATGCATGCGATAAAGCAAACTAAAGAAACAGTTCTTTCTTCCTGTTTTCACCTACTAATCTCATTTCAACTTCAAATTTTTTTTTCCAAATCAATTATCTTTTGTCTCTTTAACTAATTCCAAGTTATTTTTATAGCGTTTTCTTTTCTGTAAAAAAATGTTGCCCCCATGTTGCCCTCTTAAAGTCTACCTTTTGATCTAGCCACCTGCCGCGATGCAAAAATGGCTATTCTTCGTAGTCAATGGACCCCTTTTCTTATTCGGTGGAAAATATTTTTTGAAAAGAAAAAACAAGCTCACAGGGGAGCTGGGAAAAACCAACAGGGTGACACCATTTCCAGAAAAGAAAACTCCATTAATTTAATTCGGATTTTTACTTTAAGTTACATTAACTTCTGCTACTCAAACATTCAAACTCAAAACAAATGCAGATTACCAAAAATTGTTTTCTTTTTAATTTTTTTTTCCTGGGTTTATTTAATTTTTTTTTTCTTTCATTTTACTCCAATTTTATTTCAACTAATTTCTAATTTCCAAAAATTAAATTTTTTTTTTCTACCTACTTATTTTTCTATTCATAAAATTTTTTTTTCTAAATTTTAGACTGCATTTTAAAGAGATTTTTTTTTCTCTTCCACTTATGTTTAATGCAAACAAAATCTTTAGATTAGGTTTAGGTTGAAGAAAAATTGGCTAAATTTTAATTTAATGTCAACTGAGGGAATAAGTTATATAATTTTACCGTGGCGAAAAATAATATCGCTAAAGTTCAACTATCTGCAAAAAAAATTCTTTTGCGTCATTTGAGATCAAGGTCTATTTTAATGATTTTTGCATTTATTGCCAAAGGGAAACTTCGCTCAACTTACGAGTACATGAAGGGTACATAAAATCGAAAGATGATGGGCTTTTAAATTTTTTCAAACTTTAATTTTAAAATGAATGTTTTTCTCAAATGAAAATGAAACAGTTATCGAATTTAAATTTTTAGGAAAAAACACAAAAGGATTTTTTTTCTTTTAAGGAATTTAGTTAAATAAGCGGTACCTTAGTACTTACCGGTGGCAGGATGTCCAACGGACTTTGCTTCTCGTTGTTATACTTTACAATTGTGCAGATTGTACGGAATTGAAACCGTTTTGCGAAAATTACGGGATTTTTTTTTTTTTGTTTTATTAAAAAATGAAGTTTTTTTTTCCTTTTTTTCCACTTGACCGGCACTATACTTTGCTTTAACTTTTCCGCGGCACGCCCACGCACTTTAAATCCAACTTTTGCAATGATTTTCTGAGCTTCAGCTCGATCGTGCGCATACCCCGATTCGTGTATAAACGGAATTTCCTACCACTTTCACTCAATTCACACCCACGCATGTGCAGTTGCATTTCGTTTTTTTTTGCGCATGCACACATTCATACCTGTACATGTAGGCCTCCTTCTACTAATGTTGCGCAACGCGCGCAGATACCTGGTTGAGATACATTTTGTCGATAAGGGTGTAACGCAAGAACAAGTACGGTTGCCGGTGACATATGTATCTATGTATCTTAAGGCTAGCGTAACAGTATATAATATATATACCACCGATCTCTATGATTTTTTCAGACAACAATATATGCTATATACGTAAGCATTTGGTGAAATTTGAAGCTTCTAGCTGTTAAAATGGGGCAGAAATTGCGCAAAGTTTTTTATCTGAACAATCGGTTGTATGAGATATATACTATATATACCACCGATCTCAATGATTTTTTTAGACAACAATATATGCTATACACGTAAACATTTGGTGAATTTGGAACATATCTAAACGAATTTTAAGATAAATATAAAATAAACAAGTAAGGACGGGACTGTCTTCGGCTGTGCCGAAGACTTCATACCTTTCATGAATGGGCTGAACAATAATATTATGCCGTTCGTAATCTCCGAGTAATCGGATGCATAAGATAAGAAATATATAATGAACAGATCTATATACCTAAACGATTTTCAAGATACATATAAAAAAAAAACAGGTAGGTACTTTGTGTGAGGATGCAGTTTCAGGTTTTTTGTGGTCTGCGTGTAAAAACTATGACTACGAATCACGTATTTCAACAATATATGACGGAAACGTAACTATTTGAGGAAATTTGATGAATTTTGAAGCTTCTAGCCGTAAAAAAAGGGCAAAAAATACAGTTTATATGGGGTATATAATATATATACCACCGATTTTTATGATTTGTTCAGACAACAATATATGCTATATACGTAAGCATTTGGTGAAATTCGAAGCTTCAAGCTGTTAAAATGGGGCAGAAATTGCGCAAAGTTTCTTATCTGAACAATCGGTTGTATGAGATATATACTATATATACCACCGATCTCAATGATTTTTTCAGACAACAATATATGCTATACACGTAAGCATTTGGTGAAATTTGAAGCTTCTAGCTGTTAAAATGGGGAAGAAATTGCGCAAAGTTTCTTATCTGAACAATCGGTTGTATGAGATATATACTATATATACCACCGATCTCAATGATTTTTTCAGACAACAATATATGCTATACACGTAAACATTTGGTGAAATTGGAACATATCTAAACGATTTTTAAGATAAATATAAAATAAACAAGTAAGGACGGGATGGATATGATTCTTAGGCGCGCTTTTGAAAGCTTAGTAACATTTGTTCGGATTTTTACAGTATTTGTTTTTAATACTTCCGCTGTTACTATTATATCAATATGATCATATGTATTTAATTAGCGAGCTTTGCTCATATCGCTACAACTACATACAGAGTGTATGTGCATACATGGTGATCAAAAGGAATATAAACAAAAAAGGCAACTCTTAGTGACCAATTGTACAGCGAACAACGGAACATTCATATGGCGTAGCAGCTAAAGGCTTGCACTGATATGAATGTTGGAGATTCGAGTTCAACGCTCAGCTCCCGAAAAGCTAGCTGATGAAGAAGTGAAATTCAGAAACATGTCCTAGTAACCATCCCGTTTGTAAACTTGCAATTTTTCTCTAATATCAATTACAAAGATCTTTAAGATAAATATAAAATAAAAAATAGGTAGGTACTTTGTGTGAGGATGCAAAGCTTCACGTTTTTTGTGGTCTGAATGTAAAAACTATGACTACGAATCCCGTATTTCAAAAATATATGACGTAAACGTAACTATTTGATGAAATTTGATGAATTTTGAAGCTTCTATCCGTAAAAAAGGGGCAAAAATGAGAGTTTATATGAAGTATATAATATATATACCACCGATCTCTATGATTTTTTCAGACAAAAATATATGCTATATACAAAAGCATTTGGTGAAATTTGAAGCTTGTAGCTGTTAAAATGGGGCAAAAATTGTGCAAAGTTTCTTATCTGAACAATCGGTTTGTAACGAACCCCGGTCGTCCGGGTCTATAGCCAGGGTATAACTCGGTCGATGGGTTCCTTACAAAGAAAAGAATTCCTCTATGTTAAATTAAAATATCCAATTTATTTATTCGGTTCATATTAGGGTCGCTACGCGTCCCACTATATGCCTTTATCTTCTTAACTCGAAAAATGCGTAATTTAAACAACCTGAGTGGTCACTGCCAGTTGTTCCGTAGTGGTCGCTACGCGTCCCACTATATACCTATACTTTCCTTCCTTGTAATATACGTAACTTAAGCAACCTGAGTGGTCACTACCAGTTGCTCCGTAGTGGTCGCAACGCGTCCCACTATATACCTATACTTTCCTGCCTTGTAATATACGTAACTTAAGCAACCTGAGTGGTCACTACCAGTTGCTCCATAGTGGTCGCTACGCGTCCCACTATATGCCTACTCTTTGGCTGGTCAGCCCCTAACTAATTTTTGTTTGGTGGTGGCCGCTCCTTTTATACGATTTTGGTAGTCGGTCGCTGCTGCTTAGCAATAATCTATTGGCTTTACAACAACAATGTTCTTGCTGTGCTTTTTCACATTCCTTATCTATGTGTACATATGTATGTTCATGACTTCCTATAGGCTGTGCCAAAAGTATTCGCCTAAAACTTCAAGTAATTTATACTAGCTGTATACTATATAGAACTTATATGTATATAATATATATATGTATAAAAAGACATAGTTTAAATTAATATGGTTGTACTTCATGTTATAAAATTAAAATATACAATTCAAAGGTACAATTCAGAAAAAATGTGTATAAGCTTAAAGTATACAGAAATTCAAGTTTATTAAATATTTGTGGAGTCCCAAAACGCCTGCACTTTGGGATCTTCACATCCCCCCGTTACTTCCACGGACCGTTACCGCACCACTCTTATTGATCCGCACCCTGAAGATTTTTCCCGCTACGTGTACCTGGAACGTTTGGCGCTTCCCCGGCCGGTGTATGGTTTGTTTGGCTATTTCTCTTGTGACTTCTATTGGCACCGGTTCGACTCCGCTAAAGTTTTTTATAGGCGCTGTTGGATCGGTCGGACTCACTCCTTCCGAGAGCCACTTTTCCACCTCTTCGATGGTTTCCGGGCTTACCGGTTATTGCTCGGCGTTGATTACCTCGTCTAGCCAGCATTCCAGCCACCTCTCTTCTGCGCATAGGCTTAGTGTGTCACTCTCTGGTTCGTTTGTTGGTACACAGCATATTTGTAGTTTCTGCGGGGGAGGGTCTTCTTCGGTTACTCCCTCATTATATAGCCGGATGCATATATCCATCTGTTTGGAGTACTCGATGTACCCGTTGCCTGCCCGTGTGTTTTCGACCTCCCTCACCTCTACCATACCTCGTCTCCTTGGCTCTTCTTCGGAGGAAATGCTGATCGGTGTGGTGGCTCTCGTTATTGCTCCGGCCTCTTCGTTGTCGCTTTCGTCTGACGGGATGATTATAGGAGGTTCGTTTAACCCTTCGTAGGCGGCGCTGCTCGGGGCAAGGTGTCCGTATTCCGAGGTGCTGTTATGCTCACTACTACTGCCGTAGCTTGAGTTTATTTCCTCGATATCCTCGTTGTTGATGCGGCACAGCCGTATGCGCAGACTACCATCGGTTGAGCTCTCTGCCATAAATTTCTGTCGTCTGTCCATGACTGCGATTTGTTAATGAATGTTAATGTGGTGTATAGTTAATTGCAGCTTCCTTTATGTGACAACTGCGCTTGCCTACGTTGAAGTACCTGCTTAGTGTGTTGTTTGTGTTGTTTGGTTTCTCGCTGTTGTCGCTGGCCAACAATTTGTTTCTTGGATCGTACTTCATCTTCACCTTCTTGTTTGTTATTGTCCTGGCGCTAGTGTTGGCGTTGTTGCTGATCGTTATTGCTTGCGTTGTACTTGTTGTTGTTGTACTTGTAGCAATGCTCGCCCCACCTAATAGCCGCGACCGATCACAAATTGTCATCAATATCCTCTAACGGGAGTCCAAGGAAACTTGCCGTTTCAACAGGGGTGGATCATAAGGAAAGGGGTGTTAGAGGCGTTGGTTCCACATTACAATTACAGAGATGGTTGGTGTCATGTGGGGACACATTGCGAGCAGGGCATACATTTTGTATGTCGGGGTTGATTCTGGATAGGTAAGAGTTTAACCTGTTACAGTATCCAGAACGAAGTTGAGCAAGAGTGACACGCGTTTCCCTGGGGAGTATGCGTTCCTCTTCTGCGAGTTCTGGATATTTTTCTTCAAGTACTGGATTCACCGGGCAATTCCCGACATAAAGGTCCGACGCCTGTCTATGGAGTTCACCAAGAACCTGCTTGTGTTTTTCCGCTTCATACGGCAGGGTTCTCAGGTGCCGTATTTCCTCAAAGTGCTTACGGAGATGACTCCTTAGGCCCCTAGGCGGTGCTGGTTCGTCAATCAGATGTCTGTTGGGATGCCCAGGTTTCTGGGTATTCAACAGAAACTGTTTGGTCAGCATCTCATTTCTCTCCCTGATAGGGAGTATTCTCGCCTCATTATGCAGATGGTGTTCTGGGGACATAAGAAGACAGCCCGTGGCGATTCTGAGAGCAGTATTTTGGCAGGCCTGTAGTTTCTTCCAGTGGGTGGTTTTTAGGCTTGGCGACCACATGGGTGACGCGTAGCACGTAATCGGCTGGCTAATTGCTTTGTATGTGGTCAAGAGCGTTTCTTTATCTTTTCCCCAGGTACTGCCAGCAAGGGATTTGAGGATTTTATTACGGCTCTGAATTCTTGGAACAATTGCGGTTGCGTGCGCACCAAAATGTAGATCCTGATCAAACGTCACACCCAAGATTTTGGGGTGTAGGACAGTCGGTAGCGTAGTGCCATCGACGTGGATGTTCAATATGGTCGACATTTGGGGCGTCCATGTTGTAAATAAGGTCGCGGAAGATTTAGTCGGTGACAATGACAGGTTTCGCGAGGCGAAAAAACTGGAGAGATCAGGGAGATAGCCGTTTATTTTATTGCATAGCTCATCGATCTTTGGGCCTGGGCCTGTGGCCATTATTGTGCAGTCATCGGCGTAGGAAACGATTGTGACTCCTTCCGGTGGTGAAGGTAGCTTAGATATGTAGAAATTGTACTTGTTGTTCTTTTCTGTTCGTATGGCATTTCAGCTTTCTTGGTTGTTCTTGTTCTGCTGATAATATTAACGGAGTGGATGATTATCCGTAGTGTTGCCTTTTAGGGTAACGCGTTGTTGTTGCCGTGTTGTCATTTTCCTTTACTAGAAAGGGATTTATTAAACAGAAAAATTGTATTAGCATTGTTGGTGTGTGCATATGTAAATAAGTGTTTGTATTTAATATGCTTATTAATAAAAATTGTAATTGGGGCTGCTTGTGCTTCTTTTTACAACATTGGGTGTGTGATAAGACTTAACTTTGCTCTTCTTCTCCTTCTTATAGTTCTTCTTTTCCTCGGTTAATTTTGTGACTCTCCGCCATCCGTGTAGTTGGTTGCTTAATTATGTTCCGCGTAATTATTCGTGCTTCTTCTTCTTCGCTATTTGAATTTTCCGCTTCCGGCGTTCTTCGTAATCCTTTGTGCTTATTTGTCCTTCTCCGCTCGTCGGTGGATTAGGTTCAGAGGGGTACCCAGGGCGGGTCTCGCTTTGGTCTCTTGGTCGGTCCTTTTCTTCATAAAATGGTTGTATTTCACTTACGTGTGCGGTTCTTCTTCTGCCGTTGTGAGTTTTGTTTAGTTGGACGATTACTGGTAATATGAAGTCCGTGACTTGATATGGGCCGCTGAATCTTGGTGCCAGTTTGGCAGCGTAGTTGTCTATTGCTTTGGACAAATTGTGCTCCTTCACCAAAACTTTATCTCCAATCGCTGGTTGCCATCTTCTCCGGCGTAAATTATAGTGCCGCGCCTGTTCCGTAGATGCGCGCTGTTGATTCCTTTGTACCATCTTGAATATCTCCTTCATTTTTTCAGCTCTCTCATTAGGTGTTGTTACGGTCTCACCTGTTCCAAACGTTTTTTCATCGTAGAGTGTACTCGGCATTCGTGGTTCTCGTCCTTGTATTATGAAGGCAGGGCTATACCCGGTTGCTTCGCTTACGCTTGTGTTGAGTGCTAGCATAATCTCTGGTAATAAGTCGTCCTAGTTTCGCTGGTCATTGCCTGTGAATTGTGATAGCATTCGCTTAATATTTCGGTTGGCCCTCTCTGTTGGGTTTTCCTGTGGCGTGTAAGGTGCGGTTAGCTGATGTTTGACTCCGTAATTCTCTAGGAGTTTCTTGAACTGTTTACTCGTGAATTGTGCTCCGTTATCGGTGATTATGACCTTCGGTATGCCGAATCTTGACAATATCCGTTCTCGAAACGCTTTGTTAAGGCTGTTCGCCGTCGCCTTATGGAGCGGAATAATTTCTACCCACTTAGAGAATCGGTCTTGAAATACGAGTACCATGGTACTTCCGTGTTTTGATCTAGGTCCTACAAAATCGGCGCATACTGTAGCCCAAGGTTCCTCCGCTATCTGCGTCAGCATCCTACCAGCGGTTTTCTGTTGATTGGGTTTATATATTTGGCAGGTTGGGCACTGTTGTACGTACCGTTTTATATCTCGGTGCATTCCAGGCCAATAATATCGATTAGCCGCTCGTATGATTGTTTTCCGGACCCCCATGTGCCCAGCCGTTGGACTATCGTGAACTTCTTGGAGCATTCTGTCTCGCATAGGTTTGCCCACACATAACTTCCATGGCATCCCGTCGTCGTCGTCTACCTGAAATGTGAAGTGACGATATAACTCACCATTCTCGATAATATAATCCGGGAACTTCTCCGGATTCCCTTTCACGTCTTCTATTTTGGATTTTAACCATTTGCATGTTGGTATTTCCTTTGCTTGTCCCAGCACGCAGAGTTGTGCATCTTGGGGTTGGCGTGAGAGTGCGTCGGCGACTACATTAAGTTTTCCCTTACGATACTGAATGTCAAACGAATGTTGCTGTAACTCTAATGCCCATCTTGCTATACGACCAGATGGACTCTCGATCGCGTTTAACCACTTAAGGGACAGATGGTCGGTAATTACGGTGAATTTGTATCCTTCTAAATAAGGTCTCATCTTTCGGATGACCCATATGATGGCCAAACACTCCTTCTCTGCGGCTGAATAGTTCTGTTCTGCCTTGTTAAGACGGCGGCTAGCATACGCGATGACTCGTTCTTCACCCTCTAGCTCTTGAGTGAGAACTGCTCCTAATCCGAAAGCGCTTGCGTCCGTTTGCAGGGTAAATTTTTGTGTGAAGTCTGGGCAGGCCAACACCGGTGCTTCAGTAAGAGAACACTTTAAGTTCTCGAACGCCTCCTGTTGTTATTCAGACCACTTCCATCTGTTACCTTTCTTTAACATCGAGGTGAGGGTCTGTGCTATGCGTGAAAAGTGTGGCACGAACCGTCGGTACCAGGATGCGATGCCTAAAAATCTTCGTAATTCTCTTATATTCGTGGGCGCTTTAAGTTCTCTAATTGCCGAAATTTTGTCGGGGTCAGTGTGGATACCTTCTTCGCTTACCACGTGGCCAAGATATTTCAGCCGTTTTCTGAAAAACTGGATTTATTCGGAGGTTGGCTTGTCTCAGGCGGTCAAACACTTCGGTAAGGTGTCTGATGTGATCTTCTAGCGTTGTGCTTGTGACAATGATGTCGTCCAAATAGGCGAATGCATGTGGCTCGAGTTCTGGGCCGATAACGTGAGCTAACGCTCTTTGGAATGTTGCTGGTGCCGAGTGTAGGCCGAATGGCATTACTCTCCACTGGAATAAGCCTCGCCCTGGTACGATGAATGCCGTGTACTGCTTACTCGCTTCTTCCATTTGGATTTGCCAGTAGCCGTTCTTCAAGTCTATACTGCTTATGAACTTTGCACTTCGCAATCGGTCCAGTATGTGATGTATGCGTGGGAGAGGATATGCGTCGGGGATTGACCGTGCGTTCAGCTGTCGGTAGTCGACACATAATCTCCAACTTCCATTTTTCTTCTTTACCAGTACTATCGGGGCGCTGTGGGACTCCGCGATGGCTCTATGCATTTCTTTTC
Organism: Eurosta solidaginis; assembly: GCF_040869045.1. NCBI lineage: Eukaryota > Metazoa > Arthropoda > Insecta > Diptera > Tephritidae > Eurosta > Eurosta solidaginis. The sequence goes on along the minus strand of NC_090323.1, from coordinate 118,412,622 downwards.
TAAAAGTTCGTCGATCTCTTTATTGATTGCCTCTTGCATCTTAAGGTTACGTGGGAAGTACCTCTGCTTAATGGGGCGGTCATCCCGCATTACTATCTTGTGCGTGGCGATATTCGACGCAGCTCTTCGTCTAAAAAAGTTTTGATCCTTTTGGTATCTTTACCTGATGTATGTTCTAAACTTACAATTCCTTCGTTGTTGCTTGGTTCGTTACGACCGTTATTGTCCTCTGTTATTGATGTGCACGCGATCACTTCTCGCGCCACCCCTTTCTCCTGTAGTGTCAGAGAGTGGCCTCCGCAGCTTAATGTCATATTAGCATTGGCCAGTATATCGGTTCCAATTATAACGTCGTCAACTAGCCCAGGGAGCACAAGTACCTCACTTCTGTGTGTCTTATCACCAATTCTCACCTCTACATCTATTGCTTGCATTACCGTCCTTGGTCTGCCATCCCCCATTACCACATGCCTTTGCACCTGTTTAACATTACTTGTACGTATATTCTTTGCCCAAGCCTCGCTCATGAAGCTTCTGGTCGCTCCCGTGTCTATTGTTTCCATCACCTCTTCGCCGTTTACTGTTGCCTCTGCAAAAACTCGCCCTTCTGCCTGTTTCAGAATGTTTAAACTTACCGAGTTTGCACGACTTGAGACCCTACCCCTCGGTTCTGGTATGGTCTCCGGTCGTTTCCCATCGATCTGCGACAGCAATTTCGCGTCAGTACATCACATCGACCACACTCCCAGCAGAATTGTCGTTGCTCGTTGCGACATTCGTATGCAAAATGACCCGTTTCGCCGCATCGCCTACATGCATTCCTCGGATCTACGACACGTTTCTGATTTCCTGGTGGTTCAGTTTCTTGGAGTTGTCGTAATTGGGCGTCTCTTCTCGTTGCTGCTGTGTGTGCAGGTGTATACCTTTGATTTTGGGGGTAGCGCCCTCCTGTGCGAAGCGGTGGGTTTGGCCGCACTACTGGCCGTGGTTGTTCTCTCTCTGTAATTATATTCTCAAGATCTTCGACAAGACTTACCAGCTCGTCGAGCGTAATGAACTCGTTACGTTTGGCATAAAGTTGATACTCACTACGACTATTACGATAAATGCAATCTAATTTCTGTTCCTCTGTTAGATTGGCGTGCCGCGTCAAGCTCTTCAGTTCCAAAACGTAATCCTTGAATGTTTCTTTTGGTCGCTGAAGACGTTGCCGTATTTCGTCGTCTAGCCTCTCGAAGTATCGGCCGCTCAAGAAGAAATGGAGAAAATCCTGCTTGAACATCCGCCATTGTGCCCAATGCCGATTATTGTTTCTGAGCCATACTAACGCTCGATCTTTAAGTAGTTCGGGTAACGCTCGTGGTAGTAGGTTTTGGTCTACTTCGTACCCCTCTGCCAGCTCCTCGACCCTCTCGATGAATGCCAGTGGATCTCCTCTACCATCATACTTCACGCCCCACTTCCTTACCCGATCGATTATACAAGCCTGTGGCATCAGTGAATTGCTTGGCTCCATTGTATTTAGTCCTGCCTGGGCCTCGTTGAGGTTGGTGGCCGTCGTTGATCGTCCTTGACTTACACTACCACCTTGTTGGTTGGGAGGCTCTAGCGTACCCGCCTGTTTCGTGTGTTTTGCTTCCAACTCTGCGAAGCGACTCTCGTACGATGGGTTTTGATTACCGAAATTGACGAACTCCTTCCTCAGTTCGTCGACAGTTCCCGTGCTCCCGAAGCCAAATTCACCTGCGTATGTTACCAGGTCCTCCTTATTGAGGTAGTAGATCCACCTTACTTTTACCATGATTGATTTGTTCTGTCTTTCAGCTGATGGTCCTTCTGCAATTTATTTTCCACCTTCTCTCTTTGTAGATTTTAGTGTTCCTATCGTTTTCTCTTACCTTATAAGTGTCCCTGCTCGGGCGCCATTTGTAACGAACCCCGGTCGTCCGGGTCTATAGCCAGGGTATAACTCGGTCGATGGGTTCCTTACAAAGAAAAGAATTCCTCTATGTTAAATTAAAATATCCAATTTATTTATTCGGTTCATATTAGGGTCGCTACGCGTCCCACTATATGCCTATATCTTCTTAACTCGAAAAATGCGTAATTTAAACAACCTGAGTGGTCACTGCCAGTTGTTCCGTAGTGGTCGCTACGCGTCCCACTATATACCTATACTTTCCTTCCTTGTAATATACGTAACTTAAGCAACCTGAGTGGTCACTACCAGTTGCTCCGTAGTGGTCGCTACGCGTCCCACTATATACCTATACTTTCCTGCCTTGTAATATACGTAACTTAAGCAAGCTGAGTGGTCACTACTAGTTGATTCGTAGTGGTCGCTACGCGTCCCACTATATGCCTACTCTTTGTCTGGTCAGCCCCTAACTAACTTTTGTTTGGTGGTTGCCGCTCCTTTTATACGATTTTGGTAGTCGGTCGCTGCTGCTTAGCAATAATCTGTTGGATTTACAACAACAATGTTCACGCTGTGCTTTTTCACATTCCTTATCTATGTGTACATATGTATGTTCATGACTTCCTATAGGCTGTGCCAAAAGTATTCGTCTAAAACTTCAAGTAATTTATACTAGGTGTATACTATATAGAACTTATATTGTATATAATATATATATGTATAAAAAGACAGTTTAAATTAATATGGTTGTACTTCATGTTATAAAATTAAAATATACAATTCAAAGGCACAATTGAGAAAAAATGTGTATAAGCTTAAAGTATACAGAAATTTAAGTTTATTAAATATTTGTGGAGTCCCAAAACGCCTGCACTTTGGGGTCTTCACAGGTTGTATGAGATATATACTATATATACCACCGATCTCAATGATTTTTTCAGATAACAATATATACTATACACGTAAGCATTTGGTGAAATTTGAAGCTTCTAGCTATTAAAATGGGGAAGAAATTGCGCAAAGTTTCTTATCTGAACAACCGGTTGTATGAGATATATACTATGTATACCACCGATCTCAAAGATTTTTTCAGACATCAATATATGCTATACACGTAAGCATTTGGTGAACTTTGAAGCTTCTAGCTGTTAAAATGGGGCCGAAATCGCAAAAAAAAATATATATACTATATATATATACTATATATACCATCATATATATATTATATATATCACCGATCTCTATGATTTTTTGACACAACAATATATACTATATACGTAAGCAATCGGTGAAATTTGAAGCTCATAGCTGTTAAAATGGGGTAGAAATTGCGAAAAGTTTCTTATCTGAACAATCGGTTGAATGAAATATATACTATATATACAACCGATCTCTATGATTTTGCAGACAACAATATATGCTATATACGTAAGCATTCGGTGAAATTTGAAGCTTCTAGCTGTTAAAATGGGGTAGAAATTGCGAAAAGTTTCTTATCTGAACAATCGGTTGAATGAGATATATACTATATATACAACCGATCTCTATGATTTTGCAGACAACAATATATGCTATATTCGTAAGCATTCGGTGAAATTTGAAGCTTCTAGCTGTTAAAATGGGGCTAAAATTGCGAAAATATATATATATACTATATATACCACCATATATATACTATAAATACCACCGATCTCTATGATTTTTCAGACAACAATATATGCTATATACGTAAGCATTCGTTGAAATTTGAAGCCTCTGGCTCTTAAAATAGGGCAGTAATTACGAAAAGTTTCTTATCTGAACAATCGGTTGAGGGGGATATATACTATATATACGACCGATCTCATCAATTTTTTCAGGCAACAATATGTGCAATATACGAAAGTATATGGTGAAGTTTGAAGCTTCAATCTGTTAAATTGAGTAAGATATTACAAACATCCTCTTTTTCTGAAAAATCGGTTGTATGGAGGATATATGCTATAGGGGTCCGATCCAGCCGGTTCCGACAAAGGTCTAATCGGACACCCAAATACACCCGCTCACCAAATTTTATCAAGATATCTCAAAAATTGAGGGACTAGTTTGCATACAAACAGACAGACGGACAGACGGACATGGCTAATTCAACTCAGCTCTTCAACCTGATTGTTTCGGTATACTTAATGGTGTGTCTATCTATTTTCCATTAAGGACTTACAATTTTGGGTATCGTGACCAAGTTATTATACCATTTCATTTTCATGAAAGGTATAAAAATAGGTTGCTACTTTGTGTGAGGATGCAAAGCCTCACGTTTTTTGTGGTCTGCATGTAAAAACTATGACTACGAATCAAGTATTTCAAAAATATATGACCTAAACGTATTTTGTGTGTTTTAAATAAATAAATAAATAAATAAATAAATATTTGATGAAATTTGATGAATTTTGAAGCTTCTAGCCGTATAAAAGGGGCAAAAATGACAGTTTATATGAAGTATATAATATATATACCACCGATCTGTATGATTTTTTCAGACAACAATATATGCTATATACGTAAGCATTTGGTGAAATTTGAAGCTTATAGCTGTTAAAACGGGGCAGAAATTGCGCAAAGTTTCTTATCGGAACAATCGGTTGTATGAGATATATACTATGTATACCACCGATCTCAATGATTTTTTCAGACATCAATATATGCTATACACGTAAGCATTTGGTGAAATTTGAAGCTTCTAGCTGTTAAAATGGGCCGAAATCGCAAAAAAAAATATATATACTATATATACCATCATATATATATTATATATATCACCGATCTCTATGATTTTTTGACACAACAATATATACTATATACGTAAGCAATCGGTGAAATTTGAAGCTTATAGCTGTTAAAAAGGGGTAGAAATTGCAAAAAGTTTCTTATCTGAACAATCGGTTGAATGAGATATATACTATATATACAACCGATCTCTATGATTTTTTCAGACAACAATATATGCTATATACGTAAGCATTCGGTGAAATTTGAAGCTTCTAGCTGTTAAAATGGGGCTAAAATTGCGAAAATATATATATATATACTATATATATATACTATATATACTATATATAAATAATATATATACCACCATATATATACTATATATACCACCGATCTTTATGATTTTTTCAGACAACAATATATGCTATATACGTAAGCATTCGTTGAAATTGGAAGCCTCTAGCTCTTAAAATAGGGCAATAATTACGAAAAGTTTCTTATCTGAACAATCGGTTGTGGGGGATGGATATATACTATATATACGACCGATCTCATCAATTTTTTCAGGCAACAATATGTGCAATATACGAAAGTATATGGTGAAGTTTGAAGCTTCAATCTGTTAAATTGTGTAAGATATTACAAAAATCCTATTTTTCTGAAAAATCGGATAAACGTAACTATTTGATGAAATTTGATGAATTTTGAAGCTTCTAGCCGTAAAAAAGGGGCAAAAATGACAGTTTATATGAAGTATATAATATATATAACACCGATCTCTATGATTTTTTCAGATAACAATATATGCTATATACGTAAGCATTTGGTGAAATTTGAAGCTTCTAGCTGTTAAAACGGGGCAGAAGTTGCGCAAAGTTTCTTATCTGAACAATGTATGAGATATATATTATGTATACCACCGATCTCAATGATTTTTTCAGACATCAATATATGCTATACACGTAAGCATTTGGTGAAATTTGAAGCTTCTAGCTGTTAAAATGGGGCCGAAATCGCAAAAAAAGAATATATATATGTTACCACGGCACATATTTATATAATATAAAAAAAAACAAATATTCAGACACATAATACTCCAGACATAACAAACTGACAAAATTGCTGAAGCCGCAACACATACAAAGCAAACCGTGTGAACAGTAAGCGGTAAATGGAAACCAAATTAAAATAAACAAACTCACCTGTGGGAAGCGCGTGATCAGCAGTTTTCACTTTCATCGCGGTAAGGCAAACGTAGGTTAGATTGTAAGCATTATTATTGTGTAAAGTCAGATATAAGTTTGCATTCAATAAAGGAGCACGTCTCCCGTGTAAAAAATATTTTTTTTTAGAGTTTCCAATTTTTAAAAGTTTAACTGGCGCCCGAGCAGGGACCAGCGTGCGTAAGTAGTATTAGCCCGAAAAACAAAAAGTACGGCTACGCGTGTGTAAACTAAATGCGGCATACACTTTACAAGGACCTGGATAAAAGTAGCGGCTAGAACCCTCAGTACCGGAAAGGAAACAGGATAAATTCGAACCACTCATCAACCCCAAGGACCTTCGCTGGACCAATGTTTTTTATGTAAGAATGCAAAAAGTAACAAAAAGTGAAATCGTTTTTATGTAAAAGAAATTGCGAGATAAAAAAAAAATTATTATCGAAGATACAACTGTGAAAAGGAAAAATTCAGATAAAAAGTTTATAAAGAAGAATAATAATAAATCTTAGAAAAAAAAAAGGAAAAAGGAAACAAAAGCAAAAATAATAAGTGAAATTTCAAGAATTGACTTTGCAAATTTTTGAAAGGAAAAGATTTTTTTCAGAAAAAAGGAAACAAAAAAAGGAAGGAAAAGAAAAATTCGTATAAAAAAATTTAAAAAGAAGAATAATAAGAAATATTTGAAAAAAGGAAACAAAAAGTGAAAATTAAAGAACTATTCTTGCAAGTTTTAGAAAGGTAAAGATTTTTTTAGAAAAAAAAAAAAATATATCAAAACCGGTTTAGTAAAAATTAATTAAAAATAATAAAAACTAAAAATTTTAAGGAAATCTAATTGCTCTGTTGAGAAAAATGCGGGATACCGCGGAAGAATTGGTTAATCAATTGAATCAACTCACGTTAGAATATGGGTCTTCCAAGTATCGAAATCCCTCACAACAAGAAACCCCCTCTACCTCTAATTCCTCATTAGTAGAGACAATCGTTAAAGAAGTGATGGAGAGAATTAAAACTCGACCAATAAATGATTTTCATCAACCCGACCATAACGTGACAGTGAACGTAAATAACATTAATGAATTAGACAAAATACCAGATATGGTCAAATGCCTACACGAGTTATCGGCCTTAGGAGAGGAATCAATTAGAACCATGACAAATTCGAGATAAAGCCCTCGATACCTTCTTTCGCGGACTTAACGGAGACCTTCCTCGTCTCCTTAGCATCCGCGAACCAACCACACTACCACAGGCATTACACCTGTGTCAGAAACTTGACAATATGGCATTTCGTATGAATCATGCACATAGCATGAACAAAACATTCAACTACGCACCACCCCGCCCTCCTCGACAAAACGCAAATTATAATAACAATAGACCATTTTATCCCGAATTGACATATTCTACGACGCCTAGAACTAATTTTATACCAAGAACGCAAACATTTAATCGACAACCGAATAGATATCAACTACAAACGTATCGTCAACAACAACCATTTACTTCACCTAATAACTACAATTACCCTCAAAACAACCAAGGATTCCGTATGAATCAATTCGGCTATAACAATCAAGCGAACCATCCTAATACGAATAGGCCTAATTTACCCCCTAAACCACCTGTCCCTATGGACGTAGATCATTCTATCCACTCAAGACAGGTGAATTACCAAAACAGGCCAAATAACAATCAAAATAATTACGCACAGAAGCGTCCCCTCTCATCTCAACATATGCATCAACCCAATAAGATTCAAAGGAACTTCCATGTTGATACGGGATCAGCGAATCCAAATGAGCAACAAGTATATGACACCATTCATTTTTTAGATTAACTCCGTGTTCACTTCCTTATTACGAGTTCGTATCTAGAAGTGGAGACGCACTAGACTTTTTGATAGACACCGGGTCTAACAAAAATTATATACAATCTACAAGAATTAGGAACCCAATTCCAAACGAAGTCCCTTTTAAGGTAAAGTCGGTAGCTGGTGATATCGAAATTACACACCACACATTCATAGACATTCTAGGACCAGAGGTAGGAAAAATAAAATTCTTTATACTTCCGTCATTAAAATCATTTCACGGGATTATCGGTAATGACACATTAAAACAATTAAAAGCCAACATCCATACCGATAAAAATATTATGACCATACTTACGAATACAATCATACCTCTAAAACAACGAATATCCGAAGAAATAATAACGCGGTAATAAGCGTTCCCCATCTTTCTGAAGAACAAAAAGATAAAACAAAGGACGTAATAGCAAAATGCCCAAATTTATTTTCGGACCCAGACGAAAAACTGACGTATACTACGCTGGTCAAAGGCGAAATTAGAACAACGACAGACACCCCGGTCTACTCCAAACCGTACCCATACCCAATGGCTCTGAAAGAAGAAATAGAACGTCAAGTCGAAGAACTTCTTGCTAATGGAATAATAAGGAGATCTAAATCTCCTTACAACTCCCCGGTCTGGATAGTCAATAAGAAAACCGACGGTTCAGGCGAAAAAAAATATCGAATGGTCATCAACTACCGGAAACTTATCGCCGTAACTATCCCAGACAAATATCCAATACCCGAAATTAACGAGGTCCTGGCCAACCTCGGAAACAATAAAATATTTACCGTTATAGATCTTAAGAGCGGTTTCCATCAAATACCCCTTCGTGAATCTGATATAGAGAAAATGGCATTTTCCGTGAATAACGGAAAATACGAATTTCTCCGATTACCTTTCGGGCTTAGAAATGCCCCTTCTACGTTCCAAAGAGCATTCGATGGCATACTTCGCCAGCACATCGGAATTAGATCCTACGTCTATATTGGTGACGTTATAATATTCGGTAAAACCGAAGAGGAACCCTTAAGGAATATTAAATTAGTATTTTAAACATTCGAAGAAGCGAACATGAAGATACAACTAGATAAATGCGAGTTCGCAAAACAGGAAGTCGAATTCCTAGGATACGTCGTCACTCCCGATGGCATAAAAACCAATCCCAAGAAGGTAGAGGCCATAGCACAGTTCCCAGTGCCAAAGCACCTGAAGGAACTAAGATCATTTCTAGGTATGTCAGGCTACTACCGTCGTTTTATTAGGGACTGCTCCAAATTAGCCAAACCCTTAACTGCACTCCTTCGAGGAGAAGTCGGGAATGTTTCAAAAAATCAGTCCAGGAAGATCGAAATAAAACTCAACAAAGAAGCTTTAAATGCATTTAACAAATTAAAAACTTCACTAATATCAAGGGATATTGTCCTCGCTCACCCGAACTTTGAGAAAGATTTCGAATTGACCACTCCTCCCATTTTGCAATAGGAGCCGTCCTTTCACAAGACGGAAAGTCCATCACCTATATTTCAAGAACCTTGAGCAAGACAGAAGAGAACTATGCCGTCAATGAAAAGGAGATGCTCGCCATGGTCTCTTAATTATCTGCGCAGTTATCTGTACGGCTCTAAGAAAATTAAGATAGTGACCGACCACCAACCTCTTACGTATGCCCTGAGCCACAAAAATACGAACAGTACGATGAAAAGATGGAAAGCCATCTTGGAAGAACATAACTATGGGCTTATCTACAAGCCCGGTAAATCGAATGAGCCGCAGACGCTCTATCAAGAATACCCGCCCAAATAAATTCGCTTACACCCACTACCCATAGTGATGAGAGTTCAGGGCACAACCCAATACCCTGCACGGAGGTACCGATTAACTTGTTCAAAAACCAAATTTTTCTCGAGCTTTCAGAAACGCCATATTACCAATTCAAAATAATCTTCCCAACTGTACACCGGCATACAGTTAACGAACCATTTTTCGACGAGCAAAAAATTATAGATTTTTCAAAAGATACCTAAACCCATCCGTAATCGACGGAATCCACACCGACGAGAGGACTATGGGTATAATACAAAACGTCTATCCACAACACTTTAGCAACTATAAATGCAGATACACCCAGAAGTTGGTGGAGGACATAACTAACGAACAAGAGCAGGAAAATATTATTTTGAAAGAACATCTAAGAGCACATAGGAACGCGACCGAAAATAAAATACAGATCATAGAGAAGAGTTATTTTCCCGGGATGATGAACAAAATCAAGCGACTGATAACAAACTGCACGGTATGTAAAGAAAGCAAGTATGAAAGGCACCCTAACAACCCAAAAATAGCAGCAACCCCATTGCCAACCTTCCCAGGACACACAGTCCATATAGACATCTTTCTAACCGAAGGGAAGAGAGTTATGACTGCACTGGATAAGTTCTCGAAATATGCAGTAACAAGAATGCTAAATAGCGGGGCCATAGAGGATGTAAGGAGACCCTTAAGGGATATAATATTTTCCTTCGGCGTCCCGAAGATAATAGTGATCGATAATGAACCATCGTTAAATTCCATTTCAATGAAGTTTATGATGAAAGACGAATTAGGCATCAAAGTTTATACTACTCCCCCATATAAAAGCCAGGCTAACGGCCAAGTGGAAAGATTCCACTCCACTCTAATTGAGATAATGCGCTGTGTGAAAGATAATGGGGACATCGAAACTTTGAGGAACTTTTAGAAAGAGCAGTATCCGAGTACAATCATACCATTCACTCAGTTACACATAAAAGACCGGTCGACATATTCTTCGGAAGAAATACGAACTTCACGCCCGAAGATATAGAAAAAACAAGATACGAGAATTTGCAAAAGTTAACACAAAAACAAAATAAGGATATTGAATTCCATAATAAAGGTAAACAAACGCTCAAATCCTACTTGCCAGGACAAGTCATATTTGTAAAAAAAAATAGGAGGTTAGGAACAAAACTAAGCAAATTATATAGCAGGGAAATAGTTAAAGAAGACAGGAACAGCACGGTAGTGACCGAGAGTGGACAAATCTTCCATAAAAAAAGGATACGGAATTAACTTCTACAACAAAATTTTCTTTTTTCAGATTCTTTTTACCACTATGCCTCGCAGAGGTACAGATATTAGACTATTCGAACTCCCAATTAATCACAATAGAAAAAGGAACGGCTAGACTACAGACAGGACAATTTAGGATAATACACGAAATAAACATCGACAAATATACAGAAATTCTGGAACATATAGAAACAACGACAAAAGCAGAAAAATTCTACAGAAATCCCAATTACCCTTTTATATCCCTCCTAATATCCCAAGTGAAGGCCCATATTAATAATCTTACTTACATACTTAATTGGCGCTTAACTGTCTAAACTAATAATCTAAGGATAGAAAAAAGATCAAAAAGGTCACTCAATTTTTTTGGGCAGTGCATGGAAATGGATTGCGGGAAGTCCAGACCATGAGGACCATGAAATAGTTCGGAACAAAGTAAATAACGTTTTAGAAAACAACAACAATCAAGTCCTCATTAATAAACTTACAGTAGAAAAAGTTAATGAAATCACAAATATTACAAACCATATTATGAAGCACATGCAAAACGACAAGAGTAAAGAAATAGAGGCATTTTTTGAATTAAAATACAAGATAGAAATTATGAAAGAGGAAGTCGTGAACATCGCTTACGCGATACATTGGGCAAAGGCCAATATAGTAAATTCATATATTTTGTCAACCGAAGAAATTGATATTGCTAAAAAAATCTTTGATAAGGATAATATCCCATTCATAAGTTTATACGAAGCGCTAGAATTTTCGGAAATTAAAATAGCGACCAATGGCAAGACAATCATCTATATTATAAGTTTACCAACAACAGAGAATCAAATTTGCCAAACTATCGATATCAGAGCAGTAAAGAAAGACAATAAAATTAATGCAAAAAAACTATGTATGGAATAAAAAGAAATTGTAAACAATATAACGCACTACAAATATGCTCGAAAGACGATTTGCTAGATTTAAGTAATGATTATTGTATTAGTAATCTTTTAACGAGCCGTTTGCCAAATTGCACCGTCACAAACAGTCAGCACATTCCAGACTTTGAGGAGCTGTCACCTGGAGTTATATTCCTAAACGACTTCAGGGGCTATGTCCTAATAAACGAAGATTCTACAACTCTAAACGGAACCTTTGTCATTCACTTTAATAACGCTACAATCCAAATTAAAGGGAAGAAATTTTTCAATGCGGAAAAATCAACAAAAAACCCCTACCTGCGATACTCCAACCAATATCACTATCAAACAGAAACGAAGAAATACTTTCTCTAGAAATGTTAAAACAGCTAAACATCAACAATACAAAAGAGATTAGCATCACAGAATCGTCATACCGGCTTAAATATGCCACAAACATCAGCCTTATGATCATATTTGTAATCGTCACCATATTTTTAACCAAATTAGTCCTGTTAACCAGAGAAAGCAAAGAAGCACGGTCCATCGACTTAACGGAAGATGCAGTCAAAGGGCTTAATAAAACTTTTAACAAAACTCCAATCGAGGACGCTTGAATCTTAGGGGGGTTTGTTACCACGGCACATATTTTTATAATATAAAAAAAAAACAAATATTCAGACACATAATACTCCAGACATAACAAACTGACAAAATTGCTGAAGCCGCAACACATACAAAGCAAACCGTGTGAACAGTAAGCGGTAAATGGAAACCAAATTAAAATAAACACCTGTGGGAAGCGCGTGATCAGCAGTTTTCACTTTCATCGCGGTAAGGCAAACGTAGGTTAGATTGTAAGCATTATTATTGTGTAAAGTCAGATATAAGTTTGCATTCGATAAAGTAGCACGTCTCCCGTGTAAAAAATATATTTTTTTAGAGTTTCCAATTTTTAATAGTTTAACTTATATACTATATATATATTATATATATCACCGATCTCTATGATTTTTTGACCAACAATATATACTATATACGTAAGCAATCGGTGAAATTTGAAGTTTATAGCTGTTAAAATGGGGTAGAAATTGCGAAAAGTTTCTTATCTGAACAATCGGTTGAATGAGATATAACTATATATACAACCGATCTCTACGATTTTTTCAGACAACAATATATGCTACATACGTAAGCATTCGGTGAAATTTGAAGCTTCTAGCTGTTAAAATGGGGCTAAAATTGCGAAAATATATGTATATACTATATATACCACCATATATTTACTATATATACCACCATATATATACTATATATACCACCGATCTTTATGATTTTTTCAGACAACAATATATGCTATATACGTAAGCATTCGTTGAAATTTGAAGCCTCTAGGGCAGTAATTACGAAAAGTTTATTATCTGAACAATCGGTTGTGGGGGATATATACTATATATACGACCGATGTCATCAATTTTCTCAGGCAACAATATGTGCAATATACGAAAGTATATGGTGAAGTTTGAAGCTTCAATCTGTTAAATTGAGTAAGATATTACAAAAATCCTCTTTTTCTGAAAAAGCGGTTGTATGGAGGATATATGCTATAGGGGTCCGGTCCGGCCGGTTCCGAAAAATGTCTAATCGGACACCCAAATACACCCGCTCACCAAATTTTATCAAGATATCTCAAAAATTGAGGGACTAGTTTGCATACAAACAGACAGACGGACAGACGGACATGGCTAAATCAACTCAGCTCTTCAACCTGATTATTTCGGTATACTTAATGGTGGGTCTATCTATTTTCCTTTAAGGACTGACAATTTTAGGTTTCGTGACGAAATTAATATACCATTTCATTTTGATGAAAGGCATAAAAATAGGTAGGTACTTTGTGTGAGGATGCAAAGCTTCACGTTTTTTGTGGTCTGCATGTAAAAACTATGACTACGAATCACGTATTTCAACAATATATGACGTAAACGTAACTATTTGAGGAAATTTGATGAATTTTGAAGCTTCTAGCCGTAAAAAGGGGCAAAAAAAATACAGTTTATATGGGGTAAATAATATATATACCACCGATCTCTATGATTTTTTCAGACAACAATATGTGCTATATACGTAAGCATTTGGTGAAATTTGAAGCTTCTAGCCTTTAAAATGGGGCAGAAATTGCGCAAATTTTCTTATCTGAACAATCGGTTGTATGAGATATATACTATATATATCACCGATCTCAATGATTTTTTCAGACAACAATATATGCTATACACGTAAGCATTTGGTGAAATTTGAAGCTTCTAGCTGTTAAAATGGGGAAGAAATTGCGCAAAGTTTCTTATCTGAACAATCGGTTGTATGAGATATATACTATATACATCACCGATCTCAATGATTTTTTCAGACAACAATATATGCTATACACGTAAGCATTTGGTGAAATTTGAAGCTTCTAGCTGTTAAAATGGGGAAGAAATTGCGCAAAATTTCTTATCTCAACAATCGGTTGTATGAGATATATACTATATATACCATCGGTCTCTATGATTTTTTCAGACAACAGTATATGCTATACACGTAAACGTTTGGTGAAATTGGAACATATCTAAACGATTTTTAAGATAAATATAAAATAAAAAATAGGTAGGTACTTTTTGTGAGGATGAAAAGCTTCACGTTTTTTATGGTCTGCATGTAAAAGCTATGACTACGAATCACGTATTTCAAAAATATATGACGTAAACGAAACTATTTGAGGAAATTTGATGAATTTTGAAGCTTCTAGCCGTAAAAAAGGGGCAACCAAATACAGTTTAAATGGGGTATATAATATATATACCACCGATCTCTATGACTTTTTTAGACAACAATATATGCTATATACGTAAGCATTTGGTGAAATTTGAAGCTTCTAGCTGTTAAAATGGCGCAGAAATTGCGCAAAGTTTCTTATCTGAACAATCGGTTGTATGAGATATATACTATATATACCACCGGTCTCTATGATTTTTTCAGACAACAGTATATGCTATACACGTAAACATTTGGTGAAATTGGAACATATCTAAACGATTTTTAAGATAAATATAAAATAAAAAATAGGTAGGTACTTTGTGTGAGGATGCAAAGCTTCACGTTTTTTGTGGTCTGCATGTAAAAACTATGGCTGCGAATCACGTATTTCAAAAATATATGACCTAAACGTAACTATTTGATGAAATTTTATGAATTTTGAAGCTTCTAGCCGTAAAAAAGGGGCAAAAATGACAGTTTCTATGAAGTATATAATATATATACCACCGATCTCTATGATTTTTTCAGACAACAATATATGCTATATACGTAAGCATTTTGTGAAATTTGAAGCTTCTAGCTGTTAAAATGGCGCAGAAATTGCGCAAAGTTTCTTATCTGAACAATCGGTTGTATGAGATATATACTATGTATACCACCGATCTCAATGATTTTTTCAGACATCAGTATATGCTATACACGTAAGCATTTTGTGAAATTTGAAGCTTCTAGATGTTAAAATGGGGCCGAAATCGCAAAAAAAAAAAAAATATTATTTGTTTTCGCAAAAATTACTTTTGGAGGGGTTTGGCCCGTTATCTCATGCACTGCTGATCGGTAAGCCATCAAGAATAATGGTATGCGGGTATACCGCTCTTTATGGTACTTGTCTACTACTTTCCTTAAGTGCTCGTCCAATGTTCTATTGAATCGTTCTACCATACCATCGGATTGAGGATGCAATGCAGTTGTCCGTGTTTTTCGAATGCCCAATGATTTCCACATTTCCTGGAACACAGCTGATTCGAAATTCCTGCCTTGGTCAGAATGTAACTCCATTGGCACACCATACCTTGCAACGCAATTGTTTATAAACACTCCTGCTACCGTTTCCGCTTCTTGATTTGGGATTGGGTATACCTCTGGCCATTTGCTGAAACAATCCATAACTACCAGTACATATTTGTTTCCGCCGTTGCTAGTAGGAAATGGACCGGCGACATCCATAGCGATCCTTTCAAATGGCGCACCTGAGTTATATTGCTTCATCTGGCCATGGCTTCGGGTTCTGGGCCCTTTCGCTCTGCTGCTAACCTCGCAGTTCGCAATCCACTCAGTGACCGACTGACGGCAACCAACCCAATAGAATCTCTGTTTAATCTTCTCAAGCGTCTTCGTGATTCCAAGATGACCTCCGCTTGGACCATTATGCAGCTCGCTGAGCACGTCAGGAATCCTCTTTCTGGAAACAACTATCAGTTTCTTCTTGCATTTACCATCCTCACTCTCCCATACTCGATGAAGGCAACCGTATATCAATTCTAAACTGCTCCACTGTGCCCAATATGACTTCGCAATGGGACTCTCTGCTGACATCTCTCCTCTGTTTGGTCTTTCGTTTCGTTCGAGCCCTTGCATAACACGTGACAGATCTGTATCTTCTAGCTGACACTTTCTTAGCTGTTCCTTGTCCCATTCATCTGTAAATGATATAGTAATTAGCCGGACATCTATAATGTCTTCTTTAGCCTCGGCTTTTGAACGCATTCCAAACTACATGGTCTTCGTGACATTGCATCGGCATTTCCATGGGTACTACCTTTTCGATGCTCAATGGAAAAGTCATAGCTTTGTAGTCGCTCGATCCACCGTGCCAATTGTGCTTCCGGATTACGGAACTGCAGAAGCCATTTTAAAGCTGCGTGATCGGTCCTGACACGAAATCGCTGGCCGTAGAGGTATTTGTGAAAATGTTTAATGCACTCTACCAATGCCAACAGCTCTCTCCGCGTAACGCAGTAGTTCCTCTCTGGTTTTCCAATCGAACGGCTGTAATATGCAACTACCTTCTCCTGTCCATCGACCAGTTGTTATAAAATGCCTCCTATAGCATATCCGCTCGCATCTGTATCTAGAATAAACGTTGCTCCTGGAATCGGATATGCCTACATTGGGGCAGTGCACAAACGCTCTTTCAATGTTTGGAAAGCTACTTCTTGCTCCTTCTTCCATTCAAAAGCTTTATTTTTTCTTGTTAGCTCGTGGAGACTATGGGCTACGCTGGCAAAATTTGGTACAAATCGGCGGTAATATGTGTACAGCCCAAGGAAACTTCTCAATTCATGCAGATTCTGTGGTCTTGGCCAATCCTTTACTGCCCCTATCTTTTCATTCGCTGTACGGATACCTTCTGTCGTTACCTTGTGACCCAAATAATTTATTTCCTTTTTAAACAGCGCACACTTTTTGGGACTTAACTTCAGACCAGCGTCAGCTATTCTCTGGAAAACTTCATCTAAGTTTTCAAGATGTTCATCAAAGTTCTTGCCCAATACGATGATGTCGTCCAGGTACACCAAGCATGTTTTCCAATGTAGTCCTTTCAATACCTGATCCATGAGTCTCTCGAAAGTAGCTGGTGCATTACATAGTCCAAAGGGCATTACTGTAAATTGCCAAAGACCATCTCCGACGCTGAAGGCTGTTTTCTCTTTGCCTTCCTCCTTCACCTCCACTTTCCAGTAGCCGCTTTTCAAGTCCAGTGTGGAAAATCATTTCGTACCAGAGAGCGAGTCCAGAGTGTCGTCAATTCTTGGCAATGGGTAGCTATCCTTTTTCGTAACGTCATTCAACTTCCGGTAGTCCACGCAAAACCTCATTTTTTTATCCTTCTTCTTTACAAGTACTACCGGTGAGCTCCAGGGACTAGCTGATGGTTCGATGACGCCGCTGTCGCTCATTTCTTGTATAATTTGACTCACAACTTGCCGCTTCGCCAGTGGAACACTACGTGGTGCTTGACGTATCGGCCTCGCGTCTCCAGTGTCAATTTGATGTTCACAACATTGGTGCGGCCTGGTTTGGAACCATCCTGGTCAAATATGTTTGCGTACTTTAGGAGCAGTTGCTTTGCCTTACTCTGATAATCTTCCTCTAGCCCCTCCGTCCATGCCGTGATGTCATTTGAAATATCAGTATTACTAGATGAAACGTGTTCCTGGAGCTGTTCACAGTTAATAATTACTTCAGCCTCTTGGCATCTTCCCAAAATAGCTCCTTTGGTCAGTTTGAGTGGTGACTTGAACTCGTTGAGTACTCTTACAGGAATACGTCTATCTTGTTTTGTCATAGTCAGGGTTTTTCCTACAAGTATGTTCGGTGCTGATTTGTTTGCTGCTTCGACAACCCACAATTTGTTTGTCCCATAATCTCCATCAACCTTTGCCTAGATGACTGCTTCGGATTTTGGTGGTATTTGCTGACTCCCTTCCACCAGCACTCGTTTACTGCTGTAGCCTCTCTCGTAGCCGAAATTAAGTGGTACATCCATGTTCTCATATCGCATCGTCTTGCTTTGCATGTCGATTTTGATACCCTGGTCGATTAAGAAGTCCATTCCAATTATGATTTCATGAACAATCTCTGCCACTATAAAATTGTGTACTACCGTGACGTTCCCAATTGCGACTTCACATGATATTGCTCCATGCAATGGTCTTATCTTCTTGTTGACTAAATCCGCTCGAACAATGGAATGGGATGCACCCGTATATACAGTCAGTAAACGTTCCTTTCCATCCACATGTCCTCCAACAGTAAGATTGCTTGACCATTTCCAATTTGTGAGATAGAGATTATGGGGCATTCAATTGAGGGAGCCAGCTGTCGCCCCTTGCGGCTGACTCGCTTTAGTTTAACGATTGAGTGGACTTGGAGATTTGCTCATCTCCTTCAGCTCTGCGTTTACGACCACCCACATTGTTGGAACTGTTAGGGTTGGTATTGCAATAACGCGCAATATGCCCTGGGTTTCCGCACTTGAAACATTTCATAACTCCAGAGTTTTTCTGTTGTGATCCCTTCAGTGCTTCCAAAATTGTGTCCACCCAATCTGGCCTTTCTACTTCCACACCATGGGCTTTGTACGCTGGCTTACTCAAAAGTGAAGTTGTTTCCTGAGTCAGTGCATAAGATACCGTTTCAGCAAATGTTTGCTTTGGGCTTGCGTATGTAGCTCGCTTTGTTTCGACGTCCCGTATGCCGTTTATGAAGCTCTGAATCTTTACCCTCTCGGTGTACTCCACGGGTGCAGCCGCATTTGCCAAATGTGCCAACCTTTCAACATCCGAAGCAAACTTCTGCAAAGTCTCATTCGCTCTTTGGTGATGGTTTTGCAACTCAATTTGGAATATATGTTTTCTATGCTCGCTTCCATAACGTCTCTCGACAGCGGCCATCAATGATTCATAGCTGTTCTGTTCGTACTCTGGAATAGTCTGTAAGATTTCGGCAGCTGGTCCTTTCAATGCTACGAAGAGTGCAGCAACTTTATCTTCAGCATTCCAGTTGTTCACTGTTGCGGTCTTCTCAAACTGTAGCTTAAAGACCTGGAAAGGAACAGACCCGTCAAAGGATGGTGTTTTTACCTTTGGATTACTCGCTGAAACAGCTGGGCGATTTAGTTGTAACTGCTCCATACGACCCTTCAAATCATCGACTTCTGCCTGAAATTGAGCGATTTTTACATCCTGCGCTTCCAGCTTTGATGTTACCCTTGCTTCCTGTGCTTCTAACTGTGAATACATTTGTGCCACCTGCAATGATAAACGCTCCTCTTGTTCTTCCATCTTGGATGTTATGCGTGTCTCCTGCGATTCCAGTTGGGATGCCATATTGGATGTAATCTGTGTCGAAATTTCTGAAATGCGCGTTTCTTGTGCTTCAATCTTCGATGATATTCGTGTCTCTTGGGATTCCATATGTGATGACATATACGTTTTCTGTTCTTCTAGTTGAGATGACATTGTCGATGTTTGAGCAGATATTGCAGCCAAAATCATGTTCAAGTCTGTGCTCGTAACTGTCTGCGATGTTTCGTTTTTCTCTTCAATTTTGTTGTTGTCTCGTCCCCATCAGGATAAAACACATACTCGTCCAAATCAATTCCTTCTGCTTCCATTGCCTCTTGTTTGCCGCGCCTGAAGTTCGAGTTTAACGCCGCTTGTATTCCATCCACGGCTCTCCAACTCCTTCTTCAGTTGCTGGATCTTCAATTCACTGAACTTTGCCATGTCCTTGTTATCCTCTGGAATTTATTCAACAATTCCTCTTCTGACACCAATTGTAACGAATTTACTTGCAAATCCTCTTATTTGCCCTTTTTCTAAGTTCGTATCACTAAACTGTTGAATAAATAACTCCAATATTGAATATTGGAAAAATTGCCTTTATTAAAGTACTTCACAACAACACTTATACCTTGCAACTAGCTGGCTTAATAACCAAACTGATAGCTTAAATGAAACTGACTTTCAAAATAATACTGCTATGGCTCGCTAGACAGCGTCTTAATCGATACTGCTTGATAGCTCAAATCAAACTGAATTCCAGCGCCTCTACATTTGCTGCCTTTTATACTCTCTGATTTCAACGTTCGCATCTTCTAGGCGCTTCCAGAATCTACTAGTTGCCATCAGCTCTCAAACTTCTCAGCTGTAACTACAATTGCACGATTTTATAGCTTCTCTCATTGCATATTTTCAGGAGTATCTCAGATATATGCATGTGTTTGTGCATTGATTCTCCGCTGCTCGTATACGTACATGGTACATATGTGTAGACGCAATTATTTTTCGTTTATGTAGATACATAATGACTGAATTATTGATGTGAATTCGCGTCACTGCTTAGCATCGGCTTAGAGATAGCAGAATCCCTTAGTTTTGCTAATATTCGTAACAATATACTATATATACCACCATATATATACTATATATACCACCGATCTTTATGATTTTTTCAGACAACAATATATGCTATATACGTAAGCATTCGTTGAAATTTGAAGCCTCTAGCTCTTAAAATAGGGCAGTAATTACGAAAAGTTTCTTATCTGAATAATCGGTTGTGGGGGATATATACTATATATACGACCGATCTCATAAATTTTTTCAGGCAACAATATGTGCAATATACGAAAGTATATGGTGAAGTTTGAAGCTTCAATCTGTTAAATTGAGTAAGATATTACAAAAATCTTCTTTTGTTAAGTTTTACGCTTGTAGCTCAATGAGAACTTACATAAAAATCAATCTCAAAATTCCATCCGTTCCGTTTGATTTTTCTAGCGAAACTTTTTGTATTGTGTCATCGGCTGTCATCGACCTCTCAATTAAACTCTAAATTTTTAGCCTCGAGCTCATCGAGAAGTTAAATAAAACCCGGTTTCAGTTTTCCAAATTATTATCTATTTTTTTCGGTCCGTGCGCCACCTAACGGAATTTTTTTCTCCTTTTCTTAAATTTTCTCGGCGTCTTATCCTATCTGTGAAGTTTTACAGTTGTAGCTCAATGAGAACTTACATAAAAATCAATCCCAAAACTCCCTCCGTTTCGTACGATTTTTCCCGTGCGCCCCTAGCGAATCTTTTTGTATCGTGTCATCGGCTGTCATCGACCTCTGAATTAAGCTTGAAATTTCAAGTCTCTAGCTCATCGAGGATTTACTTAAAAGCTGGTTTGAAAATTTTCGAATTCTTATCTAATTATTTCGATCCGTGCGCCACTTAGTGGATTTTTTTATCCTTTTGTTGCATTGTCACGGTGTTCTAACCTATGTGTAAAGTTTCACGTTTGTAGCTCAATGAGATGTTACTTAAAAATCGATTGCAAGATTTGTATGAAAAGCGGACAAACATTCAACCCACCTAATATAAAGGCAGAAAAAAGAATTTTATGGTGTCTTATTATAAGTCCGAGCAATTTTATATGTGCAACAAAACTTATAATAAGGTTATACTACGGTACACCAATCCATATTCATCCTCGTTATTATAACAGCTTATGTTAGCCTGATTTTGGTGGGCTATATAAGCCTTATATAAAAGGTCCTAATACAGCAAGTAGTTTCTTCTAAAAAGGCCTAATGTAAGTAATCCTTTTTTTGTTGGTCCAAAAGCCTTATAATAAGTTGTTAGTTGTTATATTGCACTTTATGGCTTATAATAGTTCCTAATACCTATATGACACTACTTCATTTTTCCTTGGATTCCAAGCTCAAAAGACTGAAAGAACTTTATCGGAAAGTCAAATTACAAAAACAAGTTCGAACATGTTTTTGTTTATGTTTTAAATTTTATTTTTTCATTAACATTTTTCACAACAAACACAATGCAAATAACAGAGAAAAAACATTTCGGGCTCAGGTGGGTCACTTATTTCACACGAAAGTTCATTTTAGTTTAGTTTTAAGCACGAATTTTTTAAACTAAAAACATATTTTTGATTTTTCGGAAAAAATTAAGAAAAAACAACCGAATGTCAAAGAATCCTAACGAAATACAAACTGACTCGTTTGTTTTTAGCAAACTAAATTGTGTTTTTCTTGTATTTTCTTTGTTTTTTGGAATATAGCTTACACACTTACACCAGCACTGAAGCCATATTAGGAGGGAGTGCGACATAAAATTGAAGAAAAAATACAAGAAAAAATACACGAAAATGAATTATTTCATATAGGTATTACGTAAGTTTTACTTTATATGAGCTATAAAGCTTACGCACAAAGGTATCTTTGAAATAAATAGTATGCCTGCTGACATAAGTACAAAAAAACAGGGAGTTATCCCATTCATGTGAATGCGATTTGCAACGGGTCAGACCATCGTTTTACGCAGCATATATGTATGATTGCATAGCTCTTTTGTCTACATATGGACTTCGAAACCCAAAATTAAATTTCGCTCGGACCCGGTTTCGAAGCAGATGAAACAGTCATAGGGCCAATTTCACCAACTCGACTTGGGCTAAAACTTAGTTGCAACTTAAATTAGCCCAGATTTCAGGATAAGTTTTTTTTTCGGTTTCACCAACTTAGCTACTAAACTCATTTGACATACAAAACCCCTATCAGCTGTTTTATACATAGTGGTATTTTAGGATACGTTTTAATTACACGCCACCCAGTGAATTAGCACAATTGCAGGGTTGCTATATTTGCATAATGAAATAAGTATCAATGCTGCCATTTAATTCGACTCAAAATTTGTACTACAGCAACACTGTTGAAAGTCGAGTATAAGCCAGCTAACAGGTAAGCTAATTTGTGACTCAGCTAAACATTGGTGGCGAAGCAGAAAAATTAAAAATATGACTTAACTAAGTTAAGTCGAGTTGGTGAAATCGGCCCATAGAATCGAGTGGCAAACACACGAAACGAAAATAATATTAGGTTGATGTTGCCTTAATAAAGTTACTACGCCTCGATTTCTGCCTACCATAATGCCAACATTATCTCATCCTTAGCCCCTCAATTTTTTTAAATACATTCAATGCTCTTAAAATTTAATCTACATAAAACTGTTTATCTAGATTTTTTAAAATTTTGAAAAAAGCTAAAAAGAGCTAAACAATTTCTAAAAAAAAGCAGAAAGCTAAATCGCAACTTTTCAAGCTAAAGGGAGAAAAGAAGCTACATCTATTGCAAGCAAATCATAACATTTTTCGCAATTAAAAACTGCAATATAACAATAGAATACGACACAAAATAAATTAGCAAGTATTTTTGTTTTATAGGGAGAATGTGAAATTTTGTATGTGAATGGGCAAGGCGAAAAAAACTTCAATTACCAAGTCCGAAGTTTCTTCATATTTATAAACGCAACATCTTGGTTGATTGTGGCGATGTTACTGGAATGCATAAGCTTGTGTTGAACGCATCTATATGAAAAATGTCATTGTGCCGCGGCCTTAATTGATTTTGCTTTGGTGCTCGATACGCGTTCATGTATACTAACACATTCTCAATTTCGTAACCGTGTATATGTAGTGGGACTAATTGTACCCATTTATACCCGAACGGGAACGATAGGACCAATCCCCTTTGTACCATATGGAAGCGAAGATTAATCTCTTTTCCCATCAAAAAGTTTTAGTTTTCGTATGGTACGAGGTTATGTACGTTTTAAACGCAATACTAAGGCTTGCAAAAAATTGTTAGATACATACATATATGTAAAAAAAATATTAAGTCGCCAATTCATTCCAAGAGATATGGGTCGACGATAATGGAACATATGGTCCAAGTCATTTAGATTTGGTATAGGGCTCCGCATTTTTCTTAAATTATTCGAATCAATCACCTATAATCTTTATGATATAACTCACTTCGTTGCCGATTTTTTTTATGTGAGCATAGATTTGTACGTAGATTTCACCCTGACTAATCCCAAAAGGGACAAGGCAGGCAAAAGAGATCAATCGGAGACCGCTCTCCTTAGGGACTAGTCGCACTAATTTTTGCAGGGAAGACTTAACTTTAAGGCCCGGTGTTTCAATAGTTGGTTAAGCTAAGCTTAAATTAAGTTTGCTTAAACTCTAATCAAATTTAAACTCCAGTTAAACTACTGAGCAGTTTTTCAGTCACAGTTTAAGGCCGCCTTTGGGGTAGCTTTTTTGGGCGAAACATTGGTTTTTTATTATCAAGATAATTTGTAGATACGCTAACAGCTGGATTTTGTTTACCCAAAAAGCATGGCAAAAAAATTCTCCAGCGAATTATATCTAGTTCCGAAGGTGATATCCAACATCATTATTTAATTATTCTTAAATCAGATAGTTCTCTAGTTGATATCCAAAACTTATTTACCGTCATTCTTAAATTATTTTCCGACCTCTGAGAGATTTTGAGAGATATACAGTTCTCAAATGAATATTCAACACATTTCTCCAGTTGTTATCCTACATTGGATATCGAGATGTGGTGGAGTTAAAAACGAAATCTCCTATCAGGCACCACCAAAACCAACAGCTGTTTATTGAGAGATAGTAGTAATGAAGCGTAATTAAACAAAAAAAATTTTATATATTTTATTTTGGTGAAAATACTGTAGTGTGGAATCTTACATTTGAGTCCAGTTAGAGAACCACAAGTTGGGAATTACATTTTTTTACTTAAATAATATCATTTTTTGTTTTATAAAAAATGTCCTCTTTGATGAGTACGCTATGGTTCTCGAGTCGAGCCACTGTTTCGAAAGAACTCTTGAGATTTTAGAAGTATGCCTAGTTATCAACATGGGATCTAATGGTACTCAAGCCCAAATGCATTTTGGGTATATTCGACGCCATTTCGAATGAACGGAAATAACTGATAGGTTAATTAGAGTTTAACCCAGCCAGATCGGCCACTTAAGCTCAGCTTAAACTTCAGTTAAAGTAGACTGAAAAACTCCAGAATAAGGTTAAGCGTAGTTTAACTGACAAACTGAGTTGAACTTGTACTGAAAAATCGGGACTAAAAGTGATACAGATGATTGCGCGCATATTTACAAATATTTGTTAACGAATAGTCAGTATCAAACTCCGCGTCACATAGGGAGGGAGGACGTGAAATAAAATGTATGTACTTTTGTAGGATCAATGTTTATGTTTGAATTAATTTGTTAATTGGTTTTAATGTTGTTATAAGTTTCAGCCCTGAAGACGATTACCGTGGAGTAACCGAAATATATTGGAATCGAAAAAACAAATTATTTTTATTTTATTGTGAAAATCTGACCTCGAGCATAACAACATTAAGTTATAAATTCAAAGTTCGCCAAAAATCTCAAATAAGTCTTATGTGGTATTTTTGGTAGTTCTTTACTTTTGCTGACAACTGCCAAAATTCGTCCAAAAATATCGGGAGAGGTGACAATCAATGCGTCTTGAATTTATAATTCAAAATTCGAAGGCGGAAAAAAATTAGCTCGTTCAAAAGATATTAACGAAAAACTACTCCGGGACCTCCCGGAACCGAGGGTATGATCCATGATATTTTTGCGTAGAACAGTTTCAGCACTACAATAAGTTGTATGTTGTATTAAAATACATCCGTATTAAGAACCATCAATAAAAATCTTTAAATAATCTAAATCCATGCAACCTCTAATCTTCTTATAAATACTTACCATTTTAAATTGTTTTGTGCATTGTGTTAGCATCTGGTACGAATTTGGTGTATACATTTGATAAAAACGTTTACTTATTTCGAGTATCCTGCGAAGACTGACTTATTTAAAGGTTAGGTTGGGTTGAACTGGCCGGTCCATCAGGACGTCACATAGACTGATTGAGTCCGTAGTGTTACCACAAGTTTGTTTTAACGACCAAACTGAAAAACCTTATCAAAACCAGGACCTATGTTATAAAATAACTCCGTCCTCTTGGCAAATACTAGAACCTTCCTAGGACTTAAGCCACTTGCTGCTTCTAGATCTCATAGCTGTATCACTCCTAATAGCAGGAGTCTTAGCCTGGCAGGTGCAGGGAACGAGCACAGAACATGCTCGATCGTTTCCTCCTCCAACCCGCACTTCCTTACATCTTATATCACTGACCAAGCCTAATTTAAAGGCAGGTGACGCCAGAACGCAGTGTCCAGTCAGAATACCCGTCATGAGTCTACAGTCCTCTCTTTTTAATGATAGAAGCAACTTTGTTAGTCTAAGGTTGTAAGACCTACACATAATCTTCGACACTTTACAGCCCCGCGCTTGAACCCACGCCTTTGCCGCTTGGTCGATCATGTGCACCTCTCGCCTTCGCTTAATCTCGTCCAGTCTAATTGGGATGTCTACCGAGCAAGCTTCAAGGGATGCGCCCTTTTTAGCTAGTTCGTTCGCCTTTTCATTCCCATATATTCCCATATGCCATGGGACCCAATATTTAAAACTAACATAACTTAGTTCTAACCCTAACTTTCCCGTTGACGCTGCCGCGATCGCTGTTGTTGTTGTTGTCGCTGTTGTTGTTGTTGTTGTTGTTATAGCAATGCTCGCCCCACCTAATAGCCGCGACCGATCACAAATTGTCATCAATATTCTCTAACGGGAGTCCAAGGAAACTTGCCGTTTCAACAGGGGTGGACCATAAGGAAAGGGGTGTTAGAGGCGTTGGTTCCACATTACAATTAAAGAGATGACTGGTGTCATGTGGGCACACATTGCAAGCGGGGCATATATTTTGTATGTCGCGGTAGATTCTGGATAGGTAAGAGTTTAACCTGTTACAGTATCCAGAACGAAGTTGAGCAAGAGTGACACGCGTTTCCCTGGGGAGTATGCGTTCCTCTTCCGCGAGTTCTGGATATTTTTCTTCAAGTACTGGATTCACCGGGCAATAACATAATAGGTCCGACGCCTGTTTATGGAGTTCACCAAGGACCTGCTTGTGTTTTTTCGCTTCATACGGCTGGGTTCTCAGGTGCCGTATTTCCTCAAAATGCTTACGGAAATGACTCCTTAGGCCCCTAGGCGGTGCTGGTTCGTCAATCAGATGTCTGTTGGGATGCCCAGGTTTCTGGGTATTCAACAGAAACTGTTTGGTCAGCATCTCATTTCTCTCCCTGATGGGGAGTATTCTCGCCTCATTATGCAGATGGTGTTCTGGGGACATAAGAAGACAGCCCGTGGCGATTCTGAGAGCAGTATTTTGGCAGGCCTGTAGTTTCTTCCAGTAGGTAGCTTTTAGGCTTGGCGACCATATGGGTGACGCGTAGCACGTAATCGGCTGGCTAATTGCTTTGTATGTGGTCATGAGCGTTTCTTTATCTTTTCCCCAGGTACTGCCAGCAAGGGATTTGAGGATTTTATTACGGCTCTGAATTCTCGGAACAATTGCGGTTGCGTGCGCACCAAAATGTAGATCCTGATCAAACGTCACACCCAAGATTTTGGAGTGTAGGACAGTCGGTAGCGTAGTGCCATCGATGTGGATGTTCAATATGGTCGACATTTGGGGCGTCCATGTTGTAAATAAGGTCGCGGAAGATTTAGTCGGTGACAATGCCAGGTTTCGCGAGGCGAAAAAACTGGAGAGATCAGGGAGATAGCCGTTTATTTTATTGCATAGCTCATCGATCTCTGGGCCTGGGCCTGTGGCCATTATTGTGCAGTCATCGGCGTAGGAAACGATTGTGACTCCTTCCGGTGGTGAAGGTAGCTTAGATATGTAGAAATTAAACGAAAGTGGGGATAGGACACCACCCTGTGGCACCCCTTGTTTAATTCTCCTTGGTTTTGATGTTTCGTTTCTGAATTGCACCGATGCCTGCCGACCACCCAGATAATTTGCGGTCCACCTTTTAAGACATGGGGGAAGGGTAGTCCCTTCCAGGTCTTGCAGTAATGAGCCATGGTTGACCGTATCAAAGGCTTTTGATAGGTCTAGCGCTACGAGTACTGTTCTATGGTGGTGGTATTGATTCAAACCGCAAATTATCTGGGTGCTAATGACATTTAGCGCGGAGGTAGTGCTATAGAGTTTTCTGAAGCCATGCTGATGAGGGGCTATCTGCAAATGTGCTTGGAAATAAGGGAGCAAAATGGCTTCAAGCGTCTTTTCCACTGGCGATAGGAGAGATATCGGACGATATGACTCACCTACGTTAGCTGGTTTCCCAGGCTTTAGTAGCGCGACCGCCTTGGCCATTTTCCATTTCTCGGGTATGGCAAAGGTGGAGAGAGACAGGTTGAAGACATGCGCTAAATATTTGAAACCCTCTTTCCCTAGGTTTTTAAGCATCGGCATGGCTATGCCGTCTGGGCCCACTGCTTTGGATGGTTTAGCGCGACCAATGGCGTCCTCAACCTCTCTAGCGGTGATGGTGATTGGTGATGCGCTGAATTTGTGTTTATGTGCGTGTCTATTGGCTCTCCGTCTATCTTTGTCGACCGTAGGATGCATTATATATTGTCGGCAGAAAGCGCTCGCGCATTTTTCCGCATCCGACAGCACCTTATCGCCAAAGGCGATGGAAACTTTGTCTTTGTGCTTAGTCGGATTCGATAGGGACTTTACGGTGGACCAAAATTTACCTACACCGGTAGAGAGGTTACAACCTCTTAGGTGCTCTTCCCATTTCGCCCGCTTGTGTTCGTCCACAAGCAATCTGATGCGTTGGTTTATATCCCTTATTTGGGGGTCGCCTGGATCAAGCTGTCTTATGAGGTCGCGTTCCCTCGCTAAGCTAGCGGCCTCCGCCGGGAAGTGGGGCCGGATTTCGGGAATTCTCCCGGCGGAAATGAAATGTGCCGAGGCGGATTCAATGACCTTACGGAAGGCACGCTCCCCTTGGCGGGCATCAGTCGGGATAGGGAGGCCAGCAAAGCTGCTGTCTTTTGCAGATTTATATTCTTCCCACTTTCCTTTTTTGAAGTTTATGAAAGTGCGTTTTTCGGTGACGATGAAGTCGGCGGTACGCTCAACGAAATAAGTATGGGCAGGTGGTCGGATGCCAATGTTACCATCGGCTGCCAGTTGACGCAGTTTACGAGTTCTGCGCTCACGATTGAGATATCTGGCGAGCTATGACAGCTTCCTACCATACGTGTGGGGGCGTCTCCGTTTATTGTGCAGAACGTCGTTTCTTCTATTTGATCCGCCAACATCTCACCCCTACTGTCCGCCCGCAAGTTTGAATGCCATTTGTCGTGATGGGCATTGAAATCGCCTAAGATAATGCGATTGTTGCCAGTGAGTAAGGCCTCGATTTTAGGGCGGTATCCACTGGGGCAACAGGTGACAGGAGGGATGTAGATGTTGATGATTTCTAGATTTTCATCGCCTGACCGGACAGATAGGCCTTGACGTTCTAAGACATTGTCCCTGCGGTCGGTGCCAGGATCAAATATATGATATTTCACAGAGTGGTGTATAATAAACGCGAGGCCGCCTCCATTTCCCCTCTCGCGGTCCTTCCTGTGGACATTATACCCAGAGCAGGTCTGCAATGCAGATCTTGCTGTGAGTTTAGTCTCTTGAATCGCAGCAATGCGGATGTTGTGCCGCTTCATGAAATCGACTATCTCCGTAATCTTCCCAGTTAGTCCATTACAGTTTAACTGCAGAATTCTGAAGTGCATGAGGGGTGACGCCGCCACTCTAGGGGTAAGTGACGGGTGACTACGCCTAGGTTGTGGAAGGCCAGGACGCAATCGCTGTTGTGGCCTTGGGACTGGGCGCCCTTGGGCAAGCATTGGGGTACCCGGATGATTTGGGTTTGCGACCTGGCAACATGGCGCGATGAAACCCGTCGAGGGGTTGCCGTCGCGGAGACCAGAACATCTAGGAAAGTGGCACCACCCAAGGCAGGAGCTGCATTGAGCGGATGTCGCAAACCTATATATTCTGTGCTGGCAGACGGTGCAAACGGAGGTAGGGACTAAGAGTCTGTTTCCCTGACCTGCACGATTGCTGCCAGAAAAGAGGGGGGGGGGGGGAGAAGAAGACGGGGGCAGGGGCTGATGCGCAGCATTGCTACCAGCTCTACTACGAAGGTAGTAGTTATGAGTGGTATCAGCTGTTTGAGTTGTCGGCGCCGTGGGGCGCGAGCAGCAGCGGGTACTTGTTGTGGCTTGCTGAGCAGCGAGGCTGCTGGAAGGTAGTGGAGGGGCGCTTAGGCGTAGACTACGGGACGCCCTTGGGCGTGAGCAGCAAGGAGCCACAAAAGATTTATAAAAGTTACGTGGACGTCGGGTTTTCGGATCAAGCCCAGAACAACCTGATCGAAGCAACCATCCCTTGCACGAGACACACTGAACAGAGTATGACCGTCCTAAAAAGATTCTTTTCTGGCAAATGCAGCAAAACCATTTCTCAGGACCGGGGTCAGGAGACGGACCCGGATTGGGTTCGATACCTTCCCGGAGTAGGAGAATATGTAGCAGTCCTGCTGCAAGGAGCTGCTGGGAGGATGACAATTTGTGGGAGGGACGAAACAAATTAAATGGGGTCACACTGAAATGACAGTCCTTGGTCGGGAAAAATCCCGAGTCGCTCCGGTACATAGAACCGGCTGCCTTGGGAAGCCAGTTGTCGCTGTCGACTGCGCTTGCTTGCCTGTATCGTTGCCGCTAAGACATTGCACTCACCAGACCCTAAGTCAGCAAAAATGGACTCCCACACAAATCGTGGAAACCTTTACGGTTGTTTAGTATTTAGCTTCTGCTTATAACTCACCAGATGATATCGACAGCAAAAACAGATTCGCACACAATGCATGGGTATCACCTGCTTATTGCGTAGCTGACGATAACTTATATAATGACTAGTTTGTTAACAGGTATGATGCTGATGCAGAGACTGGCAATTGATATTTCGTAGACAACGCCGTGTTAATTATACCAGCTGTTCATTTGAATAAAATAATTAAAAAAAAAAAATTTAAGTTAAACGGTTTTATTGAAAACAATACTTACATTAAGTAATAATAATACTAAAAGATAGAAAATAATTAGGTAGGTCCTAGGTACTAGTCATCACACTCTTCATCAATCTAGGGCGTTGATCAGACAATTAAATAAAAGCGTTGAACGCGCCAAATTTCCATTGATAGTCATAAGTAAGACCAACTGAACCTTAATCAGGTTATGCTACGCCTCACATTTTCAGAAATTTCACGCGTCCAACGCTTTTATTTAATTGCCTGATCAACGCCCCAGATTGATGAGGATTGTGATGACTAGTACCTAGGACCTACCTAATTATTTTCTATCTTTTAGTATTATTACTACTTAATGTAAGTATTGTTTTCAATAAAACCGTTTAACTTAAACATTTTTATTTTTTTATTTTTGGTATTATTACCACTTAAGGTAAGTATTGTTTTCAATAAAATCGTTTAACTTAAAAATTTTTTTAAATTATTTTATTTTCTATCGTTTAGTATTATTATTACTTAATATTAGTATTGCTCTCAATAAAACCGTTTAACTTAAAAATTTTTTTAAATTTATTTTATTATACTGAAATTTCACTAGCAAAATTTGAATTTATGTGCTCCAAAGTATTCTGACGTCACTTCTACCGGGAAATGCATTTTTGTAATGAAATTTCACTAACAAAATTTGAACTTATGTGCTCCAAAGTACTTTAATGTCTCTTCTACCGGACTGTATATAATATTTGTTCAAAGTACAAATACGAGTTTTTTGAATATCTCAATTTTTGCGACACCTAGCTTGAATTTTTTTACTAAAGCGGTTTCTATTTCTGTATGTCAAATATGAGCCAAATCGGACCACAAATAGGATTTTTGTGAATATCTCGATCCTTGCACCACCTAGAGGCGATTTTTTTCATAGGTCGCCTTCTATTCATATATGTATTATGTGTTCCAAATATGAGCCAAATCGGACCATAAATACGATTTTTGTGAATATCTCGATCCATGCGCCACCTAGCGGCGATTTTTTCATAGGTCGCTTTCAATTCTTTGTAACGAAGCTTTTCCGTGGCCCCGTTGCTTCTTTAATAATTGCTGGGGTATGCTCGCCTTCTCCAGGGTTCGTTTACAATGAATTTGTATTTAAGGGACACCTTGCAGATCCATTTAATAGAATACTTCACTTTATTCATTGACTGCTTAAATAATACAATATAAAAGAAAACGTGTTTGTATACTTCATTTGCAAATTCACTTAGATTATCTTGCGGTATCCTCGACTGTGGTGGCGGGCCTTAACGGTCCGGCCGTATTCCGTTAGATGGGTCCCGTTAGTATGTGGCGTCTGTGCTCTGTCACGCCTTATGTCGGTGTCTCTCTCTGCCGCGATGCTCTGTCGTGCCTTGTGTCGGCGCCTACTTGTACTGCTGGGCGATGCTCTGCCGCGCCTTGCGTCGGCGTCTACTTGTATTGCTGAGGCGATGCTCTGCCGCGCCTTGCGTCGGCGTCCACTTGTATTGCTGGGCGATGCTCTGCCACGTCGGCGTCTACTTGTATTGCTGAGCCGATGCTCTGACGCGCCTTGCGTCGGCGTCTACTTGTATTACTGAGGCGATGCTCTGCCGCGCCTTGTGTCGACGTCCACTTGAATTCTTGGGCAAGGCTCTGCCACCCTGCGTTGCGGCGCGGTTGACGTCGGCGTAGGCGAGCGGACGTTACCTGTTCGCGGATGCGCGTTACTGTGGGGGGCCTTGCCTACGCGGGTGTGAACGAAGTCTTAAGCGGTGTTTGGTGGTACAACCGACACATTCACCACTTGAAGCACCGAATCACTCCTATGAAACGATCTCTCTTGTTGGTACAACCGACACATTCGAGGTACGCTTCACTGGTAGCTCCGGTCACGACCCCGTGCTAGCTAACTCCTGTGCTGATGTGTCGCTCCTTTTATGGTTGTTGTGTTTGGTGTTGCTAGCTCAAATAGTTGCATTACCATGGTTACCGTGTTGCTGTTAAATGTTGCGACCGCTCGTTGTGTTGCTGAGACTTGTTAGTTTGTCTTGTTGCTATTAAGTGTTGTGATCGCTAGTTGTATTGCTGAGACTTGTTGGTGTGTCGTGTTGCTAGGGCCTTTTGTGACTGGCTGTTGTGTTAATGCTGTGTTAAATATGTTGTGGAGTCGGCCTTCGGTATCCAGTATCCGTATACGCCCTTTCTTTTCACTATGGTGACATCGAATTTCTCTGTTCTGAACCGTATTCGGGAGCGGGCTTTGCCTTCGGCGATGCGTCGAAATATGTCCCGTGCTTCTCTTGCTATTTCCGGGAATGTTATAGGTTGTGGCTTCGTTTCGGTGTCCTGTGTTAGGGAGTGAGTGTTGTCTTCGGTGCTTGGTTGTGGAACTGTGTGAGGGTGATATGTGGTGGCAGTGGTTTGGGCCGTCTTCTTGGTGTTTCGACCTTCTATTCCTTCTCCGCTCCCCGTGTATTTCAATACCCTTTTCATGTTTTCGGCCACGTAGACGCCAAAGTCGTTGTTGTTGTAGTTGTTGTAGCACCTCGAGTACTAGCTCCTGGGCCTTAAAACCGTCATACCCTTACCGCTGTATGTATTCGCACCGAAGGAAATCCACCCAAGCCTGTGTTGCGTGTGGAACTTTGGCCCTGTGCATCGAGTCGGCTACCCAAACGTACCGCTCCTGCCAGTATTCTGTGTCAGTGACGTAGCGTGTGACTGCTGCATTCGCCAGGCAAAGCTGTTGTGGTGCGCGAGGATTACGCGCGTGCCAATTAGGTCAACGTTCAGGACCCAGCGGTGTATGCGTCGGTAATTTTCCTCTGTGTTCCTCTTCTGGGTCAGCTGGCAGATCACGAACGGACTGAGAGTCGTATTTTGTTGTCCGTGTTGCTCTTCCAGTCCCTTTGCCCAAGCGTCAATGACGGTGTCAGTCAACCATTTAGATCCTTTGAGGGCGTCGAGGTCAGTCGCATAGAGGGGAATGCCGCCTTGTCCTGCTGGGAATTTTGTTTCAGGCGTTTCCCTCTCCGGTGGAGCTGTGTCCTCATCCGAGGAGAGCTCAATGATTGCCGACTGTTGTTGTTCCGGTGGAGCTGTGTCCTTACCCTAGGAGAGCTCGTTGATTGTCGGCAACTGTTGTTTTTCCGGTGGAGCTGTGTCCTCACCCGAAGAGAGCTCGATGGTTGCCGGCAACTGCCCTGCCTCCACGTCTATCCCACCTAGTTTGGCTGTTAGCGGTGACGTTCTGGTCCTATTGTGGGCCTTAGCCGCGGCTTCCTCCCATATCGACATGCGCGTGGTACGTACCACGAGTTCGGTTGCCCGTCTAGCTGCTTCCGCTGCGCGTCTGACGTTGGTGCTGGCATATGCTGCGGCTGCGGCTGATTCGGTGTTCGTGGTGCTGGCATCGGTGCCTGCAGTGTTTGATGGTGTTTGCGCATGTAGTTGCACGCATGTTGTTGACGTCGCCGCCTGTGCGTACCACGAGTTCGGTTGCCCGTCTAGCTGCTTGCGCTGCGCGTCTGACGTTGGTGCTGGCATATGCTGCGGCTGATTCGGTGTTCGTGGTGCTGGCATCGGTGCCTGCAGTGTTTGATGGTGTTTGCGCGTGTAGTTGCACGCATGTTGTTGACGTCGCCGCCTGTAGTGTTTGATGTTGTAATGACGCGTGCGGCGTCAGCGTACGTCTTTGCGCGCATGTTGTTGACGTCGGCGCCAGTGGCTCCTTCGAACAGTACGACCCTAGGACGCTTTGCTTCCTCCTCCTTGTAGCGCTGGTGCATACGCTTGACGCTGTTGGTCAGTAGCGTTATAGCTCTCCATTGTAGATTGTTGATTTGTAAAGAAATTTCGTAGCAAAGGAACGTTGTTGTCACCTCCGTGGTTTGCGATAGAATGACCGGTGCTTTTTCCTCCCATCCATGATATTAATTAATATTTTTTATTTTTTTGAATTTATTTTAATTTCACGCGATGGTCTCTGCTGCATGATATGCCTTTAGTTCCGCGATGTTGACCGTTTTCTCCTTTCCGGCGTTGGGTTTTCGTACTTTGAGTATCACTGGTGATACATATCCTAGGATCATATTTGGGGGCCAACTTTGCCGCGAAATTTTCCCCCGCCTTGGAGAGATGGTGTTCGTTTGCGAGCACTAGTTCGCCGACTACAGGGGTCAATTTTCTCCGCCGTAGATTGTTGTGCCGTGCTTGGTCCGCCGCCGCTCGTTCCATGTTCTGCCTCACTATTCTGAATGCCTCTTGCATTCTTTCGGATTTTCTTCTGCCGTGGTGCTGGCTGCGCCCGTCCCCATGTTGACCTCGTCAAACAATGCCCCTGGTAGTCGCGGTTCCCGTCCTTGTACGAGGAAGGTTGGACTGTATCCTGTGGACGCGGTCGCACTGGTGTTGATGGCCAGCTCGATCTCTGGGATAAGTTCTTCCCATCTGTTGTGCTGTGATCTGGTGAGTTGTGCTATGATCCTCTTGACTGTTCTGTTCGCCCGTTCCGTTGGGTTTTCTTGCGGGGTGTAGGGCGCCGTGAATTGTTGTCGTATACCAATTTCCTTGAGGTAACGCTGCCACATTGTGATGGTGAACTGAACGCCGTTGTTCCATATCAGTATCTTGGGAGCACCAAATCTTGCGAGGATGCGTTCTCTGAACGCGCGGCGAAGGCCCTCTGATGTAGCACGCCTCATGGGGATTAGTTCCACCCATTTTCTGAAGCGGTCGGACTTACTTAACGTCATTTCCAAACCCATTTGCAGAAAGCGCCTGTTGGGAAGGTAAAGAATGCTGCCTCATTGCCAACTACTACCACAACAACAGCGATCATGCCACCGGTGCTTTATCAACAGCATCCAAATTCGTGGAATCTGAAAAATGGGGCGAATTAAATTGCCCAGGTTGTAAACTAACACAAACAAATTTTAATGGTTAAAGCTCCCAGCCAATATTTTTCCTTTTTTTTAATTCTGATCAAAATGATTTCAGTATCAATCATAACCCAAGATGATTAGAACGTTCAACGTTACAAGTATCTTCTATTCGAAAATTAAATGTATGGGGGAAAAATGTACTTTAAATGTGAGTATGCTTGGATCATCATTTATGATTCATATCTCGAAACGCTTCCTATTCATAATTGACATCATTGTAAAATTAATAGATGACTGCGTTTCACAGTCATTTTTCGGATCAGATTCGTGAGCATCTTTCAGTCAAATTGGTTACGTTTTGTGAATCATTTATGAATACGATTAGGATGCATGTATCCTTCATATCTCTTACAAAATAAGGTACTAAACGATGATGAGGAATACAAATATACATACATCACGTTCTGAACCTTTATATATTAGAGTTACGTATAAACCAGTGGCAAGAAATATTCACTTCTAATTGTTCATAACCGCTAATTTTTTCATCTTAGCTCAGGTGGCAGGCTAAGCAAGTCGGAAAGGATTCCCGGTCATTTTGCGTCGCAGACGAACTCCTCATTTAGATTAAGTTTAGTGTGTAAGTCTTATATTCATTTTTCTCGTTTCAGCGGAGGTCATTGGCGGAAAACGATGTTGCGTATAGCAAGGGGGGCCGGCATGTTTAGGCAGGATGCCTAACTTTTCCGCATATGATTGCGATCCCCCCAATGCAATTCTGCAAATCGATACTCGATACTCGACTTAACTTATAACCACCCACGCCATCACCCTCATGCATGTGCATGCATGTACATGCACGTGTATGTGTGCTTTTTGTCAGCACTCATGCATATGCATGTCGGGGTTGATGTGTGGGTGCCTTTCCCCTCCAAAACGGAGGATTTTGTGGGTCAACGGTTGTAGCTTGCTATACAACCGGCCTCTTGGATTTCAACCGCCGTACCATACGCATCGGCCGCCAACGATCTCTGCCGTGTTTCTGCATACAGTTAGGTAATATTGTCACCAAGTTAATTTACGTCCACCCAATAAAACGGTATTATTATAACGAGAAATTCTCGTCTATTTGTTTATTTCATTATTCCACACGCCATATACCCACGGAGATCGACCCCGGTACGCCCACCTACCTCCAGGATTAGACGCATCCCGGCCGAACGGTCTGAAGCGGTTGGAATAAAATAAGAGAATACGAGATTTCTCGTTATAATAGATATGATTTATTGGGTAAATGTAAAAATAGCAAAGGTTACAATATTACCTGAATAAACGCAAACAATTACGGCAGAGATCGCTGGCGGCAGATGTGAACAGGATGGCGGTTAGAATCCAAGAGCCCGGTTGTATAGCAAGCTACAACCGTTGACCCGCAAAATCCTTATTTACTGTTGTGTCTTCGCCCTCTTTTCTTCTACGGAGGTGGTGTAGTCACTTTCTTGCGCTGGCCATTGGGAAGTGTCTTCTTGCAGCCAATAAGGTCCCTGCCACCACAACGAATTGTTGACCAATTCATACGCAGGTAATCCTCTGCTCCCTAAATCTGCTGGGTTAGATTCTGAGTTTACATGTAGCCAGTCCCTAT
Organism: Eurosta solidaginis; assembly: GCF_040869045.1. Classification (NCBI taxonomy): domain Eukaryota; kingdom Metazoa; phylum Arthropoda; class Insecta; order Diptera; family Tephritidae; genus Eurosta; species Eurosta solidaginis. The sequence continues at coordinate 118,375,115 of NC_090323.1, read as the reverse complement.
TTCCGACCATGTCGATGATCTTGGTGATCCGATGTGCGACGAAAGTGGACCAGGAACAGGGCGGTTTCCTTATCCATGCGAGGACGATAGTTGAATCCGTCCACAGGTGAATTATCACTGGTCCCAATTTAAGGTTCCTGAAAATTGATTCGCGATTTCCGCTAACAGCACGGCTTCGCAAAGTTCCAATCGTGGAAGAGACAGGGTTTTCACCGGGGCTACTCGGGTTTTTGCTAGCAGCAGGTTTGTCCAGATGCCGTTATCCGTTTTCACGCGCATGTAAACGGCTGCTGCGTAAGCCTTCTCGGATGCGTCACAAAATCCATGGATCTCGATTTCGGTTCCTGGAGAAAAGTTGACCCATCTAGGTATCCTGATTTTATCGATTTCATTGTATTGGTCGGTGAAGGTTTTCCATCGTTCCAGCGTACTGGTCGATACTGGTTCGTCCCAAGCGGTGCCTTCTAACCATATACTCTGCATGAGTATTTTGGCCACAATGACCATTGGTGCCAGCCATCCTAAGGGATCGAAGAGTTTGGCGATTGCTGATAGTATCGCTCTCTTCGTAATGTTTTCCGGGTTGTCCAGCGTCCCTGCTTTAAAATAAAATAAATCGGAGTGGGCATTCCATCGAATGCCTAACGCTTTAACTGAACTGGTATCTGCGAATGCCAGGAAGTTTTCATTGAGCAGGTCTGCTTTGGGGATGTCCCTTAGAATGTCCTCTGAATTGGATGTCCATTTGCGAAGTGGAAAGCCCGCTGAGTGTAGGACTTGACGAAATTCATCTCTGGCTTTAATAGTCGATGTGATCGTATGTCCACCCGCTAACACGTCATCTACATACATGTATTCTCGCAATATGTTAGCCGCTGTAGGGTGTGAATTTGACACGTCGTCTGCCAGTTGTAGGAGCGTTCTTATCGCGAGATATGGAGCGCAATTCACTCCGAAGGTAACCGTCTTTAATTCGTAAAGACTAATAGGGTCATTCGGGGACGTGCGATGCACATACGTTGAAATTTGGTGTGATTTTCGTTCACCCAAATTTGTCGATACATTTTTTCGATGTCGCTATTGAAGACGAGACGGTATAGTCTCCAACGTAAGATAAGGATGGGTAGATCGGCTTGTTGAACTGGGCCTGGGAGGAGAATATCGTTTAGGCTATTACCGTTGGCCGTAGGGCTCGAGGTATTAAATACTACGCGTACCTTGGTGGTTGTACTTTCTGCTTTTACAACGGCGTGGTGGGGCAGGAAGTAATGATCCGAATCGTCGGATGGGATATTCCTTTTCAATTTTTCCATATGTCCGAGCGTTTCATATTCTGACAACACTCGAACATATTCCTTACCTAAATCTGGGTTTTTTATTAGCCGCCCCTCATTCCGGAAGAATTGAGAGCATGCACGCTTCAGGGATGTCCTAAGTTAATATTGTTAGGGTAATCCTGCCGGAATGGTAGTGACAAGGTGTACCTTCCATTCTAACTTCGCTGCGTTGTTTCTTTAAATAGTTGTTCGCAATACCTTTCATCTTCATTTAATATTTTATTTTTGGGTACATTTTCTACCTCCCAGAAAGCTTTGAGTTGGTTGTCTAACGCAACCTCGTTGTAGAAAGACATAATGCTCTTCGTTGGATTCGGTGATTCGATACGACCGGTTAGTATCCAACCGAACACTGTCTCTTGGGCTAAGAGTGTGTTTAGCACATTCTTTTTTATACCGCTCATTATAATGTGGGGATATATGTCTCCGCCAAGTATGAGGTCTACGTCTTCGTTGACGTAGAACCTCTTGTCTGCCAAAACCAAGTCTGGGAATGCGTGCATAGTCATTGCGTTGATGTGGCAGGATGGAAGATTCCCAGTGAGTTTCGCCAGAACTAGTACGGGTGTAGTCAGGTTGAAGCAGGGATCCGCTGGTGAACGTAATTCGATGTTGGATGCTTCTTTCACCTGAGCTGACACCGCATTTGTGATGCCTGAAACATGGGCATGCATTTCCTCGCTGGCAAATTGATTCTGCGCTTCAGTCTTTCAGTTATAAAGGAACATTCAGACCCAGAATCAATTAATGCCCGCGCGGAGAAGTCGGTACCATTATAGTGAATGTGTACGCGAGCAGTTCCTAATTACACACCTGTGCTGGAATTGGCATGGCAGGATTTGACATTCTGGTTCGTAGAGGAATGTGGTTGTCCCGATTCCTGTCTGTACCGAAGTTGATGGGGTATTATCTGCATCTTTGAAAGAATTGCGCCCCGCCGGTTGCTGGAGTGTGTCCGCATGCAGGAGCGTGTGGTGACGAGAGTGGCATTTGGAACAGTTGTACGAACTGGTGCACCTCGTCACTGTGTGTCTTGGGGATAAACAGTTCAAGCAGCCATTTGTGGATTTAACGAATTTGATTCTTTCTACCGGGGCTAAATGGCAAAAACGTGAACAGTTGCGTAATCTGTGCTCCGTAGATTTGCACATTTTACACATTGATTTTGTTGGTTGCTTGGATACTTTTGTTTGAAAAGCACAAAGTCTTTTTGTAGGGGTCTCTGTCGATTGGCGCGAGGCGTTTGACTTTTGCACTTTAGAAGTGGCATTCCCTGTAAAACCAGACACAGTTTCAAGTGTCTGAAAACGATTCGACAAGAATTTGTCCATATCCTCCCACTTGGATAAGTCCGTTTTGTGGTCAATGCTCTGCTCCCATAGAGCCAACGTATTTTCGGGTAATTTTGTCGAGCATAAATATGTGATGATCGCATCCCAATTTGATGGGTTTTTAAGGATGCTAAACAATTATTTATGTCGCGCTGTAAGCTTTTGATTGAGCTGCCGCACTCGCTATCTATCTTTTTTAGATTAAATAAAATTTGTAGTTGTGAGTTCACGAGAATCCGCTTATTCTCGTATCTCTCACAAAGGTTTTTCCAGGCTGTTTCGAAGCCTTCATTTGTCAAGGGACATTTCCTGACGATGTCCTTTGCCTCACCTTGAGTTTTTTGATTGAGGTGGAACAACTTTTCTACCGGGCTTAGGCGACTGTTGTTTTTGTAGATGGCCGTAAACAGGTCACGAAACGTTGGCCAAGATAGGTAGTCGCCTTTGAATACCTCAGTATCGCAAGCTGGCAGGCGGATACTATGTTCGCGCGCGCGTTCTCCCTCAGACCGAAGCTCACCATCTTTTTCCTGCTTCAATTTCGATTGAAGTTCAGCCATGTAAGACATACATCGCAGGAATACGGCATATGCCGCTTTATACTTGATCTTGACCGCTGCAATTTTCTTTGCGTCGAGCGTGTCAGAGCCAAGCAACTCCTCTAAGGCGTTCTCTGCTTTTTCCCACTTAGCTTGTAACTCTTTTTGCTGTATTGCCAGAGTGTGTGCTGTGTGCAGAGCCGCATTGATATCATTAAAATCGGCCTCGAAGTCGATTATTCGATCGGCCAATCTAATGTAAAAATCCATGTTCATGGTTGAAAGGTGGAGAGCAAATTAACCAATGGATATAAACTTTGAAAACCTGAGCGAATCACCCAACCAACAACTATTAAAATTACGCAAAATTGATGTATTACTCTTAATTTGTTTATTTTTGTCTGACTTTGCAGATTATTTGTGCCTTAAAACAGAGAGCAGGGGGGAGCAAGACCGATGTGTACTGTGTAAAGTAAAGGAGGGGCCACTCGCCACTTCAACCTTCAATTTTATTATAAAATAAGTGCGCGCGTTGATATAAACTCGACGAAAAGTGTGAAACCGTGAAATAAATCTTATGCAACAAAGAACAAAACTGTGTAACAAGATTAATTAGAGAACTTAGTGAAAATAATAGTGACGCAAAAGAAATTGAATTTTGCCGCAGTCGAATGGCGTGAATTTTTTTTTTTTTTTTTTGTGAAAGTGAGGTTATGTGCACCTCTTCCCTGTGCTGTGTCTGGAGAGCCAAGGAATTTAACACAACGTTAATGTGCCGCGTTTGCAATTAATTTGTTTTTCGACACTAATAAATTTTTCACACTTTTCGCGGTTAATCACAGTCACTGGAATATATTTTTAGACGGTTTTATTTATTTTTTATAACCAAAAAAACAAATTGTGGCAAGAAATATTGCACTTACGTTGTGGCTGTTTGCTGTTATGGTGATGATGTGGCAAGTTGGTTTGCGATGTTGCAATTGCTTTAGCTGGCTGTCCTGTGCTCAGTGTTTTACCAAGATGTTGTTAGCCAATTGTAGTGTATCACCAAGCGTGTTTATCAGCTTCTGAATATATTGTTGAGTATCACCAAAAAACTGTCAAAATCCCACCAATAGTGTATCACCACAATAATTTTACCACCAAAGTGTATGACCAAGCGTGTATATAATGGTTTTGTACGGATGTGGACTGTATATAGGCGCTAGTTCCTTGTTACGGGGAGATAGGACCAAATGTTCGGCCGGGGTGCGTGTGCTCCTGGAGGTAGGTGGGCGCACCGGGGTCGATCTCAGTTGGAATAAGCGGGTTGGAATAAAATAAGAGAATACGAGATTTCTCGTTATAATAGATATGATTTATTGGGTAAATGTAAAAATAGCAAAGGTTACAATATTACCTGAATAAACGCAAACAATTATGGCAGAGATCGCTGGCGGCAGATGTGAACAGGATGGCGGTTAGAATCCAAGAGCCCGGTTGTATAGCAAGCTATAACCGTTGACCCGCAAAATCATCCGTTTTGGAACAAAAAGCACACATACACGTGCATGTATATGCATGCACATGCATGAGGGTGATGGTGTGGGTGGTTATAAGTTAAGTCGAGTATCGAGTATCGATTTGCAGAGTTGCATTGGGGGGATCGCAATCAGATGCGGAAAAGTTAGGCATCCTGCCTAAACAATATTAATAGCATCGTGCTCCCGTGCGTGGATCGTGGTCCGACGAAATCGATGCATACCGTGGCGAATGGTTCTTGGGCCACCTGTGTGAGCATCTTTCCAGCCGGCTTTTCTGTGCTTCCTTGTATTTCTGGCAAGACTCGCACTGTCGTACGTATCGACTGATGTCCCGAAACATGCCGGGCCAGCAGTACCGGTTGGCAATCCGTGCTACCGTCCGGCGGATGCCCATATGCCCAGCGCTTGGGTTATCGTGGTTTTCTTCTAATACTCGTTGTCGCAGTGGTGTGGGTACACAAAATTTCCAAGGGACCGCTTCTTCATCGTGTGACCGGCAGGGAATATGGCGGTACAGTTGTCCATCTTGTAATATGTAGTCAGAATATTTCTCGGGGTTAGTGCTCACTAAGTTCACGCGCTTGTGCCACCACTTGCATGGTCGCTCTGTTGTCATTGCCAGTCGTAGGGCCTCCGGTGGCTATCGTGATAGTGCGTCCGCTACCAGGTTCAGCTTTCCTTTCCTGTATCGAGTACGAGAGTCGAAAGTGTGTTGCTGAAGTTCCAAGGCCCATCGTGCTATACGCCCGGAGGGGCTTTCGATGGAGTTTAGCCACTTTAAGGACATATGGTCCGTGATTAACTTCAATCGGTACCCTTCCAAGTATGACCTCATCTTGCGAATTCCCCTGACTATCGCGAGGCATTCCTTCTCGGTGGGCGAGTAGTTGGTTTCCGCCTTGTTGAGTTTCCTGCTGGCGTAGGCGATCACGCGTTCTACGCCTTCCAAGTCCTGTGCCAATACGGCGCCCAACCCGAAATTGCTGCGTCCGTTTGTAAGGTGAAGGTCTAGGTGAAGTCCGGACAGGCAAGTATCGGTGCTTCTGTGAGTTTTTGCTTTAAGACCTCGAAGGCTTCCTGTTGTTCGGCCCTCCACTTCCAGTGTTTGCCCTTTTTAGCTGGGTTGTGAGTGGCTGGCTGATCGTGGCGAAGTCGGGTACGAACCGTCGGTACCAAGATGCTATACCGAGATATTGAAGCACCTCTTTCGCGTTCGTTGGTGGTTTCTGGTCTTTGATGGCTGCAACTTTCTCGGGGTCGGTGTGAATTCCCCTGCCGCTTACTACGTGTCCTAGGTATCGGATTTCCTTCTTGAAAAATTCGCCTTTCTCCGGATTTATTCTGAGGTTGACGCGCTGCAGTCGTAGCATTACTTCTTTTAAGTTGCGAATGTGCTCCTCCAAGGTGGATCCTATGATGATTATGTCATCGAGGTATGCGAAAGCGTAGGGTTCCATCTCCGGCCCAATAACCTGATCTAGCACTCTTCGTAATGTTGCAGGTGCGTAGTGTAGTGCAGGTGCGACTCAGGAAAAGAAGTCCCAAGGATAAAAACCCTAACACGCTAGAGGTGGGCGAAGTCGAAAAGGACCTCAAAAGCCTAAGGGAAAAAAGACAGGTGAGGTCCCCGACGTCACCACGAACGTGCTAGAAGAGGACCAACCGCTAAATGGTGCTGTGACTCGCACAGAGGAACACCCGGCACAACAGTCACGAGAGGCTGAATGGGGCCTCGAATACTCTAAACCAAAAGAGCAAGGAGAGGACGACGACGTCAAGACGAAGGTGCTGGAGGAGGAAAAACAGCCCAATGGTGCTGCGAGTCCCACAGATAAACCTCCAACACAGTAAAGTGGCGTGGAGCGAACTCCTCCTAACCCTTGAGGAGGGTTCCTTTGACGTTGCGCTGATCCAGGAGCCTTGGCTCTTATCGGGAGGAAAGGTTTCTTGACTTAGAGCGCGCGGGTTTGGCGTTTACTACGCGCAAACGGAAGGACGGGTGCGAACTGTAGTAATGGTAAGGAAACAGCTGCATTCATATATGCTGCCTAATTACACCACTGAGGATCTCGTAGCGGTGGCTGTTGAGCAAAAGAATAAGCAGGCATTTATCCTGGCGTCCTGCTACATGGCCCATGCTGCGGAGGTTTCACCGATGGAGTGCAAAAGGCTAGTACAGGAGGAAGGGCGCAAAGGGCGGTTGGTCATAGGCGCAGATGCAAATGCGCACCACAATGCGTGGGGAGGAGCAGATACGAACGAGAGAGGCGAATCTCTGTTTTATTACATCCTGCAAACCAATTTGCAGATAGCCAACAGGAAAAATACCCCTAAATATATTGGTCCAACATCCAGGAATTTTCTGGATATTACATTGAGCTCCGAGCGTGATATATCAAGGTATGATTGGATGGTTCTTGATAGACCATCCTTCTCCGACCATGCGTATATCAGCATCAGCATCCCCTTAAAGAGGGTAGAGAAGGGAGGAACCTTTAGAAACCCTAGGTCAACGAACTGGACTAAATTCCAGAAACATGTAGAAAAAAACTAGGACAACCCAAAGAGGTTGCTAATGTAGAGGAACTGGAGGATTCGAATGAATTCCCAACAAGGACTCTTATGACTGCGTATAACAAATCTTGCCCTCTAAGAAGATTCAGAGGAAAAGCAAAGCCGCCATGGTCGAGCAATGAGCTGAGTCTTCTAAGAAGACAGGTAAAAGAAATGTTTAAGCCCGCAAAGACCGCGGAAAGCGAAGCGTGTCGGGACGAGTACAGGGATCTACTGAGGATCTACAAGAATGAAATTACCAGGGCGAAGAGAAACTTATAGAAAAGTTTCTGTACGGACATAGAGTGCTCCAGCGAAACAGCACGGTTGAAAAAAGTCCTAGCAAAGGGAAACATAGTCCAGGGACTAATAAAGAAAGAGAACGGGGAATGGTCACGTAATAGTGAGGAATCCCTTGAGGTGCTTCTCGATACACATTTCCCATCGGGAGAAGGTGTAGAAAAGCCAGCAGACATCACTCACACTTCGATCACGGAGCTAGTAGTGCCGGGCTTGGTGACCGATACCAAGATCGAGTGGGCAGTGAAGACGTTTTCTAAGTTTAAATCGCCGGGCCCAGATGGTATATTCCCGGCCATGCTACAAGTCTCAAGTAGGGCGGTCGTGGAATGGCTTAAAATAATATTCGATGGGTGCATAAGACTGAATCATGTACCGCACTCTTGAAAACTGCTCGTGTAGCTTTTCTACCAAAGGCGGGAAAGATCGGTCACGTTTATCGCAAAGACTATAGACCCATTAGCTTAACATCATTTCTGCTCAAAACCTTTGAGAGGCTGATAGATGTGTACATAAAGTCCAACGTGGATGAAAAGCTGCTCTCCACAACACAGCATGCGTATACCAAAGGCAAGTCGCTAGACACCGCATTGCATAGGGTGGTAATAAGCATAGAGAAATCTTTGGAATATAAGGAGTATGCTCTAGGAGTCTTGTTGGACATTGCCGGGGCTTTCAATAATGTTGCAAAATGGGCGATTATGGATGGTCTTAATTACATTAAAGTACATCCTGCCTTAATCAGATGGATCGGCTGCATGTTAAATTGCAGAAAGATTACATCACAATGGGGATTGTACGAGGCCACGAAATCAGTGGCAGGGGCACGCCGCAGGGAGGGGTGCTATCACCTCTGCTGTGGACGCTGGTCATCAACCAACTGCTCAGGCAATTCGATGAGGGACCCGTAAAACTTACGGCTTACGCAGATGACGTTGCAATTGTCATAAGTGGAAAGTGCCTTCCAACGATTAGTTCTTTGATGGATCGGGCGCTTCGGGATATTCATACCTGGGCATCTAATGTCGGGTTGAAAGTCAAAGCGGAGAAGACGGATATGGTCTTGTTTACAAAGAGGTACAAGGTCCCAAATTGGACCAGGCCTAAGTTAGGAGGGGTGACCTTACACGAGAAACCTTGCACAAAATATCTAGGAATCATCCTAGACAGCTGTCGTGGAAGCTCAACGTGGAGGAGAGTGTCAAGAAGGCCTCAACGGCACTCTATGCATGTAAAAGAATGCTGGGGTGTACGTGGGGCCTATCGCCCTCTCTTTCTAATTGGGTTTTTACAGCGTTTGTAAGCCCTATTCTATACTATGGAGTTCTTGTTTGGTGGAAAGCCGCACAAAAAGAACATACCTCAAAAAATTAGAGGGGGTATGCTGACTATCGATGCTTAGCATTACGGGAGCCCTGAAAACAACCCCGACGGCTGCACTGTATGCCATTCTGCACATCCCACCTGTAGACCTGGTGGCAAAGAACAAAACGTTAACAACCGCAACCAGGCTCGGTGCTTCGGGGCAGCTTGAGCGCCGACCATATGGCCATAGTAGTATAGCGTCATCAATCGCAAGACGAACAGACTACATGATTCACTATCTGCGCTTCGAGGGAGATCTTAAGGTCACAATAGAGGTGGACGGTTGGCGCAAGGGTGCGCAAATGGCGAACGAGGCGATACATGTGCACACCGATGGTTCCAAAGTAGTGGAAGGAGTAGGGTCTGCGGTATACTGCGCTGATCCGGAAATAAGCAGATCCTACAGGCTGCCGGATTACTGTAGCGTTTTCCAAGCGGAAATATTAGCCGTAACCAAAGCAGTAGATACCCTGGAAGAGAATAGCTTAAGATGCAACCGTGCTTACTTTTATATTGACAGTCAAGCAGCAATTAAGGCAATAATCTCGCATAGCACAGCACCTAAATGCGTGTTAGAGTGTAAGCAGTCTCTGGAGAGAATCGGGACAGGGAGAAGCATACATGTATATTGGGTCCCAGGGCATATGGGAATGAAAAAGCGGACGACTAGCTAAAAAGGGCGCATCCCTCCGCTCTGCTCCGTAGATTTCCCAATTAGATTGGGCGAGATTAAGCGAAGGCGAGAGGTGCACATGATCGACCAAGCGCGAAAGGCGTGGGTTCAAGCGCGGGGCTGTAAAGTGTCGAAGATTATGTGTAGGTCTTACAACCTTAGACTAATACAGTTGCTTCTATCATTAAAAAGAGAGGAATGTAGACTCATGACGGGTATTCTGACTGGACACTGCCTTCTGGCGTCACATGCCTTTAAATTAGGCTTGGCCAGTGATAGCAGATGTAGGAAGTGCGGGTTGGAGGAGGAAACGATCGAGCACGTTCTGTGCTCATGCCCTGCACTTGCCAGGCTAAGACTCCAGCTATTAGGAGTGATACAGCGGTCAGATCTAGAAGCAGCAAGTGGCTTAAGTCGAAGGAATCTTCTAGTATTTGCCAAGAGGGCGGAGTTATTTTATAACATAGGTCCTGGTTTTTGATAGGGTTTTTCAATTTGGTCGTTAAAACAAACTTCTGGTAACACTACGGACTCAATCAGTCTATGTGAGGTCCTCATGGACCGGCCAGCTACCTAGCTATTTTTAAAGAAAAAAAAAATTTAGCTATTTTTTTGGCTATGAATTTTTTTTTAGCTATTTTTAGATATTTTTTTTGTCAATTTAGCTATATAGCTCTCAGTTTCTCGAGTGCACGAATGGCCACATCGATTTGCTTGTGCTGTTCGTTGAGTCGCTTGACCTGCTTGCGAGTTCCTCTGCTGTCGGGTTCTCTTTCTCCGAACTTTAGTTTGTGTAGTAGGGTATGGTGTAGTTCATTGCATACCTTGCAAGTTTCTGGACTTTAGCATTGGCTTGCGTTGTCGTGAGAGCGAACCAAACAATTTGGGCAGTGTTTGAACTGCCGCACTATCCCCTTACGCTCGTTGACCGTCATTGCCCGGAACTTCTTACAAAACCGAAGAGGATGGTATCTGAGGCAGACCGTACATTTGTGAATGGCTGGACCTCGAGTGGCTTATGTTGGTGGCCACAACCTGTAAATGTATAAATGAGTAAAAAGTTCTTTGCAAGCTTAATACTAATATATGTGATTGTGATGATTAAATGTCCGGTGTAGAGTTGGCCTGTGGTGGATCAGATGTAATAGGAAGTGGACAGAGCTTAACAATCGGTCGTGTAAAAATCCAATTTTGTGTCTTGACATCCGCCACTCGCACACGATTATCCGATTCGTGATACACTTTCTCTACACGTCCTAATATCCATGCGTTGGGGGTGTTAGCTCGTTTTTAATAACGACGAAGTTGCCAATGGAGAGGTCTGTTTGAGGTAGCTTCCATTTGTATCTCTGATGTAGCTCTTTGAGATACTCTTCTTTCCAGCGCAGGCTGAACTGTTGATGTAAGACTTTGAGTTTTTCCAATCTATTCTGAAGGGATAGATTGTGGATTCGGGGTTCTGGTATACCTAGGAGTGGCCCTCCACGCAAAAAATGTCCAGGAGTTAATGCTAGTAATTCCTGAGGGTTATCGGACATGGGAGAGAGAGGTCGGGAGTTTAGGACTGCTTCGATTCGAGCAAGCAGAGTGGCTAATTCTTCAAAGATAAGGATATGGCTTCCAACTGCTCGTTTGAAATGATGTTTAAAACTCTTTACGGCTGCCTCCCACAGGCCTCCCATGCGGGGAGCATTAGGTGGCAAGAAATGCCATTCAAATCCATGCAGGCTATACCTTGCACGTATGTCATCGGATGTGGCTTTCAAAAATTTACGGAAATCTTGTTGAAATCCGCGATTGGCGCCAACAAAGTTCTTTCCATTGTCTGAGAAGACTTCCTGTGGGAGGCCTCGTCTACCAACTAAACGAGCGAATGGTGCCTGAGATGCTTTGGTTGACAAGTCTGAACAGGGCTCAAGGTCAATAGCTTTGGTGGAGAAGCAGATGAAAACGCAAACATATCCTTTAAGTAGTGGGGATCTCCGGAGCGTTGAGGATTTAATATCCAGAGGGCCTGCAAAATCTAAACCTGTGTAGGTGAATGGTAGGGTGAAAGTAGCACGCTCAGGCGGTAGAGCTAACATAATTTGGGAACGGGTGTTTTGTTTCTTACTTTCGATTTCAATCCAGGAATGTAATATTCTTGCCTTGTTACTCGAACCATCAGTTGGTGTTCAGCGTATATGAGGAGGTTATGTAGGAAGTTAAGAAAAAGATAGCATAATCTCGACGATTCCGGAATTATGACTGGGTATCTCTCATTGTATGGTAGGTCAGCGTTGGCCAAGCGCCCGTCAACACGAAGAAGTCCATTTTCGTCTAGTAGGGGGTTTAACTTTAAAAGAGAGCTCTTCTTGGAAATTGGTTGCCTGTGGGTTAATTGAGAAAATTCTTTTGGGTAATGTCTTTCTTGTGAAAGTTTAATAACGCATGTTTTGACCCAGTGGATATCCTTTTGTGTGATAACGACGGACTCGAAACGGGTAGGAGCAGTGGACTGTATTGGTTTGAATCGGTGGACAAATTCGAACATATACGCTATCACACGTAAGGCTTTGGACGATGTAGAAAAGCGATCTAATATGTCAGGCTGGTTGTCTAAAATGTGAAGAGCTTCCACTTTACCTTCCTTATGAAGGGGGACATTTTGGCGAAGTGATAATGGCCAATGGTCGGGGGGTTTTAGTAACCACTCTGGTCCGTGCCACCAAAGTGTTCTTAGTATTAGGTCCAGTGGCCTGCAACCTCCAGTTCCTAGATCTTCAGGGTTATGGTTGGTGGCTACGTGTCTCCATTTGACATTTCCTATATTTTTTATGATTTCTGACGTGCGGTTTGCAACGTACACCTTTCAAGTGCATGGCGGTTTTTCAGCCACGAGAGGACGATTGAAGAATCCGACCACAGCTTTGAGGGATAGTTGGCTGATAACATTCTTGATGCATTTAGATAATAGGACGGCACCACACAATTCTAATCGCGGAAGGCTTACTGTTTGGAGTGGCGCAACTTTTGATTTTAAAAACAGTAGATGTGATGAAATTGTCGTATTTAATTGGGATCGTATGTACACTAATGCGCAATAGGCCTTTTCTGAGGCGTCACAAAACCCGTGTAGTTGAATAATTTTATTGGGAGAAAACTCCGTCCATCTGGGAATGTTAATTTGTTCTATGCTATGCAAATCGGTTAGAAATTGGTGCCACCTTTGAAGTGACAGTGGCTTGACATACTCATCCCATTCAGTACCTTCTAGCCATATCTGTTGTAATAATATTTTTGCTTGGATGAGGATAGGCGCTAGCCATCCTGCGGGGTCAAATAGTTTCGAGACTGAAGATAAAATTTGTATTTTTGTGGCACTGGAAGGGGGTTCAAGAGGTTCTATCGAATATGAGAATGAATCGGTTAATGCGTTCCATCGGATACTAAGCGTTTTGGTGGAACTTTAGCAATGGAATTTAAAAAAATTGGAGTCTAACAGATGTTCGGCGGGAATGTGGTTTAGAAGATGCGGATGATTTGCCGTTATTTTTCTAAGTGGGAACCGGCTGAAAGCAAAGTTCGGTTTGAGCTTTTAAGCATGATGAGTTATCGTGGCCTCCAGATAATATATCGTCGACATACGTTTCTTTCTTCAAAATGTTTCCAGCTAAAGGATGCGACTCTCTTGTATCGTTTTCCAATTGATGGAACTTGCGAATGGCCATATACAGCGCGCAATGGACTCCGAATATCACAGTCTTCAGAGCGAAGTCCGAGAATTGGCTATCGTTATTTCTACGAAACACAATGCGTTGGTAGGGCTGATCACCTTCCTGAAGAAGAATTTGTCGGTACATCTTTTGTATATCCCCATTAAAAACATACTGGTACAAGCGCCAATTCAATTCATTGGGAGTGATTTGAATCGTATGATCCAGACTTAAGTACTCTTCTAGTACACGATGGTACTCTTCTTTCAGATTGGGATTTTTGCTTAGCATATGTTCCATTCTGATTGCTTGTCGCAAGGCTTGGGTACGAGAAGGCCCTAAAGTCATATTCGATGGAAATCCGGATTTAAATGACAATCTAACTACAAATCGACCATCGCTGCGCCTAACAGTGGTATCTTGGTAAAATTTTTCGCAAAAGGCATCTTCTTCGGAGGGCACGTGGGCTTCGGGGAGTTCCTCGAGTTCCCAGATGGGCTTCAACTGGGAATTGAGATCTTCATTGGATGCTTCCACGACGTGGGTATGGACAGCGGTACATTGCGTGGATTGGATGGGCCCACTCAAACACCACCCAAAGATGGTGTTTTGAGCGAGAATACCTCCTAGGACTTGATGTTTAATTCCTGGAGTAACGATTTGAGGTATTAATCACCATGTCGATAGGACCAGGAGTGAAGAGGTATAGATCGGCGAGATGTAAATCTTTTAGTTCTAATAAACTTGGAGACGAAGGTGCATTGGCAGACTCTATTGGCGTTTTCTACAATGATTCCTCCCATTCCGGTAACTGAAAAATCCGCGCGATAAGTAGAGAGGTTTAAACGTTTTTGGACCTTTTCTGATATGAAGGTTTTTTGCGAGCCGTGGTCAATTAAGGCTCTTAAGGTGAAAAGTGTGCCCAAATGCTCGAATGCTGGGCGGTAGGAAGTAGCGTTTGCTTGGATGAAAGATTGAATCCTGGGTGGAGTTTTATTTATGATTAAATTTTAATATGTTTATTTCCCTAAGGGCTCGCCCAGTTGGTGCATTCATAGCATAATTCGACCTAGCAGCGGTCAAGTAAAATAAATCAGAACGCCTCAAATTTCTAAAAGGATTATTGAATTGTATCTTACGAAGAACATAAGGACAATCTACCACGCCGGTAAGGACGTTCAGAATGAAAGAGCAAGATACAAGTAATCTCCTATCCACTAGTAGATCTAAGTTTAAAAGCAAACAACGTTACTTATAGGATCGCATAGGTTCGCTGAAGTTGAGAAATCTTAGTGCAGACTTAATAAATTTCTTTTGCAGACGCTCAATTCTATTTCTGTGGGTACTATGAAAAGGTCGTCAAATAATTGCAGCATATTCAAGACGGGACCTAACAAAGGCTGTATAAAGAGACTTAAGAGTGTACGGATAGGAGAAATCGGAGCTATTGCGGCGTACAAAGCCCAGCATAGAGTAGGAGTTAGCAACAATGAAATTAACCTGATCGACCGATTTCAGTTGATTACCATTATCGAGTAGGTCGAATTCACTGTAATCAACTTTCTTGAATAGACCATCTAAAAACATTTGTCAATGCTTAAGAAGATGTGATTCCTTTCACACCAAGAGTTAACCCTCTCGATATCAGATTGCAGAGAAATAGAGTCCTCAGTTCTCGAAACAACCGAGTAAATTTTGAGATCATCAGCGTAAAGCAGAAATTTTGCTGATAAGAAACACGATAAAAATAAAATAAAAATTACAAATAAAAGTGGTCCTAGGATGCTACCTTGAGGAACTCCTGAGCTTGCATGAAATTCCCGTGATCATACATTATCTAGATGGACTCTACAGTACCTTCCACTGAGATACGATCTGATCCATTCGATAAACATGGAATTAAAACCCATTTTTTAGTAAAATTTTATGCGACACCCTATCAAATGCTTTGGAAAAATCAGTGTACACTGCATCAATTTGAAACCCACCAACAAACCTTTTGATACAATCTTCTGTAAATATAGCAAGATTAGATAAAGTTGATCCACAATTGACGAAACCATACTGGTTCGGACAAATAAGTTTTTGAATATCAAAACTAATTTTATCTCTTACAATACAATTTAGCTATTGTTGACAGTTTGGCAATTGGTCTGTAGTTCGAAACAGCATTTTTATTACCATTTTTGTAAATAGGCATTATGTTAGCACTTTTACAATCAGTTATAAATATTCCAGATGAGAAGGATAAGTTAAAAATCCACATTTAAGGCTTGATTAGAGCAGAACAATTCTTAAAGAGAATAGGACAAAGGCCATCTACATCAGACTGAGAGGATGATTTGAGACTTAAAATACCATTACTGATATCTTCCTCCGATAATGGTAGAGAGCCAAAAGAAAAACAAGAGTTAGAAATAACTGGGGAAAGCTCCTCATCCATCTCATAACTAACAAACTTTGCACTAAAAAAGTCAGCAAAAAGATTAGCAGAGTCTACAGCCGAATAAGAGTGCTTCTCATTATAATACATCGAGGTAGGAATATTTGATTTATTTTTCTTTGACTTAATAAAAGACCAAAAGGCTTTGGGGTTAATCTTATATTATTTTCGAATTTGCATATATAGTTTTCCCAAAATAACTTATCAAGAGTTTTAAAATCAGCAAGGCAACATTTATATTTTTCAAAGTGCAAGATATTTTTCGAGATTTTGAATATTCTGTAAAATTTACAACAAATATTCTTTAAATGCTTTAGCTCTTTCGTAAAACCGGTACATGATTCAAACAACTGTTATGCACCAAAAAATTTTGAAGCAATGATCTACATCTACATTGGCAAAAAGCTCATCCCAATCAAACTCAGCCAGACAATTGTTGAGGGCCTCGAAATCATTAAAATTAAAGTTTAGAGCATCACATCCGGGAGAGATATTAAGAAATTCGTAGAATTCTAACTCTAACACTAAAGGAAGATGATGCGAACAAGCCGGAGAAATTGGTAAGCAACACTCCAACAGCGTAAAATTTAAATTACTTGATAAGAAAATTAAATCCAAAATACGAAAACACTTATTATAAAATCTATTAACTTGAGGCAGATCTAAGCTTAAGAAATTATCAACTAAATATGATTCATGAAATCTAATAACATTACCAGGAGTAAGAAAGTCTGCGTTCTCTAAATAATACCAATATACACTACTTAAATTAAAATCGCCGAGGACACATAACTGTTGATCACCAATCATTGATTGTAACAATGTGACGTTATCGACATGCAATTTGTAAACCGATTCATGACTGTTAGGAGGAATGTAGGATGCACAAATGAAAATCTCCCGTGACGAACCAACTAGTCGCACGCATAATTGATCTAGTATCGAGTCATTATTAAAAAGCTGACATATTGTACCACGCAGGCTGCGCTTGACTGCAATCAGCACACCACCATCTCTATTACATTGGGTTCTAGCAGCATCTCTATCCTTTCTGAAGACATCAAACAAATTACAATCAAAAACCTCCGCATCGAAGAACGTAGAATTAAGCCAGGTTTCAATTAACACAAATACGTCGTAGATTCCTAGCGAGCTAGTTGACCAAACTTCATTAGATTTTGTTCTCATTCCAGAGACATTTTGAAAGTAAATACGGATTTGACTGCTCGATTTACTGTTTGAACTTAAATCTTTAGTTTTACATCTGCTTTTGGAACAAACCGAAAAGGACGGATTGTAACCTTTGTCGGCCAGAGCTCAGCACTGATCATTTTGCAAAACCACGCAGCAGGAACTCCCAATTTAAAATTGATATATTTAATGGAGTCATGGGGAGTATCCTTTTTTACAAGACTGTAACATGACAACAAATGCTTATCAATGCCCGTATGTTTAACAACATAATCCATAATGTTATCAGAAGTAACAGTGGGCAAGAATGATGAGATATGCAGCCACTTAAATCGAGAAATTACGCCAAGTTCAGAACTAATCTTTGAACCAACAATACGAATTGTTTGCTACTTTACTCCCTTACTTGTTTTATCACTTGCCACATTATCGTTAGTAGTAATGTTTTCGGTTAATATATTTTGAGAATCAGACTGAGCTGTAGGAAAAAAGGCAAATTATTGTTGCTGACAATATTAGCATAACTAAACTTATGCGATTGATCTGCATTATTATTATCTATATATTAATACGCTAACAAAATTTCCATACAATCAATTGACAGGCTGTTTCGCATACTTAGCATACGCTATAGGCCCAAGGGCTAATCTAGGCAGGAAAGGGCTGAGGGAAAATTCAGCCAGGGTATTCCAAAGGCCGGTACCTCTCGGGGAGGGGCCACCAGCCGGGAGGCCCTTGGGGCGGCTTCCACCCATCTCGTAGCCTCCAGCAAGGCTGCCACTCGGCGTCAAGCGTCTGGTGGTTTGGCTGCTGGGGGCTCCAGGGGTATGGGGGGCCGGCCCAGTCATTAGGACAAGGGCTGGGCTGCCCGGATCCTGCGTAGGAATGCCTCCTCGCCATAAGGGAGGGGGAAGTTTCCGCGGAGGACTGGGCGAAGGCTCAGCGCGATCTTGCTTTGGCGAAGCAGGTGTTGCCGGAGTTCATGCCGGACTGGGTCGAGAGCGATGAAGCCTCGAAGCGCCAGCGGTCTATGGATGAATCCAACCCTACGGCGCCGAAAAGGGCCAAGATGCAGGGAGGCTGGGCTCGGTCTTACGCCGAAATAACCAAGGATCGGCAGATCATTGGTGTTATGGACGAGAGCAGCGAAATTGGCAGGATCCCGAAACAGCAGTGGAAGTGGATTCAGGCAGCGCTCGCTACTGTGGCCGTTAAGGTCAAAAAAGATAACCCTGGTCCGCCGCCTTCTTATACCGATGCGGGGTGATTCCAGGGCAATATAAAACTAATTGCGTGTGACGACGCCAGGTCGGCGAAGCTTTACAAAGCCGCCGTTTCGCTGATAGGGGAGGTGTATCCGGGCGCGCGCCTTAAGGTAGTGGAGGCGTGTGATATCCCCTCACGACCAAGGGCGAGACCCTGGGTTCCAGTGACGCCAACGGACCCGCTGATATCCTGGAACTGCTCCAGAAGTACAACCCAGGTCTACCGACACAAAACTGGAAGGTGGTTAACGTGGAGAAGACTGAACGGGCCACGATGCAGATAGTCCTGCTGCTCGACAGCGCAAACGTCGAAGCGTTGAAAAGGCAGGATTTCAGGGTAAGCTACGGCTTCAAAAATATAAATTATAAAATTATAAAATTAAAAAATTGCTTCAAATAAATGTTTTCATACATTTAAAAAAAAAAAGCAATATGGGCAATCCCCGATTATTAAAAATCATAAGCCTTAAGGTTTATAAGGCTGACGTTGAAGCCTTGGTAAAACTTGCATCTCGTACGGAGGTGGCTGAACTCCCCCCCAGTGAAGACGAGATGGAGGTAGACGAGGGCGAAGAAGCTGGTGGCTATGCTTCGACAGGTTCGAGCGGAAGCTTGGCTCTCAGAGGGTTGTACTCTGAGGGTCAGCTTCTGAAGGATGGCAATTCCGACGCGACGCTCACGGAGGAGAGCACAAACAAGCAGTGATCCGGGTCCTCCAAATAAACCTGCATCACTGCAAAGCAGCATCAGCTGCACTCCTACTGCACCTGTCTTCAGGTGCGGTAGACATCGTTCTAGTCCAGGAGCCGTGGATCGCTGGCAATAGGATCTGTGGCCTGCGGACACCAACGTATAAGCTTTATAGCGCTCAGGAAAAGGGTAAACCTCGCACATGTATATTGGCTAAGTCTACTCTTAATGTTTTTCTTCTACCCAATTATAGCGATGGGGATTTGGCAGTGGTCAGCGTCGAGGTGCTAGGGAGGAGCTTTAAACCTGCCTCCTTCTACCTAGCGCACGATCACCAAGGCTCATTACCACCGGATAATTTCAAGGAATTCGTGAGAGCGGCAAATCCACGAAACCATTTCATCCTACTCGGAGGCGACGCCAATGCTCATCACGCCCAGTGGGGCAGCAGAGATACAAATAACCGAGGTGAGTCTCTATTTAACTATCTGTTAGGCACTAATCTGAGTATATGTAATAGGGGAAATGATCCCACTTTCATTACGAGGAATCGCGAAGAGGTCCTTGACATAACACTGGTCACAGACTCTTTCAGTGACCTGATCGTTTCATGGAGAGTTCTAAAGGAGCACTCCTTTTCTGACCATAGATATATAAGTTTTTCTATATCGCAGGCGCGCGCAAGTCCTAAGTACATACAAAATATTAGAAGAACTAACTGGGGCTGCTATAAGAAGATTATAGGTAAAAAGCTATCTGAGGAGGTACGAGTCCCAGAAAGCGAGGAGGAGCTAGACGTGTTTGTAAATAATTTCAGTCAAAATTGCAGGAAAGCTTTAGATAGGGCTTGCCCTGCTAAAAAGGTTTTGGAAACTCACAAACCACCATGGTGGTCATCTGATCTTGATAAACTTAGGAAGTCATGTAGGGCGGCCTTTAATAAAGCAAAGCATGATGGACATGAATCCTCATGGGCTGCTTATAAAGCGAAAATAAATATATATAAAAAAGCAATCCGGAATGGAAAGCGATCCTCCTGGAGGGATTTCGGCGGCAGGATTGAATCCACATCCGCGGCCTCCCGGTTAAGGAAGGTGCTATCGAAATCTCCAACTCAGCTAAGTTACGTCCAAAAGCCGGATGGGCACTGGACGGACTCCAGCGCTGAAACCATAAACTTGCTAATGTATACGCACTTCCCAGCAAGTACGGGCGTGTCTTCAAGTATTGTCAGCGGATGGTCACCTAATGATCAGCTGATAAGCGAAATCACAGATGATAAAAAGATAGATTGGGCTTTACAGACCTTCAAGCCCTATAAATCGGCGGGGCCGGATGGAATTTTTCCGGCTCAGCTCCAGTATACTGCCGAACTTATAAGGCCCTGGATTAAAGGGATGTTTATAGGTTGTCTTAGGCTCAATTACGTACCAGTATCGTGGAGGGAAGTCAACGTGGTCTTTATCCCCAAGGCAGGGAAACCCTCCCACTCTGAACCAAATGATTATAGGCCTATAAGCTTATCTTCTTTTCTACTTAAAGCGCTCGAAAGACTTCTAGAGGGCCACATCAGGAGGAAGTTTGAGCCGACGCTTCTTTCGCAAGCACAGCATGCCTATACTAAGGGCAGGTCAACTGACACGGCCTTGCACTCACTGGTATCCGCTATCGAAAGGTCACTAGACCTCAAGGAATACACATTGGTGGCATTTCTAGATATAGCGGGTGCCGTCAACAACGTTCTCCCGGAGGTCATCACCTCGGCGCTGACAGATTTGGGGGTGGACGCGTGCCTGGTGGAGTTTGTATACAATCTCCTTACGCGTAGGCAGATTAAAACTGAGCTAGGTGGATGCGTGATCCGCAGACCGGTCGGCAGAGGCACTCCTCAGGGAGGTGTTCTCTCTCCGCTACTTTGGGTGGTTACCGTCAACCAACTACTCCGCCTCATGGAATCAGAAGGTCACCAAGTGATCGCGTATGCAGATGATGAAATTTCCGCAAACTCTTTGTACCCTAATGGAAGGGGCACTATCCAAAACTTCGCACTGGGCCACAGCCACAGGCTTGGAAGTCAACCCGGATAAAACCGAGCTTGTCCTCTTTACGAGGAGGTATAAGGTACCAAATCTAACACCGCTAAGAATTGGGGGTACGTTTTTAGCGTTTAGCGATCGAGTCAAGTATTTGGGAGTAATTCTGGATAGGAAGCTATTATGGAGTGAAATACTGGATTTATACAGCCATTGTGCGCCCGATTCTTCTTTATGGTGCCTTGGTCTGGTGGCCTGCACTAGCTAAAACTACCTATCTTAAGACGCTTCAAAAGGTGCAACGGAATTCGGAGCTCTGCATCACCGGGGCTCTTTGCTCCACTCCATCTGAAGCACTCAACACAATGCTATACCTTCCACTTCTTGACCTGGTGGCGAAGGAAATAGCGGTCATCGCCGCTCTACGCATAAGGCAAACAGGTCTCTGGTCAAATGGATCTAGTGGACACGCAAAAATCCTGGGCACGAGCGCCCCAGTCCCAATACCGGTGCGCACTGACTACTGCACGCCAAAAAACGTCTTCGTTAAAAATTATAGTATATATATACCATCGCCACAGGACTGGAATAACAGACAACATACGGTACCGGGTGCCATCAGCATATTCACGGATGGTTCTAAGCTTGACGGGAAGGTGGGAGCAGGCCTCTTTTCGCCGGATCTGGGTCTAGAGGTCTCTTTTCGCCTAGCAGATTACTGTAGTTTTTACCAAGCGGAAATGCTGGCGATACACAGGGCTGTGAACCATCTAGGGTCTATGCCTAAGGATGGTAAACGGGTGTTTATTTTCTCAGACAGCCAGGCCGCCTTAAAGGCCCTGGACTCATTCGTCGTCAACGCAAAGTCGGTCACTGAGTGCCGCAGATCTCTTAACGAGATGGCTCAGCACTTCAGTATCAGCCTTATATGGGTACCTGGGCATAGGGATATCGAAGGCAATTGCAGAGCAGACGAGCTGGCCAGAAGAGGCACCACCGACGATATACTTCCGGGAAATGATTCGGTAGGCATACCCATGGCCACTTTCAGGCTTCGTGTGAACACAAGCACTATAAGAATCGCAAATGGAATATGGTCAGCCATATCATCGTGTGAGACATCCAGGCAAACCTGGCCCTCATATGACAAGGGGCGCACAGAAGCGCTTTTGATTTTAAGCAAATCAGTTCTATCGTCCCTGATAAGGGTTCTAACAGGGCATTGCTTAATAGGCACGCATGGTGCTAGAATGGGGGTAACGACCTTCGACTATTGTCGCAGCTGCAGATGTACAGAAGAAAAAGCGAGCGTCCAGCACCTTCTCTGCCACTGTCTTGCGCTTAGTAGGCGTAGGATGGCTATCCTTGGTAAACCTTTTCTACATGACCTCGCTGAGGTCTCTTGCTATGAAGTAAAGGCTCTGGCGAAATTTATAATTTCCACGAGGTGGTTTGACCCGCTTTAGGCAGGGTAGGGGTCCTCTTTTGAGACCGTATAGGGTATTACAATGGGCCCATTGGTGGCCTAAGTAGTGAGCTGTTACCATAGTGTTCACCTCAGCCCTTGCAACCTAACCTAACCTAACAATTAATTGAAAATTTGACCCAAACATTTTTTGCATTTCCAGATTTTATGTTCATTTTAGATATAGCACGTTTTACAGTGAACAAAAAATAAATAAATTTGCTACAAAGATATTACATTAAAATTTGTATACTGTCATATTGTTATATGAATCGATTCGTATTGATCAGCCGCAGTGCATAGGCCTATTTTTGTTAACAAATATTACTCTATTTGTTTATAATTAATAGAAAAATTTTTGTAAATTCGAAAATCTGTGCAACTATCGAAATTGCCATCTGTAGGACGCATTATGTTCACAAACTCCCCTGAGTACATAGCTCCAAATTCTCAATTGTCGCGTTGCCCAAATGTTTCATCTCTACATATGTATATATTTGTACACGCCAAACGGTGAGAGAACTACTGCTTCGCTCATTTTCTGTTGAAATAAAATATTGTTTCCCATTGTTGCCAATTACCTATATTGGTCTGTACCAAAATCCTAAAAAAAATTGTTCTAAAATAATTGTTAGCGCACAAAAAACTTTAAAGAGAAGTAGTAACTTAACCGGCCTATTTTTTGGACAAATTTGACTTACACGTAAAAGCATAGGTCTTTATTTAACAGATTCTTTGTTTTTAATTTTAGGTACTTTAAAAAAATGAAATCAGAAATAATGAGTCAACTTTTTTTCAAACTCACTAAATTTATTTATTTATAACAATTAATTGCAAATTTGACCCGAATGTTTTTTGCATTTACAGATTTCATGCTCATTTTAGATATAGCACGTCTTATAGTGAACAAAAAATAAATAAATTTGCTACAAAGATATTACATTAAAATTTGTATATTGTCTTTTATGCGAATTTATTTTGATATTTCTTATTTTATTTTATTATATTATCTTTTATCACGTTGCAAATTTACTACAAAGATATTACGTTAAAATTTGTATATTGTCTTTTATGCTAATTTATTTTCATATTTCTTATTTTATTATATTATATTATCCTTTATTTCAACTTAGTTTAGTATTATTTAAATGCAACTTGATTGAATCGGAAAATTTCGCGTTGTATATAAACGAAAAAACACGACCCAAAAACGTTTCCGATTTTAGATCGAAATATTGCATAGGCCGTATATTACTCTACTATCTATATATTAATACGCTAACAAAATTTCAATACAATCAATTGACAGGCTGTTTCGCATACTTAGCATACGTAAAATCATATAAAAGTTATATGAATCGATTCGTATTGATCAGCCGCAGTGCATAGGCATATTTTTGTTAACAAATATTACTCTGTTTGTTTATAATTAATAGAAAAAGTTTTTTGTAAATTCGAAAATCTGTGCAACTATCGAAATTGCCATCTGTAGGACGCAATATGTTCACAAACCCCCCTGAGTACATAGCTCCAAATGCTCAATTGTCGCGTTGCTCAAATGTTTCATCTCTACATATTTATATATTTGTACACGCCAAACGGTGAGAGAACTACTGCTTCGCTCATTTTCTGTTGAAATAAAATATTGTTTCCCATTGTTGCCAATTACCTATATTGGTCTGTACCAAAATCCTTAAAAAATTGTTCTAAAATAATTGTTAGCTCACAAAAAAACTTTAAAGAGAAGTAATAACTTAACCGGCCTATTTTTTTGGACAAATTTTACTTACACGTAAAAGCATAGGTCTTTATTTAACAGATTCTTTGTTTTTCATTTCAGGTACTTTAAAAAAAAAACGAAATCAGAAATAATGAGTCAACTTTTGTTCAAACTCACTAAATTTATTTATTTATAACAATTAATTGCAAATTTGACCCAAATTTTTCTTGCATTTCCAGATTTTATGCTCATTTTAGATATAGCACGTCTTATAGTGAACAAAAAATAAATAAATTTGCTACAAAGATATTACATTAAATTTTGTATATTGTCTTTTATGCTAATTTATTTTGATATTTCTTATTTTATTTTATTATATTATCTTTTATCACGTTGTATATTAAATTTGCTACAAAGATATTACATTAAAATTTGTATATTGTCTTTTGTGCTAATTTATTTTGATATTTCTTATTTTATTTTATTATATTATCTTTTATTTCAACTTAGTTTATTATTATTTAAATGCAACTTGATTGAATCGGAAAATTTCACGTTGTATATTAAACGAAAAAAACGACCCAAAAACGTTTTCGATTTTAGGTCGAAATATTGCATAGGCCGTATATTACTCTACTATCTATATATTAATATGCTAACAAAATTTCCATACAATCAATTGACAGGCTGTTTCGCATACTTAGCATACGTAAAATCATATAAAAGTTATATGAATCGATTCGTATTGATCAGCCGGGTGCATAGACATATTTTTGTAAACAAATATTACTCTATTTGTTTATAATTAATAGAAAAAGTTTTTTGTAAATTCGAAAATCTGTGCAACATCGAAATTGCCATCTGTAGGACGCATTATGTCCACAAACCCCCCTGAGTACATAGCTCCAAATTCTCAATTGTCGCGTTGCTCAAATGTTTCATCTCTACATATGTATATATTTTTACACGCCAAACGGTGAGAGAACTACTCCTTCGCTCATTTTCTGTTGAAATAAAATATTGTTTCCCATTGCTGCCAATTACCTATATTGGTCTGTACCAAAATCCTTAAAAAATTGTTCTAAAATAATTGTTAGCGCACAAAAAAACTTTAAAGAGAAGTAATAACTTAACCGGCCGATTTTTTTGGACAAATTTTACTTACACGTAAAAGCATAGGTCTTTATTTGACAGATTCTTTGTTTTTCATTTTAGGTACTTTAAAAAAAATGAAATCAGAAATAATGAGTCAACTTTTGTTCAAACTCACTAAATTTATTTATTTATAACAATTAATTGCAAATTTGACCCAAATGTTTTTTGCATTTCCAGATTTTATGCTCATTTTAGATATAGCACGTCTTATAGTGAACAAAAAATAAATAAATTTGCTACAAAGATATTACATTAAAATTTGTATATTGTCTTTTATGCTAATTTATTTTGATATTTCTTATTTTATTTTATTATATTATCTTTTATCACGTTGTATATTAAATTTGCTACAAAGATATTACATTAAAATTTGTATATTGTCTTTTATGCTAATTTATTTTGATATTTCTTATTTTATTTTATTATATTATCTTTTATTTCAACTTAGTTTATTATTATTTAAATGCAACTTGATTGAATCGGAAAATTTCACGATGTATATTAAACGAAAAAAACGACCCAAAACGTTTTCGATTTTAGGGCGAAATATTGCATAGGCCGTATATTACTCTACTATCTATATATTAACACGCTAACAAAATTTCCATACAATCAATTGACAGGCTATTTCGCATACTTAGCATACGTAAAATCATATAAAAGTTATATGAATCGATTCGTATTGATCAGCCGCAGTGCATAGGCCTATTTTTGTTAACAAATATTACTCTCTTTGTTTATAATTAATAGAAAAAGTTTTTGTAAATTCGAAAATCTGTGCAACTATCGAAATTGCCATCTGTAGGACGCATTATGTTCACAAACCCCCCTGAGTACATAGCTACAAATTCTCAATTGTCGCGTTGCTCAAATGTTTCATCTCTACATATGTATATATTTGTACACGCCAAACGGTGAGAGAACTACTGCTTCGCTCATTTTCTGTTGAAATAAAATATTGTTTCCCATTGTTGCCAATTACCTATATTGGTCTGTACCAAAATCCCCAAAAAATTGTTCTAAAATAATTGTTAGCGCACAAAAAAACTTTAAAGAGAAGTAATAACTTAATCGGCCTATTTTTTGGACAAATTTTACTTACACGTAAAAGCATAGGTCCTTATTTAACAGATTCTTTGTTTTTCATTTTGAGTACTTTAAAAAAATGAAATCAGAAACAATGAGTCAACTTTTTTTCAAACTCACTAAATTTATTTATTTGTAACAATTAATTGCAAATTTGACCCAAATGTTTTTTGCATTTCCAGATTTTATGCTCATTTTAGATATAGCACGTCTTATAGTGAACACAAAATAAATAAATATTCTACAAAGATATTACATTAAAATTTGTGTGTTGTCTTTTATGTTAATTTATTTTGATATTTCTTATTTTATTTTATTATATTATCTTTTATCATGTTGTATATTAAATTTGCTACAAAGATATTACATTAAAATTTGTATATTATTTTTTGTTATATGAATCGATTCGTATTAATCAGCCGCAGTGCATAGGCCTATTTTTGTTAACAAATATTACTCTGTTTGTTTATAATTAATAGAAAAAGTTTCTTGTAAATTCGAAACTCTGTGAAACTATCGAAATTGCCATCTGTATGACGCATTATGTTCACAAACCCCCTGAATACATAGCTCCAAATTCTCAATTGTCGTGTTGCTCAAATGTTTCATCTCTACATATGTATATATTTTTACACTCCAAGCGGTGAGAGAACTACTGTTTCGCTCATTTTCTGTTGAAATAAAATATTGTTTCCCATTGTTGCCACTTACCTATATTGGTCTGTACCAAAATCCTTAAAAAATTGTTCTAAAATAATTCTTAGCGCACAAAAAAACTTTAAAGAGAAGTAATAACTTAACCGGCCTATTTTTTTGGACAAATTTTATTTACACGTAAAATCATAGGTTTTTATTTAACAGATTCTTTGTTTTTCAATTCAGGTACTTTAAAAAAAAAACGAAATCAGAAATAATGAGTCAACTTTTGTTCAACCTCACTAAATTTATTTATTTATAACAATTAATTGCAAATTTGACCCAAATTTTTCTTGCATTTCCAGATTTTATGCTCATTTTAGATATAGCACGTCTTATAGTGAACAAAAAATAAATAAATTTGCTACAAAGATATTACATTAAAATTTGTATATTGTCTTTTATGCTAATTTATTTTGATATTTCTTATTTTATTTTATAATATTATCTTTTATCACGTTGTGTATTAAATTTGCTACAAAGATATTACATTAAAATTTGTATGTTGTCTTTTATGCTAATTTATTTTCATATTTCTTATTTTATTTTATTATATTATCTTTTATCACGTTGTATATTAAATTTGCTACAAAGATATTACATTAAAATTTGTATATTGTCTTTTATGCTAATTTATTTTGATATTTCTTATTTTATTTTATTATATTATCTTTTATTTCAACTCAGTTTATTATTATTTAAATGCAACTTGATTGAATCGGAAAATTTCACGTTGTATATTAAACGAAAAAAACGACCCAAAAACGTTTTCGATTTTAGGTCGAAATATTGCATAGGCCGTATATTACTCTACTATCTATATATTAATATGCTAACAAAATTTCCATACAATCAATTGACAGGCTGTTTCGCATACTTAGCATACGTAAAATCATATAAAAGTTATATGAATCGATTCGTATTGACCAGCCGGGTGCATAGGCATATTTTTGTTAACAAATATTACTCTATTTGTTTATAATTAATAGAAAAAGTTTTTTGTAAATTCGAAAATCTGTGCAACTATCGAAATTGCCATCTGTAGGACGCATTATGTTCACAAACCCCCCTGAGTACATAGCTCCAAATTCTCAATTGTCGCGTTGCTCAAATGTTTCATCTCTACATATGTATATATTTGTACACGCCAAACGGTGAGAGAACTACTGCTTCGCTCATTTTCTGTTGAAATAAAATATTGTTTCCCATTGTTGCCAATTACCTAAATTGGTCTGTACCAAAATCCTTAAAAAATTGTTCTAAAATAATTGTTAGCGCACAAAAAACCTGTAAAGAGAAGTAATAACTTAACCGGCCTATTTTTTTTTTTGGACAAATTTTACTTACACGTAAAAGCATAGGTCTTTATTTAACAGATTCTTTGTTTTTAATTTTAGGTATTTTAAAAAAAATGAAATCAGAAATAATGAGTAAACTTTTGTTCAAACTCACTAAATTTACTTATTTATAACAATTAATTGCAAATTTGACCCAAATGTTTTTTGCATTCCCAGATTTTATGCTCATTTTAGATATAGCACGTCTTATAGTGAACAAAAAATAAATAAATTTGCTACAAAGATATTACATTAAAATTTTTATATTGTCTTTTATGCTAATTTATTTTGATATTTCTTATTTTATTTTATAATATTATCTTTTATCACGTTGTATATTAAATTTGCTTCAAATATATTACATTAAAATTTGTATGTTGTCTTTTATGCTAATTTATTTTCATATTTCTTATTTTATTTTATTATATTATCTTTTATCACGTTGTATATTAAATTTGCTACAAAGATATTACATTAAAATTTGTATATAGTCTTTTATGCTAATTTATTTTGATATTTCTTATTTTATTATATTATCTTTTATTTCAACTCAGTTTATTATTATTTAAATGCAACTTGATTGAATCGGAAAATTTCACGTTGTATATTAAACGAAAAAAACGACCCAAAAACGTTTTCGATTTTAGGTCGAAATATTGCATAGGCCGTATTTACTCTACTATCTATATATTAATACGCTAACAAAATTTCCATACAAGCAATTGACAGACTGTTTCGCATACTTAGCATACGTAAAATCATATAAAAGTTATATTAATCGATTCGTATTGATCAGCCGCAGTGCATAGGCCAATTTTTGTTAACAAATGTTACTCTATTTGTTTATAATTAATAGAAAAAGTTTTTTGTAAATTCGAAAATCTGTGCAACTATCGAAAATGCCATCTGTAGGACGCATTACGTTCAAAAACCTCCCTGAGTACATAGGTTTTTTGTAAATTCGAAAATCTGTGCAACTATCGAAATTGCCATCTGTAGGACGCATTATGTTCACAAACCCCCTGAGTACATAGCTCCAAATTCTCAATTGTCGCGTTGCTCAAATGTTTCATCTCTACATATGTATATATTTGTACACGCCAAACGGTGAGAGAACTACTGCTTCGCTCATTTTCTGTTGAAATAAAATATTGTTTCCCACTGTTGCCAATTACCGATATTGGTCTGTACCAAAATCCTTAAAAAATTGTACTAAAATAATTGTTAGCGCACAAAAAAACTTTAAAGAGAAGTAATAACTTAACCGACCTATTTTTTTGGACAAATTTTACTTACACGTAAAAGCATAGGTCTTTATTTAATAGATTCTTTGTTTTTCATTTTAGGTACTTTAAAAAAAATGAAATCAGAAATAATGAGTCAACTTTTGTTCAAACTCACTAAATTTATTTATTTATAACAATTAACTGCAAATTTGACCAAAACGTTTTTTGCATTTCCAGATTTTATGCTCATTTTAGATATAGCACGTCTTATGGCGAACAAAAAATAAATAAATTTGCTACAAAGATATTACATTAAAATTTGTATATTGTCTTTTATGCTAATTTGTTTTGATATTTCTTATTTTATTTTATTATATTATCTTTTATTTCAACTTAGTTTATTATTATTTAAATGCAACTTGATTGAATCGGAAAATTTCACGTTGTATATTAAACGAAAAAAAAAACGACCCAAAAACGTTTTCGATTTTAGGTTGAAATATTGCATAGGCTGTATATTACTCTTCTATCTATATATTAATACGCTAACAAAATATCCATACAATCAATTGGCAGGCTGTTTCGCATACTTAGCATACGGAAAATCATATAAAAGTTATATGAATCGATTAGTATTGATCAGCCGCAGTGCATAGGCCTATTTTTGTAAACAAATATTACTCTATTTATATATAATTAATAGAAAAAGTGTTTGTAAATTCGAAAATCTGTGCAACTATCGAAGTTGCCATCTGTAGGACGCATTATGTTCACAAACCCCCCTGAGTACATAGCTCCAAATTCTCAATTGACGCGTTGCTCAAATGTTTCATCTCTACATATGTATATATTTGCACACGCCAAATTGTGAGAGAACTACTGCTTCGCTCATTTTCTGTTGAAATAAAATACTGTGTTCCATTGTTGCTAATTACCTATATTGGTCTGTACCAAAATCCTTAAAAATTTTTTCTAAAATAATTGTTAGCGCACAAAAAACTTTAAAGAGAAGTAATAACTTAACCGCCTATTTTTTTGGACAAATTTTACTTACAGGTAAAAGCATAGGTCTTTATTTAACAGATTCTTTGTTTTTCATTTTAGGTACTTTAACAAAAATGAAATCAGAAATAATGAGTCAACTTTTGTTCAAACTCACTAAATTTATTTATTTATAACAATTAATTGCAACTTTGACCCAAATGTTTAGATATAGCACGTCTTATAGTGAACAAAAAATAAATAAATTTGCTACAAAGATATTACATTAAAATTTGTATATTGTCTTTTATGCTAATTTATTTTGATATTTCTTATTTTATTTTATTATATTATCTTTTATCACGTTGTATATCAAACTTGCTACAAAGATATTACATTAAAATTTGTATGTTGTCGTTTATGCTAATTTATTTTGATATTTCTTATTTTATTTTATTATATTATCTTTTATTTCAACTTAGTTTATTATTATTTAAATGTAACTTGATTGAATCGGAAAATTTCACGTTGTATATTAAACGAAAAAAAACGACCCAAAAAAGTTTTCGATTTTAGGTCGAAATATTGCATAGGCCGTATGTTGTTTTTTGCATTTCCAGATTTTATGCTCATTTTAGATATAGCACGTCTTATAGTGAACAAAAAATAAATAAATTTGCTACAAAGATATTACATTAAAATTTGTATATTGTCTTTTATGCTAATTTATTTTGATATTTCTTATTTTATTTTATTATATTATCTTTTATCACGTTGTATATCAAATTTGCTACAAAGATATTACATTAAAATTTGTATGTTGTCTTTTATGCTAATTTATTTTGATATTTCTTATTTTATTTTATTATATTATCTTTTATTTCAACTTAGTTTATTATTATTTAAATGCAACTTGATTGAATCGGAAAATTTCACGTTGTATATTAAACGAAAAAAAACGACCCAAAAACGTTTTCGATTTTAGGTCGAAATATTGCATAGGCCGTATATTACTCTACTATCTATATATTAATACGCTATCGAAATTTCCATACAATCAATTGACAGGCTGTTTCGCATACTTAGCATACGTAAAATCATATAAAAGTTATATGAATCGATTCGTATTGATCAGCCGCAGTGCATAGGCCTATTTTTGTTAACAAATATTACTCTCTTTGTTTATAATTAATAGAAAAAGTTTTTGTAAATTCGAAAATCTGTGCAACTATCGAAATTGCCATCTGTAGGACGCATTATGTTCACAAACCCCCCTGAGTACATAGCTACAAATTCTCAATTGTCGCGTTGCTCAAATGTTTCATCTCTACATATGTATATATTTGTACACGCCAAACGGTGAGAGAACTACTGCTTCGCTCATTTTCTGTTGAAATAAAATATTGTTTCCCATTGTTGCCAATTACCTATATTGGTCTGTACCAAAATCCCCAAAAAATTGTTCTAAAATAATTGTTAGCGCACAAAAAAACTTTAAAGAGAAGTAATAACTTAATCGGCCTATTTTTTGGACAAATTTTACTTACACGTAAAAGCATAGGTCCTTATTTAACAGATTCTTTGTTTTTCATTTTGAGTACTTTAAAAAAATGAAATCAGAAACAATGAGTCAACTTTTTTTCAAACTCACTAAATTTATTTATTTGTAACAATTAATTGCAAATTTGACCCAAATATTTTTTACATTTCCAGATTTTATGCTCATTTTAGATATAGCACGTCTTATAGTGAACACAAAATAAATAAATATTCTACAAAGATATTACATTAAAATTTGTGTGTTGTCTTTTATGTTAATTTATTTTGATATTTCTTATTTTATTTTATTATATTATCTTTTATCATGTTGTATATTAAATTTGCTACAAAGATATTACATTAAAATTTGTATATTATTTTTTGTTATATGAATCGATTCGTATTAATCAGCCGCAGTGCATAGGCCTATTTTTGTTAACAAATATTACTCTGTTTGTTTATAATTAATAGAAAAAGTTTCTTGTAAATTCGAAACTCTGTGAAACTATCGAAATTGCCATCTGTATGACGCATTATGTTCACAAACCCCCTGAATACATAGCTCCAAATTCTCAATTGTCGTGTTGCTCAAATGTTTCATCTCTACATATGTATATATTTTTACACTCCAAGCGGTGAGAGAACTACTGTTTCGCTCATTTTCTGTTGAAATAAAATATTGTTTCCCATTGTTGCCACTTACCTATATTGGTCTGTACCAAAATCCTTAAAAAATTGTTCTAAAATAATTCTTAGCGCACAAAAAAACTTTAAAGAGAAGTAATAACTTAACCGGCCTATTTTTTTGGACAAATTTTATTTACACGTAAAATCATAGGTTTTTATTTAACAGATTCTTTGTTTTTCAATTCAGGTACTTTAAAAAAAAAACGAAATCAGAAATAATGAGTCAACTTTTGTTCAACCTCACTAAATTTATTTATTTATAACAATTAATTGCAAATTTGACCCAAATTTTTCTTGCATTTCCAGATTTTATGCTCATTTTAGATATAGCACGTCTTATAGTGAACAAAAAATAAATAAATTTGCTACAAAGATATTACATTAAAATTTGTATATTGTCTTTTATGCTAATTTATTTTGATATTTCTTATTTTATTTTATAATATTATCTTTTATCACGTTGTGTATTAAATTTGCTACAAAGATATTACATTAAAATTTGTATGTTGTCTTTTATGCTAATTTATTTTCATATTTCTTATTTTATTTTATTATATTATCTTTTATCACGTTGTATATTAAATTTGCTACAAAGATATTACATTAAAATTTGTATATTGTCTTTTATGCTAATTTATTTTGATATTTCTTATTTTATTTTATTATATTATCTTTTATTTCAACTCAGTTTATTATTATTTAAATGCAACTTGATTGAATCGGAAAATTTCACGTTGTATATTAAACGAAAAAAACGACCCAAAAACGTTTTCGATTTTAGGTCGAAATATTGCATAGGCCGTATATTACTCTACTATCTATATATTAATATGCTAACAAAATTTCCATACAATCAATTGACAGGCTGTTTCGCATACTTAGCATACGTAAAATCATATAAAAGTTATATGAATCGATTCGTATTGACCAGCCGGGTGCATAGGCATATTTTTGTTAACAAATATTACTCTATTTGTTTATAATTAATAGAAAAAGTTTTTTGTAAATTCGAAAATCTGTGCAACTATCGAAATTGCCATCTGTAGGACGCATTATGTTCACAAACCCCCCTGAGTACATAGCTCCAAATTCTCAATTGTCGCGTTGCTCAAATGTTTCATCTCTACATATGTATATATTTGTACACGCCAAACGGTGAGAGAACTACTGCTTCGCTCATTTTCTGTTGAAATAAAATATTGTTTCCCATTGTTGCCAATTACCTAAATTGGTCTGTACCAAAATCCTTAAAAAATTGTTCTAAAATAATTGTTAGCGCACAAAAAACCTGTAAAGAGAAGTAATAACTTAACCGGCCTATTTTTTTTTTTTGACAAATTTTACTTACACGTAAAAGCATAGGTCTTTATTTAACAGATTCTTTGTTTTTAATTTTAGGTATTTTAAAAAAAATGAAATCAGAAATAATGAGTAAACTTACTTACTTATTTATAACAATTAATTGCAAATTTGACCCAAATGTTTTTTGCATTCCCAGATTTTATGCTCATTTTAGATATAGCACGTCTTATAGTGAACAAAAAATAAATAAATTTGCTACAAAGATATTACATTAAAATTTTTATATTGTCTTTTATGCTAATTTATTTTGATATTTCTTATTTTATTTTATAATATTATCTTTTATCACGTTGTATATTAAATTTGCTTCAAATATATTACATTAAAATTTGTATGTTGTCTTTTATGCTAATTTATTTTCATATTTCTTATTTTATTTTATTATATTATCTTTTATCACGTTGTATATTAAATTTGCTACAAAGATATTACATTAAAATTTGTATATAGTCTTTTATGCTAATTTATTTTGATATTTCTTATTTTATTATATTATCTTTTATTTCAACTCAGTTTATTATTATTTAAATGCAACTTGATTGAATCGGAAAATTTCACGTTGTATATTAAACGAAAAAAACGACCCAAAAACGTTTTCGATTTTAGGTCGAAATATTGCATAGGCCGTATTTACTCTACTATCTATATATTAATACGCTAACAAAATTTCCATACAAGCAATTGACAGACTGTTTCGCATACTTAGCATACGTAAAATCATATAAAAGTTATATTAATCGATTCGTATTGATCAGCCGCAGTGCATAGGCCAATTTTTGTTAACAAATGTTACTCTATTTGTTTATAATTAATAGAAAAAGTTTTTTGTAAATTCGAAAATCTGTGCAACTATCGAAAATGCCATCTGTAGGACGCATTACGTTCAAAAACCTCCCTGAGTACATAGGTTTTTTGTAAATTCGAAAATCTGTGCAACTATCGAAATTGCCATCTGTAGGACGCATTATGTTCACAAACCCCCCTGAGTACATAGCTCCAAATTCTCAATTGTCGCGTTGCTCAAATGTTTCATCTCTACATATGTATATATTTGTACACGCCAAACGGTGAGAGAACTACTGCTTCGCTCATTTTCTGTTGAAATAAAATATTGTTTCCCACTGTTGCCAATTACCGATATTGGTCTGTACCAAAATCCTTAAAAAATTGTTCTAAAATAATTGTTAGCGCACAAAAAAACTTTAAAGAGAAGTAATAACTTAACCGACCTATTTTTTTGGACAAATTTTACTTACACGTAAAAGCATAGGTCTTTATTTAATAGATTCTTTGTTTTTCATTTTAGGTACTTTAAAAAAAATGAAATCAGAAATAATGAGTCAACTTTTGTTCAAACTCACTAAATTTATTTATTTATAACAATTAACTGCAAATTTGACCAAAACGTTTTTTGCATTTCCAGATTTTATGCTCATTTTAGATATAGCACGTCTTATGGCGAACAAAAAATAAATAAATTTGCTACAAAGATATTACATTAAAATTTGTATATTGTCTTTTATGCTAATTTGTTTTGATATTTCTTATTTTATTTTATTATATTATCTTTTATTTCAACTTAGTTTATTATTATTTAAATGCAACTTGATTGAATCGGAAAATTTCACGTTGTATATTAAACGAAAAAAAAAACGACCCAAAAACGTTTTCGATTTTAGGTCGAAATATTGCATAGGCTGTATATTACTCTTCTATCTATATATTAATACGCTAACAAAATATCCATACAATCAATTGGCAGGCTGTTTCGCATACTTAGCATACGGAAAATCATATAAAAGTTATATGAATCGATTAGTATTGATCAGCCGCAGTGCATAGGCCTATTTTTGTAAACAAATATTACTCTATTTATATATAATTAATAGAAAAAGTGTTTGTAAATTCGAAAATCTGTGCAACTATCGAAGTTGCCATCTGTAGGACGCATTATGTTCACAAACCCCCCTGAGTACATAGCTCCAAATTCTCAATTGACGCGTTGCTCAAATGTTTCATCTCTACATATGTATATATTTGCACACGCCAAATTGTGAGAGAACTACTGCTTCGCTCATTTTCTGTTGAAATAAAATACTGTGTCCCATTGTTGCCAATTACCTATATTGGTCTGTACCAAAATCCTTAAAAATTTTTTCTAAAATAATTGTTAGCGCACAAAAAACTTTAAAGAGAAGTAATAACTTAACCGCCTATTTTTTTGGACAAATTTTACTTACAGGTAAAAGCATAGGTCTTTATTTAACAGATTCTTTGTTTTTCATTTTAGGTACTTTAACAAAAATGAAATCAGAAATAATGAGTCAACTTTTGTTCAAACTCACTAAATTTATTTATTTATAACAATTAATTGCAACTTTGACCCAAATGTTTAGATATAGCACGTCTTATAGTGAACAAAAAATAAATAAATTTGCTACAAAGATATTACATTAAAATTTGTATATTGTCTTTTATGCTAATTTATTTTGATATTTCTTATTTTATTTTATTATATTATCTTTTATCACGTTGTATATCAAATTTGCTACAAAGATATTACATTAAAATTTGTATGTTGTCTTTTATGCTAATTTATTTTGATATTTCTTATTTTATTTTATTATATTATCTTTTATTTCAACTTAGTTTATTATTATTTAAATGCAACTTGATTGAATCGGAAAATTTCACGTTGTATATTAAACGAAAAAAACGACCCAAAAACGTTTTCGATTTTAGGTCGAAATATTGCATAGGCCGTATATTACTCTACTATCTATATATTAATACGCTATCGAAATTTCCATACAATCAATTGACAGGCTGTTTCGCATACTTAGCATACGTAAAATCATATAAAAGTTATATGAATCGATTCGTATTGATCAGCCGCAGTGCATAGGCCTATTTTTGTTAACAAATATTACTCTCTTTGTTTATAATTAATAGAAAAAGTTTTTGTAAATTCGAAAATCTGTGCAACTATCGAAATTGCCATCTGTAGGACGCATTATGTTCACAAACCCCCCTGAGTACATAGCTACAAATTCTCAATTGTCGCGTTGCTCAAATGTTTCATCTCTACATATGTATATATTTGTACACGCCAAACGGTGAGAGAACTACTGCTTCGCTCATTTTCTGTTGAAATAAAATATTGTTTCCCATTGTTGCCAATTACCTATATTGGTCTGTACCAAAATCCCCAAAAAATTGTTCTAAAATAATTGTTAGCGCACAAAAAAACTTTAAAGAGAAGTAATAACTTAATCGGCCTATTTTTTGGACAAATTTTACTTACACGTAAAAGCATAGGTCCTTATTTAACAGATTCTTTGTTTTTCATTTTGAGTACTTTAAAAAAATGAAATCAGAAACAATGAGTCAACTTTTTTTCAAACTCACTAAATTTATTTATTTGTAACAATTAATTGCAAATTTGACCCAAATGTTTTTTACATTTCCAGATTTTATGCTCATTTTAGATATAGCACGTCTTATAGTGAACACAAAATAAATAAATATTCTACAAAGATATTACATTAAAATTTGTGTGTTGTCTTTTATGTTAATTTATTTTGATATTTCTTATTTTATTTTATTATATTATCTTTTATCATGTTGTATATTAAATTTGCTACAAAGATATTACATTAAAATTTGTATATTATTTTTTGTTATATGAATCGATTCGTATTAATCAGCCGCAGTGCATAGGCCTATTTTTGTTAACAAATATTACTCTGTTTGTTTATAATTAATAGAAAAAGTTTCTTGTAAATTCGAAACTCTGTGAAACTATCGAAATTGCCATCTGTATGACGCATTATGTTCACAAACCCCCTGAATACATAGCTCCAAATTCTCAATTGTCGTGTTGCTCAAATGTTTCATCTCTACATATGTATATATTTTTACACTCCAAGCGGTGAGAGAACTACTGTTTCGCTCATTTTCTGTTGAAATAAAATATTGTTTCCCATTGTTGCCACTTACCTATATTGGTCTGTACCAAAATCCTTAAAAAATTGTTCTAAAATAATTCTTAGCGCACAAAAAAACTTTAAAGAGAAGTAATAACTTAACCGGCTTATTTTTTTGGACAAATTTTATTTACACGTAAAATCATAGGTTTTTATTTAACAGATTCTTTGTTTTTCAATTCAGGTACTTTAAAAAAAAAACGAAATCAGAAATAATGAGTCAACTTTTGTTCAACCTCACTAAATTTATTTATTTATAACAATTAATTGCAAATTTGACCCAAATTTTTCTTGCATTTCCAGATTTTATGCTCATTTTAGATATAGCACGTCTTATAGTGAACAAAAAATAAATAAATTTGCTACAAAGATATTACATTAAAATTTGTATATTGTCTTTTATGCTAATTTATTTTGATATTTCTTATTTTATTTTATAATATTATCTTTTATCACGTTGTGTATTAAATTTGCTACAAAGATATTACATTAAAATTTGTATGTTGTCTTTTATGCTAATTTATTTTCATATTTCTTATTTTATTTTATTATATTATCTTTTATCACGTTGTATATTAAATTTGCTACAAAGATATTACATTAAAATTTGTATATTGTCTTTTATGCTAATTTATTTTGATATTTCTTATTTTATTTTATTATATTATCTTTTATTTCAACTCAGTTTATTATTATTTAAATGCAACTTGATTGAATCGGAAAATTTCACGTTGTATATTAAACGAAAAAAACGACCCAAAAACGTTTTCGATTTTAGGTCGAAATATTGCATAGGCCGTATATTACTCTACTATCTATATATTAATATGCTAACAAAATTTCCATACAATCAATTGACAGGCTGTTTCGCATACTTAGCATACGTAAAATCATATAAAAGTTATATGAATCGATTCGTATTGACCAGCCGGGTGCATAGGCATATTTTTGTTAACAAATATTACTCTATTTGTTTATAATTAATAGAAAAAGTTTTTTGTAAATTCGAAAATCTGTGGAAC
Organism: Eurosta solidaginis; assembly: GCF_040869045.1. Lineage (NCBI taxonomy): Eukaryota > Metazoa > Arthropoda > Insecta > Diptera > Tephritidae > Eurosta > Eurosta solidaginis. The sequence continues at coordinate 118,335,915 of NC_090323.1, read as the reverse complement.
TATCGAAATTGCCATCTGTAGGACGCATTATGTTCACAAACCCCCCTGAGTACATAGCTCCAAATTCTCAATTGTCGCGTTGCTCAAATGTTTCATCTCTACATATGTATATATTTGTACACGCCAAACGGTGAGAGAACTACTGCTTCGCTCATTTTCTGTTGAAATAAAATATTGTTTCCCATTGTTGCCAATTACCTAAATTGGTCTGTACCAAAATCCTTAAAAAATTGTTCTAAAATAATTGTTAGCGCACAAAAAACCTGTAAAGAGAAGTAATAACTTAACCGGCCTATTTTTTTTTTTTTGGACAAATTTTACTTACACGTAAAAGCATAGGTCTTTATTTAACAGATTCTTTGTTTTTAATTTTAGGTATTTTAAAAAAAATGAAATCAGAAATAATGAGTAAACTTTTGTTCAAACTCACTAAATTTACTTATTTATAACAATTAATTGCAAATTTGACCCAAATGTTTTTTGCATTCCCAGATTTTATGCTCATTTTAGATATAGCACGTCTTATAGTGAACAAAAAATAAATAAATTTGCTACAAAGATATTACATTAAAATTTTTATATTGTCTTTTATGCTAATTTATTTTGATATTTCTTATTTTATTTTATAATATTATCTTTTATCACGTTGTATATTAAATTTGCTTCAAATATATTACATTAAAATTTGTATGTTGTCTTTTATGCTAATTTATTTTCATATTTCTTATTTTATTTTATTATATTATCTTTTATCACGTTGTATATTAAATTTGCTACAAAGGTATTACATTAAAATTTGTATATAGTCTTTTATGCTAATTTATTTTGATATTTCTTATTTTATTATATTATCTTTTATTTCAACTCAGTTTATTATTATTTAAATGCAACTTGATTGAATCGGAAAATTTCACGTTGTATATTAAACGAAAAAAACGACCCAAAAACGTTTTCGATTTTAGGTCGAAATATTGCATAGGCCGTATTTACTCTACTATCTATATATTAATACGCTAACAAAATTTCCATACAAGCAATTGACAGACTGTTTCGCATACTTAGCATACGTAAAATCATATAAAAGTTATATTAATCGATTCGTATTGATCAGCCGCAGTGCATAGGCCAATTTTTGTTAACAAATGTTACTCTATTTGTTTATAATTAATAGAAAAAGTTTTTTGTAAATTCGAAAATCTGTGCAACTATCGAAAATGCCATCTGTAGGACGCATTACGTTCAAAAACCTCCCTGAGTACATAGGTTTTTTGTAAATTCGAAAATCTGTGCAACTATCGAAATTGCCATCTGTAGGACGCATTATGTTCACAAACCCCCCTGAGTACATAGCTCCAAGTTCTCAATTGTCGCGTTGCTCAAATGTTTCATCTCTACATATGTATATATTTGTACACGCCAAACGGTGAGAGAACTACTGCTTCGCTCATTTTCTGTTGAAATAAAATATTGTTTCCCACTGTTGCCAATTACCGATATTGGTCTGTACCAAAATCCTTAAAAAATTGTTCTAAAATAATTGTTAGCGCACAAAAAAACTTTAAAGAGAAGTAATAACTTAACCGACCTATTTTTTTGGACAAATTTTACTTACACGTAAAAGCATAGGTCTTTATTTAATAGATTCTTTGCTTTTCATTTTAGGTACTTTAAAAAAAATGAAATCAGAAATAATGAGTCAACTTTTGTTCAAACTCACTAAATTTATTTATTTATAACAATTAACTGCAAATTTGACCAAAACGTTTTTTGCATTTCCAGATTTTATGCTCATTTTAGATATAGCACGTCTTATGGCGAACAAAAAATAAATAAATTTGCTACAAAGATATTACATTAAAATTTGTATATTGTCTTTTATGCTAATTTGTTTTGATATTTCTTATTTTATTTTATTATATTATCTTTTATTTCAACTTAGTTTATTATTATTTAAATGCAACTTGATTGAATCGGAAAATTTCACGTTGTATATTAAACGAAAAAAAAACGACCCAAAAACGTTTTCGATTTTAGGTCGAAATATTGCATAGGCTGTATATTACTCTTCTATCTATATATTAATACGCTAACAAAATATCCATACAATCAATTGGCAGGCTGTTTCGCATACTTAGCATACGGAAAATCATATAAAAGTTATATGAATCGATTAGTATTGATCAGCCGCAGTGCATAGGCCTATTTTTGTAAACAAATATTACTCTATTTATATATAATTAATAGAAAAAGTGTTTGTAAATTCGAAAATCTGTGCAACTATCGAAGTTGCCATCTGTAGGACGCATTATGTTCACAAACCCCCCTGAGTACATAGCTCCAAATTCTCAATTGACGCGTTGCTCAAATGTTTCATCTCTACATATGTATATATTTGCACACGCCAAATTGTGAGAGAACTACTGCTTCGCTCATTTTCTGTTGAAATAAAATACTGTGTCCCATTGTTGCCAATTACCTATATTGGTCTGTACCAAAATCCTTAAAAATTTTTTCTAAAATAATTGTTAGCGCACAAAAAACTTTAAAGAGAAGTAATAACTTAACCGCCTATTTTTTTGGACAAATTTTACTTACAGGTAAAAGCATAGGTCTTTATTTAACAGATTCTTTGTTTTTCATTTTAGGTACTTTAACAAAAATGAAATCAGAAATAATGAGTCAACTTTTGTTCAAACTCACTAAATTTATTTATTTATAACAATTAATTGCAACTTTGACCCAAATGTTTAGATATAGCACGTCTTATAGTGAACAAAAAATAAATAAATTTGCTACAAAGATATTACATTAAAATTTGTATATTGTCTTTTATGCTAATTTATTTTGATATTTCTTATTTTATTTTATTATATTATCTTTTATCACGTTGTATATCAAACTTGCTACAAAGATATTACATTAAAATTTGTATGTTGTCGTTTATGCTAATTTATTTTGATATTTCTTATTTTATTTTATTATATTATCTTTTATTTCAACTTAGTTTATTATTATTTAAATGTAACTTGATTGAATCGGAAAATTTCACGTTGTATATTAAACGAAAAAAAAACGACCCAAAAAAGTTTTCGATTTTAGGTCGAAATATTGCATAGGCCGTATGTTGTTTTTTGCATTTCCAGATTTTATGCTCATTTTAGATATAGCACGTCTTATAGTGAACAAAAAATAAATAAATTTGCTACAAAGATATTACATTAAAATTTGTATATTGTCTTTTATGCTAATTTATTTTGATATTTCTTATTTTATTTTATTATATTATCTTTTATCACGTTGTATATCAAATTTGCTACAAAGATATTACATTAAAATTTGTATGTTGTCTTTTATGCTAATTTATTTTGATATTTCTTATTTTATTTTATTATATTATCTTTTATTTCAACTTAGTTTATTATTATTTAAATGCAACTTGATTGAATCGGAAAATTTCACGTTGTATATTAAACGAAAAAAAACGACCCAAAAACGTTTTCGATTTTAGGTCGAAATATTGCATAGGCCGTATATTACTCTACTATCTATATATTAATACGCTATCGAAATTTCCATACAATCAATTGACAGGCTGTTTCGCATACTTAGCATACGTAAAATCATATAACAGTGATATGAATCGATTCGTATTGATCAACCGCAGTGCATAGGCCTATTTTTGTTAACAAATATTACTCTATTTGTTTATAATTAATAGAAAAAGTTTTTTGTAAATTCGAAAATCTGTGCAACTATCGAAATTGCCATCTGTAGGACGCATTATGTTCACAAACCTCCCTGAGTACATAGCTTCAAATTCTCAATTGTCGCGTTGCTCAAATGTTTCATCTCTACATATGTATATATTTGTACACGCCAAACGGTGAGAGAACTACTGCTTCGCTCATTTTCATTACAAATGCATTGTCGCGTTGCTCAAATGTTTCATCTCTACATATGTATATATTCGTACGCGCCAAACGGTGAGAGAACTGATCTTCACTCATTTTCAGTTCAAATAAAATATTGTATCCCATTTTTGACACTTACCTATATTGGTATGTACCAAAATCCTTAAAAAATTGTTCTATAATAATTGTTAGCATACAAAAAAACTTTAAAGAGAAATAATAACTTAACCGGCCAATAGTTTTGGACAAATTTTACTTACACGTAAAAGCATAGGTCTTTATTTAACAGATTTTTTGTTTTTCATTTTAGGTACTTTAAAAAAAATGAAATCAGAAATAATGAGTCAACTTTTGTTCAAATTCACTAAATTTACTTATTTATAACAATTAATTGCAAATTTGACCCAAATGTTTTTTGCATTTCCAGATTTTATGCTCATTTTAGATATAGCACGTCTTATAGTGAACAAAAAATAAATAAATTTGCTACAAAGACATTACATTAAAATTTGTATATTGTCTTTTATGCTAATTTTTTTTGATATTTCTTATTTTATTTTATTATATTATCTTTTATCACGTTGTATATTAAATTTGCTACAAAGATATTTCATTAAAATTTGTATATTGACTTTTATGCTAATTTATTTTGATATTTCTTATTTTATTTTATTATATTATCATTTATCACGTTGTATATTAAATTTGCTACAAAGATATTACATTTGAAAAAAATGATTTAAATAAAAACGCGCTATTTCGTAAGGTTCCCGATTTTAGACAGTCTCGGTGAACTATTTAATAAGAACTGAATTCAAAAGTAAATTTACGTAGGTACAATAGAGAATAGAGTAGAGTACAATGAGTGAATATAAGAATGCAAATAACTAAGTAGATATGTATATATGTCAAGCTATTGAGTGACAGAATTCTGTTATATATTTAATTTTCTACATCCTCGGCCCCGGAAATGGATGATGTAATTTCGAGAGGATATAGAAGTTGAATAGGCCTCTTTAGCACTTGCTGATTTGCGAGCCGAATGTCGCATGCTCTAACGCGGCCGTCTCCTCCAGGATGCGTAGTTTGTACAACTGCCAACCGCCATAGAAGACGCGGCTTGTTATCTTCGTGGACCAACACAACATCGCCGATTTTAATGCTGCGAACTGGGCCGCCTTGGTTATGGTGAATTGAACGAAGTTGATTTAGGTAGTCTTGCTGCCAGCGCTTCCAGAAGCGCTTCATTAAGGCTTGTCGCAAATGCCATGATTGTGAAAGGGCACTTCCGTCATTTTTGAGATCGGCCTGAAATAAAATAGATTTGCAGTCAGTGAGAAAATTAGATGGAGTAAGTGGTTCCAAATCGTTATGATCGTTTGTTATATACGTAAGAGGTCGCGCATTTACAATGCTTTCTACCTCTGCTAGGAGTGTAGCTAATTCATCGTATGTTAGACGCGCTTTTCCAACAGCAGCCTTCAATGACGTTTTCACACTTCTAACAAGGGGTTCCCAGAAGCCACCCCACCATGATGCTCGTTCGGGTATGTACTTCCAATTAATGCCTTGGTGAGCTATTAGTTGCTGCATTTCAGTTGTTTTCATAAGCTCGTTTAGTTTAGCTAGTTCCAGGTCTGCGCGCTTAAACGTTTTGGCATTGTCAGAGACTATGGTCGCTGGCACTCCACGACGAGCTATAAATCTTCTTAGTGCATCTGTACAGCTTTTCGTTGACATATCGCCAACCAGTTCTAAATGTACCGCCCGAATCGCCGCACATGTAAACAGCATAATGTAAACCTTTTTTTGTTGTTTCTCGCTCTCTGAGTTTATAAAAAGTGGTCCGGCAAAGTCAACACCAGTCGTTTCGAATGGGCGACTAGCTGACACTCTCTCTATAGGCAATACAGTCCATGGCTCGGAAGCGCTCTTACCATGCAGCCGCTTACAAATAACGCAATGTCCCAAAACATTCTTTATCAGCTGCCTTCCTTGTACTATCCAGTACTTCTGTCGGATTTGGGCTAAAACCGCATTAACACCGGCATGATACATTTTTTTGTGCACTTCAAGCACGAGCAGCTGACTGAAATGAGACCTTTTTGGTAATATTATTGGCATAGAGATATTCTTACCAACTTTGTCCGCCGGTAAACGGCCAGTTAGTCGTAAGATGCCGTTTTCCAGTTTAGGGCTTAAAGAATAAATTTTTGAATCATACGAAACCGTCGATCCTTTGGACAGAGCCTCAATCTCATTGCAGTAAAATGTATGCTGTGTAGTTTTTATCCAGTATAGCTCCGCCGATTTTAATTCTTGCGACGTTAGCTCTTCTACTTCGCTAATTGATATTACATGTTGATTTGAGGAACATCGCTTTAAGTTACACAAAAACCTGAATATGAATGCTGTGACACGTAAGAGCCGCTTAAGTTGGCTAAATTTCTCGACGGGTAAAATTGACATTCGTTCTGCTACGCTGTTAGTTTCAGGGGTAGCTACCATTAAATTAGTAAAGTTTTCAATAACAAATTTCGAGGGCCAGCTTGATGAATCTTCTGATAGCCAAGGTGGACCATATTTCCATAACTTAGATTCCGCAAGTACCTTGGCTCGAACGCCTCTGGTCAAAAGATCGGCAGGATTTGTCTTACCGTGACAATGTCTCCAATCATAAATGTTGGTAAGGTCATTGATCTCGCTTACCCGCGCTGCAATATAGTTTTTAATTTTCTTACCATGACCGATTATCCAGTTAAGTGCTATTGCGGAATCAGTCCAAAAATGAACAGATGCTATTTCGAAATCCAATGACTTTATTAAAAATTTGCTTAATCTTGCTGCTATTAATGCCGCTGTCAACTCTAATTTTGGCAAAGTGAGTTCCCTCTTCGCAGAGCCCTTTTCGATTGGACTCACTCTGTTTTTTGAACATACGAAATGTGTGGTTATAGTTCCACAGGCTGATATTCGGCGAACATACGCAACAGTTCCGTACGCCTTGGGGCTAGCATCAGCAAATATGTGTAGCTCACATTTTGAATCACTCGTAGATAAACATCCCTGTATTGCAAAATCTTGTAGTAACTGCAAATCGTCTTGCCAACATTGAAAATCACTGGACAACTCGCCGCTCAACGCTTGGTCCCATCCAACATTCACTTTCCAAACATCTTGCAAAATGAGTTTAATTGTAATTGTAAATGGACCAAGAATCCCTATTGGATCATAAATCTTGGCCATCGCTCTCATAATATTTCGTTTTGTGCCACGCAAGGACTGTAAATAGTCGATGCTGCTTGACACATCTACGCTGATGTTATCGCTTAACGTGCACCAATTGATGCCAAGAATCTTTTGATTGGGTTCGGTTTGAAACCCATCATTAAGAAAACGTTTTCGTAATTCGGTATCGTTTGTGTTCCACTTTCGTAAGTTAAACTTCGCTTCACCCATGATCTTAGAGGCTTGGTGATATGTGGCCATAGCCATATCTAAATTTTGCTCGCTTAAAACCAAGTCATCAACATAAAACGACTTTTTCAATTTATCGCAAATAGGACCATACTGGTTCTCACTAACATCTAAGTGCTTATGAATCGTATCTGCCAATAAAAATGGGCTGGATGCGACACCAAAGGTAACTCTCGTCATTCGGAATTCAACTATTTCTGGGAGCTCGTCTTGTGAATTAGGCAGGGACTTATACCACAAAAATCGATGCGAATCACGCTCACAGACAGCTAGGGAAATTTGTAAAAATGCCTTTTCAATATCGGAAGTAATAGCAATTGCATTGGAACGAAACCTTAAAATAGTGCTCACCAAATCCGCAACCAAATTTTCTCCTGCACTCAAATGTTCGTTGAGAGATGTATATCCTGGTTCGCTTGAGGACGCGTCAAACACAATACGCATTTTTGTAGTGGTTTTATGTTCGCGATAAACTGGGCGATGTGGCATGTAGTACACTGGGTTACCAACGGCGGTTTCAGGCGCCTTCTCCACGAATCGCGTTATCATATTCCGCAAATTTTTCACAATTCTTTCTCAATTTGTAGGTTAGTCCATAAAGCCGACTGAGGGCTACTTGTTTATTATTGTTTAGTGTCGCACAGTCAATTATCCACGGCAATTTAACTACATATCGTCCATCGTCAATCGTTATATTAGCCAGTTTGTTTTCAATTACCAATTTCTCATCGTAATTTTTTACGTTCGCTATGCCAATTGACTCTAAATTCCAAAATTGTGAAATATAAAAATCTGCAGTGTCCTCTTCGCGCACTTGAAATACATATGCTGCGCCTTTGTTGCCTTTATGTTGACCCTGAACTGTCCAACCGAAAAATGTTTTCACTGCTACTAAGTTATCCGCTACCGATTTGCTCTCCGATGTATTGTATTTCCAATAGTAGTCTTGCCCAATCAATAGATTTATACCGCTGATTAGCCTTTCATTACAACTCTTATAATCTGCTAATTCCATTCGCACATTGTTTAGCTCCGTGTTGTCAACTGTTGGCGTGGGTAAAAGGTCTTCACATATTGAGGGCACTACAGTCGCTATGACTTTACTTTGAACGCTGTTGTATTGACTCATTAGTGACAATTGTACTCGCTTAAATTCTGTTAGGCGTTTGCTCTAATTTTTATTGCCAAATGCAATGATTCGTAATTTTTCCGTATCATACGTAGGTAAATTGAGCTCTTTCACAACTCTCTCAGTAACGTATGTTCGCTGGCTTCCATTGTCCATTATAATTCTGGACAGAATACGCTCTGAATTATTTTCGTTACTAATTATTACCTTCGCTGTTTGCAAAAAAGTCTTTGCACCGCTCTCATCCGTCGTGCTTAACGTAGCAGCACTCGCTGTCGACGGTAACGTTTTGGCTTCGACAGCGCTCGCCTTATCGTTTATTGCGCTTTGTTCGTTCTTTGTCGGCTCACACATTGACATCACATGCCTCCCACCGCACAACTCACATTTAAGCCACTGGGCTTTGCAGAATTTTGAATTATGGTTTTTGTTTGTGCAATGAAAGCATCTTCCTTCACGACGGAGAATGGCCTTCCGCTGTTCAGCACTCAAATTACTTTTACAATTTCTTGTGGTGTGGTTAGTTTTCTTACAAAACACACATTGAGGCTGCTTATCACTTGTGCTGGTGTACAGGCCAGTGACGGTACCTGTTTTAGCATGCCATCCTTTACGTTCGTGTTCGTCACATCGCTTACCTTCTCGCTCTGACAATAATGACTTTTCCAAAGCTTCCAGTTCAACTTTAATGAAATCAAGTAGAGTCTTTAACTGCGCGTCACTCGTGATGCTATTTTGGGAGTTGTTAGTGGTTGTGTTAAGTACCGTACTAGAAAGGGATGTCCTACCAGCTGATCTATGGAATTGAACGCGCATGGCTGATGGGAGAGCTTTAAGCAATACCGACTTCACCATAACTTCATAGTGTGACGATGGTATTTGAAGTGCCGTTAGGGATCTCATAGTGGCGCTCACCTGATTATACAGTTTGCGTAGACCATGAACGTCGCTCGACGACTGTACTATTTTAAGATTCATTAATTTTTGCAAACATTTCTCTACTAGTTTGTCGCTATCGCCATACTCCTCTTGCAGCAGGGCTATGGCATCGTTGTAGCATTGTTCAGATGAAGTAAATCCCGCTATCGTAGCTGCAGCTTTTCCTATCAACGCCTCGCTTAGGAAGTTAAACTTTGCCGCTGTTGATAATTTTTGATTTTCATGAACCGCTAGCTTGAACTGATCCCAGAATGGCAACCAGTTTTCCAGACTTCCGTCAAACTTCTTTATTCCGAAAGCCTTTAGTTTAATGCCATAATGACCACTTTCATTGTTTTGAACGGGTGGCGCGGTGCCCTCGCTGCTGGGTTGATTGCTTTGCGCTGGCTTAAAATAGGTAGAAAGAACGTAATCCATCTCTGCTAGTAGCGTTATGGCCTTATCGTCGTACTCGATTACGCTTTCAACCTCCTTTTGCATATCATCGAGCTTTACAGTGTTTCGTACGGCTTCATCCGCCCTTTTGAGGTTGGAATGAGCATTTTTCAATCGCTGTATGAATATGGTCAGCTCTTCCTCTACTGTAGTTGGACAACTTGAACCGGAAAAAATTGTAGGTTTGATTGTTTTTAGATAATCGTTGGCCGCGTTACATAGCTTAGTAACTTGCGTTCGACACGATGCTCGGACTACCGCTTCCATAATCACTTATCAATTCGATTTTTTTGGGTTTTATTAAATTCAACCGATCGCTAAGTCCGACTGTCCCGGGTTTCGGCACCATGAAAAAAATGATTTAAATAAAAACGCGCTATTTCGTAAGGTTCCCGATTTTAGACAGTCTCGGTGAACTATTTAATAAGAACTGAATTCAAAAGTAAATTTACGTAGGTACAATAGAGAATAGAGTAGAGTACAATGAGTGAATATAAGAATGCAAATAACTAAGTAGATATGTATATATGTCAAGCTATTGAGTGACAGAATTCTGTTATATATTTAATTTTCTACAACATTAAAATTTGTATATTGTCTTTTATGCTAATTTATTTTGATATTTCTTATTTTATTTTATTATATTATCTTTCATCACGTTGTAAATTTGCTGAAAAAATATTACATTAAAATTTTTATATTGTCTTTTATGCTAATTTATTTTGATACTTCTTATTTTATTTTATTTTATTATATTATCTTTTATCACCTTGTATATTAAATTTGCTACAAAGATATTACATTAAAATTTGTATATTTTCTTTTATGCTAATTTATTTTGATACTTCTTATTTTATTTTATTATATTATCTTTTATTTCAACTTAGTTTATTATTATTTAAATGCAACTTGATTGAATCAGAAAATTTCACGTTGTATATTAAACGAAAAGAACGGCCCAAAACAATTAATTGCAAATTTGACCCAAATGTTTTTTGCATTTCCAGATTTTATGCTTATTTTAGATATAGCATGTCTTTTAGTGAACAAAAAATAAATAAATTTGCTACAATGATATTACATTAAAATTTGTATATTGTCTTTTATGCTAATTTATTTTGATACTTCTTATTTTATTTTATTATATTATCTTTTATCACGTTGTATATTAAATTTGCTACAAAGATATTACATTAAAATTTGTATATTGTCTTTTATGCTAATTTATTTTGATATTTCTTATTTTATTTTATTATATTATCCTTTATTTCAACTTAGTTTATTATTATTTAAATGCAACTTGATTGAATCGGAAAATTTCGCGTTGTATATAAACGAAAAAACACGACCCAAAAACGTTTTCGATTTTAGATCGAAATATTGCATAGGCCGTATATTACTCTACTATCTATATATTAATACGCTAACAAAATTTCAATACAATCAATTGACAGGCTGTTTCGCATACTTAGCATACGTAAAATCAGATAAAAGTTATATGAATCGATTCGTATTGATCAGCCGCAGCGCATAGGCATATTTTTGTTAACAAATATTACTCTGTTTGTTTATAATTAATAGAAAAAGATTTTGTAAATTCGAAAATCTGTGCAACTATCGAAATTGCCATCTGTAGGACGCATTATGTTCACAAACCCCCCTGAGTACATAGCCCCAAATTCTCAATTGTCGCGTTGCTCAAATGTTTCATCTCTACATATGTATATATTTGTACACGCCAAACGGTGAGAAAACTACTGTTTCGCTCATTTTCTGTTAAAATAAAATATTGTTTCCCATTGGTGCCAATTACCTATATTGGTCTGTACCAAAATCCTTAAAAAATTGTTCTAAAATAATTTTTAGCGCACAAAAAAACTTTAAAGAGAAGTAATAACTTAACCGGCCTATTTTTTTGGACAAATTTTACTTACACGTAAAAGCATAGGTCTTTATTTAACAGATTCTTTGTTTTTCATTTCAGGTATAGCATTAGATATAGCACGTCTTATAGTGAACAAAAAATAAATAAATTTGCTACAAAGATATTACATTAAAATTTGTATATTGTCTTTTATGCTAATTTATTTTGATATTTCTTATTTTATTTTATTATATTATCTTTTATCACGTTGTATATTAAATTTGCTACAAAGATATTACATTAAAATTTGTATATTGTCTTTTATGCTAATTTATTTTGATATTTCTTATTTTATTTTATTATATTATCTTTTATTTCAACTTAGTTTATTATTATTTAAATGCAACTTGATTGAATCGGAAAATTTCACGTTGTATATTAAACGAAAAAAACGACCCAAAAACGTTTTCGATTTTAGGTCGAAATATTGCATAGGCCGTATATTACTCTACTATCTATATATTAATATGCTAACAAAATTTCCATACAATCAATTGACAGGCTGTTTCGCATACTTAAAAAAATAAATAAATGTAAGGCGCGATAACCTCCGAAGAGATCTAAGGCCGAGCTTCTCTTCCAATTTGCGTCGTGCTCCTCTTGATTTTTCCCTACAAATTGGCCGGACGGGACCTACATGTTTTATGCCGACTCCGAACGGCATCTGCAAGGCAGATGAGTTTTCACTGAGAGCTTTTCATGGCAGAAATACAATCGGAGCGCTTGCCAGACACTGCCGAGGGGCGACCCCGCTTAGAAAAGTTTTCTTCTAATTGAAAAATCTTATTTCTAAAATTTTGATGTTGCTTCGCCCGGGAGTTGAACCCAGGGCATACGGTGTGATAGGCGGAGCACACCACGGTGGCCGCCATACCTAGCATACGTAAAATCATATAAAAGTTATATGAATCGATTCGTATTGATCAGCCGGGTGCATATGCATATTTTTGTTAACAAATATTACTCTATTTGTTTATAATTAATAGAAAAAGTTTTTTGTCAATTCGAAAATCTGTGCAACATCGAAATTGCCATCTGTAGGACGCATTATGTCCACAAACCCCCCTGAGTACACAGCTCCAAATTCTCAATTGTAGCGTTGCTCAAATGTTTCATCTCTACATAAGTATATATTTTTACACGCCAGACGGTGAGATAACTACTCCTTCGCTCATTTTCTGTTGAAATAAAATATTGTTTCCCATTGTTGCCAATTACCTATATTGGTCTGTACCAAAATCCTTAAAAAATTATTCTAAAATAATTGTTAGCGCACAAAAAAACTTTAAAGAGAAGTAATAACCTTACCGGCCTATTTTTTTGGACAAATTTTACTTACACGTAAAAGCATAGGTCTTTATTTAACAGATTATTTGTTTTTCATTTTAGGTACTTTAAAAAAAATGAAATCAGAAATAATGAGTCAACTTTTGTTCAAACTCACTAAATTTATTTATTTATAATAATTAATTGCAAATTTGACCCAAATGTTTTTTGCATTTCCAGATTTTATGCTCATTTTAGATATAGCACGTCTTATAGTGAACAAAAAATAAATAAATTTGCTACAAAGATATTACATTAAAATTTGTATATTGTCTTTTATGTTAATTTATTTTGATATTTCTTATTTTATTTTATTATATTATCTTTTATCACGTTGTATATTAAATTTGCTACAAAGATATTACATTAAAATTTGTATATTGTCTTTTATGCTAATTTAATTTGATATTTCTTATTTTATTATATTATCTTTTATTTCAACTTAGTTTATTATTATTTAAATGCAACTTGATTGAATCGGAAAATTTCACGATGTATATTAACGAAAAAAACGACCCAAAACGTTTTCGATTTTAGGTCGAAATATTGCATAGGCCGTATATTACTCTACTATCTATATATTAATACGCTAACAAAATTTCCATACAATCAATTGACAGGCTGTTTCGCACACTTAGCATACGTAAAATCATATAAAAGTTATATGAATCGATTCGTATTGATCAGCCGCAGTGCATAGGCCTATTTTTGTTAACAAATATTACTCTCTTTGTTTATAATTAATAGAAAGTTTTTTGTAAATTCGAAAATCTGTGCAACTATCGAAATTGCCATCTGTAGGACGCATTATGTTCACAAACCCCCTGAGTACATAGCTACAAGTTCTCAATTGTCGCGTTGCTCAAATGTTTCATCTCTACATATGTATATATTTGTACACGCCAAACGGTGAGAGAACTACTGCTTCGCTCATTTTCTGTTGAAATAAAATATTGTTTCCCATTTTTGCCAATTACCTATATTGGTCTGTACCAAAATCCTCAAAAAATTGTTCTAAAATAATTGTTAGCGCACAAAAAAACTTTAAAGAGAAGTAATAACTTAACCGGCCTATTTTTTGGACAAATTTTATGTACACGTAAAAGCATAGGTCTTTATTTAACAGATTCTTTGTTTTTCATTTTAGGTACTTAAAAAAAAGTTAAATCAGAAATAATGAGTCAACTTTTGTTCAAACTCACTAAATTTATTTATTTATAATTTTTGTTGTTATATCGGCCTACTGATTTTAAGATCGCGGGTTCGAATCGAGCTCAAGGCCTAACAATAATTTTTTATCATTATTATTGTTATGATAAATTTTTTCTTAATTGAAAAAATTTTTAAATTAGAATAGAAGAAAGAAAAAATTTTAGACAACTGCCAAAGCTCGTTGTATAGATCCATTTCGGGAACTGCTAAATTCCTTCATCGGCAACGTTTAGGCGCCGCTGCTATAACCATTCAGCCATCACAGCGGTTTTTTGTTTGTCTTCATTAATCCTACTTCTATTCTGTTTCGTGCCAATTGATATTCACAACACTGCGACATCTGTTGCAGAATGGCTGTGAAAATTGGACTTGTTTGTTGGCAATGCTGCCATAGTGTCATATTTTATTGACACTTTTTTCCCCGTGCTCTGGGATGTATTAACAATTTTTGTTGTTATATCGGCCTACTGATTTTAAGATCGCGGGTTCGAATCGAGCTCAAGGCCTAACAATAATTTTTTATCATTATTATTGTTATGATAAATTTTTTCTTAATTGAAAAAATTTTTAAATTAGAATAGAAGAAAGAAAAAATTTTAGACAACTGCCAAAGCTCGTTGTATAGATCCATTTCGGGAACTGCTAAATTCCTTCATCGGCAACGTTTAGGCGCCGCTGCTATAACCATTCAGCCATCACAGCGGTTTTTTGTTTGTCTTCATTAATCCTACTTCTATTCTGTTTCGTGCCAATTGATATTCACAACACTGCGACATCTGTTGCAGAATGGCTGTGAAAATTGGACTTGTTTGTTGGCAATGCTGCCATAGTGTCATATTTTATTGACACTTTTTTCCCCGTGCTCTGGGATGTATTAACAATTTTTGTTGTTATATCGGCCTACTGATTTTAAGATCGCGGGTTCGAATCGAGCTCAAGGCCTAACAATAATTTTTTATCATTATTATTGTTATGATAAATTTTTTCTTAATTGAAAAAATTTTTAAATTAGAATAGAAGAAAGAAAAAATTTTAGACAACTGCCAAAGCTCGTTGTATAGATCCATTTCGGGAACTGCTAAATTCCTTCATCGGCAACGTTTAGGCGCCGCTGCTATAACCATTCAGCCATCACAGCGGTTTTTTGTTTGTCTTCATTAATCCTACTTCTATTCTGTTTCGTGCCAATTGATATTCACAACACTGCGACATCTGTTGCAGAATGGCTGTGAAAATTGGACTTGTTTGTTGGCAATGCTGCCATAGTGTCATATTTTATTGACACTTTTTTCCCCGTGCTCTGGGATGTATTAACAATTTTTGTTGTTATATCGGCCTACTGATTTTAAGATCGCGGGTTCGAATCGAGCTCAAGGCCTAACAATAATTTTTTATCATTATTATTGTTATGATAAATTTTTTCTTAATTGAAAAAATTTTTAAATTAGAATAGAAGAAAGAAAAAATTTTAGACAACTGCCAAAGCTCGTTGTATAGATCCATTTCGGGAACTGCTAAATTCCTTCATCGGCAACGTTTAGGCGCCGCTGCTATAACCATTCAGCCATCACAGCGGTTTTTTGTTTGTCTTCATTAATCCTACTTCTATTCTGTTTCGTGCCAATTGATATTCACAACACTGCGACATCTGTTGCAGAATGGCTGTGAAAATTGGACTTGTTTGTTGGCAATGCTGCCATAGTGTCATATTTTATTGACACTTTTTTCCCCGTGCTCTGGGATGTATTAACAATTTTTGTTGTTATATCGGCCTACTGATTTTAAGATCGCGGGTTCGAATCGAGCTCAAGGCCTAACAATAATTTTTTATCATTATTATTGTTATGATAAATTTTTTCTTAATTGAAAAAATTTTTAAATTAGAATAGAAGAAAGAAAAAATTTTAGACAACTGCCAAAGCTCGTTGTATAGATCCATTTCGGGAACTGCTAAATTCCTTCATCGGCAACGTTTAGGCGCCGCTGCTATAACCATTCAGCCATCACAGCGGTTTTTTGTTTGTCTTCATTAATCCTACTTCTATTCTGTTTCGTGCCAATTGATATTCACAACACTGCGACATCTGTTGCAGAATGGCTGTGAAAATTGGACTTGTTTGTTGGCAATGCTGCCATAGTGTCATATTTTATTGACACTTTTTTCCCCGTGCTCTGGGATGTATTAACAATTTTTGTTGTTATATCGGCCTACTGATTTTAAGATCGCGGGTTCGAATCGAGCTCAAGGCCTAACAATAATTTTTTATCATTATTATTGTTATGATAAATTTTTTCTTAATTGAAAAAATTTTTAAATTAGAATAGAAGAAAGAAAAAATTTTAGACAACTGCCAAAGCTCGTTGTATAGATCCATTTCGGGAACTGCTAAATTCCTTCATCGGCAACGTTTAGGCGCCGCTGCTATAACCATTCAGCCATCACAGCGGTTTTTTGTTTGTCTTCATTAATCCTACTTCTATTCTGTTTCGTGCCAATTGATATTCACAACACTGCGACATCTGTTGCAGAATGGCTGTGAAAATTGGACTTGTTTGTTGGCAATGCTGCCATAGTGTCATATTTTATTGACACTTTTTTCCCCGTGCTCTGGGATGTATTAACAATTTTTGTTGTTATATCGGCCTACTGATTTTAAGATCGCGGGTTCGAATCGAGCTCAAGGCCTAACAATAATTTTTTATCATTATTATTGTTATGATAAATTTTTTCTTAATTGAAAAAATTTTTAAATTAGAATAGAAGAAAGAAAAAATTTTAGACAACTGCCAAAGCTCGTTGTATAGATCCATTTCGGGAACTGCTAAATTCCTTCATCGGCAACGTTTAGGCGCCGCTGCTATAACCATTCAGCCATCACAGCGGTTTTTTGTTTGTCTTCATTAATCCTACTTCTATTCTGTTTCGTGCCAATTGATATTCACAACACTGCGACATCTGTTGCAGAATGGCTGTGAAAATTGGACTTGTTTGTTGGCAATGCTGCCATAGTGTCATATTTTATTGACACTTTTTTCCCCGTGCTCTGGGATGTATTAACAATTTTTGTTGTTATATCGGCCTACTGATTTTAAGATCGCGGGTTCGAATCGAGCTCAAGGCCTAACAATAATTTTTTATCATTATTATTGTTATGATAAATTTTTTCTTAATTGAAAAAATTTTTAAATTAGAATGGATTGGCACGAAACAGAATAGAAGTAGGATTAATGAAGACAAACAAAAAACCGCTGTGATGGCTGAATGGTTATAGCAGCGGCGCCTAAACGTTGCCGATGAAGGAATTTAGCAGTTCCCGAAATGGATCTATACAACGAGCTTTGGCAGTTGTCTAAAATTTTTTCTTTCTTCTATTCTAATTTAAAAATTTTTTCAATTAAGAAAAAATTTATCATAACAATAATAATGATAAAAAATTATTGTTAGGCCTTGAGCTCGATTCGAACCCGCGATCTTAAAATCAGTAGGCCGATATAACAACAAAAATTGTTAATACATCCCAGAGCACGGGGAAAAAAGTGTCAATAAAATATGACACTATGGCAGCATTGCCAACAAACAAGTCCAATTTTCACAGCCATTCTGCAACAGATGTCGCAGTGTTGTGAATATCAATTGGCACGAAACAGAATAGAAGTAGGATTAATGAAGACAAACAAAAAACCGCTGTGATGGCTGAATGGTTATAGCAGCGGCGCCTAAACGTTGCCGATGAAGGAATTTAGCAGTTCCCGAAATGGATCTATACAACGAGCTTTGGCAGTTGTCTAAAATTTTTTCTTTCTTCTATTCTAATTTAAAAATTTTTTCAATTAAGAAAAAATTTATCATAACAATAATAATGATAAAAAATTATTGTTAGGCCTTGAGCTCGATTCGAACCCGCGATCTTAAAATCAGTAGGCCGATATAACAACAAAAATTGTTAATACATCCCAGAGCACGGGGAAAAAAGTGTCAATAAAATATGACACTATGGCAGCATTGCCAACAAACAAGTCCAATTTTCACAGCCATTCTGCAACAGATGTCGCAGTGTTGTGAATATCAATTGGCACGAAACAGAATAGAAGTAGGATTAATGAAGACAAACAAAAAACCGCTGTGATGGCTGAATGGTTATAGCAGCGGCGCCTAAACGTTGCCGATGAAGGAATTTAGCAGTTCCCGAAATGGATCTATACAACGAGCTTTGGCAGTTGTCTAAAAAATTTTTTCTTTCTTCTATTCTAATTTAAAAATTTTTTCAATTAAGAAAAAATTTATCATAACAATAATAATGATAAAAAATTATTGTTAGGCCTTGAGCTCGATTCGAACCCGCGATCTTAAAATCAGTAGGCCGATATAACAACAAAAATTGTTAATACATCCCAGAGCACGGGGAAAAAAGTGTCAATAAAATATGACACTATGGCAGCATTGCCAACAAACAAGTCCAATTTTCACAGCCATTCTGCAACAGATGTCGCAGTGTTGTGAATATCAATTGGCACGAAACAGAATAGAAGTAGGATTAATGAAGACAAACAAAAAACCGCTGTGATGGCTGAATGGTTATAGCAGCGGCGCCTAAACGTTGCCGATGAAGGAATTTAGCAGTTCCCGAAATGGATCTATACAACGAGCTTTGGCAGTTGTCTAAAAAAAAAAAAAAATTTTTTCTTTCTTCTATTCTAATTTAAAAATTTTTTCAATTAAGAAAAAATTTATCATAACAATAATAATGATAAAAAATTATTGTTAGGCCTTGAGCTCGATTCGAACCCGCGATCTTAAAATCAGTAGGCCGATATAACAACAAAAATTGTTAATACATCCCAGAGCACGGGGAAAAAAGTGTCAATAAAATATGACACTATGGCAGCATTGCCAACAAACAAGCCCAATTTTCACAGCCATTCTGCAACAGATGTCGCAGTGTTGTGAATATCAATTGGCACGAAACAGAATAGAAGTAGGATTAATGAAGACAAACAAAAAACCGCTGTGATGGCTGAATGGTTATAGCAGCGGCGCCTAAACGTTGCCGATGAAGGAATTTAGCAGTTCCCGAAATGGATCTATACAACGAGCTTTGGCAGTTGTCTAAAATTTTTTCTTTCTTCTATTCTAATTTAAAAATTTTTTCAATTAAGAAAAAATTTATCATAACAATAATAATGATAAAAAATTATTGTTAGGCCTTGAGCTCGATTCGAACCCGCGATCTTAAAATCAGTAGGCCGATATAACAACAAAAATTGTTAATACATCCCAGAGCACGGGGAAAAAACTGTCAATAAAATATGACACTATGGCAGCATTGCCAACAAACAAGTCCAATTTTCACAGCCATTCTGCAACAGATGTCGCAGTGTTGTGAATATCAATTGGCACGAAACAGAATAGAAGTAGGATTAATGAAGACAAACAAAAAACCGCTGTGATGGCTGAATGGTTATAGCAGCGGCGCCTAAACGTTGCCGATGAAGGAATTTAGCAGTTCCCGAAATGGATCTATACAACGAGCTTTGGCAGTTGTCTAAAATTTTTTCTTTCTTCTATTCTAATTTAAAAATTTTTTCAATTAAGAAAAAATTTATCATAACAATAATAATGATAAAAAATTATTGTTAGGCCTTGAGCTCGATTCGAACCCGCGATCTTAAAATCAGTAGGCCGATATAACAACAAAAATTGTTAATACATCCCAGAGCACGGGGAAAAAAGTGTCAATAAAATATGACACTATGGCAGCATTGCCAACAAACAAGTCCAATTTTCACAGCCATTCTGCAACAGATGTCGCAGTGTTGTGAATATAAATTGGCACGAAACAGAATAGAAGTAGGATTAATGAAGACAAACAAAAAACCGCTGTGATGGCTGAATGGTTATAGCAGCGGCGCCTAAACGTTGCCGATGAAGGAATTTAGCAGTTCCCGAAATGGATCTATACAACGAGCTTTGGCAGTTGTCTAAAATTTTTTCTTTCTTCTATTCTAATTTAAAAATTTTTTCAATTAAGAAAAAATTTATCATAACAATAATAATGATAAAAAATTATTGTTAGGCCTTGAGCTCGATTCGAACCCGCGATCTTAAAATCAGTAGGCCGATATAACAACAAAAATTGTTAATACATCCCAGAGCACGGGGAAAAAAGTGTCAATAAAATATGACACTATGGCAGCATTGCCAACAAACAAGTCCAATTTTCACAGCCATTCTGCAACAGATGTCGCAGTGTTGTGAATATCAATTGGCACGAAACAGAATAGAAGTAGGATTAATGAAGACAAACAAAAAACCGCTGTGATGGCTGAATGGTTATAGCAGCGGCGCCTAAACGTTGCCGATGAAGGAATTTAGCAGTTCCCGAAATGGATCTATACAACGAGCTTTGGCAGTTGTCTAAAATTTTTTCTTTCTTCTATTCTAATTTAAAAATTTTTTCAATTAAGAAAAAATTTATCATAACAATAATAATGATAAAAAAAAAATTATTGTTAGGCCTTGAGCTCGATTCGAACCCGCGATCTTTTTATTTATTTATAACAATTAATTGCAAATTTGCCCCTATTTTTTTTTTTTGCATTTCCAGATTTTATGCTCATTTTAGATATAGCACGTCTTACAGTGAACAAAAAATAAATAAATTTGCTACGAAGATATTACATTAAAAATTGTATATTGTCTTTTATGCTAATTTATTTTGATATTTCTTATTTTATTTTATTATATTATCTTTAATCACGTTGTATATTAAATTTGCTACAAAGATATTACATTAAAATTTGTATATTATTTTTTGTTATATGAATCGATTCGTATTAATCAGCCGCAGTGCATAGGCCTATTTTTGTTAACAAATATTACTCTATTTGTTTATAATTAATAGAAAAAGTTTTTTGTAAATTCGAAAATCTGTGAAACTATCGAAATTGCCATCTGTAGGACGCATTATGTTCACAAACCCCCTGAATACATAGCTCCAAATTCTCAATTGTCGTGTTGCTCAAATGTTTCATCTCTACATATGTATATATTTTTACACTCCAAACGGTGAGAGAACTACTGCTTCGCTCATTTTCTGTTGAAATAAAATATTGTTTCCCATTGTTGCCACTTACCTATATTGGTCTATACCAAAATCCTTAAAAAATTGTTCTAAAATAATTGTTAGCGCACAAAAAAACTTTAAAGAGAAGTAATAACTTAACCGGCCTATTTTTTGGACAAATTTTATTTACACGTAAAAGCATAGGTCTTTATTTAACAGATTCTTTGTTTTTCATTTTAGGTACTTAAAAAAAATGAAATCAGAAATAATGAGTCAACTTTTGTTCAAACTCACTAAATTTTTTTATTTATAACAATTAATTGCAAATTTGACCCAAATGTTTTTTGCATTTCCAGATTTTATGCTCATTTTAGATATAGCACGTCTTATAGTGAACAAAAAATAAATAAATTTGCTACAAAGATATTACATTAAAAATTGTATATTGTCTTTTATGCTAATTTATTTTGATATTTCTTATTTTATTTTATTATATTATCTTTTATCACGTTGTATATTAAATTTGCTACAAAGGTATTACATTAAAATTTGTATATTTTCTTTTATACTAATTTATTTTGATATTTCTTATTTTATTTTATTATATTATCTTTCTATTATTTATTTATATTATCTAGCTATTAAGAAGATTAAGCATCACGTCTGCGTGTTCTGTCTTGATAATAGCGATTATGTCATCCACATATTTCGTTAGTAATCGTGGTTTGTTTATCGAGTCCGTCTCAAACCTTGTTAACAGATCCTCCATTACAATGTCCGCTACGACAGGTGACGCAGGTGATCCCATCGGCATCCCTGAACGCCGCTCATATATTTTTTCATTGTACTTAAAGTACCTGTTATCTTTTATACAGAACTTGACCACTGTCATGAAAAGTTCTTTGGTCATGGAGGTGTGTTCCTTAATCTTGTTCCACTTAGACTCTATAATATCGAGAACAAAATTTTGTTTGTTTACTTTTTCGGTCGATACCATTTGTATGCTTGTTTCATATAACTATTGTAGAGCTTTTTTTCAAAGCGTAGCTTAGCATACGTAAAATCATATAAAAGTTATATGAATCGATTCGTATTAATCAGCCGCAGTGCATAGGCCTATTTTTGTTAACAAATATTGCTCTATTTGTTTATAATTAATAGAAAAAGTTTTTTGTAAATTCGAAAATCTGTGCAACTATCGAAATTGCCATCTGTGGGACGCATTATGTTCACAAACCCCCCTGAGTACATAGCTCCAAATTCTCAATCGTCGCGTTACTCAAATGTTTCATCTCTACATATGTATATATTTGTACACGCCAAACGGTGAGAGAACTACTGCTTCGCTCATTTTCTGTTGAAATAAAATATTGTTTCCCATTGTTGCCAATTACCTATATTTGTCTGTACCAAAATCCTTAAAAAATTGTTCTAAAATAATTGTTAGCGCAAAAAAAAAACTTTAAAGAGAAGTAATAACTTAACCGGCCTATTTTTTTGGACAAATTTTACTTACACGTAAAAGCATAGGTCTTTATTTAACAGATTCTTTGTTTTTCATTTTAGGTACTTTAAAAAAAATGAAATCAGAAATAAAGAGTAAACGTGTGTTCAAACTCACTAAATTTACTTATTTATAACAATTAATTGCAAATTTGACCCAAATGTTTTTTGCATTCCCAGAGTTTATGCTCATTTTAGATATAGCACGTCTTATAGTGAACAAAAAATAAATAAATTTGCTACATAGATATTACATTAAAATTTTTATGTTGTCTTTTATGCTAATATATTTTGATATTTCTTATTTTATTTTATAATATTATCTTTTATCACGTTGTCTTTTATGCTAATTTATTTTCATATTTCTTATTTTATTTTATTATATTATCTTTTATCACGTTGTATATTAAATTTGCTACAAATATATTACATTAAAATTTGCATATTGTCTTTTATGCTAATTTATTTTGATATTTATTATTTTATTTTATTATATTATCTTTTATTTCAACTCAGTTTATTATTATTTAAATACAACTTGATTGAATCGGAAAATTTCACGTTGTATATTAAACGAAAAAACGACCCAAAAACGTTTTCGATTTTAGGTCGAAATATTGCATAGGCCGTATTTACTCTACTATCTATATATTAATACGCTAACAAAATTTCCATACAAGCAATTGACAGGCTGTTTCGCATACTTAGCATACGTAAAATCATATAAAAGTTATATGAATCGATTCGTATTGATCAGCCGCAGTGCATAGGCCAATTTTTGTTAACAAATGTTACTCTATTTGTTTATAATTAATAGAAAAAGTTTTTTGTAAATTCGAAAATCTGTGCAACTATCGAAATTGCCATCTGTAGGACGCATTATGTTCACAAACCCCCCTGAGTACATAGCTCCAAATTTTCAATTGTCGCGTTGCTCAAATGTTTCATCTCTACATATGTATATATTTGTACACGCCAAACGGTGAGAGAACTACTGCTTCGCTCATTTTCTGTTGAAATAAAATATTGTTTCCCATTGCTACCAATTAGTCTGTACCAAAATCCTTAAAAAATTGTTCTAAAATAATTGTTAGCGCACAAAAAAACTTTAAAGAGAAGTAATAACTTAACCGGCCTATTTTTTTTGACAAATTTTATTTACACGTAAAAGCATAGGTCTTTATTTAACAGGGTCTTTGTTTTTCATTTTAGGTACTTAAAAAAAATGAAATCAGAAATAATGAGTCAACTTTTGTTCAAACTCACTAAATTTATTTATTTATAAGAATTAATTGCAAATTTGACCCAAATGTTTTTTGCATTTCCAGATTTTATGCTCATTTTAGATATAGCACGTCTTATAGTGAACAAAAAATAAATAAATTTGCTACAAAGATATTACATTAAAATTTGTATATTGTCTTTTATGCTAATTTATTTTGATATTTCTTATTTTATTTTTTTATATTATCTTTTATCACGTTGTATATTAAATTTGCTACAAAGGTATTACATTAAAATTTGTATATTTTCTTTTATGCTAATTTATTTTGATATTTCTTATTTTATTTTATTATATTATCTTTCTATTATTTTATTATATTATCTAGCTATTAAGAAGATTAAGCATCACGTCTGCGTGTTCTGTCTTGATAATAGCGAATATGTCATCCACATATTTCGTTAGTAATCGTGGTTTGTTTATCGAGTCCGTCTCAAACCTTGTTAACAGATCCTCCATTACAATGTCCGCTACGACAGGTGACGCAGGTGATCCCATCGGCATCCCTGAACGCCGCTCATATATTTTTTCATTGTACTTAAAGTACCTGTTATCTTTTATACAGAACTTGACCACTGTCATGAAAAGTTCTTTGGTCATGGAGGTGTGTTCCTTAATCTTGTTCCACTTAGACTCTATAATATCGAGAACAAAATTTTGTTTGTTTACTTTTTCGGTCGATACCAATTGTGTGCTTGTTTCATATAACTATTGTAGAGCTTTTTTTCAAAGCGTAGCTTAAGATTCCTGAGGATGACTTCAGACTGAAGTCGAAATATTGAAAAATAAAGACAAAATAAAATACACATCCAAGTGTTTTATTTAAGAAAACCCGGCCTTGAGCTCAACCAAAAATTTCAGTTGTATATTAAACGAAAAAAAACGACCCAAAAACGTTTTCGATTTTAGGTCGAAATATTGCATAGGCCGTATATTACTCTACTATCTATATATTAATACGCTAACAAAATTTCCATACAATCAATTGACAGGCTGTTTCGCATACTTAGCATACGGAAAATCATATAAAAGTTATATGAATCGATTCGTATTGATCAGCCGCAGTGCATAGGCCTATTTTTGTTAACAAATATTGCTCTATTTGTTTATAATTAATAGAAAAAGTTTTTTGTAAATTCGAAAATCTGTGCAACTATCGAAACTGCCATCTGTAGGACGCATTATGTTCACAAACCCCCCTGAGTACATAGCTCCAAATTCTCAATTGTCGCGTTGCTCAAATGTTTCATCTCTACATATGTATATATTTGTACACGCCAAACGGTGAGAGAACTACTGCTTCACTCATTTTCTGTTGAAATAAAATATTGTTTCCCATTGTTGCCAATTACCTATATTGGTCTGTACCAAAATCCTTAAAAAATTGTTCTAAAATAATTGTTAGCGCACAAAAAAACTTTAAAGAGAAGTAATAACTTAACCGGCCTATTTTTATGGACAAATTTTACTTACACGTAAAAGCATAGGTCTTTATTTAACAGATTCTTTGTTTTTCATTTTAGGTACTTTAAAAAAAATTAAATCAGAAATAATGAGTAAACTTTTGTTCAAACTCACTAAATTTACTTATTTATAACAATTAATTGCAAATTTGACCCAAATGTTTTTTGCATTCCCAGATTTTATGCTCATTTTAGATATAGCACGTCTTATAGTGAACAAAAAATAAATAAATTTGCTACAAAGATATTACATTAAAATTTTTATATTGTCTTTTATGCTAATTTATTTTGATATTTCTTATTTTATTTTATAATATTATCTTTTATCACGTTGTATATTAAATTTGCTACAAAGATATTACATTAAAATTTGTATGTTGTCTTTTATACTAATTTATTTTCATATTTCTTATTTTATTTTATTATATTATCTTTTATCACGTTGTATATTAAATTTGCTACAAAGATATTACATTAAAATTTGTACATTGTCTTTTATGCTAATTTATTTTGATATTTCTTATTTTATTTTATTATATTATCTTTTATTTCAACTCAGTTTATTATTATTTAAATGCCACTTGATTGAATCGGAAAATTTCACGTTGTATATTAAACGAAAAAAACGACCCAAAAACGTTTTCGATTTTAGGTCGAAATATTGCATAGGCCGTATTTACTCTACTATCTATATATTAATACGCTAACAAAATTTCCATACGAGCAATTGACAGGCTGTTTCGCATAATTAGCATACGTAAAATCATATAACAGTTATATGAATCGATTCGTATTGATCAACCGCAGTGCATAGGCCTATTTTTGTTAACAAATATTACTCTATTTGTTTATAATTAATAGAAAAAGTTTTTGTAAATTCGAAAATCTGTGCAACTATCGAAATTGCCATCTGTAGGACGCATTATGTTCACAAACCCCCCTGAGTACATAGCTTCAAATTCTCAATTGTCGCGTCGCTCAAATGTTTCATCTCTACATATGTATATATTTGTTCACGCCAAACGGTGAGAGAACTACTGCTTCGCTCATTTTCATTACAAATGCATTGTCGCGTTGCTCAAATGTTTCATCTCTACATATGTATATATTCGTACGCGCCAAACGGTGAGAGAACAGATCTTCACTCATTTTCAGTTCAAATAAAATATTGTATCCCATTTTTGCCACTTACCTATATTGGTCTGTACCAAAATCCTTAAAAAATTGTTCTAAAATAATTGTTAGCGCAGAAAAAAACTTTAACGAGAAGTAATAACTTAACCGGCCTATAGTTTTGGACAAATTTTACTTACACGTAAAAGCATAGGTCTTTATTTAACAGATTCTTTGTTTTTCATTTTAGGTACTTTAAAAAAAATGAAATCAGAAATAATGAGTCAACTTTTGTTCAAACTCACTAAATTTACTTATTTATAACAATTAATTGCAAATTTGACCCAAATGTTTTTTGCATTTCCAGATTTTATGCTCATTTTAGATATAGCACGTCTTATGGCGAACAAAAAATAAATAAATTTGCTACAAAGATATTACATTAAAATTTGTATATTGTCTTTTATGCTAATTTGTTTTGATATTTCTTATTTTATTTTATTATATTATCTTTTATTTCAACTTAGTTTATTATTATTTAAATGCAACTTGATTGAATCGGAAAATTTCACGTTGTATATTAAACGAAAAAAAAACGACCCAAAAACGTTTTCGATTTTAGGTCGAAATATTGCATAGGCTGTATATTACTCTTCTATCTATATATTAATACGCTAACAAAATATCCATACAATCAATTGGCAGGCTGTTTCGCATACTTAGCATACGGAAAATCATATAAAAGTTATATGAATCGATTTGTATTGATCAGCCGCAGTGCATGGGCCTATCTTTGTTAACAAATAATACTCTATTTGTTTATAATTAATAGAAGAAGTTTTTTGTAAATTCGAAAATCTGTGCAACTATCGAAATTGCCATCTGTAGGACGCATTATGTTCACAAACCTCCCTAAGTACATAGCACAAAATTCTTCGCTCATTTCTCTTGAAATAAAATATTGTTTCCCATCGTTTCCAATTACCTATATTGGTTTGTACCAAAATCTTTAAAAAATTGTTCTAAAATAATTGTTAGCGCACAAAAAAAGTTTAAAGAGAAGTAATAACTTAACCGGCCTATTTTTTTGGACAATGTTTACTTACACGTAAAAGCATAGGTCTTTATTTAACAGATTCTTTGTTTTTCATTTTAGGTGCTTTAAAAAAAAATAAATCAGAAATAATGAGTCAACTTCTGTTCAAACTCACTAAATTTATTTATTTATAGCAATTAATTGCAAATTTGACCCAAATGTTTTTTGCATTTCCAGATTTTATGCTTATTTTAGATATAGCATATCTTACAGTGAACAAAAAATAAATAAATTTGCTACAAAGATATTACATTAAAATTTGTATATTGCCTTTTATGCTAATTTATTTTGATATTTCTTATTTTATTTTATTAGCTTCGCTCATTTTCTGTTAAAATAAAATATTGTTTCCCATTGTTTCCAATTACCTATATTGGTTTGTACCAAAATCCTTAAAAAATTGTTCTAAAATAATTGTTAGCGCACAAAAAAAATTTAAAGAGAAGTAATAACTTAACCGGCCTATTTTTTTGGACAAATTTTACTTACACGTATAAGCATAGGTCTTTATTTAACAGATTTTTTGTTTTTCATTTTAGGTGCTTTAAAAAAAATGAAATCAGAAATAATGAGTCAACTTCTGTTCAAACTCACTAAATTTATTTATTTATAGCAATTAATTGCAAATTTGACCCAAATGTTTTTTGCATTTCCAGATTTTATGCTTATTTTAGATATAGCAGGTCTTATAGTGAACAAAAAATAAATAAATTTGCTACAAAGATATTACATTAAAATTTGTATATTGTCTTTTATGCTAATTTATTTTGATATTTCTTATTTTATTTTATTATATTATCTTTTATTTCAACTTAGTTTATTATTATTTAAATGCAACTTGATTGAATCGGAAAATTTCACGTTGTATATTAAACGAAAAAAACGACCCAAAAACGTTTTCGATTTTAGGTCGAAATATTGCATAGGCCGTATATTACTCTACTATATTTATTATTAGGTTAACTTTGTTCGATTATAATATGCCCATTACATTGATTCGAAAATATGCCCATTACATTGATTCGAAAATGTAAAATTTTTGCCTGAAAAACTCCACAAAAGTTGAAACTGTATACGTGGCCCACTTTTATAAATTTTTAATTCGAAAAAAACGGAATTTAAAACTACAGTGGAGACACTGGAGGTATAAATAGGAGATTTATTTAATCTTCTCAGTTAAAGCTCTAGGCGGAGATGTGCTATTAGACCTAAAAATCCCGCGTTCTATTATAACCCCTAAAAGTATCAAATATTCTACGAAATCTTAAGGGGTGGCCACACGAATGTTGGGTTTTTACTTATTTAAAAGTACTCAACTATATCGTTACTGAGTTTTAAGTGATAAAGAGAGAGTTACACTCAAAATATGAAATAAACGGCTAAATTATGGCCTTCTTTATCCGCTGCCTCACTTCGAAAAAGTTCGTGCCAGGAGAAGGAGTAAAAAGAAAGTAAAATATTGCAAATTTTTAAATGAAATTTAAAATTTAAAATTTTTATATTTTCAGGATAAGCAAAAAAAGCACATCACACACGCATACATTAGTCTATATCATTTATATTATCATCAACATCAGGTAAGTTTATATTTTATCCCACCCGTTCAAACAACTTACATTGGAAACCACCCCAACTCACACTCCTACTCCCACTCTTATCATCACTCCATACTCCTATTCCTACTACCACTCCTTTTAGCACTCCTACTCCCATCTCTTCCACTCCGACTCCTACTCTTCCCACCCCTATCCCAGCTACTACTAATCCTGTTCCCCTCAAACTCCTGCTACTCCTATTCCCAATCCCACTCCCACTCTTACTTCCACTCTTACCCCAACTCCTATTCCCATGATACTCCTACTCCTACTCCCACTCTCAATCCTATCCTTTTGCCCCTACCAACCCCCACTCCCACTCCTGCCCACACGACCACTAATCCTACTCCCACTCTTTCCCACCCCCACCCTCACCACCACTCCCACTCCTACTACACCTACTTTGCTCCCACTGCCACCCGCACTCCAATTCCCCTACCACTTCGTCTACTCCTACTTCCACTTACAATCCCACGCCTACCCCCACTTCCACTCCTACTACCACTCCTGCTACTACTACTCCCACTCACAATCCCACTCCTGCAACCCCACTCCACTCCTACCCCCACTCCTACCCATACTCCACTCCTACTCCTGTTCCTATCCCAATCCCAATCCCATTCCTACCCCACCTCCCACTCCTGTTACTCCTAATCCCACTCCTACCCTCACTCCTATTCCCATGATACTCCTACTCTCAATGCCACCGCACTCCTGTTACTCCTACTCCCACTGCTTTCCCTTGATACTCCTACTCTCAATGCCACCCCACTCCTGTTCCTCTCCCAATCCCACTCCCATTTCTACCCCCACTCCCACCCTTACTACCACTTCTACTCCCACTCCCAATACCACTACCAATTACACATGCGTTTTTTAAATTTGCTTTTATTTAAAATATTTGTATATATACGGGCGCCCACACTACTACCCCACCCCTCCTTTAACGCAACTTATACTCCTACTCGAACTCCCACTCCCACCGCCACTCCCACTGCAACTCCTGCTACTCTCGCTACCATGCCCATCCCCTGCTACTCCTACTCCCAATCCCACTCCCATCCCTACTACCACTCCTGCTACTCCTATTCATATTCCTACTCCCACTCCTACGCCCACTCCTGATACTACTACCCTTACTCCTACCTCCTCAATCACACGCCCAGTCCAACTCCAACTTCTGCTACTTCTATTTCGACTCCCAATCCCACCCCACTCCCACTCCTGCTACTCCTACTCCCAATCCCAATCCCACCCCCACTCCAACTCCTTTTCCCACTCCCACACCCACTCGCTGTCCACTCCCAATTAATGATCGGTCAAACTGTTTAGGATGCAACCCGATCACCGTTGAATTTTAATTATATCTATATGCACATGCATTTTTTTAATTTGTACAAATATGGGCGCTAACACTACTGCCCCACCCATCCTTTATCACCACTTATACTCCTACTCTAACTCCCATTCCCACAGCCACACCCAGTGCAACTCCTGCTACTCTCGCTACAATGCCCATCCCCTGCTACTCCTACTCCCAATACCACTCCCATCCCTACTACCACTCCTGCTACTCCTATTCATATTCCTACTCCCACTCCTACACCTACATCTGATACTACTACCCCTACTCCTACCTCCTCAATCACATTCCCAGTCCAACTCCAACTTCTGCTACTTCTATTTAGACTCCCAATCCCACCCCCACTACCACTCCTTTTCCCACTCCAACTCCTGCTACTCCTACTTCCAATCCCAATCCCACCCCACTCCAACTCCTTTTCCCACTATCACACCCACTCGCTGTCCACTCACAATTTATGATCGGTCAAACTGTTTAGGATGCAACCCGATTTATACCTACACACATAAGTTGAATTTTAATTATATCTATATGCACATGCATTTTTTTGATTTTTACATATATGGGCGCTAACACTACTGCCCCACCCATCCTTTATCCCCACTTATACTCCTACTCTAACTCCCACTCTCACCGCCACTCCCAGTGCAACTCCTGCTGCTCTCACTACCATGCCCACCCCTCGCTACTCCTACTCGAATCCCACTCCCACTCCTATTCCCACTCCCCCACTCCTTCCACCACTATTGCTACCCCTATCCCCACTCCCACTCCTACCCCCACTCCTATTCTCCTCCCACTTCTGCTACTCCAACTCCCAATCCCACCCCCTCCTACTT
Organism: Eurosta solidaginis; assembly: GCF_040869045.1. NCBI lineage: Eukaryota > Metazoa > Arthropoda > Insecta > Diptera > Tephritidae > Eurosta > Eurosta solidaginis. Next base: position 118,304,244 of record NC_090323.1, on the reverse strand, counting down.
CTACTCCTACAACTACTACTACTTCTACTCCTCATTCCTCTCCTCCCCCCCCCCCCCCCCCCCCCCCGCTAATCCCATGATACTCCTGCTCCCACTCTCAATCCCATCCTTTTACCCCTGACAACACTACCCCTAATCCTATTCCCACTCCCAATCTTTTCCAACCCCACTCTCACCCTCACCCTCACCACCACTCCCACTCCTACTATACCTATTCTGCTCCCACTCCTATCCCCACTCCAATTCCCCTACCACTTCGTGTACTCCTACTCCCACTTACAATCCCACTCCTACTACCACCCCTGCTACTCTTACTCCCACTCACAATCCCACTCCACTCCTACTCCTGTTCCTCTCCCAATCCCAATCACCGCCAATCCCACTACAACTCCTGCTACTCTCACTACCATGCCCATCCCCTGCTACTTCTACTCCCAATCCCCCTCCCACTCCCCCACTCCTACTACCACTATTGCTACTCTTATTCCCACTCCCACTCCTACCCCCACTCCTATTCCCCTCCCACTTCTGCTACTCCTATTCCCACCCCACTCCCACTCCTTTTCCCACTCCAACTCCTGCTACTCCTACTTCTATTCCTATTCCTACTTCCACTCCTACCCCTACTCCTTTTCCGACTCCGAATCCTATTCCCACTCTATGATCAGTCAAAGCGTTTATATGGCTGCTCCAACTACTGCCCTCACCCCTTTTCTTTACCCCACTTCCATTCCTGATACTACTCTAACTGCCACTCCCCCGCTCACTCGCTGTCCCACTCCCACTTTATGATCGGTCAAACCATTTAGGATACAACCCGGTTTATACCTACATACATATGTTGAATTTTAATTATATCTATATACACATGCATTTTTTAAATTTGTTTTTGTTTATAATATTTTTACATATGTGGGCGCTCCCACTCCTGCCCCACCCCTCCTTTATCACCACTTATTCTCCTATTCCTTCTCCTACTCCTATTTTCCACTCCCACACCTTTTCCCACTCCACTCCCACCCGCACTCCTACTTCTACCTCCACTACTATTCCCCTGCTACTCAACTGCTACTCAACCCCCCACACCCACTCCTACTACTATTCCAACTCCCACTCCTGCTACTCCCACTCCTATTCCACATTCAAAAATTATAACGTATTAGGTCAAAACCAAATGTTTAATGGACTCTTTAAGTAGGTTAGACCAGTTGGTTTTAAAAATAAAATAAAATAAAATAAAATAAGATATCAGAAAACATCTCAATATTACTATCTGCAAATTAGACATCCCAACATTGGAGTTCTCACATTAAATATCCGAGCATTAGAATCTTCTTATTCCCACAATGATAACATTAAATCGCGGAAAAAATTTAAGTGCATTTATTGCGTTTTTATATGGAACTGCTTATTTCCTTCGTTTAATTTTTTTCACTTTAAGTACTTTATTTTTTTCTTTTATTTTAAATTTGTTTAGAAAACTCTGCTTTCTTTTCCATTACATACTTTTTTTATATTTTAATTTTATTTTTTATGAAGGTATCCTCTATTCTATTCGAAATTTTCATTTTCGTTTACATATTACATATGTATTTATAATTAATTTAATTAATATAATTAATTATAATTTAATTTAATTTAATTAATTATAAATACATATGTAATAGTAAAGCGCCAATTGCATACCTAACCGGTGGTGTGAACTAGGTTAAATTCCTTTAGCACATTTCTTCGTTCTTAACTAAAAATTAGTGTTTTTTGAATTATGACGCTATTGAAGTAAATGGGCGATATATGTATATGTAGTTTATATTGGTGATATAGGCCTACTGGGGAACCGAGCACCCACTTCGGTAGCGCGCCAACGGCGTATCTCCCGGGTGGTGTGGAAAAAGCAAATTTTCAATTCAATTTCAAGTAATTTCACCACAATTCTATGTAAATTTCATTTGATTTCACATATTTGTTATATTTTTTTTAAGGAGCTCCATACCAAAACTTATAATTACATTTGAAAAGTTTGTAGAAAATTTAAGAAAATACAATCAAAGATTATAACGTCTTAGGTCAAATTCAAAATTTTAATGAGAACTTTAAGTAAGATAGATCAGTTTTCTATATTTCCACTCACTGCTCAACTCTTAACGCATTATTGTACTACCCAAAAACTGGATGCATAGAGTGAGTTGAAAAAAGTGCAAGTTGGTCGAATTTCGGCCACGGGCGATACTAGTCTATATATTAATACACTAACAAAATTTCCATACAATCAATTGACAGGCTGTTTCGCATACTTAGCATACGTAAAATCATATAAAAGTTATATGAAACGATTCGTCTTGATCAGCCGCAGTGCATAGGCCTATTTTTGTTAACAAATAGTCCTCTATTTGTTTATAATTAATAGAAAAAGTTTTTTGTAAATTCGAAAATCTGTGCAACTATCGAAATTGCCATCTGTAGGACGCATTATGTTCACAAACCCCCCTGAGTACATAGCTCCAAATTCTCAATTGTCGCGTTGCTTAAATGTTTCATCTCTACATATGTATATATTTGTACACGCCAAACGGTGAGAGAACTACTGCTTCGCTCATTTTCTGTTGAAATAAAATATTGTTTCCCATTGTTGCCAATTACCTATATTGGTCTGTACCAAAATCCTTAAAAAATTGTTCTAAAATAATTGTTAGCGCACAAAAAACTTTAAAGAGAAGTAATAACTTAACCGGCCTATTTTTTTGGACAAATTTTACTTACACGTAAAAGCATAGGTCTTTATTTAACAGATTCTTTGTTTTTCATTTTAGGTACTTTAAAAAAAATGAAGTCAGAAATAATGAGTCAACTTTTGTTCAAACTCACTAAATTTATTTATTTATAACAATTAATTGCAAATTTGACCCAAATTTTTCTTGCATTTCCAGATTTTATGCTCATTTTAGATATAGCACGTCTTATAGTGAACAAAAAATAAATAAATTTGCTACAAAGATATTACATTAAAATTTGTATATTGTCTTTTATGCTAATTTATTTTGATATTTCTTATTTTATTTTATTATTTTATTTATTTATTTATTTATTATTTAAAGTCGACAACAAACTATGGTCGACAGCATAATATAAAAGATATATAAATATACAACTCAAAAGATAAAATTTAAGATATATCGAGATTACAACAATGTTATATTACAAACAAAGATATATTAATGAACATTACTCTTTAACATTTACTCTTTAATATAAGAAATATGAGCAGAAATAAGATCTTATACCGAAATCTTATACTGGCGGAATGCATCAGATTCCGCTCAGCATGATTTCGGAATGCCGTGGATTCCAATCTTCCTGTTGGAATGCAACAAGGTTCCAATCAGCATGTCATGGGAATCCGGCAGTGCTAAGAGTAGTGTAATGAGGATACGCCATCACATGGCATAAAAAAGTAACATGACCTGTGTTGTTGGAATGCACCGGATTCCAATCAGCTCGATGCCTGACCCATAAGATTATACTGCCGGAATGCATACGACTCCGGTCAGTGACTCATGAAAAAGCATGTTTTTTACGTTGTTGGAATGCACCAGATTCCAATCAACACAGTACTGTCTTGTTCCTTCTTAATGATACATGTTGATAAATGTTCCTCCATCCTTAAACGAGATAGTTCCTGTTTTTTATGGAAGAAATAAAATGCCGGCAAATTAAATTAGCTTGTATCTATTAAATTAGATAGGCAAGTATTGCATTACGTATAGTGGCAAAAGTACATTCAAGACTGATACAGCTATACAAGTCATTGTAGTGCGCGCACCAGATAAGAAGAGGATTATTTTTAACAAAGATTCGTCGACAAAGGGGTAAATAGAAAGGAACGTAGTGTCTGGATACTCTAGGGGGAACCGCAAAAAACAAGCGGCTGAGAAGGTCCGCAGAATCAATTTCTCCAATAATGAGCTTATGGATGAACAATACCCCCAGTAATATTCTTCGATTTTCCAGAGTGGGTAAGTTAATAAGGAAAAGTATACTTCTGTATGGAGGAAGGTGGAGACTTGAGTCCCAATTAAGGCCGCGCAATGCAAATATCAAAAATTGCTTTTGAACTGACTCAAGACGCTTTATATGCTTTTGAGAAACAGGGGCCCAAACGCATGAGCAATACTCGAGTATTGGACGAACCAGCGATGTGTAAAGAACCTTAGTGAGGTACGGATCATCGAACTCTTTAGTCCATCTTTTAACAAATCCAAGTGACAACAAAGCGTTGGTTGGCAATAGATGAAATATGCATGTCAAAATTCAATTTCGGATCAAAAAGGACACCTAGATCATTTGCAATAGATATACGCTCCAAAGGCGTACCATCTATTACATAAGGTTTCAATGCTGGCTTCACTCGGTGAAATGTCATATGCTTACATTTAGAGCAATTTAAAGCAAGTAAATTTGTTGTGCACCAACATTGGAACGAGTCCAAGTCGGCCTGAAGAAGGTCCAAGGAACTCAAATCGGTAGGACAGTAAGTGTAGCAAAGTTTTACATCATCCGCATACATTATAGTATGGGAATATAATATTGTCTGTGGCAAGTCATTAATGGAAAGGGCAAAGAGCAAAGGGCCTAGATGACTTCCCTGGGGTACGCCGGACTCCAAACGATTCCGACAGATTGCACTTGAACAGAACTTTTTGGGTCCGGTTAGAAAGATAGCTTTTCAGCCACATTAATAGGTGAAACGGAAAGCCCAGTAAATCAAGCTTATGAATAAGTAACTCATGGTTGACGGTATCAAATGCTTTGCTGAAGTCCGTGTAGCAATAGTAAAAATAGTAAAAGTTTAGCAATACCCCTGTAGTTTTAAACTTTGACCTACTACGTTTTTTATGCAGGGGTATAATAAAAGACTGTTTCCAACGTGCCGGGAATGACGCAGATCCCAGAGATAGCTCAAATAATTTAAAAATAGGCTCATACATATTTCGGCGCAGTACCTAAGCACGCAACTAGGAACACCGTCCGGTCCCGGAGAAAAGGTGGGCTTCAAAGATTGAAGACTCTGGAGAACAATATTACCATCAATAGCAGGATTCCTAATGGATTTCGAGCTATCTAAGCGATAGGGATATTGACCGGAATGAAAACCACTGGATGAATACGTGGACTTAAAGAACTCAGAAAATAGTTCAGCAACGTCGTCATCAGTGCAGGCTTTTTTACCTCCAAAGGTTAATGAGGAAGGATACCCAGAAGTTTTCCGCTTTGAATTTACGAAACTGTAAAACTTTTTTGGATTTCTAAAAAATTGGGCTTTACAACAACTCAAGTAATTTTTATAACAAAGCTGATTAAGACGGTGAAATTTAGAACGAGCTATTAGATATTTAGAGAGGTCTGCAGATGCTGCAGATTTCTTGAATCTCTTATAAAGCCTAGATTTAATGTTATTAAGTCTGATAAGTTGCCTTGAAAACCAAGGGGGCTTATTCGAACATAGGGTATAGCGAGTAGGAATGCAGGTATCAAAGAAGCCATCAAGCGTACTGTAAAATATAGAGATAGCCGAATCGACATCAGTGCAAGCATAGAGATCCGACCAATCATGGGAAGCCAACAGCTCATTGAGCATAATGAAATTCGCTTTGTAGAAGCATCTAGATCGGCGACGAGACTGTACATGAATCCTACGGGGTAGGCTGATATCAACAGAAATCTCTAGCGTAGGGTGAAGAGGGTCTTCTGGAAAGGATAAAGGTGGGATTTGCGTAAGGGTAGTACCCACCGAGCCATCCACAAATACTAAATCAAGCATTTTATTTCCACTATTTGGAACATTGTTAATCTGTAAAAGAGATGAGTTTAACAAGCAATTGAGAAACTCATGTTGAGCAGTGGGAGTTAAAAAGTTTGAATCACTTATATTAACCCAACTAACTGTTGGCAAGTTAAAGTCACCCACAACAACAAGTCGATCGTTATCTCCCAACTGCGAATGCAAATCGCAGATGGCCGAGCTATGACTAGCATAAACATCCATATCCGAACGAGGTGGTATATACGAACAGCAAACAATTACGCTATAGCTACCGAATGAAAGCCCAACTGCTATAAATTCGATATGGGAGATATTGTCCAGCGAAATCAACTCAGATGATAGGTTAGATTCAACAGCAATAAGGACACCTCCCGCTCTAGAGATGCGATCACGCCGATAAACAGCATATTTATTTGAAAAAACCTCAGAATTGTAATTATCAGGCTTTAGCCAGGTCTGCGTAAAAGCTACAACTTGTGCAGAAAAGTTGAAAGAATTAAGGAAGAATGGAACAAGTTTTGATCGTAAACCACGAACATTTTGGTAATTAATGAGAAGACGGGACAGATCAGCAATTACCTTTGTGTTGTTATTACTGTGTTCGTCATACCGTTTTTTGGCTGTAATAAAACAGGTTCGGAATTGGGGAGTCCAGCGAAATCAACATTGGTGACGTAGAACAAACAGCCGCAAAGGTACCACTATTAGTTCGTGCATCGTTTAAGTTGCCAGAGATCGTCTCACTGGAAGTCGCGACACAGCCTTGTGGAGATTCTTGTGGAGATTGCTGAGCTGCATTGTTCATAACGTCTTTTGTAAGCCTGTTCGTATCAGTCAACGCGGTTGAAGGGACATTCGTAGGAGGACAGCTTTGCCCCCGACTCGAAGACAAGTTGGAATCATTGTTGGGCATACATTTCTTACGTTTTGGGGATTCAGATATCACTTTCAATTTTTTAAAGTGAGCCTCCATCGTTTGAATCTTTCGTTAAGGTCACGAAACCCAATAAAAATGTTGTTGAACTCTTTCTGAGTTTGCCTCATAAAAGTTCGCATGTCATTTTCTACGGAACGATAATCATGACATGTCCAGTTCAGTCCAATTTTGCTGGATATTAGGTCAACCACCCCACCACTTATGTGAGAGAAACCGGCACAGATAACATGACCCATATGATCACAGAGCCAACAACAAACATAATTATCACCACGGGAAATTTTCTTTTGATTGGTGCACTTCTTGACACAGCAATCCAACATAATTGCAAAGTTAAACAAACCCAAAAGAAAAATAGGCAAAAGAAACTATAAGTATGGGATAAATTGAACAGCTGTTCAAAAATATGGGCGAGAGTTATTTTGGTGCACTGGATGCAAATCGCAAGACAGCGTATAGCTAGCAGCGAACACAACAGAAAGCAAAAAGGGCACACAATGACTTGCTAATAGAAGCTACCAACAAAAAGGTATGCAGTTATCACATCTTTTTGTGAAAATCTATGATCTATGAACACACAGACTGAATGTTTAAATTGCACAAAAAGTCACTATGTATATTGCACTGTGTAAAGATTTAATACGAAATTAAACTTATAAACTGTTTTCTATTATATTAATGAATATTTATAAAGGATAAAACTTGTTTACAAAGTAAATAAAATAACAATTCGAAGAGCGATCAATCTATTATATTATCTTTTATTTCAACTTAGTTTATTATTATTTAAATGCAACTTGATTGAATCGGAAAATTTCACATTGTATGTATATTAAACGAAAAAAAAACGACCCAAAAACGTTTTCGATTTTAGGTCGAAATATTGCATAGGCCGTATATTACTCTACTATCTATATATTAATACGCTAACAAAATTTCTATACAATCAATTGACAGGCTGTTTCGCATACTTAGCATACGTAAAATCATATAAAAGTTATATGAATCGATTCGTATTGATCAGCCGCAGTGCATAGGCTTATTTTTGTAAACAAATATTACTCTATTTGTTTATAATTAATAGAAAAAGTTTTTTATAAATTCGAAAATCTGTGCAACTATCGAAATTGCCATCTGTAGGACGCATTATGTTCACAAACCCCCCTGAGTACAAAGCTCCAAATTCTCAATTGTCGCGTTGCTCAAATGTTTCATCTCTACATATGTATATAATTGTATACGCCAAACGGTGAGAGAACTACAGCTTCGCTCATTTTCTGCTGAAATAAAATATCGTTTCCCATTGTTGCCAATTACCTATTTTGGTCTGTACCAAAATCCTTAAAAAATTGTTCTAAAATAATTGTTAGCGCACAAAAAAACTTTAAAGAAAAATAATAACTTAAGCGGCCTATTTTTTGGCCAAATTTTACTTACACGTAAAAGCATAGGTCTTTATTTAACAGATTCTTTGTTATTCATTCTAGGTACTTTAAAAAAAAATGAAATCAGAAATAATGAGTCAACTTTTGTTCAAACTCACTAAATTTATTTATTTATAACAATTAATTGCAAATTTGACCCAAATGTTTTTTGCTTTTCCAGATTTTATGCTCATTTTAGATATAGCACGTCTTATAGTGAGCAAAAAATAAATAAATTTGCTACAAAGATATTACATTAAAATTTGTATATTGCCTTTTATGCTAATTTATTTTGATATTTCTTATTTTATTTTATTATATTATCTTTTATCACGTTGTATATTAAATTTGCTACAAAGATATTACATTAAAATTTGTATATTCTCTTTTATGCTAATTTATTTTGATATTTCTTATTTTATTTTATTATATTATCTTTTATTTCAACTTAGTTTATTATTATTTAAATGCAACTTGATTGAATCGGAAAATTTCACGTTGTATATTAAACGAAAAAAAACGACCCAAAAACGTTTTCGATTTTAGGTCGAAATATTGCATAGGCCATATATTAGTCTACTATATCTATTATTAGGTTAACTTTGTTCGATTATAATATGCCCATTACATTGATTCGAAAATTAAAATTTTTGGCTGAAAAACTTCACAAAAATTGAAACTGTATACGTGGCCCCACTTTATAAACTTTTAATACGAAAAAAAAAACGAAATTAAAACTACAGTGGAGACACTGCAGGTTTAAATAGGAGATTCATTTAATCTTCTCAGTTAAAGCTCTAGGTGGAGATGTGCTATTAGACCTAAAAATTCCGCGTTATTTTATGACCCCTAAAAGTCTCAAATATTCTATGAAATCTTAAGAGGTGGCAACACGAATGTTGGGTTTTTACTTATTTAAAAGTACTCAACTATATCGTTACTGAGTTTTAAGTGAAAAAGAGAGAGTTACACTCAAAATATGAAATAATGACTAAATTATGGCCTTCGTCATCCGCTGCCTCACTTCGAAAAAGTTCGTGCCAGGATAAGGAGTAAAAAGAAAGTGAATTTTTGCAAATTTTTAAATGAAATTTAAAATTTAAAATTTTTTATATTTTTAGGATAAGCAAAAAAAAGCACATCACACACGCATACATTATTCTATATCATTTATATTATCATCAACATCAGGTAAGTTTATATTTTATCCCACCCGTTCAAACAACTTACATTGGAAACCACCCCAACTCACACTCCTACTCCCACTCTTATCATCACTCCATACTCCTATTCCCACTACCACTCCTTTTAGCACTCCTACTCCCACCCCTCCCACTCCGACTCCTATTTCCATTTTCTCTCCCACTCCTAATCTTCCCACCCCTACTCCAGCTACTACTAATCCTGTTCCCCTCAAACTCCTGCTACTCCTATTCCTATTCATTCTTACTTCCACTCTTACCCCAACTCCTATTCCCATGATACTCCTACTCCCACTCTCAATCCCATCCTTTTGCTCCTACCAACCCCCACTCCCACTCCTGCCCACACGACCTCTAATCCTACTCCCACTCTTTCCCACCCCCACCCTCACCCTCACCACCACTCCCACTCCTACCCCCACTCCTATACCCATGATACTCCTACTCTCAATGCCACCCCACTCCTGTTCCTCTACCAATCCCACTCCCATTCCTACCCCCACTCCTACTCCTGTTACTCCTACTCCCACTCCTTTCCCTTGATACTCCTACTCTCAATGCCACCCCACTCCTGTTCCTCTCCCAATCCCACTTCCACTCTTACTACCACTTCTACTCCCACTCCCAATACCTCTACCAATTATATATATATACATATGCATTTTTTAAATTTGCTTTTATTTAAAATATTTGTGTATATATATACGGGCGCCCACACTACTACCCCACCCCTCCTTTAACGCAACTTATACTCCTACTCGAACTCCCACTCCCACCGCCACTCCCACTGCAACTCCTGCTACTCTCGCTACCATGCCCATACCCTGCTAATCCTACTCCCAATCCCACTCCCATACCTACTACCACTCCTGCTACTCCTATTCATATTCCTACTCCCACTTCTACCCCCATCCTGATACTACTACCACTACTCCTACCTCCTCAATCACACTCCCAGTTCAACTCCAACTTCTCCTACTTCTATTTCGCCTCCCAATCGCACCCCCACTCCCACTCCTTTTCCAACTCCAACTCCTGCTACTCCTACTCCCAATTCCAATCCCACCCCACTCCAACTCCTTTTCCCACTCTCACACCCACTCGCTGTCCACTCCCAATTTATTATCGGTCAAACTGTTTAGGATGCAACCCGATTTATACCTACACACATAAGTTGAATTTTAATTATCTCTATATGCACATGCATTTTTTTTATTTGTTCATATATGGGCGCTAACACTACTACCCCACCCATCCTTTATCCCCACTTATACTCCTACTCTAACTCCCACTCCCACCGCCACACCCAGTGCTACTCCTGCTACTCTCGCTACCATGCCCATCCCCTGCTAATCCTACTCCCAATCCCACTCCCATCCCTACTACCACTCCTGCTACTCCTATTCATATTCCTACTCCCACTCCTACCCCACTCCTGATACTACTACCCTACTCCTACCTCCTCAATCATACTCCCAGTCCAACTCCAGCTTCTGCTACTTCTATTTAGACTCCCAATCCCACCTCCACTCCCACTCCTTTTTCCACTCCAACTCCTGCTACTCCTACTCCCAATCCCAATCCCACCCCCACTCCAACTCCTTTTCCCACTCTCCCACCCACTCGCTGTCCACTCCCAATTTATGATCGGTCAAACTGTTTAGGATGCAACCCGATTTATACCTACACACATAAGTTGAATTTTAATTATATCTATATGCACATGCATTTTTTTAATTTTTACATATATGGGCGCTAACACTACTGCCCCACCCATCCTTTATCCCAACTTATACTCCTACTCTAACTCCCACTCCCACCGCCATTACCAGTGCAACTCCTGATGCTCTCACTACCATGCCCACCACACGATACTCCTACTCCCAATCCCACTCCTTCCACCACTATTGCTACTCCTATCCCCACCCCCACTCCTATTCTCCTCCCACTTCTGCTACTCCAACTCCCAATCCCACCCCCTCCTACTTCTACTCCTACAACTACTACTACTTCTACTCCTAATTCCTCTCCTAACCCCACTGCTAATCCCATGATACTCCTACTCCCACTCTCAATCCCATCCTTTTGCCCCTGTCAAAACCCACTCCTGCCCACACTACCCCTAATCCTATTCCCACTCCCAATCTTTTCCACCCCCCACTCTCACCCTCACCACCACTCCCACTCCTACTACACCTATTCTGCTCCCACTCCTATCCCCACTCCAATTCCCCTACCACTTCGTGTACTCCTACTCCCACTTACAATCCCACTCCTGCTACTCCTACTCCCACTCACAATCGCACTCCACTCCTACTCCTGTTTCTCTCCCAATCCCACTCCCATTCCAACCCCCACTCCCACTCCTGATACTCCTATTCCCACTACTACTACCACTTCTACTCCCATTCCCAATAGCACTACCAATTATATCTATATGCACATGCATTTTTTAAATTTGTTTTTTTTTTATATTTGTGCATATACGGGCGCTCCCACTACTGCCCCACCCCTCCTTTATCATCACTTATACTCCTACTCGAACTCCCACTTCCACTCCAACTGCAACTCCTGCTACTCTCACTACCATGCCCACCCCTGCTACTCCTACTCACAATCCAACTCCCACTCCTACTAACATTTTTATTACCAATCCTGCTACTCCAACTCCTATTCCTATTCCTACTACCACTCCTATTTCCCATACCTGCTACTCCTACTCCCAATCCCACTCCCACTCCTGCTTCTGCTACTACTACCCCACTACCTCCTCAATCACATCCCCACTCCAAATCCAACCAGCGTTTATATGGCTGCTCCAACTACTGCCCTCACCCCTTTTCTTTACCCCCACTTCCATCCCTGCTACTACTCTAACTCCCACTCCCCCGCTCACTCGCTGTCCCACTCCCACTTTATGATCGGTCAAACCGTTTAGGATACAACCCGTTTTATACCTACATACATATGTTGAATTTTAATTATATTTATATACACATGCATTTTTTAAATTTGTTTTTATTTAAAATATTTTTACATATGTGGGCGCTCCCACTCCTGCCCCACCCCTCCTTTATCACCACTTATTCTCCTATTCCTTCTCCTACTCCTATTTTCCACTCCCACATCTTTTCCCACTCCACTCCCACCCGCAATCCCGCTGCTCCTACTTCTACCTCCACTAGTATTCCCCTGCTACTCCCACTACCACTCCCACCCCCACACCAACCCCCCACTCCCACTCCTACTACTATTCCAACTCCCACACCTGCTACTCCCAATCCCATATTAAATATCCGAGCATTAGAATCTTCATATTCCCACAATGATAACATTAAATCGCGGAAAATACTTTAAGTGCATTTATTGCGTTTTGATATGGAACTGCTTATTCCCTTCATTTAATTTTTTTGCACTTTAAGTACTTTATTTGTATACTCAGTTGAGCAGAGCTCACAGAGTATATTAACTTTGATTGGATAACGGTTGGTTGTACAGGTATAAAGGAATCGAGATAGATATAGACTTCCATATATCAAAATCATCAGGATGGAAAAAAAATTTGATTGAGCCATGTCCGTCCGTCCGTCCGTCCGTCTGTCCGTTAACACGATAACTTGAGTAAATTTTGAGGTATCTTGATGAAATTTGGTATGTATGTTCCTGAGCACTCATCTCAGATCTCTATTTAAAATGAACAATATCGGACTATAACCACGCCCACTTTTTCGATATCGAAAATTTCGAAAAACCGAAAAAGTGCGATAATTCATTACCAAAGATGGATAAAGCGATGAAACTTGGTAGGTGAGTTGAACTGATAACGCTGAATAGAAAATTAGTAAAATTTTGGACAATGGGCGTGGCACCGCCCACTTTTAAAAGAAGGTAATTTAAAACTTTTGCGAGCTGTAATTTGGCAGTCGTTGAAGATATCATGATGAAATTTGGCAGGAACGTTACTCCTATTACTATATGTATGCTTAATAAAAATTTGCAAAATCGGAGAATGACCCCTCCCACTTTTAAAAAAAAAATTTCTTTAAGTCAAATTTTAACAAAAAATTTAATATCTTTACAGTATATAAGTAAATTATGTCAACATTCAACTCCATCAATGATATGGTGCAACAAAATGCAAAAATAAAAGAAAATTTCAAAATGGTCGTGGCTCAGCCCTTTTTCATTTAATTTGTCTAGGATACTTTTAATACCATAAGTCGAACAAAAATTTACCAATCCTTGTGACATTTGGTAGGGGCTTAGATTCTGGGACAATAACTTATTTCTGTGAAAAAGGCCGAAATCGGCTGAAGCCACGCCCAGTTTTTATACACAGTCGACCGTCTGTCCTTCCGCTCGGCCGTTAACACGATAACTTGAGCAAAAATCGATATATCTTTACTAAACTCAGTTCCCGTACTTATCTGAACTCACTTTGTATTGGTATAAAAAATGGCTGAAATCCCCACTTTTTCGATATCGAAATTTACCAAAAACGAAAAAAATGCCATAATTCTATACCAAATACGAAAAAAGGGAAGAAACATGGCATTTGGATTGGTTTATTGACGCAAAATATAATTTTAGAAAAAAACTTTGTAAAATGGGTGTGACACCTACCATATTAAGTAGAATGAAATGAACAACTTCTGCAGGGCGAAATAAAAAACCCTTGAAATCTTGGCAGGAATACTGTTCGTGGTATTATATATATAAATAAATTAGCGTTATCCAACAGATGATGTTCTGGGTCACCCTGGTCCACATTTTGGTCGATATAAATTCTGTCAGTCAAATCGGTCGCCCTTTTTATTTATATTAGATGAATAAAACACAACACTAAGTTTATATGATAGTTATTAATTCATTTGATATAGAAAAGTTAATAAGTAATAGGAAAGTAAATGTTGGTTGAAATTAATATGACGGAATGGTAAAAGCGACGTGTCTTCGTTTTTTCCGAGCGCGCAACTAACTGTAACCACGCCAATTGCTCATCGGTGTTCGGAGTTTGTTTTTGAGGTTGCCAGACCGTAACAGCTCGGCCTATCCTGCACCTCTGATCACCCTCCATCAGATGTCGTCATCGCCCGTATTACTCGGGCTACCATCGTCGTCGTCAGAAAGCGTATAATTAAATAACTTTAACTTGTCGGATGAAAATACAGTAGAGTAGTGCCTCTGAGTACGTCGTGAACCAGGAAGATCTTCGATAACGTAGCGATCGTTGCCAAGAACTTTAGCAACGACAAAGGGTCCCTTAAATCTAGGCTCTAACTTTCGTGGTTCGCCAGTACTACTGACTTCGCTTTAGGCTAGTACAATGTCACCTTCTTTATAAATCATCGGTTTAGTATGTTTGTGGTCGAATCGTTGTGTTGCTTTTTCTCGTTGCGTGGTGATTTTTTCGGCCGCAACTTTGCGTATAGATTCGATATCTGTTGTGTGTGATCCTTCGTCGGACTGTAATGTGAGGATGGCTTTGTTACGTACCGTATCACGCGGTTGATAATTAACAAATACTTCATAAGACATACTTCCCGTTGTTTCGTTAGTCATCGTGTTGAGAGACCACTGCAAAGAGAGTAAATTTACGTTCCATCGTTTACCGTGGGTTGTTGATGTTCGTAGCATATATATTAAGGTTCGGTTCACGCGTTCGGCATGTCCATTAGCCCTCGGGGTATGGACAGCGTTAAGTATATGCGTGATATCATTTTCGACACAAAATTTTTTGAATACGTTAGAAGTAAAAGCCGTGCCTCTGTCTGTGATCATTCTGCCTGGCGGTCCAAAGTAGCAAAATACGTCATTAAGTACATCGATGACATGCTTCGTTGCGGTGCTTTTGACAGCACGAATAATCGTGAACTTAGTGAACGCGTCAACGATGACTATGATGTGTTCGTTCCGTAGACTGCTTCGTGGAAACGGACCTAAATGGTTCATGTGTATCGTTTTGAATGGGATCGGGTCAACATCGGAATAATGATACTCCCCCTCCCTTTTGCTACTATGTTTTTTATTATATGCGCAGTCCACACAGGAGTTGATATAAGATTTTGTATAATTTCTTATGCGAGGGAACCACATAATTCATTTTATACTGTCAATCGTTTGGTCAACACCCAGATGGCCAGCCTTATCGTGAGATTCGAACAGTATTTTGTAGCGTACAGATTTTGGAACAACCCATAGCGATCTATCTTTGACAAATCGATAAAGCTTCCCCTTATCAAGGTGGTAACCATCCATTTTAGTAACGTTTCGCTTATTCATCTCGTCTACCGTTGCTTTTATCTTGCTATCTTGCAGTTGCAAACTGAATAATCAATCACAATTTTCGACGTTAATTTTGTTAATTCGTAGTGATGCTGGTTCCACTTCGTGTGGAGGCTCGGCAGGAGACCTACTCAGTGCATCAACGTGGTTCATGAGCTTTCCCGCCCTATGTTCGACTACGATTTCGTAGTCCTGTATGCGGAGCCACCACTTAGCGATGCGTGGAATTAATTCTCGTTTGGTCATTACCGGTCGAATAGCGCTACAATCGGTTACAACCTTTATCGATTTACCCTGGATGTAATACCTCATCCTCTCCAACGACTAACGACAGCCAGGCATTCTAATTCATAGCTGTGATAACGTCGTTCAGCATCTGTTGTAGATCGACTGTAATAGATTACGGGTTTCCAATCCCGACTGTAATAGATTACGGGTTTCCAATTCCTCCCCTCACGTTGGAGCAATACGCCAGCTACTCCAACAGAACTGGCGTTGGTATGAAGTTCATGATCGGCTTATAAACGATATGCAGCTATAACAGGCTGCGAAGTTAATGCTAGTTTCAACTTATCACTTGCTTCGTTTTGTTCTTTCCCCCAAAATAAACGGTTGATTTTTGCGCAATAGTAATTATAACGGCTCTGATAATAGGGCGTAACCAGGAACGAATTTTCGGAAGTATCCACTAAGCCCCAAGAATTTTCTAACTTCCGTGAGATTTGTTGGTATTTTAATATTATGAATGGCTAAAGTTTTTAACTTACCAGGATTGATGCCTTCAGGTATTAACTGTTGACCCAAAACCTCGATTGTCTCCCGTAAGAAAACGCATTTATAGGTGTTAAGTGTTAATGACAACTCTCGTAGGGCTGTAGAAACGCGTCTTAATTTCGGAATAATGTCGTTAAATGTCACTTTAAAAAAAATGTCATATTTCACTTTTGTACGGCAGACGTTTAAATTCATAGAGTCCTTCCGTCGTTACAAAAGCGGTGTATTTTCGGCAATCCTCCGCCATTGGTACTTGTTAGTAACCGCTATTTAAATCCAATGCACAAATAATCTGATACCGTTTGGCGTCGTGCAAGGTTTCTTCGATATTCGGCATTGGAAAAATGTCTTTCTTTGTATATTGGTTCACTTTTCGACGCACAATCTATCTTAACCATTTTTCTTTTTAACGAGCGTAATTGGGCTTGCGTATTCCGATTCCGATTTTTGCACGATATCATTCTCAATTAATTCCGCGATATGGTTGTTGCGTTATAGGTTCGTTTGTAGTTAAAGCAATTTTCATCTCGATTGCGTTAGTGTTACCGATTTCACCCAAGCCACGCGCGAATATGTCCCGATATTCATTTATCAATGCCACGATTTTGTTCTGTGTTTCTGCATCACTTATACCGAAAACGATGTCTGTGTTACTGATTGGACGTTTCCCAATTTCTTGGTAAACTACACTTTTATTTTTATTTTCATTAGTAGCCACAAACTTTGCCACTCCACTATCGACCGTAAAGTCTAAATCATGAAATATGTCTTGCCCGATTAATAAGTCATGAGTTAACATATCATCATATAGATACGTCATCTATTTGGATGTCAATTTCTGATTTTTAACACGCTTTTATTAGCTTGGCCTGTATGTAACGGAATCGTTGAGCTTAGTTTTCACCGGTTTCTAGAAGTCTGATTAATTTGAAACTTTGCATACGTATCAAGGACCGATGACAATGCATTAATGTGATGGTGTGGTGACATAAGGTCAACGGCCATAAGGTCAATTGGTTTTATTACCACTTTGAATGGCCATAAATTTGATTGAAACTTTGCACACATATCAAGGTTCGATGACAATGCATTAATGTGATGGTGTGGTGACATAAGGTCAACGGCCATAAGGTCAATTGGCCTTATTACCACTTTGATTGGCCATAAGTTTGATTGAAACTTTGCACACGTATCAAGGGTCGATGAAAATGCATTAATGTGATGGTGTGGTGACATAAGGTCAACGGCCATAAGGTCAATTGGCCTTATTACCACTCTGAATGGCCATAAGTTTGATTGAGACTTTGCACACGTATCAAGGCTCGATGACAATGCAATAATGATGTGGTGAGGTGACACCTTTTGAAGCATTTTAAAATAGGTACTTTTAGCTAGTGCAGGCCACCTGACCAAGGCACCATAAAGAAGAATCGGGCGCATAATGGCTAAAATACAGTAGGTCACCTTAGGGGAGAATCCCCAAGAGGTGCCAATTGCCCTCTTGCAGGTGAACAGCTCTGCTGCTGCCTTCTTGAATCACTCCACTATATGGTCACTCCATAATAGCTTCCTATCCAAAATTACTCCCAAATACTTGACTTGATCGCTAAACGCTAAGAACGAACCCCCAATTCTTGGCGGTGTAAGATTTGGTACTTTGTACCTCTTCGTGAAGAGAACAAGCTCGGTTTTATCCGGGTTGACTTCCAAACTTATGGCGGGTTGTACTCCTGGAGCAGCTCCAGGATGTCAGCTGGGTCCGTTGGCGTCACTGGAACCCAGGCTCTAGCCCTTGGTCGTGAGGGGATATCACGCGTCGCCACTACCTTGAGGCGCGCGTCCGGATATACCACCCCTATCAGCGTGACGGCGGCCCTATAGAGATTGACCAACATGGCGTCGTCACAGGCAATTAGCTTGACATTGCCCTGGAACCACCCTGCATCGGTGTAAGATGGCGGTGGACCAGGGTTGTCTTTTTAACCTTAACGGCCACCGTAGCGAGCGCGGCCTCGATCCACTTCCACTGTTGTTTCGTGATCCTGCCATCTTCTCTGCTCTCGTCTATAATGCCAATGATCTGCCGACCCTTGGTAATTTCGGCGAAAGACCGCGTCCAGCCTCCCTGCGTCTTGGCCCTTTTCGGCGCCGTGGAGTTGGAGTCATCCATGAACCGCTGGCGTTTCAAGGTTTCATCACACTCGACTAAAACTTTTAAAATTACTTGAACTAAAAAATCTAAAATAAATAATAGTTTAAAAAAACTAAAAAACACGCTTTTATAGCAAACCGAACTAAAAAATCGAAAATAATTTTCAATTAAAAAGAGTTTATATAACAGTAGTAGAAGGTCAAACAATCGTTTATAGTTAATCACCTCAAAATAAAATTATAATAAAGTTTAAGTTATTAACAGAATAATTTAATTCACAGTAAAAAGCGTGGGGTGCTTGATATTGAATGTTACAATCATTCTATTGGCAACTACCTGAGAGGAAAGATACGAAATGTAGTCAAATGACTCCAACGCTTTTTCCTCTGAATTAAATTATTCTGTTAATAACTTAAATTTTATTATAATTTTATTTTGAGGTGCTTAACTTTAAACGATTGTTTGACTTTCTACTACTGTTATATAAACTCTTTTTAATTGAAAATTATTTTCTATTTTTTAGTTCGGTTTGCTATAAAAGCGCATTTTTTTTAGTTTTTTTCAACTATTATTTATTCGTTCGCGAATCGTTCACCGCCACAAATACCACTTATTTTCAAAATACACGGTTATCGTTTTATAGGCAAAGCAGCAGCAGCTGTTTTTCGTATTAGCGTGCAATGACTACCCGTATCTACAAATGCAATATATTCGCGCTCATTTATAAGCGCAATTTTTTCAAAAACTTTTTCGAATGCGTTACATATAGCTTGTCTGACTTGCCTTGCTTAACCACAATTTTACGCTTCACCTTTGGAATGAACTTTGTTGCAATCCGTACAACGTGGGCGACGAGGTGGTTTCGGGCTTTTAGACGATATATGCCCTACTTCTCCACAGTTGTAGCACTTAATTCCATTTCGCTTATTGGTCACAGACGCACTTTTAGACGTATTGTCGATTTTAGTTTTATTAGCAAATTGTTCGCGGGTATTAACTTGATTATTTTGAATAACGTTATTTAAGCAATGGCACATTGTAACTCGCGGTGCAGGAGACCGTCGCGTATATATTTTATTATCGCTTGTTCGCTTAAATTAAAACGTCTGCCTAGAGAACATACACGGAAACAATATTCAATAACATTTTCATTGCTTTTCCGCGACGCAGTGGACATTTGATGGTGTACTTCAGCTTATTTAGACTTAAACCGAATTCGTTTACCAGATCGTGCGAAAAGTCTTCCCACTTTGCATAAACTACTATGGAGCCATCATGCCACAATTTTGCAGCACCCTTCATTTTACTAAATACGGCTAGCATAAGCCCTTTTTCGTCCCACCGGTAGGCGTTTGCTGCTGCATTAACACGTTCGACAAAATGTTCGGCCGTTATAGACTGCTTGTCCGTAGAATTAAACTCAGGTATGGACTCGGCAATTTCTTTCACGGAATATAAATTACGCGCCGCACCCGCAACCGCCTTTTGATTTACTTCAACAATCGCTGAACTTTTCTGTAAATTACCCGGGGTTTGCTGTAAATTACCCGTGCCGCTTGCACCGATCCCACCGACTGCACCGACTGCAGCAGTTAGTGATTCGATAATTTTGCGCATTTCATCCAATTGGTTTTGCATATTCGCGTCTTGCACATCTTCCGAACCCGTTGCTTCGATATATGATTGTACTAATTCAGCTTTTGTTCCTACCATTGACAAATTCTTCACCCGCAAAATTTCTTTTATTGCTTCGAGGCACAAGACATTTATTTTAACCATTTTGTTTACGTTTTAGTATTTTGTTATGCTAATGTATTCACTCGTTAATTCGTTTGATGTTTTATAAATTGCTTTATTAGTTGAGCTCCTTCGACGTTTGCGTTTACTCATTAAGCTCTCTTGACGTTTGCGTTTATTAGTTTTATCCAAAGCTCATCACTCGATTCGTTTATTCTCACTCACGCTTTGTTCTTCCAAATTGTCGGTTATCCGCGTTTTATCCGTATATATATGTACATATGTATCAGCACAATCGTAATTACGCCGAATTTGTTTGCTTGTTACAAATTTACACGAGCATGCTTTACCATGCACATTTGAACAAGATCAACTGCCTTTTCAAATGATTTACTTATACATATTTATTTATTTATTTATACTATTTTATTTATACTTTTCATTTTACCGGACCTCACATAAACAATTGCGCGTTGCCTTTACCGAGACAGCGATTTTTGTCAACTTTTAACCGACACTCACCACCACTTAAACCCGGACGTATTGTCACATATAATATTTGTTTGTTGTGAATTCAGCCCGCTTCTAACTTGAAACGCGTATTAGATGAATAAAAAACAACACTTAGTTTATATGAAAGTATTTAATTCATTTAATGTAGAAAAGTTAATTAGTAATAGAAAAGTAAATGTTGGTTAAAATTAATATGACGAAATGGTAAAAGCGATGTGTCTTCGTTTGTTCCCAGCGCGCAACTAAATCTAACCACGCCAATTGCTCACCGTGTTCGGAGTTTGTTTTTGAGGTTGCCAGACAGTAACATGCGTAAGTAAAATCCACACGAATTTTTTCTAACACAGAAACGTACTGCTAACGTCAATGGTATGTTTGACGATCTGGAACAATATCATTAACTTGCGGATGAGTATCTGGAAGGCTTGTAAACCGAAAATATAAAAAAATAATATTTGGAAAGGTTTTGTATTTAAGGAAATTGACGTTTCGGCCATTTGGGAAAGATCCGCGGTTTTTGCCTCAAAATCTTGCGGATCGATCAAAAAATTTCGGGAGTAGCTCCTTGCGGAGAGAGGGAGAAATACTTAGAATGGTCGCACTGTTGTTGTTGTTGTTGTAGCAATGCGACCGATCACAAATTGTCATCAATATCCTCTAACGGGAGTCCAAGGAAACTTGCTGTTTCTACAGGGGTGGACCATAATGAAAGGGGTGTTAGAAGCGTTGGTTCCACATAACAATTAAAGAGATGGTTGGTGTCATGTGGGACACATTGCAAACGGGGCATACATTTTGTATGTCGGGGTTGATTCTGGATATGTAAGAGTTTAACCTGTCACAGTATCCAGAACGAAGTTGAGCCAGAGTGACTCGCGTTTCTCTTCCGCAAGTGCGGTTGGGTACTGTTCTCCGAGTACTGGATTCACCGCGCAATTCCCGGCATAAAGGTCCGACGCCTGTTTGTGGAGTTCACCAAGGACCTGCTTGTGTTTTTTTGCTTCATACGGCTGAGTTCTGAGGTGATGACTCCTTAAGTCCCTAGGCGGTGCTGGCTCATCAATCAGATGTCTGTTGGGATACCCAGGTTTCTGGGTATTCAACAGGAACTGTTTGATTAGCATCTCATTTCTCTCCCTGATGGGGAGTATTCTCGCCTCATTATGTAGATGGTGTTCTGGGGACATAAGAAGACAGCCCGTGGCGGTTATGAGCGCAGTATTTGGCAGGCCTCCTTAAGTCCCTAGGCCGTGCTGGCTCATTAATCAGATGTCTGTTGGGATACCAAGGTTTCTGGGTATTCAACAGGAACTGTTTGGTTAGCATCTCATATCTCTCCCTGATGGGGAGTATTCTCGCCTCATTATGTAGATGGTGTTCTGGGGACATAAGAAGACAGCCCGTGGCGGTTCTGAGCGCAGTATTTTGGCAGGCCTGTAGCTTCTTACAGTGGGTATTTTTTAGGCTTGGCGACCATATAGGGGACGCGTAGCACGCAAACGGCAGGCCAATTACTTTGTATGTGGTAATGAGCGTTTCTTTGTCTTTTCCCCAAGTACTGCCAGCAAGGGATTTGAGGATTTTATTACGGCTCTGGATTTTCGGAACAATTGCGGCTGCGTGCTCACCAAAATGTAGATCCTGATCAAACGTCACACCCAAGATTTTGGGGTGTAGGACAGTCGGTAGCGTAGTGCCATCGACGTGGATGTTCAAAATGGTCGACATTTGGGACGTCCAAGTTGTAAATAGGGTCGCGGATGATGCCAGGTTTCGCGAGGCGAAAAAATTGGAGAGATCAGGGAGGTAGCAGTTTATTCTGTTGCAAAGCTCATCTAACTTTGGGCCCGGGCCTGTGGCAATTATTGTGCATTAATCGGCGTAAGAAACGATAGTAACTCCTTCTGGTGGCGAAGGTAGTTTTGATATGTAAAAATTAAACAAAAGTGGGGATAGGACACCACCCTGAGGCACCCCTTGTTTAATTCTTCTTGGCTTTGATATTTCGTTTCTGAATTGCACCGATGCCTGCCGACCACCCAGATAATTTGCGCTCCACCTATTAAGACATGGCGAAAGGGTAGACCCTTCCAATTCTTGCAGTAACGTGCCATGGTTGACCGTATCAAAAACTTTTGATAGGTCTAGCGCTACTGTTCTATGGTGGGGCTTCTGACTTAAACCACAATTTATCGGGGTGCTAATGGCATTTAGCGCAGTGGTGGTGCTATGGAGTTTTCTAAAGCCATGCTGATGACAGGCTAAGTGCAAATTTGCTTTGAAGTGGGGGGAGCAAAATGGCTTCAAGCTTCTTGGCTACTGGCGATAGGAGAGATATCAGGCGATATGACTCTCCTATGTTAGCTGGTTTCCCAGGCTTTAGTAGCGGGACCACCTTGGTCATTTTCTATTTTTCGGCTATGACAAAGGTGGAAAGAGACAGGTTGAAGACATGTGCTAAGTATTTGAAACCCTCTTCCCCTAGGCTTTTAAGCATCGGCATGGCTATGCTGTCTGGCCCACTGCTTTGGATGGTTTAGCATGACCGATGGCATCCTCAACCTCTTTGGCAGGTGATGGTAATTGGTGACGTGCTGAACTTATGTTTATGTGCGTGTCTGTTGGCCCTCCGTCTACTTTTGTCGACCGTAGAATGCATTATGTATTGTCGGCAGAAAGCGCTCTCGCATTTTTTCGCATCCGACAGGACTTTGTCGCCAAAGGCGATGGAAACTTTGTCATTGTGCCTAGACGGATTCGATAGCGACTTTACAGTGGACCTACACCGACAGAGAGGTTGCAACTGCTTAGGTGCTCCTCCCATTTCGCCCGCTTTTGTTCATCCACAAGCAATCTGATGCGTTGGTTTATATCCCTTATTTGGGGGTCCCGGGATCGAGCTGTCTTATAAGGTCACGTTCTCTCGCTAAGCCTGCGGCCTCTGCCGGGAAGTGGGGCCGAATTTCGGGAATTCTACCGGCGGGAATGAAACGAGCCGAGGCGGATTCAATGACCTTGCGGAAAGCACGATCCCCTTGGCGGGCATCAGTTGGGATAGGGAGGGCAGCAAAGCGGTTGTCTGTAAAGAATTTGTACTCGTCCCACTTTCCTTTTTTAAAGTTAATGAAAGTGCGTTTTTCTGCGACGACGAAGTCGGCGGGACGCTCGAGCGAAATAAGTATAGGCAGGTGGTCGGATGCCAATGTTACCATCTGCTGCCAGTTGACGCAGTTTGTAGATGTTGATGATTTCTATATTTGCATCGCCCGACCGGACAGATACTCCTTGATGTTCTAAGACACTGTCCTTGCGGTCGATGTCGGGATCAAATATATGATATTGCACAGTGTGGTGTATGATAAACGCGAGGCCGCCTCCATTTCCGCTCTCGCGATCTTTTCTGTGGACATTATATCCGGAACAGGTCTACAATGCAGATATTGCTGTGAGTTTAGTCTCTTGAATCGCAGCAATGCGGATGTTGTGCCGCTGATCTTCCCAGTTAATCCATTACAGTTTAACTGCAGAATTCTGAAGTGCATAGGGGGAGACGTCGCCACTCTGGGAGTAAGTGACGGGTGACTACGCCTGGGTTGTGGAAGGCCAGAACGCGATTGCTGTTGAAGCCCTGGGACTAGACGTCCTTGGTTGGGCATTGGGGTACCCGGTGTATTTGGGTATGCCGCCTGGCAACATGGCGCAATGAAACCCGTCGGGGGGTTGCCGTCGCGGAGACCACAACATCTAGGAAAGTAGCACCGTCCATGGCAGGAGCTGCATTGGGCGGATGTCGCAAACGTATATATTCTGTGCTGGCAAACGGTGCAAAGGGAGGTAGGGACTAAGAGTCTGTTTCCCTGACCTTCACAATTGCTGCCGGAAAAGAGGGGGGAAGAAGACGGGGGCAGGGACTGATGCTCGACATTACTCCCGACTCTACTACGGAGATTGTAGGTATGAGTGGGAGCAGCCGTGTGAGTTGGTGGCGCCGTGGGGCGCGAGCAACAGCGGGTACTTGTTGTGGCTTGCAAAGCAGCGGGCTGCTGGAAGGTAGTAGGGGCGCTAAGATGCAGACTACGGGACGTCCTAGGACGTGAACAGCAAGGAGCCACAAAAGATTTATAGAAGTTACGTGGACGTCTGGTTTTGGGGTCTAGCCCAGAACAACCTGTCCGATGCAACCATCCCTTACACGAGACACACTGACAAGAGTATGACCGTCCTAAAAAGATTCTTTTCCGGCAGATGCAGCAAAAACATTTCTCAGGACCGGGGTCAGGAGACGGACCCGGATTGGGTTCGATACCTTCAAGAGAATATGGAGAAGTCCCGCTGCAAGGAGCTGCTGGGAGGATGACAATTTGTGGGAGGGACGCAACAAATTAAATGGCGTTACACCAAAAGGGCGCCTTGAGTTTGTTCGGCTGTTTCTAGGAGCTACAATTCCAGTCGCTACCACGCATCGTGGCCATCACACCATATGCCAGCACAGAAGCTATAGGACTGCGACTTCGAACTCATACCTTCGTCGACGTCACTTTCCTAGAAGCTCTGGGTGTAGCTCCGAATTTCTGACGGATGTTTTTGTCACGCTATGCTTCCGAGCTACACCAAAAAAAAAAAACACATTGAAACGTTAGGGAGTAACTATTAGGCCAAGGATGCCGACCTCGAAATCATAAGCAGTCTAAGTGGGAATCATTGGGTAAGACATGGGTGAAAATCGTATAATCCTTGCCGTTTCTACATAATTTAAACTTTACAAGGACCGTGGATAAAAGTTTTAAAATGTAGACCAAAATTTGCAGACGTTTGTGTTCGATACATTGACTTTAATAGTCTTCGTTTCCGGCCTTATGATATAAGATCTCATTATGCATGACCGCCTTCAGTTTTCAGACAAGTTCGACTATCCCCTACGTTAGGGTAGTAGAACACCCGTTCATTTCTTCGACTGTCTTGAGAAACCTTTTGCTTCACCACTTTGAGTGTTCTTGCGAACCTGGTTGAAAATGTGCCTACGTATTCACATTTGTAACAGTCATATTTACACATGGTTGATAGACTATATCCAATGTGATTCACTGCAAGGCACTAGTTGGGGATAGAGTCGCCAACTTTAGGAAATATCGAACCGGGAGACTTGAGTGATGAATGATGAAGTGTGAAAATCAAAATTAAGATTTCAGACGCTATTTTATAGTTAAGCAAATAAAGTGATTTTTCAAACCCTTCTCGTAGGTGTTGAAGATATATGCAACTTAAGTGTGAGCTGAGAATCATTTCAAAGGAGAATTTAAACCCCTGGAGCCTTGTAAAGAATTCTTATTCTTATTCTTTCAGACAATCGGGATATAAAATTCGGCACCTTTTTCGGGTAACTTACTTTTTTAACAACTTGAGGACAATTTGAAAATATGTGCGACATTTTGGGACATTTTATTTAAATTCATTGTTCTTTATTAATTTTTTATGGAAAAATTATGCGATGTGAGCATTTAAATTTATTATATAAAATTTTCTTTAAGTGTTTTGTTTTAATAACTTGGTGAATTCGGTGATGCGAAATCCTTGTTAAGCTGGCATTTTTATAACTGGCACTGATGCGCATCCCTTGATATGCCTTTCGACCATATCGGACCAATTTTCGAGATGAACACTAAATGGCCAGACAGTCTTAAAAGAGTAGAAAATATTTTACCATTTTTGACATTCAGCGGCGGCGTTTATCGGCGGCGTATATCTCTAGTAGAGTGCATAAAATTATCATAGTGCAAAAATTTTAAACGTTTTCCAAGATTTAAATTTCATTAATGCGTATTTAAATTTTAATAATTGAATAAAGTTTTAAGACATGGGTCGCGTCAGCCAAGTTTCGAACAATGAACGACGGAGAAGCTGTCAGGTGGAAAGATTTTTTTATGCGAAACAACCCTTGAAGGGTGATGCCAAAATTTTCATTCACAGTCAGGCCGGCGTAAGCCAATGTAGTTCATTAATACTTGAGGCTACCCTATTATCCAGGGGGTATCCGAAAATATTTGTACGTGCTAATGGAGATCGTCAAGTCAATATACTTAGACGAGATAATCCTAGTCGCGTATTTTATTGACGGCGTACAAGACTCCCGATCCACCAAGAGCAACCACCACCAAGCGAAAACCATTAGCGAGTTAAAGGAGCGGATCAAAATATACGAGAAGATCCGTACGAGTAAACCGCAGCCAGCGAGTGGGAATTATATAAAATCAGCGTCCTCGAACAGAGATTTACATAACTCAACAATGTCAAGGAAAGGGTGTTAGAATTGCGGCGATCAGTCTCACGTTGCCCGGAGCTGCGTAGGTAAGCGGCTGAACTGTATTAAGTGTGGCAGAGGCGGAAAGAAACAGAAGCTGAGAAAAGTTCAGCAAACATGATGCCGATTAGACAGAGTCGTCGTCTCAATTTCAAATATGTATTTTTAAGCATGACGAACTAGACAATTTAGACACTCTTCGACATTGGGTCGGATTTATGTCCAAGCGTAATAACACCCTGCTAATGATATAGTTGGCTGTTGAGATGAGTAGGGAGAAGTGACGATTGGTAGGTATCGGTAATAGCATGATGACGATAATTTGTAGTTTCACGTTCCCCATGAATATTGACGGAATTTCGCTGGACATAACGTTGCATGAGTATATTTGAACTATTCGCTGGTGATAGGCAATGATGTCCTCAAACACGTTGACCTTATCGAATTGGAAGACGAAGCCATGTGGCTGGTAAATGCGAGAGCGCGGAGATTTGTAATTGCGCAAGTGGACGCGCCAATAATTGCAGAAAATTTGAAAGCGGTTTACGGCTATAAGAAATGCGGTTACGAATCTCAGGGTGAGAGAAGCTGATAAGATACCGTGTACACATCGTCGATATCTTCTCGATGCCAATGATTGATGACAGCATCGAACAACTGGTGGGAGCCAACAGTTGATGTAGAATCAAGGAAATGCACGCCTTTCGTAAATCTTAGTGAGTAATTCGTGTTCATATACGTTCCATAACAAATTCACCGGCAATTTCATCGAAGTTCCTAGCCGCAGTTTTGAAATATCTGGTGCGTGACACAACCATCATTTGCATGGATGACCTTAATATTGAAGTCGAAGGCATCCATAAGCTGAGATAGGTGATGGAAGTTGCAGAGGCTAACGACTTACAAGTAAAGTGGTACAAGTGTCAGTTCCCGAAAAAAAGGTCGAGTTCTTCGGATACATCATCACTGACCATCCGATGCAAAACTTGGCGCGATTAAAAATTTTCCAATGCTAAGTGGATACAAGTCCTTACAACGTTTCCATGGTATGACGTCCTATTTTCGAAGATTTGTTGATAGCTATGCCGCAATTGCAAAGCTACTACATCTTACAGCAGCTCTCACATCCTACACCTGCTGCTACTGACGAGGCCTAACTTATAAGCACGTAACGCCAGAAGGCAGTGTCCAGTTAGTATGCCCATCGTGAGCCTTAAGTCTTCTCTCTTCAGAGATATGAGCCAGTTTGTAAGTTGTAAGTATAATATCGTAGGCTTTGCACCTAATCTTAGCCCGCGCTTTGGCCACGCCTTTCCTTTTCAACTCCTGCCTACTTTTGATTTCTCCCAAACGGATTGGGACGTCTGTTGTCGTTTCACCCTCCTTTGTCAACACATTGGCCTTTTCGTTACCTTCTATCTCTTTTTAACGGGAACCCAGTATAGATGTATGGTCCGGCCTGAGCGAAGGTTTTCCGATGCTTCTTTACATTCCAGAACACTTGATGAAGTATTGATGAAGTACTGTGTGAGATTATTGCCTTAATTATCGCCTGTCTGTGCCGCTGCGGCTGCAGCTTAAGCACGCTTTCTCCAAAATTTCTGCTGCTTTCTTCAGGGCTATAATTTCCGCCTGGAAGACGCTGCAGTTATCTGGCAGCCTGTAAGATCTACTTATTTCTGGATCGACGCAGTAAACAGCAGACCCGCCCCTTCCGTTAACTTGGAGTCCATTATGCTAATCATTGATAATCTGCATACCTTCTCTAGTTTTTTGGAAGACGTACTTTTTTGGGTGGCAGTCCACTAAAGAAGGACCCCATAGTAAAGTATACCCAATTAGAGAGTTTGGATGATAGGCCCTACATACATTCTCTTGCTTTCATTAAGTGCCGCGGAAGCTTTCTTCGCTCTCTCCTCCACATGGAGTTTCCACGACAACTTACTATATAGGATGACTCCTACATATTTTGCGCTACATTTTTCTTGTAGGATTACCCCTCCAAGCTTACGCTTTGTTGAAATAGCGATAATATACTTCTTAGTAAATAATACAGATCGGTTTTTTCCGATAATTTGTGATAAAACCCCACACTACCGCGTTGCCTCGCATATAACCCATTGCGGCGTCATCATTTTGCAGCTTAACATGAAGCCGATCCAATTTGTCAAGGTCGGATGAACTTCAATCGAGTGGAGATTGCTCGTTTCGAGACATTGTTTCCAGCTCCATATATGTCCAGAAAAAAAACCTAGGGCATATTCCTAGCCCTGGGCTTTCTCTATGTTCATGACCACCGTATACAATGCAGTATAGGCTGACTCGTCTTTGGCGTAAGCATGTTGCGCTGTATAGAATAATTCCTCATTCATTTTCGATTTTATATACACATTTAATGATCTCTATAGGGTTTTGGGCAGAAAAGATGTCAAACTATTAGGCCTGTAGTCTTTCAGATACAGATGCCTGGGTTTTCCCGCTTTCGGTGGAAAGACTACTCGAGCCATTCTAAGTTATTCTACAATCGTTCCACCTGCCCTCTGCAGCATAGTAGGGAATATCCCATCTGGACCCGGTGATTTGAACTAGCAAAAGTTTTTATTGCTTATTCAATTTCGGTATTTGTCACTAGTCCTGGTACCTCTCGCTCCGTATAAGAAGCGAAGACATTGTTACAAAAATTTTCCGCATCGTCTCCTGATGAGAAGTGGGTGTTAAGTAATGTCTCGAGGGACTCTTCTACTTCTACTGTTTGACCATTTCCCGTCATCATTTTTTATCAGTACTTGGGCGGTCCATCTCCCTTGGATAGGACTTTCCTCAGGCTCGCCGTTTCGCTGGAGCATTCTATGCCAGCAGAAATTTTTCCAAGAAATCCTCTTCGACTTGTTAATTTTCCGTTTATAGCTCCTCAACACATCTCGATATAAGTCCCAGAGCTCCGTACTTTCCGCAACTTTGCCAATTTAAAAATCTCTTTTGCCAGGATTCGGAAGAGAAACTGCACTTCTATGAGTTTGTGGCATTTGGCTGAAGTTGAAGCACTGAGGAAATGAAGAGTGTATACGTCTCAAAATCGTGACGGACTGCAACACTTTTACTATGATGCTAAAAAAAAAAGATGTCCCTCTTCGAGTTTCGTGCTGGGCAATGTTCCTGCAATACTTTAATTTGAAATCAAACGCCGGAGCGGATCAAAAATGCGGCATGCGGACGCTTTACACTAGAGGATTCACTCAGTCACCGCCTGCTTTAACTGCTGCAGTTTCAGGATCACTGGATACGAATGGTTCGGAAGGTCCTAGAGAAAGATGAGTATAAGGATTATTATGTAAAGCACGACCTCCTTGAAAAAGATCCCATATGGCACACGAACAAGCGCGTTTCTCCGTCAGTAATACGCAGGAAGCATTGGATAAATACTTAAACATTTCTCACTCGAACCCAAAGGTATTGAAAGTAGTACTATGTTGTGTGGAATGTCTGAAAACTGACGCTAAAGCCGGGGAGACAAGAGGATACTTGAACACTATCCTTAATGAAGACAAGCCTTTAATCACCTTTCACCTTGATCACGTCGGACCTATGGAGACCACCAAGAAGGCTTACAATTATTCATATTTGGCTGTACCCCACGAAGAATACAGATGCCGAAGCCGTAGTCGACCGCATGAAAAAACAGGCGTCAATATTTGGAATCCCAGCCGGGTGATCACGGACAGATGATATGCTTTCACATCTCATCTCTTTAAAGGTTATTGCGAATGCGAATGCGAGGCAATTTAGCATATTTTGATCGCTACAGGTATGCCGCTGGACAATGTGCTGGTTGAAAAGATGCACCGGATAGTAGTACCGATTAAAGCGAAACTAATAAAAATCCTTGACACTATAATATAAGCATTATTAATCGGGGTAATAATATAAGCATTATCAAACGGGGCAATAAACACAGTAAATGCCATTAGAGAGGAAGCTCTAAATCTTACTCTGTGTAGCCATAATATGGTCACCACGGTCACTAACTGGTACGTCTCAGGGGAGGAGTCAATGTCGGACCATAAACACATTGTATTCGACATTGGTCAGATTCCTGAGCACAGGCAAGTTTTAGAAATCATAGGAAAACAAACTGGGAACATTTCCGTTTTATCATTGAAGAAGCCGAAAAAGCGACCCATAGCCACGTCGTAGGAGCTTGAGAAAGAATGAAACAGCTCCACTCAGACATTAAAACAGCTTTCAATGAAATTTGCTCCCAATATTTGGATATAAGCGGAGTTTCACTAAAATCGTTACAATTGGTGTCAGAAGAGGAATTGTTGAATAAATTCCGAAGATTTCGAGTACAACAAGGACATGGCAAAGTGGAGTGAATTGAAGAACCAGCAACTGAAGAAGGAGTTGGAGATCCGTGGATTGAATACAACGAGCAATAAACTCGAACTTCAGGCGACTACGAGAGGCAATGGAATCAGAAGGATTTAACGTGGAAAAGTATGTCTTTCATCTTGATGGCGATGAGACAACAAAAATTGAAGAGAAAAACGAGTACAGACCTGAACACGATTTTGGCTGAAATATCTGCTCAAACATCGACAGTGTCATCTCAACTGGTAGAAAATAAGACATATATGGCATCCCAACTTTAATCAAAGGAGACTCGTATAACATCCAAGATGGAAACACAAATAGACTCGCAGGAGAACCGTATAACATCCAAGGTTGAAGCACAAGAAACTTGTATTTCAGAAATGTCGTCGCAAATATCATCCCAACTGGAATCACAGGAGACACGTATCTCAGAAATGTCGTCAGAAATAACATCTAAAATTGATCTCTGCACAACTGGAAGCGCGCATGGAAGAGAAAGGGTTCATTGGTCGACAAAATAAAATGGACGCCGAGATAAGTTGCTTTAAAAGATCATATTCAGGAGTTACAATTGAACCGTCCAATCACTTCAACGCCTACTCTGAAGGTAAAATCCCCAACGTTTGATGGTTCTGTTCCCCTCCAGGTATTTAAGTTCCAATATGAGAAGACGTCAGCAGCGAACAACTGGAATTCCAAAGATAAAGTTGCTGCATTGTTCATGGCTTTAAAAGGACCAGCTGCTGAGATCTTACAGACCATCCCATAGTACGAACGTAACAGCTATGAAGCATTGATGGCTGCTGTAGAACGACGGTGCGGAAGGGAACACAGGAAACAGATCTACCAAATAGAATTGCAAAACCGTTCCCAAAAAGCTAACGAGACTTTGCAGGAGTTTGCGTCGGATGTTGAAAGATTGGCTCATCTTGCGGACGCACCCGTGGAATACACAGAGAGGGTAAAAATCTGGAGTTTTATAAATGAGATGCGGGACATAGGAGGCATTCCCCTCCTCTTCCCCCCCTTCCCAAAAGGTCGAAAAATTTGATTTTTCAAATACTTTACAGAACAAAAATGAAATATCCAAAGAAAAAAAATAATCAAATGTTCAATACTTAAATTATTTGAAAGATAAAATTTTGTGTGGAAAGTCCAAGGTGTGGAAAAGAAAATATCTAGCATCAAGACTGTGGGCCATTTTTTTCTCAACGGAATATCATAGAGAGTAAAATTTTGCGTATATGCTTCTCCTTGCGTGAAAAAATGTGCTGAAGAACAATTTTGCGCGGTTTTTGCAACAGTTTTAAAAATAGCTCACAGTAGAACGTAAAAAATTTTTCACGCGAGAATAGACTAAAAGAACGCTCCCACACTGACTGGAAGTGTGCAAAATATTCTTAATGCTATGCAGATGTTTGGAAATAATACTTCCATCTTCAAGTCATGAAATTTGTTCAG
Source organism: Eurosta solidaginis (assembly GCF_040869045.1). Taxonomy (NCBI): domain Eukaryota; kingdom Metazoa; phylum Arthropoda; class Insecta; order Diptera; family Tephritidae; genus Eurosta; species Eurosta solidaginis. The sequence goes on along the minus strand of NC_090323.1, from coordinate 118,271,266 downwards.
AATTTGAAATGGTGTCAGCGATTCACATCCCAAATTTACTAAGTGGATGGCTTTGAGATGAATGATTTCATCTGTTAGATCCGTAGAAATATCGATACCATAAATCGTGCAGAATGCCGCTACCTTTTCTCTGAGCTCCTCTTCCGTCAGATCCTGATGCGTCCACCAAAAACTAAATTTAATTGCAATGTCATTTAGGGCTTCGAAACGTCTTGTCATGTTACCAATCAAGCAGTCCAAAGAACGTAAAAAACTTGCTGTTTGAATTGAGTTTTGGAATCACACTCAGGTGATTCGCCAGGTAATTCATCGAACTGGCACTTTCTTATCTTCCTTCTTTTCTCTGCGAAGGTATTCCCAACTCCTATACTCCCTGCCAGAACCTTATATTCTTGAAGTATGATCGATCATTGATCCCTGAACTTCTTCAACCCATCAATCAGGCTACATATATTTTCTGTTTCCACGTCCAGTGTAGCATTTCTAGCTTGCAGTAACAGATTTCGATGGTTGATTACCGTCAACACGTTGAGCCAAATGGAGGCTAAGAGGATACACTCAAATTTCCCCATATATGCTTCAATACCTCCCAAATCCGTTACTGTTTCTGAACTCAGATTCAAAAGCTTGATTTCATCAATAGCTTTCTTGGGGTATGTGAATTGCGAAAGGTTTCACATATCCACACGAGCAGACCATCGTGTTTGTGACATGCTGTGCAAGGAGCAATTAGTTTTTTTCTTGAGAATTTCCCATCTCTGAGGGCTTGCGCTAAAGATATTATACAATTTCTGCGTAATACCGAAAAATGTGATGACTTCTGCACAACATTCAGCAGCTTGCACTCCACATAAATTTAAACTATGACAAGCACAAGGTGCAAATATTGCCAGGGAGTTATCTCTCAGGATATGACTCTGCGCTCCTTTGTAATGACCGCTCATATTACTGCCATTATCATACCCTTGCCCACGGCAGTCATCCAGTGCAATATACTGCCTTCTCAGAGTGCTGAGAATCAGCTCAGCGATAGCTTCTCCTGTTTTTGCGTTACAATCGACAAACTCTAAGAAGCGTTCTTGGATTTTCTATTTTCAGGAATCCCTGTCTAATAAAACATAACGCAATATAAAAACAGTCTGCTCACTATGCTCCGAATCAGGGGTGCATCCACTATTACTGTGTAATACTTGACGGACTTTCTCTCGCCTTCTATCTTTCTAATTACTTGACTTGCTCAGATTTCTATGAACTCATTTTGTATTCCATCAGACAAATAATGTGCTTGGAGACGGTTCTTTTTCGTTTGAGATTCCCTCACCTTCTCCAAATGTTCATGCAATAGGGGGTCATAATTGCTGATCAGTTTCAAAATACTTCAGCGAGCTGCTTCATTTTTAAGGGTTTCCGCTAAGAAAAAATCCACTGAACTTGCATTTCGAATTCTCATTTCATATTGGCGCCATCCTATATAGCAAGTTTTATGATGTTGACTATTTTCGTTTTCAGGAATTTTGTCGTGTGACCTCTTCCAACCTTTTTCTTTAGAATAACCTGAAGATTTTGTCAAAACTCATCGGGTATTTTCGGAAATTTTACTGAAAAGCCGGCATGGAAAACAAAAAAGCGCTTCTTTTGTTGCACTCCAAACGAGCCAATCACGCTTTACTTTTCTTCCGTTTTTTAGAGTAGTATGGAGTGTGATTTGAAGGAAATGGCGACCACTTGAGTCGTTGGGAAGTCGAAATAAAATGTGATTTTAAGTTAGTTGAAACATTTTTGACAGATAGCGCTTATAAAATTGTGTCAAAAACGTTTATATAACTTAAAATCATCCTTCTCCGCGGCCCTGAAAGTATTTAGAAACAGAATACATACATACTTTCGAAATTATTTTGAAATCGAAAGCTTACATTTTGGTATTATTAAGCGCTGTACGCAGATCAAAAAATATTCAAGAAAAATTTTGCAAATAGCAGTAGACACAAAATTTTGGTATTTCACGATGCATGGCAATTTATACATAAATACCGCTTTGATAAAAATAAAATAAAATTTATGAAACTTTTTGATACAATTTACAAAATTCCAACACCTACTAGCAGTTTCGAACACTCATTTGGATATTACAGGACCTTTATCCGTTCACTCGTTGACCAGAAGCATATCGCCTAAGGGAGGTTATTTCCGCAGCAGCTATTGCTAAAAAATTTGATTATGAATCTATTTCACATTTTGGAGTTTCTTTAGCATTTACTACAAATCAGAGCACTCAGTCCACATCAATTTTTTTTTTTTGAATTGACAAAACTTTGTTGAAGTCCCCAAATAACATCTTCTTCCCACCATCCCCAAGCGAACAGAGCGGTAGAACGTTTTCATAGGCAGATAAAGTCCCGAATAATGGCTAGAAGTGCGACCAGAGGTTGGTGGGAAGAGTTACGAAAATTACTCTTAAATTTGCAATCGACTTTCAAAGAAGATATTTCAACCACACCAGCTGTTCAATCGGAATTGACTGGTCACAAATGTTAGGTATAGTATGGTAACGCCATGGCCGGGGATAATTCCCAATCACAAGCAGCATTGGTTGGCCTATTGTGCTTTAAGCTATTCATTTTTTCTTTTTTATCATTGTAATTTGCTGACAGTCGTTTTCGTACATTGCTTCAATAAAGTTCGTGTATTCTTAAATCGTATTTCTCCTTTTTTTATTAACAAGAAACATTGGCGACCGTGACAGGACGGTGAAGCAAGCATTTCGTTATAAAAAACAAAATACAACTATACATATAACGGTGCTCGCTGCCGTCAAGAACACAAACAAAGTGGAGTACATGGAAAAGAGAACAATTTGGAGCCTCAAATTTTAATATACAGAGCAGTACATGTTCTCCTTTACATATCGTAATTAGTGCTGCATTGGTATAATACACACAGCCTACGCACATAATCACAAGCATATAGTTTTATATTGCGGTTCTTTATATTGCACTGTTTGGTTTTCTGAGTATATGTACATATATATCGTAATTATTGCTGAATTTGCCTGAACACAGCCTACGCACATAATCGCAAGCATATTGTTTTATATTGCGGTTCTTTACATTGCCCTCAATCGCATTCGCACGGTTTGTTTTTGCTTAATACGGTAATAAGCAGATTGCATATAAAGGGAAAAGTACTGTTTTCAGCGAAAAATATCACACCATATCTCCGTTTTATTTTTTGGTGCTTTACTTTGGCTTCAGTCCGTGTGCACGTTTTGTTTTTTACTTTCATACGGGAACAAGCAGTTTGCAAATTAAATAAATTTGAGGAAACAACAATCAACACACAATTTTTGAGATCTAAAAGCCGGCAGCATGCCGACGGATGATGATACCAATGATACATCGGTGGAATTGCCACCGCTGCGTCAACAACGCAGTTCAATGAAGCGGAATATCACAAACCTTAAAACTAAAATTGAAAGGGAAGGTGCTACAGCTGACGCCACAATTCTAGAGTGCCAATTGCAAATATTGGAATCATATTTCAAGCAAGTATGTCATATACAAACCCAAATTGAAAAACTTTGCTTTACAGACAATGGCCGCAGTGATTTAGAGGAACTCTTCATCACGACCAAGTCAAAATTATTAGGATTCTTGAACAAAGCACGTCGATCAAGCAGCGCTGAATTAAGCTATTTTAATACAACGACCCCTTCGCTTTCTTCACATCGCTTGCCGAAATTAAAGTTGCCGAAATTCGACGGCAAGTACACAGAATATTCTCGATTTATACATACGTTTGAGTCGTTGGTACACGAGGACTCGTCCTTATCACAAATTGACAAATTTAATTATCTTCTTGATTGCTTGTCGGGGGCTGCGCGAGCAGTTATTGAACCATTTGACGTTACCGAAGCAAACTATCAGCGAGCGCTGCAAAGATTAAAAGAGCGCTTTGACAATAAAACCCTAATTTTTATTGAACATATAAAGATTCTGCACACGTTGCCATCAATGAATAAAGGCAATCACATCGCTTTGCGATCACTTATCGACAACGTTGCTTCTATTAAAGGGGCTTTATTATCGATTGGCTCCGAGAAGGACATAATGGAAGCGTTGCTAATTGATATTATTTTAACCAGGTTAGATGCTGACTCAAAAAAGGCTTATGATGAACGCCAAGAATTTAAAGAACTCCCATCGTTTGAAAAGTGTTACACTAATCTAAGCCATCGTTGTCAACTTCTTCTCGAGAGTTGGAATAAGCGCTCCCCTGACGTGGCTAATCACATTCCCAATTCAAAGGTAAGCAAATCAAAAGCGTTCGTCACCTCCAAATCAAAATGTGTCTGTTGCCAAGCAGATGACCATCTCATTCATCGATGTATGAAATTTCGCAACATGAGTGTGGCTCAGAGATTTGACTTAGCTAAGCTATCATCCCTATGTATTAATTGTTTGGGTACAGGTCATGTGGTCGCTAAGTGTCCATCACAAACGCGATGCCGGGTGTGTAACACTTTGCACCATACATTGCTACATAGAGTGCCTTCATCTGGAGAGACACCTCTTTCATCTTCATCGACCTTTTCGTTTTCGCACTCTGGTTCAGCTCCAGCATGGAAGTCCGGATCAAACCAACCAACCAACCAAAATTTTACATCGCAAACACCTACTACATTATTGGCACGGGCTACTGGTTGCTCTATCATTCCAACAGCAATCGTTTTGATTAAGGATGCTTGCGGCATCTTCCAACCAGTTCGTGCCTTATTGGATTCTTGCTCTGAGCTGAATTTTATAACGCTTGAAACTGCAAAGCGTTTACGTCTACATCAAATTCGTTTCAATCAGGAAGTAGCGGGGATCGCAGGCGCTAGCGAAAGAGTATCCACTAAGGTAGAAACCACGATTCAGTCACGGTTTTCAAATTTTAATTGTACTGCAGAGTTTGCGGTTGTCAATACGATCTCATCAAGACAGCCTAGCCAATATATAGATACAAAAAGTTTAGAATTTCCTCCAAACGTCAATTTAGCGGATCCCTATTTTTTTAAGCCACATAAAATAGATCTGCTTATCGGAACAGACATTTTCTTCGAACTTCTCGATGAAGGAAAATTGTCTCTCGATGGGAATCAATGCCTTATAGTTAATACTCTTCTAGGGTGGATAGTAGGTGGGAAATACGAGAATCACAGTACCTTGCGGTCGAATGCATGCTACTTTACGAAATCACTATCTTCACCTGACTTATCCGCCTAACTACAACGTTTTTGGGAAATCGAAGAGTATAAACAAGAGCAACAACTCTCTGAAGAGCATGTGGCGTGCGAAGCCCATTACGTCAAAAATGTTGCGTACACAGCAGATAATCGGGTTCAGGTTTCCTTACCATTTATTGGCTCACCTAAAGCACTTGGCAATTCGTTTCAGAATGCTTACAGGCGGTTTATATCTCTAGAACGCCGTTTCAAAAGAGACTCAGAGTTAGGAAAATCGTACACCGAGTTTATGAAGGAGTATGCCGCACTTGGGCACATGTCTCCGATCAATGAGGTCGACATCAGTCCAAATCATTATTTTATACCGCATCATGCTGTGCTTCGCCCAACAAATGTAACAACCAAATTGCGTGTCGTATTTGACGCATCTCAAAAAACCTCATCTAACGTATCCCTCAATGATTTACTTATGGTAGGCCCAACGATCCAGCCCGATCTCATAACAACTTTGCTTAAATTTCGCCTTTACAAACATGCATTAACTGCTGACATTTGTAAAATGTATCGCCAGTTCGGGATGTCACCGAAGGACAGACAATTTCAACTAATTGTATGGAGGGATGAACCACACCTTCCTTTACAGTTCTATGAATTAAATACTATAACATATGGAACGGCTTCAGCACCGTTCCTAGCAATCCGCAGTTTATTTTTTATTGCGGAAACGTATGGCAATCTTTATCCTCTTGGCGCACACGTTTTGAAATCCGATCTATATGTAGACGATGTCCTTACAGGCGCCGATACTCTAGAGGAGTTAAAGCAACGCAAATTCGAATTAACCCAGTTATTAGCGATGGCCAAACTCGAACTCGCTAAATGGAACAGCAACTGCATTGAACTTTTCACGAACTCAGATGAGGTAGCCATTCAGCTGGCCAGCGGCGTTACTAGTACACTGGGAATGTTATGGAAACCAAGGTCAGATCAATTTTGTTTCCAATTTAATGACGAACCCCACAGGAATACTACAAAGCGTTTGATTCTTTCAAAGACAGCAAAGATATATGACTTACTAGGGCTTTTGAGTCCAATTGTAATTCGATGCAAGATGCTTCTCCAAGCACTTTGGTTCCACGGTGCCTCATGGGATGAGGAAGTGCCCAAGCCACTTTCCGATTTATGGGCTAGCATAGAAGATGATCTACCTAATATAAACACAATTTCCGTTCCTCGCTACGCATTTACTTCACCGTCACAGAGAGGCGAACTGCACGGGTTTTCAGATGCCTCTGAGCGAGCTTATGGATGCTGCATTTATACCAGAATTTGGCACAATGGTACGTATAAAATTAATTTGCTTATTGCCAAGTCTAAAGTAGCTCCAGTAAAGGCACAGTCTGTACCAAGGTTGGAGCTGTGCGCTGCATTGCTTTTAATACGAACATGGAAAAAGTTTGAAGTGAACCTCAAGCAGAATGTTAACACAGTATATTTTTGGACGGATTCAACCACGGTCCTTCAGTGGTTAAAAACTCATTCCTCGACTCTTACTTCATTTGTCGCCAACCGGGTCTCGGAAATCCAGGAACATTCGCAGGGCATCATATGGCGACATGTTCCATCGAAGGATAATCCGGCCGATTTAATTTCACGCGGCTGCAGTGCTGCTGATCTATGTAGCACAATATGGTTTTCTGGCCCAGTATTCCTTAGTAAGGAGTCAAAACATTGGCCGGAGCTGGTAGTCGTCACCGACGCACCAGTGGAAGAGCAGCGTAAGCCCAAACGAACTCAATGCTATAAAACAAATAACATAACACACATTGTAAATGATATCGTCAATCGAAATTCCTCATACATCCGCATCCTTCGCATAATAGCATTTATTCATCGCGTATATAACACAGTTCCACCGCAAAGAAAGATGCAAATACAAGATGTAGAACCCATTTCTGCTGCGGAACTCAATAATGCATTCAATTTTGTTGCCGTAACCTTACAATGCGATTTCTACTCTTCAGAAATTAATGCATTAGAGAACAATAAAAATATACCTCCATCGTTTCAGAAACTGTCGCCACTCTTGTGCCAACTGCAAATATTTAAGAAGATGCACACCGTCGTTAGAGTAGGCGGACGGTTGTTGCAAGCACCTATTCCAATAGAAGCAAGATGCCCGCTAGTACTGCCTCACGACCATCGTTTCATAATCCTCTATATAGAGCACTTACATCGCACAAATCTTCACGCTGGACCGAAAGTTCTATTAGGTTTGCTCCGACAGCGCATTTGGATTGTGAGGGCTAGAGAAACGGTACGCAAGGTTGTGCGACAATGTGTTCATTGCTTCAAATATCGACCAATATTGCAACAACAAATCATGGGACTCTTACCAGCGGACCGATTTCATACAGAGCGGCCATTTTATATTTGCGGAGTGGATTTTTGTGGACCTTTCCTTACCAGTTACCGTATCAGGAGTAAAGTTCCCTACAAAACCTATGTGGCGATCTTTGTGTGCTTTTCGACGAAAGCAATACATATGGAATTAGTTTCCGATTTAAGTGCAGATGCGTTTATATACTGTCTCAAACGATTTATAAACCGGCGAGGCGTTCCACATCGAATTTACTGTGACAACGCAACAAATTTCGTGGGGGCTCACAACAAATTGCAAGATTTTTACCATCGCTACTTGTGCGATCAAAGTCGAAAGGAAATTTCCGACTTTTCGTCCATCACAGGTTTCGAATTCCATTTTATCCCACCGCGATCGCCGCATTTCGGTGGGCTCTGGGAAGCTGCTGTTAAATCAGCAAAGCAACTTTTTACCAAATACTTATCCCAAGGTGGTCTCACGTATGAGGAACTCTTGACAGTCATAGTTGAAGCAGAAGGCATTCTTAACTCTCGTCCATTGGTAACAATGTCAAACGATCCTAATGATGGAAGCGTCTTGACGCCATCTCACTTTCTCATTGGTGAAGCGATTAGGAGCGTACCCGAACCCAATTGTGACACCAACAATCTATCATATTTATCACGATGGCAACGCATCACCCATATAAAAAATCTGTTTTGGCAACAATGGCGGCGTGACTACCTCCATGAGCTGCAGCAGCGATCCAAATGGCTAACTGACCAAGCTAACGTAGAACTTGATCAGCTTGTACTTTTATATGAAGATAATATACCATCTAACCAGTGGCCATTAGGCCGAATTACGAACGTTATCCCAGGTCCAGACAAAAAGGTCCGAGTGGTGGAAATTAAAACAGCAAAGGGAATTCTTCGCCGACCAGTTCATAAACTAGCCCCATTACCATCAGGATATTGAAAGGATCCTTTCAACGGGGGCAGGATGTTCAATCGGAATTGACTGGTCACAAATGTTAGGTATAGTATGGTAACGCCATGGCCGGGGATAATTCCCAATCACAAGCAGCATTGGTTGGCCTATTGTGCTTTAAGCTATTCATTTTTTCTTTTTTATCATTGTAATTTGCTGACAGTCGTTTTCGTACATTGCTTCAATAAAGTTCGTGTATTCTTAAATCATATTTCTCCTTTTTTTATTAACAAGAAACACCAGCTGAAATGCTTTTTGGTCAAAATTTCGGATACCTGGTGAACTTGTTGCCTCAACTGCTGAGAAGACAATTTCAAAAGATATTTTGAATGGTTTACGCCAAAATTTTAGAAATTTCAAATCAGATCTTGAACATAATCAAAATTCTTCTAGTGAATATGATCCAAAAATTTACAAAATTGTTAATATGTTTTTGCACACGTGCTTAACAAACATTTCTTGCAAAAGATGTTAAAAATTTTAATGTAGAAATAAATAATGAAGTTAGAAGTTTTCCTATTTTCGTTTAAAACCAGCAATGGTGAATACAACACAATTCGCTAACAGAAAAACTAAAAAGAAAGTTATATTTAATTTGTTTAACAATTAATCTAATAAAACATTAACTTATATTCAAACCAACATTTTAAAATATTATCTTCTGATCGTCTACACTATACTACCACAAAATTATTAAGGTTAATTTAATTTATACGTACTTGTCTTTAGTCCCATCCTTTTCAAAGAACCCTTCATATAGCACAAATTTGTTGGTTTGAGGAATAATAGTTTCGAGACCATAATATTTCTTCAGAAACTTCAATAGTTTTTCCGATGGTCTGTCTACCGTGCATTTTACTGGAATCCAATTTTCTTCAGCGAGCATAAAATCAAATATTCGTTTCCCCAATCCAGTTCGCTGCCGTGTTTCATGAATGTAAAAATCTAGTATACAAGGAGCTTGGTCAACTTTTCTGGTATCACCCACATTATCAAAAAGGTACAAGTTTTTGGCACCAACTTTGAGAAGTCCTATTACAACATCGCTGAAAATATATATGTATATATATAAATATATATATTGTGGCGAATATTAGTAGTTCTATACATCACTATGCTGCTACTAAATAAATCCACAGCAACAATAAAGCAAGCGGCCACACTTATGTACTTGTACACATTAGAGCAAGCAGCCACACTTATGTACATGAACACATTAAAGCAAGCAGCCACACATACATACACATAACCAGCAGCTTGAAGCAGAGATATTATTTCACATACACATATGTAGTCAGCAGATAAGAGTGAAGAAGAAAGAGGAACAATCACAAATCACACACAATAAAGAACGTTTTGTTCTACTGAATTTTTGAGTTATTTATTCTATAGTTCAGAGATTCGAACAATAGCAAAAAGTGAAAAATATTCGGAATTTCCCAAAATTCGTTACAAATATATATACATATATGTATATATATATATATATACATGCATATCTGAAATTTTTGAATTCAATTTATATATTTTGTCTGTCAAACCATGGTTCAATAACAAGAGGTTTCGGATGTAGCTTGTTTAACAATATGAAGCTTCGCACTCATGGTTTTCTTTGGAAGGAGGGAGAAAGGGGAAAATTGTAATCCTTCAACCCATTTATGGGCGAAAGCTACTTCGTTCTCCAGAAGGACCTGATCCATCGACCGTAGGTCACAATTTCTCGTCGCACACGGGAACCAAATCAAAAGGACCGGAAGTCAACGCCATGCAAGGAGCTTCTCCGGCTGTTACTCCAAAGGCAAGACAGGAGAAAACTAAAACAGGCACTACTTCTACATCTACAAAATCCTCACGCCTCAGGAGGAATCGCAAATAAGTTGACCAAACTAGGGAGATCGATTGATGATCTGTTTGTGTTCTTTAAAGGGCGAAATAATATACCCGCCGAAAATTAAGCGCTTAGCCTTCATAATCAAGGCATTATACAGCGATCCGCGCTTGAGGTAAAGGACTTAAAGAAGAAAATAATATCCAGTGATAAGTCTAAGAATGGAAGTTCGCCACCCCTAGGGAGCTTCATATACACAACGAGGGGGAATATTTCCCAAAAAGGGGACCACATAAAAGCTGAAAAATCAATATCTGCTAAATTTGTTAGTTTAAACTAAAATAGCACAAAAAGGCCCTCATCCTCATCCACAAACAGCTGGCAAAGCCTTATGACAATAATGTTTGCCAGGGAGACGCACTCCACTCTGGCACAATGTCGATCTGAATACTGTACAAACAGTGGCGTAGTGACGGGGGGAGGGGGGAGGGGGCATCTTTCCCCGGGAACTACTCACAGGGGGCGCCAAATGGTCCGCAAAGCAGAACTTCCTGGATAATTTGTATTTTTATTATAACTAATTTATGGAAAAAATTTGCTGTACTAAAAAATGCATGCATATATCCAGAACACTTGTGACAGGTTGTGGATTAATTGAAAGCAAATATCTTTTTTTCTCACGTTCAACGTTACGATGGGAATTATCAAAAAATGCTTTAGCAAAAACTGTCAAACGTGAATCTGAAACACGATGGAGCAGAAATAGAAGCGGTTACGTTATCATTGATGGGTTAGAGAATGTAGTAGAACAGTATTATGATCTTAAATCATTAGCGACTGAACCATCTGAAATTCGAGACACTCTCTATGAAGAAGTAATAGAAAAAGCGAATTCTCTTTGTGAAAAATTGGATATTGATATAGTAAAACGTAAGCTTCTCAGAAAAATTGTCTAAGTTGAAGCATACTTTCTCTTCTTACTTTTTATTAAATTGGCTGATTCGTATCGCATTTTGACAAGTATCAAGTCGAATTTTAAGTAATGGTACGTATTAATTTAAAAACATATTAACTCGGATGTTTCTTGCTGCTGTAACCGCGAAAACCCCTCACTATAGCAGGCACCTTGTCGTCGGTGTCGTCGGCCGAACTCCATAGCGTCCGACTATGGGGCTGAGCGGTTTACGGCCTGCGTGTACGCCGTTTCGGTTCATAGGTGGGCGGTAGGATGTCGGTGACCAAGAACTGCCAACCCCCTAATCCAGGGTGTTATGCGGGCCGTTCCTATTGGACGATTTGCAGCCATGGGATATATTCGGCTGTATTTGAACCGAGCCTTCCCGATACCGAGCCGCCTCGGGAAGTAATGATGGCCTTACCACAGCAAGGGGCGCTGTTGTGGCAGACGGTTTTTATCCCAATTTTTAACATTAGACCGCTGAGCCCGCCTTGTGGGCAGGTGGTCGTACGACCAAGATGAACTCAAAAATTTTAAAAGAAGGTAAAGAGAAGGAAAAGGCGATGGTGTCGCAAGGAAGAGGAAATCGCTATCGGAAAGGAGCGGCATACTAGCCCGGACAAAGAACTAATGTTAGAACGGAAACAGCGAAATAGGGAGCTTAAGAGCAGCGCTTGGGCCCAGTGGATCATCCAACCAACGATGAGAGCGATCGCTTGGCATGGGCCCGTGAGACAGTGGAAGAATGTCGAAGACAGTTCACTGACGAAAACTTTGCTGCGAGCAACGCAGCGATCGGCTGAAACTAAACAAGCCTGCTTTTAAGAGCCAAAAGCGGGACGGTGAACGCCCCAGTCCAAGAACCATGAGGGGAACTAGCCGGAATGACAGGAACCAAACCTCAAAATCTGCAAAGTCGATCGAAGAGGGAATTATATCTAAGTTCTGGAATGTCATGTACCTCAAAAGCTGTACTACAGGAAGAGAAAGGCAATAGTGGCTTGAGAAGCAAAGACACAAGTGTTAATAAGCTAAAGGGAGATAACAATCAGACTCCAGCTTACTCGATGATACTAAAGGGAACTAACGCTGAGACTTCGGTTTTCACCGAGAAGAAGATGAACGAAGTTGCGAAGCAGTCCCTGGCTGTGGCACTACTAGATTTCTGCAAACCCAATGGGCAGATGTTAACCGAAAGGTGGAGATCTGTAGAAGCGGAGCTGATAAGTATCATGATCAAAATGATGCACGATGAACCGAACAGACCGCTACCAGCCTTCGAAACAGCTGGATGGCACAATGTGGTTAAACTGATGACCTGCATCAATAACGCGACTTTAGAATGGCTGCAGAGAGTTGTTTCAGACCTTCAAAAACAAGAAGGATCAAGGTTGAAGCTGGTGGATAGAGCACTGATCCCCACGATACAAAGGCCAAGGTTTGGATCCCCGAGTGGTAAAGGCGGAAGACACGCTTAACATGCTGCAGCGGCAGAACTCGATCATACCAAAACGGGATTGGAAGGTACTCCACGTATCCCGGCCCGTTGAGGGGGCCAGTCCTACATCCTCCAAATTAATAAGAAATCGGATGATCTGTTTATTGTAATGATCAAATATAATCGATCGACAATATATTTTTAATTCATCAAGAATTAAAGTTTTATTGATTAATATTAAGTACAATTATTTATATTTTGAATACAAAAATTTTCATTAACAAAAGTATACATCATAAATTATTTTAAAAAATTTAAAATATATACATTCAAAGTACATAGATGCATAATAATGAACCCTATATTTACTCCCCCTCCAGTGAAACGATAAATTCAACAAACATTAATTAAAATTAAAAGTAATATGCTTTTTTGTGGTCCTTTTGTAAAAATGCATGTATTTTGCGTGGTGTTATTTATATGTGCTGGTTTAAGTAAATCTATTGAAACTATTTTGATTTTATTCCATATTGAATCCTAAAAGTTTTTTTAAATTTGGAAATAACTTTAAATGGGCCTTCAAAAGTGCCTGTAAATTTGTTTTATTTAAAATTTTAACACAAACATATTCACAATTAGTTAAAGAATTTGCTACAAAACTGTATTCTTTATTGTGATAAAATATTTTTGATCGAACGATTGAAAAATATTCCCTTAGTTTAGAGAGAGTTTCATTTATATTATCAATTTCATTATTATTATTAGATACAATTAGTTCACCAGGCAGTCTTAACGTTTGTCCGTAAACAAGTTCAGCAGAGGAACATTTAAGGCATTCCTTAATTGCAGTTCGTAAACCTATAATAATCCAAGGTAAAATATCTGACCAATGTATTGAATCATCAGTCGCTGTAATTGAGGTTTTTAATGTTCTATGGAATCTTTCTATTATTGCATTTCATTGTGGATGATATGGAGAAGTATGTACTTTATGTGAACCTTGATCAACTGTTATATTAAGTGGAGGAATATAATTTTGTACAAATGTAGTTGCAATAGTGTTTGTTGAAATATCTTTAAGTGGATATGCTTCAGGCCAACGTGTATGTCTATCAATAATAGTTAAAATATATCGATTTTCTTTTGAAATTGGTAATGGTCCAACAATATCCATATGAATATGTTGAAAACGACCAGAAGGTATATCAATGTTTTTAACTGGAGTTTTTGTATACTTTGAAATGTTAGATTTTGGGCAATTAATACATGTTGTTGTCCAATTATTAATTTCTTTTCGTATATTTGGCCAAAAATATTTTGATTGAATTAGACGTCTAGTTGTTCGAACACTATGATGTGATAAAGAATGAATTTTATCGAAAATAATTGTTCGCATAGAATTTGGAACAAATGGTCTAAATGGTTGTTGAGAAGTATTACACCAAATATTTGATTAAGAACTTGTATGTTAATTTGTTTCAAATTATTAATAAAAATTTTATCAGATAATATATCAGAAAGATTTTTATCTTTTTGTTGCTCTTCATATAAAATTTGAAAATTAATAGTTTTAGTTGAAATATCATAAATATCAGGAGTTCTAGATAGTGTGTTTGCAACAATATTTTCTTTTCCCGAAACAAATTTAATATCACTAATGAATTGAACTATGTATTCAAGATGCCGAATCTGACGAGGTGATCTATCTGTTTTTGAATTTAGAATATGAGTTAATGGTTTATGGTCAGTATAAACAGTAACAATTCTACCTTCTAAAAAATTTTTAAAATGTTTCATAGAATTGTAAAGCGCTAAAAGGTCTCTGTCAAATGTTGAGTAATTCATTTCAGTTGGTGTTTATTTACGTGAAAAGTAAGCAAGTGATTCTAAGTTGTTGTTGCTAATTTGTTGCAAAACTGCTCCAACTGCTATGTTTGATGCATCTACTGCAAGTGTAAGTTGAAATGTGTAAGTAAAGTTTTTTGAGTAAAAAGTTTTTTAACATTTTCAAAAGCTGTTGAAGTCTTCTCAGTCCAATTTATTTGCTTTAGTTTGTTTTTAATTGTAAATGTTAACATTTCGTGTAGAGGACAAAGTTTTACGGCTAACATTTTAACATATCTATGATAATAATTTACCATGCCAAGAATTTTTTGTAATTTATTAATAGAAATTGGTTTTTCAAAATTAGTGATGACTTCAATGCATTCTAAAGAAGGTCTAATACCTTGAGAAGAAATTTCGTAACTGAGAAAATCTGATTTAGTTACAAATCTGATTTAGTCCAAAGAGACATTTATTCGGTTTAATATTTATATTATATTTTTCGAGTCTTTGAAATACAGATTTTAAATGTTCAATATATTGAACTTCATTATCACTAGCAACAAGTATGTCATCAATGTAAATAAAAACAAAATCTAAACTTGAAAATACTTCATTAATAAAACGTTGAAACGTTTGAGCACTGTTTCGAAGACCAAATGGCATACGTATAAACTCAAATATGCCAAATGGAGTAGTAATTGCTGTTTTGTGAATGTCTTCTTCTGCCATTGGAATCTGGTGATATTCACGAACAAGATCAATTTTTGAAAAAATTTGTTTATTTTTTAAATCTGTATTTTGTCAGGAATATGAGGTAATGGATATCTATCTGGTATTGTAATAAAATTAAGTCGCCTATAATCTCCACAAGGTCTCCAGTCACCAGGTTCTTTTTTTGGGTCAAAATGTAGGGGAGCAGCAATATGAAAACTAGAAGGTCTACAAATACCTGTTTTAATTAAAAATTCAAACTCTGTTTTAGCTATTTTTAATTTAATTGAGTCAAGACGACGAGGTTTAGAAAAAGGTAAAACACCTTTTGTTTCAATGCGATGAACCGTTTGATGTTGCACATGTTTAGTGTAATCTGGTTCACAAGTAATTGAAGGAAATTGATTTAAAATGTTGGCAAATTTATTTTCCGAAAAAGATATTTTAATCGAATATATTTCATAAAAACCAGAAGAACCCGAAACTTTTAATTTAGTTTTTAAATCTGTGATATCTTTGTTTTTCATATTAACTAATATACCAAATTTTTCTATAAATTTTGCACCAATAAAAGGAGTATCAATGTCAGCTAAAATAGAAGGAAATTCGAAATCACGTCTTAAACCTAAATAAATTTTTAAAAGTTTCGTTCCAAATCTTTGTATATTAGATCCATTAGCAGCCGTCAAATTGATATCAGAATTACGTTTGTAAGATTTGAATTTTGAAGATGGAATAACAGAAACTATTGCGCCAGTATCAATTAAAAATGACAATTTATTAAATTTATCATAAATAAATAGGCGGCGAGATGGTTTATTCTTAATTTTTAAAGAATTTTTATTTGAGTTATTTGAATTAAAATTGCATGGCTTAATAAATTTAGTATCATTATTTAAAATTTACGATGATACCAACAAATTGTTTGATGGTTTACTTCTAGATCTAGAAAAATTTCTTGATTTAGATCTTCTATCTTTAGATCTAGATCGAATTTGTTATTCGCTGATATCAGAAGTAATTTTATTTAAATTTTGGTATATAGCTGTGGTTAATTCAGTCAAATTTTTAATTATTGTTCTAAAACGTTATTGTTAATGCTTGTTATTGTAGAAGATTTTGAAGATTGTGGTTTGTTAATCAAATTGAATAATTTGTCTGCTAAAACAAGTATTTCCTCTTTATTTTAATTATTACTAGAGGTTAAATGAGTTGTATTGCAAGAGGTAATTTTCGAATCCAAAGTTTAAAAATTAATGCTTGACTAACAATTGAATCAGAAGCTATAAAAGATTTCATGAATCTAAATAATTCAGATGGTGAACGATCCCCAAGTTCTGTTTTTGAAAATAATTGTTCCAATCTTTTCTCTTCGCTAAGAGAAAATCTTTCACACAAAATCTTTTTAATTGTAGCATGTTGGTTAATGTTGGGGGAGGATTAATTACGTCAAAAATTTTTGAAATAGTATCTCGTTGAAGTGTTACAAGGATATTTTTAAAATTTTAAATTATCATCGTTTATGTTATTAATTTCAAATTGTCCTTCAACAAGTAAAACCCAAGCGTCAGGACATTCTTGCCAAAATGAAGGTAGTTTAATAGATTTAACTACATTTTGTCTTGAGTTTAAATTGTCTTCTATTGTTGTTGCTGGATGTGAGTTTTGTGTTATATTTTGATCTATCGTGTTCATAGTGTTATTTTTGTTTTGGTTTTATAAATTTGTTAAATTACGGGTACGAATGGGTGAATAAGAAAGTATTCTTTAATAAAATAAAAATAAAAATTTCTCAAGAAAGGGAGTTAACAAAAAGATAATAGTAAGATTGTAGATAATAGATAATATTAAATTATTAAAAGATGGAAATTTAAAAATTAAATAAATATTTAATATAAATTATTAATTTTGTTAAATATTATACATTTGAAATTTTAATTATATATATACATATGCAAATGTATATTAAATTTGTTGAAATTTTGATTGTTGAAATTATTATGACGTTCCCGTTATTCATAAAATTTAATTTGTTGAAATTTTGATTCTTATTTAATATAAATTGAAATATGATTATTTTTCTTATTTGCGTAGAGGGTGTTAAAGGTCACAAATGATTCCAACAAAAAGGTACAACATATGATGATGTTGTTCGCTGAACGGTTTACATAGTGTACACTCAATTAACAATCGATTATGTACAATTCTTATCACAATTTTCACACAAAAATTCGTCTGCTACAAGCGAAAATATGTGGTCAACTTTTATAAATTTTCTTTCGATGATATGTGCGTGGAACAAAACGCACGAACAAGCGAATGCATGTATGATAATTGCTTCTGGTTATTTTAAATTTTTTTTGTGCATGAAATCTGCTAATTATAGGTAAAACACACACATGCACATAATTGTCTGCAATCGTATAGCGAAAAAAAAATATTTCTTTACAATTTGGTTTCGCGTTTTCCGACTATGGTCAATTAGTTGCCGAAATATGTATTTTAGATTTATGTTTGTATGTATTTCTCTTGTAATGTTGCGTACCATTGTATTTAATTTTTAATATTAAATGTTTGTATTGTTACGAATATTAGCAACACTAAGGGGTACTGTCATCTCTAAGCGATGCTAAGCAGTGACTTGTATGCACACCATTAAATAAATTATTATGTCTACCCATATGTCCATACGAGCAGCGGAGAAGAGACGCACAAACACATGTATATATCTTATCTGAGATGCTCACAGAAGAAGGCAATAATTTACTCAAGTATATGCGCGCCTATGAGAAGCTATAAACATAGTTTGAGAAGCAATGAAAGTAGCTGATAACTAACTAGTAAATTCTAGAATAGAAAAGCCTAGAAGTATGCAACGAGGAAATCAGAGAGTATAAAAGACGGCAACAGTAGAGGCACGACAATCAGTTTCATTTAAGCAAGCTATTGGTTGTGAAGTATCAGTGTTATTGTGAAGTACTTTAATAAAGGCCATTTTGCATTATTAAATATTGGAGTTATTTATTCAACAGTTTAGCGATACGAACGTTAGTAGAAGGTTGCGAATAAGAGGATTTGCAGTAAATTCGTTACAGTATATTGTTACGTAGTAGGATCGCTTGATGGCCAAATGTATTGTAATGATCAAATATAATAGATCGCCAATATATTATTAATTTATCAAACATTTAAGTTTTATTGATTAATACCCTGCAGTCAAACCAACTAGGTGTATACTAGAAGAATACTAATTTGCCAAAAATCCCAACCAGTATGAGTTCTGTAATTTTTCCACATTAACAACTGGTATTTTATCAATATCAATTGACAGTCCCTGCATCAGCATCATACCAATTGACAAACTAGTCATTATATACCCATCATAGTACCAGATGCCATACTAGTCACCATACCCATCAGGGTCATACCAATTAACACACTAGTCAGTCTTTTCGCCAGCATTATACCAGATGACATACTAGTTATTATATACAACAATAGCATACCAATTGACATACTAGTTATTGTATTCAACATCAACATACCAGTTGGCATACTACTCAGTCTATGCATCATTGTAATACCAGTTGACATATTAGTCGATATTTCCATCAATATCCTACTAGTGTCAGTACGACAGTTTTTGATGACCAACTTCATTGAATTCAGTTTAACGACATTTCATAAAATGATACCAAATACAACTTAAGCTTAGAATTAACATTTCAGTACAAAGTAAAGAGAGAATGAATGAGCAGATAATAGCTGTGTTTTTTTCACGTCTATATACGTTTACGCTTAAACTTTATATGGACTGCTAAGCGACAAATTTTAAATACACCTCTGAAATTGCTACGCATAAAATTAGTACTACTAAATTTCAATAAGCATTATACTCAAATGTAACTGAAATATGTGTCCATGTTTCACCCTCTGCACTAATTCCATGTATTCTATGCGCGTCCACTATCTATCACAACTGATTCATATATATGTTATACAGAGAAATACAACAGAGGGTTGTGTATCCGCTTTTCGGTACACCCTGTAGGCGTTTTTTTTCACGCGCAAACGAAACGTATAGGCATGTAAAAAAAAAACACGGCTTTTTTTCTCATCTATTATTACGCCAGCTTTAAGGGCAAAAACATCACCAGCAACCAAACCATACGCATTCTGTGCAAAAGTATCTTAATCCCGGTATCTGGACGTGTTGGGCAGCATTAGTGGAAGGATGCTGCTACGTGCATGCGTGGGCGTGTACAAGTGATGAAACGAAAGCGCATGCGTGGGTGTGTGCGTGTGGAAAAACGAAAGCAAAGTACGTAGGTGTGTGGTGTGTTTGAGTGAAATGTAGGGAATTCCGTTTAGATACGGGTATGTGAAGATTTAACCGAAACTCAGAAGTTCATTAGAAAAGTTATCTCAATAGTGCGTGGTCGTGCTGCGGAAAAGTCGCATGTGAAAGCAGTCAAGTCACCAAAAAAAAAAGAAAATTATATATATATATTTTTTTTTTATGTGAAAAAAAAAAATACCGATACAGTCCTACCGTTTTAGCGGCTTTCTAAACACTTTATTAAAGAAACTGCAAACCCAGGGAAGAAGAAAAAAAACCCCTTCAACATCCTGCTACCGGTAAGTGTAATACAGTTCTAAAAATTCTTTTTATTTTAAAATTGTTAAATTACATTTTTTGGTTGCTCACTTTAAATTTAAATAAAACCTTTTTTTGCATGAATTTAAGTCACTCAAATTTCAATCAAGTATAAAAATAAATCGTAAATTTCCTTTTTTGTCTTGGTTTTAAATAGTTTTATAAGAAATTAAATATGCACTAAAATTAAACCCACTTTTATATAAACCTTTTTTTCATCTTTAAATTAATTTTTTTTATAAAGTAGATTTTTGTGCATAAAAGAAAGCATGTGTGTAAACCAAAGGTGTTATAAACTAAAAGCAATTTTAAATGGTGAAGAAAAATTAATAAAAATTGTGATGAAATGAAAATGGTGTAAAACGTGATTTTAAATAAAATAAATTTTTGATTAAGAATTATAATTTGTTTAAAATAGAATGTAAAAGCAAATAAAACCTGCGTAAGATACAAATAAAATAAAATAATAAACAAAATATGTGTTTAAAATAAAAATAAATAAAAATAGAAGAAAAAAAACTAAAATTAGCATTAAAAATAAGAAAAGAAAAAACTCAAAATTAAACCAAAAATAAAATTTATTTGATATAAAATGTAAATTAAACTAAAAATAAAATTAATACAAAAAGAAAAATTAAATTTATATTAAATTAAATTTAGTTAAAGTAAAATCAAAATTAAATTAAATTAAAGTTTAAAATTAACGCAAAAGTAAATTAAACTAAATCTACCTAAAATAAAATCAAAATTTAAATAAATTAAAGGTGTTGAAAATAAAATCAAAAGTAGCTTCAAATAAATTAGTTCGAAATAAAAGCAATAGTAACCTAAAGTTGATTTAATTGAGAAAAAATTCAAAAATTAAATTAAAATAAATTTATTTAAATTAAAAGTAAAATTAAATTAAATTAAAATAGAATCAATAGTAATTTAAAGTAAAATTGCTAAAAGTAAAGGCAAAAGTAAATTACATAACACCGTTTGTAAATAAATTGGAAAATTGAAATGAATAAAAGCTTTTTTTTTTTGAAATGAAATTGGAATTAAACTAAATTAAATTTATTTAAAATAAAACTAAAAATTAAGCCTAAATAAACTTTTTCTAAATTACACATTAAATAATATTCAGCTAAAATTAAAAAGAACAAGAGGTTTAGCCAATATGAAAGTTAAATTTTTTTGCATTTGATATACATATGTACATACCGACAAATAGACATATAAGCCAAAGTTCGGTATCGAAGATACTCAACCGAACTTGGGAAAATATGGCTATGTGAGGTATATACATATGTACAAATTTTGATTTTTTGTCATGGTTTTTTTTTTTATTTTGCAGAATTCTCTGGCGGGACGAAGGAAACGGGCCAGAATACTTACCCGCATACATCATTACCCAGAGCGACCGTAGGAACGGCGGAATATTGGGACCGCCGATCAGTAAAGTTCGGAGAAGGGAGAGAGAGAGCGCAAGAGAGAGGATCGGCCAAAGTGACCGAAAGTGGTGGGTAGACAGCAGCACCGACGCAACGTCAAGAAGCGACAACAGCAGCAGCAACACAGCGACGTCACCATCGCCGACGCCATCAACATCGAATGCCCAAGGAGGGCATGAAATGGCATTTGAATACACATTTTTTTATCGGAATTTTCCTTTTTTTATGGATTTTTGCACTATTTTGCCTCACCCTCTTTTTTTGATTATGATTATTAATATTAACTTTGTAATTTTTTTTATTATTGATTTTTGTCAATAGTTTTTTTTTATATCATAAAATAAATAAATGTAAGGCGCGATAACCTCCGAAGAGATCTAAGGCCGAGCTTCTCTTCCAATTTGCGTCGTGCTCCTCTTGATTTTTCCCTACAAATGGGCCGGACGGGACCTACATGTTTTATGCCGACTCCGAACGGCATCTGCAAGGCAGATGAGTTTTCACTGAGAGCTTTTCATGGCAGAAATACAATCGGAGCGCTTGCCAGACACTGCCGAGGGGCGACCCCGCTTAGAAAAATTTCTTCTAATTGAAAAATCTTATTTCTAAAATTTGATGTTGCTTTGCCCGGGAGTTGAACCCAGGGCATACGGTGTGATAGGCGGAGCACGCTACCATCACACCATATCATATATTCATTTATTTTGTTCACTTCAGCATTTCTTTTTACATTTAGGTCGTAGTAATTTTTCTTAAGTTTTCCTAATTAGGGTTATATTCAACAATACATTAGCCCTAGCGTTTAATTGCCGATTTGGAGCTTCTCTGCTCGATTTTTTTTGTAATTCTTTCTTTCTCGTTTTAAACTTTCTATTTTTTTCGGCTTTTTTTCTATATTTCTTTGTCACTTACAGCTTTCGCGTTTTCCTCTTGGTTTCTTTATTTTGTTAAATCTGCGCGTTTACCCACTCGCCGCCCGCTATCTCGAGTGAGTGATCGCGGTGACGTTTCAAAATTTCATTGAACCTTTGCTCAGGCAGTAAATGGTATTTTTATGAGTAGGCAAAGACATATGCATGTAAATTTCCCTTCCTCACAGGTGCCCGCAGCTTGAAGGCGCCTACAATGCTGATGTGCTGAGATCAGGTGCGTGAGAAAATTGACAATACTATTCGTGTTCCATTTCTTTACATATATGTCAATGACCGATATACCTAATGCCTTAGCCTAGGTCAGGGATTTACTTTTAATTTTAGCTGAATTTTTGCCACATATATATAAATTTGTTTTTTCTTTGCAATTTTAAAGATATTAAAAGACATAGATAGATACGGCGACCATTAGGGTGTGTCTGTTCGCGTACATCAGATTATTTTTCTTGTTAACTTCTTTTTCATCAAATATATTTTTATTGTCTTTTTGGTATCAAATACCAAGTTTAAATAATATACGGGTTCTTGCTTGTATATCGGTTGTTAAAAGCGATAGCTATTGGATTTTTGAGTAGCATATTGTTATTTCGACTAATTTTCAAATTTTTTTATTTTGTTTTTTTTTGGATAATTCATATTTTTGGAATTTTTATATTGGAATTGTTAGAATTTAAGCTTTTTATAGATTTCTTATAACGATTTAGAATTTTATGAGTTGAGCTTTTTGTTGATCACTGCAATGGAGGACTACTTTTTGGATCTTTGGTGTGGGTGTTGCTCTGGGATTAAGAGGGGTCGTAGGGGTGATGGCCTAATAGACTGGTAGACAGACAGACTTGAGTCAGGTTTGGGGGCGCCGTAAAACTAGAAGAGTCAGCACGGCGCCCATGGCTTCGCGGAAGATACGCCAAGAGGGTGGGCAGACTCCACCTGACTAGACAGAGCTCCACCTCACCCCACCCCATCCGACGAGCTAGCAGAGGCTCGCCACCATGCAACACGCCACCTCTGCTGACCACTGAAAGCCAGCTACATAACACTATATACGTTTATGCTAAAGCTACAAACTTTAAATACACCTCTGAAATAGCTACGTATAAAATTAGTACTACTAAATTTCAATACGCATTATACTCAGATGTAACTGAAATATGTGTCTATGTTTCACCCTCTGCACTAATTTTATGTATTCTATGCGCGTCCACTATTTATCACAACTGATTCAGCTATATGTTATACACAGAAATACAACAGAGGGTTGAGTCTCCGCTTTTCGCTATACCCTGTTGCTGTAGCTAGTTGTTTAACCACAGCCACTAGATGGGTTTCCTAAGCATTACCTAAGCGAGGATAGGCCTATTTTTTTCACGCGCAAACGAAACGTATATGCGTGTAAAAAAAAAAAAAAACTCCGCTAATAATAGAAGTGAGAGGACAGGGCTGCCAGTGAACATGAAAGTGCACGATGACACTAGTTAATATTGTAACGAATTTACTGCAAATCCTCTTATGAGGTGGCTTTGGTCAAAGGCTGAGGTATGCTCAAGTCAATCCAGAGTCGGATGGAGGTCCCACTTCCCCCACCTAAATAAATACACAGTAAATTAGTGTTTTGATTTCGAACACACACACACACGCGGCTCTTAGGCTAAAATATCCACAACCTTGAATCCAGGAGAGAGAGAGAGAGAGAGAGAGAGATGTTCACTAGGTAGTGTCGCTGGCAATATAGTGTAACCCAAGGACGACGGCTCTCCACAGAGAGAGGGAGATAAAGTGCTAGCTTAGCGGTGGCTGAGATGGTGAAGACGACGGTGGCTCTCGCTAAGGGGTGCTATCGGCGGTAGTTAGGATCACGCCCGAAGAGAGAGTACTGAGTGACGGTTGCTCTCACCAAATAGCTTTGACGACGGTGGTGGCGAGACTTCGGGATGGGATGTCCGAGGATCGGGATCGTGGTGATGTACCTACGGCGAAGTGTGTATTAGTATGAGGCTAACTAACTACAATATATTGGCTCGGGTATTCGGCTAGGGTAGTAGGGGAGTTTGTCCCGCCGCAGGCGTTGGGAAGTGTTCCCCTCTTACCTGAGCCGTGTATCCGTGCATTACCCTTCCTCTGAGTAATAGGGGGGGTGAGTCCCGTCTTACTCAGAGGAGATGATAACAAAATATTAGGGTTGCCCAATAGGCCGCGGGGGGGAAGTACCATCGGCAGAACCGACCTTGTAACTTTACCCCCCCTCGACCCAAAGGGAGTCCCTGGAATATGGGTAAGGCTGCCCAATAGGCCTGGGGGAAGTACCATCGGCAGAACCGACCTTGTAACTTTACCCCCCGTCGACCCAAAGGGAGCCCCTATAATGTATTTATATTGGCTCGGGCAGTCTGCCAGGGTAGTGGGGAAATCCGCCCCGCCACTGGCGTTGGGACGGGTTTCCTTCCTACCCGAGAAGGCTGCTCGTGCACTACCTTTCCGATGAGTATTAAGGGGTGTAAATCCCGTCTTACTCACCGGAAATGTGGGTAAACCTGCGGGGTGTCCGATAAGCAGGGGGGCGTACCATCGGTGGAACCGACCTTGTAACGCACCCTCCTAACCCAAAGGGCACCCCTTGTCGACCGCCAGTGGCGGCCGACACGCACTTCACCTACGGCGAAGTGTGCCTGCTGTATTCCGGCCAATCATTTTATTCATAGGTAACTATGATCACGTTGGGAATTATGATCGCATTGTCACGCACAGCGCGCCACGAATGAAAATTCCCAAGCATTGTGCGTTAACCATCGCTGGCTTGCTTTGTGCTTGCGCGATGGTTGTTGGGCCGGTATGTATGTATATATGTATTTCGGTACATACACTACTAGGGGTGGGCAGTAAATGGAAAATATGATGTTAGGGGTGGGCGCTAAATAAGAAATAGATATTGTGACGTAGCATTTGCTACGTTACACTCTTATTTGCAACCTCTGCTAAGTTCGAATCACTGAACTGTTGAATAGATAACTCCAATATTTAATAATGCAAAATGGCCTTTATTAAAGTACTTCACAATAAATAACTCTACTATTGCCCGACAGAAAGCTTGCTTAATCGAAACTGATTATTGCGCCTCTACTGGTGTCGCCTTCTATACTCTGATTTCCTTGTTCGCATATTCTAGTCGCTTCCATTTCCAGAATTTACTAGTTGGCCATCAGCTATCAAATTTCTCAACTGTAACTACAGATGCATGATTTTATAGCTTCTCTCATTGCATACTTTCGGGAGTATCTCAGATATATGCATGTGGTTGTGTGTTGCTTCTCAGCTGTGTATACGTACATATGTGTAGACATAATGATTGATTCGTCTATGTAGATACAAGTGACTGTCTGCTTTATTGTTGTTGTGACTTCATTTACTTAGCATCAGACTAGGGATGTGAGTGTCACTCATACCCGTTACACTGCCCGATCGTCCCGATCAGACCAATCTCTCGATCTAAACGCTGCTAGCATCTCCAAATGTACCACTCTTCTACTCCGTGGTTTCCCAATGGTTTGTATGCGGTAGATTACATCACTGATCCTCTTCACAACTCTGTACGGGCACCGATATTTGGATGGAACACCTTTCCGCCGGTGAGGGTTGTATAGAAGTACCAAATCTCCCTCCAAGAAACCTTCCGAATTAAAGTTCTTGTCATGCCTGTGTTTAATCTTACTTCTCATTACCCTGGGCCGTTCCCTCACACTCTGTTGCTTGGCCAATAATAATAATAATAATAATGCCCAACGGATTAAACCCTCCAAAGCCCGCCCGACCGGCGCGAGGGGCGCATCCGCATGACGCACGGATTTGTTATTGCCGAGTTGTTGATAGGCGGAGGTTTGTTAAGCGTCGAGATCTAAAACTGCTCAGCTACATAATAAAAATCATCAGCTGAGTACTATACATAACAGTTAGAAATTACATAGAAATTATACATATATATACTACATTGTTAAATAAGTGAACATTTTTAATTTATTTGATTTTTTTTTTTCCTAAGAGTTAAGATAGGATAAGACAGTTTTCTTTATGGTAAAAAGTGAATCCGTTATATTAAATGAATTAGAATGAGTGTTAAAATCATGACACAAACACCGAAAAGATTCATTTAATTCGAAATTAGTTCTACACTGCCTCAAAAGAAGAGGTTTGTAATGTCTTGACACCCGTGATGGGACGTTCAAATTTACTTCGTTCAAAAGAATTGGACTAGAAATCAGTCCATTCAGGAGTTTAACCATAAATATAACGCCTAGCATTTCTCTACGACTTGCAAGAGTTGGAAGATTGATAAGCTTTAACCGACTAGTATAAGGTGGAAGATTATACGCAGAGTCCCACTGAAAATTCCTTAAAGAGAAAAGTAGAAATTGCTTTTGTATTGATTCAAGTCTATCTGCATGAACTCGATATTGTGGATTCCAGACTATTGATCCGTATTCTAGTATCGGTCTAACTAAGGTGATGAAAAGGGCTTTAGTTACATAGGGTCACTAAATTCTTTGGACCACCGTTTCACGTATGAAAGAACACCTCTAGCCTTATTGACAGTAGCATTAATATGAAGGTTGAAACTAAGTTTAGCATCTATCGTGACTCCCAAGTCCTCAAAATAGTTTACTGATAGAAGACAAAAATTATTAATTACGTAAGAGGCTGCTGGCAAAGATCTTCGAGATAGGCACATGAATTTGCATTTATTGAGGTTCAGCGGCATTGAATTTACGTTGCACCAAGTAACTAGGCAGTTTAAATCCGCTTGAAGCAAGGGACGTTCTTCGATAGACGCATAAGACCTAAAAAGTTTTACATCATCAGCCTACATTAAGATTTTGGAATATTTTATAGTGGTACAGATATCATTAATAAATAGCAAGAACAGAATTGGACCAAGGTGGCTGCCTTGTGGGACGCCAGAGGGAACATCGATGACATTTGAAAAAGTATTTTTAAAAATAACTTTTTGCGTTCGACCGCAGAGATACGACGTGATCCACTGGGTGAGACCAGGTTGGAAGCCAAGCCGATCCAGCTTGTAGATAAGTAAGGAGTGGGATACTTTGTCAAATGCTTTACTGAAATCAGTATAAATAACACCTGTGTGAAGATTTTCTCTATATCCCTTAGAAACATGAGTTGTGAATTCAAGTAGATTAGTAATGGTAGATTTGCCTTTACAGAATCCGTGTTGCGGTTCTGCAATCAAAGTAGAAATGGAAAATGTTAGCTGATTGGTAACGATAGCTTCAAACAACTTTGGGATGGCCGACAACTTTGCTATTCCTCGATATTTCTCTACACACGACCTACTACCACTTTTGTGAAGGGGTATGAGAAAAGATTCCTTCCAAGCAGAAGGAAAGACTCCACTTTTTAGGGACATATTGAATAAATCAGTTAGAGGCTGATAAATGTGTTCAGCGCATTTTTTAAGAAAACAAGTGGGAATTAAATCAGGGCCGTACTTGTAAGATTCTTTCAAAGACGTTAAATATGAAAAAACTTCATCCGGATATATTTCTGGAATATTAATAGTGTTAAGTGAGTTAAGCTGAAATGGATATTCATTTGAAAAAGTATTAAATTCATTGGAATAGTTGGACTTGAAAAATTGTGCAAAAAGTTAGCAATATCTTGATCGTCGCTAGACAAATCACCCTGGTATTTTAAAGCAGAGGGAAACCCTTTAACCCTACGTTTAGAGTTCACGAAATTATAGAAAGCCTTCGGATTGCAAGTTATTTTCCTTTTCATCTTACAGATGTACGTATTATAGCACTTTTTGTTTAATTCAAAATATTTATGACGCAAAATAGAGTAATGCAAGTAATCGGAGTGAGAGCCCGACCTTTTGTATAATTTGAAGAAGCGAGATTTTCTGTTTTTTAAGGACTTCAGCTCTTTAGTGAACCATATTTGGACTGATTCGGTAGACACACGTTTTCGCTTAGGTACGTGTTTTTCCAAAATACCGTAAATGGTGGTATAAAAGTCAGAAACATTTTTGTCAATATCTACACCATATTTGGGCCAAGCCACTGTAGATAAAGTTTGATTCAAGTTTAGCCTTCGCGAATTGAAATCTGAAACTAGAGTCGTATTTAGTAGCAATGCTACTCGGAGAATTTCTTTCGAATTCGTATGCTATTTCCAGGGAAGGATGGTAAGGGTCTTCAGGTACAGTAAGAGGTTCACCCCGGCTTAGAGTACATTTTGATGTATCATCGACAAATACCAAATCAAGGGTCCTCCCGAACATGTTAGGAATTATATTTATCTCTTTAAGGCAAAGTTCAGTTATTTCGGCTAAAAATCGTTGTTGGACAGGTTAGAAGATATGGTCCATAATACATGCGGGAGATTAAAGTCGCCCAGGACTATCATCGAATCAATGGGCTTCATCAATGAATTAACAATTTTGAGCAGGGAAATATGATCCATATACACCGAAGGATCAGAAGATGGTGGGATATAGCAGACCGCGATATAGACACAACCCATTCCGAGATTGATTCTAATGCATTTGAATTCTGTAGAATCAATAATGGGTAAATTAACCTCAGCTGAAGGTACAGAAGAATGTACCGCAAGCAAAACTCCACCTCCAATTCTGTTCAAGCGGTCATTTCTGTATATTTGTTAATCATGGCAAAGAATCTCTGAGTTAAATACACGAGGTTTTAGCCAAGTTTCAGTTAAAGCGATAATGTTGTAATTGCAGTTAAACGATTTCAAATACAATTCAGTTAGTTTAGTGTTTAAACCTCCTTGACACGAAAACAGATTTTTTAATAGGGACAACTATAAGATTGTTAGACGGCGGTTCGGATTCCGTAGAAGGGTTTTGTGGATCTTGATTATCTTTTGCAGAATATTTTTTAGGTTTTGTTAAAGAAACCTTGGATGAAGATGGTTGAGCTGGTAAGGGACTTGGAGATGCCAGATTTATTAATTCGATAGTTGGGGGTGCTGTAACTACGGGTGGAGGAACTTCAGCAACGGCATTGAGTGTCGGAGCACTAGAGGAGGCATTACAATTTCTATGTTGGTTTACGTTAGTTAAGTCATCCGGATATTTGAAAGACTTAAATAAGTTTTCATACTGGATGAATTTCTTGGACAGTGCGTCAATTTCCCTGCCTATTTCAGAGAACCCATCACGAGCCTGTTTGAAAACTTTGAAAAGATCGATCTCAGTTGGTCTACATTTCAAACAGGCCCAACGAACTCCCTTATCACTATCGTTGAGAGCGTCAAACCGGCACATTTCATATGGGCGAGCCCATCGCAAAGCCAGCATGACACGAAGGGATGGGAATCACTTTTTATCAAGCAGTTCGCATATAGGTCATCCGGATATTTGAAAGACTTAAATAAGTTTTCATACTGGATGAATTTCTTGGACAGTGCGTCAATTTCCCTGCCTATTTCAGAGAACCCATCACGAGCCTGTTTGAAAACTTTGAAAAGATCGATCTCAGTTGGTCTACATTTCAAACAGGCCCAACGAACTCCCTTATCACTATCGTTGAGAGCTGACAAACCGGCACATTTCATATGGGCGAGCCCATCGCAAAGCCAGCATGACACGAAGGGATGGGAATCACTTTTTATCAAGCAGTTCGCATATAGGCAAGACATTTTAATAAAAATTAAGAGACAGAAAAAAGAAATTAATAAAATAGTGAGAGTAAGTTGATTAATTGAAAAATAGCACAGCGGGTTATATAGAAAAAATAAAAAAAACAGTTTGGATGCACTGTATGAGCAGTTTGAGATGCACTGTGATAACACTGAACAAACGGCGCAAACAGCTGTGACACTAAGAAAGAGAAACGAAGTGTGCGCGCAAAATCAAAAATAAAAACAATTACACTATTAAAACTGATGCCTATCAACAGCAACAACACAATGCAATGCAGAAAACACTCGGCAAATCAATTGTATGTAAATAAGTGTGTGTATATGCAAATTAATGAAAAATTAGTTTTTATATTAAATATTTAACTAAAACAACTGAAATTAATTGAATTTCTTTAATTAGCACACTCAATGAATTCACTTCACTACTTATGTCAACAATAGAACTATCTTTAACAATATTAAACAATTTGTTTATCAAAAAAGACAAGAGCACAGATACAAAACAAACTATACAGCTTGACGTTTGCAAGACACGAAATTAATGAAGAACTACTTCGCAGAGCTTGATCTTGACGGATTGACTTTGCATCATCAGTATCGCCTTGAAGTTTCACAACAGTAGTGCGCGCTGGCTTGAAACCATTCTTGCATTCTTTCTGGAAAATTCTTTCAGTCGTTTTAGTGCGTCCATTAGGGTTTGTCAATGCCATTCTTTTTCTCGCAGGTACCTTTGGTTTCGATTTATTTAGCCCATTCGATCCATTAACCTTTGCCTTTGACTTTCGTGGCCTTTGTCAAGTCTTCTCCACCAGTACTCGATTACTACTGAACCCTTTTTCCAAACTGAAGTTAAGTGGCACATCCTGGTTCTCATAACGCATCACCCTTCTCTGCATATCGATCTTGATGTCATGGTCAACCAAGAAGTCCACTCCCAATATGAATTCATCAACAATCTCCGCCACAATGAATTTGTGTAGAACCACGACCTTTCCAATTAATACCTCACATACCACTTCTCCTTGGACTTGATTATACTCGCCAGTGACCGTACGCAATCTTGCTTCAGGTAACGGTTTACTCTCCTGTTGACCAAGTCAGATCGGATTAAGGAATGAGATGCACCCGTATCTAAAGTCAGTACAAGCTCCTTGCCATCCAGCTTTCCTTCGACGGCAAGACTGCTCGATTTTCTTCCAATTTGCGACACAGATATCACAGGACATTCAATAGCTGGGGCAAGTTTTCGTTCTTTACATCTGACACGCCCTGGCTCATTTCCTCCAGCTTTGCGTTTACGGCCACCCACATTGTTGGAACTATTAGGACCAAGATCGCAATGACGTGCAATGTGACCGGGCTTCCCGCATTTGAAGCATTTGCTTACTCTTCCACTCCGCTTTTGCGATTCTTTCCGCACCTCCAATATTGCGTCTACCCACTCTGGCCTTTCTACTTCCACACGGCGTGCTTTGAAAACTGGCTTACACAGAAGCGACGTTGTTTCCTGAATCAGAGCTTGTGACACCGTTTCTGCGAATGTTGACGTTGGGTTTGCGTATGTAGCTCGCTTTGAAAACTGGCTTACACAGAAGCGACGCTGTTTCCTGAATCAGAGCTTGTGAAACCGTTTCTGCGAATGTTGGCGTTGGGTTTGCGTATGTAGCTCGCTTTGTTTCGACGTCCCGTATGCCATTTATAAAGCTCTGAATCTTTACCCTTTCAGTGTATTCCACGGGTGCGTCCGCATTCGCTAAATGTGCCAGTCTTTCAACATCTGACGCAAATTCTTGCAATGTTTCACCAGGCCTCTGAAAGCGGTTCAGTAACTCCATTTGGTATATCTGTCTCCTATGCTCAGTTCCGTCTCTCTAGAGCACCCATCAATGCTTCATAACAGTTCCGTTCGCCCTCTGGAATGGTTTGTAAAATCTCAGCTGCAGGCCCTTTCAATGCCATGAATAATGCAGCAACTTTATCTTCAGCATTCCAGTTGTTCACTGTTGCGGTATTCTCAAATTTTAGCTTAAAGACCTGGAAAGGAACAGAGCCGTCAAAAGATGGAGTTTTGACCTTCGTATTGCTTGCTGAAACCAGTGGTCGATTTAGTTGCAACTCCTGTATATGACTTCGCAATGTTTCAATCTCGGCATCGATTTTATTCTCAAGTTGCAAAATGTTGGTGTCTTGCGCCTCCATCTTCGAAGAAATACGTCCTTCTTGCTCTTCCAGTTGTGCAGAGATCTGTGCTGATATTTGTGCCGACATTTCGGATATTCGTGCCTCTTGTGCTTCAATCTTCGATGTTATACGGTTCTCCTGCGATTCCAGTTGATATGCTATACGTGTCTCCTGTGATTCCATCTGTGATAACATATACGTTTTCTGTTCTTCCAGTTGAGTTTCCATCTTGGATGTTATGCGTGTCTCCTGTGATTCCAGTTGGGATGCCATATATGTCTTCTGTTCTGCCAGTTGAGATGACAATGCCGATGTTTGAGAAGATATTGCAGCCAAAATCGTGTTCAAGTCTTTACTCGTAGCCGTCTGCGATGTTTCGTTTTTCTCTTCAATTTTTGTTGTTGTTTCGTCGCCATGAAGATGAAAGACATACTCGTCCACATAAATTCCTTACGACTTCATTACCTCTCGTAGCCGTGCTTGAAGTTCGATCTTATTGCCGGTTGTATTCAAACCACGGTTCTCCAACTTCTTCTTCAGTTGCTGGATTTTCAATTCACTGAACTTTGCCATGTCCAAGTTGTATTCAAAATCTTCGGAATTTATTCAACAATTCCTCTTCTGACACCAATTGTAACGAATTTGCTGCAAATCCTCTTATTTGCAACATTCTGCTAAGTTCGAATCACTAAACTGTTGAATAAATAAGTCCAATATTTAATAATGCAAAATGGCCTTTATTAAAGTACTTCACAATAAATAGCGCTACTATTGCCCGACAGGAAGCGTGCTTAATCGAAACTGATTACTGCGCCTTTACTGATGTCGCCTTTTATACTCTGTGATTTCCTCGTTCGCATATTCTAGTCGCTTCCATTTCCAGAATTTACTAGTTGGCCATCAGCTATCAAATTTCTCAGCTGTAACTACAGATGCACGATTTTATAGCTTCACTCATTGCATACTTTCGGGAGTATCTCAGATATATGCATGTGGTTGTGTGTTGCTTCTCAGCTGCGTGTACGTACATATGTTTAGACATAATGATTGATTCATTTATGTAGATAGAAGTGACTGTCTGCCTTATTGTTGTTGTGACTTCATTTACTTAGCATCAGACTAGGGATGTGAGTATCACTTAGTGTCACTCATACTCGTCACACTGCCCTCCACCTAAGTCTGATAGTCACGATCAGACAAATCTCTCGATCTCAACGCTGCTAGCATCTCCAAATGTACCACTCTTCTACTCCGTGGTTTCCCAATAGTTTGTATGCGGTACATGACATCACTGATCCTCTTCACAACTCTGTACGGGCCTTCCGAACTGCACCGATATTTGGATGGAACACCTTTCCGCCGGTGAGGGTTGTATAGCAGTACCAAATCTCCCTCCAAGAAGCCTTCCGAATTAAAATTCTTGTCATGCCTCTGTTTCATCTTACTTCTCATTTCCCTGGGCCGTTTCCTCACACTCTGTTGCTTGGCCAATGAAGAACTACTTCGCAGAGCTTGATCTTGACGGATTGACTTTGCATCATCAGTATCGTCAGTAGTGCGCGCTGGCTTGAAACCATTCTTGCATTCTTTCTGGAAAATTCTTTCAGTCGTTTTAGTGCGCCCATTAGGGTTTGTCAATGCCAGTCTTTTTCTCGCAGGTACCTTTGGTATTTTGCCCATTCGATCCATTAACCTTTGCCTTTGACTTTCGTGGCCTTTGTCAAGTCTTCTCCACCAGTACTCGATTACTACTGAGCCCTCTTTCCAAACTGAAGTTAAGTGGCACATCCTGGTTCTCATAACGCATCACCCTTCTCTGCATATCGATCTTGATGTCATGGTCAGCCAAGAAGTCCATTCCCCATATGACTTCATCAACAATCTCCGCCACAATGAATTTGTGTAGAACCATGACCTTCCCAATTAAGACTCCACATATAACTTCTCCCTGGACTTGGTTATACTCGCCTGTGACCGTACGCAACCTTGCTCCAGGTAACGGTTTTACTTTCCTGTTGACTAAATCAGATCGAATCAAGGAATGAGATGCGCGTGCTTTAAAAACTGGTTTACAAGAAGCGACGCTGTTTCCTGAATCAGAGCATGTGATACCGTTTCTGCGAATGTTAGTTTTTGATTCGCATATGTAGCTCGTTTCGTTTCCACATCTCGTATGCCATTTATAAAACTCTGAATCTTTACCCTTTCAGTGTATTCCACAGGTGCGTCCACATTTGCAAGATGAGCCAATCTTTCAATGTCTGAAGCAAACTCCTGTCTCGTTAGATTTTTGGTAGCGGTTTTGCAATTCTATTTGGTAGATTTGTTTCCTGTGTTCGCTTCCGTAACGTCGTTCTACAGCAGCCATCAATGCTTTATAGTTGTTCCGCTCTCCTTCGGGAATCGTCTGTAGGATTTCGGCTGCTGGCCCCTTCAATGCTACGAATAGAGCTGCAACTTTATCTTCAGCATTCCAGTTGTTCGCTGCTGACGTCTTCTCACACTGAAGCTTGAATACCTGGAAAGGAACAGAATCGTCAAAAGATGGTGTTTTTACCTTTGGATTACTCGCTGAAACTGTTGGGCGATTTAGTTGCAACTCCCGTATACGACCTCTCAATGTTTCAATCTCGGCATCAATTTTGTCTTTGAGTTGTAAAATGTTTGTATCTTGCGCCTCCAACTCCGAGGAAATACGTCCTTCTTGCTCTTCCAGTTGAGCAGAGATCTGCGATGATATCTCTGCTGAAATTTGCGCCGGCATTTCGGATATCCGTTCCTCTTGTGCTTCAATCTTAGATGTAATCTGTGTCGACATTTCTGAAATACGCATTTCTTGTTCTTCCATCTTGGATGTTATACGTGTCTCTTGTGATTCCAGTTGGTATGCTATACTTGTCTTCTGTTCTGCCAGTTGAGATGTTATATCTGTCTTTTGCGATTCCAGTTGGGATGACATTTGTGACGACATTTGGTTCAACACTGCTAGTACCGCGTTAGTGTCAACACTTGCCAAAGGATTCGGAGTCTCTATCTTCTCCTCCATTTTAGTCGCTGGCTCTTCCACATCAGGGTAAAAGACATACTCGTCTACATTAATTCCTTCCAACTCCAATACCTCTCGTAGCAGTGCTTGAAGTTTGATCTTATTGCCGGTTGTATTCAATCCACTGATCTCCAACTCCTTCTTCAGTTGCTGGATCTTCAATTCACTCAACTTTGCCATGTCCAAGTTGTATTCGCAATCTTCGGAATTTATTCAACAATCCCACTTCTGACACAAATTGTAACGAATTTACTGCAATTCCCCTTATTTGCAACTTTCTGCTAACGTTCGAATCACTACACAGTTGAATAAATAACTCCACTATTCAATAATGCAAAATGGCTTTTATTAAAATACTTCAGAATAACACTACTATTGCTCGCCAGATAGCGTCTTAAATCAAACTGATTGTCGCGCTTCTGCTGTTGCTGTCTTTTATACTCTGTGATTTCTCGTTCGCATACTTCTAGGCGCTTCCATAATTTACTTAGTTATTTAGCAATTATAATTGCATACTTTTGGGAGCATCTCAAATAAGATATCTGCATGTGTTTGTGCGTCTCTTCTCCTCTGCGTGTACGTACACTTGTGTAGACATAATGATTTATCTATTGTCTCAAGACACTGCTTCGCAGCGGCTTAGAGATGATAGTATCCCTTAGTGTTGCTAATATTCGTCACAATATAGAGAAGGCCCTGGAACACCAGGAATATGCCCTAGGTGTTTTTCTGGACATTGCCGGAGCTTTCAACTATGTCTCGAAAAGAGCAATCGTTGACAGTCTCAACTCGATTGAAGTGGACCTAACATCGACTCTGACCATTATCTCGTTGCAGCCAAAATACGCTTCAGTCACAGCAGACTGCCAATGATTTCGCAACTCGACTCTCACACCTGCTCTGAGAGCACAACTCATCCTGAAGGAATACAGGAGCAGTGGGAGCATAGCTACAAAGCACTTCGTACTGCCGCCGAGGAAAAAATTGGTTACCGGCGGCCACGAAAAAACAACTGGTTCGATGAAGAATGCCGCGTTGCAACCGAAAGAAAAGACGCTGCCTACAGGGCTACATTAAAAGCGAGCGCGACAATAGGAGTGTGTGAACGCTATCGTGAGTTGAAAAGGGAAGCGAGACGCCTTTTCAGGAAGAAAAAAACAGAAGCAGAAAGCGTGAGTGCGAGGAGCTTGAGCTGCTAGCCACCAGGAATAACGCCCGAAAATTCTACCAAAAAATACGACGACAGACGGAAGGTTTTAAGACCGGGGCAAACTCCTGTAGGAATGAAAACGGCGACCTTTTAACTGATGTCCAGAGAGTGCTTAGATTATGGAGGGAATACTTCTCTGCTCTCCTAAATGGAGGCAGCAATTCACCGCGCAGAGATGAAGAACCCGATGCCGCATTTGATGATGATGGAATACATGTCCCCCGCCCGATTATGACGAAGTTAGAATAGCAATAACCAGATTGAAAAACAACAAGGCCGTGGGCGCTGATGGATTGCCTGCGGAGCTATTCAAGTTCGGCGGCGAGGAGTTGGTAAGGCGCATGCAGCAGCTTCTTAGCAAAACATGGTCGGACGAAAGCATGCCCGACGGTTGGAATGTAAGTGTTCTTTGCCCAGTCCACAAGAAGGGAGATACTGCAAAATGCACCAACTATCGTGGAATCAGCCTTCTTAATATCGCATATAAGGCCCTTTCAAGTGTATTGTGCGAAAGATTGAAGCCCACCGTGAACCGGCTGATTGGACCTTATCAGTGCGGCTTCAGACCTGGTAAATCTACCATCGACCAGATTTTCACAATGCGCCAAATCTTGGAAAAAACCCGTGAAAAGAGAATCAACACACATCACCTCTTCGTCGACTTTAAAGCCGTCTTCGACAGCACGAAAAGGAGCTGCCTATATGCCGCTATGTCTGAATTTGGTTTCCCCGCAAAACTTATACGGCTGTGCAAAATGACGTTGAGCAACACCATCAGCTCAGTCAGAATTGGGAAGAACCTCTCCGAGCCGTTCGAAACTAAACGAGGTTTCAGACAGGGTGACCCCCTATCGTGCGATTTCTTTAATTTGATGCTGGAGAAAATTATACTAGCTGCAGAACTTAACCGCACTGAAACAATATACTATAAAAGCGTGCAATTACTGGCATATGCTGATGACATTGATATCATCGGCCTAAACACCCGCGCTGTTAGTTCTGCTTACTCCAAACTGGAAAAAGAAGCGGTAAAGATGGGTTTGATGGTGAAAGAGGACAAAACGAAGTACCTGCTGTCATCGAGCAAAGAGTCAGCGCATATGCGCCTTGGCAACCACGCTACTGTTGGCAGCTATAATTTCGAAATAGTAAAAGACTTCGTTTATTTGGGAACCAGCATCAACACTAGCAACAACATCAGCACTGAAATCCAGCGAAGAATCAATCTTGCCAATAAATGCTACTTTGGACTAGGTAGGCAATTGAAAAGTAAAGTCCTCTCTCGGCGTCCTGCTATATGGGGCAGAAGCATGGACCATGACAACAGCAGATGAAGCCGCTTTGGGAGTGTTCGAGAGAAAGGTTCTTCGAAAGATTTATGGACCTCTACGCGTTGGCGATGGCGAGTACCGAAGAAGATTTAATGATGAGCTGTACGAGCTATACGCAGACATCAACATAGTCCAGCGAATTAAAACGCAGCGGCTGCGCTGGCTAGGCCATGTTATGCGAATGAAAGATGTGGAAAACGATTTAAACTCCCTTGGTGTGACCAATTGGCGCCGGTTGGCGGAGCGAAGGAGCGACTGGCGCGGCTTGTTGGACGGCCATAACCGTTTAGACGGTTAAGCGCCAATTAAGTAAGTAAGTAAGTAATTTGTTTATATAGATTTTGCAGTTTAGATCCCTGAGGACGGTTACTGCTGAGTAACCGAAATATATCGGATTTTTTCAAGAAAACTTGTGTTTCTTTTATTTTAATTGACCTCGAGCCGGCAAAACGAATATAAACATAAAATAGTTTTGACTAAATCGGATCTTGCGTTTAAGCGACACAAGTTTACGTTAACTGTTTGTTCAACTGCCATTTCATGAGCTTTCGCTTGAGTGATCCCTTCAATAATAAGAGACCGCTCAAGTG
Organism: Eurosta solidaginis; assembly: GCF_040869045.1. NCBI lineage: Eukaryota > Metazoa > Arthropoda > Insecta > Diptera > Tephritidae > Eurosta > Eurosta solidaginis. The sequence continues at coordinate 118,232,868 of NC_090323.1, read as the reverse complement.
AGTCAGCTAAATCTTGAACTTTTTTGGCAAAATCTGTATAATTGTTATTGTTAACGAGTAACGCTGCTTTTAAAAAGGGTAATCTGCCGGAATATCTGAGCAACAATATTGTATACCAAAGAGACGTTCACAATATTAATACGAGAAATAAAAATAGCTTCAGACTTCCGCTCTTTACAACGGAAAGAGGACAGCTTAACTTGTTTTATAAAGGCTTAAAAAGATTAAATGAACTTCCTGTAGAAATAGGAAACGATGATGACTTAAATATGTTAAAAAATAAATTATTCTTATATTGTCACACAACTGTGATACGATAGAGATTTCATATTATGTGTGATAAGTTTATATGTTGTAAATCTAGGCATAAAAGCTGTAATAATAATAATAAATAAATAAATAAATATTTTCCCTGCTACAACTTTCGAGTTGTCTGGTTTGATCCTATTACGTAGAGCTACTTTAATTTCATTAACTGAAGTAACTTGCGTCGGTATTGCTTCACGGGCTTTTCCCTCTAACTTTCATTTTACAAACGCTATTAATGTACTGGTTGTTGTTGTTGTAGCGATAAGGTTGCTCGCCGAAAGCTTTGGAGAGTGTTATCGATGTGATGGTCCTTTGCCGGATATAGATCCGGTACGTTCCGGTAACACGGCGCCATTAAGGTACTAGCCCGACCATCTCGGGAACGATTTATGTGGCCACATTAAACCTTCAGGCCATTCCCTCCCTCCCCACCCCCAAGTTCCATGAGGAGCTTGGGAAAGCCTTGTCTGTTAGTGAAACAGGATTCGCCGCGGATATGTGAGGTTGACAATTGGGTTTGGAGAAGCTATATATTGCGCTGGCAACCTGAAGGGTTGCGCTACACAGCCCCTTGAATCTGGTATTTTAGTCGCCTCTTACGACAGGCATACATACCGCGGGTATATTCTGACCCCCTGACTCGCTGGGGGGTAATGTACTAGTCGGGTTCGCTTCTGCTAAATCTTCAATCAAACTAATTTTATCAAGAAACGATTTGAGAGCTAACGGATCTCCACTATAATTTTCACTAATTATCGATGCACAAAGGCTTATGAAAGATTTATTTTCTTCTACTGTGCTATTTTAGTAAAAACTTTATTAAAATCTGAATTATTTGATGAACTTGTAGTTTCTGTGAATGTTTGATATTTGGTAACGAAGAGCTTTTTGAAATTTGGAATTTGCACCAGATCACTATACTCAATGAGGCTCAACGGATCTAATGGAATTTCTATTTCACAATTTAACTTATCAAAACACTTCACCAATAACTCCCTACAGCGTTCAAATTTAACTTTAATATCTTTAAGGTTGTTAGTTTCACTTTTCTTTGAAATTATAATAATATTATTATAAGTGGTTATGAGAGTTTTTTATACACGTTAAGTTTTACCACGTTGGTTGATAATGGACGATTTTGCAAAACACACTTTGTAATTTTAATAAATACCTCTTGATTTTCTTTAAATTTTAGCATGCAGTCTGTCATAACACAACAACCTTAAAGAAATACAAGCAATTGTCTTATCTAGTTCACCGTATAAGATTGAAAATTAAAATTTTGTTGAAAAATAGTCGTATTGAAAAATTGCCTTTGAAGTAAAATGGAAACTCGGAAATGTGAAAAAATTTTTTTTTAATTCAAAATTTGTGAAATGAATTGAAAATTTGAAAAATGGAAGCTTGAAAATATAAGAATTTGTAAAATGAATTGAAAAAAAATTTTTTTTAAATAGAAATATGAATGTATGAAAATTTTAAGGAAATTGAAAATTTGTACAATAAATTGAAACTTGAAAAAATGGAGATCCTGAAGATATTGAAATTTGTAAAATTGTTTGAAATTTTTAAAATTGTTGATACCTGAAGTATTACGCACCGCATTCAAAAAAAATCCAAAATGTTTCATTATAAACGGACGCACCGTTGTAATCAAACAACTAAAAATGTTTTATATAAACGGACGCACCGTTGTAATCAAAAAAATCCAAAATGATTTATATAAACGGACGCACGGTTGTAATAAAAAAAATCCAAAATGTTTTACATAAACGGACGCACCGTTGTAACTAATTAAAAAAAAAATCCAAAATGTTTTATATAAACGGACGCACCGTTGTAATCAAAAAATCCTAAATGTTCAATATTTAATAAGGCCACACCGCATTTAATAAAAATTGTAATCTTTAGTATACATGTGGGATTGGGTTTCTATACAACATCTCGACCTTTTCTCAGCAACCTTGTGATACGAAGAAGCAACAAAGATCAAACGAGAAGCAATAGTTAGTTGACGACGAGAACTCAAACCGTAACGACGGCAAAACGACGCGTGTGAAAGTTGACCATCTTGAATTTTGAAATTAATCAAATATCATATTACATTCAACTATTTGTAATTTTCATTAATTAACTTTGTAACTCAAACCTTTATTTTCAAAATTAAACATTATTTATAAACATTAAATATACTATTTAAACTTCGTAAAAAGGACAGTCTTATAGCACTAACAACCCTTTTTACCTACATTTTGGGGGCTCAACCTAAAAAAAGAATAAAATAACAATAATAAGTGAATCTAAAAAGAATCACAGAGGCTCATTCCTAAAAGAATAGTAAGTGAAAAGATAATAACTAGAACAAAGTTATTTCGGTGCAAAATTGATTCAACATACAAAATGTCGTGTTTAAATGATTTTATGTGCAACAGCTTGCGCAATAGTAGCAAAGCCAACATTATAACGCTGCACAAATATATATTCGAAATTTATGGCGACAGAAATAACCGACGCCGACTTCGTGAATTTTGTGGCTTTGAGTATGACGAAAAAAGTGAAGAATATAAGCAGGAAGAGATATACGTTAATTTAAATTTCAAAGAACGCGACCTAGTAACAACAAAGATTGATCAAGAGTAAAGATGTTGCAGGCGCAAACTTCGGTGGAAAGCAGCGGAGCGTAACAAAATTCTAGAAGGTCATTTCCACCACACCACAAACTTTAACACAGGTTTTAACATAATTTAAGCACACAAAATTCACTGATTGTAGTTTTTGAGTGCAAAAATGTAAATTCTGAACAGATTATCTGAATAAAAAGTGTACAAATAATTGTTAAATAACAACTACAGACAGTGGTAGTTTAACAATTCTGCTGTGGTAAGTGGTGAATGTGACCTACTAGAATTTTGTGAAGCTTGCTTCACACTATTTTTCGTCCCTGCAACATCTCTACTCTTCGATCAATCTTTGGTAACAATATCTAACATGATGGGCATAAGTTACAACGTAGACGATGTGAAGCTGCACATATTTAGAAAGTTGCGACGCAATGAATTGTTCACAAAGAGAAACAACGATGATGCTGACAGCGATGATGGTGACAACGACGACGACAATAAAGAGGAAAATAACGACGAAGCGAACAACAGCAAAGAGAGAAACGACGGCGAGACTAGGGTAGTAGATCAAATTAGCGTCCACAGCTCAAATCATGAAATGACTCAATGTTATGAGTTTGATCCGAACAGAAAAGACGTTGAAAATGAAAGCAGAAAAAAACGAACCCAGCGCAATGTACAAAGATATCAGCGTGAATAGGTGTGTGTCAAACGAAATGCCGAAATTTGCAATGACATTTCGCGATGTAGAGGACTCGATAAGAGTATTTGACGGTTCAAATAAAATTTCTGTTGATATTTGGTGCAAAGAATTTGAAGAGTTATTTGAAGTAATGCAGTGGAATTGAATTCATGGCAAGCATTAAAGAATGCGCTACTGAGCGAATTTAAGGACAATACAAACAGTGCACTCCTGCATAAGCAATTGTATGAGCGTAAATTTAAAGACAGTGAGAGTTTGCAAGAGTATTTGTATAGCATGCGTGAAATTGCTAATAAGGGTAATATTGAAGACGAAGCATTGATTCAATATGTAATCGATGGAATAGGCGACCTATCAATGAACAAAACAATATTGTATGGCTCAAAGACATTGAGTGATTTCAAAGAAAAATTAAAGTGCTATGATAGAATGCGTGTGCAAAGAAAAACAAAAGCTACAGCAACAGCGACAGAAAATATAAAGAGTGAGTGAAAAGAAATAAAGTGCTAAAACTCCTGAGCCCAAAATCTATCGAAAAATCGATGGAGCGATATGGGTTTACTTTCGTCCATGCAAATCAACCCAGATGAAAGGAATGTAAAGGCGAATAATCGCCAAATGATAATAAAGCGTGTTCTAGCTCACAAAGAAGTGAAAATTGGTGACAAAATTTATAATGCGCTGTTCGATACAGGAAGTAAATTTAATATTGTTACGCAGGAAGTATACGTTAATCTGGATAAGCCCAAACTAAGTAATATTTATTTAATTGGCTTTGGTTCCAACTCGAATGAAAACAAAATTAAACCCAGTGGTGCTTTTAACTATGAGCTAGAAATAGACAGTGAGACATTTGTGCTAAAATTTTATGTAGTGGCTAACAATTGTATGGACGTTAAAGTTGTATTGGGGGAAGAATTGTGTATGCAAGCCGAAATAACAATTAATAAAGAAGGCATAAAAGTTAAAAAGATGCATAATAGCACAGAAGTGAGCGATGAAGTTTTGATGAAAATTGATGCGATAGTAGAAAGCATTGATCTTGATATAGACATTGACGCAAGTAAAGAAGTAAAGAGAAGGTGAGTAAACTTATTTCAAGCTATAAACCGAATAAATCCTTAACAACCAATGTCGAGATGCAAATAACCCTGACTGACGAATCTCCAATATTCACAAGATCGCGTCGATTACCTTTTGCTGAAGCAAATATTGTTGATGCTCAAGTTGAGCAATGGCTTAAAGAGTAATTGAAGAGTCCAATTCAGATTTCAACAGTGATGTGGTTCTAGTTAAAAAACGTGATGGATCACCTAGGCTGTGCATCGACTTTCGTAGAGTTAATAAGGTCATAATAAAAGATCATTTTCCCCTTCCGCTAATTGACAACCAGCTAGATCGTTTACAAGATGCTAGTATTTTCAGTACAATCGATTTGAAAAATGGATTTTTTCACGTGCTGGTAGCGGAATCAAGCAGAAAATATACGTCCTTGGTAACACAACAAGGGCAATATCATTTTTGCAAGGTACCTTTTGGGTTATCAAATTCGCCAGGCGTATTTCAAAGGCATATAAACGCAGTATTTCGAAAGTTAATGAAAGAAAACATTGCATTGCCATACATCGACGATGTGATAATTCCAGCCGAGAATGAAGAGCAAGCACAACCTAGAAGTGGTAATCAACACCTGTCGGGACTATGGGTTACAACAGAATTTTAAGAAATGCCAGTTTCTTAAAAAAAGAGGAGTAACATTCCTATGGTATGTGATCGAAAATCATACAATACGGGCATCCCCCGATAAAACAAAAGCAGTGGTAAATTATAAAATACCTAGTACGTCGAAACAGCTTCTAAGTTTTGGGTTTAGTGGGTTACTTCAGGAAGTTTATCCCAAATTTTGCCATTATAGCAAAACCTCTGACGGATTTGACGAAGGAAGACGTAAAATTCGAAATCAGTTCACCATTATGAAACAGATTTACACACAGACGCACCTATAGACGGGTTTGGTCCAGTACTGCTGAAGAAATCACCACACGACGGCCAACTCCATCCTATCTGTTGAATATTGTGAACCCAGCCTTATGTATGCAATCGATAACATACATGCTTACACTCTCTAGTTTGTAAGCTTCCGATATGTTTTATACTTCCGTCTTCTTAATAAAACCTTCATCGTTGTAAGACGTAAAAACATCCGCACGTGTTTTATTAAATCGGAATAACCTTGCTCTGCTATATAAGTACACCAAATATTCCACCACTATCTACTATATGAGTGGAAAAACCACCGAGGCAGTGATTGAGGCACTAGCGAAACTCAGAGTGGATCTCGTTGGTTTAAAATTTAAGCTCGTTACAGACTGTAATGCATTCACCAAAACGTTGGAGAAGCAAATGCTGTGAACTTCTTTATAGTGACCTTGAAACTATGTGATTTTAGCCAACAAAAATGGATTATGTGGATGCTGCTGCTAAGCGCTGCTCTTGGGCGTAATGTTTAACGCGTTTGCTTTATTAGTTTTTCAGCCTGAACGTTTGCTTCCTTGTCTTTGTTGTTGTTTTTTCCTTTAACTTTTTAACCTAAGTATGAATATTCGCAATTAAAAGCCGAGTGCCGCTCAAGTTTGCTGAGATGTTCGGCGAATTTTTGAACGACGGCAACGAAAAGCTGTAGATCACCCACCGAAAAATTCCTCTGAACTGCATGGAAAAATCGATTTTCTTCATCTGTCACCAAAGAGATGTTGGCTTTCTTTCACTGTCTGCCGCACAACGATTTCTATTTTCCGGTTATCCTAGCCAAATAAATTGTAAATGTTCGAGCGTTGGTTTTTTGTTCTCGACACTTCTTCGGCCGGAAACTCGTGCTTTTCTTCTGGTTCTTTACTTCCTTTCTAAAAAATTTTTTCTTCTTGCTCTTTTTCAGCCGCAAACTCATGGCTATCTTTTCGCTAGTGATTGCAGATCTTTTCTTTCTTGTTTCGATACTTTTGCATCGCAACTTTTTGGTCCCATCACTAGTCACTAGGTGTGTTCGCACGAAAACGCTCCCAAGTGGACCGTAACCGTAGACCATAGCAGCAGACCGTAACAAAGTACACCAAATATTCCACCACTATCTACTATATGAGTAGAAAAACCACCGAAGCACAACGCAAATTTACTAGTTATGAGCTAGAAATAGTGGCAGTGATTGAGGCACTAGCGAAACTCAGAGTGGATCTCCTTGGTTTAAAATTTAAGCTCGTTACATACTGTAACGCATTCACCAAAACGTTGGAGAAGCAAAATTTATGTACGCATGTGGCTCGTTGGATACTTCTGTTACAAGAGTTCGACTATGTTGTGGAACATAGGACGGGCACCCGTATGAAACACGTTGACGCCCTAATCTGTTACGCAGTCATGACTATACGCAACGATGAGGTTACCGTCCGAATAAGTCAAGCTCAACTAGAAGATGATACTTTGAAAGTGATACGCGAAGTTCTTCGGGCTACCGATACTTATGACGACTATTTCCTAAAATCGAATGTATTATATAAAATGGTTAAAGATGACGAACCAATTGTAGTAACAGAAAGTATGCATAAACAAGTTATTACTCAAGCACATGAAAGAGGTAATTTTGCAATAAAGAAGACTAAAGAACTTATTTTAAAAGATAACTTTATCCCAAAACCTTGACGAAAAAATAAGACGGCACATCGCATGCTGTATATATTTTGAGTAGTCGTAAGCTAGGCAAGCAAGAAGGCTTACTGCATCAAATACAGAAAGAGGTGTTACCACTTCAAACATTCCATATAGATTTCCTCGGTCCATTGCAGTCAACAAATAAACAGTATCAGCATATTTTAGCTATAATCGATTCTTTCACTAAGTTTTGTTGGTTGTACCTTACAAAGTCGACAACCACTTTAGAGGTAATAACGAGACTCCGCAATCAAAGCGTAATTTTTGGAAATCCCGTAAACATCATTTCTGACAGAGGCGCTGCATTTTCATCGAACGATTTCAAAGCGTACTGTGATAATGAAGACATCAAACACATAATAATTACAACTGGTTTGCCAAGGGTAAATGCAATCATAATATCAGTTTTAACAAAGCTGAGAATCGGAGATCCAACAAAATGGTTTAAACACGTTGACAAAGTTCAACAAGCGATTAATTTGACGTTCACAAGAAGTATCAGCACAACTCCATTCGAGCTTTTACTTGGTACAAAGATGCGAACAAAATACGATCAACATATACGTAAACTTTTGGAGCTAGAAATGGTAGAAACATTCAACAACAACCGAGATGAACTACGAAAGAAGGCAAAACAACAAATCATTAAAATACAACGAGGAAACAAGAAAACCTACAATAGCAAACGTAAGCCCGCACGCCAATATGAAATCAACGATCTTGTTGTAATCAACAGGACGCAATTTGGTAATGGACTTAAGCTGAAATCTAAATTCTTAGGTCCATACCGAATAACTAAAGCCAAAGGTAACAATTCGTACGATGTCGAAAAAATCTCCGACACTGAAGGCCCAATAAAATCAACAACTTGTGAGGACCCAAATCCCCCGGCTTTGGGGCCAACACATTGGAACCTATATATTTGCCCATTTTATCTGAATATTTATGAATCGTTTTCGAATTCATATAAAATGTCAATTCTTAAAACATTCTAATGTATATATATATATATACCCTGCAAAAATTGTTGGATTACGTATTCCATTTTTTTCATGTTGGAGTACTCTAACAATACTCCTCTGCAATGCGTTTGCGGACCACCATCAGCCGATCATTGCTCGTTTTTTAACGACAGTGATCACGACACGATGACGATCGAACAGGGTTGCCAAAAGTAAAATATTGCATGAAAATAACTGATAATAAAATTTTACCATGGCAACTCTGATAAAATGCAACTGCGCACTGGTTTTATGTATACATACCACAGTATGTATAGAGAATATTAGTTTCTTTATTCACGCAAATGCTTAATAACATAAGAATATTCGTAGTATAAAATATAAAAGTTTTATTGCCCCTCTTCATTTACTTTCAGTTTAAATTCAATTCCCTTCGATAATTCTTTCCGACACAATTCCTCTTTAGTACTTTGGCATATGATCCTCTGTGGGTGTTTGAGAAACTTAGTTGATGGTTGTCCACTCCTGTGAGGAGACAACTTACTTGAGGGTTGTCCTTGAGTTAAAGAAAAACGATGATTTCCAGATAGTGTGGTTCACTACCACTTTCAATGAACAAACTTTATTAATAACAAGAATTTTTGATAAGACAAAATGAGATCTTATTCGATATATCTAGAAATAAAAATCGATAAAATATCAGCACCAATCAGGTGCAGACCCAGTCGGACAGTTGGTGTCACAATCTGCGGATCCTGTCGGACGATCCGTTGACTTTGGTGTGCAATCTGCAAACATAGCTAACAATCTCAAACATCCTGCCCGGCCGAAGGGGTACGTTCAGGATGATCCACAATTCGGCACAATTTCTGAATTGGTCGCGTACATTATCCCATTGCATGTTTGATGGTAACCACTCGTAGCAACCCTTCCTTGCCCGGATGTAGCTGAATGATTCTACCGAGTCGCCAATGAGTAGCGGGTAGATTCTCATGTCGAATAATGACAATATCGACAATCATGACTTTCGTCATTCGATCTCCAACATTAACTGTCCTAAGCTTGCGTTAATTTTCGTTTCCTAAGCTAGGCTTCAACCGCAATCCCGCTATTTCCTTTAAAAAATTGTTTACGAGCTATTTGACTCCAAAAAAAAAATTGTTTGCGAACTATTTTATATACTATTGTTGTTATAATTTTATATCCTATACCAACTTATTAGATCGAACCCTACTCCAATGCTTCTCGCCGTTATTTTTCTCATTTTTCTCGAAACTATTCATCTCACTTCTTCGGTATCATTTGAGACATTCTCAACCACAGTGCCAGTCCCGCCGTTAAGGTATCTACTAAAACTGTTCCCATTTTTCCAACTCATCTTCGAGCTTATTCCTTAACATAGCCGAATTCGCTCGACCGCTGTCAACCTACGCGGTCAAATGTTGTTCAATCGTACTGTTAAAGGTATTGGGGAATATCAACATTTGCAATCTATTCCTATTTCCTATGGCGACCGGATGCAAGCAGTAATAGGACTGCCACATCAACCTCCCACCTTACAAGACGTAGCTGAATGCGTTTGTAACCATTTCAACTATCGTAGGAGTGCGGGTTCGACTCCCACTCCCGGGAGTGGGACAGGCAGACATACCGCGGGTATATTCTGACCCCCTGACCCGCTGGGGGGTAATGTATTAGTCGGGTTCGCTTCTGCTAAATCTTCAATCAAACTAATTTTATCAAGAAACGATTTGAGAGCTAACGGATTTTCACTAATTATCGATGCACAAAGGCTTATGAAAGATTTATTTTCTTCTACTGTGCCATTTTAGTAAAAACTTTATTAAAATCTGAATTACTTGATGAACTTGTAGTTTCTGTGAATGTTTGATATTTGGTAACGAAGAGCTTTTTGAAATGTGGAATATTACTGAAAGTTGGTTTTTAGCGTCTGAGTACTTTTCTTCAGAATCTATTTGCACCAGATCACTATACTCAATGAGGCCTAACGGATCTAATGGAATTTCTATTTCACAATTTAACTTATCAAAACGGTGTTCAAGTTTAACTTTAATATCTTTAAGGTTGTTAGTTTCACTTTTCTTTGCAATTATAATAATATTATTATAAGTGGTTATGAGAGACTTTTTATACACGTTAAGTTTTACCACGTTGGTTGATAATGGACGATTTTGTAAAACGCACTTTGTAATTTTAATAAATGCCTCTTGATTTTCTTTAAATTTTAGCATGCAGTCTGTCATAACACAACAACCTTAAAGAAATACAAGCAATTGGCTTATCTAGTTCACCACATAAGATTGAAAATTAAAATTTTGTTGAAAAATAGTCGTATTGAAAAATTGCCTTTGAAGTAAAATGGAAACTCGGAAATGTGAAAAAATTTTTTTTTTATTTAAAATTTGTGAAATGAATTGAAAATTTGAAAAATGGAAGCTTGAAAATATAAGAATTTGTAAAATAAATTTAAAAAAAAATTTTTTTTAAATAGAAATATGAATGTATGAAAATTTTAAGGAAAGTGAAAATTTGTACAATAAATTGAAACTTAAAAAAGTGGAGATCCTGAAGATATTGAAATTTGTAAAATGGTTTGAAATTTTTAAAATTGTTGATAACTGAAGTATTACGCACCGCGTTCAAAAAAAATCCAAAATGTTTTATTATAAACGGAAGCACCGTTGTAATCAAAAAAATCAAAAATGTTTTCCATAAACGCGCGCACCGTTATAATCAAAAAAATCAAAAATGTTTTATATAAACGGACGCACGGTTGTAATAAAAAAAATCCAAAATGTTTTACATAAACGGACGCACCGTTGTAACTAATTAAAAAAAAACCAAAATGTTTTACATAAACGGACGCACCGTTGTAACTAATTAAAAAAAATCCAAAATGTTTTATATAAACGGACGCACCGTTGTAATCAAAAAATCCGAAATGTGCGATATTTAATACGGCCGCACCGCATTTAATAAAAATTTTAATTTTTAGTATACATGTGGGATTGGGTTTCTATACAACATCTCGACCTTTTCTCAGCAACCTTGTGACACGAAGAAGCAACAAAGATCAAACGAGAACTCAAACCGTAACGACGGCAAAACGACGCGTGTGAAAGTTGGCCATCTTGAATTTTGAAATTAATCAAATATCATATTACATTCAATTATTTGTAATTTTCATTAATTAACTTTGTAACTCAAACCTTTATTTTCAAAATTAAACATTATTTATAAACATTAAATTTCTATTTAAACTTCGTAAAAAGGACAGTCTTATAACACTAACCCCTTTTTACCCACATTTTGGGGGCTCAACCTAAAAAAAGAATAAAATAACAATAATAAGTGAATCTAAAAAGAATCACAGAGGCTCATTCCTAAAAGTATAGTAAGTGAAAAGATAATAACTAGAACAAAGTTATTTCGGTGCAAAATTGATTCAACATACAAAATGTCGTGTTTAAATGATTTTATGTGCAACAGCTTGCGCAATAGTAGCAAAGCCAACATTATAACGCTGCACAAATATATATTTGAAATTTATGGCGACAGAAATAACCGACGCCGACTTCGTGAATTTTGTGGCTTTGGGTACGACGAAAAAAGTGAAGAATATAAGCAGGAAGAGATATACGTTAATTTAAATTTCAAAGAACGCGACCTAGTAACAACAAAGATTGATCAAGAGTAAAGATGTTGCAGGCGCAAACTTCGGTGGAAAGCAACGGAGCGTAACAAAATTCTAGTAGGTCATTTCCACCACACCACAAACTTTAACACAGGTTTTAACATAATTTAAGCACAAAAAACAAAAATTCACTGATTGTAGTTTTTGAGTGCAAAAATGTAAATTCTGAACAGATTATCTGAATAAAAAGTGTACAAATAATTGTTAAATAACAACTACAGACAGTGGTAGTTTAACAAATTCTGCTGTGGTAAGTGGTGAATGTGACCTACTAGAATTTTGTGAAGCTTGCTTCACACTATTTTTCGTCCCTGCAACATCTCTACTCTTCGATCAATCTTTGGTAACAATATCTAACATGATGGGCATAAGCTACAACGTAGACGATGTGAAGCTGCACATATTTAGAAAGTTGCGACGCAATGAATTGTTCACAAAGAGAAACAACGATGATGCTGACAGCGATGATGGTGACAACGACGACGACAATAAAGAGGAAAATAACGACGAAGCGAACAACAGCAAAGAGAGAAACGACGGCGAGACTAGGGAATAGATCAAATTAGCGTCCACAGCTCAAATCATGAAATGACTCAATGTTATGAGTTTGATCCGAACAGAAAAGACGTTGAAAATGAAAGCAGAAAAAAACGAACCCAGCGCAATGTACAAAGATATCAGCGTGAATAGGTGTGTGTCAAACGAAATGCCGAAATTTGCAATGACATTTCGCGATGTAGAGGACTCGATAAGAGTATTTGACGGTTCAAATAAAATTTCTGTTGATATTTGGTGCAAAGAATTTGAAGAGTTATTTGAAGTAATGCAGTGGAATTAAATTCATGGCAAGCATTAAAGAATGCGCTACTGAGCGAATTTAAGGACAATACAAACAGTGCACTCCTGCATAAGCAATTGTATGAGCGTAAATTTAAAGACAGTGAGAGTTTGCAAGAGTATTTGTAAAGCATGCTTGAAATTGCTAATAAGGGTAATATTGAAGACGAAGCATTGATTCAATATGTAATCGATGGAATAGGCGACCTATCAATGAACAAAACAATATTGTATGGCTCCAAGACATTGAGTGATTTCAAAGAAAAATTAAAGTGCTATGATAGAATGCGTGTGCAAAGAAAAACAAAAGCTACAGCAACAGCGACAGAAAATATAAAGAGTGAGCGAAAAGAAATAAAGTGCTAAAACTGCGGCGAAAAGGGTACTTGTCAAATAGTTGCAAAAACAAAGACAAAGGTAAAAAATGTTTCAATTGCAACCGGTATGGACATTAAGCTGGGTCGATTTATTAACCTATATCGCGCCATCGATTTTTCGATAGGTTTTTTCAGACAACAATCTATGCCCAATACGTAAGCTTGTAGTAAAATTTGATGTTGCTATCTGTTAAAATGAGGCAGAAATGGGGCAGAAATGGCGAAAACCCTCTTATTGAACAATCGATTGTATGGGAGGTATATGCTATAGTGGTCCGATCCGGTCGATTCCGACAAATGTCAAATCCCCCATCAAAATATGCCTGCTTACCAAATTTCATCAAGATGTCTCAAAAATTGAGGGACTAGTTTGCGTTCAAACAAACGGACAGACGGACGGACAGACAGACGGACATGGCTAAATCAACTTAGCTCGTCCCCTGATCATTTTGGTATACTTATTGGTGGGTCTAACGGAAACATATACATAAAAAATGATTTGGAGCCTTTAAAATGAAAAAAATCGAATTCGACCCAAACAAGTCCCAAAAACCAAAAAAAAAGTTTTTTTTTTAAACTGTTAATGCCAACGTTTTAATCGCATAATTTGAAGTGGGATAGGAACTATGAGACAAATTCGTTTTCATCGGCAACAGTTTTGCACGTTTCTGAAGAAACCCTTAAAAAAATGGCGAAAAAAAAATTTTTTTCACCAAAACACTCCTCCAAAAAATATATTTTTTTTTTTTTTCAAAAAACTGTTATCGCCAAAGTTTTTAGCGGACAATTTTGAGTCGGATAGGGTATACATGAAAATGTTGAAATCAAATACAAAATTTTTTAAGTAGGTCATGAAAAAAACCTTAAAAATGAAAGAAAAAAAGCCAAAAAAACTCAAATTTTGCAGGTTCGAAAATTTTTTTTTTGGGTATGCTTTTTTTCCTGAGCCCAAAACCTATCGAAAAATCGATGATGTTGTGGTGCACAGTGGCTAGTCATTGTCGGCTGGGGCCGGTCCTTGCCAACCTTACTGTTCCTGCGCCATAAACAGAAAAAAGTTCCTATCATGCCTATCAAAACTAAAAGCTGTCAAATTCAAAAAAAAAAAAACCGACAGAAGCGCAGAGACCGACTCAAAACGCTTATAAATTCTCATTAAAACGACATCCGGTAGAACCGGATGCCACGGACAGACCGTTAAGCATTCAAAATTTAATATAAAAAAAAGAAGCTTCAAAAAACTAAACGCAAAAAAAAAATTTACCGAACCGGAAACGACCGGTTACCGATGCAGGACAGTCGGTAGCGTAGTGCCATCGACGTGGATGTTCAATATGGTCGACATTTGGGGCGTCCATGTTGTAAATAAGGTCGCGGAAGATTTAGTCGGTGACAATGCCAGGTTTCGCGAGGCGAAAAAACTGGAGAGATCAGGGAGATAGCCGTTTATTTTATTGCATAGCTCATCGATCTCTGGGCCTGGACCTGTGGCCATTATTGTGCAGTCATCGGCGTAGGAAACGATTGTGACTCCTTCCGGTGGTGAAGGTAGCTTAGAAATGTAGAAATTAAACAAAAGTGGGGATAGGACACCACCCTGTGGCACCCCTTGTTTAATTCTCCTTGGTTTTGATGTTTCGTTTCTGAATTGCACCGATGCCTGCCGACCACCCAGATAATTTGCGGTCCACCTTTTAAGACATGGGAGAAGGGTTGACCCTTCCAGGTCTTGCAGTAATGAGCCATGGTTGACCGTATCAAAGGCTTTTGATAGGTCTAGCGCTACGAGTACTGTTCTATGGTGGGGGTATTGATTCAAACCGCAATTTATCTGGGTGCTAATGACATTTAGCGCGGAGGTAGTGCTATGGAGTTTTCTGAAGCCATGCTGATGAGGGGCTAGCTGCAAATGTGCTTGGAAATAAGGGAGCAAAATAGCTTCAAGCGTCTTTGCCACTGGCGATAGGAGAGATATCGGACGATATGACTCACCTACGTTAGCTGGTTTCCAAGGCTTTAGTAGCGGGACCACCTTGGCCATTTTCCATTTCTCGGGTATGGCAAAGGTGGAGAGAGACAGGTTGAAGACATGCGCTAAATATTTGAAACCCTCTTTCCCTAGGTTTTTAAGCATCGGCATGGCTATGCCGTCTGGGCCCACTGCTTTGGATGGTTTAGCGCGACCAATGGCGTCCTCAACCTCTCTAGCGGTGATGGTGATTGGTGACGCGCTGAATTTGTGTTTATGTGCGTATCTATTGGCTCTCCGTATATCTTTGTCGACCGTAGGATGCATTATATATTGTCGGCAGAAAGCGCTCGCGCATTTTTTCGCATCCGACAGCACCTTATCGCCAAAGGCGATGGAAACTTTGTCTTTGTGCTTAGTCGGATTCGATAGGGACTTTACGGTGGACCAAAGTTTACCTACACCGGTAGAGAGGTTACAACCTCTTAGGTGCTCTTCCCATTTCGCCCGCTTATGTTCGTCTACAAGCAATCTGATGCATTGGTTTATATCCCTTATTTGGGGGTCGCCTGGATCAAGCTGTCTTATAAGGTCGCGTTCCCTCGCTAAGCTCGCGGCCTCCGCCTGGAAGTGGACCGGATTTCGGGAATTCTCCCGGCGGGAATGAAATGTGCCGAGGCGGATTCAAAGACCTTACGGAAGGCACGCTCCCCTTGGCGGGCATCAGTCGGGATAGGGAGGGCAGCGAAGCTGCTGTCTGTTGCAGATTTATATTCTTCCCACTTTCCTTTTTTGAAGTTTATGAAAGTGCGTTTTTCGGTGACGATGAAGTCGGCGGTACGCTCGAACGAAATAAGTATGGGCAGGTGGTCGGATGCCAATGTTACCATCGGCTACCAGTTGACGCAGTTTACGAGTTCTGCGCTCACGATTGAAATATCTGGCGAGCTATGACAGCTTCCTACCATACGTGTGGGGGCGTCTCCGTTTATTGTGCAGAACGTCGTTTCTTCTATTTGATCCGCCAACATCTCACGCCTACTGTCCGCCCGCAAGTTTGAATGCCATAGGTCGTGATGGGCATTGAAATCGCCTAAGATAATGCGATTGTTGCCAGTGAGTAAGGCCTCGATTTTAGGGTGGTATCCACTGGGGCAACAGGTGACAGGAAGGATGTAGATGTTGATGATTTCTAGATTTGCATCGCCTGACCGGCCAGATAGGCCTTGACGTTCTAAGACATTGTCCCTGCGGTCGATGCCAGGATCAAATATATGATATTGCACAGAGTGGTGTATAATAAACGTGAGGCCGCCTCCATTTCCGCTCTCGCGCTCCTTCCTGTGGACATTATACCCAGAGCAGGTCTGCAATGCAGATCTTGCTGTGAGTTTAGTCTCTTGAATCGCAGCAATGCGGATTTTGTGCCGCTTCATGAAATCGACTATCTCCGTAATCTTCCCAGTTAGTCCATTACAGTTTAACTGCAGAATTCTGAAGTGCATGAGGGGTGACGCCGCCACTCTAGGGGTAAGTGACGGGTGACTACGCCTAGGTTGTGGAAGGCCAGGACGCAATTGCTGTTGTGGCCTTGGGACTGGGCGCCCTTGGGCAAGCATTGGGGTACCGGATGATTTGGGTTTGCGACCTGGCAACATGGCGCGATGAAACCCGTCGAGGAGTCCAGAACATCTAGGAAAGTGGCACCACCCAAGGCAGGAGCTGTATTGAGCGGATGTCGCAAACCTATATATTCTGTGCTGGCAGACGGTACAAAGGGAGGTAGGGACTAAGAGTCTGTTTCCCTGACCTGCACGATTGCTGCCAGAAAAGAGGGGAGGTGTTTGGTGTCTTACTAGAAGTGACGGACCCGTTAGCTGATTGTGGATTGCTACACAGTAGTGTGTGATGGCGTCCGTTGAATATTCGACAGTTCGTGGAAGTGCAAGCCTTCGTTGCATGGCCAGGTCTCAAGCAGTTGAAGCACAGATTGGATTCTTTCAATTTGTGGAACCTCTCCTGCACCGGTAAAGCCAAGAGTTGTGGGAAACGCCCGATCCGATGTGTATGTAAATTGCAATATTCACAGTTTCCGGGAGTCGTTGCGGCCAGATTCGGTTTCACGAAACGTGATGTACGTGTTGCTTGTTCGCCTTGCGAATGACGTTGAGGGCAAGATGTACCCTTTATGCCAGGAATTGAATTCTTCATGGGCCATTGTAGAATATCAGCTGTTAGACTATGTGCTCGTTTCTCTATGAACTTGAGTAACTCATTCAGCCGAGGTATATCCTGTGTCGTGCGGCTCATACCCCAAGCCTGCTGTGTGCGAGATGGAAGTTTTGAAACCACTATGAGAACCGCCAGTGCATCCCATTGCTCGACTGGAACTTTCATCACCATAAGTGCCCGCAGCGATTCGCGCACAGTGTCGACCACAGATAGCAGTGCTGATGTGGACTCGGTTGAGATGGGTTCCAATCCGATAAATTGCGCAACGTGAATATCAGCCAGTTGTCTCGGACTATTATAACGGTCCTTGACTACCTGCCAGACGTCTTCATATCCACCACTGTACATGCCACCTACCAACGAAACAGCATCCCCTTGCACAGCTTCTCGCAATTTTCCCAGCTTGTATGCCTCTGGAAATTCCTGTGAGTGAACCAATGTCTCGAATTCGTCCTTAAAAGCTAGCCAGTTGCGTAGTGTGCCATCAAATTTCGGAACGGATAACCGCTCCAACTTAAGATTCATAGCCGTTGTATTAGGAAAAGCGACCGGGACGTGACTACCAGCCCCAGGCGAGGTGCTGTGAATGGGCGTATTGTGGGTTGCCTGCAATCTATGAGCTTTAGCCATAGCCCGGTAACATAAATCTTCCAGTTGATCCCATAGTGCTAGGTGAGCGTCGAGCTCCTCTTTTTTAGCATCTGTAATTAAGGTATCATGAGTCGTACCACATCGTTCGAAATGAGATTGCAATGCAGTCTCCTCTTGAGCAATTTCAAAGGCATCGCCACAGTAATCCTCTGCGAGTATTCTATTAGCTATGCGATTTATTGCGGTAACTGCAGCAGTTCGTTTATTTAATGAACCCATTTTTGCGCAAGTAGTAATAAAAATAAAAAAAACAAGTAAACGTATGTTAGCGCAATTGTGTATGTAATGGGACTTCCGTTAACTTCGCCGTTCGTATAATGGTGGCTTGTATTGGTTGTTGTTGGTTATATATGCAATGAAAACTGCTCACGGCACGCGAAGCAAGGTTGTTCCGCCAGATTCCCGGGTTTCGGCACCAGAAAAATGTTTGAGAAACTTACTTGATGGTTGTCCACTCCTGTGAGGAGATAACTTACTTGAGGGTTGTCCTTGAGTTAAAGAAAAACGATGATTTCCAGATAGTGTGGTTCACTACCACTTTCAATGAACAAACTTTATTAATAACAAAAATTAGTGATAAGACAAAATGAGATCTTATTCGATGTATCTAGCAATAAAAATCGATAAAATATCAGCACCAATCAGGTGTAGACCCAGTCGGACAGTTGGTTTCATAATCTGCGGATCTTGTAGGACGATCCGTTGACTTTGGTGTGCAATCTGCAAACATAGTTAACAATCTCAAACACTGGGTGTAGTACTCATTGAAAGTACTTTGGAAAGTACTCTCACGTATGTACTCTATGGAATACTCACAAACAAAGCGAGAGTGGGATCACCTACTCCTCTCCTAGGACATCGCAATGTTAATTGGAGCACATTTTTTGTATGAATACAGATTAGTTTTGGAACACTCCTATACTCCTAAAGGAGTATTCCTTACACTATTTATGGAGTACTCGCGTTTTTTGAAGGGTATATATATATAATAATGAATTTCTATCCGTACACATACATATCATGTAAAACATAAATACCCCTAAATATTTAAATTAACAAAATTGAATTTCCATACATA
This sequence comes from Eurosta solidaginis, assembly GCF_040869045.1. Lineage (NCBI taxonomy): Eukaryota > Metazoa > Arthropoda > Insecta > Diptera > Tephritidae > Eurosta > Eurosta solidaginis. Next base: position 118,213,709 of record NC_090323.1, on the reverse strand, counting down.
TAAAATATTACATTTTAAATCACCCTAATATACATATATACATTCATGAAAACATCTAATTATATCGCTTAAATAATTGTCTCTGCCCGCATACGGTGATTATTTTGGTTGGACATTATATTTTTCATAGATATCCCATAACCGGCTGGAATTCTAAAGAAAGGAAAACAACAATGGAAATACAGCAAGACGATAAGCAGCAAAAGTTCACCAACCCACTGAACCAAATGTTACATTAACAAAATACATTTAGCCCAAAATACATTTAGCCCATGGACAATATGATGCGCGCGGACATAGCTTAAAGCAAAAGGAGAAGAAAATTGTTAGTGCGTAGACAGATGACAATGGGAGCACAGAAAAACCATTCTAAATTTTACCAAGTAGCGCAACTAACAGCTGATCGTTGAAATTCGCACATTCACGCGCACAGTTCTCGACTCAATTTCAAAAAAAAAACTTTAGATTATTTAGCTTAAATTTTAAAGTGAGATAAATCTTACCAATTGATGTATAATAAAAATATATAAGGCGTATTTGATGTTATTAAAAGAAGATTTTTATTTATATTAAAGTTTTAATCATTTATTTTTGAAATTTATTTTAACAATTTCATTCGTTTTTAAAGCATTTTCGTGCATATAAATACAACCATGTGCATATACGTTTTGACATTACATTTCATACACGTTCGTATTTGCCATTCTCATTGTTTCTAAATTCGTAAACAATGACTGCGGATATTCTGTGTGATTTTTCGAAAAAATTTATTAATTTTGTGAAATTTTACACTTAATCTGTGGTATTGTGGTGGTCAAAAAGATTTTATGCAAAAATACTTTGGCTTACAATGCGACAATGTATTTCGTAATGTCGAAGTACTTATATGTGTATATATTTGATGTGGAAGCTTGTATTTGAGAACACGGTTGCCACCTCAGTCCATTTGGACAAAAAATGGCCCTTTTCAAACCAATATGGTCCGCTGGTCGCTTTTTCTCAATTTTGTTTCTTGTTCGGCACGGATTTGGTAATTTTATTTCTTTTTCACTGAAACAAAAATTCAAAATACTGCTAATAAAATTTTCGGCAAATCTATTACCCACACATAATTTTCAATTTACTTCTGAAAACCCATTATGTACATGTAGCTTAAGTTATTGGAAGTTAAGCAACCCTATTGTAAATATTGTAAAACTATCGATATGAAAATAGAGGGCAATCTTGAAAATAAATATTGTTGCCGGCACTTCCGGTAAATCTAAAGACTAGAAAAGTCGTCTTTCAACTTAATCATTAAACATCCTATAAAATAATTGAAATACCTAACCAATTTACATTTCAATGGAATTCTTACGACGAAAATTGCTCTATCTGTAAAATTTAGCAGAACAATGACATTTCACCCGGTAGATAATTTAGGCAAGGCATTAAAAATGGAAGTGTTGAATGTTCAGGCAAACACATTGTCATTAATTTTTGATGAAACAACGGACTTATCAGAAAAAAGACTAGTTTTAGTGGTTAGATATTTCTATCGGTATTCAGTTATTACACAGTTGAAACTTTTAAGACGCTTGATTTTTAGTGTTAGGGAAGAAGTAAACATCTATAAAAATAACATTAACACCACTGCTTAGTTTTATTTACGATTTACTGAGTTTGCCACAACGCAAATTTTTTAACCGTTCTTTAATAAAACCCAACTGCGCTCTTTTTTTCGATGCATTTTGGTCCTAAATGTTTTTGAGAACGCATGTGACAAGGTTGCATTTTTCAGAACTAATTTTTTTTTTAAATAATGATATAGTAGTATGGAAGGGACAGCCATAGTAGTAGACATGTATGTGAATATTAGCAAAGTGTAAAAAACAAAGCATTTTTTCTTTGAAAATAATCTAAGGGAAGATGCGCACGAGGCATATCTTCATAGACGCGTATTAGGTACAGCATAAGAAATCTTGAGGCGTAGAAAATCGTAGCTGCATTCCATATTTTGTACGTGTCTACGAAGCTATGTCTCGTGTGTATCTTCCCTAAGTTTAGCTTCTTACGAGATCCAACATTTTTAATTATTAATGATAGATAACACGTGAAGCAACTAAGCTTAAGGTGACTTTTGAGTTGTTTTGGCACTTGCGTTGCGCCTACATCTGAGTTAGAACACACGCGCTTTAAGTGCTTCAATCTATAAGCAACGCACCGCCAACGTCAAAGTTAAACACAAATAATTTAAAACTTAGGGTTCTTCTTGAAGTTTCCTGGATTTCTTGAAAAATATAAGAATTACTATCGCCGTTCAACTAAATAAAAAACATAATTTTGTATTCATGTCGATTTCGTGATCGATCAGGAGAGATGGTGGAACATATCCTCCTGGAACGCGACGCAATCTGATGAGGGCACAATAGATCAACGGTCGCAGTGCAATCCCCAATAAATTTTCTATCTATCTTCATGTTATTAAAATAGTTGTATTTCATTTTTCCTCATGTGACAGGGGAACTTTTAACGTCCGTTATTTTAAAGTAACCCTTATTTGACGAATCACTAAACAATTTCTTTCAAATAAAGTGTTAGCGTTCACAGAAGATGGTGAAAACGGCCCCTGGAATTGTTATCTTATATAGCCAAAGAAAGTTATGCATACGCAAAATTTAGTCAGCACAAAACGAATAGTTAGAGAAAATTTAAAATATAATGCATATGTATAAAATGCATGCAATTTATGAAATAATTTTTTTTATATAAAATTAGTTTGGCATATCAGATTTGTCAATATTATTTTGGTCCTGCTACTTTTAACACATTCATAATATTTAAGAAGAACATTTAAGAAGTAAGAAACATGATTAATGCTTACTTTAATACGTTTTTCATTTATTTTCATTGAGGAACAAGTTCGTAAACATAAAAACACGTTTTTATAAAGTGCATGTGAAGTTCCATAGAAAAAATGAGTAATAGAAGGAATATTGGTTTATATATTACATTTTTAAAATGAAAATTTCCTGCTAAAAAAGTAATAGAATGAACATTGGTTTGTATATTACATTTTTAAAATGAAAATCTCCTGATAAAAAAGGAGCAAAACCTAACCACATTTTTTCATTTTCGTACTAAACTACACTCCCTTTTGTGATTCAGGATTTCGGGCAAATTTTGAAAAAACTCCAAACATCGATTCCTTCATTATATGAAATTCGACTGCCTAGTCCACTGCCTTCCACTCTATTCGCAACATAAGCTCTATTTAAGCTGCCAAACTATATAGTAAATAATGCCCAGCTGAATACCTGCTGATCGATGCAATGCTAGCCAACAGATGTTTGCATATGAGGGTGGCATTCGATGCCGAAGGGGGAAATTATTATATATATATTGTTACGAATATTAGCAAAACTAAGGGGTATTGCCATCTCTAAGCCGATGCTAAACAGTGATTTGTACGCACACCAATAATTCAATCATTATGTCTACACATATGTACGTACGTTCGTTCAAGCCCTATAAGTCGCCCGGCCCGGATGGCATGATTCCTGCGCAACTTCAAAGGTCTTTAGGGATTTCCTGCCGCTGTTTGGCCATCATCTACACTAACTGCCTCAAGCTTAACTATATCCATAAGTCGTGGCACACGGTTAGGTTCATCTTCATTCCGAAGGCCGGCAGGAGCTCTCATGTATCACCTAAGAATTTCAGGCCAATCAGTCTCTCGTCGTTTCTTCTTAAGACGTTTGAGCGGTTGATTGACCTGTACCTACGGGAATGCATACCTCGGGGGTTACTTTCGGCTTCACAGCATGCGTACTGCACGGGCAGATCGACGGAAACGGCTCTCCATTCGATTGTAAAGCAAATAGAGGGGTCCCTAGAACATAAAGAGTATCAGTTTTTACAACGAGATATAAGATACTCGACTTCAGAACTCCTTCGATTGGAGGGGTACCGTTGGTACTTACTGACAGGGTTAAATATTTGGGAATTGTTCTGGACAAGAAGCTGTTCTGGAGGCAAAATGTGGAAGATAGGGCCAGGAAGGCCGCGGTTGTTTGTACTGCTGCAGGGTGCTATCGTAAAGAGATGGGGGCTCTCGCCAGGAGTAGTACACTGTATTTATGAGATGGTGGTCAAACCGATTCTGCTCTATGGGGTGCTGGTCTGGTGGAAAACACTGGACACGGCGAGCACCTCCAAAATGTTAGTGTCAGTGCAACGGACGGCGCTTATTGGTATCAGTGGCGCTCTGAGAACAACACCTACCTTGGCACTGAATGTCATGCTGAATACACATCCAGCAGATATTGCGGGAATTGTCAAGAGCTAAATCTAAGCCGCAAGTTTAAGTCGGCTGATCACTGCAGTGTATTCCAAGCGGAAGTTGCTGCGATTAAGGATGCGGTGGATGATATGCTATCCAGCGCTACTACGGTTACGGAATTTAACATCTACTCTGATAGCCAAGTGGCTATAAAGGCCTTGAGTTCAACTACAGTGCGATCGAGGGTGGTCTGGGAGTGCCTGACCTCAATTGCGATTGCATCGAATTATTTTACAATTAAGATTATCTGGGTTCCGGGCCATAGTGATATTCCGGGTAACTGTCAAGCGGATCTCTTAGCCCGAATCGGTACAACTGAACCGGGTGAAGATGGCTGTAGGGATTTCGGGATTCCGCTAGCCACCTGTGGATTGCTCTTCCATAGCTGGGCCTCGAGTCATCTCAGCAACCGTTGGGCGGACACTACGTCTTGCAGGGTAGCATGATTTTTCTTGCCGAAAGTGGATGGCAGGAGGTCTGCTGAAATAATTGGGTTCACTAAGGCTCACCTATCAATGGTCATTGGGGGTTTGACAGGGCACTGTCCCATGGGTATCCATGCGGTACGTCTCAATATATAGGAAACTCCATCCTGCTGCAGCTGTATGGAGGATGAGGAGGTGGAATCCCAAATCACTTTATGCTTGATTGTCCAGCTTTTGCCAGAACTAGGCGAAAGTATTTCGGTCGCGACTCACTTGGATCTCCCGATGAGCTATCCAAGGTTGAGATCGGGATCATTCGGAACTTTATCGTTGCTACCCAACGATTCTCCAAGTAGTTATATCTACGTCACCATTATTTTAGTTTATTATATGTGGTATCACAACGGACCTTCATGTTGTCCAAGTGAGCTTCCCCTATCAGGGAAGCTACCACCCAACCTAACCTAACCTATGTACGTACACGCAGCGGAGAAGAGATACACAAACGCATGCAGATATCTTATCTGAGATGCTCCCAAAAGTATGCAATTGTAATTGTGGAAGTGTCGCTCACAAATACACACGCATCTGAGAAGCTATACACGTGCATCTGTAGTTATAATTATATGTCAGTAACTAAGTAAATTCTGGAAGCGCCTAGAAGATGCAACGAGGAAATCACAGAGTATAAAAGCACCAACGGTAGAGGAGCAATAGCTCAGTTTCATTTAAGCTATCAGTCAGTTTGGTTATTAAGCAAGCTAGTTGCAAAGTATAAGTGTTATTGTGAAGTACTTTAATAAAGGCCATTTTTCCATTATTCAATATTGGAGTTATTTATTCAACAGTTTAGCGATACGAACGTTAGCAGAAGATTGCAAATAAGGGGAATTGCAGTAAATTCGTTACAATTGGTGTGAGAAGTGGGATTGTTGAATAAATTCCGAAGACTTCGAATACAACTTGGACATGCCAAAGTTAAGTGAATTGAAGATCCAGCAACTGAAAAAGGAGTTGGAGAGCCGCAGATTGAATACAACCCGCATTAAACTAGAACTTCAGGAACGACTATGCCAGGCAATGGAATTAGAAGGAATTGACGTGGAAGAGTATGACTTTCACCTTGATAGCGAGGAAACAACAAAAATGGAAGAAACATCGCAGACAGTTACCAGCACAGACTTGAACATGATATTGGCTGCAATATCTGCACAAAAATCGACAGTAACATCAATGTCGTCGCAAATTGCATCCCAACTGGAAGAACAGAAAACATATATGGCATCACAATTGGAGATAAAAGAAACGCGTATTTCAGAAATGTCGTCACAAATATCCACAAATCTGTCATCACAACTGGAAGAGGAGAAGACATATATGGCATCCCAACTGGAATCGCAGGAGACACGCATCACATCCAAGATGGAACAACAAGAGGAGCGCTTATTATTGCAGGTGGCACAAATGTCTTCGCAGTTAGAAGCACAGGAAGCAAGGGCAACATCAAAGCTGGAAGCGCAGGATGCAAAAATCGCTCATTTTCAGGCAGAAGTCGATGCTTTGAAGGGTCGTATGGAGCAGTTACAACTAAATCGCCCAGCACTTTCAACGAGTAATCCAAAGGTAAAAACACCATCCTTTGACGGTTCTGTTCCTTTCCAGGTCTTTAAGCTACAGTTTGAGAAGACCGCGGCAGTGAACAACTGGAATGCGAAAGATAAAGTTGCTGCACTTTTCGTAGCATTGAAACGACCAGCTGCCGAAATCTTACAGACTATTCCAGAGTACGAACGGAACAGTTATGATGCACTGATGGCTACTGTAGAACGGCGATATGGAAGCGAACACAGGAAACAGATATTTCAAATAGAATTACAAAACCGTTACCAAAAGGCTAATGAGACTTTGCAAGAGTTTGCTTCGGATGTTGAAAGGTTGGCTTATTTGGCAAATGCGGACGCACCCGTGGAATACACTGAAAGAGTAAAAATCCAGAGCTTCATAAATGGCATACGAGATGTGGAAACGAAGCGGGCTACATATGCGAATCCAAATCGCATGCACTGACTCAGGAAACAGCTTCACTTTTGAGTAAGCCAGCGTACAAAGCTCGTCGCGTGGAAGTGGAAAGGCCAGACTGGTTAGACGCAATTTTGGAAGCATTGAAGGGCACGCAGCAGAAGAATAAGGATGCTATCAAATGCTTTAAGTGTGAAAAGCCAGGGCATATTGCGCGTTATTGCAACACCAACGCAGAACGGGAGGAGATGAACAACAGCGTGCCAGATGTAAAAGACGAGAGCTAGCTCCAGCTGTTGAATTTCCTGTGATATCTGTCTCGCAAATTGGAAGAAAATCGAGTAGTCTTGACGTCAGAGGAAATGTGGATGGCAAAGAACGTGTACTGACTGTCGATACGGGCGCATCTCATTCCTTGATCCGATCTGATTTGGTCAACGGGAGAGTAAAGCCATTACCTGGAGCAAGGTTGCGTACGGTCACAGGCGAGTATAACAAAGTCCAAGGAGAAGTGGTATGTGAGGTATTAATTGGAAAGGTCATGGTTCTACACAAATTCATTGTGGCGGAGATTGTTGATGAAGTCATATTGGGAGTGGACTTCTTAGTTGACCATAACATCAGGATCGATATGCGGAGAAAGATTATGCGCTATAAGAACCAATCGGGTAGTGGTAGAGAAGACTCAACAAAGACCATTAAAGTCAAAGGTAAAAGTTGATGGATCGAATGGGCCAAATAAAGCGAAATCAAAAGTACCTGCGAGAGAAACACTGGAATTGACAAACCCTAATGGACGCACAAAAACGAAGGAATGAATTTCCCAGAAAGAATGCGAGGGTAGTTTCCAGCCGGGGCGCACTACTGTTGTGAAGCGTGGGAACGATACTGATTACTCGAAGCCAATCCGTCAAACGCAAGCTCTACGAAGTAGTTCATTGGCCAAACAACAGAGTGTGACGGAACGGCTCAGGGTAATGAGTAGTAAGATGAAACACAGGTACGACAAGAACAATAACTCGGAAGGTTTCCGGGAGGGAGATTTGGTACTGTTATACAACCCTCACCGGCGGAAAGGTGTTGCATCCAAATGTTGGTGCAGTTGGGAACGCCCGTACAAAGTTTTGAAGAAGATCAGTGATACCATCTACCGCATACAGACCATTGGGAAACCACGGAGTAGAAGAGTGGTACATTTGGAGATGCTAGCGGCGTTTACATCGGGAGATTTTTCTGATCGGGACGATCAGACTTAGGTGGAGGGCAGTGTTACGAATATTATCAACACTAAGGGATATTGCCATCTCTAAGCCGATGCTAAACAGTGATTTGTACGCACACCAATAATTCAATCATTATGTCTACACATATGTACGTACACGCAGCGGAGAAAAGATGCACAAACACATGCAGATATCTTATATGGGATGCTCCCAAAAGTATGCAATTGTAATTGTGGAAGTGTCGCTCACAAATACACACGCATCTGAGAAGCTATACTCGTGCATATGTAGTTATAATTATATGGCAGTAACTAAGCAAATTCCGGAAGCGCCTAGAAGATGCAACGAGGAAATCACAGAGTATAAAAGCACCAACGGTAGAGGCGCAGTAAGCAGTTTCAGTTAAGCACGCTATCTGTCGGGCAATAGTTCAGTTTCATTTAAGCTATCAGTCAGTTTGGTTATTAAGCAAGCTAGTTGCAAAGTATAAGTGTTATTGTAAAGTACTTTACTTAAGGCCATTTTTCCATTATTCAATATTGGAGTTATTTATTCAACAGTTTAGCGATACGAACGTTAGCAGAAGATTGCAAATAAGGGGAATTACAGTAAATTCGTTACAATATATTGAAAATATTATATTCACATAAGTAGATAAAATACTGTTAGAAAATGTCAGTAATTTATGTACTAAGATATAATGAGGATTTGTTAGTGTAAAGGAACGGTTTGCCTGCGCGCAAACTAGTATAAAAGGGCGAGAATTTTGTAAGAAGTTGAGTAGTAGCTAGTTAGGTATAGTAGCCTGCTAACGCCTTGTTTAGCGGTGAATGGGACTCCTGGGATTTTCCAGCTCACAAGTGTTTTAGTTTAGAGACTTTGGGGGTTTTTCCAACCCCATCGTTAGAGGGATTGTGTGGTAAACAACTAGCAATACGAGGATAATCACAAGAGGAGACAAAGATAATTAAAAACAGAGGATACAACGGAGAATACACGGAGGGAATCCTGAATTACGGAAATATAAACATACAGAAAACAGCGGGAGACACATAGGCATAATGGCAAGAGTTACGTGGGTATATTTCCTCAACCGCGAGGAGCTGGTGAAACACGCGGTAGAATTTGAACTAGAAAGCAGTGGAACAGTCGATAAGTGTTTAACGTGGGTACCTGTCTGCGAAGACCTACCCTAAGGTGTCAAACACAGATCAATGTCCGTTGATCTTCGGCCCAACAAGTTGGTACCGATCGGTGAGCTGGGTGTTCAAGTCCACCAGCCTTGGTTTGGCCGGGGAGGACTATCCACCCTCCCCTTCCATTTTCGAATAATGGTACCCGGTTGCACGGCAACTCCACCGCGAGTTCGGTGCTTGTCTCAGTGTCCCTCTTTCATTGATTTGCTATCTCGATATCTGATTAACAAGTTAATCAGATTGAGATATTGTGTTTTGTCGCAATTTAGGAATGTGACCAACCTTTCCTGTCCTGCATTGTTACAACAATGTAAAAAACATTGTTGATGACGGAGCTGGTTTTGCTTAGATATTGCTTAAAGGCCGCACTACGTTGACAAACAGAGTGAGCTTGGCACCAATTATGCTCCGTCTTAAACTCCATCACAATTAAAATCAAGGGATGTGACCAACCTTTTCCACACACAGACGTGTGAGTACCGAGTGCACGCCTCAGCAATGTCTCTCGACATCGCTTAAGACCACACTACGTTGACAAACATTGCGCGCCATATTGTGCTTCATTTTGGCTTCCATTTTTGCTACAATTACTTCACTCCAATTTTCAATCAATTACGCAACAATTATGCTCCATTTTTCACTCCGATTACACTCCTACCACAATTAAAGGGATGTGTCCAACCTTTTCCGCTCACAGACCTGTAAGTACCGAATACCTGCCCCAGCAACATCTTCGCATAGCAGTCGGCCACACTGCATTGATTTGACAGCATCAAATCTTGCCACATTTTTGGATGCGGCCATCCATTCTGCGAACGCCTCCTATTCGCAACGCAGTCTAAAGTAGCTTCAACATCTCAAAAGACGAGATGAGCACCGGCCAAATCGTATAATTATCGATTGTTTTCGGCTGACGGTAGACATACGTTACTCCGCCATCTTTCACCATCTTCCTCCGGTTGCCACAATTATGGGATGTGACCAACTCTTTCATCTGCCCCTCAGGGTCAGTTTCTCAATGAAATTGGGTATGCTGTGACAAGCAAGATACCGAATTCCCTTGGGTTGTGTGCCTCCAAGAGGAAACAAGTCTACTCAGAGCGTGTGTCATAAAGTGAACTCTTATTTGAAACTACAGGCCCCGCGATAATCCCACAAGGGGGCCATCCCAGGACAGGAGATCAGACCTGAATACAAAGCATCATACGATGCAGTGCATCAGGTCACACTGGCTTGCTCCTTCTCCCGCGGTAGCAGTTTTTATAAAGACCATGCGTAGGGTCCCACAGGGTGATACCCGCGTCCACCCTGCTACCTTACGAGTAAAATCACCTTACTCATGGATTGGGTACCCATGGTATTATGGTCGCCTTTTAAGACCGGTATACCTACCGTGGGCATATTCTAACCCCTAACCCACAGGGGGAAAAGCAGTGCAACAGTGAGCTACGAAAGCGCTTGGCGGGCTTCATCCAAGCGCAAGGTAGTGTAATAAGTGAAAACAAGGGATTGAATTAAAACGCCGATGTGTAGCGTTAGAAAGCGATTGTTCTTTATTGACGAAATTCATTTTAAAATAAAGTTTATCAATAACAGGCTTTTCTGATCTAAGTCCAGCGTGCAAATAAAACTAAATTATTCCACTATTATCCCAACGTTACTATTTTTATTGTGTGTGTTTGTTTCAATTAATGTGTAGTTTTCTAAATTTTCAGTAATAATTCTGTAATTTTGAATAGTTGCGTTATTATTTGTTGTGTTAATAATTCTGACGAAAGTTTGATCTTTATTTGTGATTGTGTTTGTTATAAAAATGCCTTCAGATAATTGTTGATGGGGTAGGGAGATGTTTTTAATATCAGTGTTTACTGTTACTTGTCTAATGACTTCAGATCAAGCACGGACGTTATTGTATTGACGGACAGACAATTTGTTAGGTGCATTGTTATTGTTTGGGGAAAATCATATAGTCTTAGGATTAGTTTATCCTCTGTTTTGCCGTAATACATCTAGATGCCTTATTAGCTGATTTGAAGTTATTCAGGAACCAATGGAAAATAATTTTAAACGAATGCAAAACAGATGCTAATGAATTGCACATCTCGCCAAAGTTTCCGGACATTCGAAAGAGAAAGCCCAAAAGACGTTCTGAAGATAATTTAAATGAGATGATTACGGATGATTCAGAGTCTGATTTTAAAAACAATACATTCCTGGTGATCGTTGAGTCGGTAATCACTGGCATTACTGAACGATTTGGCTATGAGAAATTTGAGCGAGACGTTTTCCTTTTTGTGGCAATTTGAAGACATGGATGAAACTACGGTTCGGGCGAGCGCTGCAAAATTTCTCGAAAAATACAAGTCGGACATTTCTCAAAGCTTAGAATGAAATAATTCACTTGAAACACATTTACGAAGCAAATTTTGATAAAGGTCTGTCACCATTGGAATTGCTAAATGCCATCTATGTTCAAAATCTGTATACAATTTTCCCCAACATTTGTGTTGCTTTACGTATCTTTTGCACTATACCTGTCACTGTAGCTAGGCAGAATGTTCCTTCAGTGTCCTTTCAAGAATCAAAAACTTGCATAGATCGTGTTCATCTAAAGAGCGAGTTTTAGGACTTGCCACGCTTTATGTTGAATCCGTTTTGGCAAGACAGTTAAATTTTGATATTATTATAAAAAATTTTGCAGCGAAAAAAGCAAGTAATGCGACTCTTTGATATGCGAAATTTCTATAATGAATAATTAAAATTTATAATCATCATTAAATTTATCAGAAATGTATTAAAATGTTACCAAATAACTAGAAAAGATTATTTGAAATAATATGTGGATGTTAACAGGAGAATTTTATTTCTACGTTACAATAAAATAATATAAATATTAAATATTCTGTGTTAATTTTATTGCCAGCTCTTAGTCCAAAAATCATTTAGTTTATGTGGCAAAAATTTGTTTGATGTAATCCATCAATAATGATTCATGAACGAAACGTCATTAATTCAAGTTAACCAAATGTATTAGTGGATTTTTTATAGGGGGCCCGTAAATTGTTTAGTTCCGGGCTCGGATTTTCTCTCTACGGCCCTGGTTGTAGCCCCCTGATGAAGGTCTCCGAAGGTGATCGAAATATATTGGGAAAATAAAAACCAAATCGTTTTATTACTTTGGTCCTAGAGCCGGCAAAACAAAAAAACAAAATTGAAGAGTTTAAATCACTACATGGAAAAGTAATAATTTTTATAGCAGAGAGTGATTTTGACAGGCCGTGGGCGCTGATGGATTGCCTGCGGAGCTATTCAAGTTCGGCGGCGAGGAGTTGGTAAGGCGCATGCAGCAGCTTCTTAGCAAAATATGGGCGGACGAAAGCATGCCCGACGGTTGGAATCTAAGTGTTCTTTGCCCAGTCCACAAGAAGGGGGATACTGCAAAATGCACCAACTATCGTGGAATCAGCCTTCTTAATATCGCATATAAGGTCCTTTCAAGTGTATTGTGCGAAAGATTGAAGCCCACCGTGAACCGGCTGATTGGACCTTATCAGTGCGGCTTCAGACCTGGTAAATCTACCATCGACCAGATTTTCACAATGCGCCAAATCTTGGAAAAAACCCCGTGAAAAGAGAATCGACACACATCACCTCTTCGTCGACTTTAAAGCCGCCTTCGACAGCACGAAAAGGAGCTGCCTATATGCCGCTATGTCTGAATTTGGTTTCCCCGCAAAACTTATACGGCTGTGCAAAATGACGTTGAGCAACACCATCAGCTCAGTCAGAATTGGGAAGGACCTCTCCGAGCCGTTCGAAACTAAACGAGGTTTCAGACAGGGTGACCCCCTATCGTGCGATTTCTTTAATTTGATGCTGGAGAAAATTATACTAGCTGCAGAACTTAACCGCACTGGAACAATATACTATAAAAGCGTGCAATTACTGGCATATGCTGATGACATTGATATCATCAGCCTAAACACCCGCGCTATTAGTTATGCTTACTCCATGCTGGAAAAAGAAGCGGTAAAGATGGGTTTGATGGTGAATGAGGACAAAACGAAGTACCTGCTGTCATCGAGCAAAGAGTCAGCGCATATGCGCCTTGGCAACCACGCTGCTGTTGGCAGCCATAATTTCGAAATAGTAAAAGACTTCGTTTATTTGGGAACCAGCATCAACACTAGCAACAACATCAGCACTGAAATCCAGCGAAGAATCAATCTTGCCAATAAATGCTACTTTGGACTAGGTAGGCAATTGAAAAGTAAAGTCCTCTCTCGGCGAACGAAAATCATACTCTACAAGTCACTTATCGTACCCGTCCTGATATATGGGGCAGAAGCATGGAGCATGACAACAGCAGATGAAGCCGCTTTGGGAGTGTTCGAGAGAAAAGTTCTTCGAAAGATTTATGGACCTCTACGCGTTGGCGATGGCGAGTACCGAAGAAGATTTAATGATGAGCTGTACGAGCTATACGCAGACATCAACATAGTCCAGCGAATTAAAACGCAGCGGCTGCGCTGGCTAGGCCATGTTATGCGAATGAAAGATGATGCTCCGGCCAAGAAAGTGTTTCTATCGGAACCCGCCTATGGAAGCAGAGGTAGAGGGCGGCCCCCACTCCGTTGGAAGGACCAGGTGGAAAACGATTTAAACTCCCTTGGTGTGACCAATTGGCGCCGGTTGGCGGGGCGAAGGAGCGACTGGCGCGCCTTGTTGGACGGCCATAACCGTTTAGACGGTTAAGCGCCAATTAAGTAAGTAAGTAACAGTTATGAAGCATTGATGGCTGCTGTAGAACGACGGTACGGAAGCAAACACAGGAAACAGATCTACCAAATAGAATTGCAAAACCGTTCCCAGAAAGCTAACGAGACTTTGCAGGAGTTTGCGTCGGATGTTGAAAGATTGGCTCATCTCGCGGACGCACCCGTGGAATACACCTAGAGGGTAAAAATTCCGAGTTTTATAAATGACATGCGGGACATAGGAGACATTCGTATAAAATAAGATTTACTGGAGCACTTACATAAATGAAATGTTAGATTTCATTGTTTGATTTGCTTACATTAACTTTTTCTAAATATGTACATTTTAATAGCTTGAATCAGCCAAGGAGAACCTTCCGCGCTTTTTGGTCTGCGAATATGGAAATTACTGACTCAAAACTAATGCTGCGAGCAAGGCTGGACTCCAACGCCAATGTTCCAAGACTTGTCAAGCGATTGTGGCTCACAGTAGAACGTAAAAAATTTTTCACGCGAGAATAGACTAAAAGAACGCTCCCACACTGACTGGAAGTGTGCAAAATATTCTTAATGCTATGCAGATGTTCGGAAATAATACTTCCATCTTCAAGTCATGAAATTTGTTCAGAAGTTGAAATGTTGTCAGCGAATCACATCCCAAATTTGCTAAGTGGATGGCTTTGAGATGAATGATTTCATCTATTAGATCCGAAGAAATATCGATACCATCGAATCGTGCAGAATGCCGCTGCCTTTTCTCTGAGCTCTTCTTGCGTCAGATCCTGATACGTCCACAAAAAACTAAATTTAATCGCAATGTCATTAATGGCTTCGAAACGTCTTGTCATGTTACCAATCAAGCAGTCCAAAAGAACGTAAAAAACTTGCTGTTTGAATTGAGTTTTGGAATCACACTCAGTTGATTTGCCAGGTAATTCATCGAACTGGCACTTTCTTATCTTCCTTCTTTTCTCTGCGAAGGTATTCACAACTCCTATAGTCCCTGCCAGAACCTTACATTCTTGAAGTATGATCGACCATTGATCCCTGAACTTCTTCAACTCATGAATCAGGCTACGTATATTTTCTGTTTCCACGTCCAGTGTGGCATTTCTAGCTTGCAGTACCAGATTTCGATGGTTGATTACCGTCAACACTTTGAGCCAAATTGAGGCTAAGAGGATACACTCAAATTTCCCCATATATGCTCCAATACCTTCCAAATCCGTTACTGTTTCTGAACTCAGATTCAAAAGCTTGATTTCATCAATAGCTTTCTTGGGGAATGTGTATAGCGAAAGGTTTCACACTATCCACACGTGTTTTTTCCTTGAGAATTTCCCATCTCTGAGGGCTTGCGCTAAAGATATTATACAATTTATGCGTAATACCGAAAAATGTGATGACTTCTGCACAACATTCAGCTGCTTGCACTCCACATAAATTTAAACTATGACAAGCACAAGGTGCAAATATTGCCAGGGGGTTATCTCTCAGGATATGACTCTGCGCTCCTTTGTAATGACCGCTCATATTACTGTCATTATCATACCCTTGCCCACGGCAGTCATCCAGTGCAATATACTGCCTTTTTAGAGTGCTGAGAATCAGCTCAGCGATAGCTTCTCCTGTTTTTGCGTTTTAATCGACAAACTCTAAGAAGCGTTCTTGGATTTTCCATTTTCAGGACTCCCTGTCTAATAAAACATAACGCAATATAAAAACAGTCTGCTCACTATGCTCCGAATCAGGGGTCGCATCCACTATTACTGTGTAATACTTGACGGACTTTCTCTCGCCTTCTATCTTTCTAATTACTTGACCTGCTCAGATTTCTATGAACTCATTTTGTATTCCATCCGACAAATAATGTGCTTGGAGACAATTCTTTTTCGTTTGAGACTCCCTCACCTTCTCCAAATGTTCAGGCAATAGGGGGTCATAATTGCTGATCAGTTCCAAAATACTCCAGCGAGCTGCTTCATTTTTAAGGATTTCCGCTAAGAAAAAATCCACTGAACTTGCATTTCGAATTCTCATGTCATTTTGGCGCCACTTTATATAGGAAGTTTAATGATGTTGACTATTTTCGTGTTCAGGAATTTTGTCGTGTGACCTCTTCCAACCTTTTTCATTAGAATAACCTGAAGATTCTGATCGGGTATTTTCGAAAATTTTGCTGAAAAGCCGGCATGGAAAACAAAAAAGCGCTTCTTTTGTTGCACTCCAAACGAGCCAATCACGCTTTACTTTTTCTCCGTTTATTTTAGAGTAGTATGGAGTGTGATTTGAAGGAAATGGCGACCACTTGAGTCGTTGGGAAGTCGAAATAAAATGTGATTTTAAGTTAGTTGAAGCATTTTTGACAGATAGCGCATTTTTGAACGATATACGCTTGTAGTTTTCTAGATATGTCATCTATTTGGATGTCAATTTCTGATTTTTAACACGCTTTTATTAGCTTGGCCTGTATGTAACGGAATCTTTGAACTTAATTTTCACCGATTTCTAGAAGTCTGATTAATTGAAAATTTGCATACGTATCAATGACCGATGACAATGCATTAATGTGATGGTGTGGTGACACAAGGTCAACGGCCATAAGGTCAATTGGTCTTATTACCACTTTGAATGGCCATAAGTTTGATTGAAACTGTGCAAAAATATCAAGGCTCGATGACAATGCATTAATGTGATGGTGTGGTGACATAAGGTCAACGGCCATAAGGTCAGTTGGCCTTATTACCACTTTGAATGGCCATAGGTATGATTGAGACTTTGCACACGTATCAAGGGTCGATGACAATGCATTAATGTGATGGTGTGGTGACATAAGGTCAACGGCCATAAGGTTAATTGGCCTTATTACCACTCTGAATGGCCATAAGTTTGATTGAGACTTTGCACACGTATCAAGGCTCGATGACAATGCAATAATGGGATGGTGGGGTGACATAAGGTTAACGGACATAAGGTCAATTGAACTTATGACGACCCCAAATGGCCATAGATTTGAAACCTTGCACATAATGCGAAAAACGCAATCCTTTATTAATGATAGGTGTGGATGCATGGCACATCTACGAAAGAGCATACTGGAGCCCTTTTTAACACGCTTTTATTAGCTTGGCCTGTATCTATCTATGTATATATGTATCCATGTATGTATGCAACGGAATCTGGAGTGGAGCCGAGAGCCCCGGTAATGCAGAGCTTCGAACTCCGTTGCAGCTTTTGAGCATTTTAAGATAGGTACTTTTAGCTAGTCCAGGCCACCAGTATAGGGCACCATAAAGTAGAATCGGGCGCATAATGGCTGTGTAAATACAGTCGGTCACCTTATGGGAGAATCCCCAGGAGGTGCCAATTACCCTCTTGCAGGTGAACAGCTCTGCTGCTGCCTTCTTGGATCGCTCCACTATATGGTCACTCCATAATAGCTTCCTATCCAAAATGACTCCCAAATACTTGACTTGATCGCTAAACGCTAGGAACGTACCCCCAATTCTTGGCGGTGTAAGGTTTGGTACTTTGTACCTCCTCGTGAAGAGAACAAGCTCGGTTTTATCCGGGTTGACTTCCAAACTTATGGCGGGTTGTACTCCTGGAGCAGATACAGGATGTCAACTGGGTCCGTTGGTGTCACTGGAACCCAGGCTCTAGCCGTTGGTCGTAAGGGGTTATCAGGCGTCGCCACTACATTGATGCGCGCGCCCGGATATACCACCCCTATCAGCGTCACGGCTGCCCTATAGAGGTTAACCCACCTGGCGTCGTCACAGGCAATTAGCTTGACATTGCTCTGGAACCACCCTGCATCGGTGTAAGATGGCGGTGGACCAGGGTTGTCTTTTTAACCTTAACGGCCACCGTAGCGAGCGCGGCCTCGATCCACTTCCACTGTTGTTTCGTGATCCTGCCATCCTGCTATCGTCTATAATGCCAATGATCTGCCGACCCTTGGCAATTTCGGCGAAAGACCGCGTCCAGCCTCCTGCGTCTTGGCCCTTTTCGGTGCCGTGGAGTTGGATTCATCCATGAATCGCTGGCGTTTCAAGGTTTCATCACTCTCGACTAAAACTTTTAAAATTACTTGAACTAAAAAATTAAAAATAAATAATAGTTTAAAAAAACTAAAAAAAAACGCGTTTATAGCAAACCGAACTAAAAAATGGAAAATAATTTTCAATTAAAAAGAGCTTATATAACAGTAGTAGAAGGTCAAACAATCGTTTATTGTTAATCACCTCAAAATAAAATTATAACAAAGTTTAAGTCATTAACAGAATAATTTAATTCACAGTAAAAAGCGCGGGGTACTTTATATTGAATGTTACAATCATTCTATTGGCAACTATCTGAGAGGAAAGATATGAAATGTAGTCAAATGCACCCCACGCTTTTTACTCTGAATTAAATTATTCTGTTAATAACTTAAACTTTATTGTAATTTTATTTTCAGGTGATTAACTATAAACGATTGTTTGACCTTCTACTACTGCTATATAAACTCTTTTTAATTGAAAATTATTTTCTATTTTTTAGTTCGGTTTGCTATAAAAGCGTGTTTTTTAGTATTTTTAAACTATTATATGCTAATGTATTCACTCGTTAATTCGTTTGACGTTTTATAAATTGCTTTATTCGTTGAGCTCGTTTGACGTTTGCGTTTACTCGTTAAGCTCTCTTGACGTTTGTGTTTATTTGTTTTATCCAAAGCTCATCACTCGATTCGTTTATTCTCACTCACGCTTTGTTCTTTCAAATTGTCGGTTATCCGCGTTTTATCCGTATATATATATGTACATATGTATCAGCACAATCGTAATTACGCCGAATTTGTTTGCTTGTTACAAATTTACACGAGCATGCTTTACCATGCACATTTGAACAAGAGCAACTGCCTTTTCAAATGATTTACTTATACATATGTATCGCGCATGTACATTCGTATTCACAAATATTATACATATGTTATACTTTTTTTTTTGTCAACTTTTATATCAACACTCACCACCACATATAATGTTTTTTTTTGTTGTGAATTCAGCCCGCATCTGACTTGAAACGCGTATTAGATGAATAAAAAACAACACTTAGTTTATATGAAAGTATTTAATTCATTTAATGTAGAAAAGTTAATTAGTAATAGGAAAGTAAATGTTGGTTGAAATTAATATGACGAAATGGCAAAAGCGATGTGTCATCGTTTCTTCCGAGCGCGCAACTAAAGCCCCCATTACTGATACTTAGCATAGACTTGACTTGACTTGGCGTAAACTTGGCAACTTAGCCACGATTATACTCCACTTGGCGCATAAAATCTGGCATCATAATCAGCGTTGAAATTTATTTTTAAATAAATGTCAATTTGTATGATAAAATGTCAAAATGAAATGGAAATAAACAAATGGCATCTCAAAATGTAAACGTCACTTAGAACTTACATAGAAAATCAAAATTGAACAGACTTCTAGGTCAAGTTAAGTTTTGAGTAATCAGTAACATGCAATGTTCATTTAACAGAACTGTAAGTGGCAGTTCGCAAGCCAAGTCAAGTCTATGCTTAGTATCAGTAACGGAGCCTTAACTCTAACCACGCCAATTGCTCGTCGGTGTTCGGAGTTTGTTTTTGATGTTGCCAGACCGTAAAACGCTTAAGTAAAATCCACACGAATTTTTTCTAACACAGAAAAATACTGCTGACGTCAATGGTATGTTTGACGATCTGGAACAATATCATTAACTTGCGGATGAGTATCTGGAAGGCGTGTAAAGCGAAAATTTAAAAAAAAATTATTTGGAAAAGTTTTGTATTTAAGGAAATCGACGTTTCGGCCATTTCGGAAAGATCCGCAGTTTTTGCCTCAAAATCTTGCGGATCGATCAAAAAGCTTCGGGAGTAGCTCCTTGCGGAGGGAGGGAGAAATACTTAGTGCCCCTATTACCGTTTACAACTCAACTTAGTTGGGTTGTAATTAAAACAACTCAACTTTAAGACAACTCAACTCCTGTTTGGTATTACGAATTACAACTTATTTCAGTTGAAGTTGAATTGAGTCGCCAACTTCAAAAAGTGATGATTTGACAGATATATAAACAGCTGATCAATTTGTGACAGAAATTTAAGCATTTTCAAATGTGATTTTTTTATTAATATTATATGAAATCTATTTTACAATGGCGAAAATGTTGGTGATTGACATGTCGCGAATACGGAAAACATTCGCGTGATCATTCCAATCCCTTGGAACTACCAAGCACCAAGTAAGAAAATATTTAAGTGACAAATAATGAGCTTCATATGAAGTTATTTTGCAGATTTGAAAGGAAGCATTCTACTCAGTACTAAACAAAGTTAAGGACCATTTCCGCATACGCGTTCGTATTTTAAAATTATGCGCCACACCCCCGATTCCTTGCTGACGGCAGCTATCAAATATGATGTGGAAATGATTTTGGTGTTGGAATGATTTTAGATATTATTGAGGAACGTATTTGTGCGAAGTAGATTAAAATCCAAACAGAAAAAAACTGTATTTTACTCAAATAGGATTCCCAGGAGTAGTGATTAGTTTCAATGGGACTCGCATAATTTCACCTATTTTGGCTGCATCCGAACGGCGGCCAGCCTCGTCCAATTATGGAATGTAGCTACATAAAGTCAAAAAGTTATTCAATGTAATTCGTTTAAACGTTGTTTTTCTAGAAATGTGTACAAAATTGTTGATTATTGTTTGATTAAAAAAGGTTTAATTACCGGCTTTAAATTTTTAGTTTTTTTTTTTTTTGGTAATGTTTTATAAGTCCGTGCACCATCTAACTCTTACCAAAGGTGGTATCAAAAGACGGGTTGACATCTCCGTTTTTAGGATTCGAAAGCGGAAATTAAAAATTTTATTTCTTTCGAAAGATATTTACAAAGACCCACAAAATGGCCCGAGAGGGTCCGAAATATGAGGCCCGTTCAACAGTTTTCTTGCACAGAACATCTTTCTGCGTTGGCGGCCTTTGGTCGCGATTCGTAAAAATAACTCTGGTTGGGTCCAACACCTTTCTGCATTGCTGTGTACAAAAAATCTGACAAAATACAACAACCACGTGAAATTAGATTTTATTAGAAATAAAATTTTTAATTCTTGTGGTAATTCTTTACGAAAGCATGACACTGTTAATACGAGTCCAAAAATATCGAGAGAGGTATTAAACGACGCGTCTTGACTTCAGTATTAATAATCCGAAGGCGGAAACTTTTAACCCGTTCAAAAGATATTAAACAAAAACCGAAAAAAGACAACAACATTACAACAACCACATGAAAATCGCCAACTTCAACTGCAAATATCTCCGGACATAGATAAAATGTTTCTTTTCCGCCTTCGGATTATTGTTCTCGGGATTAATATGCGTATTTTGACACCTCTCTCAATATTTTTGGACGCATATTAGCAGTGTCATGCTGTCGCAAAGAATTACAATTTTTGTTTTCGGATTCTTAAAACGGAGGCCGAAACGTGTCTTTTGATACCAACTTTGAAAATTTTTGTTAAAAATTAGGTGGTGAACCGTTTTGTAAAACGTTACATTTTTTCAAAACAACTGCAAAATTGTATGAGACAACTGCTAGTAATCAGTTGTAAGATTTTGACGTCTTTGACAACTACACCAACACAAGGTTGTATACGGCAATGCCACAAAAAGTTGTTAGACTAGACAACTCAACCGACATTTTTTTTTTGACAGGTTGAGTTATAATAATCTGTAATACCAAATTGCGAAATTTCAACCCAACCAGAGTTAAGTTGTAAACGGTAATAGGGGCATAGAATGGTCACACTCTTGTAGCGTAGTTTCACCGAAGGAGATGTTTTGGGCTAACTCCAATGCCCGTCGTCGGCACGATTTCTTTAAAGCATTTGTGGCTACATGCTGGTCACGCACAAAGGCGACTTACGGTTGCTATCAACTATCTACTAATAGTCATGACTCTCGTGGCACAGCAATGCTGGTTTATTGTTGATCGCGCCAAAAAGGGGCCTTGAGTTTGTTCGGCTGTTTCTAGGAGCTACAATACCGGACGTGCGAACAGTAGCAATCCGGACCACCAGTCGCTACCACGCATCGTGGCCCTCACACCATATGCCAGCACAGAAGCTATAGGACTGCGACTTCGAACTCATACCTTTGTCCGACGTCACTTTCCTAGAAGCTCTAGGTGTAGCTCCGAATTTCTGATGGATGTTTTTGTCGCTCTATGCTTCCGAGCTACACCAACAAAACACATTGAAACGTTAGGGAGTAACTATTAGGCCAAGGATGCCGCCCTCGAAATCATAAGCAGTCTAAGTGGGAATCAGTGGGTAAGACATGCGTGAAAATCGTATAATCCTTGTCGCTTCTACATAATTTAAACTTCACAAGGACCGTGGATAAAAGTTTTAAAATGTAGACCAAAATTTGCAGACGTTTGTGTTCGATACATTGACTTCAATAGTCTTCGTTTCCGGCTTTATGATATAAGAGCTCATAATGCATGACCGCCTTCAGTTTTCAGACAAGTTCGACTATCCCCTAAGTTAGGGTAGTAGAACACCCGTTCATTTCTTCGACTGTCTTGAGAAACCTTTTGCTTCACTTTGAGTGTTCTTGCGAACCTGGTTGAAAATGTGCCTACGTATTCACATTTGTAACAGTCATATTTACACATGGTTGATAGACTATATCCAATGTGATTCACTGCAAGGCACTAGTTGGGGATAGAGTCGCCAACTTTAGGAAATATCGAACCGGGAGACTTGAGTGATGAATGATGAAGTGTGAAAATCAAAATTAAGATTTCAGACGCTATTTTATAGTTAAGCAAATAAAGTGATTTTTCAAACCCTTCTCGTAGGTGTTGAAGATATATGCAACTTAAGTGTGAGCTGAGAATCATTTCAAAGGAGAATTTAAACCCCTGGAGCCTTGTAAAGAATTCTTATTCTTATTCTTTCAGACAATCGGGATATAAAATTCGGCACCTTTTTCGGGTAACTTACTTTTTTAACAACTTGAGGACAATTTGAAAATATGTGCGACATTTTGGGACATTTTATTTAAATTCATTGTTCTTTATTAATTTTTTATGGAAAAATTATGCGATGTGAGCATTTAAATTTATTATATAAAATTTTCTTTAAGTGTTTTGTTTTAATAACTTGGTGAATTCGGTGATGCGAAATCCGTGTTAAGTTGGCATTGAAAGCGCCTGTTTTCTCAAATAACTTTTGAACGGCTAGAAAGTGTTAAATTTCGCAATTGGATTTTTATAACTGGCAGTGATGCGCATCCCTTTGATACCCCTCTCGACCATATTGGACCAATTTTCGTGATGAACAATAAATGGCCTAGACAGTCTTAAAAGAGTAGAAAATATAGTAATGCGCCGATATTTTTGACATTCGGCGGCGGCTTGCGAAAAACGTTTCTAATCGGCGGCGTATATCTCTAATATAGTGGCACCGCTTTCGAGGAAACCGGGCCTTAAAAGTGTAATGCTATTGCGTTGCCAGTAGGTAACAATTTTCACAAAAGAACGAAATACCCATTAAAGGTGTTGCCTTCTTTTTAGAGTAGAACAAATTATATTTACAACCCTTGCGCAGCGTACAAAAAAGAAAAGCTTTACAAAAAAAAATAAGACGTTTTACACTCGTTATTTTCCTTACGGCTTACATTTTGGGCTCCGAAAATCATCTAACAAAATTAAATAAAACTAAATTAAATTAGATTAAGGAAATTTTGTTGTTTTTTTGCGATCAGTTCAATAATTATTATTTATTATGATTGGTAGGCTAGTCTGATCTGATTTATGTTGGTGCAAATAAAACGATTAAATCACCTTACGCCCGACGTTTCGCTGAATATTCCAGCATTCTCAGGGGCAACGCTATTTATTTTCAAATTAAATAAACAAACAAAAATTTTTATGTTGAAAACCACATGCAGATAAATTAACACAGTAAAGAAAAATTAACAAGTAAATAAAAATTCTACACTTACAACAATATCGGACAGTTGTAATTATTTGGAGCTTTTCGGCCGACAAAATAAAGACAAAAACACAAGGTTTCTCTTTTCCTCCTACGCGTTTCGATGAAGTTTTTTCATCTTCATCAGGAAGACTGTACATTTATCATAAAATATGACATAAAACAAAACAAACATTAACACATTAATTAGAACTATACAATTCACATCACTCTGTTGTTAACATACTACTTACATTCAATTTATAACATTGAAACTTTAACATCTAAATATAAATAAACAAAACTTTACATTTTGTTTACTTCCTTCACTCATGTTTCCTACTTCGTCCATTGGCTGATAATGCCGTCATATAAGCGCAGTTAATATTGTTGACGTCTTCTTTAAAATTTATTGCAGTATCGATTTTTTGTTGTATTCGTAGAGCTTCCAGCGCCATTCGTGTTCGGTCTTTCCCCTCAACGTCTAATATTTTCGCGTTTTCGAAGTCCGCTGTGTATTCTTTGTTGGTCAAATGTTCGCATAGTGCTGTTGTTGTTTTTCTATTTTTGGCGTCTAGTCTATGTTCGTTTATTCGTACACTTAGCGATCGCTTCCCTCACTAGGGTAGGCACCTTGTTGGTGTGAGGGCTTAGCCGAACTCCATAGCGCCCGACTATTAGGCGAAGCTGTTTAGGACTGACATCTACGCCGTTTCGCCTCATACGAGGGCGGCGAGATGTCGGTGACCAAGAACTGCCAACCCCCTAATCCAGGGTGTTATGCGGACCGTGCCTATTGGACGATTTGCAGCCAGGGGATAAATTCGGCTGTATTCGAACGGAGCCTTCCCGATACCGGGCCACCTCGGGAAGTATTAATGGCCTTACCTCAGTAAGGGGCGCTGCTGTGGCGGACGGTTCCCCGTATATAATACTGGACCGCTGAGCCCGCATTGTCGGGCAGGTGGTCGTACGACCAAGATGAACGACTCATTACCTGACTGTAATAAGGACGATGTAAAGAGGAGGACTGAGTCGCAATCCAAGGACGACAAATACGAATTAAGCGATGCGTCGGACTCGGGGAGCGAGAGTAGTGCTGATTCAATGAACTCCGTGTTGGAGAAGCACACAAATGAAAACGGAGTAGAAGAGTGGAGAAGGGTACGGAGCAGAGGAAGTAAAAGAGCTCTCTCACAGTACCGTGCAGCACTAAAAATTGTACAACGCTTGGGAGCAGTGGTCGACCCAACAGAAGTGGAGATCGAGCGCTTGGAATGGGCCCATGAAGCGGTAGAAGTAGGTCGAAGGCAGTTCAAAAGGTTTGCTGTGAGAAACCCTCGTTTCTGCAACCGGTACGAGGAGGAAGAAGCGTCGAATGGCAGAATGAAGAGGCAACGTTCGGCGGAAGGCGACAAGCCTGCTTTCAAGAGGCAGAAAGGACCCAGTCCTAGAGCCGCGAGGCAGGGCAGTCGCATAGACAAGACAAGTAGGCCCAAAGCTGTAAGACAGATGGGCTCCAATAGCGAGGTAGCAACTACCTCGAAAGCTGCGAGTCAGAGGGAAGTTCCAATTAAGGAAGTAGGAGATAAGCCAAAGGGAGACAACGCTAAGACTCCGGCTTTCTCGGAGGCGCTAAAGGGAATTAACGCTAAGACTCCGGCTTTCTCGGAGGTGCCAAAGGGAAATAACACTAAGACTCCTGCTTTTCCCGAGAAGATGAGTGATGTGGCAAAGCAGTCACTGACTGTGGCGCTGGTTGATCGTAGCAGTCCTTTCGGACAAATGACTACTTCCAACCTTTGATTCGGGGGGATGGTATAATGTTGTGAAGATGATAGCGTGCGACAACATCGCGAGATTGCGGTGGCTGGAGGAAGTGGTTCCAAACCTCTAAATGCAAGGCACGAACGCGCTGTTTGAGGTGGTGGATAAAGCGCAAATCCCCACGGTACCAAAAGTTAAGGTATGGATACCATGCGTGATGAAGTCGGAGGATACACTGCGACTTCTGCAGAATCAGAATCCGAACATACCGATGGTCAGTTCTACATCTTCCAAATAAACAAGCAGGCGGAGGATATTTTGTACACGCAGTTTGGTAAAATGTCCTTTGGCACTGGCAAAATTTACATGCGACTCAGGAAAAGAAGTCCCGAGGATAAAAACCCTAACACGTTAGAGGTGGGCAAAGTCGAAAAGGACCTCAAAAGCCTAAGGGAAAAAAGACAGGTGGATGTCCCCGACGTCACCACGAACGTGCTAGAAGAGGACCAACCGCTAAATAGTGCTGTGACTCGCACAGAGGAACACCCTGCACAACAGTCACGAGAGGCTGAAGGGGCCCTCGAATACTCTAAACCAAAAGGGCAAGGGGAGGACGACGACGTCAAGACGAAGGTGCTGGAGGGGGACAAACAGCCCAATGGTGCTGCGAGTCCTACAGATAAACCTCCAACACAGTAAAGTGGCGTCGACCGAACTCCTCCTAACCCTTGGGGAGGGTTCGTTTGACGTGGCGCTGATCCAGGAGCCGTGGCTCTCATCGGGAGGAAATGTTTCTGGACTTAGTGCGCGCGGGTTTGGCGTTTACTTCGCGCAAACGGAAGGACGGGTGCGAGCTGTAGTAATGGTAAGGAAACAGCTGCATTCATATATGCTGCCTAATTACACCACTGAGGATCTCGTAGCGGTGGCTGTTAAGCAAAAGAATAAGCAGGCATTTATCCTGGCGTCCTGCTACATGGCCCATGCTGCGGAGGTCCCACCGATGGAGTGCAAAAGGCTAGTACAGGAGGAAGGGCGCAAAGGGCGCTTGGTCATAGGCACAGATGCAAATGCGCACCACAATGCGTGGGGAAGAGCAGATACGAACGAGAGAGGCGAATCTCTGTTTTGTTACATCCTGCAAACCAATTTGCAGATAGCCAACAGGGGAAATGTCCGTACATACATTGGTCCAACATCCAGCAATGTTCTGGATATTACATTGAGCTCCGAGCGTGATATATCAAGGTATGATTGGATGGTTCTTGATAGACCATCCTTCTCCGACCACGCGTATATCAGCTTCAACATCCCCCTAAAGAGGGTAGAGAAGGGAGGAACCTTTAGAAACCCAAGGTAAACGAACTGGACTAAATTCCAGAAACATGTAGAAACAAAACTGGGACAACCCAAAGAGGTTGCTAATGTAGAGGAACTGGAGGAGTCGAATAAATTCTTAACAAGGACGCTTATGACTGCGTATAACAAAGCTTGCCCTCTAAGAAGATTCAGAGGAAAAGCAAAGTCGCCATGGTGGAGCAATGAGCTGAGTCTTCTAAGAAGACAGGTAAAAGAAATGTTTAAGCTCGCAAGGACCGCGGAAAGCGAAGCGTGTCGGGACAAGTACAGGGATCTACTGAGGATCTACAAGCGTGAAATTACCAGGGCGAAGAGAAACTCATGGAAAAGTTTCTGTACGGATATAGAGTGCTCCAGCGAAAGAGCACGGTTGAAAAAAGTCCTAGCAAAGGGAAACATAGTCCAGGGACTAATAAAGAAAGCGAACGGGGAATGGTCACGTAATAGTGAGGAATCCCCTGAGGTGCTTCTCGATACACATTTCCCATCGGGAGACGGTTTAGAGGAGCCAGCAGACATCACTCACACTTCGATCACGGAGCTAGTAGTGCCGGGCTTGGTGACCGATACCAAGATCGAGTGCGCAGTGAAGACGTTTTCTAAGTTTAAATCGCCGGGCCCAGATGGTATATTCCCGACCATGCTACTAGTCTCAAGTAGGGCGGTCGTGGAATGGCTTAAAATAATATTCGATCGGTGCATACGACTGAATCATGTACCGCACTCTTGGAGAACTGCTCGTGTAGCTTTTCTACCAAAGGCGGGGAAGAACGGTCACGTGTATCCCCAAGACTATAGACCCATTAGCTTAACATCATTTCTGCTCAAAACCTTTGAGAGGCTGATAGATGTGTACATAAAGGCCAACGTGGATGAAAAGCTGCTCTCCACAACACAGCATGCGTACACCAAAGGCAAGTCGCTAGACACCGCATTGCATAGGGTGGTAATAAGCATAGAGAAATCTTTGGAATATAAGGAGTATGCTCTAGGAGTCTTGTTGGACATTGCCGGGGCTTTCAATAATGTTGCAAAATGGGCGATTATGGATGGTCTTAATTACATTAAAGTTCTTCCTGCCTTAATCAGATGGATCGGCTGCATGTTAAATTGCAGAAAGATTACATCACAATGGGGATTGTACGACGCCATGAAATCAGTGGACAGGGGCACGCCGCAGGGAGGGGTGCTATCACCTCTGCTGTGGACGCTGGTCATCAACCAACTGCTCAGGCAATTCGATGAGGGACCCGTAAAACTTACGGCTTACGCAGATGACGTTGCAATTGTCATAAGTGGAAAGTGCCTTCCAACGATTAGTTTTTTGATGGATCGGGCGCTTCGCGATATTCATACCTGGGCATCTAATGTCGGGTTGAAAGTTAATGCGGAGAAGACGGATATGGTCTTGTTTACAAAGAGGTACAAGGTCCCAAATTGGACCAGTCCTAAGTTAGGAGGGGTGATCTTACAGGAGAAACCTTGCACAAAATATTTAGGACTCATCCTAGACAGTAAGCTGTCATGGAAGCTCAACGTGGAGGAGAGGGTCAAGAAGGCCTCAACGGCACTCTATACATGTAAAAGAATGCTGGGGTGTACGTGGGGCCTATCGCCCTCTCTTTCTCATTGGGTTTTTACAGCGATTGTAAGCCCTATTCTATACTATGGAGTTCTTGTTTGGTGGAAAGCCACACAAAAAACAACATACCTCAAAAAATTAGAGAGGGTATGCAGACTATCGATGCTTAGCATTACGGGAGCACTGAAAACAACCCCGACGGCTGCACTTTATGCCATTTTGCACATCCCACCTGTAGACCTGGTAGCAAAGAACAAAGCGTTAACGACCGCAACCAGGCTCGGTGCTTCGGGGCAGCTTGAGCGCCGACCATATGGCCATAGTAGTATAGCGTCATCAATCACAAGACGAACAGACTACATGATTCCCTATCTGCGCTTCGAGGGAGATCTTAAGGCCACAATAGAGGTGGACGGTTGGCGCAAGGGTGCGCAAATGGCGGACGAGGCGATACATGTGTACACCGATGGTTCCAAAGGAGTGGAAGGAGTAGGGTCTGCGGTATACTGCGCTGATCCGGAAATAAGCAGATCCTACAGGCTGCCGGATTACTGTAGCGTTTTCCAAGCGGAAATATTAGCCGTAACCAAAGCAGTAGAAACCCTGGAAGAGAATAGCTTAAGCTGCAACCGTGTTAACTTTTATATTGACAGTCAAGCAGCAATTAAGGCAATAATCTCGCATAGCACAGCATCTAAATGCGTGTTAGAGTCTAAGCAGTCTCTGGAGAGAATCGGGACAGGGAGAAGCATACATCTATATTGGGTCCCAGGGCATATGGGAATAGATGGGAATGAAAAAGCGGACGAACTAGCTAAAAAGGGCGCATCCCTTGAAGCTTGCTCCGTAGATGTCCCAATTAGATTGGGCGAGATTAACTGAAGTCGAGAGGTGCACATGATCGACCAAGCGGGAAAGGCGTGGGTTCAAGCGCGGGGCTGTAAAGCGTCGAAGATTATGTGTAGGTCTTACAACCTTAGACTAACACAGTTGCTCCTATCATTAAAAAGAGAGGACTGTAGACTCATGACGGGTATTCTGACTGGACACTGCCTTCTGGCGTCACATGCCTTTAAATTAGGCTTGGTCAGTGATAGCAGATGTAGGAAGTGCGGGGTGGAGGAGGAAACGATCGAGCACGTTCTGTGCTCGTGCCCTGCACTTGCCAGGCTAAGACTCCAGCTATTAGGAGTGATACAGCTGTCAGATCTAGAAGCAGCAAGTGGCTTAAGTCCTAGGAAGCTTCTAGTATTTGCCAAGAGGACGGAGTTATTTTATAACATAGGTCCTGGTTTTTGATAGGGTTTTTTCAGTTTGGTCGTTAAAAACAAACTTGTGGTAACACTACGGACTCAATCAGTCTATGTGAGGTCATCATGGACCGGCCAGTTCAACCTACCTACCTACCTAGCGATCGCTTCGTCGGTCCAACGTATATTTGATTGCAAGTTTCTCCTGCGCTCCCATTACATTTTATTTCGTATACCACATTATGTTGTTGTTCTTTGTCGATTTTGTCTTTTGTTTGTGTAAAGATTGTGTTCAAAGGTCGGTTTGGTTTATGCGCAAATTTTATATTGTTGTTGCGTGTGATGCTATACAATGTTTTGTTGTCGGTTAATTCTGGTATGTACTTGACGCCTGCATATATTTGCTTTTCTTTTACATGTTTCGTTTAGTGATGCTTTGCGCGCAGTTGGTTTGACTAGTTGTTGTTGTTATCCATACGTCTATTAATGTATTAGGGTAGCCATTCTTATATAAAATATTTTTATTATTTTTTTTTTTTAATTTGTGATCATGAACTCCTGTTCACTTAAATTGTAGATTTTCTTTATAAAGCTTATGGCCGTGTTGTTTTTTTGAATCCATGGGTGATTCGACTGGTAGTTTATCATTCTAGATGATGATACGGCTTTAGTATACCAATTAGTTTTTAGGGTTTGGTTCGATTTTATAACTTCGATATCTAGGAAGGGCAACTTGTTGTTTTTCTCTTTCTCTACTGTATTGGTATGCTGGTTATGTCTCCATTTTGCTATGCTGGTTATTTAGTGTTTTAAGTATTTCTTCCACGTCCTTAGTTTTAATTATAGCGAATATATTTATTTATTTCAAAGTAAATCTAGGACAAAATATCCTTACAGACTATTTACAAATTATTTGTTTATGTATTTGATATATATGTCCTCTAATTTAAGCTCGGCAATGCTGTCGTCAATTATTTTGTCTAAGACTATATCAGCTACAGTGGGCGATAGAGGATTCCCCATAGACATGGTAGAACGTACCATCATAGGTGAAATAATTGTTATACCTCAAGCAAAATTTGAGACATGTTTGAAATTGTTTCTTCGATAATGTTGTGTGCATTTCTAGGTTACCCCACTTTATTTTTCGCTAGATGAATCGGTATATTAGTAATATATTAGGATTTCATGTTGTTGTTGTTTAGGGAGTGATCGATGTGATGGCCCTTTGCCGTTTACAGATCCGGTACGCTCCGGTAACACAGCATCATTAAGGTGCTGGCCCGACCATCTCGGGAACGATTTATATGGCCACATTAAACCTTCAGGCCAATCCGGTATTTTAGTCGCCTCTTACGACAGGCATACCTACCGCGGGTATATTCTAACCCCCTGACCCGCTGGGTTTCTAAATTAGGATTTCATCTTCTGCAATTGTGATATCTTTTAAGTTGCGCTTCAGTTGAAAAGAGTTTTTTATATTGAGACTACCCGAAACAATATGTTTCAGTGTTTTCCCCATGTATTTTGATAGTTTGAAACATGGCACACTTGCTGATGATGATATAGGTCTAAGTGGGATGTTATCTTTGTATATTTTTGGTAAGCCGTATAACCCTATAGGCGGAATAGCGCATCGGAAGCGCTTTAGCAGCCCTTCGTGTATGTAGCTCATTACGCCTCTTTTAACATTGGCATGCCATTGTAAATCGGCGCATCACTTTCTTATGAATGTTGCGCAGGTAGAACGCTTCACGAGTCGCGTGAAGGATGCGCCCTAAATAATCAACCAAAAATGCAGGAGTGATGCGCATCGATTAAGCGGCTAATTATGCAGGAGTGATGCGCACCGACTACGCAACTAGTACTGCGGCCTAGAAGCGCATCTTTTTTGGCATATAATAATGAGAGGCAGATGCGTATTGGGGTCCCCGTATTGGGCTAAATAGAATTTACAGGAAAGCGCCCAAGGAACTTTTTTATTTTTTAACTAGAATTTCTAGAGTGTTTTCTTGCGAACTGCTTTTCTATTTACGATACGAAGTTGAATAAGAACAAGGATATGAATTGTTTAAATGAACATAAGTTTAGTGTATATTTAAATTCATTTTTAGCACATAAACCTTTAATTTCTTACGGTTAGCGAAGAATTTACGGTTGTCTTTTCTTTAATCAATAAAAAAAATAGATTATTGCGGTTTATAAGTATAAGAAATGGTGAAAATAAATACATATAAATAATTAAGTTTATGCTTCAAATTGTCCGTTTTGTCTTTTCATTTTACATAAGTACACTGGAATTTATTAAATTACTTTATGTTAATGTACATTTATTTTTAACTTAAAAATGGAATAAATATGAATTAAGTTGACTTTCAGATGCCAAATAAATACTTCTAGTTTTAGTTTAGTTTACATATGTATGTATTACAAAAGAAAATATTATTGGTTGGATTTGCTTTTATACATTTTGTTTTTCGCGGATCGGACCCCCTTTCGCATTTCACTGTCAAATTTAGAAAAATCCATATCGGGACCATGAACTGCGCCTGTTAAATGGAAGTAGAGTTTTAACGTTAAATACATATTTGTGGAAATTTATGCTTACGAAAAACAATCTCATTGAAAAACTTTAGCGATTTGATTGGACATTTTTGGTGACGACCATCCCAATTAATAAAAGGCAGAGTAGATTCAGCAAATAAGAAGGGAACAATTTTTCTTATTGGAGTAACTCCCACAGTAGTGCGTACGTATGCGACCTGAAATTATATTAAATACCTATTTAGCTAAAAGTTGTGATATGAAGAGGTTAACGTTGCGTAGTACCAATTGGCCATAATGAACTTGAGGAACTTTTATATAGGGGAAGACCATCGATACCAATGTCCAACTCTAAACTGTTTTGATCTAGAGGGACTTTCAACTGCAAACATTTTTTAATGCCCTCGTCTATCCCGTAATGAAAATATTCCCCAGGTTTTACTACACGCGTCTGAATAGATTGTTTTACAAAAATACCACTTGTTGAATTAGGGACATTAAGACCAGATTTGTTTAACAAATGAAGCATATCTTCTGCAGCGACTCGTCTTATTTTATGGTTCACCAACCATTCCTTAAATCCCTTGACAATACTGAATGGCGGTTCCATAACAAGCATCTCAAATTCTGCATTTTCCGGAACAATAATTTCACTGGCATCGGAATTTTCTTTATCTGTGCATAATTCAGGGCTATTTGTTGAATCTTTTGAGGCTTCCTCATCTACGGTTTTGATACTATTCAATTCTTTGGCTACAAGTCGCTTGAAATGCCTTTTGCTATAGCCCAAAAACTCATAACTCATTTTACCTGTCTGATACAACTAGTTCTCTGCAAAATGAAAATTTCATTATACGTGGTGCAATGAGATTTATTCCATGCGGCACTTATAGAATGCACTTTGCTCACCTAGAAAAGGCCAAACTACGACGCAATGTGTGGTTTTTGATGCAAGGTGTGCTCTGCAAAATGAATATTCAATACAAGAATTAAAATGCAAATTGGATCTATAGCAAAACGGATTCAACTGAAATTCACTCTACTCACCTCCAAAAAGATAAAAATATGATGAAAACCAAGCCAGCAAGAGTTTGTATTATTCTGGAAAGCTCCCACTTCTATATTTTTATATATACAAATCTGATTTTTAAGTTTTTGGCAAATTTCCAATTTAGTTTATATTTTCATAAACACCGCACATATTTTATTACAATACTTAGATTTATTTATCTTTTTTTATTAATAAATGAAATCGCGACAAACACGCACGTGCAAAAAACTCAATCTTCGACTGCTGAACTCGAAATGAAAATAAAAAAAAATGGCAGAAACATATAAGCAAATTAGCGCTTGCAGATTTTCTGCATGTTAGGTAGCGAATACGGAGCACTTTGCTCAATGCCTATCTTTCAGCGTTTTTGGAAGTGAAAAGGTAGCGCATAAAAAATGAAGTTTAGAGAAGCGCATGAATAAATTCTGCTGGGAATATTGGGGCTGCAGCTGCAGAACAAGTTAATTGCTTTTTTAAATACAGACTAATATTCTTTTGTTTGTATATCTCGTTTACAATATTATTGTTTTTCCTTAATAATTGTTTCGTGGGATCTGTCCGCATTGTTTTGTATGTTTGTCTGTCTTGCATTAATTGTTCCATTTTGTTTTTTTTAATTTACCTGGTACATCATAACCGTTTTATTACCTTTATCCGCGTTTGTAATGATAGCTATGCCTTTGTGCTTCTTGATGAAATGTCTAGTGTCATCAACAATTTTCAGTATAATTTTTTCTTTCGGGTTATTGCGTATCTTGTTTTTAAATGTATTAATTTTTGTTGCCACATTGCATCTAAGTACATCTTTTTCTCTGTCATCACCTATTGATTGAATACCTTGTTCCAGGTCTGCATCAAGTGAATAGGAGAAAATGTTTTCTTTGATATTGGCAGTGCAAACTTTTACCCCATTGGTTACAACCAAAGTCTCTCTGGGGGGTACAATTATATCCGTTATGTTCACAAACCAGTCCTCATTACATCTTAATCCAAAGCTATCAAAGCTTTTTGTCACTTGCGCTCGTATTTTTGAGTTTAGTTGTTGTTCTGTAGCAGTCTTTATTTTCTTGATAAATTGTGTCTGGTTTTCCAAAACTAAGTTGAAGTCCTGTCCGTCCAATCTCTTTTTAAGATCCTCCCCAATATGACTCATACTGCTGATAGCAATTTAGATTTGAACGTTCGCTTCCCTAATTTAGAGGTTGAGGATTTTTTGTATAAATTGTTTCTGTATTTAAATAAACACTTCGTCTCTCTTCGCTACACTCACACTCACTGTTTATTATTTCATTATTTAAAAGTTAATTAAATTACTTTCAATATATGGTATATTCAGACGCACTTTTACAACAACTTTAAAAATGCAAACTATGCAAAATAAATGCATGCACAAGTCTTTAATACAAATCTATAGAAAAGGATCACGTCCGCGTTTGCCCGTTGATTTTGCAAGACTGTTCGTTTCAAATATTGTTGACGGCAACGGCAGTGGCCGCTCGTTGGTGTCTTCCACTTCGCCGCGCACGGCTGCGCAAACGAATATTTCGACGTCGTCTAAATATTTATGAAGACGGCTTAAACATCCTGCCAGCCCTGCAGGGAGGTGCTTGTAAGCACCTTCTGCAGCTCTTGCCGGGCGAGGATGGTGGTATCCAAGGCGCGACTGGTAGTGAGCCGTTGGCATTGCGCCGTTTGCAGGCCTTGAGGGTAGCGCGCAATCGTGCGCTTGGCCGTATTCGCCTGTTTGGGGGTTGTCGCTGTTTTGCTTGCAGGGCGCGTCTTTGGGCCCTGGAGGCGCAGGTCGGTGTCCTCTCTTGTTTCTTCTTCGGCTTGGGTATCGGCTTGGGGGATGCTTGGGTGATTTTCCGTGTTGGGGCTTTGTGCTGCCCACGTCGACCTTTCGGCACCTCGTGTAGGAGGGTGTGATGTGCAAGGCCGCAAATTTTGCACGACCCTCGGGAGTCGCATTCCCCCGTGGTGTTCTTGAGGGACAAGCAATTAAAACAGTAGCCCTGTGCCCTGGCAACTGTAGATCGCTGCGGTCGCCGCATCGCCTTATAGGCCGGGCAGGTTCGCAGCGCGTGGCAGCGGCAGAGCGGACACTGAAGGCAGTTGTCGGTCTCTGCCGTGGAAGCCATTGGGCATGCCGGTCTCGATGCCATTATGTGTCGTCCTGAAAGTAAAGAACAGAGAGAAAAACGAGAAGTAGTTCGATACAGCGGATGGTAACCGGAAATGAATAGTGAAAGTTAGTTATACGAGGAAAACGTATATAAGTTATAGCGCTGTGCGCGAAGAGTGCTCTATTGGAAGAAAGCACAGTTTTACTAAGGGGCGCATGACAAGCCCAGTTTGGGTGCGAACATCTACAACCGAACGGGCAAACGTTCTCGTTTCGTCCCAGACGCCACTCGGTGGGTGGGAGCGAATCTTCTTTGATTACAACGACGTCGCCTGGTTGAGGATTTCGCTGTGGCGTTTGCCGTTTATAGCGCTTCTGAAGGTCCTTCAGATAATCCTCTTTCCAGCGTCGACTGGTGATGAAGCGATTTGGGGTTTTCACATCGATTTATCCAGGAGAGGTCTTCCGCGTTTGGCTCAGGAATTGCTAATAGCGGTGCATCTCGGATGAAGTGACCCGGAGTATGCGCTGTGAAGTCAGCTGGGTCCTAGGATAGTGAGGTTAGAGGCTTCGAATTAAGATCTGCTTCAATACGAATGTAAACTTGTGGGATGTAGCGGTTTTTTGAAGTGAATTTTAAAACCTTTTACTGCGGATTCCCACAGGCCGCCCATATGGGGGGGAACTGGGTGGAATATACTGCCAGTTTATTCCCTGGGGGGCATATTTCTGGACAATGTCCGCGGAGAATTCGTTAAGAAATTTAACGAAGTAGCGTTCAAGTGCAATGAACATTTTACCATTGTCGCTCATAATTTTTGAGGGATAATCTCCTCTGCCAACGAATCGGGTGAATGCTGCTCGAAAGGCTTCGACGGTGAGGTACGAGCATAGTTCGAGGTGTACTGCCTTTGTGGAAAAACAGACGAATACAGCCACGTACCCTTTTATGATCGTGGTCGACCTCAGAACCGATGCTTTTATTTGAAATGGTCCTGCAAAGTCTCTTCCTGTTGTGAAAAGGGGAGTGAGAAATCGCAGCGCTGAGGTGGTAGCGCTGCCATTGCATTTCTTAATAAGAGGCTTTAGGTTTTAGTTTTGGTACGTAGTACTCTTGCCTCACCATTTGGAGCACTAACCGTATTTCTGCATGAAGAATCAGGCGGTGTAAAAACTCTAGATACAACTGGCATAGCCTTGAATCCAGAGAAAGGATTACTGGATACTTCTCGTTGTATGCTAATGTAGAATGTTCCAATCTGCCACCGATACGCAGGATGCCGTCTCCATCGAGAAGGGGGTTAAGAGCCACAAGGGAACTATTTTTGCTAATTGGCATTTTGTTTTGTAGGGCGCTCTTTTCCGCCCCGAAATGGCGAGATTGTGCCATTCCCACAAGCCGCGTTTTCACATGGTACAACTCTTTGTACGTCAGGTGGGGATTATGTGTTATTGCCAACGATTTGGATTTGTTGCAGGCATTGTTCACAAAGCGGAACACGTATACAATCACACGGAGAGCTCGAGAATATGAGGAGAAACGTTGAGGAATATCGTCCTCTTCCTCGAGTGCGTGATATGTGTCGACCTTGCGTTTCTCGGGTGGAGAAGCGCTACCTGCTTTTGGCTTTGGCCATGCAAGAAATCCATTGTGGTCCGCGCCACCAAAGGGAGGAGCCTATCAAATCATGCTGCTTCCAACCACGTGTGCCAAGATCAGCAGGGTTGTTTTGGTTAGACACATGGCGCCAGGTGCCGCTAGGAAGACATTCTCAAAATTGAGAGGTACAGTTGGCCACATAAGTCTTCCAGGTCGATAGAGATTTTTCTAGCCAGGCTAGTACAATCGCAGAATCTGACCATAAGAATGTGTTGCATGCTTGTAAGTCGAGCTGTTTTCGAACAGTTTAAGCCGGTTTGGCGAGTAGGACTGCACCACATAGCTCTAAGAGGGGTAAGCTTACAGTTTTTATGGGGGCAACTTTGCCTTTCGCAACCAAGAGAGGATTTTATTTGGTTGCCCACATGTGTGCGGATGTAAATCGCTGCAAAATATGATTTTTCCGAAGCATCACAGAACCCGTGGATTTGGGTATTCTGCCCTGGAACGGCATTAACCCATCGAGAGATTTCGATGTGGCAGATGGCTGGCAGATTTTCTGCAAAATGTTGCCATTTTGATAATGTTGCGGGCTTGGCGCTTTCATCCCAATCGCTGCCATCCAGCCTGATTTCTTGGAGAAGCATCTTGGCTTGGATCATAACGGGCGACAGCCATCCTACCGGGTCAAAAAGTTTCGCAACCGAAGATAAAATTGGTCGCTTTGTGACCGCATTTTGGGTGTGTTCCGGAAGAATGGTGTATGAAAATTTGTCCGTGAGCGCGTTCTATCGAATTCCAAGAGTTTTCGTATTGGGAGTGCTTTCAAATTTCAAGAAGTTGGAGTCTAGAAGATCCTCCTTCCGAAACTGTTTTAATATGGCCGGGTGAGTAGCCGTTAAATGTTTAAATAAATGTAAGGCGCGATAACCTCCGAAGAGATCTTAGGCCGAGCTTCTCTTCCAATTTGCGTCGTGCTCCATCTTAATTTTTCCTGCAAATTGGCGGAACGGGACCTACTTGTTTTATGCCGGCACCGAACGGCATCTGCAAGGCAGATGAGTTTTCACTGAGAGCTTTTCATGGCAAAATTACACTCGGAGTGCTTGCCAAACACTACCGAGGGGCGACCCCGCTTAGAAAAATTTTCTTCTAATTGAAAAACCTTGTTCTAAAATTTTGATGCTGCTTTGCCCGGGGCGTGAACACAGGATCTTCGGTGTGGTAGGCGGAGCACACTACCATCACACCACGGCGGCCGCCAATTTTAGCCGTTAATTTCTTTAATATGATTTAAGGGCTTTTATCACTTGAACAAGTGATTCAGTGGCGTTATCGATGGTGTGATAAGATGTCGTCGACATACGTTTGCGCCTAAAGAATTGTTGCAGCGAAGGGGAATGTCGCTTTCGTGTCATCGGGCAGTTGATGCAACGTACGAATAGCGAGATATAGTGCACAGTTGACGCCGAATGTAACCGTTTTTAGATTGAAATCGCTAACAATGGAGTTGGCCGTCTTTGTCCATTTTGTACATTTTTTCAATGTTTCCATTGAATACATACTTATGCATGCGCCACTGTAAAATCAGTAGCATGAGATCTGGTTGGAGAGTTGGACCAGAAAACCACACGCACCACACGGTGACCTTATCTGGTTTGACTGCCGCATGATGTGGCAAGCAAAATGAGAAGACCTTGCCATTCGAAGTTATATTGCATGGGTCGGTAGATTCCATGTGATCAAGGTCGAGATATTCTTGCAACACATTGTTTTACATTGTACCTAACTCCCCCTTTTTCTGAAGCGTTCGGTCCATACTAAAAAACTGCTGTAGGGCAGCCTGGCGTGATTTGCCGAGATAGAGTTTTTCAGGAAAATCTTCCTTGAATGGAAGTCGCACAATGTATCGACCGTTTGGTGCACGTGTCGTGGTTGTTGCATATATCTGCTCACACGCTTGATCCTCGGGGGATATCTGTGGAGGTTGTGGATTTTCCTCCTCTTCCCAAAATTTTCTCAGTTAAGAACTGAGTGTCTTGTTTGACACTTGGACTTTTGTCGAGAATGACACAACATTTTCAGTTATTGGACCACTGAGAATCCAACCAAAAACGGTTTGTTTCGCAAGTATGCTACCGCACACCTTTTTTCGGAATTCCTTCCAGCGGAATTTGTGGAAGTATGTTGCTGCCAATGACGGTATGTGGCAACTGGAATCAGCGAGCTCAAGGAGGTTGAACTGCTCCCAGATTTTGCGACTAACGGTGGATGTTGGCATATTCTTTGTAAGTTGCGGCAACACAATGGCATGAGCCTTTATCCTTTTCATGGCCTTGGATGCAACCAGTGTCAAAAGGACAAAGCTTGGAGGCCTTTTGTGCGACTTGTACACCTATGTCGGAGATTTCGGACTTTGAATGTTCGAATGAAAGTCTCAACTGTTTTTGAACTTTCGAGGAAATGAAAGTTCTTTCCGAGCCCTGATGGATAAGGGCCCTCAGTTGAAATAATTCACCTTAGTGTTCGACTGCGACCATGGCAGTAGGAAGGAGAATTTGGTTATCATTGGCTGCATGCAATGATTGAACCGGTGCGTGTTTTGAACAACACGGTAGCTCGCTAGAATCGGAGTTATTCTGCGTTTGTCGAACGGGAGATTCAACAGTTGTGTGCTGCACGTTTGGTTCATTCGTTCGCGCGGTGGAACGTGGAGGTTGTGGATTCGCATGCAACAGCGTGTGATACCATTGATGACATGTCGAGCATGACCACTAGCTCGTGCACTCATTGATGATATGATTGCTGCTAAGGCAGTTTATACACACCTTAGCTTGCTTTACGAATTGTGTTCGGTTCTGCAGACATTCGCTTGAATTGTGGACAGAGTTTAATAAGGTGCGGGGAGTTGCAACATTGGCAAGTTTCCTTTTTAGATTCTGCCACATGGGTTTGCGTCCTGTTGAAGGACTTGTTTTGCGCAGAATTCTGATGAGCGGCTGGTTTTTGTTTGCTTTGACTTGATTGAAGCCTATTGACCCTTTCAACGACTTCATATCTCGAGTCGTTTATTTGTGACCATGAGGGTTAATCTCTTCGCGAATAGAGATTATTCCCAAAGTGAGAGGGTTGTTTCGGGGAGTTTTGATGAACAAATGTACACTAGAATCGGATCCCAACTTTCTGTCGTAACTCCTTGTGAGTGAAGGGCCATTCTCCAGAGCTACATTAAATGGTCTCCGTGTCGCATGTTTCTATTTATTTGGGAACCAGCATCAACACTAGCAACATCAGCACTGAAATCCAGTGAAGAATCAATCTTGCCAATAAATGCTACTTTGGACTAGGTAGGCAATTAAAAAGTAAAGTCCTCTCCCGGCGAACGAAAATCATACTCTACCAAGTCAATTATCGTACCCGTCCTGCTATATGGGGCAGAAGCATGGACCATGACAACAGCAGATGAAGCGGCTTTGAGAGTGTTCGAGAGAAAAGTTCTTCGAAAGATTTATGGACCTCTACGCGTTGGCGATGGCGAGTACCGAAGAAGATTTAATGATGAGCTGTACGAGCTATACGCAGACATCAACATAATCCAGCGAATTAAAGCGCAGCGGCTGCGCTAGCTAGGCCATGTTATGTGAATGAAAGATGATGCTCCGGCCAAGAAAGTGTTTCTATCGGAACCCGCCTACGGAAGCAGAGGTAGAGGGCGGCCCCCACTCCGTTGGAAGGACCAGGTGGAAAACGATTTAAACTCCCTTGGTGTGACCAATTGGCGCCGGTTGGCGGAGCGATGGAGCGACTGGCGCGCCTTGTTGGACGGCCATAACCATTTAGACGGTTAAGCGCCAATTAAGTAAGTAAGTAAGTCGCATGCTGGGACTTTGAGGTAAATATTTGCCTCAGCCGAGGGTTGTTCCACGCGGGGTGGTGGACTCGGCGTTACCATCATTTTGATCAACGAATGTTGGTCGGCAATCTTTGCTTTTGTCACTTCATACGTGTCAAGGCAAGTACATTGTTTGCTTTGTACTGAACTCTTAAAGCCTTCAGGGAAATCTTCGTCTGGTTTCGAAAATACCAGATCGTAAACCGATTGAAGCCGTGCCCAAAAATTATCTAGTGATTTGTCCTTAATCATGAGATACGATTCAGTGTGATCTTGAATCGGTGCTTTGCTAAATTTTTCAGAGTATCCCATGAGACTGTCACTTTCCGCGATGAACTTTTGCGCGGATGGGTCAACTGATTTGGATTTTGGGCGGGGGGATGTTGCCCTTTGCTTGACCGTTTCTTCTTTTGGGTCATCTTTTGGTTTTGTCCCGGTTTCGGACGTTTTTGGGGGGACTGAGAGGCATTTAAGGCAAACTTTTGGATTTTCGCCAAGAAAAAAATTTTATAAATTATATGTATGCTCAGAGAACGTTCGCAAAGTTCGAAGATGGAAATACTCTTCGTGGCACAGACATTTAAAAAAGGCATTTAAATTGGTGGCGGTATTTGTATTTTCTTTTTTTTTTTTTGTTTTTTTTTTTTTTGTGAAGAATAGAGTCAAGCACGGAAAACGGGACTTTCTTTAAATGATTTAAATCAGCGAAATACGGAATTTAATTGTATGTATAATGTTTTGCAAAAACTAAAAAATAAATTAAACCAAAGAACACAAACACTTTTCACTTATATATACGTGTAAAAATACGTGTGTAAATAAACGTGTATTTGTAAATGATTTGTATATATATGTATGGATATATTAGAAGATAATAATAGTTTGAGGTCTGTATGAATATTTTTTTTGAAAGTTGCTATAGGGATGAAAATATCTCAAACTTAGTTTTGTACGCTAGAACAAGTACAATGTACACGCGCAATATACAACCGGATGTATGTATATATGTTTGTTTGTGTGAACGTATGCACGTGAATCAAACAAGCTGCTCTTTTTTGTTTGCAAACTGAGTTTGTTTTGATTTGCTTCTTCGACGCTTTAATGACGCGTTTCTTTTGTTTTACTCCATTATTTTATGTCGTATATTTGATTTTAACATGATGAAGGCAGGGTGCATTTATTTTGATTTTTACCGACGGCCAAAAAGGCAAAACGGTTTCCAGAAAAAAATTTCGATTATGTAACAAGTAAGGAAGTCTGACTTTGGTTGAAACCGAACATTACATACCCAGCTGTGCACTTGATATGCTGGTGTTGTTTGTTTTGTGTGCTTAATAGTTTTACAAGGCTGCGTAATAATATATATACATATGGTTCTATTCTGAAATAATTTTTCTTCGAGTTATGGCTCCCGAAACATAGAAAATGTTTCCTATTTATAGTTATAAATCCACTTGGAAAATGAAATACCATTGATATAAAGCTCTTTTTGCAAAGATATAATTTATTTTATTCGTC
Source organism: Eurosta solidaginis (assembly GCF_040869045.1). NCBI lineage: Eukaryota > Metazoa > Arthropoda > Insecta > Diptera > Tephritidae > Eurosta > Eurosta solidaginis. Next base: position 118,171,073 of record NC_090323.1, on the reverse strand, counting down.
CACGACCCTTTTAAAAATCTTTTATATAAAAGTGGGCGTGCTCCTTGACCGGTTTCGTTAATTTTTCTTAAAGGCATTCCTTATAGTAAAGGCAGCCTCTGCCGGATTTTTTTACGATAGGTTTAACGATTTTTGATTTATGATTAATAATTTTTGTAAAATTAATTTTATTTCAAGCGGGCGGTGCCACGCCCATTTTAAATATTTTTTTTTTTCAAATTTGTATCAAAAGTCTCAATATCAGTCCACACGTCAAATTTCAACATTTTATGGTGTATTATTTACTAAATAATCAGGTTTTTTGTGTTTTCCAAAATGTTATATATATAAAAAGTGGGCGTGGTTATCAAGCGATTTCGCTCATTTTCAATACCAATCTATTCTGGGTCCAGATAAGCTCGTGTACTAAATTTGGTGAAGATATCTCAATATTTACTAAAGTTATCGTGTTAACGGGCAGACGGACGGACGGACATGGCTTAATCAAATTTTTTTTCGATACTGATGATTTTGATATACATATGGAAGTCTATATCAATATCGATTCCTTTATACCTGTACAACCAACCGTTATCCAATCAAAGTTATAATACCACAGCTGGGTATAAAAAGAAAGTCGAATATAAAAATTGCAAATCGTCTGCCCCACAAGATGGGCCAATGTCATGAAGCGGTATCCACTTACATTGAACTTCAGCCAGCAATATTAGTTGCTGTTGTTGTTGTAGCGATAAGGACACTCCCCGAAGGCCTTGGGGAGTGTTATCGATATTAATGGTCCTTTGCCGGATGCAGATCCGGTAACAAGCACAATAAAGGTACCAGCCCAACCATCTCGGGAAACGATTTGTTATGACCACATGCAACCTTCTAGGTCATACCGCCCTCCCACCCCTTTGATCCATCAGGAGTTTGGGGTTGCCAGAGCTTCGGCTATTAATGAAACAGGATTCGCCACGGGTAAGTGAGGTAGACAATTGGGTTGGATAAGCTATATAATGCGCTGGCAACCCCTTGAGAGAGTTGCGCTACACAAGAAACCATGCATCAGTAAACACCAATTAAATAGATGCAACGTTGATACTGAGAGCGTCGAGCATTATTATGGAATCGCATTCTATATTCCATTCCTTGATGCATTCATATCAAGAGCCGTTACATGAAACACCAACTAATTTTCGAAAATTTCGGTGTTTTGTTCCCCAAAAATGAATACAACGCTTAAAAATGCAATAAACTGCATGAATTATATGAAAGTGTTGTGAATTATTCCAAACCTGAGTTTGCAATGGAAGTCAAAATGTGGAGAAGGCGAGTCGATGGTCAGAATTTCAAAAACGTGTTTGATGCACTTGAGGTGGGTACAACTTTGATTATTACCTACAAAATTTGTATGCTATATTTCTTACTTATCATATTTTTTCAGATGGTGAATCCAAATGCTTTCGAACATGTAAATAATATATTGCGCATATTAGCCATTCTACCAGTTTAGACAGCAACACCAGAACTCACATTTTCTGCCCTCTAACGCCCCGATTCTGAGCGTTACCGGTAAAATAGTTCCCAGAACATTATGTAACCGAATATCGTTACCAGTTCTTTTATTCGCGATTCTGGCCGAAGTGGTAACGCTGTTATAACCGAGAAACTCACAAGTGTCTGTGGAGAAATTTGAAAGGTAGTTTTCTTCGCTTTCACGGTTGCCACTTTGGTCCATTTGGACCAAAAATGGTCCCTTCCAACCCCATTTGATCCGCTAGTCCCTTTTCTTCAATTTGGGTCCTTTTTAGGCAGTAGCCGCAATTGGTACTTTTCTTTCTTTTTCACTCAGGTAAAAATTCACAATATTGCCCAATTATTCGCCACACTTTCGGTAGCCCCCATATAATTTTGAATTTACTTCAATGGAACTCTCACCATAAAAAATTGCTCAGTCAGTAAAATGTACAAGAACAATAACCTTTTCACCTAAGATATAATTTATTCCAGGCATTAAAAAGAAAAGTGTTGGCAAACACATTGTCGTTAATTGTTGATTTTTGATGGCCTTGTTTATTTAAAAAATGTAGGGTTTTGTGAGCTCGAGGCCTTGCTTTAAATAAAACACTGTGTTAGTATTCACACATTTATTTGGTCGATATTTCGACTTCAATCTGAAGTCATTTTCAAGACTTTTAAAAACACAACAAGAAAAGAAAATAAACCGAAATATATAATTTATATCACATACATATATACATTTATAACACTAGATCGACTTACTTGCATGGAAATGCCCGATCGACTAATCAGGTGTTCTAACAAAATAATAGGAAGAAGGTTGAAAAAGGAAATTAAACAATTAGAGTACCGCAAGTATAAACAAATTTTAAGGAACCGTATAAGTAAAAAAAATTACACAACAACAATCATACACAGAGAATTTTTAAGAAAAACAAGACAAAATGCAACAAAGCAAAATGTGCATAATATCCTCCCGCCCGTTCATTAGTTGTTGTCCCCAATCTCGTTCGCAGCGGGATATTTGCTGGGCTGTGGCGCTCTCGATGAACCTTTTGCGATTTGCCCTGTGTGTTGTTGCTGCTTTGAAACTAAATTCCGATACGCGTAGGCACATGGTCTACGTCCGACTTGTAATTCATTCTATTAGGGGTGTTCATAATATGGAGCATCTCCAAAATATATCCTTTATTGTAGTGTTTTTCTTTATCGAGAATTCTAACATTTTCGAAATCGGGGTAATGTCCAGTGTCAGCACAATGAGATGACAAGGCAGTATTGTTTTCCGACGAATTGTTTCTTAGCTTGATATTGGACCTATGACCGGAAACCCTTGTCTTCAGTTTTCGTTTTGTTGTCCCCACATATACCTTTCCGCATACGTGGGACCCGTCGCCGTTACATGGAATTTCATATATTAAATTAGATTTCTCTAACTTTGGAATTGGGTCCTTCATATTGTTAAATACTTGGCGGAGTGAATTGTTGTATGTGAATGCTATTGTGTATTTTTCTCTGTCAAATAGGTTCGAACTTTTCATTCTTTCTGCCAATCCGGCAACATACGATACTGGCTTATATAATTTATTGCCTTTTTCACATAAGTTTTCATTTTTGGCTCCTGCGTAAAAGTTGTGAATAAGTTTATTAATCAATTCTCTGGGGAATTCGTTCTGTTCTAACGTCTTCTTTATTATGGCAATATTCTTTTTGTGAAATATTTTCTCACTTATCGTGAGAACTCTACTTATAAAATTCTTCGCGGTGTTTCTAATAATTTTTGTTTCATGTTTAGAATTGCAGTTAATTAATCTACCCGATGAGGTTGGTTTCATATACCAATCAATTCACAATCTGTTGTTTTTATTTATTATCAAAGTGTCAAGATAGTGTGGCTCTCCATCTTTCTCCACCTCTACTGTAAATTTGATAGTGCTGTGGTACCCATTTAGCAATTTTAACATGCTTTCTATTTCTGTAGTTTTTACAAAAGCAAAAATATCATCAACATATTTTGTCAACAATCGGGGTTTGTTCTTCGCGTCTGTTTCAAACTTCATAAGCAACTCTTCTATAACGATGTCAGCTAATACTGGGGAAGCTGGAGAGCCCATGGGCATTCCTGTATGTTGCTCGTAAATCTTGTTGTATTTGAAGTAACGGTTATCCTTGATGCAGAATTTAACCATGTTAAGAAATATTTCCTTTGTCAGTTATGTGTGTTCTTTTATGTCATTCCATCTTGAAGATATGATTTCAATGGCCACATCCACAGGGATGCTAGGGAACAAGGAGACCACATCAAATGACACTACACTTTCATCATCATAAATATATGTGCCTTTAATCTTATCTTTGAATGCGGACGAATCTTTGACATTATATTTGGACAATGTATTTAAATTTTTGAGGATCTGGACTACATATTTGCATAAGTTGTAAGACGGAGCGTCAATGGACGAACAAATGGGTCGGAGCGGTATGCCATCTTTATGTATTTTCGGCAGACCATATATTCTAGGAGGGTTTGCGTTTTTGCATGTAAGGAAATTCTTTTCTTTCAAATCGATAGAACCAATATTAAACATCTTTTGGACTATTTCGTTGTTCATTTCTTGTAATTTATTCGTTGTATAGCGTTTCAGTACACTGTACGTTGAAATGTCGTTAACTAACATTTGCATCTTTTGCTCGTATTCTGGTTTGTCCATGACCACTATGACATTTCCCTTATCGGCGGTAAGCACGAGCAGATGCTTATTGTTTTTAACGAACCTTTTGGTTTTCAATACGGTCTCATGTATGAACCTGTCTGTAGCTGTTTTTGCTAATATGGTCCTGTATTAGGGTCGTCAAATTATTTCTTTCTATTTCTTGATTTTCTTTATCTTTCAAAGTTTATGTGATATTCTCGCCATCTGCTATGATTTGAAAGAGGGAGAATTTCTTATTATCAGTTGGTAATGAGTATTTTGGACCTTGGCACAAGAGCCACTTTATATCATGTGGAATTTCTGTGTTTGTTAAATTTCGGAACCATTCCGGTACCACCCTAATGTTCATTTTGGCATTTTCTTTCTGTCTGAGATTGTCGTACTTTTTCGTTTGTGTCCTCTTAATATTTTTGGTGACTTTGTTCGCCAGCAACTCTTCGCTCTCTAAAAATGCAATTGAATGACATGTGTCCAAGGCTAATGTAATTTGTGATCTCAATCTATTTGTCTATCTTTTGTATTGTCTTAAGAGTTCATGTTTCATGCATATTATAATGTTCAAGAGTTTCGTTTGCACTTTATCAATATATGAGGAAATTATATTGGTGAAATTACGTGTTGATATGCTTTTACTTATGTTGTTGTTTATGGTGTACCTGATGTCCTTTGTTGCGTTTATGATGAAGTTCGGTTTCAAGCCATTTCTTTTACATCTTTCTAAAAACTTGGTCGACTCAGCTAATCTTGCGATTTGTTTGTTTGTTTATCATTCTTGTGCTTGATGGTTTGATACACTTTTAGTGTATTTTTGTTTCGGTGTGCTCTCCGATTTGACATAATTTTTGATTTTTTATGGCCTTGTTTATTTAAAAAATGTAGGGTTTTGTGAGCTCGAGGCCTTGCTTTAAATAAAACACTGTGTTAGTATTCACACATTTATTTGGTCGATATTTCGACTTCAATCTGAAGGCATTTTCAAGACTTTTAAAAACACAACATGAAAAGAAAATAAACAGAAATATATAATTTATATCACATACATACATACATTTATAACACAAGATTGACTTACTTGCATGGAAATGCCTGATCGACTAATCAGGTGTTCTAACAAAATAATAGGAAGAATGTTGAAAAAGGAAAGTAAACAATTAGAGTACCGCAAGTATAAACAAATTTTAAGGAACCGTATAAGTAAAAAAAATTACACAACAACAATTATACACAGAGAATTTAAAAAAAAACAAGACAAAATGCAACAAAGCAAAATGTGCATAATATATCCTCCTCCCCCCCCCCCCCCCCCCCTTTCATTAGTTGTTGTCCCCAATCTCGTTCGCAGCGGGATATTTTTTGGGCTGTGGCGCTGTCGATGAACATTTGTGATTTGCCCTGTGTGTTGTTGCTGCTTTGAAACTAAATTCCGATACGCGTAGGCACATTGGTCTACGTCCGACTTGTAATTCATTCTATTAGGGGTATTCATAATATGGAGCATCTCCAAAATATATCGTTTATTGTAGTGTTTTTCTTTATCGAGAATTCTAACATTTTCGAAATCGGGGTAATGTCCAGTGTCAGCACAATGAAATGACAAGGCAGTCTTGTTGTCCGACGAATTGTTTCTTAGCTTGATATTGGACCTGTGACCGGAAACCCTTGTCTTCAGTTGTTGTTTTGTTGTCCCCACATATACCTTCCCGCATACGGGGGACCCGCCGCCGTTACATGGAATTTCATATATTAAATTAGATTTCTCCAACTTTGGAATTGGGTCCTTAAATGTTAAATACGTGTCGGAGTGAATTGTTGTATGTGAATGCTATTGTGTATTTTTCTCTGTCAAATAGGTTCGAACTTTTCATTCTTTCTGCCAATCCGGGAATATACGATACTGGCTTATATAATTTATTGGCTTTTTCACATAAGTTTTCATTTTTGGCTCCTGCGTAAAAGTTGTGAATAAGTTTATTAATCAATTCTCTGGGGAATTCGTTCTGTTCTAACGCCTTAGATCTCTTCGGAGGTTATCGCTCTTTATATTTATTTTTATTTTATGAAAGATGAACTCTTAAGACAATACAAAAGAGAGACAAATAGATTGAGATCACAAATTACATTAGCCTGGGACACATCTCATTCAATTGCATTTTTCGAGAGCGAAGAGTTGCTGGCGAACAAAGCCACCAAAAATATTAAGAGGACACAAACGAAAAAGTACGACAATCTCAGACAGCAGTATTGCCAGGTGGTGACAAAACAAGAAGCTAGATTGGCAAAAAAAAAGGTTAGAAAAAGCTAAATTTAGAAAAAAAAGAAGCTAAAAAACGGCCAGAAATTTTTTTGGTTAATTCATAAAATTTTTTTTTATATTTTAGTTTACACATTTGTAAATAAAATCTTATAAACATAACTTCTTGTTTCAAAACATATCAGGCACATTTTCCTTGACTAGCACATGGAATTACTTTAAATGATTGCATATGTGTATATACATAAAAAAAATATTACAAACTAATTATTTATATAAAATATTCCCCGTCTGAAGAATCAGAAGAGCTTAAGTCTGCGTATAAAGTTTGGCTATTTACCATAAATATGAGATCATCGGTAATTTCAAAATCCTTACAACATTTAGATAAGCGTTTTAACGAGCATCTAATATTAAGCAGCGCATTAAGCATTTTAATTTTCAGTTTGTTGCTTAATTTAGTTTCCAGAATTTTCATGCCACTAAAAATTCTTTCAACATCCGCGTTACTGAGTGGTAATACTAAAAAATCAAATATGATTTCGACAAATTCTAAAAAAGGAGGTTCGTTTAATGCATTTTTATGTTCTCGGACTTCCGACCAAAATTCCATGGTGGAGTGTACATTTTTACATTGTATTGTTATAAGTTTATAAGAATAACTATACTTCTCTTTTTCAAAGTAGGAAAATACATCTGGCTTTGAAACTTTCAACGAATTTTCAGCAGAAAAATAATTAATATTTTGTAGAGAACTCATATTATTAGGTATTAGGTGTTCACAGGAACTATTGAAATTATTTTATTTTAGAAATTATTAAAAATACATTCGGAGTAAAAAAGGCTAGAAAAAAGTCACGAAGCTAAACCCAAAATTTCGAGGCTAAAGGCAAAAAAAAAGGCTAAATCTAGCCTCGAAAAGGCTAACCTGGCAACACTGTCAGACAGAAAGAAAATGCCAAATGAACATTAGGGTGGTACCGAAATGGTTCCGAAATTTAACAAACACAGAACTGATAATAAGAAATTTCCCCAATTTCAAATCATAGCAGACGGCGAGAATATCATACAAACTTTGAAAGATAAAGAAAATCAAGAAATAGAAAGAAATAATTTGACGACCCTAATACAGGACCATATTAGCCAAAACAAAGTCTCAGCGACAGACAGGTTCATACATGAGACCGTACTGAAAACAAAAAGGTTCCTTAAAAGCAATAAGCATCTGCTCGTGCTTAACGCCGATAAGGGAAATGTCACAGTGGTCATGGATAAACCAGAATACGACCAAAAGATGCAAATGTTAGTTAACGACATTTCAACATACAGGGTACTGAAACGCGATCCAACGAATAAATTACAAGAAAGGAACAACGAAATAGTCCAAAAGATGTTTAATATGGGTTCTATCGATTTGAAAGAAAAGAATTTCCTTACATGCAAAAACGCAAACCCTCCTAGAATATATGGTCTCCCGAAAATACAAGATGGCATACCGCTCCGACCCATTTGTTCGTCCATTGACGCTCCGTCTTACAACTTATGCAAATATGTAGTCCAAATCGTAAAAAATTTAAATACATCGTCTAAATATAATGTCAAAGATTCGACCGCATTCAAAGATAATTTTAAAGGCACATATATTTATGATGATGAAAGTGTAGTGTCGTTTGATATGGTCTCCTTGTTCCCTAGCATCCCTGTGGATGTGGCCATTGAAATCATATCTTCAAGATGGAATGCCATAAAAGAACACACATCACTGACAAAGGAAATATTTCTTAACATGGTTAAATTCTGCATCAAGGATAACCGTTACTTCAAATACAACAACAAGATTTACGAGCAACGTACAGGAATGCCCATGGGTTCTCGAGCTTCCCCAGTATTAGCTGACATCGTTATGGAAGAGTTGCTTATGAAGCTTGAAACAGACGCGAAGAACATACTCCGATTGTTGACAAAATATGTTGATGATATTTTTGCGGTTGTAAAAACTACAGAAATAGAAAGCATGTTAAAATTGCTAAATGGATCCCACAGCACTATCAAATTTACAGTGGAGGTGGAGAAAGATGGAGATCTACCCTATCTCGACACTTTGATAATAAATAAAAACAACAGATTGTGAATTGATTGGTATATGAAACCAACCTCATCGGGTAGATTAATTAACTACAATTCTAAACATGAAACAAAAATTATTAGAAACACCGCGAAGAATTTTATAAGTAGAGTTCTCACGATAAGTGAGAAAATATTTCACAAAAAGAATATTTCCATAATAAAGAAGACGTTAGAACAGAACGAATTCCCCAGAGAATTGATTAATAAACTTATTCACAACTTTTGCGCAGGAGCCAAAAATGAAAACTTATGTGAAAAAGGCAATAAATTATATAAGCCAGTATCGTATATTCCCGGATTGGCAGAAAGAATGAAAAGTTCGAACCTATTTGACAGAGAAAAATACACAATAGCATTCACATACAACAATTCACTCCGACAAGTATTTAACAATATGAAGGACCCAATTCCAAAGTTAGAGAAATCTAATTTAATATATGAAATTCCATGTAACGGCGACGGGTCCCACGTATGCGGAAAAGTATATGTGGGGACAACAAAACAAAAAATGAAGACAAGGGTTTCCGGTCACAGGTCCAATATCAAGCTAAGAAACAATTCGTTGGACAACAAGACTGCCTTGTCATCTCATTGTGCTGACACTGGAAATTACCCCGATTTCGAAAATGTTAGAATTCCCGATAAAGAAAAACTAATGATAGGGGGGAGGATATTATGCACATTTTGCTTTGTTGCATTTTGTCTTGTTTTTCTTAAAATATATCTGTGTATGATTGTTGTTGTGTAATTTTTTTTTTTTTACTTATACGGTTCCTTAAAATTTGTTTATACTTGCGGTACTCTAATTGTTTACTTTCCTTTTTCAACCTTCTTCCTATTATTTTGTTAGAACACCTGATTAGTCGATCGGGCATTTCCATGCAAGTAAGTCGATCAAGTGTTATAAATGTATGTATGTATGTGATATAAATTATATATTTCTGTTTATTTTCTTTTCATGTTGTGTTTTTAAAAGTCTTGGAAATGACTTCAGATTGAAGTCGAAATATCGACCAAATAAATGTGTGAATACTAACACAGTGTTTTATTTAAAGCAAGTCCTCGAGCTCACAAAACCCTACATTTTGTTAATTGTTGATGAAACAACCGACTAATCAAAAAAAACTCTTGTTTTATAATAATATTAATAACGGCTAGATATTTCGATCGGTTATACAACACTATGTAAAATATATGGAAATAAAAATTGCTTTTCGTCTAGCATAGCTTATAGCGAGCACTCTGCCGTGAGCCTAACACTTTCAAAACTTATACAAAGATTTTCTATGCATTACTTCTCGTTTGGAACTTTGATATTTAAATCTTTCTCACCCAGCTCAATGAGTTCAAGGAATTCCAGGACTATTGTGGTGTTAAGCCACGCAAGGTAGTTGAAAACTAAGTATCTTGGCACAAGAAATATTTTAACTCGAAGACAGAGAATGCAAAAGAGATTTGATTTCGGAAGAAATGTTTTGTATAAAATTATTCCCGTAGGTGCTAGCAGAACCCCTGAGACCTGGGATCAAAACTCACACTTACTGAATCTAGGCTCTGATATGAAGTTTAAACGTTAAGGGAAAAAGTAAGCATCTATAAAAACAGCACTAACAAAATTGCCTAGTTTCATTTATGATTTACTGAGTTTTCCACATACATAGTACGGCAACACCAGAACGCACATTTTGAACCGTTTCTTACTAAAACCTAACTGCACTATATATTTTATTTCATTGCAATCAACAACATAATGCTAGAACCAAGAGCTTTGTGACCAAAACTAGGTTCACAACGTTTGGGTGGTGGAAGACATAAACTTATCCTATGTCAAAATATAGTATCATTTTTGGTTGCATGCACATATAACTATTTGTTTGTTCAGCTTGAATAAAGGAAAGTCTTCACTATGTTTAGTCAAATTTTATATGGAAACATCCTAAAATTTTATATTTTATACTAATAAAATAAACCAAAAATTTGGTCTTTTTTTCGATGAATTTTGGTCCCAAATGTAAACATGGTGTGGAAGCCGTGTTCGCTTTACCGAAAATGTCTCACTTGTAGATACGAGGTTAACGAATAAACGGAACGATGTGAATATGCATATTATGCATGATAAATTTCTACATAGGTATATTGTAATTTATTCTGTGAAAGTACATAATGTAAACAAATATGTATAGCAAGAGGCAACACTCTTTTACTATTATCTTTACTTATTTGAGCTTACAATTCTTTATTTTTCACTTTTGCTTTTTTAAAACAACAGCTGTTGTGAGGTTATTTCGATGTAACCACCTACTTTTGTGGGTAAAAAATTATCCGGCTACTTTCGCGGGTAGAATACCAAAAGGGTGTAAAAGTTGCCACATGATTTCGTTACCGTGGTGAAGAATGTTGATACCACACTAGAATCGGGCGTAAAGGTTATAATCATACTTGCGGAGTACAATCAGTCAAGAACTTTTGAATGGACTCGCTTCATTGAATATCCATATTGACACACCACTTTCTGTAAACGAAATACTAGAAGAGTTTTTCAAAAAACCTGGGCTATTTTTGGGAAATATTTATGGGAAAAAATTAATTTGTTTATGCGGAATGTGTTTAAAGCTTGAATATACAGCCATATTTTACTGACCGATTTGGGCTACAAACCAAATTTCATGTCATAAAAAAGGTACGAAAAATGCCTCACATCTACATGCACCATCTTCTTCAATGTTGTAATTATCAAGCTTGAGATGCCCATTTTCCAAGCTGAAGCAAATTGTTTGAACCCGAAACCCTCGCCACCCCCATAAATCCGCCACTGATGTCCATATGTAAATATGTACGTATGAATATTATATGCTGCCGATTAAGAAAAAATGATTTGGAAGTAAGTTGAACTGTATCGCAAAGTTCAACGATCTGTGCGAACAACGGGTAAATTCAGCTGTAGAAGAATTTTTGCTGATGGTGTTCTTGCACAGTGGGTTTGAGTAGGCAAGTAAACTGCAATTTTTGTTGGTTAAATACCACTTGAAATATGTACATATATATATATATAGATATATATATATATATATTAGGCCGGGTCGATTTGTGGGGCGCCCAAAAAATCGCCCATTGCTCTGTGAAAATCATATTCTAGGGATCAAAATAAGAAACTTTGCCGAAGGAAACATACCTCTAAAATGAATTCTCATGTCCCCCCCCCCCCCCCCCTTTGGGTCGCAGGGGCAAATTTTTAAAAATCCCACTTTGAAATGCCTATGTTTTTTCTTTTTGGAGTTTATTTTTTTCTTTAGAAATTTATTTAGTCAGAACATATGTAAATGAAAAAATTAATTTAAATTAGTAATAGAAAAGAAATTAAAAAAAATTATTAGAAATTTGCGTTTTTACAACCCCCTTTTAAAACCAAGGCATCACTGTGATGCATTTGCATGTCGTAAACATAGTTGTGTGGGTTTTTTATTCAACCGTTTTAAAAAATGAAGGTATCACTGTGACACAATTGCAGATCGTAAAATTGCTTGTGTTGTTGTTTTTAAGGCATCACAAGACACAGCAGGTAGAATTGAAATTGCCCCTACCCAAAAGTTTGATCCAAAGGGGGGGGGGGGGGGGGGGGGACATCAGAATTCGTTTTAGAGGTATGGTTCCTTCGGCAAAGTTTCTTATTTTGATCCCTAGAATACGATTTTCACAGAGCAATGAGCGATTTTTAAATCGACCCGCCCTAATATATATATATATATATATATATAATTGACGGATTTCGCCTATTGGTATAGCGGAATATTTTCTACCAATATTGGTTGCAAAAAAGTTGCAGTAAAACCAACAGTAAGAAAATATACGCAATATTAAAAAATAAATAAATGTAAGGCGCGATAACCTCCGAAGAGATCTAAGGCCGAGCTTCTCTTCCAATTTGCGTCGTGCTCCTCTTGATTTTTCCCTACAAATTGGCCGGACGGGACCTACATGTTTTATGCCGACTCCGAACGGCATCTGCAAGGCAGATGAGTTTTCACTGAGAGCTTTTCATGGCAGAAATACAATCGGAGCGCTTGCCAGACACTGCCGAGGGGCGACCCCGCTTAGAAAAATTTTCTTCTAATTGAAAAATCTTATTTCTAAAATTTTGATGTTGCTTTGCCCGGGAGTTGAACCCAGGGCATACGGTGTGATAGGCGGAGCACGCTACCATCACACCACGGTATACGCAATATTCATATATATATATATATGTGGATATTAGGGTGGTCCTTATTTGTATCGAGAAAATTTTATCATCAGATTTCCAAAGTCTCAACCCTAAATCGATAGTAATATAGCCGAAGATATCACACAAAAAGTTTTATCCCGATTGGAGATGGTTTTGGCGTGTCGCAGGGGGGTCAAAGTTGAAATTGCTCTATGGAGACTCAAAAATAAAAGTTATTTTTCTTTTTATCTAATACTCGAAATCGGTAGCCCTATGGTAGAAAATATCAGATGCAAATTCTGGTTCCGATTGGAAACGCCTAAGGGGTGTCGCAGGGGGTTGAAGTTCAGACTACCCTATGGAGACTCGAAAAATAAAAGTGATTTATCTGTTTATCTAATACCCGAAATAGATATCACTATAGTCGGAGATATCACATACAAAATTTGGTTATGATTGGAAAAGCCTAAGGCGTGTCGCAAGGAGGTAAAAGTTCAGACTACCCTATGGAGGCTCGAAAAATAAAAGTGATTTTTCTTTTTATCTAATACCCTAAATAGATATCACTATGGTCGGAGATATCACATACAAAATTTGGTTATGATTGGAAAAGCCTAAGGCGTGTCGCAGGGGGGTAAAAGTTCAGACTACCCTATGGAGACTCGAAAAATAAAAGTGATTTTTATTTTTATCTAATACCCGAAATATATATGACTATGGTCGGAGATAACACATACAAAATTTGTTACGATTGGAAAAGCCTAAGGCGTGTCGCAGGGGGGTGAAAGTCCAGATTAACCGATGGAGGCTCAAAAAATGTGAATAATTTGTTTTTATTGGGTTTTCAAGTTTTTAACGTATCGTAACACTTCACTTCACTTAAACCTGAACCTCCCTGTACTTATTTTCCTATAGCATAGCCAACAACCAGCTGAGTGGAACGGGCGCCGTCATGGCACGGGTCACCCTTCACTTAGGTAAGGACGACGGGGAGATTGCCTTGTGCTACTTTGCCCCCCGCGCCCTCCTAGGTGTTGAGTGGCCCGACGCCTTCATGACCATTTAACCCCTTCCCCTCAGTTCTAGCTTAGGCTGGCTGAGTGGAAGGGCGCTGTCATGGCGCGGGTCACCCTTCACTTGGGTAAGGACGACGGGGAGGATGCGTTGTGCTACTTTTCCCCCCGCGCCCTCCTAGGTGTTGTGCGGCCCGATGCCTTAATGACCATACAACCCCTACCCCTCAGTTCTAGCTTAGGCTGGCTGAGTGGAAGGGCGCTGTCATGGCGCGGGTCACCCTTCACTTGGGTAAGGACGACGGGGAGGATGCCTTGTGCTACTTTGCCCCCGCGCCCTCCTAGGCGTTGAGGGGCCCGACGCCTTCATGACCATTCCACCCCTTCCCCTCAGCACTGGTTTCGGCCGTGAGCCGATGCGTGCGCACAGGGGCTACCGTTGTGCCGCTAAGGTGCACTTCCCCTCCGCCCACGGGTCGACCGACGGTGTATCGGCTGGTACAACCCCGCCCCCCTTAGGCACCTTCAACTAGTGTGCAAGTAGGGAGGCGGTGGTGTCCAGCGGTGAAACCAGCACTAACGAGTCCTCGCAGATTCTCCCGCAGGTGACTGACCCCGCCGGCTACCGATCCTGCCGAACCGACCGACCAATACAAGACCGCCGGTACGCCCATCCTATCCCGCTCGGAACACGCGGCCGATGTCCAGGTAAACCCCGTCGCCAGCCTACTTCCCCTCTCACCCGGCCCTGGTACGCGCTCCGTAGGCCACCGCCGCTGCTACGACGACCGTTGACCGCTTGCCATCCTACCGCCGTGCTGGTGCCGCCGCTGCTACACCAACCGCTGGCTGCTTGCCATCCTACCGCCGTTAAGCCGCTGCATCCTTCGCGCCGCTGCTACGACGACCGATGGCCGCCTGCCGTCCTACCGCCGTTAAGCCGTTGCATCCGTCACGCCGCTGCTACGACGACCGTTGGCCGTGCACCATCACACCGCCGATAAGCCGTTGCATCCGTCCCGCCGCTGCTACGACGACCGTTGGCTGTCCGCCATCTTACCGCCGTTAAGCCGCTGCATCCGTCACGCCGCTGCTACGACGACCGTTGGCCGTGCATCATCCCACAGCCGTTAAGCCGCTGCATCCGTCCCGCCGCTGCTACGACGACCGTTGGCCATCTGCCATCCTACCGCCGTTAAGCCGCTGCTTCTATCCCGCCGCTGCTTCCGTACCGCCGTACCAATCCGCCCGTTACCCGACCGTTCAGCCGTCCTACCTAACCTCCTCTATTCCAACGACCGTTAGCCGCCGCTCCGCCCCCTCGCCATCTTGCGGCGGAAAGCTGCTGCCCGTCTCTTCCTTTGAGAAATGCGATAAAATATATATTGGCACAACAAAGCGAGCCTAAGCTGTTAGACTGGGAGAACATGAAGCTGACATAAAAAAACAAAAGACCAGCACAGCGTTATCACAGCATATGTTGACAAGTGGTCATACAGCTGATTTTAAAAACGTGAAAATTATAGACAAAGAAAACAGAATAACAACAAGATACACATTGGAAAGCCTGAGAATAATGGAAAGACGAGAAAAGACAATGAACAAACGCGAGGATACAGATAACATTGCTGCCGCCTACATAGCATGTTTACAAATATAAAAATAAGAATATTTAGTATTGACAAGACTACCATGATGGTTAGATGGTACTGATTATAGTTTATTCATGTATATGTTTAAGTGACTAATGTTTTTTTTTATGTTCATGTTTTCGATACGAAATTCAATAGTGTAAGTGTTTCTTGTTAAAAATTTTTACTCATTTAACTATCTTGTAATTTTAACTTTTGTTTGTGGCAGGGATTTTTTAAAATAAATACCCCCCTGAAGATGCTAACAAAGATTAGCGAAACGTTGGGAAAATAGTGGAATAATCTAGTTTTATTTGCACGCTGGATTTAGATCAGAAAAGCCTGTTATTGATAAATTTTATTTTAAAAAGAGAACTGATCAGAATATACAATTAATTGCTTTGTAGCGTTTGGGTATTTTTCTTTATAGTATTTGACTACCTGCAATATGTATTGTTTGTCCTCTTCGTTTTTGGATAAGATTTTGTTGTACTCTTCTTCAAGTTTAACTCCTCTCTCTGCCGTTTCGTTTACGACTTTCAAATTTTTTAATCTATCAACAGCTTTAATTTAATATTCGTTAGTTGCCCAACAATTTGGGTCTGAATGAAGAATGCAAACCTATCGAAAAAATCTAAGCTGCTTTTACTTACAAACTGATCTAGATCATTGGCAAATACTCTTTCTTCACTTCCTATTACAAAGTCATACTTTTTTCCTACAAAGTAATTGCCTTTTCCTAGAGCTACAACCATTTTTTGCTTTGTTTCTTTTAATATTTTTTTATCAAATAGTGCCAAACAAACTGTTTCCGGTGAGAGATACCATAAATGATTTTTTAATTTCGACAACGTGGCTTCACCTATCACCTTGTCAAAGTTTTTGTATTGGTATAACCCATTAACAAAAAAGAAGTCAGCGCCTGGGGCAGCTATGGATTTGAGAGGGATGCGTGCTTTTTGCCAAAACACTTCCGTCTATTTTATCACAAGATATGCACTCTCGCGAACACTTAATTTTATTTTCCTAATATTGTAGAAAAAACCCGTAACACTTTCCCATTAGAAGGCAACTTGCCACCCGTAATTTGGTTTTCGATGAGGTACACTAAATAAATCTTCATTTTTTGTCGCGATACCATATTGAAACGAAATATCAACTTCAGTTCTTGATCACTTGAAAACGTAATTTATTTTATGCAATTAATTTGCTTATAATATTGACAAAAAATCCATAAGTTACTATATATAGACCATTCCTCTCTTTTCTCTTTCTCTTTTATTTTGCGAGTATCCATAGGGTAGTCTGAACTTTTACCCCCCTGCGACACGCCTTAGGCTTTTCCAATCATAACCAAATTTTGTGTGTGATATCTCCGACCATAGTGATATCTATTTCGGGTATTAGATAAAAAGAAAAATCACTTTTATTTTTCGAGTCTCCATAGGGTAGTCTGAACTTTTACCCCCCTGCGACACGCCTTAGGCTTTTCCAATCATAACCAAATTTTGTATGTGATATTTCCGACCATAGTGATATCTATTTCGGGTATTAGATAAAAAGAAAAATCACTTTTATTTTTTGAGTCTCCATAGAGCAATTTCAACACGCCTAAACCATCTCCAATTTTTGTGCGATATAGTTGACCGTGGTGCAACCGATCTAGGGAGTGAGAATGGAAAAAATACTACATTCGATTATAAGGATCACCCTGGTGGATATATATATATACGTTTTGCAGTTTACAAAAAATAATATCACTTTTGTGGAAAAAAAGTTTTATTATTTTCTATATTTTTTATGAAAAATAAAAAAACTGCCTACTCACCGATTCCTGTATTATTATGAAGTTTGTTGTCGCTCGCTTGGCGATGATGTTAGTTGGCTGTTGATGCTGCTGCTTGTAAAGCTGATTTTTATTATTGCTCTTTTTGATTTTCCAAAATGTTCTCTTTTTTAAAACAGTTGGTACCCACTGAATTTTTCCAAAATTTTTTTTTAATATAAGTATATATTTGTGTTTCTTCACTTGGAAACCCTTCCTAACATTCGCTTAATATTTCTTATTTTATTTTTTACTTTTGTAAAATATAAAATTTTTTCGCAATTTTTTGGTTCTTAAATATAAGTGTATGTTATTTTTTATTTGCTTGTTAACTAAGTATGAAACTCGTTCGCCGATTTAAATAAAACGAAAACTCGATTTTAATTTTAATGTTTCGTTTTTTGCAATTATATGTTTTTGTCACTTTTTTTCGACACATTTTTTCCCCCAAACATTTTTTTTTTTTTTTTTTGAAGTCAATTTATATTTTTTTGTCAATATATATCTATGTGTATAGTTTGAACGCACATTATCACTTTATTTTATGTTATTTTGTGTAGTTTTTATATATTTTTTGAATTTATTTAAATTTTGTTAAAAATTAGTGTTTTATGTAGGTATGTAGGTGTTCCACTACCCACTGCACTTATTTATTTCAATTTTCATTTTTTTTTTTTTTGGCGAACGTGAATTCGATTTTAATAATTTAATTTAATCATATGTATTTAATTAGCGAGCTTTGCTCATATTGCTTTATACAATGGTTTTTGTAATTGAATTAGAGAAAAATTGTAAGTTTTACAAACGGCGATGGTTACTAGGACATGTTTCTGAATTTCACTTCTTCATCAGCTAGCTTTTCGGGAGCTGAGCGTTGAACTCGAGTCTCCAACATTCATATCAGTGCAAGCCTTTTAGCTGCTACGCCATATGAATGTTCCGTTGTTCGCTGTACAATTGGTCTCTAAGAGTTGCCTTTTTTGTTTATATTCCCTTTGATCACCATGTAGGCACATACACTCTGTATGTAGTTTATTCCTAATGGTGTGGATATGATTTTTAGGCGTGCTTTTGAAAGCTTAGTAACATTTGTTCGGATATTTACAGTATTTGTTTTTAATACTTCCGCTGTTACTATTATATCAATATGATCATATGTATTTAATTAGCGAGCTTTGCTCATATTGCTTTATACAATGGTTTTTGTAATTGAATTAGAGAAAAATTGTAAGTTTTACAAACGGCGATGGTTACTAGGACATGTTTCTGAATTTCACTTCTTCATCAGCTAGCTTTTCGGGAGCTGAGCGTTGAACTCGAGTCTCCAACATTCATATCAGTGCAAGCCTTTTAGCTGCTACGCCATATGAATGTTCCGTTGTTCGCTGTACAATTGGTCTCTAAGAGTTGCCTTTTTTGTTTATATTCCCTTTGATCACCATGTAGGCACATACACTCTGTATGTAGTTTATTCCTAATGGTGTGGATATGATTTTTAGGCGTGCTTTTGAAAGCTTAGTAACATTTGTTCGGATATTTACAGTATTTGTTTTTAATACTTCCGCTGTTACTATTATATCAATATGATCATATGTATTTAATTAGCGAGCTTTGCTCATATTGCTTTATACAATGGTTTTTGTAATTGAATTAGAGAAAAATTGTAAGTTTTACAAACGGCGATGGTTACTAGGACATGTTTCTGAATTTCACTTCTTCATCAGCTAGCTTTTCGGGAGCTGAGCGTTGAACTCGAGTCTCCAACATTCATATCAGTGCAAGCCTTTTAGCTGCTACGCCATATGAATGTTCCGTTGTTCGCTGTACAATTGGTCTCTAAGAGTTGCCTTTTTTGTTTATATTCCCTTTGATCACCATGTAGGCACATACACTCTGTATGTAGTTTATTCCTAATGGTGTGGATATGATTTTTAGGCGTGCTTTTGAAAGCTTAGTAACATTTGTTCGGATATTTACAGTATTTGTTTTTAATACTTCCGCTGTTACTATTATATCAATATGATCATATGTATTTAATTAGCGAGCTTTGCTCATATTGCTTTATACAATGGTTTTTGTAATTGAATTAGAGAAAAATTGTAAGTTTTACAAACGGCGATGGTTACTAGGACATGTTTCTGAATTTCACTTCTTCATCAGCTAGCTTTTCGGGAGCTGAGCGTTGAACTCGAGTCTCCAACATTCATATCAGTGCAAGCCTTTTAGCTGCTACGCCATATGAATGTTCCGTTGTTCGCTGTACAATTGGTCTCTAAGAGTTGCCTTTTTTGTTTATATTCCCTTTGATCACCATGTAGGCACATACACTCTGTATGTAGTTTATTCCTAATGGTGTGGATATGATTTTTAGGCGTGCTTTTGAAAGCTTAGTAACATTTGTTCGGATATTTACAGTATTTGTTTTTAATACTTCCGCTGTTACTATTATATCAATATGATCATATGTATTTAATTAGCGAGCTTTGCTCATATTGCTTTATACAATGGTTTTTGTAATTGAATTAGAGAAAAATTGTAAGTTTTACAAACGGCGATGGTTACTAGGACATGTTTCTGAATTTCACTTCTTCATCAGCTAGCTTTTCGGGAGCTGAGCGTTGAACTCGAGTCTCCAACATTCATATCAGTGCAAGCCTTTTAGCTGCTACGCCATATGAATGTTCCGTTGTTCGCTGTACAATTGGTCTCTAAGAGTTGCCTTTTTTGTTTATATTCCCTTTGATCACCATGTAGGCACATACACTCTGTATGTAGTTTATTCCTAATGGTGTGGATATGATTTTTAGGCGTGCTTTTGAAAGCTTAGTAACATTTGTTCGGATATTTACAGTATTTGTTTTTAATACTTCCGCTGTTACTATTATATCAATATGATCATATGTATTTAATTAGCGAGCTTTGCTCATATTGCTTTATACAATGGTTTTTGTAATTGAATTAGAGAAAAATTGTAAGTTTTACAAACGGCGATGGTTACTAGGACATGTTTCTGAATTTCACTTCTTCATCAGCTAGCTTTTCGGGAGCTGAGCGTTGAACTCGAGTCTCCAACATTCATATCAGTGCAAGCCTTTTAGCTGCTACGCCATATGAATGTTCCGTTGTTCGCTGTACAATTGGTCTCTAAGAGTTGCCTTTTTTGTTTATATTCCCTTTGATCACCATGTAGGCACATACACTCTGTATGTAGTTTATTCCTAATGGTGTGGATATGATTTTTAGGCGTGCTTTTGAAAGCTTAGTAACATTTGTTCGGATATTTACAGTATTTGTTTTTAATACTTCCGCTGTTACTATTATATCAATATGATCATATGTATTTAATTAGCGAGCTTTGCTCATATTGCTTTATACAATGGTTTTTGTAATTGAATTAGAGAAAAATTGTAAGTTTTACAAACGGCGATGGTTACTAGGACATGTTTCTGAATTTCACTTCTTCATCAGCTAGCTTTTCGGGAGCTGAGCGTTGAACTCGAGTCTCCAACATTCATATCAGTGCAAGCCTTTTAGCTGCTACGCCATATGAATGTTCCGTTGTTCGCTGTACAATTGGTCTCTAAGAGTTGCCTTTTTTGTTTATATTCCCTTTGATCACCATGTAGGCACATACACTCTGTATGTAGTTTATTCCTAATGGTGTGGATATGATTTTTAGGCGTGCTTTTGAAAGCTTAGTAACATTTGTTCGGATATTTACAGTATTTGTTTTTAATACTTCCGCTGTTACTATTATATCAATATGATCATATGTATTTAATTAGCGAGCTTTGCTCATATTGCTTTATACAATGGTTTTTGTAATTGAATTAGAGAAAAATTGTAAGTTTTACAAACGGCGATGGTTACTAGGACATGTTTCTGAATTTCACTTCTTCATCAGCTAGCTTTTCGGGAGCTGAGCGTTGAACTCGAGTCTCCAACATTCATATCAGTGCAAGCCTTTTAGCTGCTACGCCATATGAATGTTCCGTTGTTCGCTGTACAATTGGTCTCTAAGATTTGCCTTTTTTGTTTATATTCCCTTTGATCACCATGTAGGCACATACACTCTGTATGTAGTTTATTCCTAATGGTGTGGATATGATTTTTAGGCGTGCTTTTGAAAGCTTAGTAACATTTGTTCGGATATTTACAGTATTTGTTTTTAATACTTCCGCTGTTACTATTATATCAATATGATCATATGTATTTAATTAGCGAGCTTTGCTCATATTGCTTTATACAATGGTTTTTGTAATTGAATTAGAGAAAAATTGTAATATAATAATAATTTAATTTTTAGGCCGGGTCAAGGATGGCTGCGAAGGACCATAAATAAACACTTGGTCTCTCTTCGCTACACTCACACTCGAAATAAAAAGGTTTAGGTTTTCCTTTTAAAAACGTTATAAAATTCACTGTTTATTATTTTATTATTTAATAGTTAATTAAATTACTTTCAATATATGGTATATTCAAACGCACTTTTACAACAACTTCAAAAATTCAAACTATACAAAATAAATGTATACACATTTCTTTAACATGAATGTATAGAAAAGGATCGCGTCCCCGTTTGCCCGTTGATATTGCAAGACTGTTCGTTCTAAATATCGTTGACGACGATGGCAGTGGTCGCTCGTTGGTGTCTTCCACTTCACCTCGCACGGCTGCGTAAACGAATATTTCGACGCCGTCTAAATATTTATGAAAGCGGCTTAAACAGTATTTTTTTACTCAGCGTGCTTTGCAGAGTATATTAACTTTGATTGGAGAACGGTTGGTTGTACAGGTATAAAGGAATCGAGATAGATATAGACTTCCATATATCAAAATCATCAGTATCGAAAAAAAAAATTTGATTTACCATGTCCGTCCGTCCGTGTGTCTGTCTGTCCGTTAACAAGATAACTTGAGTATATATGGAGATATCTTCTCCAAATTTGGTACACGAGCTTATCTGGACCCAGAATAGATTGGCATTGAAAATACGCGAAATCGGATGATAACCACGCCCACTTTTTATATATATAACATTTCGGAAAACACAAAAAAACTAATTATTTAGTAAATAATACACCTAGAATGTTGAAATTTAACGTGCGGACTGATATTGAGACTCTTGATAAAAATTTGAAAAATTTTTTTAAATGGGCGTGGTCCACTTGTGACAAAATATATTTTACAAATATTATTAATCATAAATTAAAAATTCGTTAAACCTATCTTAACAATTTCGGCAGAGAGGTTGCCTTTACTATAAGGAATGCTTTGAAGAAAAATTAACGAAATCTGTTAAGGGCTACGCCCACCTTTATATAAAAGATTTTTAAAAGGGTCGTGGACGAATAAAATAAGCTATATCTTTGCACAAAAGAGCTTTATATCAATGGTATTTCATTTCCCAGTGGATTTATAACAATAAATAGGAAAAACTTCAAATCTTAAAAAATGGGCGTGGCACCGCCCCTTTTATGACTAAGCAATTTTCTATGTTTCGGGAGCCATAACTCGAAGAGAAATTTATATATCGTAACAAAATTGGGTACACATATTTTCCTTATAGCAGAAAATATTTCTAGTAAAAATGGACGGGATCGGTTAAAGACCACAGCAATTTAGATATAAAACAAGTTTAAAAGGGTCGTAGACTACAATAATAAACTATAACTTAGCAAAAAATAGTTTTGAATCAATGATATTTCACTTATCAAGTTTTACTGTAAGAGGAAATGGGGAGACATTTTTCGTTTAAACGGGCGGTGCCACGTGTTATGTAGAAAAGTAATTTATCTGAAATGAAATGTACAATTGAAGCTCACGCTGAGTATATAATGTTCGGTTACACCCGAACTTAGATACCTTTGCTTGTTTCCATTTCTTTTCTTGTTTTGTCCCGTTTGAATCCATGTATAATATTGTTTGTCTTACCTTAGGCGTTATCCCCTAGTCTTTACATTGTAGCAGAAATTTAAGTTGTTCTTGTTGTTTTGCGAGTTTCTTGTTGTTCTTTCTATACTGCTTGATGAATTTGGTGGTGTCGTCGTCATACTTGTACCTCATGTGTTGAAAGAAGTGTTTCATTTTGATTGTTTTGTTTTAAGGGTGTTTCGGTTTAGCTCTCCGATAAATTTGTAATATATTTATTTTGGCCCAATTTTTGGTTACAATTGTAATTATTTATAAAACAAAACAAACATTAACACATTAATTAGAATTACACAATTCACATCACTCTGTTGTTAACATACTACTTACATTCAATTTAAAATATTTAAACTTTAACATCTAAATATAAATAAACAAAATTTTACATTTTATTTACTGCCTCCATTCATGTTTCCTGCTTCGTCCATTGGCTGAAAATGCCGTCATATTAGAGGTTAACGCCGATCACTTTATCGGCGGCGGAGGCGTTGGCGGCGCGCCGGCGTACGCCGGTGTTCTTACTTTAAAAAGCTTGATTTTTCTATTTAAAAAAATAATATTTACGAAAGGTTTTGTGTGTATGTATTTAAGGAAATCAACGTATTGGCCATTTTGAAAGATCCGTAGTTTTTGCCTCAAGATCTCGCAGACCGTTCAAAAATGTTCAGGCGCAGCTCCTTGCGGAGGGATTGTCCCTCGTTCACTTACTCCAGAGAGGCTTCGAACCTTAACCCGGTCTTTGGTATTGGTACTGCTGCGTCTTCAGAAAATAAACAGTCTAAGTGGATATCATTGCGTAATAGGTGAAAATCGTATAATCCTCGGCGCATCTACATAATTAAAATTTTACAAGGACTCTGCATAAAATTTTTAAAATTTAGACCAAAGTTTGCAGACGTTTGTGTTCACAACATTGATTTCAATAGTCTTCGTTAAATCAAAACGATATTTTTTTTGAAAGTCGACCGATTTTAACTTGAAAGATGTTAACTGCTGTTTTCCGGCCTTATGATATAAGAGCCCGTTATGGATGACCGCGTAGCTTCAGTTTTCAGACTAGTTCGACTGTCCACTACGTCATTAGTTCGACTGTCTTGGGAAAGCTTTTGCTTCACCACTTTGAGTGACCTTTCGAAGGACAAAGCTTCACCAGGTAAATATATGTGCCTACGTATTCACATTTGTAAAAGCAGCCGTAACGTGTAGGTGATATTTAAACTTGGTTGATAGGCTATAATCAATGTGATTCACTCCAAGTGACTAGTTTTGGATAGGGCCGCCAACTTTAGGAAATGTCAAAACGGGAGACTTGGGTGTTGAAGGATGAAGTGTGAAAATCAAAATTAACATTTCAGACGCTATTGTATAGTTTCGCAAATGAACAACAGATGTTTGAATGTAAACCTAAGTGATTTTTCAAACCCTTCTCATACGTACATAAATCTTCCACTTAAGTATGAGGTAAGAATCATTTCAAAGGAGTGTTTATGCCCCTGGAACCTAGTAAAGGATTTGGCATCACTGATTTCGTTTATTCTTTCAGCCAATCGCAATATAAAATTAAAAAAAAAACGGCACCTTTTTAGGTAATTTGGGTTTTTTAACAACTTGAGGACAATTTGAAAACATGTTCGCCTTGGGTAATTTTATTTGAATTGATTGTTCATTATTAATTTTTTGAAAAAAATATCTAAATATATAATCTAACTCTTCTTTTAGTGTTTTGTTTAAATAAGTCCGTGTTAAGCTAGCATTGAAAGTGTCTGTTTTTTTAAGTAACTTTTGAAAATTTAGAAAGAGTTAAATTTCGCAATTAGTTTCTTATAACTGGCAGCGATGCGCATCCGTTGATACACTTTCGACCATATCCGACCAATTTTCGGCATGAACAATAAATGGCCTAAACAGTCTTAAATTAGAAGAAAATATAGCACCACGCGTGCGAAAAACGACCTAAATCGGCGGCGGCGGCGGCGTATATCTCTACGTCATATAAGCGCAGTAATATTATTGTCTTCTTTAAAATTCATTGCAGTATTGATTTTTTTGTTGTTTTCGTAGAGCTTCCAGCGTCATTCGTGTTCGTTCTTTCCCCTCAACGTCTAATATTTTCGCGTTTTCGAAGTCCGCTGTGTGTTCTTTGTTGGTCAAATGTTCGCATAGTGCTGTTGTTGTTTTTCTATTTTTGGGGTCTAGTCTATGTTCGTTTATTCGTACACTTAGCGATCGCTTCGTCGTTCCAATGTATTTGCATATATTTGATTGCAAGTTTCTCCTGCGCTCCCATTAAATGGCCTAAACAGTCTTAAATTAGAAGAAAATATAGCACCACGCGTGCGAAAAACGACCTAAATCGGCGGCGGCGGCGGCGTATATCTCTACGTCATATAAGCGCAGTAATATTATTGTCTTCTTTAAAATTCATTGCAGTATTGATTTTTTTGTTGTTTTCGTAGAGCTTCCAGCGTCATTCGTGTTCGTTCTTTCCCCTCAACGTCTAATATTTTCGCGTTTTCGAAGTCCGCTGTGTGTTCTTTGTTGGTCAAATGTTCGCATAGTGCTGTTGTTGTTTTTCTATTTTTGGGGTCTAGTCTATGTTCGTTTATTCGTACACTTAGCGATCGCTTCGTCGTTCCAATGTATTTGCATATATTTGATTGCAAGTTTCTCCTGCGCTCCCATTACATTTTATTTCGTATACCACATTATGTTGTTGTTCTTTGTCGATTTTGTCTTTTGTTTGTATATTGTGTTCCAAGTTCGGTTTGGTTTATGCGCATATTTTATGTTGTTGTTGCGTGTGATGCTATACAATGTTTGGTTGTCCGTTAATCCTGGTATGTAATTGACGCCTGCATATATTTGCTTTTCTTTTAAATTTTTTTGTTCAGTGATCTTTGCGCGCAGTTGGTTTGACTTGTTGTTGTTGTTATCCATGCGTCTATTAATGTATTAGGGTAACCGTTCTTATATAAAATATTTTTAATTTCTTTAATTTGTGGCCATGAACTCCTGTTCAACCAAATTGTAGATTTTCTTTATAAAGCTTACGGCCGTGTTATTTTTTTTTTTAATGCATGGGTGATTCGAATGGTAGTTTATAATTCTAGATGATGATACGGCTTTAGCATACCAATTAGTTTTTAGGGTGTGGTTCGATTTTATAACTTCGATATCTAGGAAGGGCAACTTGTTGTTTTTCTCTTTCTCTACTGTAAATTTTATTTTGGTATGCTGGTTATTTAGTGTTTTAAGTATTTCTTCCACTTCCTTAGTTTTAATTATAGCGAATATATTTATTTATTTCAAAGTAAATCTAGGACAAAATATCCTTACAGACTATTTACAAATTATTTGTTTATGTATTTGATATATATGTCCTTTAATTTAAGCTAGGCAATGCTGTCGTAAATTATTTTGTCTAAGACTATATCAGCTACAGAAGGCGATAGAGGATTCCTCATAGGTATGCCATATAGCTATTGGTAGAACGTACCATCATAGGTGAAATAATTGTTATCCCTCAAGCAAAATTAGGGACAGGTTATCTTCGATAATGTTGTGTGCATTTCTAGCCTACCCCACTGTTTCATGATCGTATTTATCGCTAGATGAATCGGTATGTTAGTAAAGAGGGATACCACGTCGAAAGATATTAGGATTTCATCTTATGCAATTGTGATATCTTTTAAGTTGCGCTTCAGTTGAAAAGAGTTTTTTATATTGAGACTATCCGAAATAATATGTTTCAGTGTTTTCCCTATGTATTTTGAGCGTTTGAAACATGGCACACTTGCTGATGATGATATAGGTCTAAGTGGGATGCTATCTTTTTGTATTTTTGGTAAGCCGTATAGTCTTGGGGCTGTAGCTGCAGTACAAGTTAATTGCTTTTTTAAATACAGACTAATATTCTTTTGTTTGCATATCTCGTTTATAATATTATTGTTTTTGTTTAATAATTGTTGCGTTGGATCCGCCCGCATTGCTTTGCTAATTTAGAAAAGATACACGCAATATTGAATAAAATAAATAAAAAAAAAATTTAAACGGTTTTATTGAAAACAATACTTTCATGAAGTAATAATAATACTAAAAGCTAGAAAATAAAAATGTGAGGCGTATCATAACTTGTTAAGGTTCAGTTCGTCTTACTTATGACTATCAATAAAAATTTTACGCGTCCAACGCTTTTATTTAATTGCCTGATTAGCGATTTAAACTCCCTTGGTGTGACCAGTTGGCGGAGCGAAGGAGCGACTGGCGCGCCTTGTTGGACGACCATAACCGTTTAGACGGTTAAGCGCCAATTAAGTAAGTAAGATTAACGCCCTAGATTGATGAGGAGTGTGATGACTAGTACCTAGGATCTACCTAATTATTTTCTAGCTTTTATTATTATTATTAATTCATGAAAGTATTGTTTTCAATAAAACCGTTTAACTTAAAAAATTTTGTTTAATTATTTTATTTTCAAGTTTTTAGTCTTTATTTAATTGCCTATTATTTCCCATTCTTTTTAGTTCCTTTAGTGACTCATTATTACAGGGACTCTTTCTTGACAATTTATTACAATATAAGTCCTCAATACATAATCCTTCCAAAGACTTTACTCGACTCTGCGTCACGTATGCTTGTCCCTCCTCCAACTCCAAAATATTTTGATGTCACTTCTACCGGACTGTATGTAATATTTGTTCCAAATATGAGCCAAATCGGACATCGTAGGTCGCTTTCTATTCTTGTATGTATTATGTGTTCCAAATATGAGCCAAATCGGACCACAAATACGATTTTTACGAATATCTCGATCCTTGCGCCACATAGCGGCGATTTTTATCATAGGTCGCTTTGCATTCTTGTATGTATTATGTGTTCCAAATATGAGCCATATCGGACCACAAATACGATTTTTGTGAATATCTCGATCCTTGCGCCACCTAGCGGCGATTTTTTTCATAGGTCGCTTTCCATTCTTGTATGTATTATGTGTTCCAAATATGAGCCAAATCGGACCACAAATACGATTTCTGTGAATATCTCGATCCTTGCGCCACCTAGCGGCGATTTTTTTAAGGTCGCTTTCTATTCCTTTAAGTATTATGTGTTCCAAATATGAGCCACATCGGACATCATAGGTCGCTTTCTATTCTTGTATGTATTATGTGTTCCAAATATGAGCCAATTCGGACCACAAATACGATTTTTGTAAATATCTCGATCCCTGCGCCACCTAGCGGCGAATTTTTTTCATGAGTCGCTTTCTATTCTTGTATGTATTATGTGTTCCAAATATGAGCCAAATCGGGACACAAATACGATTTTTGGGAATATCTCGATCCTTGCGCCACCTTGCGGCGATTTTTTTCTTATTATTGCATTGTCATCGGGTTCTGAACCATATTCCAAGTTTCAAGCTTGTAGCTTATCGGGAAGTTACTTAAATTTTAATTACAAAATTCGTTCACAACGGCGGCCGTGCAGCCTGTCAAGTCAACCTAAATAAAACCGTTTAAAAACAATAACTACCCCGACCACCTTATAAACGAACTAATAAATCAGGAAACCATAAAAATAGCAACCAACACAGCATACCTTCTAACGCAATAACAACAGATATAAAGAAATACTACAGTGTGACATACATTTCGAAATTAAGTGCAAGCATCAATCACAATATACTCGAAGAACAAAACATCACACTAGCCTACAGGTCCAACAATACACTATCCAAAATATACACAAGAACAAAATCTCCAATAGACAAGCAACAACAAAACAACGTCATATATAAAATCGAATGCATGGAAAAGGAAAACCAGCAATGCAATAAAGCATACATTGGGACGACAAAGCGCGCTTTAGGTATTCGCGTTGCCGAACACGAAGCCGACATAAAAAAAACAAAAACCCACTACAGCCCTATCCAAGGCGAATTCATTACAGGTGTTGTTATCCCATCAGCTGATTGCTTCTTCTTGATAATTTTCCATACAAAGCCTTGTACAACAAAATGTCAATTAATCGAAATCTATGAAAATTTTCTTTTGACTTGACATTCATCTGCACGGCGAATTGACTGAATTCGCTTTGCCACCACCTGGTATAGATTCGCCTTGGCCCTATCACAGCACATGATTAGCAATGGCCATACAGCAGATTTTGCCAACACGACAATTATTGATAAGGAGAAAAGGGAAATGACGAGATATATTTTGGAAAGCTTGCACATTTGAGAAAACAGGGAAAGGACCATGAATAAGAAGGAAGATAGCGATAATATTTCCGCAGCATACATGCTTTGTTTGAATAGAAAATAAATTAGTTATGACAAGATTATCACGCAAGGTGGTACTGATAACACTGGTTTACACCCAAAATGCACCAGAGACGCCATTATGAAATTCCTATGTAAAATCACCCCCCGATTTCGAAAATCAAGGTTATTTTTAATTCTATGGTAACGTTTTTGAGATATTTACAAATAACGGTTTTTTTCCAAAAAAAAAAAAAATTGGGTTCACTTAATCATATATATCTCAAGAACGATTTGAGCTATTCGTTTGAAGCTTTTAAAAGATAATAAAATTTTCTATAAACTGTGCAAACAACACTTTTTGCTAGGCAATGCAGATTCAAAGATAACGAACAATCATTACGGATTTTTTCCATTTTTTTTGTAAAAATATAAAAGTGTACTTTGCGAGGAAGGATCTCGAAAACTTTTTATTTTTTTGCAGATTTGTTTTTTCTCTCTAAGCACTGTTTTATTAAAAAAAAAAAAAAAATAAGCTTTCATTCAAGAAAATCGATGGACTAATACAAAAGTTATAAGCATTCATGTAAATATTCCCCTTTAATACTAAAGTACCCTAATGGTACATATGTGTTAGTATTCGTATATCAGTTAGTTAGTTTTTGCAGATTTTTTTGCTTTCTCTCTAAGCTCTGCTTTATTACAAAAAAATAAGCTTTCATTCAACAAAATCGATGGACTAATTCAAAAGTTATAACCATTCAAGTAAATATATCCATTTAATACTTAAGTACCCTTATGGTACATATGTGTTAGTATTCGTATATCAGTTAGTTTTTGCAGATTTTTTTGCTTTCTCTCTAAGCTCTGCTTTATTACAAAAAAATATTCTTTCATTCAACAAAATCGATGGACTTCAAGTAAATATTCATTTAATACTTAAGTTCCCTACTGGTACATATGTGTTAGTATTAGTATATCAGTTAGTTAGCGAATACTAATGCATATGTACCACTAGGGTACTTAAGTATTAAATGGATATATTTACTTGAATGCTTATAACTTTTGTATTAGTCCATCGATTTTGTTGAATGAAAGCTTATTTTTTTGTAATAAAACAGAGCTTAGAGAGAAAAAAACAAATCTGCAAAAAAATTAAAAGTTTTCGAGATCCTTCCTCGCAAAGTACACATTTTTTTATATTTTTACAAAAAAAAAGGAAAAAATCCGTAATGATTGTTCGTTGAATCTGCAGGGCCTAGCAAAAAGTGTTGTAAGCACAGTTTATAGCAAATTTTATTGCCTTTTAAAAGCTTCAAACCGTTTTGGAATTGCTCAATTCGTTCTTGAGATATATATGATTAAGTGGATGCAATTTTTTTTTTTTTTTTTTGGAAATGGAAAACCCGTTATTAGTAAATATCTCAAAACCGTTACCATAGAATTAAAAATAACCTTGATTTTCAAAATCAGGGGGTGATTTTACATAGGAATTTTATAATGGTGTCTCTGGTGCAGAAAAAAATTGGAATTTGTGATCCAGTGTAATTAAATGTTAATACTGTCCGATATTGTTGTAAGTGTAGAATTTTTGTTTACTTGTTAATTTTCGTTTACTGTGTTAGTTTATCTGCATGTGGTTTTCAACATAAAAATTATTGTTTGTTTATTTAATTTGAAAATAAATAGTGTTGCCCCTGAGGATGCTATATTCAGCGAAACGTCGGGCGTAAGGTGATTTAATCCTTTTCTTTGCACCAGCATAAATCAGATCAGACTAGCGTACCAATCATAATAAATTAAGTAAAATTAAATTAAGTCGATTTTAAATCGACGACTTAGCCAGTTTTTTATCGTAAATCTTTGGACTCATGGAAAAATTATCTAAGTATATGTTACCGATTTGTTACCAATTTCGCATCGGAATGTTATCGAAAGTTTATCGATTTGGTATCAAAAAGTTATAGATTTTTTACCGATATGTTATCGAAATGTTGTCCAAAGGATATCAATTTCTTTTCGGAAACCTACAGATTTGTTATTGGAGTGTCACCAATTTGTTATCAACGTGATATCAAAAATGCATTGATTTTGTTATCAAAAATGTATCGGTTTGTTATCAAAAAAAAATAACTTTCTTATCGGAGAGTTGCCAAATTTTTATCAGAGTGTCATCGATTTGTTCACGACGACTCATCGGTTTATAATGAAACAAATACCTATGAAACTTCAACTCAGGTAATTCACAATTAATCGTATGTGCTACGATTTTTAAACCGTCATATAGGCTTTGTTGTTGTTTCTCTTATAAAATTTGAATTTAAAAAAAATGCAGCAGCCGATGTAAGTATATCAGATTGTTGATTTTATTGATTTTATTGTCGAACAATTTATTTACTTATTTTTAAAAGCTTCAAAAGGAATTTCGTGAAAAAGACCAAATAATAACAAAAAAGGGTAAAAATTATAAAAAAGATAAGCGGTTTCATAAATTTAGATTTGTTAATACTTTTTACTGAAGGTCCTTCTTACGGGTGTATTTAAATACGGCAATTTATTTGTAGAAAAAAAGTATAAGACTTTAAGAGGCTTTGTAAATTGCCTAGCTGTGCCCAACTAGCATGCAGTGAAATAATTACTTACCCATCACATCCATTTATGTCTGCCATAACGTAAACTGTTTGGTTTTCGACCATCCGCAACTTTTGAGATGATGTAACTGGTTTCGATAACTTCTGTGCCACAGCTGAAAGTTCTCCCATATGATCGATAATTTGAGACATCTTTGAACTAATGTCCCTAAAAAATCAATATTTAATTTTAAAGTATTTGTTTGGTTGTTATGACACAGAGTAAATCATCTAAATATCAAATTAGTGTGTACCGTGATACAAACATTGATTTAGTTTCACGCATAGTAGAATCACAACGGAAGTAAAATAAAAAAAGAAAACAATTTTTAAGTACTTCCTTCATGTAAAGACACCAGAAGAAACGAAAAATGTCTCTTTAAATAAACACATAGTCACGTCGAATTTTGATATTTAAATTTTAACATAACCACTGTAAAAAATTTTTATGAGGAACAAAAATATAAAGGTGAACTGCAATAAATAGACTTCCGATATAATTGTACCTATGTCCGGCACTGTGTGCGCTGCACCTTTATATATTTGCTCCTTATAATAATTTTTGTGTGCTTTGCACACAGAGTATATTAACTTTGTTTGGATAATGGTTGGTTGTACAGGTATAAAGGAATCGAGATAGATATAGACTTCCATATATAAAAATCATCAGTACCGAAAAAATATTTGATTGAGCCATGTCCGTCCGTCCGCCTGTCCGTTAACACGATAACTTGAGCAAATATTGAAATATATTCACCAAATTTGATACACGAGCTTATCTGGACCTAGAATAGATTGGTATTGAAAATGAGCGAAATCGGATGATAACCACGCCCACTTTTTATATATTGCAACGAATTTACTGGAATTCCGCTTATTTGCGACCTTCTACTAACGTTCGAATCACTAAACTATTAAATAACTCCACTATACAATAATGCAAAATGACCTTAATTAAAGTACTTCAAATAACACTTACGGGGTTATTCTGTGTACTTGACAAATTGTCAATAAGTTGACAAGTAATCAAGATTTTTATCAAGTTGACAAATATTTCTATACTGTGCATAACTTGACAACTCTAAAAAGCTCTACGACCTGTGCTTTTCACCATATTGTGGTGAACTAAATAAAGTAAACAGAAATCAAATGTTTAGTCATAGTTTTTTCAAAGAAATCAAAAGTGGAACGTACTACGCATGAGCAATTGGAGCGATATGTCTCATTTTATGCTTCTAACCCCGAAATGGGTTAACCCCAAATGACCCCGAGGGAGTCCCCAAAACCATCCCGGAATGATCCCAAATCACCCCAAGGGAGTCCCCAAAGCCATGCCGAAATTATCCCCAAACGACCCCGAGGGAGTCCCCATAAACATCCCGGAACGACCCCCAAATTACCCCGGGAGGACCCGATGGAGCCCCCAAAAAGGTCCCGGAATGTCCCCAAATGACCCCGAGGGAGTCCCCAAAAATATCCGAAATGACCCCCACAAAACCCCGAGGTAGTCCCCAAAACCGTCCCGGAATGAACCCCAAATGACCCCGAGAGGATCCCGAGGAAGTCCCCAAAACGATACAGGAACGACCCCCAAATGACCCCGGGAGCACCCGATGGAGGCCCCAAAACCATCCCGGAATGTCCCCGAAAAGACCCCGAGGGAGTCCCCAAAACCGTCCTGAAATTACCCCCACAAACCCCAGGACGATCTTCCCACAATAAGAGCAAAAGTAATAAATTTTCTCTCGATCGCACATAGAATAGCAATTACTTGATAAATTGTCAAACTTGACAAATAAGCAAGATGGTGAATTTGTCAAGTGCACAGAATAGGGCTGTTATAATGCAAAATGGCCTTTATTAAAGTACTTCAAATAACTCTGATACTTCGCAACTGATAGCTTGCTTAAATCAAACTGATTGTCGTGCCTCTACTGTTGCCGCTTTTATACTCTCCTCGTTCCATACTTCTAGGCGTTTCCAGAATTAACTTAGTTACTGCTATAAAATTATAACTACAGATGCACGTGTATAGCTTCTCATGTGCGCGTGTATATGTGTGTTACAGTTCCACAGATAATTGCCTCCTTTTGGGAGCATCTCAGATAAGATATATGCATGTGCTTGTGTGTCTCTTCTCTGCTGCGTGTACGTACATATGTGTAGACATAATTATTGATTCGGTTATGTAGATACAAGTGACTGCCTGCTTTATTGTTGTTGTGGCTTCATTTACTTAGCATCAGACTAGTGATGTGAGTATCACTTAGTGTCACTAATATTCGTCACACCGCCCTCCACCTAAGTCTGATCTTCCAGATCAGAAAATCTCTCCCCCCCGCTGCTAGCCTCTCCAAATGAACCACCCTTCCGTTTCGTGGTTTCCCAATTGTTTGTATGCGGTAGATGACATCACTGATCCTTTTCACAACTCTGTACGGGCCTTCCCAACTGCATCAAAATTCGGATGGAACACCTTTCCGCCGGTGAGGGTTGTATAGCAGTACCAAATCTCCCTCCCGGAAACCTTCCGAATTATTTTCCTTGTCGTACCTGTGTTTCATCTTACTACTCATTACCCTGGGCCGTTCCCTCACACTCTGTTGTTTGACCGATGAACTACTTCGTAGACCTTGCGCTTAACGGATTGGCTTCGCATAATCAGTATCGTTCCCACGTTTCACAACAGTAGTGCGCCCCGGCTTGAAACTACCCTCGCATTCTTTCTGGGAAATTCGTTCCTTCGTTTTTGTGCGTCCATATGGTTTTGTCAGTGTCAGTGTTTCTCTCGCAGGTACTTCTGATTTCGCTTTATTTGGCCCATTCGATCCATCAACCTTTGCCTTTGACTCTCGTGGTCTTTGACGAGTCTTCTCCGCCAGTACTAGATTACTACTGAACCCTTTCTCCAAACTGAAGCTAAGTGGTATATCCTGGTTCTTATAACGCATACTCCTCTACACGTCGATCCAGGTGTCGTGGTCAATTAAGAAGTCCAATCCCAATATGACTTCATCAATAATCTCCGCGACAACGAATTTGTGTAGACCTTCCCAATTAAGACTTCACAGATCACTTCTCCCAGGACTTTGTTATATGCGCCAGTGACCATACGCAACCTTGCTCCAGGTAATGGCTTTACTCTCCTGTATCAAGGAATTAGATGCACCCGTATCTACAGTCAGTACTCGTTCTTTGCCATCCACATTCCCTCTGACGGTAAGACTGCTTGATTTCTTTCCAATTTACGACACAGATATCACAGGGCATTCAATAGCTGGGGCAAGTTTTAGATCTTTACATCTGACCCGCTCTTGCTTGTCTCCTCCCGTTGTGCTTTTACGGCCACCCAAGTTGGAACTACCAGGACCGGTGCTGCAATGACGAGCAATGTGACCTGGGTTACCGCACTTGAAACATTTGATTGCACCATTATTCTTCAGTTGCGCTCCTTTTAAAGCTTCTAAAATTGCGTCTACCCACTCTGGCCTTTCTACTTCCACACGGCGTGCTTTGAAAACTGGCTTACACAGAAGCGACGCTGTTTCCTGAATCTGAGCATGTGATATCGTTTCTGCGAATGACGGCTTTGGGTTTGCGTATGTAGTTCGCTTTGTTTCGACGTCCCGTATGCCATTTATAAAGCTGTGAATCTTTACCCTTTCAGTGTATTCCACGGGCGCGTCCGCATTCGCTAAATGTGCCAGCCTTTCAACATCCGACGCAAACTCTTGCAATGTTTCACCAGGCCTCTGGAAGCGGTTCAGTAACTCCAGTTGGTATATCTGTCTCCTCTGCTCAGTTCCATATCGTCTCTCTTGAGCGCCCATCAATGCTTCATAACAGTTTCGCTCGCCCTCTGGAATGGTTTGTAAAATCAGCTGCAGGCCCTTTCAATGCCATGAACAGTGTAGCAACTTTATCTTCAGCATTCCAGTTGTTCACTGTTGCGGTCTTCTCAAATTGTAGCTTAAAGACCTGGAAAGGAACAGAACAGTCAAAGGATGGTGTTTTTACCTTTGGATTACTCGTTGAAACTGCTGGGCGATTTAGCTGCAACTGCTCGATACGTCCTCTCAAAACATCCACCTCGGCCTCGATTTTTTCTCAAACTGTAAAATTTTTGCTCCTCCAACTTCGAGGAGATACGTCCTTCTTGCTCTTCCAGTTGAGCAGAGATCTGCGATGATATCTGTGCTGAAATTTGCGCCGACATTTCGGATATTCGTGCCTCTTGTGCTTCCATTTTGGATGCCATATATGTCTTTTGTTCTGCCAGTTGAGATGACACTTGTCTTTCCTGGGCTTCAATCTTGGACGTTATGCGTGTCTCCTGCGATTCCATATATGTCTTCTGTTCTGCCAGTTGAGATGACACTGTCGATGTTGGAGCAGATATTGCAGCTAAAATCATGTTCACGTCTGTGCTCGTAACTGTCTGCGATGTTTCATTTTTCTCTTTAATTTTTCTTGTCTCCTCGACATCAAGAGGAAAGACATACTCCTCCACGTTAATTCCCTCTAATTCCACTGCCTTTCGCAGTCATGCCTGAAGTTCGATTTTATTGCCGGTTGTATTAAATCCACGGCTCTCCAACTCCTTCTTCAGTTGCTGGATCTTCAATTCACTCCACTTTGCCATGTCCAAGTTGTATTCGAAGTCTTCGGAATTTATTCAACAATTCCTCTTCTGACACCAATTGTAACGAATTTACTGGAATTCCTCTTATTTGCAACCTTCTACTAACGTTCGAATCACTAAACTGTTGAATAAATAACTCCACTATTCAATAATGCAAAATGGCCTTTATTAAGGTACTTCAAATAACACTTATAATGCAAAATGGCCTTTATTAAAGTACTTCAAATAACACTTATATTTCGCAACTGATAGCTTGCTTAAATCAAACTGATTGTCGTGCCTCTACTGTTGCCGCTTTTATACTCTTCGATTGTCTCGTTCCATACTTCTAGGCGTTTCCAGAATTAACTTAGTTACTGCTATAAAATTATAACTACAGATGCACGTGTATAGCTTCTCATATGCGCGTGTATATGTGAGTGACACTTCCACAAATAATTGCCTACCTTTGGGAGCATCTCAGATAAGATATATGCATGTGTTTGTGCGTCTCTTCTCTGTTGCGTGTACGTACGTATGTGTAGACACAATGATTGATTCGGTTATGTAGATACAAGTGACTGCCTGCTTTATTGTTGTTGTGGCTTCATTTACTTAGCATCAGACTAGTGATGTGAGTATCACTTTGTGTCACTAATATTCGTCACAATATATTACATTTTGGAAAACACAAAAAACCTTATTATTTAGTAAATAATATACCTAGAATGTTAAAATTTTACGTGTGGACTGATATTGAGACTCTTGATACAAATTTAAAAATTTTTTTAAATGGGCGTGGCACCGCCCACTTGTGATAAAATCAATTTTACAAATATTATTAACCATAAATCAAAAATCGTTAAACCTGCCTTTACTATAAGGAATGCTTTAAAGAAAAATTAACGAAATCGGTTAAGGACCACGCCCACTTTTATAGAAAAGATTTTTAAAAGGGTCGTGGACGAATAATATAAGATATATCTTTGCAAAAAAAAGCTTTATAATTCCACTGCCTTTCGCAGTCATGCCTGAAGTTCGATTTTATTGCCGGTTGTATTAAATCCACGGCTCTCCAACTCCTTCTTCAGTTGCTGGATCTTCAATTCACTCCACTTTGCCATGTCCAAGTTGTATTCGAAGTCTTCGGAATTTATTCAACAATTCCTCTTCTGACACCAATTGTAACGAATTTACTGGAATTCCTCTTATTTGCAACCTTCTACTAACGTTCGAATCACTAAACTGTTGAATAAATAACTCCACTATTCAATAATGCAAAATGGCCTTTATTAAAGTACTTCAAATAACACTTATATTTCGCAACTGATAGCTTGCCTTAATCAAACTGATTGTCGTGCCTCTACTGTTGCCGCTTTTATACTCTTCGATTGCCTCGTTCCATACTTCTAGGCGTTTCCAGAATTAATTAGTTACTGCTATAAAATTATAACTACAGCTGCACGTGTATAGCTTCTCATATGCGCGTGTATATGTGAGTGACACTTCCACAAATAATTGCCTACCTTTGGGAGCATCTCAGATAAGATATATGCATGTGTTTGTGCGTCTCTTCTCTGTTGCGTGTACGTACGTATGTGTAGACACAATGATTGATTCGGCTATGTAGATACAAGTGACTGCCTGCTTTATTGTTGTTGTGGCTTCATTTACTTAGCATCAGACTAGTGATGTGAGTATCACTTTGTGTCACTAATATTCGTCACAATATATTACATTTTGGAAAACACAAAAAACCTTATTATTTAGTAAATAATATACCTAGAATGTTAAAATTTTACGTGTGGACTGATATTGAGACTCTTGGACACTACAGTATTGAGCTTGTGCGATGTCACGACGGTGTGCAGCTAAGATCAGGAATCAGGGCTGTGTGCCTGACTCATTAATAGCCTGGCTACATGAAAATGATTCTTGACCATGGTTTCTGGGGTATCTTTCTCTCTCTTTCTTTTACTTTTTCTCTCTCTTTCCTGTTTCCTTTCCTTCTCGGGGGCTGGATCAAGGCGTTATTCGTTTCCGTGCCGAGGATCAGCCAGGCTGGGGCCCCTAAATAGCCCAGTCGCGAACGGAGCCCTCCTGGCACCAGGTCGCGCTAGGTTGTGGAAGACCTTACCCGGGTATTGCGGGTCTCTGCCCGGGTGGACGTTCCTTTTCTCCGCCACTAGTGGAAACATGAACGGAAGTAACAAGAAGATAAAAAAACAAAAAGAGGCCGGCGCTCTTCAAAGGCCGGGAGGGCTTCTGCCCACCACAACGGTGACCAATGCGAAGCAGGGTCATTCTAACCGACAGAATATGGCTAAAAAATGGGATGGTTCAGGACCAGTGGCGATGCCGGGTAAGAACCCTCTCCCCAACAAAACTTTAGGCAGTGAGCCAGGGCAAAGGGGTGTTCTCCGGGATACTCCTGGCACTAGCAGAGACGCAGCAGGTATGCAGAATGCAGCCTCGGTTGAAGCTGGTGCGCAGGCCCCGCGTGGTCCACCCCCGACACCCACGGCCTTCACGAAGCCTAGTGAGCGGCCAAATCCCAGTGAAGTTGGATACAAGCACAGGAGAGCGGCTGCAAGGATCCTAACCAGATCCACACGTATGCCAGACCTCGAGAGTAGAGCGGAAAGCGACAGCGTAGGAGAAATACTGGCAGAGATTCAATGGGCGAAGGAGGTGATACCCGACTTTCGTCTGGCAGAAGAAAGGGGGCCACAAGTGGCAACCAAAAGGGCAAAGTCGGCGGAAGTAGTGCCTACTAAACCAAAGAGGCCGAAGGTGCATGGGCGCTCTTTTGTAGAAGTAGTCAAGGACAAAATCCTGCTAGGGGTCCTTGACAACAATCAGGAAGACGGCGCAATAAAGAAAGATAAATGGAAATGGGTGAAAAGCGAGCTGTCGAATATCACCCTGGACGTTCTTACGCGCAATCCTGGACCGCCACCGGTATGCAAGGATGCAGGGTGGTTCCTGGGTAGTATCAAAGTCGTGGCATGCGAAGACGAGAGGTCCGCAGCCATATACAAAAAGGCGGTAGAGTCTGTAAGTGAAGTCTACCCTGGAGCGAAGCTCAGGGCGGTCGATTTCAAAGACATACCGTCATGGCCACGAGCAAGGTGTGGCTACCGGCAAAACCAGCTGAACCAGAGAGGATACTCAGTATGATAAGGATCCTCAACCCGACGCTGCCAGCTGCCAATTGGAGAGTTGTTAGCGTGGAGAAGGGGGACAGAGCCACACGTCAGGCTGTCCTCCTACTGAATGAGGAATCGCTGACAGTATTGAGGAAAACTGGAGTCGAGATAAATTATGGTTTAGACACCGTGACCGTAAGGGTCTACAGTAACGACGTCAACGCCGCTAGGAACTTGACAGCCGAAGCTAGCGACGAGGACGTGGCTACGAAGGCAAATGGGGGTGAGCCGGCTACGCCTCGTCTATCTCATCCATGGGGATAGGCGCGTTACACCTGCATTACACGGAGGTGGAGCTGATGATGGAAGATGTGGCTAACTCTACGCTCAAGGAGGGGAGAAAGTGTGCGATGTTGGTGCGGGTCCTCCAGATAAACCTGCACCACAGTAAAGCAGCTTCCGCTGCACTGCTGCTCCGACTGACATCTAAAGGGGTAGCTGATATCGTCCTCACCCAGGAGCCGTGGGTGGTAGGACAAAACATTTGCGGACTCAAGTCCACCGGCTACACACTGGTAAGTTGTGGCACCTCGGGAAAGCCAAGATCGTGTATACTTGTTAGTACCAAGCTTATTGTTTTGTTTCTTCCTCAATTTAGTGATGAAGACACAACAACGATCAGCCTAAGCCTGAGTATGGGTAAAATCAGGCTATCATCAATTTATCTAGCCCATGAGAAGACGGTGCCGACATCGACCGTCAGGAATCTGGCGGAAGCTACATCAGGTGCACTGATACTGGGAGGAGATGTAAACGCGTACCACTCCACCTGGGGGAGTAATCACGAAATCGAAAGGGTGAGTTACTTTTTGATCCTCAACTCTAGACTAACCATAAGCAATAGGGGAACTGAACCAACCTTTATTACAAAAACAAGAAGGGAAGTTCTCGATGTCACCTTAGTCTCAGAAGATGCGGAAGAGTTGGTCAGAGACTGGAGGGTCCTTAAGGACCACTCATTCTCTGATCATCGTTACATCCAATTCGACTTAGACTTGGTGAAAAAGCAGAGCGCTGCCACCAGGAATATTAAAAATACAAACTGGGAAGAATTCAATAGGGAACTAGTTAAGATATTGCCGCTTGAGAGCGTACCGGAAACACCAGGTAGCATACCAGAACTGGAAGGACTGGTAAATAACTTCACGGGGGTATGCCGCAAGGCACTAGATAAAGTCTGTCCCAAGAGAATTCAAAGGAGTAAAAAGAAGCCACCATGGTGGAATTCACAAATCGAAAACCTTCGCAGGTTAAGTAGGACCACTTTCAATGCAGCTAAAGCGTCTGGCAATGAGCAGCATTGGGAAGTATACAAAGAGCATCTTAGAAACTATAAGTTTGAGCTAAGGAAAGCCAAAAGATCCTCCTGGCGAGATTTCTGTAGCAGCATGGAAACAGTGTCTGAAGGGGATAGACTTAGGAAAGTATTTTCCAGATCGGCTAATACGGCCCCAGGATGCTTGCAAAGGCCTGATGGTTCGTGGACCGAAACTGGGGAGGAAACCCTGGATTTCCTGCTGCATACACACTTTCCAGGTGCAGCTTGGAACGAACCAGGGGATACACAAAGCTTGAAACAATCAACAGTACAACCTGATTACAAGAGATAAGATATCTTGGGCCATCAAATCTTTTGAACCATTCAAAACTGCAGGGCCGGACGGAGTTACACCTATACAACTGCAACAGTCACTGGAATGCAGCACTAGCTGGCTATATGCTATAATAGGAGGTGTCGTGGCACTAAACCACATCCCACGTATATGGAAAACATCTAAAGTGGTATTTATTCCCAAGGCAGGCAAAGCATGCCACGCGAAGCCTAAGGACTTCAGACCCATCAGTCTATCTTCGTTTCAACTAAAGGTGATGGAGAGGCTGATGAAAACATATATCAGGGAGGCAGTGAATGACCAACTCTCTGAAGCACAACACGCCTATATGTAAGTCAATGGAAACGGCATTGCACGCAATTACATCGTGCATAGAGAGATCGTTCTCCTTCAAGGAATACTGCCTGGCAGCCTTCCTAGACATAGAAGGAGCGTTCAATAACATTAAACCCGACTCAATCATTAAGGTACTGACTGATCTGGGCATCGAATCTCAGCTGGTGGATCTTGTGCACCAATTGCTGCTATGCAGGGTAGTACAGGCAGAATTTGCAGGGGTTTCGGTGAGCATGTTCGTCAGTAGTGGAACTCCCCAAGGTGGAGTCCTGTCCCCTCTGATGGGGGTCTTGGAGGTGAATCAGCTGCTAAGGGACATGGAGGAGGGGAGGGGCTGTAAAGCTATAGCATATGCTGACGACCTTGCCTTGGCGATAAGTGGAAGTTTCCACAAACTCTCTGCGATATGATGCAGGTGGAATTAAGAAGGGTCGAAGCATGGGCCATTGATAATGGTCTGGGCGTGGACCCATATAAAACGGAGCTGGTGCTCTTTACGAGGAGGTATAAGAGACCACGTCTCTCAACTCCAGTGCTGGCGGCAAACACAGTGCTTAAGTTAAATGAGACCGCCAACTATCTAGGGCTCACACTTGATAAGAAATTTAACTGGATACAAAACACCACGGAATGTGTCCGTAAGGCCACGGTTGCCCTCTACACATGAAAAGGGGCCATTGGACGGAAATGGGGTATGTCCCTTATGATAGTACATTGGATATAAACGGCCATAGTTAGGCCAATATTGCTATACGGGGTGGCGGTATGGTGGCCCGCCCTGAATAAATCCTCGACGGATCTTGCTCAAACGGTGCACATATCTGCACTACTATACATAAGCGGAGCCATTCGCACAACGCCAATGGAGGCTATGAATGTAATATTGAACCTACTACCCATAGATATAGTAGGCATTAAATATGCAGCATGTGCAGCTATCAGGCTGAGGAAACTGACCACATGGTCGCACTGTAAACATACTGAAATTCTCGACAGATTCTGCATACCAGAATGGACAGATTTCTGCAAACCAAATAACAACTTTATCAAGGGATGCGAGATATTAATCCCTGAGAGGGAACAGTGGGTGAATGACCCTGATTGGCCCACTAACAGCATTCATATCTACACAGATGGATCTAAACTGGATAACAGGGTCGGAGGGGGTGTCTATTCGGAACGATTGGAGATACAAAGATCGTTTCGCCTTCCGGATCACTGTAGCGTATTTCAGGCCGAGCTTGCAGCCACACGAGACGCTGTGGACTGCCTTAGGGCTAATTCTGAAACTGTAGTAGGCTGTCGCAGATCACTTAACGTGATGGCTGAACAGTTTACTCTGCATCTGGTATGGGTTCCGGGACATAAGGGCATACCAGGTAATGAGATGGCGGATGATATTGCAAGAAAGGGTACATCCCTTCCACTTTCGCCATCCTGGAAGAGGGTGGGCATGCCGCTCTCCACCTGCAAGCTCAAGATAAACGAGGCTCTACTGATGGAAAAGGGAGCCAGGTGGAAGCATCATGATAGATGCCACACGGCAAAACTCACATGGCCGGAATGGAATGAGAAGAGATCGCGAGAGCTTCTCACTCTCCGTAAGAGGGAAATTTCCTTAGTTGTAGGTCTTCTTACGGGTCATGTTTGTATTGGACCGCATGCGGAAAGGATTGGCGCTCCATTTAATGATTACTGTAGAAGCTGCGGCAACGAAGAAGAACCTGAAACTGTTGGGCATCTACTCTGTGAATGTCCAGCGCTCGGCAGAAGAAGGCAACGTTTTATGGGCAAGATGTTTCTCGTAGATCTGACTGATATAGCTAAGGTCAATACACGACGCTTAGTTGGCTTCACAAACTCAACGAAGTGGTTTGATTAGGAAAGTAGGAACAAATCCGTGTGGTTTCACAAAGGGCCTATAAAGGCCTAAGTGTGCCGCTCCAATGTGGACGGCA
Source organism: Eurosta solidaginis (assembly GCF_040869045.1). Taxonomy (NCBI): domain Eukaryota; kingdom Metazoa; phylum Arthropoda; class Insecta; order Diptera; family Tephritidae; genus Eurosta; species Eurosta solidaginis. The sequence goes on along the minus strand of NC_090323.1, from coordinate 118,127,257 downwards.
GCCACTTGAACCTAACCCAACCTAACCTAACAAAGAGAAGATACATTTGATTTTATGAAATAATAATTACCCCAACCACCTAATACACGAATTGATCAACCAGGCGATCATAAAAACCAGTAACCACCTCAAAAAATTACCAGACGCAACAACACACTAAGAAATACCACAGTGTGACATATATTCCAAAGCTCAGTCCTATAGTCGATCACAACATAATTAAACAACAAAACATCACACTAGCTTACAAGTTCAACAATACAATGTCCAATATATACACAAAAACAAAGACTAAAATACACAAGCAACAACAAAACAACGTGATATACAAACTAGAATGTAAAGGAAAGGAGAACGAGAACTGTGATAAAACATACTGTAACGAATGTTAGCAGCACTGAGCGATGCTATCGTCTCTAAGCCAATGCTAAGCAGTGACGTGAATTCACATCCATAGATCAATCATTATGTATCTACATAAACGAAACAATAATTGCGTCTACACATATGTACCATGTACGTATACGAGCAGCGGAGAGTCAATGCACAAACACATGCATATATCTGAGATACTCCTATAAGTATGCAATGAGAAAAACTATAAAATTGTGAAATTGTAGTTACAGCTGAGAAGTTTGAGAGCTGCTGGACTAGTAGATTCTGGAAGCGCCTAGAAGATGCGAAGGTTGAAATCAAAGAGTATAAAAGGCGGCAATTGTAGAGGCGCTGGAATTTAGTTTGATTTGAGTTGTCAAGCAGTTTCGATTAAGACGCTATCTAGCGAGCAATAGCAGTATTATTTTGAATAGTAGAGTTTCATTTGAGCTATCAATCAGTTTGGTTATTAAGCAAGCTATTCGTTGCAAAGTTTGAGTGTTATTGTGAAGTACTTTAATAAAGGCCATTTTGCATTATTAAATATTGGAGTTATTTATTCAACAGTTTAGTGATTAGAACTCAGCAGAAGATTGCAAATAAGGGGAATTGCAAGTAAATTCGTTACAATTGGTGTCAGAAGATGAATTGTTGAATAAATTCCGAAGATTGGCAATACAACTTGGACATGGCAAAGTTGAATGAATTGAGGATCCAGCAACTGAAAAAGGAGTTGGAGAACCGTGGATTGAATACAACCGGCAATAAGATCGAACTTCAAGCACAGCTACGAGAGGTAATGGAGTCGCAAGGAATCGATGTGGACGAGTATGTCTTTTATCCTGATGGGGACGAGACAACAACAAAAATTGAAGAGAAAAACGAAACATCGCAGACAGTTACGAGCACAGACTTGAACATGATTTTGGCTGCAATATCTGCACAAACATCGACAGTAACATCAATGTCGTCGCAAATGTTAGAAATGTCGAAACAGATTACATCCAAGATGGAAACACAGCTCGAAGAACAGAAGACAAATATGTCAGGACAGATCGAAGAACAGAAATGTCGTCAGAAATAACATCTAAAATTGAAGCACAAGAGGCACGTATATCAGAAATGTCGACACAAATTTCAGCACAGGTATCATCGCAGATCTCTGCACAACTAGAATCGCGTATGGAAGAGAAACTAACGCAGTTTCAGGAAGGGTTCAGTTGTCGACAAGATAAAATGGAGCGTGAGATATACGTTTAAAAGATCGTATACAGGAGTTGCAACTAATTCTCCCAGTTGTTTCAGCGAGCAACACGAAGGTAAAAACTGCATCTTTTGACGGCGTTGAAAGGGCCTGCAGCTGAGATTTTACAAACCATTCCAGAGGGCGAACGGAACTGTTATGAAGCATTGATGGGCGCTCTAGAGAGACGATACGGAACTGAGCATAGGAGACAGATATACCAAATGGAGTTGCTGAACCGCTTTCAGAGGCCTGGTGAAACATTGCAAGAGTTTGCGTCGGATATTGAAAGGCTAGCACATTTAGCGAATGCGGACGCACCCGTGGAATACACTGAAAGGGTAAAGATTCAGAGCTTTATAAATGGCATACGGGACGCCGAAACAAAGCGAGCTACATACGCAAACCCAAAATCCAACATTCGCAGAAACGGTGTCACAAGCTCTGATTCAGGAAACAGCGTCGCTTCTGTGTGGAAGTAGAAAGGCCAGAGTGGGTAGACGCAATATTGGAGGCGCTGAAAGGATCGCAAAAGCGGAGTGAAAAAGTTTTCAAATGCGGGAAGTTCGGTCACATTGCACGTCATTGCGATCTTGGTCCTAACAGTTCCAACAATGTGGGTGGCCGTAAACGCAAAGCTGGAGGAAATGAGCAAGAGCGTGTCGGATGTAAAGAACGAAAACTTGCCCCGGCTATTGAATGTCCTGTGATATCTGTGTCGCAAATTGGAAGGAAATCAAGCAGTCTTACCGTCAGAGGGAATGTGGATGGCAAGGAGCGTGTACTGACTTAGATACGGGCGCATCTCATTCCTTGATCCCATCTGACTTGATCAACAGGAGAGTAAGACCGTTACCTGGAGCAAGGTTGCGTACGGTCACTGGCGAGTATAACCAAGTTCAGGGAGAAGTGATATGTAAAGTCTTGATTGGAAAGGTCACGGTTCTACAAAAATTCGTTGTGGCGAAGATCGTTGAAGAAGTCATATTGGGAGTGGACTTCATGGTTGATCACGACATCAAGAAAAGGCCACGAAAGTCAAAAGAAAAGGTTGATGGATCGCATGTGCCAAATAAACCGAAATTAAAAGTACCTGCGAGAAAAAGACCGGCATCGACAAAACCTAATGCACGCACTAAAATGACTGAAAAAATTTTTCAGATGGAATGCAAGGGTGGTTTCAAGCCAGCGCGCACTACTGTTGTGAAACGTCCAGACGATAATGATGATGCAAAGTCAATCCGTCAAGTGCAAGCTCTGCGAAGAAGTTCATTGGCCAACCAACAGAGTGCGAGGGAACGATCAAGACTAATGAGTAGTAAGATGAAACGCAGGTACAATGAGAACAAAAATTCGTAAGGTTTTTTGGAGGGAGATTTGGTACTGTTATACAACCCTCACCGGCGGAAAGGTGTTCCCTCCAAGATTCGGTGCAGTTGGGAAGGCCCGTACAAAGTTGTGAAAAAGATCAGTAATACCATCTATCGCATACAAACCACTGGGAAACCACGGATTAGAAGAGTGGTTCATTTGGAAAGGCTGGCAGCGTATAGATCGAGAGAAATGTCTGATCGGGACGATCAGACTTAGGTGGAGGGCAGTGTAACGAATGTTAGCAGCACTGAGCGATGATATCGTCTCTTAAGCCAATGCTAAGCAGTGACATGAATTCACATCCATAGATCAATCATTATGTATCTACATAAACAAAACAATAATTGCGTCTACATATATGTACCATGTACGTATACGAGCAGCGGAGAGTCAATGCACAAACACATGCATATATCTGAGATACTCCTATAAGTATGCAATGAGAAAAACTATAAAATTGTGCAATTGTAGTTACAGCTGAGAAGTTTAAGAGCTGCTGGACTAGTAGATTCTGGAAGCGCCTAGAAGGTGCGAAGGTTGAAATCAAAGAGTATAAAAGGCGGCAATTGTAGAGGCTCTGGAATTCAGTTTGATTTGAGTTGTCAAGCAGTTTTGACAAGCGTTTTCCAAGCGGAAATATTAGCCGTAACCAAAGCAGTAGAAACCCTGGAAGAGAATAGCTTAAGCTGCAACCGTGTTAACTTTTATATTGACAGTCAAGCAGCAATTAAGGCAATAATCTCGCATAGCACAGCATCTAAATGCGTGTTAGAGTGTAAGCAGTCTCTGGAGAGAATCGGGACAGGGAGAAGCATACATCTATATTGGGTCCCAGGGCATATGGGAATAGATGGGAATGAAAAAGCGGATGAACTAGCTAAAAAGGGCGCATCCCTTGAAGCTTGCTCCGTAGATGTCCCAATTAGATTGGGCGAGATGAAGCGAAGGCGAGAGGTGCACATGATCGACCAAGCGGGAAAGGCGTGGGTTCAAGCGCGGGGCTGTAAAGTGTCGAAGATTATGTGTAGGTCTTACAACCTTAGACTAACACAGTTGCTGCTATCATTAAAAAGAGAGGACTGTATACTCATGACGGGTATTCTGACTGGACACTGCCTTCTGGCGTCACATGCCTTTAAACTAGGCTTGGTCAGTGATAGCAGAAGGTAGGAAGTGCGGGTTGGAGGCGGAAACGATCGAGCACGTTCTGTGCTCGTGCCCTGCACTTGCCAGGCTAAGACTCCAGCTATTAGGAGTGATACAGCTGTCAGATCTAGAAGCAGCAAGTGGCTTAAGTCCTAGGAAACTTCTAGTATTTGCTAAGAGGACGGAGTTATTTTATAACATAGGTCCTGGTTTTTGATAGGGTTTTTCAGTTTGGTCGTTAAAACAAACTTCTGGTAACACTACGGACTCAATCAGTCTATGTGAGGTCCTCATGGACCGGCCAGTTCAACCTACCTACCTACCTGTCAAGCAGTTGCGATTAAGACGCTATCTAGCGAGCAAGAGCGGTATTATTTTGAATAGTAGAGTTTCATTTGAGCTATCAATCAGTTTGGTTATTAAGCAATCTATTCGTTGCAAAGTTTGAGTGTTATTGTGAAGTACTTTAATAAAGGCCATTTTGCATTATTAAATATTGGAGTTATTTATTCAACAGTTTAGTGATTCGAACTCAGCAGAAGATTGCAAATAAGGGGAATTGCAAGTAAATTCGTTATAATACATTGCGACAAAGCGGGCGCTAGGTGTTCGCATTGCCGAACACGCAGGTGATATTAGAAAACAAAAACACAGCACTGCACTGTCACAGCACATACTCAAGTGTGGCCATACAGCTGAGTTCACGAATACCAAAATTATTGATAAGGAAAAACGGGAGATGGTGAGATACACACTTGAAATCTTACACATTTTAAACAACAGACAAAAGGCGATGAACAGAAAGGAGCACAGCGACAATATCGCCGCTGCATACATGCTATGCCTGAGTAAATAAATAAATTAGTAATGACAAGTCTACCACGTAGGGTGGTACCGATATTTTAGTTCTATATGTATGTTCATATTGTCCAATATTGTTGTAAGTGTGAATTAATGTTTTCATGTTAATTTCTATGTGTTGTGACATTTTGTTTCTTTATTTATTTGAATATAAAAATAGTGTAGCCCATGATTCAATCACAAGAGGTTTGCTGGACAGACACATTTTTTGACAATTGGAGCCATTTTGCTCCCAAATCGAATTCACATCCGTTAACTGTGTTGTTTCTTTACGAATTTTCGAAAAATATTAGTAGTAGAAATATGAAGCAATCAGTTTACAAATATCCGATAAGCACTGAACTGCATAATTCCTTAGAATTTTTTTTTTTTTAGTTTTGTAGTGAATTTATTCACTATGCCTCGATCTATTAGTATGACTGAACATTGAACATAGGTAATTTTATGAAAAGTACGGACACCAAGGAATCGTGCACTTTCGTAAACCTATGAACATTCGAAAACTAAAACAATTCAAAATTCATCGTTCAACGTCAAAACCTCGACTATTAAATCGATCCACGTAAAAATGTCATTAGTAAATAATGGAGATGCCATAACGAAATGTACTCATTGGGCATGTTAACTTATTCAGGTAAAAGTCTAGAACAGGAGTCTACTGCTAATACACGTCCAAAAATATCGAGAGAGGTGACCTCGACAACAATAATCCTAAGGCGGAAAAGAAAAATTGTATCTCTGTCCGGAGATATTTGGAGTTGAAGTTGGCAATTTTCATGTGGTTGTTGTAACGTTTTTGTGCACTGAAAAAGATTTTGTGTACAAAGGGATTTTGCACGCATTTAATTTTGATCCCACCTCATTGGTGGACCGGCCAGGGTAATTTTTTATAAGCTCGGCTGAAGGCCGCCAACGCAACCCGGGGTAATTTTTTGGTTTTTCGTCAATATCTTTTGAACGAGCTAAAATTTTTATTTCCGCCTTCGAATTATTGGTATCGAGGTCAATACGCGTTTTTGCCACTTCTCTTGATATTTTTGGGCGCGTATTAAAAGTCGACCGTCTTTTCTATTAATTCCGTATGTTCGGAATATTCGCCTCCATTTAAGAATTTGGAGAATCGGTTTATATTTGGAATATTATGCACATTCGGACCTCGTGAGGTAGTATCAAATGAACGTTTTCCGAATATTCTAAATTAACGGTTTCTCCGGAACGCTTCCATGAATACTTAACGGAAAAGAGCTTTCCGAAATTTCAGAATAAAAAGGTGAATACCCCCTGTACGGTAGAACCGCACAAAAGCTTAACTCTTCTGTCAAAGTCAAGGTAGTAATATAAAGTTCTAAGAAAATAAGCCATTTTCTTTTATTTTTGTTTTTGCCAGTTCATTGGGGCTGCTGAGTAGCGTATCACACCATGTCGGCTGCCTGTTCAAAATCGTGCTGTCTCAAAATATTTTTCAAAAATTTCCCAATTCAGGATTTGTCACAAAACCGGCCTATATTAGAGATAGATTGAAGAACGCTTCATCTCAGAATGCTTTTCATTACCTCCCTCTTATTGCAAAATGCATTGAACTTATGCTCATATAGGGAGTTTTTGAAACAAATTTTGAGATAGTGCTTTTTTGAATAAAATTCTAACGTACGGCATTCTTCAAACAATTTCTGAAAGAATGACCAAACCAACATAACTTTATCAATTCACGAAATATTTAGTAGAAAATGAATTATTTCCCCAAAAAATTTTGGCATTTACAAATTTACTACTAATATACTACCAAAGATACTTGTCTACTAAAATTTCACTGAAGGGTATTGAATTATTCCCCGTTTTCCTTACTTCGTAAAGCCAACCCGTCCAGATTTTTCAATTTGGGAGTATCAAAGATCTGTCATCATTGAAGAACAAACCTCTAGTAATTGAATCATGGTGTAGCCCCTGAAGAGGCTGAAATATTCAGCGAACGTCGGGCGAAAGATAAAATAAATCTTTATTTGTACCCGGAAATATTAGATCAACTAGCCTACTCAAAAAATTTAAAAATATTTAATTTTTTGAGGCCGAGAAAAGTTGAAGATTTGGTCTCAAGTTACAAAATGTTTGCTTAAAATATTACGTAAATAATTATATCGTCAACATTCAATAGCCAATAAATTGAATTCAGAAAGTTACGAAAAATTACATTGGCATATATCGTCAATTTTTGTAGTAACATATTTTATACAATATATCGTCGGAATTTGTATTTCAATAATCGTAATAAAATAAAGCATTAGAAATTGAGTTTGATAACTTACGAAATGCTTAGTTAGAGGGCTCCGCGCGGTTTGTTTTAAATGTATGTTAATATTTACATATACTATCAACAGAGATTTCTGAGGTGCTGAAATACCACCTGAATTTAATAAAATGTTTAAAAAGTAAATGATACGCATGATTGATTAATGATTCCCCCCACTATCAGTCAAAAAATAATTCACCGAAATAAAATATTAAATCACAGGAACTACCCCGTAAGAGAATCTATAGTTCAAAACTAGCGCACTTCTACTGCATTCTGAACCACTAACAGCTCGCCATCTATCTCTTTTACATGCTTTCAACTGGCGAATTTAATAGCGTTTTCTTTTCCGAAATAAATTATTGCCCAAGTAAATGGTAAAGCCTTAATAGAATTACTCCTACCCCAGAAAATGTTCAACATTTATAGTGCATACAAAGAACATTTCAACTCACCATATTCACTCATATTAACAGAGTATAAGTGGAACTTAAGAGCGAATTGAGAGTTTCACAGAGTTGCGCTGCCACACCGCCATTTTATACAGGGTAAAAGTGTTACGCTTTTGCGTCGCGAGCAGACCATTATTTTCACAAAAGAACGAAATATACTGTAATTGCGTTGCCTGTTTTTTAGAATAGAGCAACAACCCTTGCGCGGCGTACAAAAAGCGTAACACTATAGCCAGAAAAGAAAACGCTGTAACATTGCGATGTCCTAAGCAACTATATACAAATTTCCACTTTAGAACTAGTTCTTTATTGGTAATTTTTGGATAATTCCGAACTAGTGTATAATTTTACAGCTGATATCTAGTTCTTTCTTGGTAATATTTCATTGGCCCCGAACAGGAGCGAAATTCTAAATGTTGCTTCTAGTATGATATTATCGCATTTTTCGATAGTTCCGGACTTGTGGAATAGTTTTGAAAAAAAGGCTTACTCATATGTAGTCGTAGATTGTTAAAGCAGTACTTTTGTTGGTGGCCTATTTTTATATACACATATATGAAATATCAAATATAAAAATCCAAATTGTCGATTTTATAATTGCAAATATAGCTACTAACGAAATAGTACTTGAATGGCACTCTAGGTTTATTTCCGAACCAGAAATTTGTATCAGTAGTTACTGACTTCCTTTGAGGATAATTAACTATTATCATATGGAGTTAGAAGAGGCTCCTCTTCTTTTGGTATGTTTATATTCTTTGGTCATATCTACCATATATTTCAGCTCTGCGGTCAGTTATCTATTTAAATTTTTTATTTAACTGCTATCATATTTTTGAATAATTTTTAGTTGTCAAATTGTTAGTGTAAATTTTTTTCTTCATACACAAGTGCCTGAGCTTCATATGGGAGTGCCTTTTCTTGGCACTTTCATAAGATATTCGAGCATTTTCATATGATTTGAAATTATATGTGAGAGCATATGGTGCTATGAAAATTTTGTTTATGTTTGAAGTGTGAATTTCTATCTGCGCCTGTGAGGGCAAAACAAAAACAAAAGTCCTATAAGTGTATAGGGGTTGAGCAGCCCTGATGTTCAGAGTATGAAAATAAAGCAAGTTACGCAGTCGCATGTTTTAACTGAGTGAACATTTTTATAATATTGATTGATTATTTCTTTTATCATAAAAATAAAATTTGCAAAAAAATTCAAGAGACTTTTTATATTGCGACGAATATTAGTGACACTAAGTGATACTCACATCACTAATCTGATACTAAGTAAATAAAGCCACAACAACAATAAAGCAAGCTGCCACACTTTTATTTACGTAAACACACTAATCATTATGTCAACACATGTGTCCATACAAGCAGCGGAGAGAATCGCACAAACACATGCATATATCTGAGATACTTCCAAAAGTAGGCATCCATCGGTGAAGTATCACTCACATATACACGCGCATATGGCTATGCGAGAAGCTCTAATTGTGCATTTGTAGTTATAGCTGATGAGTTTATAGCTGGTAAACAAATAATAAATTCTAGGAGATAGAAATGCCTAGAAGTATGCGAATGAGAAATTACAGACTATAAAAGGAGTTAAAGCTGAGTAATCAGTAATCAGTTTGATTTAAGCAAGCTATTGGTTCTGAAGTACCTTAATAAAGGCCATTTGCATTATTGAATATTAGAGTTATTTATTCAACAGTTTAGTGATTCGAACGTTAGTAGAAGGTTGCAAATAAGCGGAATTTCCCTAAATTCGTTACAATATATATTAGTTAGATATAAATTATTAATTAATTAATAACGAACTTCTAAAGCTCGTTTTTACTATACAATAAAAATTTTGTAAAAAATACATATTAGCGGTATTTATTTAGTACAAAAAAGTGAGAATTTGCCAATAAAAAATGGCGATATTTCTTATACTTAATTTTGCCAATGGAATTTAAAATACAAATTTTAATAAAAAATACAGTTTAACGGTTTATTAATTTTTTTAGCATTTCAAATAAAATGTTCGACATCGCCGCTCCTGGGGCCAAGCGAGCTCAAAATTCGATTTTTAGAAAAAATGGAAGTTTTCAAAATATAAGAATGCAGTTCCTTATGAAACCCCCCCACCTCCCATCATGTTTCAGATTTCTTACTTTGTCTTCCATAAAGAGAAACATGTAGACAAATCACAGAAAGGTTATGTCAAAAAAAGGAAAATCCACTAGGATTTTGGATTTGAAAATGTCCCCATTTGTAAGGCGGTAAACAGACCTTTTAAGAAACATACACATTTTAAGCTAAGAATTAAGTAACCCTAATTAAATTCAATTTTGACAGGTACAGTGTTTAGTATAAATAAATAAATGAAGAGATTTAAGGCCGAGCTTTTCTTGCAACTAGCGTCGTTCTCTTTCTAATTTTTTCTACAAATTGGTGGAACAGGATCACATGTTTTATGTCGATTCCGAGCGGCATCTGCAAGGCAAATGAATTTTCACTGAGAAGCTTTTCAAGGCAGAAATACAAAAAGTATACAAAAATAGATGAAAGTACATATCACTAATTGTTAATTTTATAAAAAACACACTACCAAAAATCAGCTCTATACAAAAATAAAAAAATAAAAACAAAGAATGAATTACAAGAAACTAAGCTTCGCTGCCATCTGGCGAGGAGAAATAGCCAAATAAATCTCAGAAGCAAAGCTATGTTAGAGTATTTTTAAAAGTTTCAAGAAATTTATCTTTTTAAACAACAAATGTTGTGTAAGATTTTAGCCAAGGATTTTTGCTCTGTTTCAACTAATTGTGAATATATCATTGCCGAGCCAACATTAAACGCTGATACCATTGACACTTAAAACTAACAACATTAGAATCACTAAATTCGGTCTTAAAGTAACCATATCTTTAACATCTATGTATACATATCAAACTGCATTTATACGAACACTGGATTGTGAATATTTCGAGTTTGACCGACGTAAGTGGGATATTATAGGATAATTATCAGCAGAGCTCGTATTTCTATGCAAATTGAATATGTAAAATGTATTCAAAATATATGAAAAAATATGCTAGAAATACGTAAAATATATGCCCGTAAAAAAATTCGTGAGTACGTGTGAAACATACAAATGTATGTCTATGATTGAGTCCATTAGCGAAACTGGAAAATAAAAAGATTATTACTTCACAAGTTTGTGGCCATTTTAATAATGGCTTCGGCACTTTTTTATGGTCTTCTCCGAATACATTTTGAGATAAACGTCACAAACATTGAATGACTTAAGTGATTTTTGATCGACTTTTATATGGCATTTAAGATAAAAAGTTTTTTTTCAGTTAGAAAAAAGTCTTTCTAAAAGGGGTCGCCCCTCGGCAATGGTTTCGCAAGCACTTGCGGGTGTATTTTTTCCATGAAATGCTTACAAATTAAAAATTGCAAGACACGCAAGCTGAAAGAAAAGCTCAGTATAAATCACCTTGTAAGTAAATCACGTCAAGAATGTATGGCATTAGACATAACTAACTAAATAAAAGGGGACCCGAACGATTTTAATTTTTTTTTTAACTTTTGTACTTTGCACTACCATATTTTTAAATTAGACGTGGTCCTTATCAGCTTTTGATCGGATCAATATATAATACCAAAGACCAAATTTCCGCCAAATAGCAAAGTGATATCAACGGCTTTTGATATACAGCCTGCTAAACTTTTTAATTTTCTTCGGCTTAATGTGGGCGGCACCACGCCAATTTTACAAAATTTTAATTAATTTATGTTGTATACCGTAACTTTTTTTGTCCACTCGTCAAGTTTCACCACTTCATCAGTATCTGTTAAACCATTTTTGAAAGTGAATGTGGATATAATCTGATGTCGACCATTTTCAATACTATCCTCCAAAATTTCACAGTAGAACGGAAAAGCTCTATTGCACGACAAGTTAAAATGTATTAAAATTGTATGGTGTTACCAGATTTTCATACTTTTACCACCATATGCATAAATCTTCTCTCATTCCAACATTATCAAAAAGTTGGTTTAAGTCGAATGCGGAGCTTTTACCGCATCGTCGACGATCTAAGTTTATGCTCAAGTTGTTGTGTTAATGGACTAAACTTTGTTGATCTTAAAAATGTAGACCGGCGGCACTTGGTAAAGTTAGGTTAGGTTAGGTTGAACCGGCCAGCCCATAAGGACCTCACATAGACTGAATGAAAAACTGAAAAACCCTATCAAAACCCAGGACCTATTTACTAATAAATAACTCCGTCCTCTTGGCAAATATATATTAGAAGATTTCTAGGACTTATGCCACTTGCTGCTTCTAGATCTGACAGCTGTATCACTCCTAATAGTTGGGCTCTTAGCCTGGCAAGCGCAGGGCACGAGCACAAAACGCATATTTTACATCTACTATCACTGACCTAGCCTAAATGCATGTGACGACAGAAGTCAGTGTCCATTCAGAATACCCATCATGAGTATACAGTCCTCTCTTTTTCATGATAGAAGCAACTTTGTTAGTCTAAGGTTGTAAGACCTACACATAATCACCGAGACGTTACAGCCCCGCGTTTGGTCGATCATGTGCACCTGTCGCCTTCTCTTAATCTCGCCCAAACTAATTGGGACGTCTACGGAGCAAGAATCAAAGGATACGTCCTTTTTAGCTAGTTCATCCGCTTTTCCATTCCCATATGCTCTGGGACCCAATATAAGTTAACACCGGCTACGTGATTGTGCACGAAAACTTGCATAAATTCCAATCAACAAGAAATATCAGCGTGTGAGTGAGAGGTTGACGAGTGCGGACGTTCAAATTTTTAGTTCCGGTAAAAGTAATATTTTTGTGGTTTTTTAGCGAAATTAAATTGCATTGCAATATTGTTGGTGTCGTCGTAACGCTGGTGCATCTGGTTTTATTGGTTAAATTGTTTTAGGCAGACAAATCCGTGCAATAATTAAAAGCGCGTCAAACGCTCGTAATAAATTATTACTTTTCTTCTTTCTACACAAAAAACTTGCGAGAAATGGCTACGCCCGCTGCCCCTCCATCAGTCAAACGGCGTTCTAGCAGAGGCTCGCCCATAGCTAAAGCAGTGAAGTTGGACGAGAATTCAATTTTAAAAACTGTGCTTGATGCTCTTCGTGACTTGGAGACAAAAATGCAACAACAATCAGACAAGATGCAATCTCTATTTGATGACTTGTCTGGCAAGATAACAGCACTTGAAAATGAGTTAATAAAGAGAATCGATGATGAAGTGGGTGCTCTTAAAACCAAAGCTGCCGAAGCAGAGGCGCGTATAAATAGCCTCGAAGTTGTTGTTAGTGAATACAAGAGTGAATTGAGCAACATTCAGAATCAATTAAAGAGTATGCAATCAGAGAAAGCGACTCCAGACTTTACTGCTGATGCTGTATTATTTGGCGTGCCTTATGTGCAGGGAGAAAATTTGAAAAGTATATACAACCAAGTGTGTATGTCGATCGACTTCTTATCACCGCAAGTAAGAGATATTTTTCGAACTGCACGCCCACTGAACAAAGCTGTTAGCGCCATAATCATTAAATTTCACAATCCCTATGATCGAAATCGGACTTGGCGTGCTTTCAGCGAACATCGCAAAAAAACAAAGGCAGACGTTTCTCTTAATGATATTGGTTTTGAGGGCAGTTTTAGAATTTTTGAGAGCGTATCTCAAGGTACAAGAAAACTTCTTCATGAAGCAATTAAGCTTAGGCGTGCTGGCAAAATTGCATCTGCATTTACTCTTCGGGGAGAAGTGTACATACGAGCTACCAAAGACTCCGTTGCAGAGAAGATCTTCACCTCTGACGATATGAAGCAGTACCGCTGACTACAAGTTAAGCTAGCTTATTGCTATTTAATATTATATTTCTATTTATATTATTATACGTATATAACACCAACACTTTATGTTAAAATGGTCCGCTTAAATCTCTTCAAATTCTTTTACTTATGTTTCTCGTATTTGACTACTTTCGCTGCTGTAACTTTGTGTGTTTGTCTTATGGTTGCTTTTGTTTGCATACATTATGGTGACCCTTAGCGGCAATTTGAGTGGTGCGGGCGATAATAGTCTTGCCATGATAAATGTTTTATGTCAGCGTGGGAATGGTTTTAATATTGTACATTTTAATGCCAGAAGCTTGAATGCTGAGAAGATAGATTTTGTAAGGTATTTTTTGAAAACTCGAATGCTGACGTTATATGTGTTTCAGAGACTTGGTTTGCTGAAGATCTTGATGACAAGCACTTCAATATAAGCAACTATAATCTGGTTCGTAATGACAGAGTGGGTAAAAAGGGTGGAGACGTTGCAATTTATTGTAAAAAATATATAAATATGAAGCCTATTTGCAAATCGGTGGGCCCCGGTACAGAGTATTTGTTTGTTGAGTTACGTGATGCGTTTACAGTCCCCATAAAACTAATAGTCATGACTTGTTACTTTCTTCCTTGTCCTCGCACATTGTAGCCTATGATAGCATAATTGTTTGTGGCGACTTTAATGTTAATCTCCTCGTTCGTGATTCGTATAGTTCCAGTCTATTGAATAAACTCTGTGGTACTGGTCTTAGTGTTATAAATCGGGATATTCCTACAAGGTTTGGTATTAATTGTTGTCCTAGTCTACTTGCTTATTTTATTGTTTCTGACTTGGCTGTTGTTCTAAAATTTGACCAGATACCATTTCTATCACACCATGACCTTATCTTTTGTTCCTTTGACTTTAACTTTGACCGCTGTGACGCAAATAGCTCTTTTGCTTTTAGGGATTATCGTTTTCTTGACAACAATGCTTTGTACTCCGATTTTTCCCAAGTTGATTTCAGTGAATGTTGGCGCCTCGTTAGTGCCAACGAAAAACTTGAGTTTCTTAATAATAAGATTCTAGACGCCTATAACAAGCATGTCCCCACTCGCTATAGCAACCCTACAAATAGGTCCTGTCCCTGGTATAACGGCCAAGTTATTTCTGCAATTAAAGCGCGCAATAAGGCATACAAATCGTGGAGGAGGATTAAAACTGATGTAGCATGGCAGGCCTACAGAATCGCTAGAAACACTGCTACTAGGATTATAAGAAACCAAAAATGTAAGTTCTTCACCTCAAGGCTAAATCCCTCATTACGTTCTAAATCTCTTTGGCGTAATTTAAAGAGTCTTCGAATATATGAAAATAAAAGGCAAGATTGTACTTTGAATGCAGATACCCTTAATGACGCGTTTGTGCATAGTTCCGTGGTTGGTGTTGACTTTGGTAATTTTGTTCCAAATGGTTCTGTGTGTTTCTCTGGAAGTCCATTCGAATTCACTGCGGTTACTGAATGTGAGGTAGTAAGAAGTATTCTTAAAATAAAGTCCAACGCAACTGGAACGGATGGTGTACCAATTAAATTTATAAAAATTATTTTACCATATGTGTTGAGTACCCTTACGCACATTCTTAACCACTGCATTACGACATCTTGCTTTCCTGAGTCGTGGAAATGTGCCATAGTTAAACCTGTTCCTAAAAAACGGTCTGCGAGCTCAGTCACTGATTATCGACCCATAAGCATTCTGCCAGTATTATCTAAAGTTTTTGAAAGGCTGCTAGCAGATCAAATCAACTCACATATTTTGAGGCATAATCTACTTTCGCCGTACTAGTCGGGTTTTAGAGTTAATCACAGCTGTGCAACTGCATTACTAAAAGTAATCGATGATATCCGAATACCCTTCGATAATAACCAGCTCACCCTGCTCTGCTTACTAGACTTTTCAAAAGCTTTCGACTTTGTCGAGCACGAGTTGCTCTGTTATAAACTACAGCTATAATTCGGATTTACTAAAAGCGCCTTGATGTTAATGGAAAGTTATTTAACCGGAAGAGTTCAGTTTGTCAACACAGGAAGTGAAGTGTCGGGTGTGAAAAACTTATCCCAAGGTGTTCCGCAGGGCTCCATCCTTGGGCCCTTATTATTTAGTATTTTTATAAACGACATTTTTTCAGTGTGTAAGCACATGAGCATGCATGCGTATGCAGATGATATACAAATGTATTTATCTGGTAGTTTCGCGAATCTAAGCACACTTTGTGTCAAAGTAAATAATGACCTATCATGCGTGCAGTACTGGGCCAATAGTAATGGTCTTTGCATTAATGCTAATAAATCGTTCTTATTACCTATTTCTAAGAAAAGGGTCGTCGATGTACTAACTCCTACTATATGCATTGGTAATTCTGCTCTAAAACTGTTACTAAAATCACGAATCTGGGTTTCGTAATTAACTCAAACCTAACTTGTGTTAACCATATCAACTCTGTCGTTGGTAAAGTGTATGGTACATTGCGCAATCTGAGGCAATCTGCACCGTTTACGCCTCCTCATATTAGAAGAAAGCTTGCCGTACAGCTTATGTTGCCAAAAATAACCTACTCTGAGCTAGTTTACAACAAATTAGATTCGTGCTCTGCACATAAAATTGAGATTGCCTTTAATCAGGTAACTCGCTACGTATTTGGGTTACGCAGGTTCGATTATATTTCTGCGTGGCGGTCTCAACTCTTAGGATGTGACATATTTGCCTATCAGAAGGCTAGAAGTGTAATCTTCTTGTTCGGGTTGATTTCTACTAAATCGCCACCGTACTTATATGAAAAACTCACATTTGCTAGATCTCTCAGGTCATGTAGTATAGTTGTAGCCAGCTTCAATTTTGTTGTCTCTACAAGGATGTTTTTCGTCAACACCATTCGTATATGGAACTCAATCCCAGCTGCAATAAGGAACAATGTAAACCAAAGCAATTATAAGCGCATTTTTTTCAATTATTTCTCTACACATTAATCTTAATCTGACCATTTTGTTTTTTCTTTGTTTTTTTTCTTTTTTACTCAATTTTTTCCTAAGTCGTTTACTTTGAGTATAGTTTTAATTAAATGTCTTTATGATGTCTACTATATCTACCTATATTTTATATCACTACTACTGTACTTTGTATAACATCATTAACTTAGGTTAACTTTAGTAATACTTGTATCCCTTTTTATTCCAACATTTTATTCAATCTTGTTAAATACATATCCATGACACTGTTTGTTGTACTATAAAAGATATATTATCTTACTGTACTAATGTAATTTCTAATAAATGAATGAATGAATGAATGAATAAGCCCAGTCATGATAATTTGACACCGGCTTCGTACTCATTGGATTCAGTTAAAGCTAACACTTGTCATTCCAATTAATTTTAAAGTAATAGAAACTACACCTGCTATGTGCTGCTACAATAACAAGATGTGCTATGTCAGTGGGCAGCTACCCACATATTATTTTCTCAAAAGAAATGCTGACGATAAGTCTGCTATTTGTGAATGCCGTACAAAACATTAAGACAAACAAAACGACATGTTGAATTGCAGTAAACAACTGTGGCAAGAGCGGATGCGCTGGCAGAGGCAATGACGGCAGCGCAGCAACGACAGAAATAGTAGATAGGGTAGCAGTAAGTTAGAGCAGGGTAGAATAGAGATCAGCAAATTATGGTGTTTATGGTTTTGGTTGGCTTGATAATTTAATTAAAAATTGTAAGTTACTCTTTGGCAGACTCGTGTTAACTGTTCGTTAAACCGGCTACTACTAAGTATTAGTAGGAATAAATATCTAAAAAAAAAAAAATCGTTTTATTTAAAAGGATTTACTGGCGCCCAGCGTGGGGTCACGGGAAAAAATATCCTTATAAAAGGATCAACATTAATTGAACGAAAAAATCTTCATAAGAAGACGTTTGTTTAACGTGGCCGCGATACTCATAGAATCCGGTTGGTTAATAGCACATTTCGCGAGCTAATACGTCAAGGAGTCAAAACTCCAACTCGATTTAACAAAGAAAAAGAAACGGGTTAACAGCTGCCAAATAAATTTGAAATAATAAAGTTCTCATAAGGAGAATAATTAAATTATAACTTAGGCTTTGCACGTCACGCAGAGACGTTGTCATCGTGGGATACGAGCAATTGCTGTTACGCTGCCTTGGGACTAAGATGATAAGAATTAGATTAAATACGTAAGTAGAGTGTTCAGCAGAAAGTGAGACGATTTTCTTGGCGCTATAGAAGTGATCTATAAATTTTAGTTCGGTTTGAAAAATTTACAAACAAGTTTTAAAAGAATAAAAATAATCCCAAAGAAGTAATCTAAAAATTTTTGCTCAATTTAACAAATTGGTATAATTCGATTGATTGACAAAAAAGGTTGTGCTCACTTGGTTTGCCTGGTTGAAAAGGGGGGCCAATACCGTCTTGCAGATCCTTGCTGAGGGCATAATCGGAGTTTTATTTTTCTTTTGTTTGATTGAATTGATTTTGTGTTGTTCTCTTTTTTGAGTTTTTTGTGTGTTGTTGTGCTTGTGAGTGATTGACCATGGGCTTAGCAACTGTGCAGGCTTTAATGACGGCGGCCATAAAGGCTGCTAGTGAAGAAGCGAAGGGAGACTTTCAGGGAACTATTGAAATACTTACTAACAGACTTGCGGCTTTGGAAACGACCCCAGCTGCAGTTGTAGAATATTCACCTGCAACAATTACAGGAAACGTCCAGTGCGATGAGTCACTCGACGTCATAAAGTCACTTCCTGAATTTAACGGGACGCAGTCACGATACGTGTCGTGGAGGAACGCAGCCCAAGCTGCGTACAAATTATATGAAGCCTATGACGGCAGTTCTCGTCACTATCAGGCGGTGGCTATAATCAGGAATAAGGTTACCGAGGCAGCCATGCTGTCCTTGCATCCCTTAATACTGTTTTAAATTTTAAGGCGATTATCGCCAGGCTGGACTTTACATACTCTGACAAGAGACCAGTCCATATGATTGAACAGGAAATGTCGACATTAAGACAGGGTGGCAAAAATATTTTACAGTTCTATGACGACGTGGAACGGAAATTAACACTTCTTGTAAATAAAACAGTGATGTAGTTAACGTAAATTCTGAACTTATAAGCACCTTGAATCAAAAGTATCGGCAGGACGCACTGCGTGTGTTTATTTCGGGACTTAACAGACCTTTATGTGATGTTTTGTTTTCCTCGAGGCCTACTGACATGCCTGCGGCTTTAGCAAGGTCTTCATTTGCCCAATCCTTCTGCAATAGGAGTGAACGAGCTTTGAGGACTTTGCAGCGGACAGCTCAGCACAATACCCAAAATTATCCGCAATATCGGAGAAGCGAAGTAGGACATCAGGATGTAGTGGTGCCGATGGAGGTTGATCCTACCCTTTCACACTATAGGCAAAACGGGCAACCGCCGCGTAAACCGATTCAATCGGGACCTACCGCGGGTAGCCTGCCCCAAAGAAATCCTTTTAATTCTTACAGGACCCAGGGGGCACTAAGAAATGGTGAGGGATCTCAAAAGAGGAGAGTTGAAAGCGATAGGACGTAACCAAAGCAGCAGCGTGTAAATCAGCTGGGAGCGCTTGAATATGGGGATGAGGAGCAAGCTTGTGACGATGATTTGCCTGTTGGCCAAAACGTGGATGGCGAAAATAATATACATTTCGAGGACTCCTACTTAGACCAACCAACGGACGACATTAATTTTTTGGACAAGGTCCCTTCTGCCCTACGTCAGCAGATCGTTCGCAGGAGGGGAACTAAAATTTTTGATAGATACAGGTGCCGCGAAAAATTACGTTAGGAATTTGGATTTTCTTAAGGGGATCAAGAGATCAGAGAAGCCCTTCCTTGTGAACTCAATGCATGGAACAGGCGAAATCAAACATAAATGCACTATACATTTCTTTGGAAAAAATTCGCAATTTTACATTCGGCCATCCTTGCGGACTTTTGTTGGCATCATAGGGTTCGATTTCCTCAGGGATATAGGCGCAGATTTGGACATGAGGAACGGGGTTATCCACTATGACGGTAAAACCGAAACCCTCAGACATTTCCCTTGTGACGACGTGAATGCGATACAACACAATAGTATTCGTGAGGATCGAATCTCAACACTAATAAGGGAGTGTTCGGCAGCTTTTGCAACCCCAAATGAATCGCTTCCCTATAATACAAAGATAGTAGGGACCATAAGAATAACTAATGACGACCCTGTCTATTCCAGAGCATACCCGTATCCAATGGCTTCAGCTGACTTCGTCAACGGGGAAATATCTGATCTTCTCCGTAATGGCATAATAAGACCTTCACGGTCGCCTTATAATAATCCAATATGGGTCGTTGGAATGAAGGGGATTACCGCATCGGGTGAGAAAAAGATGCGTCCGGTTAATGAATGACAAGTACCCGATTCCCGATACCTCGGTCATCTTGGCTAATCTGGGAAGGTCATCCTTGTTTACCACTCTTGTTCTGAAATCCGGGTTTCACCAGATAAAAGTTGCTGAACGAGACAGGGGAAAAACCGCCTTTTCAGTTAATAATGGAAAGTACGAGTTCTGTCGTCTTCCATTCGGTCTTAAGAACGCGCCCAGTATTTTTCAGCGGGCAATTGATGACGTTCTGCGAGAGTAGATTGGCAAATGCTGCCACGTTTACTTCGAAGACGTCATTATCTTCTCCAAAAACGAGGAACAGCATGTGGTTGATGTTAAGCGCATTCTTGGAAAGCTTTATGAAGCACACGTGCGAGTTTCGCTTGAAAAATCCAAGTTCATGAAGGATGAGGTAGATTTTTTTGGATTTACTGTTTCTGGTGAGGGAACAACCGTTTGACGTTGACGTGTTTGGACGTGTTTTGTTAGCTTCGTATAATTATTTATATTAATGCACAAACAAGTTTTTCCTATTAGTTTTAATTTAACAAAGTAATCTTGTGTTAATAAACCACATCAAACAAAACAAAATAAAAGGAAAGATAGTGAATTTATTAACTTTTTTACAAGTGGCGGGAGGGAAGGCAAAATGCCGCCCTCTAAGTGTAAAGAATGCATGGTGAAAATGTTACAAATAGACGATTCTATTCCATGTTCAGGAGGCTGTGGCAGCTTTTTCTGCATTAAATATAGTAATATGAAAAGACAGGAAATCAAATTGCTGAGTGAAAACGCAAATATTAAGTGGTTTTGTAATCAGTGCACATTATGTGATACAAATACGAAATTTATTGAAATCAAACATTTGATAGAAAATTGCGATCAAAACAAAATCGGAAAGAGAGAAATGAAAGACATAATTGAAGAAGCCTTGTTTAATAAGATTCAACATCTGAAAACTAGTCTGATTACAGATTTCAACTCATTGCTTGAGCATAATGTGGAAATTAAAATTTGCCAAATGAAGAAAGATATATTAATAGAGCTATCGAAAACATTAGAAAATAATAACGAAAAAATAAACACTACTCTACAAAATGCCAATAGCAAAAACAATAACAATAAAGTTACATATACTGAAGCTGTAGCAGAAAAGGAAAAGTTATTAAAAGATAAAGCAAAGAAAAATAAACATACAAAAGAATAATTAAAAACAGTGATAGAGCCAACCGAATGTCATGTCACGGGAGTGAAAGAAATAAACAACGGAGGGATTGTAGTTCAATGCAAGAATAAAGAGTCATACGAACTACTGCAGAAGAAAATAGCGGAACAAATTGGAAAAGAGTTCGAGGCAGAGAAAACTAAAGATAAGAGAGAAATGAAGAAAATATTTAAAGTGATTGGTTTAACAGAGAGACTAAGCAGTGAGCGCTTAGTAGAATGCATTACGAAACAGAATAGTATATGTGAGGGTAAAGAGATTTTTGAGAACTATAGTCGTAGAGAAGAATGTTTTAATGCACTTGTTGAAACAGATGCAGAGACGTTTGAAAATATTTTGCACCAAAAGAGAATAAATATAGAGTGGGACTCTTGCATTACCATTGAGTACGTAAGAGTATTTAGATGCTTTAAATGTTTAGGTTTTAATCATAAGGCTGTTGAATGCATTAACAAAAAAGCATGTAGTAAATGTGCAGGAAATCATGACTTAAAAGATTGCTCATCAAGGTATTACATTTAATTACGAGGTCCATGATATAAATACAAGGCAGAGAAATAATTTTAAATTGCCAAATTATAAAACAGAATCGGAACAAAATAGTCTTTTTTACAAAGGGTTGAAATACTTCAACGAACTACCTGAATATATAAAAAATTGTGATAGAAACTTATTTAGCAGCCGGTTGTATGACTACACCAAATCTAGGCCGATTAAATGATATAGTCGTTGAGATTTAAATGCATTAGTGATACATGTGTCATAATTAAAATTTTTTCTTTAATTTAAAAATTTAGATTAAGTACACATGTTAATTAATGCAATCATATTTTTATGTTTTGAACTAGGCTCTTGGAGTCGTAATAAATAAATAAATATATATAATATAATATATAAAAACCTGTCCAGACAAAGTGCAGGACATTATCAAGTATGAAACTCCTAAAACACTTCGTGCCTTACGGTCATTCCTCGGACTCTCTGGGTACTACCGACGGTTTGTTAAGGATTATGCGGCAATCGTTAAACCGCTAACTAGATATCTTCGAGGGGAAAACAGAAATGTTAGTGCCAGTCGTCCTAAAAATGTCCATATTCAGTTGGACGAAGATGCGTTAAAAGCCTTAAGGAAATTCTCGCTTCAGAGGATGTTCTCTTACTGTACCCTGATTTTGAGAAGCAATTTGACTTAACAACGGATGGTTCTTCGCATGCATTGGGTGCAGTACTCTCACAAGGAGGTCACCCTATAACCATGATTTCCCGTACTCTCCGCCACGGAAGAAAATTACGCTACGAATGAGCGTGAACTGTTAGCAATAGTATGGTCGCTTCAAAAATTGAGAAATTATCTATGGCGTTAAACAGCTCAATATCTACACAGACCACCAGCCCCTTACTTTTGCTATATCAGACAAGGATCCAAATGCGAAACTGAAGCGTTGGCGAGCGTTTGTGGAGGAGTTTTTCCCCAAATTTTTTTACAAGCCAGGGAGGGACAATGTTGTGGTGGATGCGCTAACGCGTCAATATATTAACGATTTGCAGGATTCAGGCTCCTCTACGGGTGATACTGTACATAGCGAAGAGTTACTCACTAAAACTATTCCCACGATACAGAATCCTATTAACTGCTTTAAAAATCAAATAATTATTGAGGAGGGTAATTCGCCCTCTAAGACTTTGAAAATTATGTTTAGGACTCAGATGCGACACCACATAATTTATAATGACAGAAAAGAATTGTTGAGAACCTTGGGGAGCTGCATTAATTTTAGTACTGTCAATGGGCACAGTACTGGCACAGATTCAGGACGAGATTTTGTCAAGATTTCCATCTGTTAAATTCCGCCATACAACGAAACAGGTGATAGACGTCACAAACGGCGACGATCAAAGGGAGATACTGGAAACAGAATATAACAGAGCCCACCGCTCCGTGAAAGAGAATCAGCAACAGATCTTGAAGGAGTATTACTTTCCAAAGTTACAGTGTAGACTAAAGGAGTTGGTTCTTAACTGTAAAGTGTGCCGGGAGGCTAAATACCAACGACACCCGCCAAATCCAAAGATAGGCAAGACGCCTATACCACAGTACCCTGGTGAGATTCGCCACCTTGTCATTTACGCGACGGATAAGAAGCACTTCCTCACATGCATTGTAGAAAGGTCCCTAACGCAATTAAAACAAAGAAGACTTCACTGCTTGAATTATGAATGTCGAATTTTCTTTATTCAAATAATGCAGCCTATTTATATTAGATTATTCTAAACATATTCTTACATATCTATTTACATTTAAGCTTACATACTTACATACATAACTACCTTAAACATACATACTTACATACCTACATACTACTCGGCACAAAATATGTACCTACATATATGAGCTGCAAATTTATGGGAAATGCTAACCTTGCAAGTTGCAGGAATGCAAATTGCTGGGATTCAAATTCGTTTGGTTGTGTGTTGTACACGTCTGTTTATTAATGGCTGTGTCAGCATTAATTCTCAAATGCATTTTTATGTGTTGATGAACATTTAGACTATTTTTGTAGCAGGTTAGAATATTAGACTGATTTAAATATTTTGGATTAAATTGAATTGTTGGCTGCTTACACTACATCTCCCTTTTTTTTAGAATGCTTATGCATTTGGGGAATGCATGAGTATTCTATTTTTGTAAATTAATTCTACTTTTGTATTTTAATGTTTGTAGGTTGAACATCTTCTTATTCTACTAATTTAAGTCTATTTTTGTGTATTTTTATTTGCCTATTCTCTATGTTACTACTAAATTTTTGCTTATCCTCATTTCCTATTCTAGATGGGATTAAGGTGTCATAATTTTTATTATTAGTATTTTCTTCTTCATCGATTTCTTCTACCTTATAGGGGATTAATGTAAAATTATTGTTTTCATCGATGTTTACTACTCTAAAGGGTATTACTAAAATAATTTTTCCTATTGATATCTTTTTTTTTTGTTTTTTTTTTTTCAAGTTATTAATAAAATTATTTTCCTATCGGTATTTTATACTCTGCAGGTTTATAGAATTATTTTTCTTATTGATACTTTCTATTCCACAGGTCATCAATAAAATTATTTTTCTATTCTACAGGGTTATTAATGGAATTATTTTTCCTATTGATAATTTCTATTCGGCGGGTCATTAATAAAATTATTTTTCTATTCTACAGGGCCCTATATATCTACTATCTAGCTTACCTAGGTATAAAGGATCCTATTATCTAAAATTATAGCCTTTCTAAAAGGCGAGGTTATCCTAGACGAAACAGGTCTAACCTATATTTATATTTTTTTAAAAAATAATGAAGATAAATGATTTAGTATATCCTATCGACTAAATATAGGAGATTTAGTTTTCCTTACCTTGATTATTTCTATTAAGCAAAGCTTTTGCATTGTTATTAAAATTAAAACGTATAGAATAAGATGATGGTTACAGTCATCATTGGGTGAAAATTGACATTGTTTTAAAAAGCGGGATCTTTGAGCGCATGATATACAGTAGATTGGTTAAATTCAGTTGCTGCTAGAGCAAGAAGTAGTTATATAGTGATAAGTGGTTGAACCAATGGGTACAGTGGATGCAAAAATTTTTTATATCTTTTCTTATACCATTTTTCATATTTTCCAGCAATATTTTTATTAGATCTTATGTGTTATTCGATTTTCTGAGTGGCCTTTACAGATGGGATCGTCATGATATTTATGAAGAATTTCTATAATTTTTGTCGACATTTGTCACATGCATAACTTCTGGGGTTAATGCAAATATTAGATCTTCGAGAACTTGGGTACCTATTTTATTTTTAAATATGCTTACTCGAGTTATCATTGTTCTTGACCAATTTGTCTCCTAAGGGACAACTGTTTTTTCTCTTACAAGTCCTAGATTGCCGGCATTTTTAAGCCTGGTTGAATATTGTCCTAAGTCAATAACTTCCTCAACAACCTGTTGCTTGTATTAAGCTACAATTTTTCTATCCTTTTGGATGAAAGCGAGGGTGACATGTCTAATTGCAAATTTATTTATTAAGCGCTTTATTTATAATAAGGTTCTCTTTGTGACTTTTTATTTTCTTTATTCTGGCTGGTTTTGAAGTTTCCGATCTTGTGGTAACTTTAGGTATTTTGCATATTTCCACTAACGTAAGGTTTTTAGTCAAGCATTATCTTGCGAAAGGTTTGTGGTATCAATCTTCTACTTTGACAGCTACTACTGTGAATTAGCAAATTCATGAACTTAGACAGTTCTAATGAAGCTGTCTTAATAAATTCTTCTATTGAGTGAGGCATTTTGCATTGATTCATTTGTAATATTTACTGTTCTTATTGAAATTGTGTTGAATTTAGGGGATTTAGGGTGCTAAATTTGAATATTATATCAATAACGCGATTCCGCAGGTTGAAACTGCTAGCCAAACATCTGAAATGTTTGGGTTAATTTTTGGCTCTGGTTCAGCTGGTGGTTTATATTTTAATATTCTATCCTCTGATGTTTCAGAGTTTCTTTTTCCTACCTCATAACCAGCTATGGGGTTAATTTTTGTCCACGAAGACATTTTAAAGAGATGATATGATTGAAAGAGAAAATTAAAGACAATTTAGAAATTTATTCCTGTTTCTTTGGGGGTGATGGAAAAATGCTAATTTATGCTTATTTCTTTGTTTTTTATGTTTATTATATTAAGCATTCCTTTTGACTTTTATTGTTTTTTCCTTATTTAGTTAGCATTATAAAAGGTTTATTTCTAAAAATGTTTGTTCTTGAGGAAAAATATGTTCAACTTAACATATTTGACATTTCTAATTTTTCTTACAAAATCTTCTAAAAAAATTTTTTTTTCAAATGATGAATAGTTAAATACAGTTTATTTTTTCTTGTTTTATTATTAAAAATTAATTCCTATGCTATTTTTTTTTCATTTTGTTTTCTCTTTTTGTATTTTGGTAAAACATCAGTAAACATTTCAAAAAAAAATTTTTTTTTCACATTTAAGGAGTTTTATGAAAACGACCTAAACACTTGATTTTCATTTTGTATGTCCTTTTCTGGGAACATAACTCAATAAGTAGTAAAAAAAAATTTTTTTTTTACAGCAAAAATATAATTTTTGCTTGTCAATAGGCAGCCGCTAGGTTGCCCGAATATTTTTTTTTTTTTAAATAATGGTTAAAGAAATGACTTCATACTTAAGCTAGTGTATTTATTAAACTTATAATTATCATGCTCCTCTTGTTTATCACCATTGAAAATGTGGTACGCTTCACGAGTTCAGTGTCATTCTTACTCTGGGGCTATGCTAATATCGTTCCAATTTTAATGTATTTTCCGTTGAAGTAATTGCCACAATATGCTAATCTTCGTGTATTTTCCGTTGAAGTAATTGCCACAATATGCTAATCTTCGTGTATTTTCCGTTGAAGTAATTGCCACAATATGCTAATCTTCGTGTATTTTCCGTTGACGTAATTGCCACAATATGCTAATCTTCGTGTATTTTCCGTTGAAGTAATTGCCTCAATTTTTATTATTGGTGCCCGACTTTAACACCTTCTCTTTTTTTCTTTTTACAAGGCTTAGGCTGTAATCAGCCAGAAAAATCCTGCCGGCTATGACGTTAGGCTGAAAAATCAGCCAGTAGCATCATAGGCAGGATCGCCATGTAGAAAGGTCCCTAACGCAATTAAAACAAAGAAGACTTCACTGCTTGAATTATGAATGTCGAATTTTCTTTATTCAAATAATTCAGCCTATTTATATTAGATTATTCTAAACATATTCTTAAATATCTATTTACATTTAAGCTTACATACTTACATACACAACTACCTTAAACATACATACTTACATACCTACATAGTACTCGGCACAAAATATGTACCTACATATATGAGCTGCAAATTTATGGGAAATGCTAACCTTGCAAGTTGCAGGAATGCAAATTGCTGGGATTCAAATTCGTTTGGTTGTGTGTTGTACACGTCTGTTTATTAATGGCTGTGTCAGCATTAATTCTCAAATGCATTTTTATGTGTTGATGAACATTTAGACTATTTTTGCAGCAGGTTAGAATATTAGACTGATTTAAATATTTTGGATTAAATTGAATTGTTGGTTGCTTACACTACAGCATTGATAAGTTTTCAAAGTTCGCCGTGGTTTCACCAATTGCCTCTAGATCAATAGTGGACATAAATGAACCAATTATACAGATTCTTAACTTCTTTAAAAACACCAAGATCATAGTTTCGGACAATGAAAAGTCCTTTAATTCACAACCGATAAAATCATTGTTTAGGGACCATATTTCGGTGACCGTGTTTACAACTCCCCCACACCATAGCACTACTAATGGGCAAGTCGAGAGGTTTCATAGCACACTAACAGAGATTGCAAGGTGCACTAAACTTACTCAGGGACTACACGATACCGTGGATTTGGTTCTGCTTGCTGCATCCAAATATAATAGGTCGGTTCACTCAGTTATAGGGCAAAGACCTATAGATGTAGTTCACTCTATTCCGCAGCAATTGCGGGAAGAAATTGTCAGCAAAATCACGAAGGCACAAACACTTGAGTTGAAAAGGTTGAATAGATGTAGGAAGTTAAAGACATACCAACCTGGGGACAAGGTGTTTGTAAAGACCAACAAAAGGGTTGGAAATAAGCTGACAAAGCTGTACTTGGAGGGCATTGTTGAGCGGGACTTGGTAGCCACTGTCATGATTGGTGGGAGAAGAGTTTACAAAGCAAACTTGAGGTAACGAATTTCCTTTTCATCACTTCATTTCTCCCAGATACTTGGTATTGATGTGTGTTGCCTGGGCACGGGCGAAGATATTTAATTATACCAACTCACATTTTGCGCTGATTTCTGTGGGAAAGGTTGCTGTTTACGGTCGGTACGAAATTTTGATACACAGAACTAACTTGACAAATTATGAAGCCATAGCATCCGTCACGGAGGGACTGATTGCACAGTACCCATTTTCTCCTGCAAAAAAATTGCTTCAGGAATACGCCAATCAAATTCTTGCTTTGCTAGAGACTCTTAAAACCCATCATCGGTATTCGCGTGGTATTAACATCTTGGGCACCACAATTAAGTATATCGCTGGGACACCTGACTTCGACGATTTTAATGAGGTAGCGATTAAAGAACGTGAACTTATAGAGTCTAACGAACGACAGATTGCAATTAACTTACAGCTCCAGGCAAGAATAAATAATCTAACACTAACGATAAATCATTTGTTGAAAATAACGAGGGAAACAGTTGTGGATACAGGTCATTTGTTTGGCTTGGCCACGGCAAGGAACAGGGCGGTGCTGGCAGACCTCACCAACATTGTTCATTCGGTAACGTTGGGAGGAGACAATATAATCAACCCTATTATTTTGGATATCGAAGACACTAAAACATTGCTATTTGCTGAACACTTTGCTAACGTCACTATAAGTGACATTTTAACAGCCTCTAAACTTAGAATATTGCAAGATAATAATAACATTTATTTTCTAATTAAATATCCTAAAATTTGCAAAGTTTGTAGAAAAGTAAGGCTTTGCCCGTAATTCATGATAAAAAGATAATTCAGTTAGAAACAGAAATAGCAGCGCATTGCAACGCCGACTACCAACCTCTTACATGCTGCAAAAATGCCACAAATCTAGCATTCTTCCGACCACTTGTTTCAGCATCATGCGTGGATCAGTTACTAAATCGAAATTCAGCTCAGTGCAAAACCACTTCAGCGGACCACATCGCCGCTGTCAAGGAAACTGACTATGGCTTAATAGTGATAGAAGTCACCGAGGGAACAAACCCGGGAGTCACTATAAGAGGAACTTTTGTGATAATGTTTGAAGGGAACGTCAGTATAAATGGCACAAATTTTGTAAACTGGAAAATGGTGGTACAATCACGGCACGAGGCCCCTCCGGCAACAACGATC
This sequence comes from Eurosta solidaginis, assembly GCF_040869045.1. Taxonomy (NCBI): domain Eukaryota; kingdom Metazoa; phylum Arthropoda; class Insecta; order Diptera; family Tephritidae; genus Eurosta; species Eurosta solidaginis. The sequence continues at coordinate 118,097,994 of NC_090323.1, read as the reverse complement.
ATGTTTACGGACCATGCAAGAACACTATCTTTTCCATATCTTGAGGAGGTTCATGCCAGAAACTTGAAACACATCTCATCATTGCAACATGAAATCGCAACAAAGCACCTGATATCAGTCACTTCATTGGGTGTAGTTGCAACTGCCATTGTGAGTGTGCTAATGGCTTACCTTTGGTCCAAACGACAGCGAAAATTGGCCATTGTTGAGGTAATAAGAAACACAGGAACTTCCACCCCGTCCGATGTATAATTGGCTGCCGAGGACGGCCGCTTTTAAAAGGGGGAGTAGTTAACACCGGCTACGTGATTGTGCACGAAAACTTGCATAAATTCCAATCAACAAAAAAATATCAACAATAAGCCCAGTCATGATAATTTGACACCGGCTTCGTACTCATTGGATTCAGTTAAAGCTAACACTTGTCATTCCAACTAATTTTAAAGTAATAGAAACTGCACCTGCTATGTGCTGCTACAATAACAAGATGTGCTATGTCAGTGGGCAGCTACCCACACATTATTTTCTCACAAGAAATGCTGACTATAAGTCTGCTATTTGTGAATGCCGTACAAAACATTAAGACAAACAAGACGACATCTTGAATTGCAGTAAACAACTGTGGCAATAGCGGATGCGCTGGCAGAGGCAATGACGGCAGCGCAGCAACGACAGAAATAGTAGATAGGGTAGCAGTAAGTTAGAGCAGGGTAGAATAGAGATCAGTAAATGATGGTGTTTGTGGTTTTGGTTGACTTGATAATTTAACTGAAAATTGTAAGTTACTCTTTGGCAGACTCGCGACTTTAACTGTTCGTTAAACCGGCTACTACTAAGTATTAGTAGGAATAAATATCTAAAAAATAAAAAAATCGTTTTATTTAAAAGGATTTACTTATATGTAGATGTATGTCTTTCCCGTCCCGATTCTTTCCAGCGATTGCTAACACTCTAAAACTCTTTCAGATGCTGTGCTATTCGAGATTATTGCCTTAATTCCTGCTTGGCAGTCAATATAAAAGTTAACACGGCTGCAGTCAAAGCTTGGTAAAGTATCGGGGAAAAATATCGAGGTAAAGTATCGATACTTTACTCATTACTTCGAAGAAAGCATCGAGTATGAAATACTCGAGTATTTTTTAGAAAAGTATCGATACTACTCAGTACTCGTATCGTTCCATCACTATTAGTGCTGCCTTCTTCCTCTAAGGCAGGCATGCTTAACGAACGAAACGATATCATTTCGTTACGATAATCAACGCTAATAAACGAAACGAAGTCACTTCGTTTCGTTTATTAACGTTAAGATCGTCAAATTAACGTTAATTTGTCGTTCTTAACGTTAATAAACGAAACGAAATGACTTCGTTTCGTTTATTAACGTTGATTATCGTAACGAAATGATATCGTTTCGTTCGTTAAGCATGCCTGCTCTAAGGCCAGGTTTTTCAGTAGTTTGTTGAACTAAGATTAAACTAAGTTTGCTTAAACTCCACTTAAACTACTGAGCAGTTTTTCGGTCACAGTTTAAGGCCGCCTTTGGGGTATGCTTTTCGGCGGCAACATTGGTTTTTTTATTACCTAGATAACTTGTAGATACGGCAACAGCTGGATTTTGTTTACCCAACAAACATGGAAAAAAATTCTCTAGCGAAATTATATATATAGTACCGGAAGCGATATCCAACATAATTTTTTAATTATTCTTAAACCATATAGATCATAAGTTGATATCCAACTTCCTTCTCCAATCACTATCCAACCTTTGAGAAATTTTGTAAAAGTAAAAGTTTTCGAGTTGATCTCCAACGTCATTAATATTTTCCAATTAATATCCTAGTTTCGAGAGATCTTGAAAGATGCACAGTTCTCAGATGAATATTCAACAAATTTCTCCAGTTGATATCCTACATTGGATATCGAGTTGAGGCGAAGTTGAAAAGGATCTCCAAGGTGGTACCACCAAAGCAAATAGCTATCTATTGTGAGAAATAAACACCTAATTGATAGCAGTAATGAGGCGTAAGTAATCAAAAATAAATTATATAGGCAACCGCCGTGGTGTGATGGTAGCGTGCTCCGCCTACCACACCGAAGATTCTGGGTTCACGCCCCGGGCAAAGCAACATCAAAGTTTAGAAACAAGATTTTTCAATTAGTAGCAGTGTTTGGAAAGCACTCCGTTTGTATTTCTGCCATGAAAAGTTCTCAGTGAAAACTTATCTGCCTTGCAGATGCCGTTCGGAGTCGGCATAAAACAAGTAGGTTCCGTCCCGCCAATTTGTAGGAAAAATTAAAAGGAGCACGACGCAAATTGGAAGAGAAGCTCGGCCTAAAACCTATTCGGAGGTTAGCGTGTCACATTTATATATTTTTTTAATTATACATATATATCTCATTTTATTTTCGTGAAAATACTGTAGTACGGAATCTTGCATTTGAGTCCAGTTAGAGAACCACAAGTTGTTAATTAAATTTTTTCAACTTATGTGATAGCATTTTTGCTTTATAATAAATTCCCTATTTTGCTGAGTACGCTATGATTCTCCAGTTGAGCCACTGTTTCGAAACAACTCTTGAGATTTTAAAAGTATGCCTAGTTATCAACATGAGCTCTAATGGTACTCAAGCCCAAATGCTTCTTGGGTATATTCGACGCCATTTCGAACGAACGCAAATAACTGATAGGTTAACTAGAGTTTAACCCTGCCAGATCGGCCGCTTAAGCTCAGCTCAAACTTCAGTTAAAGTAGACTGAAAACTGTAGAATAAGTTTAAACATAGTTTAACTGACAAACTGAGTTGAATTTGTACTGAAAAACCGGGCCTAAGATTAAAATATTGTATTCCAGTCATTTTATCTTGTCACTAGGACACAGCTGAGTGAAAAAGAAAAAATACAATGATGGGAAGTTTTCTATGCCTTCACTCAAATGAGTGAAAAAAATTTTATATTTTTTATACTGAAGCTGACATTACCACCAGGTTTAAGGTAACTTTTACTATTTTTATGCTCAGCTGAGCAGAGCTCATAAAATATATTAATTTTGTTCGCATAACGGTACCCCGTAACGGCATAAACTAATCGAGATAGATATAGACTTCTATATATCAAAATGATGTGGGCGAAAAAAGAAATTAATTTAGCCATGTCCGTCCGCCCGTCCGTCCGTCCGTAAACACGATAACTTCAGTAAATTACGAGATTAGGTTAGGTTAAGTATTGTAACGATTTTTAGTGGTATTCCTCTTGTAACCTTCTACTAACGTTCGTATCGCTAAACTGCTCAATAAATAACTCCAATATTCAATAATGCAAAATGATCTTTATTAAAGTACTTCACAATAAGACTGATACTTCACAACCAATAGCTTGCTTAAATCAAACTGATTGCCCATGCCTCAGCTGGTGCTGCTTTTATATTCTTTGGCTTCCTCGTTCGAATACTTCTAGGCGTTTCTCCTTCTACAATTTACTACTTGTTTACCAGCTATAAGCTCACCAGCTATAAACTACAGATGCACGTTTATAGCTTCTCATTATTATTATTAGTATTATTCCATACTCTATTAGGAGCTTAAGGATTCAACAAAAGTTTTCCAATTATCTCTATTTCGTGCTATTTGCCTTAATTCGTTAAACTATTTGCCAGTTTCCTGAAGAACCGTTCTCCTCCAAGCCATCTTTGGTCGGCCTCTGCATCGTGTCCCTTGAGGATTGCAGGTTAAGGCAGCATGTGCAACGTCATCGTATGGCTTTCGTAATGTGTGGCCTATCCAGCCATATTTACGCTTCCGTATTTCAATATGTACACTGGTTTGGTTGGTCAACCTCCACAACTCTTCGTTCGATATTGTTCTAGGCCACCATATCTGCATTATATTTCTCAAGCAGCGGTTAATAAAGGACAGTGGCTTGGCTTTAGTTTCAGCAGTTACGAGCCAAGTTTCCGAGCCGTACAACAAAACAGACTTCACACATGCGTTAAAGATTTTTATTTTTGTTTCAGTTCGAAGGTTGTTATCGCGCCATACAACACCACGAAGTCTGGCAAAAGCTCCCCGGGCTTTTTGGATTCGAGCGTTTATATCTCTTTTTGCACCACCATCTACGGCGAGAATACTTCTCAAGTATGTAAAGCTTTCGGTATCTGCAAAATTTTGGCCATCAATTGTGAAATTTGCTGAGTTGTTACCTCTAATGCGCATAGATTCGGGTTTTCTTATATTTATTTTCAACCCAAACTTTAACGACTGGTGATTCAGATGGTCGAGTTTTGCCTGCATGTGCATGTGTGTGTGATAGCTGGACAATGTTATCTGCGTAATCCAATTCTCAAGACTGGAGTTAAGTTTCCAGTTTATGCCCCTATTATGCGAGTCGAATATTCCGAGCACCCAGTCCAAGACCACAATAAACAACAGTGGTGATAATATAATAATAATATATAATAATAATAATAGCTTCTCATATGCGCGTGTATATGTGAGTGATACTTCGACCGATGATTGCATACTTTTGTGAGCATCTCAGATATATGCATGTGTTTGTGCATATCTCTCCGCTTCTTGTATGTACTATGTGCAGAGGGAGCGTGTCATTATTCTGTATTACAAAATTCTGAGTGACAAAATTCTGTATATTGCAAAAAAATTCTGCTTGAACAAAATACTGCTTTTTTAAAATTCTGCTTTTTAAAATTCTGCTTTCTAAAATTCTGCTTTCTAAAATTCTGCTTTTTCAAAATTCTGCATGTTTAATTCTGGAAGTCAAAGTTCCGGAATCATGGCATGGCGTAGCCGGTGTTGGATCGGCTAAGGGTTATTTTTTTAAAGTGCGGCCGAAGGCCGCCTACGCAGAAGGGTATACTACGCAGAAGGACATCACCGTGGCGGTAGCCGCGGTTATACCACACACCCGGACTTGGCATGGCGTAGCCCAGGGTTATGTTTTATGAGCGCGGCCGAAGGCCGCCTATGCAGAAAGGTGTTCTACGCAGTTCTACGCAGAATTACTGTGCATGGCACACTTTTTCAAAATAATTACATGACCTCTTTAACATTATTAACATTATATTTTAATACAGAATTTTGAAAGCAGAATTTTAAAAAGCAGAATTTTGTTTTTAGAATTTTGTACATACAGAATTTCGACACCAACCCATATGTAGACATAATGATTGATTTGTTTATGTAGATACAAGTGACTGCTTAGTATCGGCTTAGAGATGATAGTATGCCTTAGTGTTGCTAATATTCATCACGCTGCCCTCCACCTAAGTCTGATCGTCCCGATCAGACAAATCTCTCGATCTAACCGCTGCTAGCATCTCAAAATGAACCACCCTTCTATTTCGTGGTTTCCCAATGGTTTGTATGAGGTAGATGGTATCATTGATCTTCTTCACAACTTTGTACGGGCCTTCCCAACTGCACCAAAATTTGGATGGAACACCTTTCCACCGGTGCGGGTTGTATAGCAGTACCAAATCTGCCTCCCGGAAACCTTCCGAATTATTGCACTTGTCGTACCTGTGTTTCATCTTAGTACTCATTATCCTGATTCGTTCCCTCACACTCCGTTGTTTGGCCAATGAACTACTTCGTAGAGCTTGCGCTTGACTATTGGCTTCGCATAATCAGTATCGTTCCCACGTTTCACAACATTAATGCGTCCTGGCTTGAAAATACCCTCGCATTCTTTCTGGGAAATTCTTTTCTTCGTTTTCGTGCGCCCATTTGGTTTTGTCAATGCCAGTGTTTCTCTCGCAGGTACTTTTGATTTCGCTTTATTTGGCCCATTCGATCCACCAACCTTTTCCCGATCTACTGCCTTTGACTTTGGCGGTCTTTGTCCAATCGCCTCCACCAGCACTCGCTTACTGCTGAACCCTTTCTCAAAACTGAAGTTGAGTGGTACATCCTGGTTCTTATAACGCATAATCCTTCTCTGCATATCGATCCTGATGCCATGGTCAACTAAGAAGTCCACTCCCACTATGACTTCATCAACGATCTCTGCCACAACGAATTTGTGTAGAACCATGACCTTTCCAATTAAGATTTCACATATCACTTCTCCCTGGACTTGGTTATACTCGCCAGTGACCGTACGCAACCTTGCTCCAGGTAATGGCTTTATTCTCCTGATGACCAAATTAGATCGGATCAAGGAATGAGATGCGTCCGTATCTACAGTCAGTACACGTTCTTTGCCATCCACATTCCCTCTGACGGTAATACTGCTTGATTTCCTTCCAATTTGCGACGCAGATATCACAGGACATTTCATAGCTGGAGCTAGCTCTCGAACTCTACATCTTACTCGCTCTTGCTCATCCCCTCCAGCTTTGTTGTTAAGACCACCCATGCTGTTGAAACCACTAGGATCAAGATCGCAATGACGTGCAGTGTGATCGGGCTTCCCGCATTTGAAAACTCTTTCACTCCGCTTCTGCGATCCTTTCAGCGCCTCCAATATTGTGTTCACCCAGTCTGGCCTTTTTACCTCCACACGGCGTGCTTTGAACGCTGGCTTACACAGAAGCGATGCTTTTTCCTGAATCAGAGCATGTGATACCGTTTCAGCGAATGTTGGTCTTGGGTTCGCATATGTGCTCGTTTCGTTACGACATCCCGTATTCCATTTATAAAACTCTGAATTTTAACCCTCTCGGTGTATTCCACGGGTGCGTCTGCATTTTCGAGATGTGCCAATCTTTCAACATCCGACGCAAACTCCTGCAAAGTCTCATTCGATTTTGGTAACGGTTTTGTAACTCAATTTGGTATATCTGTTTTCTATGCTCGCGATCGTATGCCTCTCTAGAACACTCATCAAAGTTTCGTAGTTGTTCCGCTCTCCCTCCGGAATCGTGTGTAGGATTTCAGCAGCAGATCCCATCAATGCCACGAATAGTGCAGCAACTTTATCTTCAGCATTCCAGTTGTTCACTGTTGCGGTCTTATCAAACTGGAGCTTAAATACCTGGAAAGGAACAGAACCGTCTAAAGATGGAGTTTTTACTTTCGTATTGCTTGCTGAAACAACTGGGCGATTTAGTTGCAGCTCCTGTATACGACGTTTTAAAGCATATACCTCAGCCTCGATTTATTTTTTCGTCCATACGGGCTTCTAGTTGTGCAGAGATCTGCGATGATACCTGTGCTGAAATTTATCCCGACATTTCGGATATACGTGCCTCCTGTGCTTCAATCCTGGATGCTATTTGTGACGATATTTCGGATATACGTGCCTCCTGTGTTTCAATCCTGGATGTTACTTGTGACGACATTTCGCATATACGTGTCACCTGTGATTCCATTTGGGATACCATATATGTCTTCTGTTCTTCCAGTTGAGATGTTATATTTGTCTTTTGTTCTTCCAGTTGAGTTTGCATCTTTGTTGTTGTACGGTTCTCATGGGATTCCAGTTGAAATGCCATTGTCGGTGTTTGTGCAGATATTGCAGCCAAAATCATGTTGAAGTCTGTGCTCGGAACTGCCTGCGATGTTTAGTTTTTCTTTTTGTTGTTGATTCTTCCACATCAGGATAAAAGAAATACTCGTCCACATTAATTCCTTCCAACGCCATTAGATCTCCTCTTCTGACACCAATTGTAACGAATTTTAGTGGTATTCCTCTTATTTGCAACCTTCTATTAACGTTCAAATCGCTAAAAAGTTGAATAAATAACTCCAATATTCAATAATGCAAAATGGCCTTTATTAAAGTACTTCACAATAACACTGATACTTCATAACCAATAGCTTGCTTAAATCAAACTTATTGCCCATGCCTCAGCTGTTGCTGATTTTATACTCTTCGGTCTCCTCGTCGGCATACTTCTAGGCATTTCTCCTTCTAGAATTTACTACTTGTTTACCAGCTATAAACTCACCAGCTATAAACTACAGATGCACGTTTATAGCTTCTCATATGCGCGTGTATATGTGAGTGATACTTCGACCGATGATTGCATACTTATGTGAGCATCTCAGATATATGCATGTGTTTGTACATATCTCTCCGCTTCTTGTATGTACATATGTGTAGACATAATGATTGATTTGTTTATGTAGATAAAAGTGACAGCTTAGTATCGGCTTAGAGATGATAGTGTGCCTTAGTGTTGCTAATATTCGTCACAGTATGTAATGTTCGGTTACACCCGAACATAGCCTTCCTTACTTGTTTTTAATAGAAAACATAACAGGATAAAAATGTTATACACCTGGCAAAAAACTACTAGTAATGTTTACTTCAGTTTAATAACAGGTAAATAAAATAATTTACAGATGCAATATGTGTTGCATAAGAAATATTTTAAGTCAGAAATTTTACCACTCTTTTACTACAGCACTATTTACTACAACTATTTCCGTGCTTGCAACAGTGTATCTAAATACATGAAAAATTGATCTCAGACTTCCGAAGAAAAATCCTAAACGTAGGAATCAAAATCTCCTGGAAAATCAACATGCTCGAAGAAAAAACAAGTAAGGAAGGCTAAGTTCGGGTGTAACCGAACATTACATTTTCAGCTGAGAGATTTGGAGACAAAATAAGGGAAAATCACCATTTAGGAAAATGAACCTAGGGTAACCCTGGAATGTGTTTGTATGGCATGTGTATCAAATGAAAGGTGTTAATGAGTATTTTAAAAGGGAGTGGGTTTTAGTTCTAAAGGTGGCCGCCTTTTCGATATATCGCCATAAAGGTGGACCAGGGGTGACTCTAGAATTTTTTTGTACGATATGGGAATCAAATGAAAGGTGTTAATGAGTATAAAAGTGGACCAGGGGTGACTCTTGAATTTGTTTGTACGATATGGGTATCATATGAAAGCTGTTAATGCGTATTTTAAAAGGGAGTGGGCTTTAGTTCTAAAGGTGGACGCCTTTACAAGATAAAGCCATAAAGGTGGCCCAGGGGTGACTCTAGAATTTGTTTGTACGATATGGGTATCAAATTAAAGGTATTAATGAGGGTTTTAAAAGGGAGTGGCCCTTAGATGTATATATGAAGGCGTTTTCGAGATATCGACCAAAATGTGGACCAGAACATCATCTGTCGGGTACCGCTAATTTATTTGTATATGTAATACCACGAACAGTATTCCTGCCAAGATTCAAAGGGCTTTTGATTTCGCCCTGCATATTTTTTTCATTTTATTCTACTTAATATGCAAGGTGTCACACCCATTTTACACAGTTTTTTCTAAAGTTATATTTTGCGTCAATAAACCAATCCATTTACAATGTTTCATTCCTTTGTCCATATTTGGCATAGAATTATTGCATTTTTTTCATTTTTCGTAATTTTCGATATCGAAAAAGTGGGCGTGGTCATAGTCGGATTTCGGCCATTTTTTATACCAAGATAAAGTGAGTTCAGATAAGTACGTGAACTCAGTTTAGTAAAGATATATCGAGTTTTGCTCAAATTATTGTATTAACGGCCGAGCAGAAGGACAGATGGTCGACTGTGTATACAAACTAGGCGTGGCTTCAACCGATTTCGCCCATTTTCACACAAAACAGTTATTGTCATAGAATCTATACCCCTACCAAATTTCACAAGGATTGGTAAATTTTCGTTCGACTTATGGCATTAAAAGTATTCTTAACAAATTAAATGAAAAAGGGCGGAGCCACGCCCATTTCGAAATTTTCTTTTATTTTTGTATTTTGTTGCAGCATATCATTACTGGAGTTGAATGTTGACATAATTTACTTATATACTATAAAGATATGCAATTCTTTGTTAAAATTTGACTTAAAAAATTTTTTTTTTTAAGTGGGGGTGTTCGTCATCCAATTTTGCTAATTTTTATTTAGCACACATACAGGTAAAGGAGTAACGCTCCTGCCAAATTTCATCATGATATCTTCAACGACTACCAAATTACAGCTTGCAAACCTTTCAAATGACCTTCTTTCAAAAGTGGGCGGTGCCATGCCCATTGTCCAAAATTTTACTAATTTTCTATTTTACGTCATAAGGTCAACCCACCTACCAAGGTGATTTTTTCAGACAACAATCTATGCCCAATACGTAAGCTTGTGGTAAAATTTGATGTTGCTAGCTGTTAAAATGAGGCAGAAATATGGGGCAGAAATAGCGAAACCCTCTTATTGAACAATCGATTGTATGGGAGCTATATGCTATAGTGGTCCGATCTGGTCGATTCCGACAAATGCCAAAACCCCCATCAAAATATGCCTGCTTATCAAATTTCATCAAGATATCTCAAAAATTGAGGGACTAGTTTGCGTTCAAACAAACGGACAGACGGACGGACGGACGGACGGACAGACGGACATGGCTAAATCAACTTAGCTCGTCCCCTGCTCATTTTCGTATACTTATTGGTGTGTCTAATGGAAACATATACATAAACAAGTAAGAACGGGACTGTCTTCGGCTGTGCCGAAGACTTCATACCTTTCATGAATGGGGCTGAACAATAGTCTTATGCCGTTCGTAATCTCCGAATAATCGGATGTATAAGATAAGAAATATATAGTGAACAGATCTAAATACCTAAACGATTTTTAAGATAAATATAAAATAAACAAGTAAGAACGGGACTGTCTTCGGATGTGCAGAAGACTTCATACCTTTCATGAATGGGGCTGAACAATAATCTTATCCCGTTCGTAATCTCCGAATAATCGGATGTATAAGATAAGAAATATATAGTGAACAGATCTACATACCTAAACGATTTTTAAGATAAATATAAAATAAAAAACAGGTAGGTACTTTGTGTGAGGATGCAAAGTTTCAGGTTTTTTGTGGTCTGCGTGTAAAAACTATGACTACGAATCACGTATTTCAACAATATATGACATAAACGTAACTATTTGATGAAATTTGAAGCTTCTAGCCGTAAAAAGGGGCCAAAATTACAGTTTATATGGGGTATATAATATATATACCACCGATCTCTATGATTTTTTCAGACAACGATATATGCTATACATGTAAGCATTTGGTGAAATTTGAAGCTTCTAGCTGTTAAAATGGAAAAGAAATTGCGCAAAGTTTCTTATCTGAACAATCGGTTGTATGATATATAAGTTAAACTTTTACAAATTGGAAATTCTAAAAAAGTATATTTTTTACACGCGAGACGTGCTCGTTTAGTGAATGCAAACTTATCTCTGACTTTTATTCTATACATAGTTTTTTGCATTAATTTTATTGTCTTTCTTTACTGCTCTGATATCGATAGTTTGGCAAATTTGATTCTCTGTTGTTGGTAAACTTATAATATAAATGATTGTCTTGCCATTGGTCGCTATTTTAATTTCCGAAAATTCTAGCGCTTCGTCTAAACTTATGAATGGGATATTATCCTTATCAAAGATTTTTTTAGCAATATCAATTTCTTCGGTTGACAAAATATATGAATTTACTATACTGGCGTTTGCCCAATGTATCGCGTAAGCGATGTTCACGACTTCCTCTTTCATAATTTCTATCTTGTATTTTAATTCTAAAAATGCCTCTATTTCTTTACTCTTGTCGTTTTGCATGTGCTTCATAATATGGTTTGTAATATTTGTGATTTCATTAACTTTTTCTACTGTAAGTTTATTAATGAAGACTTGATTGTTGTAGTTTTCTAAAACGTTATTTACTTTGTTCAGAACTATTTCATGGTCCTCATGGTCTGGACTTCCCGCAATCCATTTCCAATCACTGCCCAAAAAATTGAGTGACCTTTTTGATCTTTTTTCTATCCTTAAATTATTAATATGGGCCTTCACTTAGGATATTAGGAGGGATATAAAAGGGTAATTCGGATTTCTGTAGATTTTTTCTGCTTTTGTCGTTGTTTCTATATGTTCCAGAATTTCTGCATATTTGTCGATGTTTATTTCGTGTATTATCCTAAATTGTCCTGTCTGTAGTCTAGCCGTTCCTTTTTCTATTGTGATTAATTGGGAGTTCGAATAGTCTAATATCTGTACCTCTGCGAGGCATAGTGGTAAAAGGAATCTGAAAAAAGAAAATTTTATTGTAGTAGTTAATTCCGTATCCTACTTTTATGGACGATTTGTCCTCTCTCGGTCACTACCGTGCTGTTCCTGTCTTCTTTAACTATTTCCCTACTATATAATTTGCTTAGTTTTGTTCCTAACCTCCTATTTTTTTTTACAAATATGACTTGTCCTGGCAAGTAGGATTTGAGCGTTTGTTTACCTTTATTATGGAATTCAATATCCTTATTTTGTTTTTGTGTTAACTTTTGCAAATTCTCGTATCTAGTTTTTTCTATGTCTTCGGGCGTGAAGTTCATATTTCTTCCGAAGAATATGTCGACTGGTCTTTTCTGTGTAACTGAGTAAATGGTATGATTGTACTCGGATACTGCTCTTTCTAAAAGTTCCTCAAAGTTTCGATGTCTCCCATTATCTTTCACACAGCGCATTATCTCACTTAGGGTGGAGTGGAATCTTTCCACTTGGCCGTTAGCCTGGCTTTTATATGGGGGAGTAGTATAAACTTCGATGCCTAATTCGTCTTTCATCATAAACTTCATTGAAATGGAATTTAACGATGGTTCATTATCGATCACTATTATCTTCGGGTCGCCGAAGGAAAATATTATATCCCTTAAGGGTCTCCTTACATCCTCTATGGCCCCGCTATTTAGCATTCTTGTTACTGCATATTTCGAGAACTTATCCAGTGCAGTCATAACTCTCTTCCCTTCGGTTAGAAAGATGTCTATATGGACTGTGTGTCCTGGGAAGGTTGGCAATGGGGTTGCTGCTATTTTTGGGTTGTTAGGGTGCCTTTCATACTTGCTTTCTTTGCATACAGTGCAGTTTGTTATCAGTCGCTTGATTTTGTTCATCATCCCGGGAAAATAACTCTTCTCTATGATCTGTATTTTATTTTCGGTCGCGTTCCTATGTGCTCTTAGATGTTCTTTCAAAATAATATTTTCCTGCTCTTGTTCGTTAGTTATGTCCTCCACCGGTGCGGGTTGTATAGCAGTACCAAATCTGCCTCCCGGAAACCTTCCGAATTATTGCACTTGTCGTACCTGTGTTTCATCTTAGTACTCATTATCCTGATTCGTTCCCTCACACTCCGTTGTTTGGCCAATGAACTACTTCGTAGAGCTTGCGCTTCACTATTGGCTTCGCATAATCAGTATCGTTCCCACGTTTCACAACATTAATGCGTCCTGGCTTGAAAATACCCTCGCATTCTTTCTGGGAAATTCTTTTCTTCGTTTTCGTGCGCCCATTTGGTTTTGTCAATGCCAGTGTTTCTCTCGCAGGTACTTTTGATTTCGCTTTATTTGGCCCATTCGATCCACCAACCTTTTCCCGATCTACTGCCTTTGACTTTGGCGGTCTTTGTCCAATCGCCTCCACCAGCACTCGCTTACTGCTGAACCCTTTCTCAAAACTGAAGTTGAGTGGTACATCCTGGTTCTTATAACGCATAATCCTTCTCTGCATATCGATCCTGATGCCATGGTCAACTAAGAAGTCCACTCCCACTATGACTTCATCAACGATCTCTGCCACAACGAATTTGTGTAGAACCATGACCTTTCCAATTAAGATTTCACATATCACTTCTCCCTGGACTTGGTTATACTCGCCAGTGACCGTACGCAACCTTGCTCCAGGTAATGGCTTTATTCTCCTGATGACCAAATTAGATCGGATCAAGGAATGAGATGCGTCCGTATCTACAGTCAGTACACGTTCTTTGCCATCCACATTCCCTCTGACGGTAATACTGCTTGATTTCCTTCCAATTTGCGACGCAGATATCACAGGACATTCCATAGCTGGAGCTAGCTCTCGAACTCTACATCTTACTCGCTCTTGCTCATCCCCTCCAGCTTTGTTGTTAAGACCACCCATGCTGTTGAAACCACTAGGATCAAGATCGCAATGACGTGCAGTGTGATCGGGCTTCCCGCATTTGAAAACTCTTTCACTCCGCTTCTGCGATCCTTTCAGCGCCTCCAATATTGTGTTCACCCAGTCTGGCCTTTTTACCTCCACACGGCGTGCTTTGAACGCTGGCTTACACAGAAGCGATGCTTTTTCCTGAATCAGAGCATGTGATACCGTTTCAGCGAATGTTGGTCTTGGGTTCGCATATGTGCTCGTTTCGTTACGACATCCCGTATTCCATTTATAAAACTCTGAATTTTAACCCTCTCACCCTCAGCTGTTGCTGATTTTATACTCTTCGGTCTCCTCGTCGGCATACTTCTAGGCATTTCTCCTTCTAGAATTTACTACTTGTTTACCAGCTATAAACTCACCAGCTATAAACTACAGATGCACGTTTATAGCTTCTCATATGCGCGTGTATATGTGAGTGATACTTCGACCGATGATTGCATACTTATGTGAGCATCTCAGATATATGCATGTGTTTGTACATATCTCTCCGCTTCTTGTATGTACATATGTGTAGACATAATGATTGATTTGTTTATGTAGATAAAAGTGACAGCTTAGTATCGGCTTAGAGATGATAGTGTGCCTTAGTGTTGCTAATATTCGTCACAGTATGTAATGTTCGGTTACACCCGAACATAGCCTTCCTTACTTGTTTTTAATAGAAAACATAACAGGATAAAAATGTTATACACCTGGCAAAAAACTACTAGTAATGTTTACTTCAGTTTAATAACAGGTAAATAAAATAATTTACAGATGCAATATGTGTTGCATAAGAAATATTTTAAGTCAGAAATTTTACCACTCTTTTACTACAGCACTATTTACTACAACTATTTCCGTGCTTGCAACAGTGTATCTAAATACATGAAAAATTGATCTCAGACTTCCGAAGAAAAATCCTAAACGTAGGAATCAAAATCTCCTGGAAAATCAACATGCTCGAAGAAAAAACAAGTAAGGAAGGCTAAGTTCGGGTGTAACCGAACATTACATTTTCAGCTGAGAGATTTGGAGACAAAATAAGGGAAAATCACCATTTAGGAAAATGAACCTAGGGTAACCCTGGAATGTGTTTGTATGGCATGTGTATCAAATGAAAGGTGTTAATGAGTATTTTAAAAGGGAGTGGGTTTTAGTTCTAAAGGTGGCCGCCTTTTCGATATATCGCCATAAAGGTGGACCAGGGGTGACTCTAGAATTTTTTTGTACGATATGGGAATCAAATGAAAGGTGTTAATGAGTATAAAAGTGGACCAGGGGTGACTCTTGAATTTGTTTGTACGATATGGGTATCATATGAAAGCTGTTAATGCGTATTTTAAAAGGGAGTGGGCTTTAGTTCTAAAGGTGGACGCCTTTACAAGATATCGCCATAAAGGTGGCCCAGGGGTGACTCTAGAATTTGTTTGTACGATATGGGTATCAAATTAAAGGTATTAATGAGGGTTTTAAAAGGGAGTGGCCCTTAGATGTATATATGAAGGCGTTTTCGAGATATCGACCAAAATGTGGACCAGAACATCATCTGTCGGGTACCGCTAATTTATTTGTATATGTAATACCACGAACAGTATTCCTGCCAAGATTCAAAGGGCTTTTGATTTCGCCCTGCATATTTTTTTCATTTTATTCTACTTAATATGCAAGGTGTCACACCCATTTTACACAGTTTTTTCTAAAGTTATATTTTGCGTCAATAAACCAATCCATTTACAATGTTTCATTCCTTTGTCCATATTTGGCATAGAATTATTGCATTTTTTTCATTTTTCGTAATTTTCGATATCGAAAAAGTGGGCGTGGTCATAGTCGGATTTCGGCCATTTTTTATACCAAGATAAAGTGAGTTCAGATAAGTACGTGAACTCAGTTTAGTAAAGATATATCGAGTTTTGCTCAAATTATTGTATTAACGGCCGAGCAGAAGGACAGATGGTCGACTGTGTATACAAACTAGGCGTGGCTTCAACCGATTTCGCCCATTTTCACACAAAACAGTTATTGTCATAGAATCTATACCCCTACCAAATTTCACAAGGATTGGTAAATTTTCGTTCGACTTATGGCATTAAAAGTATTCTTAACAAATTAAATGAAAAAGGGCGGAGCCACGCCCATTTTGAAATTTTCTTTTATTTTTGTATTTTGTTGCAGCATATCATTACTGGAGTTGAATGTTGACATAATTTACTTATATACTATAAAGATATGCAATTCTTTGTTAAAATTTGACTTAAAAAATTTTTTTTTTTAAGTGGGGGTGTTCGTCATCCAATTTTGCTAATTTTTATTTAGCACACATACAGGTAAAGGAGTAACGCTCCTGCCAAATTTCATCATGATATCTTCAACGACTACCAAATTACAGCTTGCAAACCTTTCAAATGACCTTCTTTCAAAAGTGGGCGGTGCCATGCCCATTGTCCAAAATTTTACTAATTTTCTATTTTACGTCATAAGGTCAACCCACCTACCAAGGTGATTTTTTCAGACAACAATCTATGCCCAATACGTAAGCTTGTGGTAAAATTTGATGTTGCTAGCTGTTAAAATGAGGCAGAAATATGGGGCAGAAATAGCGAAACCCTCTTATTGAACAATCGATTGTATGGGAGCTATATGCTATAGTGGTCCGATCTGGTCGATTCCGACAAATGCCAAAACCCCCATCAAAATATGCCTGCTTATCAAATTTCATCAAGATATCTCAAAAATTGAGGGACTAGTTTGCGTTCAAACAAACGGACAGACGGACGGACGGACGGACGGACAGACGGACATGGCTAAATCAACTTAGCTCGTCCCCTGCTCATTTTCGTATACTTATTGGTGTGTCTAATGGAAACATATACATAAACAAGTAAGAACGGGACTGTCTTCGGCTGTGCCGAAGACTTCATACCTTTCATGAATGGGGCTGAACAATAGTCTTATGCCGTTCGTAATCTCCGAATAATCGGATGTATAAGATAAGAAATATATAGTGAACAGATCTAAATACCTAAACGATTTTTAAGATAAATATAAAATAAACAAGTAAGAACGGGACTGTCTTCGGATGTGCAGAAGACTTCATACCTTTCATGAATGGGGCTGAACAATAATCTTATCCCGTTCAGTTTCAGTTTCAGGTTTTTTGTGGTCTGCGTGTAAAAACTATGACTACGAATCACGTATTTCAACAATATATGACATAAACGTAACTATTTGATGAAATTTGAAGCTTCTAGCCGTAAAAAGGGGCCAAAATTACAGTTTATATGGGGTATATAATATATATACCACCGATCTCTATGATTTTTTCAGACAACGATATATGCTATACATGTAAGCATTTGGTGAAATTTGAAGCTTCTAGCTGTTAAAATGGAAAAGAAATTGCGCAAAGTTTCTTATCTGAACAATCGGTTGTATGATATATAAGTTAAACTTTTACAAATTGGAAATTCTAAAAAAGTATATTTTTTACACGGGAGACGTGCTCGTTTAGTAAATGCAAACTTATCTCTGACTTTACACAATAATAATGCTTACCATCTAACCTACGTTTGCCTTACCGCGATGAAAGTGAAAACTGCTGATCACGCGCTTCCACAGGTGAGTTTGTTTATTTTAATTTGGTTTCCATTTGCCGCTTACTGTTCACACGGTTTGCTTTGTATGTGTTGCGGCTTCAGCAATTTTGTCAGTTTGTTATGTCTGGAGTATTATGTGTCTGAATATTTGTTTTTTTATATTATATAAATATGTGCCGTGGTCGATGGACCGCGCTTCTTTGCTTTCTCTGGTTGACAGGACTAATTTGGTTAAAAATATGGTGACGATTACAAATATGATCATAAGGCTGATGTTTGTGGCATATTTAAGCCGGTATGACGATTCTGTTAGGCTAATCTCTTTTGTATTGTTGATGTTTAGCTGTTTTAACATTTCTAGAGAAAGTATTTCTTCGTTTCTGTTTGATAGTGATATTGGTTGGAGTATCGCAGGTAGGGGTTTGTTTGTTGATTTTTCCGCATTGAAAAATTTCTTCCCGTTAATTTGGATTGTAGCGTCATTAAAGTGAATGACAAAGGTTCCGTTTAGAGTTGTAGAATCTTCGTTTATTAGGACATAGCCCCTGAAGTCGTTTAGGAATATAACTCCAGGTGACAGCTCCTCAAAGTCTGGAATGTGCTGACTGTTTGTGACGGTGCAATTTGGCAAACGGCTCGTTAAAAGATTACTAATACAACAATCATTACTTAAATCTAGCAAATCGTCTTTCGAGCATATTTGTAGTGCGTTATATTGTTTACAATTTCTTTTTATTCTATACATAGTTTTTTGCATTAATTTTATTGTCTTTCTTTACTGCTCTGATATCGATAGTTTGGCAAATTTGATTCTCTGTTGTTGGTAAACTTATAATATAAATGATTGTCTTGCCATTGGTCGCTATTTTAATTTCCGAAAATTCTAGCGCTTCGTCTAAACTTATGAATGGAATATTATCCTTATCAAAGATTTTTTTAGCAATATCAATTTCTTCGGTTGACAAAATATATGAATTTACTATACTGGCGTTTGCCCAATGTATCGCGTAAGCGATGTTCACGACTTCCTCTTTCATAATTTCTATCTTGTATTTTAATTCTAAAAATGCCTCTATTTCTTTACTCTTGTCGTTTTGCATGTGCTTCATAATATGGTTTGTAATATTTGTGATTTCATTAACTTTTTCTACTGTAAGTTTATTAATGAAGACTTGATTGTTGTAGTTTTCTAAAACGTTATTTACTTTGTTCAGAACTATTTCATGGTCCTCATGGTCTGGACTTCCCGCAATCCATTTCCAATCACTGCCCAAAAAATTGAGTGACCTTTTTGATCTTTTTTCTATCCTTAAATTATTAATATGGGCCTTCACTTAGGATATTAGGAGGGATATAAAAGGGTAATTCGGATTTCTGTAGATTTTTTCTGCTTTTGTCGTTGTTTCTATATGTTCCAGAATTTCTGCATATTTGTCGATGTTTATTTCGTGTATTATCCTAAATTGTCCTGTCTGTAGTCTAGCCGTTCCTTTTTCTATTGTGATTAATTGGGAGTTCGAATAGTCTAATATCTGTACCTCTGCGAGGCATAGTGGTAAAAGGAATCTGAAAAAAGAAAATTTTATTGTAGTAGTTAATTCCGTATCCTACTTTTATGGACGATTTGTCCTCTCTCGGTCACTACCGTGCTGTTCCTGTCTTCTTTAACTATTTCCCTACTATATAATTTGCTTAGTTTTGTTCCTAACCTCCTATTTTTTTTTACAAATATGACTTGTCCTGGCAAGTAGGATTTGAGCGTTTGTTTACCTTTATTATGGAATTCAATATCCTTATTTTGTTTTTGTGTTAACTTTTGCAAATTCTCGTATCTAGTTTTTTCTATGTCTTCGGGCGTGAAGTTCATATTTCTTCCGAAGAATATGTCGACTGGTCTTTTCTGTGTAACTGAGTAAATGGTATGATTGTACTCGGATACTGCTCTTTCTAAAAGTTCCTCAAAGTTTCGATGTCTCCCATTATCTTTCACACAGCGCATTATCTCACTTAGGGTGGAGTGGAATCTTTCCACTTGGCCGTTAGCCTGGCTTTTATATGGGGGAGTAGTATAAACTTCGATGCCTAATTCGTCTTTCATCATAAACTTCATTGAAATGGAATTTAACGATGGTTCATTATCGATCACTATTATCTTCGGGTCGCCGAAGGAAAATATTATATCCCTTAAGGGTCTCCTTACATCCTCTATGGCCCCGCTATTTATTATTCTTGTTACTGCATATTTCGAGAACTTATCCAGTGCAGTCATAACTCTCTTCCCTTCGGTTAGAAAGATGTCTATATGGACTGTGTGTCCTGGGAAGGTTGGCAATGGGGTTGCTGCTATTTTTGGGTTGTTAGGGTGCCTTTCATACTTGCTTTCTTTGCATACAGTGCAGTTTGTTATCAGTCGCTTGATTTTGTTCATCATCCCGGGAAAATAACTCTTCTCTATGATCTGTATTTTATTTTCGGTCGCGTTCCTATGTGCTCTTAGATGTTCTTTCAAAATAATATTTTCCTGCTCTTGTTCGTTAGTTATGTCCTCCACCAACTTCTGGGTGTATCTGCATTTATAGTTGCTAAAGTGTTGTGGATAGACGTTTTGTATTATACCCATAGTCCTCTCGTCGGTGTGGATTCCGTTGATTACGGATGGGTTTAGGTATCTTTTGAAAAATCTATAATTTTTTGCTCGTCGAAAAATGGTTCGTTAACTGTATGCCGGTGTACAGTTGGGAAGATTATTTTGAATTGGTAAGATGGCGTTTCTGAAAGCTCGAGAAAAATTTGGTTTTTGAACACGTTAATCGGTACCTCCGTGCAGGGTATTAGGTTGTGTCCTGAACTCTCATCACTATGGGTAGTGGGTGTAAGCGAATTTATTTGGGCGGGTATTCTTGATAGAGCGTCTGCGGCTCATTCGATTTACCGGGCTTGTAGATAAGCCCATAGTTATGTTCTTCCAAGATGGCTTTCCATCTTTTCATCTTACTGTTCGTATTTTTGTGGCTCAGGGCATACGTAAGAGGTTGGTGGTCGGTCACTATCTTAATTTTCTTAGAGCCGTACAGATAACTGCGCAGATAATTAAGAGACCATGGCGAGCATCTCCTTTTCATTGACGGCATAGTTCTCTTCTGTCTTGCTCAAGGTTCTTGAAATATAGGTGATGGACTTTCCGTCTTGTGAAAGGACGGCTCCTATTGCAAAATGGGAGTCGTCAGTGGTCAATTCGAAATCTTTCTCAAAGTTCGGGTGAGCGAGGACAATATCCCTTGATATTAGTGAAGTTTTTAATTTGTTAAATGCATTTAAAGCTTCTTTGTCGAGTTTTATTTCGATCTTCCTGGACTGATTTTTTGAAACATTCCCGGCTTCTCCTCGAAGGAGTGCAGTTAAGGGTTTGGCTAATTTGGAGTAGTCCCTAATAAAACGACGGTAGTAGCATGACATACCTAGAAATATCTTAGTTCCTTCAGGTTCTTTGGCACTGGGAACTGTGCTATGGCCTCTACCTTCTTGGGATTGGTTTTTATGCCATCGGGAGTGACGACGTATCCTAGGAATTTGCGAACTCGCATTTATCTAGTTGTATCTTCATGTTTGCTTCTTCTAATGTTTTAAATACAAATTTAATATTCCTTAAGTGTTCCTCTTCGGTTTTACCGAATATTATAACGTCATCAATATAGACGTAGCATCTAATTCCGATGTGCTGGCGAAGTATGTCATCTAATGCTCTTTGGAACGTAGAAGGGGCATTTTTAAGCCCGAAAGGTAATCGGAGAAATTCGTATTTTCCGTTATTCACGGAAAATGCCGTTTTCTCTATATCAGATTCACGAAGGGGTATTTGATGGAAATCGATCTTAAGATCTATAACGGTAAATATTTTATTGTTTCCGAGGTTGGCCTGGACCTCGTTAATTTCGGGTATTGGATATTTGTCTGGGATAGTTACGGCGTTAAGTTTCCGGTAGTCGATGACCATTCGATATTTTTTTTCGCCTGAACCGTCGGTTTTCGTATTGACTATCCAGACCGGGGAGTTGTAAGGAGATTTAGATCTCCTTATTATTCCATTAGCAAGAAGTTATTCGACTTGACGTTCTATTTCTTCTTTCAGAGCCATTGGGTATGGGTACGGTTTGGAGTAGACCGGGGTGTCTGTCGTTGTTCTAATTTCGCCTTTGGCCAGCGTAGTATACGTCAGTTTTTCGTCTGGGAACGAAAATAAATTTGGGCATTTAGCTATTACGTCCTTGGTTTTATCTTTTTGTTCTTCAGAAAAATGGGGAACCCTTATTACCGCGTTATTAACTTCTTCGGATATTCGTTGTTTTAGAGGTATGATTGTATTCGTAAGTATGGTCATAATATTCTTATCGGTATGGATGGTGGCTTTTAATTGTTTTAATGTGTCATTACCGATAATCTCGTGAAATGATTTTAATGACGGAAGTATAAAGAATTTTATTTTTCCTACCTCTGGTCCTAGAATGTCTATGAATGTGTGGTGTGTAATTTCGATATTACCAGCTACCGACTTTACCTTAAAAGGGACTTCGTTTGGAATTGGGTTCCTAACTCTTGTAGATTGTATATAATTTTTGTTAGACCCGGTGTCTATCAAAAAGTCTAGTGCGTCTCCACTTCTAGATACGATACATATTTGTTTCCGCGGTTGCTAGTAGAAAATGGACCTGCGACATCCATGGCGATCCTTGCAAATGGTGCACCTGAAATATATTGCTTCATCTGGCCATGACTTCGTGTTTTGGGCCCTTTCGCTCTGCTCAAAACCTTGTATTTGGCAATCCAATCAGTGACTGACTGACGGCAACCAACCCAATAGAATTTCTGCTTAATTTTCTCGAGCGTCTTCGTGATTCCAAGATTACTTCCAAATGGACCGTTATGTAGCTCACTGATAACGTCAGGAACAACTATCAGTTTCCTCTCACGTTGACCATCCTCACTCCCGCATATTCGTCGCAGGCAACCGGATATCAATTGTAAACTGTTCCACTAGGCCCAATATGACTTCGCGATACGACTCTCTGCTGACATCTCCCCTCTATTTGGTCTTTCGTTTCGTTCGAGCCCTTGCATAACATGTGACAGACCTGTATCGCTGACACTTCCTTAGTTGTTCCATGTCCCATTCATCCGAAAACGGAATCACTGCGAGTATAGGTACTTTCCTTTTCGATGCTTAATGGAAAAGTCATAGGTTTGTAGTCGCTCGATCCACCGTGCCAATTGACCGTGTGGATTACGGAACTGCAGCCATTTCAACGCTACGCGGAATCGCTGCCCGCTCTGCCAATGTCAACAGCTCTCTTCGTGTAACACTATATTTTCTCTCTGGTTCTCCAATTGATCGGCTGTAAAACGCTACTACTTTCTGTTGCCCATCGAGCAGTTGTGTCAAAACGCCTCCCATAGCATATCTACTTGTAACTGTATCTAGAATAAATGTTGCTCCTGGAAAGCCACTTCTTTCCCCTTCTTCCATTCAAAAGCTTTATTTTTCCGTGCAAGTTCATGGAGGCTATAGGCTACGCTTGCAAAATTTGGTACAAATCGGCTATAATATTGCACAACCCAAGGAAACTTTTAATTCATGCAGGTTCTGTGGTCTTGGCCAATCCTTTACAACTTATATCTTTTCATTCGCAGTGCAGATGCCCTCCGTCGTTCCCTTGTGACCCAAATAACTTAGTTCATTTTAAACAGTGAACACTTTTAGGAACTTAGTTTCAGACCATCATCAGCTTTTCTTTGGAAAACTTCCTCCATGTTCTTAAGATGTTCTTCAAAATTTTTTCCCAGACGATGATGTCGTCTAGGTACACCAAGCATGTTTTCCAATGTAATCCTTTGAGTACCTGATACATAAGTCTTTCAAAACTAGCTGGTGCATTAGATAGTCTAACGAAAATTACTGTAAACTGCCAAATACCATCTCCTAAACTGAAGGCTGTTTTCTCTTTGTCTTCCTCCTTCACCTCCACTTGCCAGTACCCACTTTGCAAGTCCAGTGTGGAAAACCATTTCGTACCAGATAGCGAGTCCAGATTGTCCTCAATTCTTGGCAATTGGTAGCTATCCTTTTTCGTGACGTCGTTCAACTTCCGGTAGTCCACGCAAAACCTCATTTGTCCATCCTTCTTTTTCACAAGTACTACCGGTGAACTCCATGGACTAGCTGATGGTTCGATTACGCCGCTGTCGCTCAATTCTTGTATGATTTGAATCACAACTTCCCGCTTGGCCAGTGGAACACTACGAGGTGGTTCATATTTTGCTATCCTGTTCTCTGATGTTTCAGAGTTTCCTTTTCCTACCTCGTAGCCAGCTATGGCTATCATAATGCCTTGGGCTATTTTTGTCCACCAAGCCATGTTGAAATTTTCCTATAATTATTTTTCTGCTTTTGTGAGAAATGAACTAAATTTAATTTTTAATAAAATTTTTGATTTTATTCTTTATCCTATGCATTCCATTTTACTTTTATTATTTTTTCCTTATTTAGTTGACATAAAAGTTTAAGAAAAATTTTGTTGAAAAATTTGTTTAATTTGAGCATTTTAATGTAAATTTTTTTTTTGTTTTTTTTTTCAATTTACATAATATTTTAAAAATTAGTTTTTATTCCATTCTTGCCTGATTTATTTGACATTATAAAGATCTAAGAATAATTTTGTTAATATTTTTTTTCCTTATTTAATTAATATTATAGAAAATACTGTATCGCCTCGTCCGCCATTTGCGCACCCTTGCGCCAACCGTCCACCTCTATTGTGGCCTTAAGATCTCCCTCGAAGCGCAGATAGGGAATCATGTAGTCTGTTCGTCTTGTGATTGATGACGCTATACTACTATGGCCATATGGTCGGCGCTAAAGCTGCCCTGAAGCACCGAGCCTGGTTGCGGTCGTTAACGCTTTGTTCTTTGCTACCAGTTCTACAGGTGGGATGTGCAGAATGCGGTTTAAAATTTTCTAAAATTTTTGATTTTCTTAAAAAAAATTTTTTTCTAAGGTTAATATTTTTAACATTTCTTAAAATTGAAAAAAAAAGATTCAAGGTTCGATTCGAGCTCAAAACAAAAATAACAACAATAATAATTGAAAAAAAAAATTTTTTTTTCATAATATTGTTTAAAATTAAATTTTATGTTATTTATATATTTATATATTTTCTACGCCACATTGGGCTTCAATCTTGTTCCCTATTTTTAGGTTTAGTTTGTGTCATTTTCAAAGCTGACATCAAACTTTTTGTAAAAAAATTTGTTCAGCCTACTATATTTAAAAAAATATTCCTAAGCAAAAACTTTCGTTTTTGCTAATAGTTTAGCGTCCATAAAGGCCGCCCAATTTGTTTCTAAATTTTATACTTACGTTGTTGCTAGTTTCGCTGCCACCTCAAGCGGTACGCCGCCAATTGTAAAGATGTCTTCCGGTCCCGTTTTGCTGCTAAATTGTATGCCACTTCTTCTATGCTCGCTTGCTGCCAGTTGGTCACCAATACTTAATTTTCTGTTTTTACTGCTTTACCGAATCCTTGCCTCTGTCTGCATAATACTGATCTTTTTATGGTAGTAATTAATTTATACGCTGGTGATTCTTCCTCACTTTGAGATTTGCCAAAAAATCCGAACGAAAAGGCTTCACTTGTTAAAATTCCAATCTTTACTGGTACCAGATAGTAGTACCGTTTGTGTTCCTTGTATTGACCTTTACTTTACTTTTTAACTGTTTAAAAATGGTCAGGATCTCTGGGCAGTCAGATCTTTTTTAGCAGTTGTGCCAATTTTGATCTGGACTGGCAGGATCGCCATGAAATATTTGAAGTAATAAAAGGAATGTTTGACTTTGAATGTCTGACAAAAATTGACTTCATTGAAGGAATTCTTTCTCTTTTTATACATAATTTCTTAACCTAAACATACATAATTATTCTAACACTAACAAACTAAAAATATGTACATTTGTAATACTGGTATGCAAAGTCAGCAGATTACTTCATTGACCTATTTATGGAAACAATGTAAAATAGTTGTGTGTGAATATTTTGGTGATTCACATTGACGACCTAACACTGACAATTAGACATTCCGATCGGCACGTGCATTGATCGGCGTGACTAACTGAGCAAAACTATGAAGGTGTGAAATGGCATGGGTTTCGTATTCGGCATTCAATTGATGTTGACTTCCCGCTGTGTCGGGTCAATATAATTTATGTAGAACAATGTAATATGACTGCACTATGACTGTGTATGGCCGGTTCATAAAAAATGCATTGGCATAGAAGTTCATAATGCATAATGCCGCAAATGTATTGCATAGGGGGCATAACGCATAATACTACACCACTTAACTTGCTTTGGGTTACCAAATTTCTATTGTCTTTCACATTCAATTGTTGTGTGGTCGTAATTTATGAAATAATGGCACCTTGATGCCAAAAGTAAAGAGTTTATTTGTTTATACGTTTTTTTTTTTTATTATTATTACTATTATGCTGACTTTGGTTTTTCATTCTTTATAATTGAACATCTCATGCTGGTTTTTTTTTATTCTTTGCATGTGTACATATTGAGTTGACATTTGTTTTCCTCTTTTTCTTTTTGTGTTTAGTGATAATTATGAGTAAAGTGGAATGCTTGTAATGAGATTGTTGTTTTTTTTTGTAGTTAAATTATTTTGGTTATTACTAAAGGTTTTATATTGCCTATTTTTATGAATTATTATTTCCTTATCTTTACTTGTTCTATCTATGCCTACTCCTATTCTATGCGGTATTAATGTAAAATTGTTATTTTTATCAATATTTTTTACTCTATAAGGTCCTTTATATTTATTGTATAGCTTATTCCCGGGTTCATTTCTAACTAATACTAAATCACATAAATTTATTTCCTTACTGTAGATACCTCTATCATTATTTGTTTTTTGTTTTTCTTTAGATTCTTGGACTAATTTTCTAGCTCGTTGCTGCGCTATCTGTAGTCTGTATTTGATTTCCTTGTTATAAGTCTCGTGATTGTATATTGGGCTGATTGTGTTATCTCCTAAGATTTCGGAGGGGTTTTTTTGCGAATATTAGCTCAAAACTACGATATCCATGTATGGTCGATGGCGTTGTATTATAAAAATACGAGAAATACCTGAGGTATTCGTCCCAATCATCTTTGTCGCTGGATATGTATGAACGTACATATTCATTAAATGCGACTGCGCTCTACAGTACCCAAAGTTTGATGATGGTACGGTGTTGAGGTTTTATGCTCAATTTTTAGCAGTTCGCACAGTTCTTCAAATAAGCTATTTTTGTATTCTGTTCCCATATCTGTTATGATTGTTTTCATGCAACCATAAATCAGTATGAAATGCTCGAACACAGCTTTAGCGACTGTTATTGCATGTTTGCTTGAGCCTGGGATTGCTACCAAGTATTTGGTTAGATCACATATGATGGTAACTGCATATTCGTTTCCATTTATCGATTTCAGTAATGGTCCGACTGTATCGATTTGTACAATATCAAAGGCCTTCGGAGGTGTCTCCGTTATTGTCATTGGTTCCTTTAGATGCTTATTAATTTTATTCGTTTTACAGTGGGTGTAATTTCTTATGTATTTTCTTATGTCATTTTTCATATTTATCCAGCTATACTTCTGCTTGATCTTATTTGTCATGCGATTTATTCCTGGGTGGCCTCTCCAGATGGGATCGTCATGATATTTATGAAGAATTTCTTTAATTTTTCCGGGATTTGTCACATGCATAAATTCTGGGGTTAATGCAATTGTTAAATTTTTCAGAACCTTGGTACCTACTTCTATAAATTTGCCTACTCGAAATAATTATATTTAAACAATTTGTCCCCTAAGGGCAACTGTATCTTTCCAAGTCCTAAATTGCCGGCTTCTTTTCAAGCCTGGTAAAGAATTGTCCTAAGTCAATCTTATCCTCAACAATTAGGTTGCTTTTATCTATAGTGCTAAAAATTTTCTTTCCTTTTTTGAAATATAATTTCGGAGGATCGAAAACAACCCTGACATGTCTTTTTACTTCAAATTTATTTAGCGTTTCATATCTTTTAGGGTTATCTTTGTGACTTTCTTCATTTTTAAACGGTTTTATTTAGCTTGGCCGCATGCACGGCGTTGTGAACGAATTTTGTAATTGAAATTTAAGTAACTTCCCGCTAAGCTACAAGTTTGAAACTTGGAATATAGTTCAGAACCCGATGACAAAGCAATAATAAGACAAAAAATCACCGCTAGGTGGCGCAAGGATCGAGATATTCACAAAAATCGCATTTGTGGTCCGATTTCGCTCATCTTTGTAACACACAATACATACAAGAATAGAAGGCGACCTATGAAAAACAATCGCCGCTAGGTGGCGCAAGGATCAATATTTTCACAAAAATCGTATTTGTGGTTCGATTTGGCTCATACTTGGAACACATAAAAAAAAATCGCCGCTAGGTGGCGCAAGGATCAAGATATTCACGAAAATCGTATTTGTGGTCCGATTTGGCTCATATTTGGAACACATAATGCATGCAAGAATAAAAAGCGACCTATGATGTCCGATTTGGCTCATATTTGGAACAAATATTACATACAGTCCGGTAGAAGTGACATCAAAATATTTTGGAGTTAGAGGAGGGACAAGCATTCGTTGCGCAGAGTCGAGTAAAGTCTTTGGAAGGATTATGTATTTAGGACTTAGATTGTAACAAATTTTCAGGAAAGAGTCCTTGTAATAATGAGCCACTAAATGAACTAAATAGAATGAGATATAATAGGCAACTAAATAAAGACTAAAAACTAGTGTATTTGGCGACTTTTTTGATTTAAACAATTATTTATTTTGCCGGCTTTAGGTCAATGTTAAATAAAACACATATGGTTTTGTTTATCTCCAATATATTTCGGCTACACACCGGTAACCGTCTTCAGGTCAGACAATTTTTTCGAGATCAATTGAAATTTGTTGATTGTTGCCTTACAGTTGTCATAGTTGTTTTCTATTGTTGCATATCCCATTGTTGTTGTTATATGCCTACGGCGTGCCTTTCGTGTTTATAAATGAGTGTATTTGGGTAGGGGCAATTTCAATTCTACCTGCTGTGTCTTGTGGTGGCTTAAAAAAAACAACACAAGCAATTTTACGATCTGCAATTGTGTCACAGTGATACCTTCATTTTTTAAAACGGTTGAATAAAAAACCCACACAACTATGTTTACGACATGCAAATGCATCACAGTGATGCCTTGGTTTTAAAAGGGGGTTGTAAAAACGCTAATTTCTAATAATTTTTTTTAATTTCTTTTCTATTACTAAGTTAAATTCATTTTTTCATTTACATATGTTCTGACTAAATAAATTTCTAAAGAGGAAAATAAACTCCAAAAAGCAAAAACATAGGCATTTCAAAGTGGGATTTTTCAAAATTTGCCCCTACGACCCAAAGGGGGGACATCAGAATTCGTTTTAGAGGTATGGTTTCATCGGCAAAGTTTCTTATTTTGATCCCTAGAATATGATTTTCACAGATCAATGGGTGATTTTTTTGCCTCCTCACAAATCGACCCAGCCTAATGTACATACTTATGGATGTTAGAAACAAAGAACGTATCTCTTTCAAACTTCATTGTATTTATGATCGTATGCTGCAAAACATTGACTAGAAGTTACTGAATATTGTTCTTAAATTAAATTAAATTAAAAGGCGAAGTTTTAAATTAAATAGTTAATTACAGGCATGCTTAACCAACGAACCGATATCATTTCGTTACGATAATTAACGTTAATAAACGAAACAAAGTCATTTCGTTTCGTTTATTAACGTTAAGAGCGTCAAATTAACGAAATGATTTTGTTTCGTTTTCTGCCATATCAAAACGAAATCAAATCGTTTATGTTGATTATTATTCAAACTATGCTGGCAAAGCTGATTGGTGGCGGAGTTATTAAAGGTGAAAGCATTAGCTGATTGCAATTTTTCTCATGAATTTTGACAGTACGAACATTTCTCAGAGTATTTTTGACATTACCACCAACGAATTACACAAACAAATTACATGGAGTTTGTGTGTATGTCCGCTCGCTGTTACCACCTTACGGCTTCACCATGGCTATAGCATTGCCAGCACAATTCAAACATAAAGTATCACGTTTGTGTTAACGTTTTTAACGTTAACAATTTATCTTGGTTAATTTTTTTATCGATAATATTTCGAAGTGTTTCAACGGAAACGGTGGAAAATTTTTGATAAACGATTAGCTTAACGTTAAGGTGCATCTCTGGTTAATTATAACTTTATTATTTTGTAAAATAATTCTTTAGACATGCCAAAAGCAAACGCCATACCGCAAAATTTTACTGAAAAACACTCTATTTCAAAATTTGTTTCATCTCGGTATAAATTCAATCCATTTTGAGCTAAGATAAATTCTGCGATGGGGCGTTCTTCAATCAAATTCTGAGATAGGGCGTTTTCGAAAAAAATTCGGATGTAGGGTGTTTTTGAAAGGAGTTTTGAGGTGGGACGTTTTTGAAAAGCGTTTTGAAGTATACTGATATTAGACTCAGCAGTCGATTTACTTTCGGCGGCCACCGTGGTGTGATGGCAGCGTGCTCCGCCTACCACACCGAATGCGCTGGGTTCACACCACGGGCAAAGCAACATCAAAAATTTTAGAAATAAGGTTTTTCAATTAGTGGCAGTGTTTGGCAAGCGCTCCGAGTGTATTTCTGCCATGAAAAGCTCTCAGTGAAAACTCATCTGCCTTGCAGATGCCGTTCGGAGTCGGCATAAAACATGTAGGTCCCGTCCGGCCAATTTGTAGGGAAACTCAAGAGGAGCACGACGCAAATTGGAAGAGAAGCTCGGCGGGAGGTTATCGCGCCTTACTTTTATTTATTAGTCGATTTACTTAAGTACCTCACGTTATTTGAATTCTTATCTTTTTGCGTTTTGTTTTCTTTCAAAGTTGTTCATTAATAAATAATTTTTAAACGAATTTAAAAGTGTTTACATTTCATACGACAGAGGGTGGTACACTATTACCTTCGTAGCAGAAAAAATACATACATGACATATGTATGTGTATCTTCTTTCAAACTATACCCAAATAGCAAAAACTCAATAGATTTACTTTTTGCGGCGTAATGAAATAATCCGGGTACTTGCTATTACTATATATCGTAGCGTGCTCCACCTCCTCCAAGTGGGTTCAAGTGTAAAAATTTAGAAGCAAGTTTTTTCAATTTTAATTAGGAAAATTTTTCTAAGCGGAGTCGCCCCTCGGCAGTGATTTCGAATGCATTTCGGCCATGGAAAATTTCTCAGTGAAAATTCATCTGTCTTGCAAATGTCGTTCGGAGTCGGCGTAAAACATGTAGAACCAATCCCACCGATTGGGAAAATTAAGAGGAGCACGACGAAAATTGGAAAGAAGCTAGGCTTAAATTCTCTTCTGGGTATTGACTCCGGTTTACGTATATTCACATACCTACATATTCCAGGTACAGGCTTAGACTATGTACAGAAATTAACATTCTGTGATTTTTTAGCTAATTAATATGAAGGAATAAAACAAATTTTTGCTAAGGAATTTTTAAGAATTAAATACATATTTTTCAAATTAATTTTTCTATACCATTTTTTTTTTTTTGTTGTAACTTGTTTTTTCCCAACCTGATACTAATTTTAAATTCTTCCTCCCTGGTACGTTGAAGTGTGATATATTTAAAATATATTAGCATTGAAAACTGAAAAGGAGAGCAGTTCGAAAATCGACGAAAATTTACGATTTTCCGTAGAATGCTCGTACTAAAGACTTTGTCATTGTACTTCTAAGCCTGAGTTTTATTCGCCACACGTAAAAAAATACGGGCACTAGCGCCTATGGCTGCCAATGTGCCAAATGATGTTGAAACTATGATAGATCTGCTGTTTACAAATAGTAACATTATTACATGTAAGGAAGGCTAAGTTCGGGTGTAACCGAGGTTTGGAGACAAAAGATGGGAAAATCACCTAGAATGTGTTTGTATGGCATGGGTATCAAATGAAAGGTGGTAATGAGTATTTTAAAATGGAGTGGGCCTTGGTTCTATAGGTGGACGCCTTTTCGAGATATCGTCATAAAGGTGGACCAGGGGTGACTCTATGCTGTGTTTGTACGATATGGGTATCAAATTAAAGGTATTAATGCGGGAGTGGCCCTTAGTTGTATATGTAAAAGCGTCTTCGAGATATCCACCAAAATGGTGACCAGGGTGACCCAGAACATTATCTGTCGGGTACCGCTAATTTCTTTATATATTGTCACGGATATTAGCATCACTAAGCTATACCATCACTAAGGCGATGCTAAGGCCATGCCAAGCGATATTTACGTCAATAATCAAATCATGTATACACATATATAAGGCAGCCGAGAGATGTCACACACAGATGCATTTACTTATACGCCTATGTGTGCGCGAGAGACTGTAAACTACAAACATTCACATCAATAATTCAATCATTATGTATCTACATAAACGAATAAATAATTGCGTCTACACATATGTTCCATGTACGTATACGAGCAGCGGAGAGTCAATGCGCAAACACATGCATATATCTAAGATACTCCTATAAGTATGCAATGAGAAAAACTATAAAATTGTGCAATTGTAGTTACAGCTGAGATGTTTGAGAGCCAATGGACTAGTAGATTCTGGAAGCGCCCAGAAGATGCGAATGTTAAAATCAAAGAGTATAAAAGGCTACAGATGTAGAGGCGCTGGAATTCAGTTTGATTTGAGTTGTCAAGCAGTTACGACTAAGACGATATCTAGCGAGCAATAGCAGTATTATTTTGAAAGTCAGTTTCATTTAAGCTATCAGTTTGGTTATTAAGCTATTCGTTGCACAGTTTGAGTGTTATTGTGAAGTATTTTAATAAAGGCAATTTTTTCATTGTTCAATGTAGGAGTTATTTATTCGGCAGTTTAGCGCTGCGAATCTAGCGGGGGGGGGGGGGGGGGGGGGGCAAATAGGAGGATTTGCAGCAAATTCGGTACAATTGGTGTCAGAAGAGGAATTGTTGAATAAATTCCAGAGGAAAACAAGGGCATGGCAAAGTTCAGTGAATTGAAGACCCAGCAACTAAAGAAGGAGTTGGAGAGCCGTGGATTGAATACAAGCGGCGTTAAACTTGAACTTCAGGCACGGCTACGAGAGGCAATGGAAGCAGAAGGAATTGATGTGGAAGAGTATGTATTTCATCTTGATGGCGAGGGGAAACAAAAACTGAAGAGAAAAACGAAACATCGCAGACGGTTACCAGCACAGACTTGAACATGATATTGGCTGCAATATATGCACAAACATCGACAGTAGCATCAATGTCGTCGCAATTGGCATCCCAACTGGAAGCGCAAGAGGCACGTATAACAGAAATGTCATCGCAAATATCCACCAACATGTCATCTCAACTAGAAGAACAGAAAACGTATATGTCATCACAGATGGAATCCCAAGAGATACGAATAACATCGAAGATGGAAAATCAGAAAACACACATGGCGTCACAAATTGCAGAACAATTAAAAGAACAAGAGGCACGCATAACATTACAGCTCGAAGCACAAGAAGAGCGTATCTCAACAAAGCTGGAGGCACAGGAAACAAAATTCTCATCGCAGCTGGAGGCTGTTAGTGAACGACAAAATAAAGTGGAGGCCGAGATGGATGCTTTGAAAGATTGGATTCAGGAGTTACAATTGAACCGTCCAATCACTTCAACATCTACTCTGAAGGTAAAATCCCCAACGTTTGATGGTTCTGTTCCATTCCAGGTATTTAAGCTCCAATTTGAGAAGACGTCGGCAGCGAACAACTGGAATGCTGAAGATAAAGTTGCAGCTCTGTTCGTGGCATTGAAAGGGCCAGCAGCCGAAATCCTACAGACGATTCCCGAAGCAGAGCGGAACAAATATGAAGCATTGATGGCCGCTGTCGAGAGACGTTATGGAAGCGAGCATAGGAAACAGATATTCCAAATCGAGTTTGAAAACCGTCACCAAAGAGCGAATGAGACTTTGCAGGAGTTTGCCTCGGATGTTGAAAGATTGGCTCATCTCGCAAATGCGGACGCACCCGTGGAATACACTGAAAGGGTAAAAATCCAGAGTTTCATAAATGGCATATGAGATGTGGAAACGAAGCGGGCTACATATGCGAATCCAAAACTAACATTTGCTGAAACGGTATCGCATGCGCTGACTCAGGAAACAGCCTCGCTTTTGAGTAAGCCAGTTTTCAAAGCACGCCGTGTGGAAGTAGAAAGGCCAGAGTGGGTAGACACAATTTTGGAATCACTGAAGGGATCTCAACAGAAGAATGCCGGAGTTATTAAATGTTTCAAGTGCGGCAACCCAGGTCACATTGCACGTCATTGCGATCTTGGTCCTAATAGTTCCAACAATGTGGGTGGCCGTAAACGCAAAGCTGGCGGAAATGAGCAAGAGCGCGCCGGATGTAAAGAACGAAAACTTGCCCCGGCTATTGAATGTCCTGTGATATCTGTGTCACCGATTGGAAGGAAATCAAGCAGTCTTACCATCAGAGGGAATGTGGATGGTAAAGAGCGTGTACTGACTGTAGATACGGGGGCATCTCATTCCTTGATTCGATCTGATTTGGTCTACAGAAGAGTAAAGTCATTATCTGGAGCAAGGTTGCGTACGGTCACAGGCGAGTATAATCAAGTCCAAGGCGAAGTGGTATGTGAGGTATTAATTGAAAAAGTCTTGTTCTACACAAATTCGTTGTGGCGGAGATCGTTGATGAAGTCATATTGGGAGTGGACTTCTTTGTTGACCATGACATCAGGATCGATATGCGGAGAAAAATTATGCGCTATAAGAACCAGGACATACCACTTAACTTTAGTTTGGAAAAAGGGTTCAGCAGTAATCGGGTACTGGTGGAAAAGACTCGACAAAGACCACGAAAGTCAAAGGCAAAGGTTGATAGATCGAATGGGCCAAATAAATCAAAATCAAAAGTACCTGCGAGAGAAACACTGGCATTGACAAAACATACAAGACGCAGGAAAACGAAGCAACGAATTTCCGAGAAAGAATGCGAGGGTAGTTTCAAGCCAGAGCGCACTACTGTGGGGAAACGTGGGAACGATACTGATTATGCAAAGCAAATCCGTCCAGCGCAAGCTCTGCGAAGTAGTTCATCGGCCAAACAACAGAGTGTGAAGGAACGAACCAGGATATTGAGTAGTACGATGAAACACAGGTACCATGAGAACAATAATTCGAAAGGTTTCTTGGCGGGAGATTTGGTACTGTTATACGACCCTCACCGGCGGAAAGGTGTTCCATCCAAATTTCGGTGCAGTTGGGAAGGCCCGTACAAGGTTGTGAAGAAGATCAGTGATACCATCTACCGCATACAAAGCATTGAGAAACTACGGAGTAGAAGAGTGGTACATTTGGCGATGCTAGCAGCGTTTAGATCGAGAGATTTGTCTGATCGCGACGATAGCATCACTAAGCTATGCCATCACTAAGGCGATGCTAAGCGATATTTACGTCAATAATCAAATCATGTATACACATATATAAGGCAGACGAGAGATGTCACACACAGATGCATTTACTTATACGCCTATGTGTGCGCGAGAGACTGTAAACTACAAACATTCACATCAATAATTCAATCATTATGTATCTACATAAACGAATAAATAATTGCGTCTACACATATGTACCATGTACGTATACGAGCAGCGGAGAGTCAATGCGCAAACACATGCATATATCTAAGATACTCCTATAAGTATGCAATGAGAAAAACTATAAAATTGTGCAATTGTAGTTACAGCTGAGATGTTTGAGAGCCAATGGACTAGTAGATTCTGGAAGCGCCCAGAAGATGCGAATGTTAAAATCAAAGAGTATAAAAGGCTACAGATGTAGAGGCGCTGGAATTCAGTTTGATTTGAGTTGTCAAGCAGTTACGACTAAGACGATATCTAGCGAGCAATAGCAGTATTATTTTGAAAGTCAGTTTCATTTAAGCTATCAGTTTAGTTATTAAGCTATTGGTTGCACAGTTTGAGTGCTATTGTGAAGTATTTTAACTGCATCTGTATCTAGAATAAACGTTGCTCCTGGAATCGGGTATGCCAACATTGGAGCAGTGCACAACCGCTCTTTCAATGTTTGGAAAGCTACTTCTTGCTCCTTCTTCCATTCAAAAGCTTTATTTTTTCTTGTTAGCTCGTGGAGACTATGGGCTACGCTGGCAAAATTTGGTACAAATCGGCGGTAATATGTGCACAGCCCAAGGAAACTTCTCAACTCATGCACATTCTGTGGTCTTGGCCAATCCTTTACTGCCTCTATCTTGTCATTCGCTGTACAGACACCTTCTGTCGTTACCTTGTGGCCCAAATAATTTACTTCCTTTTTAAACAGCGTACACTTTTTGGGACTTAACTTCAGACCAGCGCCAGCTATTCTCTGGAAAACTTCCTCCAAGTTCTTAAGATGTTCATCAAAATTCTTGCCCAATACGATGATGTCGTCCAGGTACACCAAGCATGTTTTCCAATGTAGTCCTTTCAGTACCTGGTCCATGAGTCTCTCAAAAGTAGCTGGTGCATTACAAAGTCCAAAAGGCATCACTGTAAATTGCCAAAGACCATCCCCGATACTGAAGGCTGTTTTCTCTTGATCTTCCTCCTCCACCTCAACTTGCCAGTATCCGCTTTTCAAGTCCAGTGTGGAAAACCATTTCGTACCAGATAGCGAGTCCAGAGTGTCGTCAATTCTTGGCAATGGGTAGCTTTCCTTTTTCGAAACGTCATTCAACTTCCGGTAGTCCACGCAAAACCTCATTTTCCATCCTTCTTCTTTACAAGTACTACCGGTGAGCTCCATGGACTAGCTGATGGTTCAATGACGCCGATGTCGCTCATTTCTTGTATGATTTGACTCACAACTTCCCGCTTCGCCAGTGGAACACTACGTGGTGCTTAACGGATCGGCCTCGCGTCTCCAGTGTCAATTTGATGTTTCACAACATTGGTGCGGCCTGGTTTGGAACCATCCTGGTCAAATATATTCGCGTACTTTAGGAGCAGCTGTTTTGCCTTATTCTGAAAGGCTTCCTCTAGCCCCCGCGTCCATGCCGTGATGTCATTTGAAAGATCAGTATTACTAGATGAAACGTGTTCCTGGAGCTGTTCACAGTTAATAACTAATTCAGCCTCTTGGCACCTTCCCAAAATAGCTCCTTTGGTCAAATTAAATGGTGACTTGAACTCATTGAGTACTCTTACCGGAATACGTCCATCTTGTTTTGTCATAGCCAGGGTTTTTCCTATAAGTATGTTCAGTGCTGATTTGTTTGCTGCTTCGACAACCCACAATTTGTTTGTCCCACAATCTCCATCAACCTTTGCCCAGATGACTGCTTCGGATTTTGGTGGTATTCGCTGACTCTCTTCCACCAGCACTCGTTTACTGCTGTAGCCTCTCTCGTAGCCGAAATTAAGTGGAACATCCATGTTCTTATATCGCATCGTCTTGCTTTGCATGTCGATCTTGATGCCCTGGTCGATTAAGAACTCCACTCCAATTATGATTTCATCAACAATCTCTGCCACTATAAAATTGTGTACTACCGTGACGTTCCCAATTGCGACTTCACATGATACTTCTCCTAGAACCGTGCTGTTTTCTCCAGTGGCTGTACGCAATCTTGCTCCATGCAATGGTCTTATCTTCTTGTTGACTAAATCCGCTCGAATGATGGAATGAGATGCACCCGTATCTACAGTCAGTAAACGTTCCTTTCCATCCACATGTCCTCCGACAGTAAGATTGTTTGACCTTCTTCCAATTTGTGAGATAGAGATTATCGGGCATTCAATTGAGGGAGCCAGCTGTCGCCACTTGCGGCTGACTCGCTTTAGTTTAACGATTGAGTGGACTTGGAGATTTGCTCATCTCCTTCAGCTCTGCGTTTTCGGCCACCCACATTGTTGGAGCTATTGGGACCGCTGCTGCAATGTCGTGCAATATGACCTGGGTGGCCGCACTTGAAACATTTAATAACTCCGGCATTTTTCTGTTGTGATCCCTTCACTGCTTCCAAAATTGTGTCTACCCAATCTGGTCTTTCCACTTCCACACGTTGAGCTTTGTATGCTGGTTTACTCAATAGTGAGGCCGTTTCCTGAGTCAATGCATGTGATACCGTTTCAGCAAATGTGAGCTTTGGGTATGCGTATGTAGCTCGCTTCGTTTCCACGACCCGTATGCCATTTATAAAACTCTGGATTTTTACCCTCTCGGTGTATTCCACGGGTGCGTCCGCATTTGCGAGATGAGCCAACCTTTCAACATCCGAGGCAAACTCCTGCAAAGTCTCATTCGCTCTTTGGTGACGGTTTTGCAACTCAATTTGGAATATCTGTTTCGTATGCTCGCTTCCATAACGTCTCTCGACAGCGGCCATCAATGCTTCATAGTTGTTCCGCTCTCCTTCGGGAATCGTTTGTAGGATTTCGGCTGCTGGCCCTTTCAATGCCACGAACAGAGCTGCAACTTTGTCTTCAGCATTCCAGTTGTTCGCTGCCGACGTCTTCTCAAATTGGAGCTTAAATACGTTGGGGATTTTACCTTCAGAGTAGACGTTGAAGTGATTGGACGGTTCAATTGTAACCCCTGAATTCGATCTTTCAAAGCATCCATCTCGGCCTCCACTCTATTTTGTCGTTCACTAACAGCCTCCAGCTGAGATGAAAAT
The DNA here is from genome assembly GCF_040869045.1 of Eurosta solidaginis. Taxonomy (NCBI): domain Eukaryota; kingdom Metazoa; phylum Arthropoda; class Insecta; order Diptera; family Tephritidae; genus Eurosta; species Eurosta solidaginis. Next base: position 118,059,596 of record NC_090323.1, on the reverse strand, counting down.
TTTGTTTCCTGTGCCTCCAGCTTTGTTGAGATACGTTCTTCTTGTGCTTCGAGCTGTAATGTTATGCGTGCCTCTTGTTCTTTTAATTGTTCTGCAATTTGTGACGCCATGTGTGTTTTCTGTTCTTCCAATTGTGATGCCATATATGTCTTCTGTTCTTCCAGTTGAGTTTCCATCTTGGATGTTATCTGTGTCGACATTTCTGAAATGCGTACCTCCTGTAATTCCAATTGTGATGACATGTTGGTAGATATTTGTGATGACATTTCGGACATTTGTGCCGATATTGCAGTCAATATCATGTTCAGGTCTGTGTTATTTCCTCGCCATCAAGATGAAAGTCATACTCTTCCAAATCAATTCCTTCTGCTTCCATTGCCTCTCGTAGCCGTGCCTGAAGTTCAAGTTTAACGCCGCTTGTATTCAATCCACGGCTCTCCAACTCCTTCTTTAGTTGCTGGATCTTCAATTCACTGAACTTTGCCATGTCCTTGTTGTCCTCTGGAATTTATTCAACAATTCCTCTTCTGAAACCAATTGTAACGAATTTGCTTGCAAATCCTCTTATTTGCCCTTTTGCTAGGTTCGTATCGCTAAACTGTTGAATAAATAACTCCAATATTGATTAATGGAAAAATGGCCTTTATTAAAATACTTCACAATAACACTCAAACTGTGCAACGAATAGCTTAATAACCTAAGTGATAGCTTAAATGAAATTCTACTATTCAAAATAATACTGATATAGCTCCCTAGATAGCGCTTAATCGAAACTGCTTGACAGCTCAAATCAAACTGAATTCCAGCGCCTCTACGTCTGTCGCCTTTTATACTCTTTGATTTTAACAATCTTCTAGAATCTACTAGAATTGTCCAGTAGCTCTCAAACTTCTCAGCTGTAACTACAATTGCACAATTTTATAGTTTTTCTCATTGCATACTTATAGGAGTATCTCAGATATATGCATGTGTTAGTGCATTGACTCTCCGCTGCTCGTATACGTACATGGTACATATATGTAGACGTAGTTATTGTTTCGTTTATGTAGATACATAATGATTGAATTATTGATGTGCATTCACGTCACTGCTTAGCATCGGCTTAGAGACGGCAGCACTCCTTAGTTTTGCTAATATTCGTAACAGTATTTTAATAAAGGCAATGTTTTCATTGTTCAAGTTGGAGTTATTTATTCGGCAGTTTAGCGATGCGAACCTAGCGGGGGGGGGGGGGCAAATCGGAGGATTTGCAGCAAATTCGTTACAATATGTAATACCACGAACAGTATTGCTGCCATGATTCCAAGGGCTTTTGATTTCGCCCTGCAGAACTTTTTCATTTTCTTCTACTTAATATGGTAGGTATAACACCCATTTTACAAAGTTTTTTCTAAAGTTATATTTTGCGTCAAAAAACCAATCCAATCACCATGTTTCATCTCTTTTTTCGCGTTTTTGGGCGTAGTCATAGTCGGATCTCGCCCATTTTTAATGCCAAGATAAAGTGAGTTCAGATAAGTGCGTGAACTAAGTTTAGTAAAGATATATCAATTTTTGCTGAAGTTATCGTGTTAACGGCTGAGCGGAAGGACAGGCGGTCGACTGTGTATAAAAACTGGTAGTGGCTTCAACGGATTTCGCCCATTTTCACAGAAAAAAGTTATCGTCATAGAAGCTATGCCCTCACCAAATTTCACAAGGATTGGTAAACTTTTGTTCGACTTATGGCATTAAAAGTATGCTAGACAAATTAAATGAAAAAGGGCGCAGCCACGCCCATTTTGAAATGTTCTTTTATTTTTGTATTTTGTTGCACCATATCATTACTAGAGTTGAATGTTGACATAATTTACTTATATACTGAAAAGATATCCAATTTTTTTGTTAAAATTTGACTTTTAAATTTTTTTAAAGTCTGCGTGTTCGTCACCCGACTTTGCTAATTTTTATTTAGATCACATATAGTAATAGGAGTAACGTTCCTGCAAAATTTCAAATTGATATCTTCAACGTCTGCCAAATTACGGCTTGCAAAACTTTTAAATTACCTTCTTTTAAAAATGGGCGGTGCCATGCCTATTGTCCAAAATTTTACTAATTTTCTATTCTGCATCACAAGGTCAACCCACTTACAAGTTTCATCGCTTTATCCGTCTTTGGTAATGAATTAGCGCACTTTTTTCGGTTTTTCGAAATTTTCAATATCGATCTGAGATGAGTGCCCAGGAACTTACATACCAAATTTCATTAAGATACCTCAAAATTTACTCAAGTTATCGTGTTTACGGTCGGACGGACGGACGGACATGGCTAAATGAATTTCTTTCCTCGCCCCACATCATTTTGATATATCTATCTCGATCAGTTTATGCCGTTACGGGGTACCGTTATGCGAACAAAATTAATATACTCTGTGAGCTCTGCTCAGCTGAGTATAAAAAAATGAATATGATCTCGGATCACGAAACTATATCTTTTACAATAAAGCTTTAAAAATCTTTAAGAATGCGCTTAAAAAAGTCTATTGTGTCTTGGGAAAATTATTCAAGTGAAAATCTAGTTCACCTTTTAAGTACTTATAACTTCTCACAGTTAGAGCTTAATAATAAAATCACACTTTTAACAGCTATATTGACAAATGATATGAATACCCTCACTTATCCTAAAGAAATATAATCATGTCAATTACACCGTCACACAGTGTTTCGTGTAGAACAAGCTAGCTGGACAAAATTATTTTATGAGATTTTCCGTTTCATATGCAGTCATTTATTACAACTACGTCATTTTTTTCAGGCATATGTTCTTTTTTTTATTTTTTTTCCAAAATTTTACTTCATATACATACATTTGCTTATTTCATATACAGTACCTAATGTGAATAAGTGACATAGATCCAAAAAAATTTAAAGGACTTAAGAATATTACTTTATTGTACTTAAATTGAATGGACTACAAATCTCAATACTCTAAAAAATTCCGAAAAAAAAATTTTAATTTTTTATGAAAATTCGTCGAATTTTTCAAACATTTTTTAAATATAATTAAGTTTTTGTTATAGATCCTGACAAATTTTCTTATGGGAAATTAGTTAAAATAAATTTGCGAAAGCGAAGATTGTAAGAATTGTCCAAAAAGGGGTGTCTACTTATTTATGTGAGTGACTGTACATATGTACATACATATTTTGTATTTATTTGAGTATTTATCCTGGCACTACAATTTTTACAAAATTATTTTATGGTACCAGTCAGGAATGTAAAAGTGAATTACAATAATAATAACAACAATGTAAATAATTAAATTAATTATGTGAAAATAACTTATTACAAAAAATTAAAAGTAAAGTATAATACAAAGTAGAAAAGACAATAGATTTAAATTAAATAAAACCTGATCCAACAAAAAGTTATAGGGTAGGTTATCTTTTATAATTATGTTATTATTCATCACTTTCATTGGATGAGTCACTTGTGGAATAGTCATGAACATCAGCAACACTACTGTGAAAGCTTGAAACAACTGGGGTATTTATTGACTCCTCAACATTATCGGGGGACAGTAAATTTAAGACTTCTGAAGTCAGACTTCTGAAGTCAGACTTTTAAATTTTTTCTTAGGTATCTCCCTAAAACTGTTAACTAAAGGATCCGATGTTATAAGCAACATATTCATAAGACCTTTATTCGTGGCTTCACGCGACTGCTTTTGTGTGTTATTATCCCTGAATCGTCTCAAATCTTTGTTACAAGCTTCCTGTGCTTCCTCAGAAAGTTGACCAATAGGTAAAATTGCTGATTTTATAATATCAGTACTATGCACTAAGATTTAGAACTGTAACAGGCATATTAAACCATGGATAGAGATCTATGTATAGTTTTTTAGTCTCGACCGCAAATTTTTCAAATCTTTGGATATTTATATTGTACCCAGATGCTAATGCGCGAAGGAGAGTGTCGAATCTTTTGATGAGCGTTACATCCAATCCCGTAATCTCAGCACTAGCCTCAGAATTTTCGAAAAACCTACGAGCAGTGTTGCCGTCATTGGTATTGCCGAAACCTAGTTTTGGTTTATCTACTATCAATCCAAGTACACTTTTAAATTTATTCTGGATTTCGTTGGAACGTAGCTTTACACTGTCTTTATCTGCCTCATTCCTAAGCGATAACTTATATGAAGCAAGCATTCAAAACATCTTATCCATGCATGTAGAGTAGACAAACCAAAATCAAGATTATCTCGGTTAGGCGTAAAGTCACGTAACTCATTATTCATATCTTTTGGAGTGGCACCACAAATATAACATTTTTGTGCGGAAGAAGTTTCAGTCAAAGCATTGCAAACTTTTCCGTCAATCATTGTTAGAAGCATATTGTGATTTACGGAAACTTCGTATTCTTCGAGCATGTACTTTGTTGGCAACAACGCATTTATCTCCTCTAAAACTTTGTTCGTTTCAAAAACAATAAAATCTTTTGTTTCTTTAGAAAAAATAAATTTAATTGGACGACAATACATGGTAGAAGAAGGTCGAAGATTCTGCCAAACAATGTTTCCTTTTTCATCCTGTAATTGAAGAGGAACGAAGGAAAATATAAACAAAAATTCATCAGTGTCAGAACTGCATGTAAACTTTTGCTTATATGTGCTATGGCCAGAGCTTCCATCGCAACCCCACTTGCTGATTAAAGTATACGTCAAGTTTGTAGGTAATAAACTAACAAAAACTTCTTGATTTGCTAAAACTAAACGCTCAACAGTTTTATCTAATACGGACTGGACTTTAATTTCCGCACGTGTTTCACCCACATCAATTTCATTTGGATAGCATTCTTCCTTAGCTTTTCTTAGACTATAAAATGATGGATAAACCTTATGGCCTGCCTTGATGCTCCACTTCCGAGTCGTTTTGTACCCATGAGTCGTCGTCTTGCTATCTACGTAGTATGCTAAAGCTTCTACATTGCTCAAGCATCTTGCATCTGGCTCACATGTCATCTTTTGCGTGGTTTCCTGTGATTTTTTTATAATGTTAGCGACATTTCTGTTGCCGGAAATACGCGTTGATACTTCTGCCGCATAAAGTAACTCACCAGGACTTCTAGATTGCAAGAGGTCATCCACTCGACGCCGTTTGGTTTTTTCACTGCAGCTAACAAAGTCCTTCATTCGTCTTCCGGGCCGGGGTTACCTGAATAAGTGGTTGGTTGGTCTGATGGCAACTTTGAATCCACCGCTATTGTAAATGTGAAGTCTGGACCCGAAAGCCACTCCGAGTTTTTATTCAAAAATCGCTCCTTATGTCTTCCAGAAGTGTTGCACTTTTGATCCAGCTTCGACGAATATGCCGATATTTGTAAGCTTAAACTTTTTATCGAATACTCGGCTGCTTCGCTTAAATCGTACTTAAGTACAACAAAACTCAATAATTCTTTATATCTGGTTTCCTTCGAATGTTGAACCCAAATGTCAAAAAACTCCGTTCTTGGTACGGTTATAACTAAACTGCTTTGTGTTTTTGATTTTCCGACAGGGTGAATAGTTGATGATTGTTGTGCTGCCATCTTAAGTGTCGTTGATCGTTCTGATTTGTTATCAGTTGCGCAGTATTTATATTACATTCAGGTATTGGCGTAGATGCTACCAAATGGGGTTGTTTTGTGTAGCGTTCCTGTGTGGTTATACCTGCATTAGGATTGCTTTGTATGTACCTGTTTTTATGCCTTGGTGACTGGTGCGGTAGGTTGTGGCAGGTTGAAGTCAGTGATCTTCGCCTTTTTGCTTTTGGTGTGCTCTTGTTGACCTTGCGCGTTTATGTTTGTGTGTTTTATGGCTACGTGTTTGGTCCCTGTACCTGGGGATTGGTTTTGCCGTTTGTAGATCAGCTTTAAAGGTTCAAATATCTCGTCGGAGCTGGTGCGTACATACATCCTATTTTATATGTAGAGATAACTAAATCTACAAAAAAAAAAATTTTAAATAGATGTGCAAAGAATTCGCAATGGTTTTCTCTTTGGACTATTAGAGAATACTTGCGACTATAACATACGTAAAATTTAGCCCGGATGTCGGCGCATGTATGTAACTTTTTTGTCCCTAAAGTTAAAAATATAGAGAAAAAATACCTTTTCTTCTTAATAACGGAATGTTAAATATATTGAAAATACTCTAATTGCGAAAGAATTACTATTAAAAAATTTTACTTACCTTCGAGCTTAGAATCCATCAAAAAAATTATATAAAAGTGTTCACTTAAAAGAAATATGAAGCTTAATATTCAACAAGAATTTTACAAATTAATCAATGCATTTTACGGCCACTCCTGCCTTCTTACTTCAATTACTCAATATATATGAGAAAAAATATCAAAGAAAAGCAAAAATTCCGTTATTTTGTTTGTTTTCTTTCATTTCTCATTACACTTTTGGAATAAGAACTTTGTTTTTGTCCAGCTAGCTTGTTCTACACGAAACACTGTGCGTCAGCAAAATTGCAACAAAGGTATATTTTATGCAACGCACTTGCAAATTTATAAAATGGAAGTACAAAATAATGGTATACAGAGCAATAATAGAACCTCTTTTGAATTATTGCACAACCATATTTTTTTAATGAATGATAGCCAAATTTATAAATTGCAAAAGCAACAAAATCGAGCAATGAGATTCATTCTTCGTAAGCGCTATTATGACACGCCCATCAGGGACATGTTGTGGGCTCTTAACTGGTTAAGTGTTAAACAACAACACTTTTATTACACAATAATATTTGTTAAAAACATTGTAGATGGTAACCTACCAGAATACTATATATAATATAAAGTATGGCAATGATATACACAGCATAGACACTCGTAGAGGAAATGATTTTAAATTACCTGCGTTCAGATGTGAGTCAGATAAATGCAATCTTTATTACAAAGGGCTAAAATGTTTTAATGAGTTACCTAATAACATTAAGCAATGCAATAGCATAACTAAATTTAAAAGAAATTTGCTTGAATATTGTAAAACTATTTTTACTTCTTAGATTATAGCAAAGAGTTTATCTTATATTTATAAATATATTTTTTTCTGACAATTGTTTTTGTTTTTATCAGCCTTTCGGCTATTATTTTTTTCTCTCTATCTGCATTTATAAAAATGTATTTTTCCCCTCTTTTTTATGTTTTACTTTTGTTTCCGTTTACTTTTAAAATTTATTATGAATGAACGAAAGCATATGCTTTATCCCTTGAGTTCCTATAGGCTTAAGTTACTTGTAATTAGTTTTAAGTTATACTCTGTAAGAAATTTGTTTTGATCTGGACTCAATAGAGTCGTAATAAATAAATAAATAAGTAAACACCCAAGCGGCGGCCACCGTGGTGTCACCGCCTATCACACCGTATGGCCTGGGTTCAACTCCCGGGCAAAGCAACATCAAAATTTTAGAAATAAGGTTTTTCAATTAGAAAAAAATTTTTCTAAGCGGGGTGGCCCCTCGGCAGTGACTGGCAAGCGCTCCGAGTGTATTTCTGCCATGAAAAGCTCTCAGTGAAAACTCATCTGCCTTGCAGATGCTGTTCGGAGTCGGCATAAAACATGTAGGTCCCGTCCGGCCAATTTGTAGGGAAAATCAAGAGGAGCACGACGCAAATTGGAAGAGAAGCTCGGCCTTAGATCTCTTCGGAGGTTATCGCGCCTTACATATATGTATATATATAAGTAAACACACAAAAAAGACTTTCTCAAAAGGTAAACATTGGAAGGACTTTTTGCAATAGGCAACAACATATTTCCTCAATTTATTATTTGAATTTTTTATAATAATAATGAGAATTTCCATTCATATTAGAAATGATTTTTTTTTTAGAAAAATTGTGTTTTTGATATTAAAGAAAAGTTGCAAAGTTTACAAACGGCGATGGTTACTAGGACATGTTTCTGAATATCACTTCTTCATCAGCTAGCTTCTCGGAAGCTTCGAGTATTGAACTCGAATCTCCAACATTCATACTTCATACTGGTGTAAAGGCAGATACCTTTAACCACTCAGCCATATGAATTCCCCACTGCTCGCTTTGCAAGTGGCCTCTAAGTATTGCCTTTTTGTTGCTATTCCTTTTACTCACCATTTAGGTACATACTAATTCTGTATGTCATTTAATCCTAATTGCGTGGAATGTTTTAGGCGCACTTTGAAAGCTTAGTAAAATTTTTTGGATTTTTACAGTATTTACTTTAATACTTCCGCTGTTAGGTTAGGTTAGGTTAAATAAAGACATCAATAGACCGAATGTTTCCATAGTGTTACCAGAATTTGTTTGACGACCAAATGGAAGAACCCAAATCAGGTGCTAGGACATATGTTATAGAATAACTCCGTCCTCTTGGCAAATACTAGCAGTTTCTAGAACCCCGCTTAATTGCTGCCTCAAGAGCTGGCAACTCTGCCGCCCCTAATAGCTGGAGCCTTGCCAGGTCATGAACACAGAACGTGCTCAACCGTTTCTTCTTGCAGGTCACACTTCCTATACTTGCTGTTACTGATAGGCCTCATTTATAAGCATGTGACGCCAGAAGGCAATGTCCAGTCAGTATGCACATCGTGAGCCTTAAGTCTTCTCTCTTCAGAGATATGAGCCACTTTGTGAGTCTAATATCGTAGGCTCTGCACATGATTTTAGAATTTTTGCAGCCCCGCGTTTTTGTCCACGCCTTTCCTAATTGATGGATCATATGTAACTCTTGTCTCCTTTTGATTTCTCCCACACGGATTGGATTGATGGATCATATGCAACTCTTGTCTCCTTTTGATTTCTCCCACACGGATTGGGACGTCTATCGTCGACTTATCGGCCTTTTTGTTACCTTTTATCCCTTTATGACCGGGAACCCAGTAAAGATGTATGGTCCGACCTGAGCGAAGTTTTTCCACTGCTTCTTTGCATTCCAGAACACTTATTGTAACGCACTGTGTGAGATTGTTGCCTTAATCGCAGCCTGACGATTAATATATAAATTGACGCGACTGCGGCTTAAGCACGCTTCCGCCAGAATTTCTGCTGCTTTCTTCACTGCTATAATTTCCGCTTGAAAAACGCTGCAGTAATCTGGCAGCCTGTCTTATCTGCATATATCTGGGTCGACAGCAGACCCAGCCCCTTCCATTAATTTGGAACCATCCGTATACACGTGTGCAGCATGTTCTGCCATTTCTGCACCCCGGCCCCAATATCTCTTTCGAAACTCAGGCACGGGACCATATATTCCGTTTGCCCTATAATAGATGGCACTATAGAGCTGTGGCCATAAGTCCTGTACTCCAGCTGCCCCGAGGCCTTAAGGCTTGTTGCCGTTCCTAATTGATGTTTTTGGCTGTTAGGTATGCAGGTGGGATGTGTAGAATCGTGCAATGCTGCTGTCGGGGTAGTTTTTAAGGCTCCCGTTATGCTAATCATTGATACTCTGCATACCCTCTCAAGCTTTTTGGTATACGTTGTTACCAGCCCCTTTAGCCTCTTCCTTAAGATGAGCTTGCCTAGCGCGTTGGTAAAAGTGGTGTGTGGCATTAATGCGGGAGTTTCAGCCTGGGCAGGGTTCGAAACACTGTTACCGAACCAAGCCATCATCTGCCAGCTTGGGTGCCGAACAAGAACATTAACTAAGGTAAGTATAAATTCATGTTTTCAGGAGACGAATATTCAGGAACTAAAGGTAAGTTTAGTAGTGAGTATTAATTGGAGATGTTCATTGTAGGTTAAGGCAAGGTAAGTATGCGCATGTACCTATACATGCAACTGCAATCAAAATCTTTTTTTTTTTCTCCTTTCATTATAATGCAGGTCTTTTAACTCTGGTCTCTAGTGATTCCGGATATGAGGTGGAAACCGCCTTGGTAAAACCGCGCTGGTTATAAATTTAACTTTTACATGTTTAGGGTTTCCAATTATAAAAGTTAAAACTATCTTAAAAATTTATAATCAAAAATGGTTGCAAGTAAAATTTTGCCGGATCTGTGTAGGTCGAGAGAAGGGCATTTAGGGGACGACCACGGGATGTCCGCATTCATAAGGTTTGGTATTGTTATGGTTTTATTGGCTTAAGGAGTACCACCGCATTGGTGGTCCGAGCGAAGATACACGTCAGCTATTGTCCACAGTAACCAGCTCAATCATACTATACGCGGCACCAGTCTGGTATGGATCTAAACGGACCCATCAAAAAGATATATTAGCAGCGTACCGACTTGCTGCTTTAAGAATAGCAAGTGCAAAAGCGACGATCTGAAGAAGCCAAGAAAAGAGCGAGGACACAAACAATAGCTAAGTGGTAAGAACGGTGGGAGGCCTCGAGTAAAAGGCGTTGGACCTTCACGCTAGTTTGGAACGTAGCTCAATGAAATGAGCGGAAGCACGGCGAACTGAACGACCATCTCACGCAGATAATGGTGGAAATGGCGATTTATAAGAGTATTTTTTGAAGCGTAGGATAGAGGAAGATCCTCTTTGCCCAATGTGTACCACGGAGTTAGAAAACGCAGAACACGTCATGTTCCATTGCCCCGTTTTCTCGAGGAAAGACTCGCCTTGCATAGCCTTTGTGGAGGAACCTACCACGAGAAATTTAGTATCACAAATGTGCAATCAGGAAAGATTGCTGGACTGCAGTGAGCAAAATGGCGCAGAGAAATGCGCATGAAGCAATGGCGATTAAATCGACACTCAAAGCAAATAGCGGGAACCTGGACGCAGTGACAGGCTCTCAAGAAATGAGAAATATGGAACGCTTCCAAAACGGCGCTGTTTTTTAGTCTACGGAAGAACTATGGGACATATTCATAGTCAAGTTAAAGTATGCGCTAAAAAGTTAGAGCGTATTTCAATAAAAAAAGTATACTTTATCTGTATCATAGTCACAAAAAAGCCGGATTCATCAGTTAGAGCCATCGCAAAAGTTAGAGAGGCGAAAAGCTGTCACCAAAGCTTTTACTAAAATCTGTCAAATGAAATGAAATTTCTATTTACGTGTATATTCGGTAATTTAACCCGTATTTTTTATTCAAGAAGAGTTAAATGTCTTACTTTGAGGAAATCGAAAGAGATTTCGAAATTATGGACGATTCGCGATTAATGAGAATGCCAAAAAAAAAGGAAATAACGATGTGATCCATTTGTTTTAGGGGAACAAGAGTTTTATAGTCGATATAGGATACTGTCCATTTTTTGATTGACATTTCATTAATTTTCATCCGTGTCCACTGTTGCTTCATTCGTAGATATTAATTGCCTCCCACGCGTACTTTTTTGTGTGGCTGTCCACCAAACAAGAACCCCATAGTAAAGTTTGGGTTTGACAATTGACGTAAATGCCCAATGAGAGAGTTTGGGTGATAGGCCCCACGCGCATCCTATCATCCCCTTGCATACATAGAGTGCCGCGGAGGCTTGCTTCGCTCTCTCTACCACATGGATTTTCCACGACAACATACCATCTATTATAACTCCTACATACTTTGTGCTATGTGCAGGGTTACCCCTCCAAGCTTAGGCTTAGTCCAATCTAATATTTACCTTATACTTCCTACTATTATGCATATTTTATTATTAACCTTATACTTCCTACTATTATATCAATATTAACATCTATGTTTAAGCTAAAACATTCCACACAATTAGGATTAAATGACATAGAGAATTAGTATGTACCCAAATGGTGAATAAAAGGAATAGCAACCAAAAGGCAATACTTAGAGACCAATTGCAAAGCGAGCAGCGGGGCATTCACATGGCTGAGTGGTTTACACCAGTATGAAGTATGAATGTTGGAGATTCGAGTTCAATACTCGCAGCTCCGAGAAGCTAGCTGATGAAGAAGTGAAATTCAGAAACATGTCATAGTAACCATGGCCGTTTGTAAACTTTGCAATTTTTCTCTAATATCAATAACAAAAAAAAAAACATTGTATAAAGCAATATGAGCAAGTCTCGCTAACTAAATACAGAAAAATAATGTTGTTTTGAGAGGATTTTCCTATGGCGAAAAATCATTCCCATTTTGGAAAAAAAAATTGAAAACATGGTTTCCCCATTATTGCCACTTACCTATAGTGGTCTGTACCAAAATCCAAAAAAAATTGTTCCAAAATAATTGTTAGCGCAAAAAACCTTAAATATAATTTAATAATTTGGGAAAAATTTAAACAACGCGACAGCAGAACGGACAAGGCGACAGCTGTTCGATTATATCTTGTAAATCCCTTCAAAGCCTTTTCTCTAGGGAGTGGGATTTGAACCCGCACTCCTACGATGGTTGAAGTGTTACAAACGCATTCAGCCACGTCATGCCTTAGTTGTTTTAAACTTATCCCAATTGATATTCTTTTTGTTGTTGGCAGGTTTCAAAGGAACTGGTATTTTTGCTTTTGTTCTATTTGTAGAACTACAAAGAATTAACCAATGTTGTCTATTTGTATAAATAAAGCGGGGATTGCCCTAACTGCTTTTAAATGTACGAAACATTTATTTGAATAAATTTTTATACTCAGCTCAGCAGAGCTCATAAAGTATATTAGTTTTGTTAGCATAAAGGTACCCTGTAACGGCATAAACTAATCAAGATAGTATTAGTAAGGATCGTAGGCTAGTTAGACCTAATTATGTTTGGTGCAAATAAACGCTTTATTTCACCTTCTTGCCCAACGTTTCGCTCAATATTCCACCATCATCAGGGGCTACACTATTTATTTTTCATAAAAGATAACAAACATTATTGTATAAACATTCATAACATTTAACATGCAGAACAACCAATTTGACTTACAATAACAACAAACAGTATGAACACTTAAAGATTAATCATCCGTACCACCTTGCGTGGTAGTTTTGTCATTACTAAAATTATTACTTAAACATAACATGTATGCAGCGCCTATGGAGTCGTAGTCTTCTTTTTTGTTGATCGTCTTTTCTCTATTTCTCAATATGTGCAAGCTTTCCAATCTGTATCTGGTCAATTCTCTTTTTTCCTTATCAATAATTTTGGTGTTGTCAAAATCAGCTGTATGACCACTGCTTATTATGTGTTGGGAGAGCGCAGTGCTTGGCTTTTGTTTTTTCACGTCTGCTTTGTGTTCGGCTATTCGTGTACCAAGCTCTCGTTTTGTAGTTCCGATATAAATCTTATCACAGCTTTCGTTCTCTTTTCCATTGCATTCTATTTTGTATATCACATTGTTTTGTTGTAGCTTGTCTATTGGATCTTTTGTTCTTGTGTAAATTTTGGATAATGTGTTGTTGGATTTGTAGGCTAAGGTGATGTTTTGTTCTTTTAGTATGTTGTGGTCTATTGTACTAAGCTTTGGGATATATGTGACGCTGTAATATTTCTTTACTTCTGTTGTTGCATTTTGTGGTTTAATGTGGGGGTTGCTATTTTTCATGATTTCCTGGTTTATTAGTTCATGTATCAAGTGGTCGGGGTAATTATTATTTTTCAAGATTGTGTGTATTTTTTCTATATTAGTTTCATGGAATTTTTCGCGGCTAATGGTCATTATTTTTCGTATCAGATTCTTCGCTATATTGATTTTATACTTTCTTGGTTGGGAGGATAAAAAATTAATCAGGCGACCAGAGGATGGTGGCTTCGAGTACCAATTTAAAATAATACTGTTGTTGGCTTTGTGTATGCGAACATCTAGAAAAGGGATGCTCTCATTTTCTTCCATTTCTATTGTAAATTGTAGTTTGTGGTGGTATTTGTTTAGTGTCTCGAGGATTATATTCACGTCTTTGCGTTTCACTATTGCAAAAATGTCGTCTACATATTTGGTGATAAATTTAATGTCAATACTATGTTGTTGTTTTAGCTCCGAGATGGTGTTGTCAATTAGGTCGTCCATGACAATATCGGCTATTGTTGGTGAGAGCGGATTTGCCATGGGCATTCCAAAAGTTTGAGTGTATAGTTTGTTATTGCACATGAAATAATTGTTTTCTCTGAGGCAGACGTCAAGTATTTGTTGGAATTTTGCTTTTGTGATGTTAGTTGTATGTTGAATTTTGTCCCATTTTCTCATTATTATTCTAATTGCTAACGTTATAGGCATATTTGTAAACAACGAATCGACATCAAACGAAACTAGTATATCTTCTTCACAAACATTAATATTGCTTAATCTATCTTTCAAAATGTATGCATTTTCCACATTATAATTATCAGATATAAGTTGCTTAAGAGTTTTTCCGATAAATTTTGATAGGTTGTAACAGGGCACCATAACTGAGGAGGAAATGGGTCGTAAGGGCATATGCGGCTTATGAATTTTCGGCAGTCCATATAATCTTGGTGCCGCGGCGGCTGTGCAAGTTAGTTGCTGTTTCTCTCTTTTGCTGATTTGTTTTGTTTTGTAAAGCTCTTCGACCATTTTGTTGTTTTTTCGCTGTAGTGTGTTGGTTGGGTCTGTTCTTGTGATTTTGTATGTTTTTTTGTCTTCTAATAATGTGTTCATTTTTTCTTTGTATTGCGTTTCGTACAATGCTACTGTCTTGTTACCCTTGTCCGCGTCTGTTATTATAATATTGGTATGGGATTTCAGAAATGATTTGGTTTGATTAAATGCTGCTAATAAGAATTTTTCAGCAGAGTTGTGTCTGATATTTCGTTTGAAAAGTAGTATGTTGTTGCTTAATTTGTTCCTTGCTATATCCTTATCTTTATCGTCTTTTATACCCGTGATTATTTGTTCCATTTCTGCTACAATCCGTACTGGTGAAAAACTCTTACTTGTTGTTGGTAGGGTAAACTTTTTCCCCATTGAAAGTAACCACCTCACTTCTGTTGGAAAAAAAATGTTGGTTTTGTTCACGAACCAGTTGTTGTTTTTGCCTATTCCCAGTTTTCTCATTTTTTCATCTTTCATTTCCTCTAATTTGGAATTTTGTGTAAGTGCGGCTTCTTGCGCGGTTTTTTGGCTTTGGATTTGTTGTTTTTCCACGAACGCGTCGAACTCTAAGGGGCTTAAATTTGCTTTTAGTTGCTGTTGTGTATGGAATAATTGATCTTTTGTTATTTTGATGTTTATATTTGTTTGTGTTATATCGATATTCAGCATTTTGGTTAAAAATAAATGTTTCGAATTTTCCATTTGTTTTCTGATTTTTCCTGATGTTGTATTAATTGTTACCTTATTTATGGAGTTTTTGCGGAAGTTGGGTATTAGTCCATATTGCTTGCATCGCAGTAGAAATTTAAGTTGTTCTGTCTGTTTTGCCAATTTGTGTTTCTGATTGCTGTAGTGTTTAAGCCTCATACATGTATCTTCTCCGTGTTTTAGCTTCATATGTTTGTAGAAGTCTTTCATCTTGAACCAGTGTTGTTGTTTTGGTTGGTGAAAAATAAATGATGTACTTATATCGGCAGGCCTTCCGAGATTAAATTTTGTTGTTTTTGCGGTCAGTTTTTATTAAATATTAGTAAGGATCGTAGGCTAGTTAGACCTATATATGTTTGGTGCAAATAAACGCTTTATTTCACCTTCTTGCCCAACGTTTCGCTGAATATTCCAGCATCATCAGGGGCTACACTATTTATTTTTCATAAAAGATAACAAACATTATTGTATATGTATAAACATTCATAACATAAACAGTATGAACACTTAAAGATTAATCATCCGTACCACCTTGCGTGGTAGTTTTGTCATTACTAAAATTATTACATAAACATAACATGTATGCAGCGCCTATGCAGTCGTAGTCTTCTTTTTTGTTGATCGTCTTTTCTCTATTTCTCAATATGTGCAAGCTTTCCAATCTGTATCTGGTCAATTCTCTTTTTTCCTTATCAATAATTTTGGTGTTGTTAAAATCAGCTGTATGACCACTGCTTATTATGTGTTGGGAGAGCGCAGTGCGTGGCTTTTGTTTTTTCACGTCTGCTTTGTGTTCGGCTATTCGTATACCAAGCTCTCGTTTTGTAGTTCCGATATAAATCTTATCACAGTTTTCGTTCTCTTTTCCATTGCATTCTATTTTGTATATCACATTGTTTTGTTGTAGCTTGTCTATTGGATCTTTTGTTCTTGTGTAAATTTTGGATAATGTGTTGTTGGATTTGTAGGCTAAGGTGATGTTTTGTTCTTTTAGTATGTTGTGGTCTATTGTACTAAGCTTTGGGATATATGTGAAGCTGTAATATTTCTTTACTTTTGTTGTTGCATTTTGTGGTTTATTGTGGGGGTTGCTATTTTTCATGATTTCCTGGTTTATTAGTTCATGTATCAAGTGGTCGGGGTAATTATTATTTTTCAAGATTGTGTGTATTTTTTCTATATTAGTTTCATGGAATTTTTCGTGGCTAATCGTCATTATTTTTCATATCAGATTCTTCGCTGTATTGATTTTATACTTTCTTGGTTGGGAGGATAAAAAATTAATCAGGCGACCAGAGGATGTTGGCTTCGAGTACCAATTTAAAATAATACTGTTGTTGGCTTTGTGTATGCGAACATCTAGAAAAGGGATGCTCTCATTTTCTTCCATTTCTATTGTAAATTGTAGTTTGTGGTGGTATTTGTTTAGTGTCTCGAAGATTATATTCACGTCTTTGCGTTTCACTATTGCAAAAATGTCGTCTACATATTTGGTGATTAATTTAATGTCAATACTATGTTGTTGTTTTAGCTCCGAGATGGTGTTGTCAATTAGGTCGTCCATGACAATATCGGCTATTGTTGGTGAGAGCGGATTTCCCATGGGCATTCCAAAAGTTTGAGTGTATAGTTTGTTATTGCACATGAAATAATTGTTTTCTCTGAGGCAGAAGTCAAGTATTTGTTGGAATTTTGCTTTTGTGATGTTAGTTGTGTGTTAAATTTTGTCCCATTTTCTCATTATATTCTAATTGCTAACATTATAGGTATATTTGTAAACAACGACACGACATCAAACGAAACTAGTATATCTTCTTCACAAACATTAATATTGCTTAATATATCTTTCAAAATGAATGCATTTTCCACATTAGATATAAGTTGCTTAAGAGTTTTTCCGATAAATTTTGATAGGTTGTAACAGGGCACCATAACTGAGGAGGAATTGGGTCGTAAGGGCATATGCGGCTTATGAATTTTCGGCAGTCCATATAATCTTGGTGCCGCGGCGGCTGTGCAAGTTAGTTGCTGTTTCTCTCTTTTGCTGATTTGTTTTGTTTTGTAAAGCTCTTCGACTATTTTGTTGTTTTTTCGCTGTAGTGTGTTGGTTGGGTCTGTTCTTGTGATTTTGTATGTTTTTTTGTCTTCCAATAATGTGTTCATTTTTTCTTTGTATTGCGATTCGTACATTGCTACTGCCTTGTTACCCTTGTCCGCGTCTGTTATTATAATATTGGTATGGGCTTTCAGAAATGATTTGGTTTGATTAAATGCTGCTAATAAGAATTTTTCAGCAGAGTTGTGTCTGATATTTCGTTTAAAAAGTAGTATGTTGTTGCTTAATTTGTTCCTTGCTATATCCTAATCTTTATCGTCTTTCATACCCGTGATTATTTGTTCCATTTCTGCTACAATCCGTACTAGTGAAAAACTCTTACTTGTTGTTGGTAGGGTAAACTTTTCCCCCATTGAAAGTAACCACCTCACTTCTGTTGGAAAAATAATGTTGGTTTTGTTCACGAACCAGTTGTTGTTTTTGCCTATTCCCAGTTTTCTCATTTTTTCATCTTTCATTTTCTTTAATTTGGAATTTTGTGTAAGTGCGGCTTCTTGCGCGGTTTTTTGGCTTTGGATTTGTTGTTTTTCCACGAACGCGTCGAACTCTAAGGGGCTTAAATTTGCTTTTAGTTGCTGTTATGTATGGTATAATTGATCTTTTGTTATTTTGATGTTTATATTTGTTTGTGTTATATCGATATTCAGCATTTTGGTTAAAAATAAAAGTTTCGAATTTTCCATTCGTTTTCTGATTTTTCCTGATGTTGTATTAATTGTTACCTTATTTATGGAGTTTTTGCGGAAGTTGGGTATTAGTCCATATTGCTTGCATCGCAGTAGAAATTTAAGTTGTTCTGTATGTTTTGCCAATTTGTGTTTCTGATTGCTGTAGTGTTTAAGCCTCATACATGTATCTTCTCCGTGTTTTAGCTTCATATGTTTGTAGAAGTCTTTCATCTTGAACCAGTGTTGTTGTTTTGGTTGGTGAAAAATAAATGATGTACTTATATCGGCAGGCCTTCCGAGATTAAATTTTGTTGTTTTTGCGGTCAGTTTTAATTAAATATTAGTAAGGATCGTAGGCTAGTTAGACCTAATTATGTTTGGTGCAAATAAACGCTTTATTTCACATTCTTGCCCAACGTTTCGCTGAATATTCCAGCATCATCAGGGGCTACACTATTTATTTTTCATAAAAGATAACAAACATTATTGTATATGTATAAACATTCATAATATTTAAAATGTAGAAGCACCAATTTGACTTACAATAACAATAAACAGTATGAACATTTAAAGATTAATCATCCGCACCACCTTGCGTGGTAGTTTTGTCATTACTAAAATTATTACTTAAACATAACATGTATGCAGGGCCTATGCAGTCGTAGTCTTCTTTTTTGTTGATCGTCTTTTCTCTATTTCTTCTCTTTTTTCCTTATCAATAATTTTGGTGTTGTTAAAATCAGCTGTATGACCACTGCTTATTATGTGTTGGGAGAGCGCAGTGCTTGGCTTTTGTTTTTTCACGTCTGCTTTGTGTTCGGCTATTCGTATACCAAGCTCTCGTTTTGTAGTTCCGATATAAATCTTATCACAGTTTTCGTTCTCTTTTCCATTGCATTCTATTTTGTATATCACATTGTTTTGTTGTAGCTTGTGTATTGGATCTTTTGTTCTTGTGTAAATTTTGGATAATGTGTTGTTGGATTTGTAGGCTAAGGTGATGTTTTGTTCTTTTAGTATGTTGTGGTCTATTGTACTAAGCTTTGGGATATATGTGACGCTGTAATATTTCTTTACTTCTGTTGTTGCATTTTGTGGTTTATTGTGGGGGTGGCTATTTTTCATGATTTCCTGGTTTATTAGTTCATGTATCAAGTGGTCGGGGTAATTATTATTTTTCAAGATTGTGTGTATTTTTTCTATATTAGTTTCATGGAATTTTTCGTGGCTAATCGTCATTATTTTTCGTATCAGATTCTTCGCTGTATTGATTTTATACTTTCTTGGTTGGGAGGATAAAAAATTAATCAGGCGACCAGAGGATGTTGGCTTCGAGTACCAATTTAAAATAATACTGTTGTTGGCTTTGTGTATGCGAAGATCTAGAAAAGGGATGCTCTCATTTTCTTCCATTTCTATTGTAAATTGTAGTTTGTGGTGGTATTTGTTTAGTGTCTCGAGGATTATATTCACGTCTTTGCGTTTCACTATTGCAAAAATGTCGTCTACATATTTGGTGCTAAATATAATGTCAATACTATGTTGTTGTTTTAGCTCCGAGATGGTGTTGTCAATTAGGTCGTCCATGACAATATCGGCTATTGTTGGTGAGAGCGGATTTCCCATGGGCATTCCAAAAGTTTGAGTGTATAGTTTGTTATTGCACATGAAATAATTGTTTTCTCTGAGGCAGAAGTCAAGTATTTGTTGGAATTTTGCTTTTGTGATGTTAGTTGTGTGTTAAATTTTGTCCCATTTTCTCATTATATTCTAATTGCTAACATTATAGGTATATTTGTAAACAACGACACGACATCAAACGAAACTAGTATATCTTCTTCACAAACATTAATATTGCTTAATATATCTTTCAAAATGAATGCATTTTCCACATTAGATATAAGTTGCTTAAGAGTTTCTCCGATAAATTTTGATAGGTTGTAACAGGGCACCATAACTGAGGAGGAAATGGGTCGTAAGGGCATATGCGGCTTATGAATTTTCGGCAGTCCATATAATATTGGTGCCGCGGCGGCTGTGCAAGTTAGTTGTTTATCTCTCTTTTGCTGATTTGTTTTGTTTTGTAAAGCTCTTCGACTATTTTGTTGTTTTTTCGCTGTAGTGTGTTGGTTGGGTCTGTTCTTGTGATTTTGTATGTTTTTTTGTCTTCCAATAATGTGTTCATTTTTTATTTGTATTGCGATTCGTACATTGCTACTGTCTTGTTACCCTTGTCCGCGTCTGTTATTATAATATTGGTATGGGATTTCAGAAATGATTTGGTTTGATTAAATGCTGCTAATAAGAATTTTTCAGCAGAGTTGTGTCTGATATTTCGTTTGAAAAGTAGTATGTTGTTGCTTAATTTGTTCCTTGCTATATCCTTATCTTTATCGTCTTTTATACCCGTGATTATTTGTTCCATTTCTGCTACAATCCGTACTGGTGAAAAACTCTTA